>NW_027288504.1:1005000-2205000 GCF_037038585.1 Patagioenas fasciata
AAAAAAAGGCGGCTGGAGAAAAGGCATACGTACGTCTACAAGCCAAACCAAACCAAAAACGAACGGTCGGTGAAAGAAAACGAAGACGTAAAACAAACAAAAAAACCACACACACACACACAAAACCAAAAAATTGACAGATAAATAAATAAATAGTCAAAAAAGTAAAAGGAAAATAAAAAAGGCTACCCGAAGACGGGAGAATAAAGAAGAAAGGGGGAGCGGGCGGGGTGTGCGTGCCTTTTTTTTCACGGCTCTCTCGGGGAGGGGGGGGGGGGCGCGCGGGGACACACGCCGATCGATCCGGTAACGCGTTCATCACGCGCTGGTTACGCGTTCACGCGGGCCTTCATTTTTCAGGGACTCGTCGGGAATGGCTCAAGCGGAGGCGGAAACGTCTGATACATTTCAATAAATTACAATAAATAAAAGTTTTAAAAAAATATGTAAAACACGCGGGGAAATTGGAATACATGACCGGATTTAAATACATCAAGACCTAACACTGCCCGCCTCAACGCCCTTCGCCCCGGTCTCACACACACCAGCCGCCCCCTTCCCCCACACTGGCCCCCCCCCTTCCCCCACAATATCCCCCCCCACCCCACAATATCCCCCCGCACACACACCCCCCCCACACACACACACTAGCCCCCCCCAACAAGCCCCCGCACGATACCCACCGCATATACAGACCCCCCCCCATACCCACCGCATATACACCGCCCCCTCCGCATACACCCCGCCCCCCCCACAATACCCCCCCACACACAGACACACTAGCCCCCCCCCCCTCAAGCCCCCGCACGATACCCACCGTATATACAGCGCCCCACCCCCCCACCATACCCACCGCATATACACCCCCCCCGCCCCCCCCCGGGCGAAGGAAAAAAAAAGGGGGGGGGGGGGAAGGGCCGGACTCCCCCGTCTACCGAGCCGCCTTCCCCGACTTTGCTCTGCGTCGGGGGACCCAGAACTGGGGGGACGCAGCAGGTCCGCGCCCCGCCCCGGGGGGCCCACAGCCCCCTGTCGCAGCACTTTGGAGCCGCAGCAAAGCGCCCGGCACTTCCGGTTGATGGGCGCTCTGGTCACGCCTGCGGAGCCGCCAGCTTTCGTGAGTGGGGATGTGCCTTTGGAATTGTCATTCAAAGGGTAGATGAGCACAGCTCGGCTTCAGCCAGGACGCCTCTGTGCCTTTACTTTTTGTTTTTCCCTCACCTTCCCTTTCGTGCGGAGCGGCCCGGCCCGGCCCGGAACGGGGGGGTGTGGGTGTGTGTGCTGAGGGAACACCTCGTACCCAGCAGCCTGCTCCGTGCCGCTGCTCCTTGTCCCTGCATTTATATACGATACACGGTAAAGCAAACGGGGGGGGGTGCGTGGGAGCAGGAGCGACTGGGGGCTCCTGGGCCGGGCCTGACGCCTGCAGCGCCTCACGCTTTCCCGCTCCGGTCGCGCCGCCATCTTCAGCGCGGGCAGTGAAGCCGCCGCACTGAGGCCGTGCCCCGTGCCGCCGGGGAGGAAGGGAGCTGGTCGCTCTGGGAGCCGCTCTTGGGAAGCGGGCGGTGCACCCGCCGAGGAGGGGGAGTTAACGTCCTTCGAGTCCTCCTCCTCGGGTACCGGCGCCGTTCGGGCAGTGGCTGATGAGGTGTCTGTCGCGGGGCGGGGAGAGCGCGGCCGCTGTGCCCTCACTAGAGATGGCGGCGGGGCGGTCTCTCGCGCGGACAGGACGGCGGCCGCGGGGAGCGGCGCCCCAGCCCCTGGCGGAGCTCGCGTGGCTGGGTGAGGGGACGGGATCCCCCCTCCAGCCTCGCTGCCTGCCAGGGATCCCCCTTCCCTTTTTCCAAACCTCCCATTCACCCTCAGCTCAACCCCTCCTTTCCCAGCCAGAGGCAACCCGTTCTCTGCCCAGCCACCCCCATCTTGGGGTCACTTGTCCCCTGGTTCCTGAGGTTCCGCCGGGTGGGCGTGGGGCGGGTTTGGGTCGGGCTGAGCCGAGGCCCGGCTCCCGGGGGGATGCTCTGCAGGGAACACCCCCCGCCCCAGGAGCGCTGCTGCTCCGGTTTATTTTCATATTTCCCGTGCCTAGCACTGCGCCCCAGCAGTGAACCAGCAGACTGCAGGTACCGAAGGGATCTCCTCCTCCTCCTCCCCACCCCTTAAAGGGCGGTGATCACTGCAGGAGTAAGAAAAGGATGCTGCAGGAGCTGGGGTTGCCTTCTACATCTGTTGTTTCTCGCTTTAGAGCTGCGCCGGGGCTGCAGGACTCGCTGGCCGTGATGGTGAGCGGAAACAACTTTACAATCTGTCAAGTCTTAAAACTTCCCAACTCACAAGGTTATAAAGCAGGTATGTTTATTTCGACGTCGGGCGCAAGGGGGATCGTTCCACTGTTCATGCGCAACTTGTAACAATATGAGGTGTGTTTAAATACAGTAAGGTGTTACGTATTCATAATGACCCCAGGAACGCCTCTACATATTCATAACCTTTCCCGCTTCTTCTTAAGATGAGTCCCAGGTGATCATTTCCATAGTCTCCTCCTTGACCCCTCCCTGTTGCACCTGCGCAGTGCCATCTGGTGGTCTTGAGGAGGGGTCTTTGGATGAAGGCTCCTTCAGCCTCGTCACAGTGACCTCTTTACCTTTGGCTCATTATGTTGAGTGGACTGGAACCCAATCTGCCAAGTCGATTGAAATCAGACTGGTTCCCCCTTTTGCTGTAAATCTTTGTTATATCGTCTTCTCAAGTTTACATCTAGGTGCTGTAAAACCTCTTACCTTGGCATTCGACGAGGTTCTGTTTTTTCTTAACATAATGGGTTAGTTAGTTAGTTAGTTCTCTCTGTCAGTTCCCCCCTTTTCGGGAAGGTTAGTAAATTCTTGTACTAACGTGATGATTCCCTATTTAACCTTTTCTCGGACCACAAGTAAGAAGGCTGCTTCGACAGGAGAAGACTTATCTTTCTCCCTGAAAGAACAAACAAATTCTCATGTTGAACAAAACATTCGTGTTGCTCTTCTGGGGCAGCTGATGACCGGGTGGCTGGTGCCCCGGCAGCAATGGCATCTGTTGGGCTGCAGCGGGAGCTCGCGCTCTTTGGCGTGGTTACCCCGCTCACTGCAGTTCCTAGCGCTTTCCTTTTGGGTTTCTTCTTCCCAGTGCGATGGCCAGGTCCAGTTTGGTGTTATCTTTTAAAATCATTAGTTTATACCCCGTTCCTTTTGCTGCCATTTCAGGATCTATAGGCGTGCCTGAGATTTGCATGGCTTGGACTACTGAATGTATTAACCGAACAAAGCACGGGGTCATACGTGGCACAAACAGTAAACCCAGATATGCACATACTATCATGAAGCCTATTTTCTTCCACCAGGCTCCCCCAAATAAGTTACCCCACCAATGGCTAGTAAGTATAGAATTCCATTTCTGTACTGGTACATGTGCAACGCGTTTTATCTCCTCTGCTATTTTCATTATGGCTTCCCCATCGTTATCTCTTTCCAAACAACACTCCGAAGTATTCAGTTTCCCACAGACGCCCCCCTCTCTTCAGCTAAAAGACAATCTCACGCTCCCTGATTTTGGTACACTGCAGCTCTGGTCTGAGACAATTGTCTCGCTATGAGATTCGGTGCCTCAGCCGTCTGGTTGCTTATTATTTCAACCACTGCTTGCAACCGAATAATTTGGTTTAGCATATATATAGGGGTACGGGATCCCCAGTTTACATCTTGGGCCCATGTGGCTGGATCATAGTATTCAAATATTCTTTGTGCAGGCCATTCACCATCTTTCCAAGTTTGCATTCCTCCTATGGGGCATTTATTAAACTCCTCTCTGTTTCAAGTTTTGTCTTGCACTCCCCCTCCATCTGAATAACCCCTCCTATCAGCTTGTGTGAAACAGATCCTCTGTTCTCCCCTAGGGCAGGAGGCAGAGCCTACCCCGAGTCCACTTTTCTCTAGGTTAGTTGCTACCCATGATTTCTGCCCTTGGATTTCACACTTCTCCAATTTTGTTCTATCATAACATCCAGAATTAATACGAGTGTGATAATTTAGAACATACTGGGTTAGTCTTCCTATTCTCACACGCTCGTAGCACTTGGTACAGGGATTAGCCAGGCTAAGTTGGGAAGAATAAGTCACCGCTCCTGGCAAGAGGATCAGGTCCAGGTTTCCACGGTCTCTGGCCGAGCAGGTTGCAGCCGGCAGCCGAGTTCGTCATCTTCTCGGCAGCGAGGGCCGTGTCCCCGCCTTTCCTGTTTTTGTCGTTAGCGTGGCGATTATCGTTTCCCAACTCTTGGCCTTCACTTCCTAGGAACAACAGGAGCAACACGGAATTTGATTTCTCTGTCTGCACTCTATTCTTTTCATCACTGGTGGACTCTCTAAATTCCCATTCACCCCTTCAGTAAATACCTCCCACCATTCTTGGCTATTTTTTTTCTATTCTTCCAGTGGCAACTAGAATCCTCAACCGAGCTCTGGTTTCCTGATCTTCTATTCTTAGACATTTCTTACACAATCCTGTTGGTAAGTTCCCTTTGTGGATATGCTTATACCACAGTCCATTTACAACCCCGAGTCAACTTCAATTTCAGTTTGCCCGGTTCTTGAGATACTTTCAAGGTTCTTTCTTCTGTCAGGGGTCCTTTAGCTTGAGAGACGTGTGTCCATCTTTTCTCTGCCCTCCAAACAGCTGGTTCTGTAGTTAACAAAACAAGAAAAAGGCCATGAGGAAAGAAAGGGAAAAGGGAAAAGGGGCGAGATCCTCGTGATCTCCCACTTTTATATGAAGTATTCACGTGAACGGAATGTTATTCACCATTGGTCAGTCGCTCAGTCATCAGTTTTCTCATTGCCCCCCTCGCGAGATGTCCATCCGTGCTTATCAATAAGTTTGCATTCCCTTGCTGGGTTTAACCAAAACATGTGTTGGGTTCTCCAGGAAAATGCAGTTGACATGAAGGCTTTAGCTGACAGGCAAATTCACTAAAAGAGAAACTTGTTTTTAACAAAACCAGGACATAAACGTAGCAATGGAATGAAAACTTATTGATAAGCACGGATGGACATCTCACGAGAGGGGCAACGAGAAACTGATGACCAACTGTGTATAACATTCCATTCACGTGAATACTTCATATAAAAGCGGGAGATCACGAGGATCTCGTCCCTTTTCCTTCCCTTTTGCCTTTTTCCTTCCCTTCTGCTTATGGCCGACATTAGGAGAGGACCTTGCTGCTCGTCCCTGCGAACTGAGGCCAGTGAGAGACTGAATCCAGCTCCGGTTGGCTACAGAGTCCAATCCAGGACTTTGGGTGCTGGCTCTGCAGTTGCTGAGACTTTCAAGATTGGTTTTGTATATTTGTATTATTTTCTCTATTCTTATCAGTAGCATTAGTAAAACATCTTTAACTTTTCCAACTCTCTTCTCTCTGTCCTTCTTTCCCTCTCAATCACCTGTGCTGAGTGGGAAGGGGGGAGAGGGAGGGGCAAAAGGGGAAAGTGGCGGGGAGAGGAGGTTGACAACACATCTGGCAGGGTTTGATTGTCACCCCGCAATCTTAACCCTCGACACCAGCCTATCTCCATTTCCCTGCCCACCTCTATGTCCAGGCCTCCTGGGCACTGGTGCCCTCTGCGAGGAAAAAGTGGGTGGCCCTGTGGTATCCCCGGGGATTTTGGGCCATGAAGGCACCCAAGAGTGGCCGTGAGCAGGCGAGCAGGTGCCACCTGCCAGCGATGCCCTGACCACTCAGGACAAGGAGCCTGGACCTTCCTGTGGTCTCAGGGGAGGCGCCCACCGCAGTGGCCCAGGAGGGAGGGGCCGCAGCTTTTGTTGGCTTTTGTTCACTTTTAAGAGAGGCCTTTGGAGGAGTCAGGTGGGAATCAGGAGCTACCTGCCGCAGGTTCCCTGTACACTGCCTTTTAGGGAGTTTCATTTGCAGACAAATGATTAAACTCCACTGCTTCATCAGATGAAGTGAAAAGATCAAATGCAGAACTTCAGAACATCACTTTGTGGAGCAGCAGTGTCTACATTCATGGCAATCTATCCAAGACAAACTTACACTCAGAGGTGCCCCAACAATATCACTCCTGTTACACAGTTCTAGCACAAATGCCCAAGTATTTAAGGACAAGAAAAGGAATCATTTAGCTGCACAGAACTGTCTTCCAAACATATGGAATGTATTGGTTTGGGTATTTCTTTGAAGCCCCAACTCACAAGTAAGAAACAGCACCAAGTTTAACAAGAACGGTTTCTCAGTGGTTTTTGAGAACTTTTCCAAAAACCATTAGGCAAAAAAAAAAGCATTGAAAAACAAGAGCTGAGTGATACAATGTGAAAATGGCAAAAACCACACTCCAAACAATTGTTATTGCAAGAAACAGAAATCACACACAAGCTGTACAAACATACACGTTACCGGCTCTGGACAGACAGACGCACACCACGGCAGCACGTTCAGCTGTGCAAACCTTGAACCCACACGATCTAAAACCAATCTGACATTATCTGTACAACACAAAGTCAGACCGGAAATATTCTGGCGCATTCACAATGAAATACAATGTGTTGCTGGGCACAAACACCAATATTCACATCAGAACTGTGCAAACCATGGCATTACTCGCTTTGGATTTACAACACAGCCTATGTTTTACTGGAAAACACATTATGTTAATGTTTGGAAAGTTAATACAAGGCTACATTGTTTATAATTCAGTGTAGTGTGTAGGGAAAACAGTGAGAACGTGTGTTTTTCGTGCTGCTTTTGACAGGCTGTGTCTCATCTCGGTGTACTAAATGTGGCTTTTCTTCCGTGTGCACACCGAGTACAGACCCCTGGTTTTGGGATAACAGTTGTATCACCCAGATGGACACCAATCAAAGCCTTGCCCAGCCCAGCTCGCTGGAGCAGCGGGGCGGGTGCCGATGGGGCTCCAGCCGCACTGCCCTGTTTGTCAGGAGCCCCAGCGGTGCCTCCACCCAGCTGAGCAGCGAGCGGCCCAAAGGCGCAAGGCTAAAATCGAGATATTGTCTTCAATGAATGTAATTGTGATCTGTTTGTATATTTGAGCTTGGCGTGCGGTTTGCGTGTCTGAGCTCAGCCTTTTACTTCGCATGTTTATATTTGGTAGCAAAAGAATTTTGTTCGGGGAGATAATTACAAAATGAGAACCGGTTCCATTATTAAAGTGCCACCGCGCTCCCCGTTCAGATGCATCTGTACACATGAGAGTAAATGAGAGGGGGAAGTGATGTGAATGTGAAATTCTGGGTTAGCTGTGTTGCAGTCAGTGTTGTTCTGCGCACAGACTGATCTGGGTCTGAAATTAGTGTAAGAAACTACAAAAGGGAGGAGCTGAGGGATGTAACTATTGCTCAGCTAATTGAAATTGCATATGAAGTTTATAGTCGCAGGAACTAAATGAAGGGAGAAAGAGATTTTAAATCAGACTCTGCCTTTAGGGTTTCCGATTCATAAAATACAACCTGGGGATAAAGTACTAATTAAAACCTGGAAAGAGGAAACTCTGACCCCACGATGGGAAGGACCTTTTCTTGCCTTATTAACTACAGAACCAGCCGTTCGGACTGCAGAGAAAGGGTGGACACACGGCTCTCGAGTTAAAGGACCACGGACGGGAGAAAGAACCTGTGGAGTAACCCAAGGACCAGGGGAATTGAAATTGAAATTGAAATGGACACGGGATTGGTGATGTAACCACTATCAGCATTGTTAATGTGAATGTCCAGTACAAAGAGTGAATCGCCCGTGCACCCAGTGCTGTTTTGCTTGTGCTCTAACGAACACGTGTTCAAGGAATACAGTTAAGGAATTGGATTAAATGTTGTTTATCCATAGAAAAAGCGTAAGCTACGTATTTCAGTTCCTCATTTGCAAAAATGCTGTAACTCTGTGCAGCACGACCCCTCATCTTTATCTCTCTATCTTTCCACCTCTTTCTGGCATTAACAACGCCCAGATAAAACCTCTCAGCACAGACACTGAGAAATGCCCGCGGCCCATGCTCTGTCAGTTCCTTGGAGCTGCTGCTGTTCTGAGATCCCAGGAGGAGAAACTTCTCTTCAGCCGAGTTTAACACGGAACCTGTTCTCAGCAGCCGAGCCTTCTCCTCTGTGCAAGGGCAGCAAACCGCAGGTTTGGAACCCACAGCCCCTCAGTCCCGCTGCAGCCAGCGAGGAGGCGACGAACGAGCGCGGACACCGAGTCCGCCCGCGGGACGCGCCGGTCGCGCTTTGTGCTGCGGGGTCAGCGGTGCGGAGGGCGGGGAGGAGCTCATCTGAGAGCTGAGGCTGACCTGCAGTTCAGGGGGTTTTCCACTCTCTGAGCAACCATGACGGCACGGCTGCCAGAGACTTTGTTATTTTAATAACTGTTCAACTCATTCACATTTCGTATAAAAATTTGGCGGGTCAGGCGAATAATCGGACAGCTCTGTCGGGGTCCTGCCGGCAGCGCCGCTCGGCTCGCCCCTCCCGGTGACGCAATTTCCGGCTACAGGGCTGGGGCGAGCGGAGGCTGCTGAGCGGGTCCGGGGGAGCGAGCGGCGGGTCCGGGGGGGCGAGCGGCGGGTCCGGGGGGGCGAGCGGCGGGTCGGGATGGGGGCGGGAGAGGCGCCCGCGGTGGGGGCGCGCGCACAAGGATCCGTGTGCGAACGGGCCCTTGGAGACCCCGGTCCCGGGAACCCCCGGAGCTGAGTCCACAGCTGCCGGTCTCTTGGTGCTTTGTGCAGGTGACAGCGCAGAGGCCGCCATGAGAAACCCGGGTGTCCCCAGCACGTTCCTGTTGGAGCAGCGCGTGGCCTGTGCAGCTTCGTGTGGGCCAAGGGAGGCAGCTGTGTCCGTGTTGGCTCAGGTCGGTGCAGCTGCGCTTGGATTTAGAGCAGTGACCCTGGCTGGCTGGTTGAGCCTTGGGGGTTGTTTATTGCTGAGAATGGCAGGGGTCTGTTCAGCAGGTCTTGAATTGCTGTGCACTTTACCCTGCAAGAAGGGTTCGTTTTCAGTGTTATTCATTCAGCGTAGCTCTCTCCATTGTACGGATAAGTTTTCTCGCTCTCAAAGGTTCCCTCTCCATTTGGTGGTTGAATTTCTCAGCGTCTCTTCTGCCGTTTGTTTTCCTTCTCCTGCAAAGTGGGGTGGGAAGGAGAAGGCAAAAGGCTCCGCTGCTTCCAGGCGGGGACTTGGTTGCTTGTATAACGTATGTCTGGTTCATCTCGAAGTAGACAGAGAAGAGTGGTGTTAGAAATCGATCAGCTGCCTCCTGTTGGAGGGACAAAGTGTGCTGGATTTGAAGGCGTTGGGCAGGACAGGAAGAGCTGCCTTCTTGGGTCAGTGATGGGCGTTGGCATGTATTGTCTGAGCTGGAGCTGATGGCTGTCACCACTTGAGCTCTAGAATTACTCTGAGACCCAGGAATCTCCAGTTCCTTGTGGAGCTTTTCCAGGCTGTGGAAGCCCCTTTCTGTCACAGATTGTAACGCAGCCCTTGGAGAAGGGGGCACTGCTTGAGGTTCCTCAGTTTGGGCATTGGGGAGGCGTCGTTCTTGGGCTCACACTGGGCGTGAGGAGACGTTTTCACGTGAGCTGAAGGCAGCTCTGGGTACCCAAAGCTGTTAACCGGTGTTAACAAACGCTGCTGCTGAGATTTGGGGGTGAAAGTGCCACAAATGTGATTTCCCAGGGAAAACAGAGAGATTTGTCAGTGCCTGGTTGTTCCATGGCACATTGTAGTTAAGCACAGTGGTAATTTTGCATCGATTTTACACAGGATTACTGGCTCTAACAGACTGGTTGCATCAAATAAATGTTGACTTGCTGCACTGGTGGCCTTGTGAACAGCAGATGGCTTCTGGAGGGGGTGACATCTCCTGTGAGCCCAGGAGTGCTGGGCCCATCATACAGGGAACGACCTCCCCTCCCCGAGCAGGGCAGAGGACCCAGGGGTCCGGGCTGCCTGTCTGTGCTCCTCCCCTGCCCCAACACCAAAATACATTCCTTGGGGGACAGATATGGGCCTGGACTAAGATGGTACATAAGATGTTTTTCCAATAATTGTTATTAAAAACACACTAAAGTCATGTGATGTTTATTTCAGTTACGTTCCCACTCGTTCACAGACCAGGCCCAAGGACATTCACACATGCCATGCACTTGGGGGCGGTTATCCAGCCTGAGATGCCATTCTCACGAGTCTGGGCTATAACTTTTTACAGTTATGAGAAACGTACTTCAAAGTAATCTGTCCAAGGCCCTTTATATGTTATTATGTTAGTATTATGTCTTTGACTGTCCAGATGGTCATGTTAGTATTGATCTTCCTTTATCATCCAGATGGCTGGAACCACACATCTTGCTTTTCCACATTTACTTTCCAAGAGGCTGCTGAACTGTGGCAAGGTGTTGCTGTCTGTACGGAGAACATGGTTGTAAAAGTACATCATGGAGATGCTCACACAGCCCAGAGTCAGCCACTGAAGAATATCAAAGCAAACACAGGTATGTCCCTGAAGGGCTGCCAGCTCTGCAGGGGACAGAAATCGGGTCTTGGGAATCTGAGATCCCTTTTCTGCTCCAGTCAGTGAGCACAGACTGGTGCTGGAAACCGCTCAACATCCAGGTCGCCCAGGCAGCAGCCACTGAGATTGGAGTTATAAACCCATTGATTCCCCCGCTGTCACACTGCCCCACAGTGCCCAGAGGATGCTGACCAGGGCCCCCAGGATGGGGATGTTTGGGCCAGGGGTGCAGTGAAGGGAACCCCGCGCCCCGCAAAAAGCCAGGGAGAGCTGCGAGGCGGGTGGGGGAGAGGGCAGGGGAGGCCGTGCCCCTGGGGACACAGCTCCATTCCCCAGCTGCTCTGAGCCCCACTCCGGCAGGACTCCCCAGGCTGTCCCGAAGCAGAGCGGCACCCCAGCTGTCCAGCTGCTCCCCTGGGACCCCCCGGCCTCTGGGCTCCAGCCTGTGCCCAGGGCAGCCAGGGAGCCCCAGGCGTGCGGGTGCCCCAGGACCTGCTCCTCCCCGCTGCCCCAGCACTGCCCTTCTCTGTGGGCTCTGCCCGCTGCCAGGGCTGGAGGAGCCCAGGCTTCCAGGCTGCTTTAACTGCCCTGGATCCCCTGATCGGTCACTCTATGAGGCACCGATCTTGGTGAACGGGCTTCTTGTGCCGTGGGCCCCGGGCAAACAGAGCTTATCAGAGCCGCTGTGGGAGCAAACATCCCTCCTCGTGCCAGGGGAGCTCCGTCCTGCAATGAGCTCCGAGCGGCTGCCTGGGAACAAGCGCCCGCTTCATCACGTCCCTCTGGATGGCCACGTCCTGCTCAGGGACAGCGCTGGCCTGGGCCGAGGATGGGGGCATTGAAGGGACACTCGGTGGGGACAAGGGCCTTTGGTGAACTGTGGCCAAGTCCCAGAAAGGGACAGGGCTGGAGCCAGAGCCTTGTTGGGGACAGGGACACTGGGACCCACCATGTGGGATCAGCTCTACAGGGCGGGACCCAGGTTGTCTGGGAGGGCACAGTGACCCCGGACAGGGACAGGTGAGAGCCAGGGCAGGGGATGTTCCCTCTGCTCTGTTCTCAGCTGTGGCTGCAGACTGGACCAGTTGGGGGCTGGCGGTGCAAGGGAAATGGGGTGGGCTGGAGCTGGGCACTGACACCACCCCAGCACTTCCCCCAAGCCCAGCCCTCCTCTCCCAGAGCCCAGGATTCACCAGTGCTCCCCATTGGCAGCGCCACCAGTGACTGAGGATCCCAGTCACCAGCTGTCCACATTGCCCCAGCTGTCCTCCCACCTCCCAGAGTTCCCTAATCCTGGGGTCCCTGGTGCCCCAAGAAGAGGAGTGACTCCCAGCCCCTCATTTATTTAAGGGGCTGGAAAGGGCTCACAGATAATTGTGCTTAGAGACCCCAGATTTGAGGCTGGTGTCATCTCTAGGGGGGGTTCCATAGGGAAAGACTGGCCTGGGAGTTGAGGGGCACTGGGAGATGGTGGTGCTGGGAGGTGAGAGGCACTGGGAGGTGGGGGGATCAGGCTTTTGGGGTTGTTGCAGGATGGTTTCGAGTTGGAGCAGTGGGTCATCACCATAGGGTGTCTGGCTGTCAGGGACACACTGCTGTCCCCCCTCACCACTGTGGATGCCTGGGCCCTTCCCCGTGCAGCTGCCCCATGCAGGAAGCGGCACTGATGCCAGGGAAGGCAGCTGGATCAGTGCTCAAGGCGGGAGTGACTCTGGGCCAAGGCTGGGTTGCCAGGGCGGGTGTCTCTGCCAAGCTTTGCCCTGGGGGCTGGAGGCGTGGGGAGGGGCAAGGAGTCGTCCTGGGAGGGATAAAGGTGCCCTCACCTTTTCTGGCATCACCCAGGACTCGCTGCACCGCAGAGGAAGATGAAGGTCACAGTGCTCAGTGTGGCCCTGCTCTTCACCATCTTGCTGTGCACCCCAGAGGATGCGCAGGTGAGGCTCCAGTGAGGGCCCCACCGGTTTCTTGTCTTGGTGCCCCCACACCCCTCTTCTTTGGGCCTCCCCATTCCATCCTTTAAGACCCCTCAGGTATCTCCTCCTCAGGATCTCCTCTGTGTCCTATAGAGGGTCCCCAAATGCTCTCCCTTTGATGGATGCCAATGCCTTTCTTTCCATCTTTCCACTCCGTCCTTTGCCTTTCACCCTGTCCACTGCGGTAGTGCCCCCAGATCCCCCTCCTTGAACACCCCCTCCCAAACACTTTCCTGATCCCCGCGTTTTGTTCCTCTGCTGTCCTCTTCCTCCTGCCCCCACCAACAACCTCACCTGAATTCCCCGTGTCCCCTCCCCTTGAATTCTTTACCCCTCACTTGTATCCCATGCAGTCCTGTCCCTCCAACACCCCCAGCCCGGTCCCTTGGGTTCTGCGAGTTCACAACAGTGCCCTGCCTGTGTGTGACTCCAGGAACAAACCCCACTGGCCCAGTGAGATTCGTCTCAGCTGTCCTCATTGCAAGTGCTCCTGTCTGCTCTGTCACCCTTGCCCATGATGCCGGGCTGTGCTCTCAAAAGTGCCACAGCAATCAGAGAGGTTCTGGGGTCCTTGGGAAAGGCAGACATCCAACCCAGCTTCAAGAAGGGCTCTTTATTAAAATGCAGCCGTTTTTCCGCAAGGAGAGCTGCTCCTCCACCTGGGTCAGCGACGCCAGCAGCACAGGGCCTGCAGGGACCATCGCGATCGTGGCTGCTCCCTTGGACTGCTCAGGATGAGGATGGTCTGAGTAGCGAGGGAGCGGGTGGAGGGTTTACTGTCCTTCTCCAAGGGCTGAAGGGCTGCAACAGAAAGGAGCAGAGCCCAGATGATCTCCCACATCTGCAGAGACCCCCAGGCATCCCCTCCTGAGCAAGCTTCCTACTCACCACTGCAGATCTCAGCCAGCTTCTCCTCCTCCCTTCGGTCCCTCAGGGGCCGCGCAGCCAGCCCTGAGCACAGAGTTCCGTCAGACCCCTGTTGCCTCCCCCTCACCAGAGCTGGCCCCAGGGGATAGCCCAGAGCTGACATAGCGAGACTGAGCAAGGCGGCCACCAAGGCCACCCACGTGGGCAGGGCTGGGAGGGGAGGCCAAGGCCCTGCACGGGGCGGCCGGGGCTCTGGCAGCCACAGGGCTGCTCCTTGCGCCTGGGCAGCGGCGGGGACTGGGGTCAGGCTGCTGAAAGAGGGACCCGGGGGCTGTGACTCACCGATGAACCTCACGGCCGCCTCTCGCAAGCTGGCCTGAGTATCCCTCAAGTATGGCAGGCTCTGACTCAAGAATTCTTGAGCCCTGCTCCTGTCCTGCTCCACCTGGAGAGGGCACAAAGGTGTGAGCATGTCATTGTCTGCACCCCACCCCGAGCTGGCTGGACCAGTCCCTCCTCCCAGTAACCCAGGTTCCCCTTTCCCCGCAGGCCTCTCCTGCCCCCCAGCCAGGAGCCCTGTGGGGCTGAGGCTGAGAGACAGACACAGGCAGAGTGGTCCCAAGGGTGCTGAGCGCCCTCCTTCCCGCCAGGCATGGGGCAGAGGGGAGAGCCCTTGGGGGCTCTGTTCTTGAGGACAGGGAACAAGGGTGCAGCTCGGGGCTGCAGCAGGGCGGGCGAGGCACATCTGCAGAGCACAGAGCCCAGACATGTGGGGCAGCCCTCAGCCAGCCTGGGCCTTAGCTGTTCTCACCAAGCTCTCTCCAGTCCTCCATGTCTGCCGAGTCCGCACCAGGTGTTGGAGCTGTTTCCATTCCAGGAGCTCTGCTGCGCCAAGGAGGGCTTCCCTGGCGGCCTGCGGGACAGCAGAAGATGGGACATGGCACCCACCATCTGCGTAAGGAGACCTGGTGTCCCCCTGTTCTTGGCTTTGTTCCTGGAACACCTGCCCTTTGGGGCCAGCGACTTGCCCTGGCCCAAACATCTGGGGCTCTCTTGTGCACAGCCCTGGGGGACAGGGACTGAGGCTCAAAGCTCGAGACCCAGCGCCTGCAGGGACAGCTGAGGAGCCCGTAGGGATGCGCCTGTTTAGGCCTCGGTGGCCACGGGCTGCTGCTGAGCCCTGTGGGACCAGGTATGGCAGGTGGTGGAAATGGCCATGGCAGCTTCTCTACTGCTACTCGTGCTGGGTCTGTAGGGACCCTTCCTATGGGCTGGAGGAAGCTGCCAGTTGCCAGCAGCCCTGTCCCCTGGTGCCCAGGCCACCCGTGTGCTGCCAGCACACCCTTCTGTGCCTCAGTGCTCAGCGTGGAGATCTGTACCTTGGCCACGTTGTTGCTCTGGTCGCTCAAACGAAAGAAGAGGGGGAGCAGCGCACGGTGCACGTAGCTCTTCATCCTCTTCTTGTCGTGCGCCATCACGGACTGCACCCACTCTCGGAAGAGGCGGATGGAGAGCTCTCGCAGCTGGCTGGACTCCTGGGAGAAAGGAAGAAAGGCGGACTTCAATCCCAGCAGCTCTCTGCCCATGGTGAGCAGGGGCAGTATCGGGGCTGACATGAGGGGAGATGCTCCATGGTCAGGTTGTGCAGCAGGGAGCTGTGCTGGGCTGCAAAGCCCAGAAGCCATCCCACGAGAGCCCAGGGGAGCAGAGCCTGCTCCCAGTGCTGCCCACGGGGCTGGGCCGAAGGGCAGCTGGCACTGCAGGCTGCCCACCCGCAGGGCTCAGGCTCCGTCATCAGCCTTACATCGTCAAAGAGGGGCAGGAGCTTTTCCTCCAGCTGCTCGACAGCGGGTCTGGCCTCTTCCCTCTTCAGATGTCCCATCACGCTGCGGAAGAACGCCAGGACTTTCCTTTTCATTTCTGTGTTGCCGTAGTCGAGCAACCCCACAACTTGTGGCAGGAGGGACTGTATTTTTCTTGCCTGTATGAAAAACAGTTTCGTTTTTGTGAAAGGGTCAAAGACCACCCTGGCAAAAAAAGCCGGTCACTGAGCACCAGCCTCTTGTCCAGCTCCGTGGCAGGTGGTGGCACAGGAATCTCTGTGGCAGCCTCCTGGCAGGTGGTGGCCATGGGCACAGCCACGGAGATACAGGAGAGCAGGGCCAGGGCAGGGAGGGAAGAAAAGCAATGACTCCCTGTGCCCTGCTCAGCCGCCCCTTTTCCCACAGGCCCCCGTGGGCAGATGTCTTGGAGATACTCCGTGCCTGGAAAGCTCCCCAGGCAGCCATCAGGCCCCAGCACGGTAGGGAGGGCATTTGGAGCTGTCAGCCACTGCCTGACCCCCAGCCAAGGCCAAGCCACCGCCTCCCCCAATGCCCCAGCCCCAGCTGCCAACATTGCTCCTCTTGATGCTGTCCTGCTCACCATGTCAGCTCTTTCTGACCCACTGATGATGCCTCCGGGAAACGTGGAGTCTATGACCAGGAGTCTTTCACGCAAGTTCTTTAAGATCTTCTTCAGAGGCTGGGGTGTGGAGATCATCATGTCCCACATGTCCAGGGCAGTCCTGCAGGAGAGCGCTCTGTCAGCAGGGCAGCCTGGGCCACAGCAGCGTGTCCGGGCTCAGCGCTGCAGGGTGGTTGGATGCCCTGGGCAGCAGCAGAGGCTGAGCTGGTGCTCCTGTGGGGCTGGCAGAGCGTGGGGGGCTCAGGGCTGGCTCGCTCAGCTGTGGCTGCTGCGGGCCTGGCTGATCCCCAGCGCTGGAAAGCGTGGTGGGATGGAGGGTCCTGCTCCTCGGGGGTGTCCTGCAGGATTCCTTGGCTCTGTGCCCCTCTCCCCACAGGGAACAAGCCCTCATGGCTTCTGGGGCCAGTACCTGTCTCCTGGTGGAGCGATCCTCAGCAGCGTTGTGAGCACCTCCCCAGGTCTCCTGTCAGCCATGAGGAGAAGCAGGGACGCCACGCTCTGCCGGGCTGGTGCTGTGCTGATGCTGTCCAGGTTTTTGTGGATGCATCTCATGATCTTTGGCAGCTGGAGGAGACATAGGTCAGGATGGTGCTGCCACTGGAGTGCAGCCACTTCCTCAGCTGCCCCTTCCATCCCTCTCTGCCACCTTCGTGTGGCTTCAGATTCCTGAGACACCAGGGCTTGCGGGGGAGGGATGGAGGGAGGAACAAGGCCTGACAGGGCTGAAGGGCAGGGCAATCCAGCCTGGCAGGGCAATCCAGCCACAGGCCACTTACATCCACCAGCCAGAAGTCAGGGAATTCCATGACCATGTCCAGCAAGTCTGTTGCCCGCTTCTTGTCAAAGATGCTGGCATCTCTCATCGCCTCGATGAACACAAGGACGATGTCTGTCCTCTCAGAAGTTCTGAGGTGTCTCGCGCAGGACTATGGGAGAAAGGAAAGAAAGGAAGGAAGTGAAGCCAAGTCACACCGAGCGCCCTGATGCTGCTGCTTAGCCAGGCAGTGCCAGCAGCCCTGCAGAGATGCCCGACGGTGCTGGTGGCAGAGCCCGCAGCAAAACTGGCAGCAGGGGCGGCAGTGGCTGCACAGGGAGGATGAGAAGAGAGGCCCGGGGTGAGGGAGGAGGGTTGGACTCATGGGCACAGGGTGCTGGCCCTGCCGTGAACCAGGGCTTGCTGGCGGCCAGCGGGACTGGGGCTGCTGCTGGAATACTGGTGCCAAAGCCCTGAACCCAAGCGCGTGTCCAGGGCTGGCTCGGTGGGCCGTCAGGGCTCTGCAGGCCCGTGCCGGCCACAGCTCCCAAAGCAGCTGCCTGGGCAGCAGCCCCGCGTGGGGAGAGCTGCAGGCCGCTCTGGGGTGCAGGGATGGGGAGACGGCCCGGCTGGAGGGTGCCTGGCTCCTTACCGCCAGCGTGGGATGTCTGAATAGCACAGAGCTCATCTTCTCTATCCTCCCCACAGCCCTTTCCTGCACACATTCTCTCTCAGAGCTGGTGTATGTCAAGAGCATCTGGGAAGAGAGAAGCTGCTGTGAGCCCTGGGAGCAGCCAGCACTCCAGCAGAAGCAGCACCGCCAAACTCCTGGGCTGGACTCTGTTCTCGAGCAAAGCCTGTAGTGGGGTTCCTGCCCTAGGACTCCTCGCAGGCTTGGGACAAACGCCCCGGGCCAGCCCCGTGGCCAGGCAGGAAGGCAGATGCCACCCTCTGTGGCCACTGCGCTGCGGAAGAGCCTGGCGGGCAGCCCCTGGCTCCCCGGGGAGGTGGGCACCCTCCCGGCAGCGCTCTCTGCACGGCACAGGTGGCACTGTCACCTCCAGAGTGAGGAACAGCCCTTGTGAAGCCCACTCTTTGCACACGCCAGACCTGGAAGATATTCTGGAGCAGCTCGCTGACTCTGGAGGCTGAAGAGCCGAGCACCAATGCCTGCAGCATGTTGTCCATGGCTTCCATGGCCTGCAAGAAGACAACGAGTTTTGGCCGTGTTTCCTGCCATCTATTTCACACACGGGGGACTGATCTGAACTCTCAGTGCCAAGAGGCAACTCCTGTGCTGATTTGCTGGGCCTGGGAGAGACTCAGGGGCAAATAATCTGCTCTTGGCAGAGCAGCAATTGGCACTGGATGTGGCCAGGACAACTGGCAGCGGACGAAGGCACGAGGGTGTGAAAGCAGAGCTGAGACCAACCCTGCCTTGTATCTCTGGTTATATATTAGCACGGGGTGAACAGGGAGCAGCCAGAGGGACTGTGGGCTCCTGTAGTTCACCAAGCACTTACTTTTAAGAAGAGATAACGGCCCATATCCTGCATTTTCTCTTCTGGAGGAAGCAAGAAGACACTAGAGAAGCAGGCTTGGAGGAGGCTTGCCTCCTTGCCCTCCAGCGCCCTCTCCACCGCGCTGCAGCGAGAGAGGAGCCAGTCACACTTTAGTATTTGGAGCAGTGCCTTGAGATCTTGTGCAGGGGTCCGCGGGAGGGATGGGCAGGTACCTCAATTCGGCAATGGCAAGCATGGCGTTCCACCGCACCGCCGTGCGCACTTTGTTTCTGGGCTCCTCTTCCAGCAGCACCTGCAGAACACAGCTGGGATGGGACCTGGCAGCTGCCAGCACCCAGTGCCACCAGCACCCAGTGCCACCAGCCCCTGGCCCTGCCCAACGCTGTCCTCACAGGGTGCCGGGGGCATCGCCCCCTTCCCCAGAGACGCCAGGTGTCCCCTCACCTTGATATTCTCTGCCAGCTCGTATCTCTGGCAGAAGAGATCTAGGCCCTGTGGGAGTCCGTGGTGCTTGCTTTTGTAGCACAGGTCACAAATGTTCTGAAGAAATGGAATCTTCTGACTCTCCTCCTGGCAGCCAGGGGACAGAGAGACAAACAGGGAGTGTGAGATGGGGACACAGAGCCAGTGGCACCACAGCATGGGGATCCAGTGACAACTGGAGACCTGGGAGCAGCAGCTCTGCCCAGCCAGCTCCCTCCAGCAGCCCCGCAGCAGAGCCCCTGTCAGCAGACACCGGCTCAGCCGCCCTCCAAACGGCCACGGTTACCTTTTCTGGGCTGCTGACGAAGGACACGATGGACTCCACGCGTCTCCTTTCAAATTGGTAGACAGGTAACCAGCCAGCATCTAATAAAGGAGGAGAGCAGGGAGGGCTGCAGAGAGGGTTTGCAGGCAGGAGAGAGCAGAGGAAGGAGCTCTGCCCCACGTCCATCCCGGTGCCCGCTGCCCCGGCACAGTCTCCACGTGCGTGTCAGGGCTGGAGGGTGCCCAGCAGACGGGCTGAGATGCTGGAGCCAGGCAGGATGGGGAAAGCCCCCAGTGCAGTGGGTGAGGAACTCGCTTCAGACGGGCAGGAAAGGTCCCCGTCCCGCAGCACGGTGCCTCCTGCCCGCCCAGCTGCCTCTCGCTGCCCGTGCCCTGCAGCAGGAGCTGGGTCCCCTCTGCCCGCAGAAGCTGTGCTGGGGCCGGCTCCCAGCTCGGAGCAGCCCTGGATTTCAGGCAGCATCATGCCCACCAGCCATGGAACCCCCTGCCAGCGTGAGGGGAAGCGTGATCTGGGTGTGGAACAGAGAGCGATCGCTGGGCCCCACCCCGCCCAGACAATCAGGGCCCCTCACTCACCGATCTGCAGTGGCTGGACCACATCCACCTGGTTGGGCTCTGGTGGAGATCTGACCTCCTGGGGAGCCCCAACCTCCTCCTGCCAGGCCAGCCTAGGTTGGATGGGGGGCCTCTCTGCCATTTTGCAGACAAACGGAAGGACTATGGATGGGGAAGGCGGACGCTTCCTCAAAACTCCTCGGTGCTGCAGCTCTGCCAGAGGCAGCGGTGAAAGGTGTGGGCTGTGCTCGTGTGCTCCTCGTTGGGGAAAGACGTGAGCTGAGCTCAGGAGCTCCTTGCTCCGAGTCTGCCAGGGGCAGCTAGAGCTGGGTTGTGGTTGGACTTGATGATCTCAAGTGTCTCTTCCAACCCAAAAAATTCTCTGATTCTCTGACAGACGTGGGCTACTCTCGGGGCTCTCGCTAGCTCCGTGCTCGCACCCTGTCCCGTCACCGTCTTGTCGGACAGTGTGGGCTGGGGACACAGCTTCACTGATCACATGCGGGGCAGTGGGTGTCACCAAGTGAGGTCACAAAGGGCCCCACTGTGACCCTGTGCCTGGGTGGGGAGGGTCAGGATGTCCCCTTGGGAGGCACAGGCCAGCTCAGCCCTGGGCACCTGGCTGCTAAATTTCCATCCCGGTTTCTAAAAGTTCATCACCCATCCCACTCTGAGCAGAGTCTTGAACAGTCTGCTGCACCGCTCCATGTTCCCAGCGGCTGGTGCACGATGGGGGTGTCACAGACACACTCAATGCCACGCTCCTTGCTCCAGGTGTCTATGAGGATGTTGCGGAAAGGATCCCGTTGGCTGGCTCAGTTCTTTCTGGGTTGCCATGTGTGGCAGATGCACTTGACCCCCCAATCACCCCCAGCCAAACCCGCAGCACTTTGGTCCAGAATGCAGAGGAGGGAAGGGGCTGAGCCGTAACCAGGCCAAGAACTCCTGCCAGGAGACCCACAAGGAAGCAGAACGGCAACTGAATGCCGGGAACTTGTGAGCACAGGGAGTCTCATGCAGACTTTTCCTGCTGTGTGCAATTTGACTACGAATCAACCACTTCACTCCATAAATGCGACAGCCTGGAGGAGCCCGCTTTGAGCTCTCCCAGCTAAATAAGTGAGCTGTGTGGCAAGGGTTTTACTACTCAGAGGTCAATGGATGAGCCCAATTTAAGTTTAATAGTAATCATTTACCTTAAGTAGATGCACACTAAATATAATCAATTATTTACGGACATAAGGTTGTATGATTTTTAATATACTCTTTGCTTCATGTTACTTGGTAGGCTGGATTTGCTAAAATTTTAAGCTGTAAACTTCTGCTCATATCTACCAAAAGCAACTACAAACTACACTGAACACTTTCAAGATAAGGCCTATATTGCACTTTGCTGAGAAGAAAGGAATTTGCGTCCAGGCAAAACAGCACCTGCAAGGTTATGGACAATAAACGATGTCTACAGCTCAACACAACAAAGCCCACGTGGAATCAGAGAAGTTTGCCACTGGAGCTTTAAGCATGGACCCCAGTGCGAACGGTTTTCAGGGAGGCAAGAATCCTGGCAGTTTGCTCCGTGACCGGGTACAGGCACCTGCAGAGAAGGCCAGCAGCATTTGGCTTGGCGTATTTCCCCCATGGAGTAAATAATAGAGTGAACCTGCCACTGAATTCTTGAAGTTTCACTTGTCTTTAAGAAATCCAAGTGTTGTTCTGCACTGAGCAGAATCCTAAATTACTCCCCAGCGACACCGCATCGCCACAGAACTTGCTGTTCAAGGCCCAGGACAGTGCTGCGGGCGGTGCCGTGGGGCACAGTGCATGTTTCCAGCTATCAAGTGGTGGCTTCCACCATTGTAAGCACAGAGCGCTTGCCGTGGCAGGTTTGTGGCGCTGTGATACAGACACTCCAGTCATCGCCCCCATACCACACAGGCTTTGACCGCTTGTCTTGCTTGATCGTAGCGCATGTTTCACAGTGGTGAATAACCTGAACAGCAGCATCTGTGGTCGAGTCCACCCCTCAACCATGAGCCCGTGTATATGTTGCATCCCTTCCTCGGTGACCTGGGGCATCGTGGGCCCAATGGGCCACCAATAATTCACCTTCATCTTGCCCATGCAAATCTATCTCAGCCACTTCAACCTGGGCAGCTCGATCCCCCTGCTGGTTGTTCGATCGGGTTCTTCACTGGACCGACTCTCGGGCACGTGGGTTCTCCGTGGCAAACTCTCACAGGCAGGTTCTCCAGCGGGCAGCAATATCTCCATGATTCAGCAGCCCAGATGGGTTGGGCTCTGCGCTGCCAGCGGCTCTGCTTCCACTGCTGGAACCAGTGCCACGGGGCATTTCCCACCATGCGTGAGAGAGCAGAGATGGAGCTTCTTCGATGCTGGGCCCTCTTCAGGCCCTGTCAGGATGGCGGGTGCTGGGTCTGGCAGGGCCTCTGCCCCACGGCGGGGGCTGTGGCCCACGGTACAGCAGGGCCACGATGGTTGGACGCGGTCGGCGGCGGTGGCGATTAGCCGGATGGCCCCGGCTGCATTCCAGCGGCACGGCCCGGGATCCTGACTGTGTGAGCGGGTGGTGCCACGGAGACGCGGGGTCTGGAACAGGGGGGCGGCTGGGGGGACGGGAGGGACGGGGAGGGTGGCAGAGAGGAAGGGGCCCCAGGGTTGGGCCGGGGCTGCTGGAGCTCGGGGCAGCCTGACGTGCGCCATGTCAGAGCTCGGCCTGGGCGCCCGCGGAGCCGCCTTCTGCTCTCATCACTCCTCACCACCATTGGTTGGGAGGGCTGTCAGTCTCCCGCCCTGAGGTGATACTGCCTGGGATTGGCTGCCTGGGCTGTCACTCTGCCCTGGTTTGGGGCCCACCCTGCCCTGAGGTGATGTTTCCTCTGATTGGCTGTCCAGGATTTCCCCCAGCTCCTCCCATCCAGTGATTGGTCAGGCCACTTGTCAATCATCCGTGTGCTTCACTCCTACCACGCGTGATTGGCACAGCCAGCACAACCCGCCCCTAAACGCTGCCCAGTTCATTCACCTCTTCCTACCTTTCCTGCAGACCTCAAAGCTTGATTGGCTCGTTACATATCAATCACTTGACTTGCCTCGCCTCCTCAAATGTGATTGGCTGTCCTGGGTCCACTGGCTCCCCATAGACTTCTGGGTGGTTGTTGCCAGGCAACGAGCTCCACCTAAAAATGAATCTGTGGGCTCTGAACAGAGGCCGTGGGTGATGAAAGACACGTTGGGACCCTAAACATGAGGATTTGGCCCCAAGGAGGAGGCTCTGGGCACTCAAAGGACGGGCAGATGCTACAGATGGCGCTTTGGGCCTGAACACGAGGGCACCCTCTTGGTTCTCACCCAAGCTGGGTTTGGTGCCCGTGACCCCACGGAACGACGCCTGTGCTGTCCAGAGCGGCCACGGAACAGACGGAGCCCAAAGCCACGGACACCGGGAGCTCAACGGGCTGTTGTGACATTTCATGGACGTTTCACAGGGGCTGCGCATGGACTGAGGGGAACTGTCTGTGTGTGACATCAACGGGCGGGAAGGGGAGCGGTGGTTGGTGAGAACGTGTTGGATCGTGTGGTTGGATACTGGAAGGTTTACAGACTGCCTCAGTTTACCTGTCTCATTCATCTATGGTCTCTGTGGGTCTCTAGGGGTCTCTATGGTCTCCATGGGTCTCTATGGGTCCCTATGAGTCTCTATGGCCTTGGGGCTTGGGGAACTCGGGTGAAAAGGAAAGACAGACTGGTGTGGGTATGGGATCTCTTAAGTGTCCTGGGATTGCTTTGCTAATCACTCTGTAACAGTTCCTGGCTATTAACTCGATATGTGCCCAGAGAGGCAAATAAGTCCATGAACCGACTTTCCAATTAACGTTTCCTTCTTACAAAAACCCACACTTCCATTTTCTTATCGGCAACAGACTGGAAGATGGCAGCTGAAGCAGCATCTCCCTCTTGTGAAAACAGGTAACAAAAGATGGTGACACTCAGCTCATCCTTAGTTGCTTCCTGCACAGGAAACCTGTCCATTAATTTAATCTTTGGTGTACAGACAGGGCCTTGCTGATGTTCCTGTGTCGCAGCAAGTGTGTGGATGTCAGGCTTTCTGCAGATTTGTGACTGAGTTTTCCTGTTTTCCCATAACCCGGACAATCTTGCTGTGGACTCCTGAAGTCTCCCATAAACTGGTGGATTTAGAGAAGGATGGGGAGCTCCAGTGAGCTCAGGGAGGACCAGGCAGCATCACAGGCAAAGCAGACAGGAACTCGATTGGGTGAACATTAATGGAATTTATTGACAGATGAAACTGCGGTGTCCCCCCCCGTCTTTGGGCGGATCACCGTGCACCCTGAACCGATACAGGCAGGTGTAGTCCGGGTGGCCCCAGTTGCTCAGCACTTCCAGCCTGATGTAATTCACGACCCCAGGGAGCTCGTTCTGCAATGACAAGAAGAAATGAGTCACCTTTTCCTCTCTGGCCCGTGAGCACTGACAGAAGCACTGCGGCGATGGGCTCCATCAACAGTTTCCTTCCTGCTGCCCCGCGGGGGCTTTTGACCTGTCGTGGTGCAGACGTTCTTATCCTGCTCTATCCCATTGGGCCATGAGAACAGCACAGGAAGAAGCAGCGACCAGATGCCTCAGCAAATACACTGGAAAGTTCTCGCCTACTTTGGGGCACAGGCTTCCACAGTCAGAAGACCCAGTGCTAGTGTACAATTTCACCTCAAAACTGACATTTTTTTTCCTCTGGGGAGACTCAAAACTGACAAATTTCACCTCGTATTTGACAAATTTTGCTCTGGGGAGACTTCAAACCAACAAATTTCTCAGTGGGGGTCAATGGGGTTCTGTGATAGTCAATGGGAGTCAATGGTAGACAATGGGAGTCAATGGGAATCAATGGGAGTCAATGAGAGTCAATTGGAGTCAATGGGGTTCAATGGGGATCAATGGAGAACCTTAAAACTGCCTTTAATCCCAATGGGGAGCCCCAAAATGCCTTTTAATCCCAATGCAGAGCTCCAAAAATGGCTTTTATCCCAATGGGCAGTCCCAACATGTCTTGTTGCCTTCTGATTCCACCTTCAACTGTAATGCTCCTAAGTACTGAAGTTTAAACCCAAAATGAAAGAGAAGAGCGGTAGCGCAGGCATCCGCCACCAGGAAGTTAGAGCAGAAGAAAGGCCAGCGTGGCACACGCTCAAGGACAGGGCTGCCTGTTCCCTTTGGCAGGGAAGCCTCTCCCCATCCAGCCGCATTTCTCCTCCTCTCCTACAGTTCTCCTCCCTCTGTGTCCCCATACCTTCAGCTGGAAGGTCTGACTGGGATTCAGCGCCGCCAGGAAAGTGAACTGTCCCAGGAACGCTCCCTGCTCCTCGTGTTCTTCCTTGAAGCCCTACAGAAACATGGGTGGAGAAAACAAGAGTGTCTGGTGCACCATGGAATACTGAACTTCAGCCGGTGAAGTACGGGGTTATTTCAGCTACGTAGTCCAAGGATGATGAGGGCAAGGACAAGATGAGAAGCATCAGGTGGGCAGCACGTCACACTTGCCCACTCAACGAGTCCAAGCTGGCAGTCAGAAAAGGAGCAGATGCTCCCAGTGACAGGGAGGTGACCTGAGGATCACAAATACCACTGGGATTGGAAGCCAAGAAGGTTTAGGACCATGCACTGTCCAGCTCCTTTTCCCTGTGGCTCCTGGAGTAGCATCTTGCCCCAGAAGCTTCAAGTGGTACGTTGAATAAAAGGGGAACACAATGGGAAGGAAGCAACACCAAGGAGCCTGTTTGTTCTGAGAGCCAGGAGGAAGCTTTGGGCCACCAGAATCTTTGACCCATCTTCATCCTCTGCTTAGAAATGCTGTGCAACCCCCTGCCCCCGACTCTAGAGAAATCACTTACATAGACAGCGAAGTCCTTGGGAGCTCCGGAGAGACTTTCTCCATGGAACGCTGTCCCTGAGACATGGTCCATGGTGACGGCTCTGGGAACGACTGGCACGGACAGCTTGATGAACACGTGTCCCTGACTCCCTGGGAAGGGCCAGCAGTTGCCAGGATGATTTTCTGCCTGAAAGGACAAGAAATACTCAGCAGGGAGACACAGCAGGAGAGCAGGTCCATGTGAGAAGGGGAGAGGAGAAGAAGCTTCCAGGAGCAAAGACAGGGAGAAAGGCAACTCTGAGCAGCGTGTGTGGTTCATTCTCCTGACCTTTGTTTTACTGCTTCTTGGTGCTCCTACCTCCAGAATCAGCTCAGGGGACCTCATGTAATCCATCACCGGAAGGGAATACAAGAACACCTTTGCTTTGGCCTCCCGGAGGGATGGAGAAGTCTTGGACCGAATGATGGCTGCCCCTGGAAATTCAAACATGAGCATGATCACCAGGCAGTGTCAGGAGGAATATTGCACTGTTGACTTGGAAAAGGTTTCTCAGTTGTCATCCATGTCCTACAGTGGGTTCCCCTTTGCACGACCCCTCTGGAACACACAGTAGCGAGTCATCAAGCTGTCATATCTGGCCGTGGAAATAGGCAAGACTATGAACCAGCCTTTCTGTTCTTCCCATGGGGTCTGGCCCGTTACAGGCTCTGTCAGTGGGGACACTTTTAGGGCATGAGGTGACCCTTGACTTCTCGCCCCTTCTCTCCTACCCCTGGGCACATTCCAATGCCCATCTTGTCAATCTGGACAGGAAGCGCTTTGGAACTGGTTTGTTTGTACAGTGCCACTGCACCTGCTGATTTCAGGGCGTAATCCGGCATCGGGACCTGGATTTCCTCCAGCTTCTCCAGGGCTTGATTGATGATCTCCTGAACAGCCTGGGAAGGAACACAAAGGAGAGCACCTGTTAGAAGGGAAAGGAACGGGGCAAGCAGCTCCCCTGCAAGGCCAGCCAAGGTGAAGGGGACAAGGCCCATCTCAGATGGAAGGAACGCCCACATTGCCTGGAAGCCTCCCAGGTTTGCTCTGCTGTGATTGATGGGATCAGAAAGGGGGGGCTGCTCACTCCACTGCTCTGAGTGCTGGAGCTGTGGGAAGGGGCTTTTCCTGTGGAGAGGCCCCAGGCCAGGCAGCACGGACAGACAAGCCTTCTGGGCATGAGATAGGCCTGGCTTAACTGTGGACCTCTGAGACCATTCCTTCTTTCCAACCCTCCCTTGAGGAGGACCTGAGATCTGGGCGCAGAGGAAGGTTCGACTCAGACAGCTGTCATTCCCGTCACGCTCTCTCTTCCCCAAAAGGAAGTGTGGCCATGACAGCATTTGTTCCAGCAGCACCAGCCTGCTGGCTGTGACAGGGAATGGAGCAGGATACGTGCCGGAGGGAGGATAAAACCCTTGAGCAGATCCTTCTGCCTTGTGCCCTTACCCATCCGGTAAAGCCTGAGACCTTTGCCTGCTTCACGCCTTCCTGCAGAGCCTGCTCAGCCACATCCTTTGTGCTCCAGCGCAGATGATAAAGCTGTTCCTGGAGCTTACGGAGCTGGTCTGGCAGGGGCAGGGTTTCTCTCAGCACTTCTAACTCTCCTGCGGTGCTCCAGAGTCTTTTTGCACCAAGTTGTCCCACGTGGTAAACACCTGTCAGACACACACCAGAGCTTAGAACCTGGTCTAACGTTGGGTTATGCCTCGGGCTGCCCACTCCACTTTCTGTGTCTCTCCCAAGTGCCATAGTTGTCTCTCCTCTTGTTGCCTTTGACAGGGGCCATCATGGCATACGGGCTCCAGAATAGATGGACGTTCCCTGCCCTGGACTGTGCTCCTTGTCCTGCAGAAGATTCTCAGCCCCTGAGGCAGGAGAGCTCAGCCACGGCCTCTCCCTGGGCTGAAGAGACCTGGCTCAGCCAACCTGGGGAAGGCAACTCAGCCCTTCCTCACCCACACCCATCCCGCTGGAGCAGGGACTGGCACAGCTCTGCCGGGGACTTTCTGCTCTCAGCTGAGCTCCTCTGCTCCAGCGGGGGAAGTGGAACAGGGCAGGATGGAGCCCCGAGTACCTCCTAAAGCACCATCCTCAGGTGGGAGCTCTGCAGAGACTCACCAAAAGAGAATAGACCGAGAAAAAGCACCAGGATCATTGCCTTCAGCGTCTTCATTTTCCTGCAGAGCAGATAAAGAAAAGGCTGGTGAAGCTGGCGGTACCTGTCCAGATTAAGGGCAGGAGTTGCAACAAGGGCTTTGGCCACACTTCACATCTGTGGGGATGGAGAGGGATCCTTTGGAAATGGAAGGGACACAATGAACGCCTGCTTCTCCTGCCCACCATCCAATCCGCACTTGTGCTGATCCTGTTCTCCACCCTCTCAAGAGAAGGTTCATCCTGTGCCCCTACATTTCAACAGCTGCCAGGCGGGGGGTGTGTGATACTACGGCAGACTATATTTGGGCCACCCCCTGGGACTCTCTCCGTGCGATTCAAAATGGACCTGTCCCTCATTCTGCAGAGATCAAAGCCTTTCTGGGCCCAGCCCTTACGTTCATGAAGAGACTGAAAGGCGGATGCTGCCTTCCAGCAGCTCCAGACCCAGCTCTCAGGCTGCCCTCGTGTTCCTCTCCTGTCCACCCTCCACCCACCCCAGCTGACGAAGTGGAAAACACACCTGGGGAAAGGGGAGGAGGATTTTTCAAACATACCCGTTCAGAAATTCAACCTTCTCTGGGTGTCCCTTGGTACCTGCTGAGGTGCAGATAACAAGCATCTCGCTCGCTCAGGAGTGAGCCAAAAACTCTGCGATCTCGATTCCCTCAAGATCGAGAGTGACCAAGGCGCAGGGAGACCCCTGGTCTTATACCCTGCTGTGCCGACCTCAGCGCTGACGCTGCTTTGTGACATCAGCGGTAGTGGGTGATGTCACAATGGAAGAGGCTGCGCCACGTCTGGAGGCAAAGACCCACCTGCGAGCGGGTCTCGCAGTCCTCTCTGCAAGGGAAGGAATCCTTCACCATAGAAAGACGGGAAAGGTGCAGGAACACGTTGCTCTCAGAAAACAGACTCTGTCAACCACGCTTCCTCTTGTTGACCAAAATTCAGATGGTGTTACAAAACTACCACAAAAAAGTGATTCTTAGTCTTATTTTATGGACCATTGACCGCCCCATTGACTCCCATTGACCACCATTGACTCCCATTGACTCCCATTGACCGCCATTGACTCCCATTGACTCCCATTGAACCCTATTGACCCCCACTGACTTCCCTTGATCCCCATTGACTCCCGTTGACTCCCGTTGATCCCCGTTGACTCCCATTGATCCCCATTGACTCCCGTTGATCCCCGTTGACTCCTATTGATCCCCATTGCCCCCCATTGATCCCCATTGACTACCATTGACCCCCATTAACCCCTATTGACTCCCATTGCCCCCAATTGACCCCATTGACCCCCATTGACTCCCGTTGACTCCCTTTGTCCCCCATTGACTCCCATTGACCCCCATTGACCCCGATTGATCCCTATTGACTCCTGTTGACTCCCATTGATCCCCTTTGCCCCCAATTGACCCCCGTTGACTCACGTTGACTCCCATTGACCTCCTATATTAAGTTAGCAGGACTTCTTGAGAGGGCTTTAAACAAAATTTGAAGGGGAGGGGACAAAACCAGATGTGGCAGAGGCACAACCAAGGGTGACATGCTGGCATCTGAGGGCAGTGCTAATGATGCCCTTTGGTCTGCTGATCCAGTGCAATCAATGGTACAGCTGAAGTGCATCTGTATGAATGCACGCAGCACGGGCAACAAACAGGAGGAGCTGGAAGCCCTTGTGAGGTACAAAAGCTGTGATTTAATTGTCATCACAGAAACATGGTGGATGACTCTCAGAACTGGAGCGCTGCAATGGATGGTGATAAACTGTTCAGAAGGACGGGCGAGGAAGGAGAGGAGGTGGGGTAGCCATGTATGCTAGAGAGGGTTTTGATTGTGTGAAACTTTATGAGGGTGATGATAGGGTTGAGTGTCTATGGGTAAGAATCAAGGCAAAGGGCAACAAGGCAGATATCCTGGTGGGAGACTGTTACAGACCACCCAACCAGGATGAACAGGCAGATGAAATATTCTACAGAAAGCTGGGAGAAGTCTCCCGATCACCAGCCCTTGTTCTTATGGCGGACTTCACCCTACAAGGTGTCTGCTGGAAGTACAACCCAGCAGAGAGGAAACAGTCCAGGATGCTCCTGGAGTGTACGGAAGACAATTCCTGACACAGCTGGTCAGTGAGACTACCAGGGAAGGAGTCCCACTGGATCTGTTGTTTGTCAATAGAGAAGAACTCATTGGAGGTCACCTTGGGTGTAGTGATCATGAAATAAATGAGCTGATTATCCTTGGAGAAGTTAGAAGGGTGCTCAGCAGAACTGGTACTTTGGCCTTCAAAAAGCAAACTTGGACCTGTTCAGGGGGATGGTTGACCGAGTCCCTTGGGAGACAACTCAAGGGGACTGCAAGGGTGCTGTGAAGTTATGCAGGAACAAAACGAGGTCTGAAGCCCAACCAGACCTGAGCCCAGCTACTGCGGTAAAAGACAACACAAAATACTTCTATAAATCCATCAGCAACAAAAGGATAATTTAAGAGCATCTCCACCCTCTGGTGTGTGGGGAAAAACACAGTGACAGCGATGAGGGAAAGGCTGAGATGCTAAATGCCTTCTCTGGCTCAGTCTTTAAGAGTCAGAGCAGTTGTGCTCCAGGTACCCAGCCCCCTGAGACAGGAGACAGGGACAAGGAGCAGAATGAAGCCCTAGTAGTGCAAGGGACAATGGTTGGCGACCTGCTACACCACTTGGATACCCACAAGTCTATGGGGCCAGATGAGATACACCCAAGGGTGCTGAGGGAGCTGGCGGAGGTGATCACTGAGCCACTTTCAATTATTCAGCTGCAGCCCTGGCTAAGTGGGGAGGTCCCAGTTGACTGGAAGTTGGAAAATGTGACACCCATCTACGAGAAGGGCCAGAAGGACAATCCAGGGAACTACAGAATTGTCAGTCTGACAGATCATCCCAAGTGACATCAGGCAGCGCATACAAGACAACCAAGACATCAGACCAAGTCAACATGGGTTTACGAAAGGCAGGTCCTGATTGACCAACCTGATCTCCTTCTATGACAAGGTGACCCCCTGGCAGATGAGGGAAAGGACGAGAATGTTGTGTCCTTAGACTTCAGTAAAACCTTTGACACCGTATCCCACAGCATCTCCTGGAGAAGCTGCAGCTCATGGCCTGGATGCTGCATCTGCGATGGATAAAGAACTGGCTGGAGGGCCGGGTCGAAGGAGTTGCGGTGAACGGAGCCATATCCAGTTGGTGACCGGTCATCAGTGGTTTCCCCAGGGCTCAGTATTGGGGTCAATTTTGTTTAATCTCTTTATCAATGATCTGGATGAGGTGATTGAGTGCACTTACTGTTTGCAGATGACACCGAGTTGGGTGTGAGTGTTGATCCACTGGAGGGGGGGAAGGCCATGCAGAGGGATCCGGATGAGCTGGATTGTTGGGCTGAGGCCAGTTGTCTGAGGTTTAACAAGGAAAAGTGCCAGGTCCTTCACTTGCGTCACAACAACCGCTACAGGCTCAAGAAGAGTGGCTGGAAAGCTGCCTGGCAGAGTGCGATCTGGGGATGTTGGTTGACAGCAACTGAACATGAGGCAACGTGTGCCCAGGTGACTGAGGGGAGACCATATTGGTCTGTACAACTACATGAAAGGAGGTGGTAGCATGGTGGGTGTTGGTCTCTTCTCCCAAGTAGCAAGTGATAGGACAAGAGGAAATGGCCTCAAACTGTGCCAGGGAAGGTTCAGATTGGATATTAGGGGACATTTGTTCATGGAAAAGGTTGTGAAGCAGTGGAACAGGCTGCCCAGGGAAGTGGTGGAGTCACCATCCCTGGAGGGGTTTAAAGGATGTTTAGATGGATTTCTTAGGGACATGGGTTAGTGCTAGAGTTGGGTTATTGTTGGACTCCATGATCCTGAAAGTCTCTTATAGCTGAAATTATTCTATAATTCTATTGACAAATCGAATTCAGGACAGTTATTCCCTTTAATGTGAGTTATAGGCCTGCAGTGTTACATGAGTTGCCAAGGCTCTCACACACCCCTACATGCATTAGGCAGGGACAGCGATGGTCCTGTCCAGGGTAGCCATCCCCATTCACAGTGAGTGTGGGACAGACACACAGACAGCACTGCAGACAAATTCAGTGCCTTTGTGCGAGAAACTCATTGCCACCTCTGAAGCATCGCAAGATCTGCCCCTTCTCTATCCAGTAGATGTAGGGCAGCCCATGAAAAGGTAGCACATCACACCGGGCTGTCCTTGGGTATAGCTACATTTCCAAATTTCCTTTCATTCTTTTCACAACCCTGTTCTCACTGTCTTGATAACACGATCAAGGCGCAGACAAAGCATTGTCACACTGGGCCTGTCAGCAGCACTTTGTCATTCCCACAGATCAGTGACACGTCTGCCCAAGGACCTCAGGGGCAGCACAGACACCACTGACTAAACACACATTTCCTTACGGGTCTGTCATTCCCAGCCTGTTTCTCTCTGTCCTTGGGGACAGCAGGGCTTACTCACTCTCGTGCTGCCCAGTTTCAGCCCTACCTTTCCATCTGCCAAGCACTGTAACATTACTCTGCTGCTTTGGCCCAGCAGCGCTGGGGAGGCTGCAGCAGTGCAGGAGTAGCCTGAGAGTGCTTGAAGGGTGGTTTCAGAGGTGGTGGGGGTTTTCTTCATAGTGGGAAAGAGCTTGAGAAAGAAATAATGGCACAAAGAGCAACTGGGGAGGTCCAGGCTGGACATGAGCAGAAAGGAATGTGACTGGAAGGGCAGTGCTGTGGTGGAACAGGTCAGCAGAGGGAGCCTGCATCAGCCCAAGGCTTTGTGCTTCAAGGAACAGCTGGGGAGGATGGAGAGATCTCAGCAAAGGAAGGAAGATGCTCAGACAAGAGCAAGGTGGGGCAGCAGGGGGGATGTCTGCAGCCTGCAGGGAAAGAGGTGCAGGGGATGCCACAGCACAGGACAGGCTGTGGTGGAGATGATCAAGGGATGTAAAGAGGCTGAAAGCCCCAACAGACATGAGCTCCTTCTCCCCTTGGCTATGGCTGTTGTCTGCACCTCTGATGCCTGTGAGGAGACACCTTGTCCTTCCAGCACAGTGGCCTCATGGCCTCCTTGTCCCCAGCCAGGAACCTGGGAGGTGTGGGACCGTAGTCCTGCACTTGGCCTTGCACAGCCCCACATCACACTGTCCAGGAGGAGCCCTGGGCAACGTGGGAGAGACAGGATCTGCCTTCCCAGGGGCTGGGGGTCACGGCTTGGCCCTTTGGTTAATGAAACACATCCAGGTTTACTCAGCATCAGAGCCACCTTTACTTTGCTTTTCCTGACATGTCATCATTGCCTCCAGTTTTCTTCTGCAACTGACCCTGAGGATGGTTTCTCAGTATATAACTCATTGGGACCCATTAACATTACAAGAAACTTTGGAGTTTGAATCTGACTTTGACTTCTTCAGAGGTTTCATCAGCTTCCTCCAGGGCCTGAGGCCCACGGACTCAGCACCAAACCCACCAGAGGGGTCATTAAAGTGCCTTGGGCTGCTCCTGTGCTGCTGAGCTGAGCTGGGCTCCTGGGACACAGGGAGCTCCTGGCAAGCGGCAGCGCTGCAGAGAGACAGCTCTGCCCAGGAGCAGCTCCTCTGCACAGCGCAGCAGGGCTGAGGGCTCTGCCTGGGGATCTCAGGGAGACGAGCAAGGCCGAGAGAGATTAAAGGTGGTTAGGACTGGGAGGATGACTGAGAGCTCACTGGAGGAGAAACCTTTGCAGCCCTTGCCATGGTAAGCCTCTGGGTACAGGGCAATGCAGCTGTAGCTCCTGGAGGCATCTCCTAAAACTGGCACAGGCACAGCTGGTGGGAACTGTAAGGAGGGGGCTCTTGTCAGGCAATGTTGAACAGCTGTGAAGTCGGGTGAGCACCCAGGGGTGCCCAGGGCTGTCCTGCAGAGCAGGGTCCCTGCACCCCAGGGCTGTGCCGGGACAGGGACTCTGCCACCTGCCAGGGTCAGCGCTCAGCCTGCCCAGGGAGATCCCATGGCAGAAACTGCTGGGGAAATGAGCGTTCGCCCATAAGGGCAGGAAAGGTGCTTCTGCTCTGGAGAGGATGCTGTGTGGGTCAGGGCTGCTCAGAGCTCCAGATCACCCCACAGACATGGCAGAGAGTCCTTCTGAACCACAACATCAAGACAGGAACAGCTGCAAGGGAAGGAGTCTGTGCTTTCAGTTTTCCACTCTTGGTTGTTTGGGTGTGCAGTGGGAGATGGGGATTTATTTCTCTGCTTTGGAGAAGACACTGAGACCCCAGTTCTCGTTAGGACTTGTCTGAGCTGCTCCTGAGCCCCTGCACACACAGAGCTGCCCCTGGGCAGTGCCAGGAGGTGTGAGCAGGACAGAGCTGAGCACACAGCGGGTGGGATGGGTTCTGTGACACTGACAGGGAGCAGAGCCAGGGACAGAGACACAGCTGCAGGCAGCACAGCCATGGGCAGGAAGAGTTAACTGCTACCAGACATGCTGGAGATGGGATTTAGGAACCTCTCTCACATCCTCTCGAGTGCAGACACATTTCCCAGTGCAACCCCCTGGTGTCCTCTCCTCCCCAGCAGAGCCTCTGCCCCAAAGCCATGGGGTCCAGGTCACCAGTCTCCACTTCAGCAGCTGGACCTCCAGGTGAAGGGTTCCTGGAACGTGGTACACAGAAAAGGTGCTAAAAGTACTTGCTCTACAGTGTCATTATGTGAGTGGCAGCAGCACAGCCAGGTAAGGAGAAGGTTCCACAGCATGCCCGTCTGCCTTTCTGTCCTTGCTTTATTTTCTGGCAGCACTGCAGTGTCCTTCCCTGTTTCTCCACCTGTCCCTGGAGCTCTTGCTCTGTGGGGTTGGGGTGGGAGTGTGGTTCAGTTTTTGTTCTGACACCAACTCAGGCGGTTTTGCCCCAGAGCTGTGTTCATGGAAACTGCATGCCCAACTGCATTTTAAACTGTGATGAACTGTTTTTCTCACTTGGTAGAAAGAGAGAATGAGCTGAACCATCCCTTCATTGTGGACGGGGTTTTCCATGAGAAACAGCCCATTTATTTTCTTCAGAGAAGTCTCCCCTAACTTGTCACAGTCTTTTCCTCCTTGCACAGGTCCTCACGCCCACAGGCAGCAAATGGCCAATGGCAGCTCCATCACCCACTTCCTCCTCCTGCCGTTCACAGACACACGGGAGCTGCAGCTCTTGCACTTCTGGCTCTTCCTGGGCATCTACCTGGCTGCCCTCCTGGGCAACGGCCTCATCATCACCACCATAGCCTGGGACCAGCACCTCCACACCCCCATGTTCTTCTTCCTCCTCAACCTCTCCCTCCTCGACCTGGGCTGCATCTCCATCACTGTCCCCAAATCCATGGCCAATTCTCTGTGGGATACCAGGGTCATTTCCTACGCAGGATGTGCTGCCCAGCTCTTTTTTTTCATGTTCTGTGCTACAGCAGAGTATTCTCTTCTCACCATCATGTCCTACGACCGCTATGTTGCCATCTGCAAACCCCTGCACTACGGGACCCTCCTGGGCAGCAGAGCTTGTGTCCACATGGCAGCAGCTGCCTGGGCCACTGGGTTTCTCAATGCTCTGCTGCACACGGCCAATACATTTTCACTGCCCCTGTGCAAGGGCAATGCCCTGGGCCAGTTCTTCTGTGAAATCCCCCAGATCCTCAAGCTCTCCTGCTCACACTCCTACCTCAGGGAACTTGGGCTTCTTGTGGTCAGTGCCTGTTTAGCATTTGGGTGTTTTGTGTTCATCGTGCTGTCCTATGTTCAGATCTTCAGGGCCGTGCTGAGGATCGCCTCTGAGCAGGGACAGCACAAAGCCTTTTCCACCTGCCTCCCTCACCTGGCCGTGGTCTCTCTGTTCATCAGCTCTGCCATGTTTGCCCACCTGAAGTCCCCATCCATTTCCTCCCCTTCACTGGATCTGGTGGTGTCTGTTCTGTACTCGGTGGTGCCTCCAGCAGTGAACCCCCTCATCTACAGCATGAGGAACAGGGAACTGAAGGAGTCTATAGGGAAACTGATGACTGTTCGCTTTTCTAAAGCAGTAATGAATTGACCTCCTTCTTCTGCATGTCACTTGTAATATTACGCACTACTAGTTCAAACATTATTTGTCTTCTTATGGCTGTGTCCATATCTACCTGTCTGGTGTGTCCCGTAGTGTTTGTGTGAATAAAGAGCCGTACTCTCTGTGTGTTTAAATGAAATAAAGGACCCTGCACTGACTTGTTTGGTCTCTCTGAGATCTGTGGAGCTGCAAGAGCCATGTCTGTGTGCTGAGTGAGCGTGAGCCACCCTGAGCTGGGTCTTCCTCCCATCCTGACCAGTATGAGTCTGCGGACTCACCCCATGGCCCTGGGCACCACAGCCCACTTGCTCTGCAGAGCAGCACCACCAGCTCGGGGCTGTATGGAGCATGGGAAAGGGGTGCAGGAACAGCTGGCCAGGTCAGCACAGATCAGCTCTATTGAGATAGGGTCTGTGGGGATATGGGACGTTCCAGGAGAAGAGTGGGGCACTGTATGTGTGCAGAAAAGACACGGAAAGAGAAACCTTTTGCTGCAGGTGGCAGCTTGGAGCAGGTGGCCCTGGGACCTTCTTGAGGATTCCCTAGGCCAAATGTCTCATGCTGTCCTGGGGGGCAAGTCTGGACCTGGGTCTGCAAGCTGCCTGGGCTGGAGATCCTCTGAGCGTGCTGGCTGCATGAACATTCTCACTGTCCTTCATTCTCACTGGTCCCCACTGCTGTGGGACCAGTTCCAGTGTGGCTGCTCTGCCGGGCTGGGCTGGGGAGAGGGCAGGGGGGTGGCACAATTCAGGAGGGGGTGGGAGGGCTGAACTGGCAAATGCCCCAGAGAAGAAAACACCAGTGAACAGCTGAAGTGTGTGAGTGTGCAGGGCTGGCACACAGCAGTGTCCTCGTCCAGCCAGGCTCCTGGGAGAGCCCTGAAGGACCAGCAGAGCAGGGTCTGGTGTGTGCCCATGTTCATGGGACTGTCCTGGGGTAGGTTCCCCATTCATCACAGACCAGCCCCTCAAAACCACCATTTCCTGCACTGGCCCTTCACCCCAGCTGAGAGAGGTGGTTCATCCCTCAACACAAGGACACTAAGTCAGAATCCAGTGTTTCCATTGTATGGATGAGATATGAGCATGCATATCATGTACCTAAGATGAACCCGACTCAGTACAAACACCATCAACTATTCCTGCCGGTTCCATGAAGGCCTGTGGGACAATCAGTCACAAGGTCACTTCATGTTTCCAGTAACATCCCATGGGAGACGAACTGAATGCAGCACTGGGATGTGCTTCCTTAAACTCAGGTCCCCATGTCCATTCCTCATGACGTGGGACATGACGATGGCCACACAGAGGGATCTGGACCTGCTGGATCATGGGGCTGAGGCCAATTGTCTGAGGCTTAACAAGGCCAAATGCTGGGTTCTGCACTTGGGTCACAAGAACCACATGAACGCTACAGGCTCAGGGGAGAGTGGCTGGAAAGCTGCCTTGTGGAAAGGGATCTGGAGGTGTTGATTGACAGCGGCTGAACATGAGCCAGTGTGTGCCCAGCTGGCCAAAAAGGCCAACAGCATCCTGGCTTGTATCAGGAATAATGTGGGCAGCAGGACTAGAGAAGTGATTGCCCCACTGTTCTCGGCACTGGTGAGCCCCCATCTTGAATCCTGTGTTCAGTTTTGGGTCCCTTATTTCAAGAAGGACGTTGAGGTACTAGAGAGAGCGCAGAGGAGGTGACAAAGCTGCTGAGGGGCTGGAGCACAAATGTGATGCGGTGTGGTTGAGGGAGCTGGGGCTGCTCAGCCTGGAGAACAGGAGGCTGAAGGGAGACCTTCTCACTGTCCACAATTGCCTGAAAGGAGGTTGGAACATGGACGTTGTTGTCTCTTCTCCCAAGTAGGAAGTGATATGGGAGCAGGTAATGGCCGCAATTTGCACCAGGGGAGGTTTCCTGTCTGTTATGTCACCCTTGCCTGTGATTCTGGAGTGTGTTTTCAAAATGACAGTCCAACCGAGGAGGTCCTGGCATCCGTCAAACCCATCTTCAAGAAAGGCAGGAAGGAGAGTTGGGAGAGTCACAGGATGGTCAGCCTGCCTCTGTCCCTGGGAAGGGGATGGGACAAGTCCTCCTGCAGCCATCTGCAGGCACGTGAAAGGAAAGAAAGGGACTTGTGAAACAAAATGGGCAGGGGAAAGAAACGCATGTTGTGTGTGTGAAATTGTGCCAGGCCTTGGACATGGTCTCTTGTGGTGTCCTTATAGCCAGATTGGTGCTGTCTGGGCTGAAGAACTGGATGCTTGGTGGGAAGTTGACTGAAATATCAAGCCCAAATATAATCTGTGATGCAGTGTCCTCTGTGCAGTTACTTGTGTCATCCCTCAGTGACCAGCATTTGGGCCGAAACTGCTGAAGGTCTTTATTCTCCCTTCTGTGCTGTGATCCAGATGACACAAAGCTGAGTGGAGACCTTGAACAACCTCACCTGGTCACCCTGCTTTGGGAAAGAGAGTGAAACAAGATGATGCTCAGGGCTCTCTTCAAACCTGACTGACTCTCTGATTCAATGAATCTTTCCCCTGGACATGTTTTTGAAGATGGAATATCTGCAGAAAAACAACAAAAACAACAAACAACAACAACAACCAGCAGCAGCTCAAGGATGCCCTGTGGAAAGTCTTATCTTAGTCTGTTATGAAGCAACAAACTGCCCATCTGCTTCTATATAGGAGTTTTAATGAAACTAATTATAGGTGCAGCCTGTCATCTCTATATTTTCTTGGTGGTGTTTTTTAAATTGTGATAATGCTGCCATTAAATTGTGATAATGCTTTTCTGCTTTTCTTTTATAATCACTGGCCATGCTCTTTGTGTCTTTAAACAAAGTAAAGAGCCCTGTAGTGACTCTTTTTCAAGGGATCCTTTCACGAAGGCCTTTTTGGAGGTACAGAGGCAGTTCCTGTGTGCATGGGAGGAGGGAAAAAGAGCTGGAAGGGAGCACCAGCGCTTGGTCTTCCAGAGCTGTTCTGGTTCCACTCCCCCACTCTCCTTCTCATCCCTTGTGTTGGTGCAAGGCCTGAGTGCTCTGGCAGCTTGGTCCCCGTCCTGCTGTGTGTCAGTGCTGTGAGCGCAGGCAGGGACAGGCAATGGGCACTTGTGTCACACAGCTGGCCTTTGTAACAGTACTTCTATAAAGAACAGTGATCTTCCTAGGGCAGTGTCAGAAGACTTTGGACTTCTTGAACCCTGGGGGTTCCATGAAGGCCTGTGGGACAGACAGTGTCTCAAGATCACTTCACATTGGGAGTAACAGCCCATGGAAAACCACCCAATGGGATCTTCTTCCTTGAACTGAGGTCCCCGTGTCCATTCCTCATGACGTGGGACATCTCAGCTCAGTGCAGAGCAGGGTGACAACCACAGGGCTGAGGTGTCTGCCATCCCTTTGGAGTAACAACAGGAGGCCAGAGAGAAACTGAGACTATGGCCTCTATGTGTAAAAGGGACAGACTCTGTCTCTGAGCATCCCTGGGTGCACAAGGAGTCCAAGAGGTCAGCTCAGATGTGGACACCTGACAGACCCTGACATTTCTGTGTGTGACTCCAGGAACAAACCCCACTGGATCAGTGAGATTCATCTCAGCTGCCTTGGACAGGATCTTTTCAAATGCTCCAGTCTGCTCTGTCACCCTTTCTTGTGATTCCAGGTTGTGATGTCAAAACGGCCATAGAAACCAGAATGGTTTTTGGGTCCTTAGAAATCTCAGACCTCAAACCCATCTTCAAGATGAGCAGGAATAGGAACTGGGAGAATGACAGGCTGGCCACCCTTCCTCCCATCTTGGGAAGGGAATGGGACACGTCCTCCTGCAGCCATTTCCAGGAATGTGAAGGACAAGGAGGGGATTGCTGAACCCAAATGGACGGGGGAAAGAAAGGCATCTTGTGTACAGGGTGTTTGCAAGGCTCAGCCATGGTCTCCTTCTGGCCAGAGTGGTGCTGATGGGGCTCAAGAAGTGGATGCTGGGTGGGAAGTTGGCTGAACCGTCAAGCCCAAACATCATCTGTGGTACAAAGTCCTCTGTGCAGCCAGTTACTGGTATCACCTATCAGTGACCAGCACTTGGACAACACTGTTGAACATCTTTATTCTCCCCTTCTGGGATGTAACACAGTGCACTTTCAGTGCCTTTGAGGATGATGCAAACCTGTGTGGAGGCCTTGAGCAACATCACCTGGTTCACCCTGCCGTGAGCAGGACAGTGAGACAAGATGAGTGAGACGAGAACTCTGTGCATACCTGAGGTTTTCTCTGATTTGACAGAATTTTTGCCTTGGAGAGGTTTCTGGAGAGAGAATAGGTGGAAGAATAGTAAAAAAAAAAAAAAAAAAAAAAAAAAAAAGAAAAAAAGGAGAAAAGTAAAAGGGGATTACTAGAAGGTATTAACATAAATACAGCAGTTCCAGTGAGGAGTGCTTTTCACTCACATTGTTAGTAGAAAATATATTTGACAAATTTGAACACAGAGAGGAAGGGAGATGGGTGTCTGCAGCCTGCAGTGAAAGAGGGGCAGGTGTAGGACCGTGTAGAACACACTTCAGTCTTGGTCAGGTCCTGGGTGCTAAGGAGGGGGATGGATGGGTGTGGTATTATGAGGTCAGTAGGAAGCCAATGGCTGTGCAGGGCACTGTGGGGTCACTTCTGCCTCTGCAGGGGATAGGCCAACAGCAGGAACATGGCTGGGAAAGGACTGTGAGGTCACACACACCAGACGAGCAATCGGGCCCAATCAGCATGGCTTTGTGAAAGGCAGGTCCTGCTTGACCACCCTGATCTCCTTCTATGACAAGGTGACCAGCTGAGCAGATGAGGGAAAGTCTGTTGTGGGGAGTGAATCCGCCACACAGGCTGTGGGTGCTGTGTCCTTAGACTGCAGTAAAGCCTTTGACACCGTATCCCACAGCATGTCCTGGAGAAGCTGCAGCTCCTGGCCTGGATGGTGTATCTGCAATGGATAAAGAACTGGCTGGAGGGCCAGGCCCAAAGAGTTTTGGTGAATAGAGCCAAATCCAGTTGGTGGCCGGTCAGGAGTGGTGTCCCCAGGGCTCAGTATTGGAACTTCTTCTATTTAATCTTTATCAAATGATCTGGACGAGGGGATCAAGTGCACCCTCATTAAGTTTGCAGATGACACCAAGTTGGGTGTGAGTGTTGATCTGCTGGAGGGTGGGAAGGTCATACAGAGGGATCTGGATCATCTGGATTGTTGGGTTGAGGCCAATTGTCTGAGGCTTAACAAGGCCAAATGCTGGGTTCTGCACTTGGGTCACAACAGCCCCAGGCAGCGCTACAGGCTTGGGGAAGAGTGGCTGGAAAATTGCCTGGTGGAAAGGGATCTGGGGTGTTGATCGACAGCAGCTGAACATGAGCCTGTGTGTGCCCAGTTGGCCAAAAGGGCCACCAGTATCCTGGCTTGTATCAGGAATGGTGTGGCCAGCAGGACTAGGGTGACTGTGCCACTGTACTTGGAGCTGGTGAGGCCGCAGCTTGAATCCTGTGTTCAGTTTTGGGCCCCTCATCATAAGAAGGACATTGAGGCACTAGAGAGAGTGCAGAGGAGGGAAGGGAGCTGGTGAGGGGCTGGAGCACAAGTGTGATGAGGAGCGGTTGAGGGAACTGGTGGGTTCAGCCGGGAGAACAGGAGGCTGAGGGGAGACCTTATCTCTGTCTACAACTGCCTGAGAGGAGGAGGGGGTTGGTCTCTTCTCCCAAGTAGCAAGTGATAGGATGAGAGGAAATGGCCTCAAATTGTGCCAGGGAAGGTTCAGGTTGGCTATTGGGAAAAAATTCCTCCTGGAAAGGCCTGTTAGGCACTGGAACAGGCTGCCCAGGGCAGTGGGGGAGTCACCATTCCTGCAGGGGTTTATGAGATGTTTAGACGAGGTTCTTAGGGACATGGTTTAGTTCTAGATTTAGGTTGTGGTTGGACTCAATGATCCTGAGGGTCTTTTCCAACAGAAATAATTCTATGATTCTATGTTATCAACTGGAATATTCTTCTATCACATCTTCTAAGTGCTCTTCACATATCTGCCTCTTCACCTACAGTCCTGAAACTTTAACTAATTAGATGCAGAAGTGTTGAATACTAATTATAAATGATGAAAACACCTTTGCTCTATCAGTCTATCTCAGGTACATGGGGGCCTCTTGAGGTTTGCACTGGGTGCTTATAGTGAGACCATGGAGCTCAGCCCGAAAACATGAGAACTCCCCTCAAAACTGAAAAACCAAACCCAACCAAACTAAACCAAAGCAACAACAACAAGAACAAGAAACCCACACTTTTAAAATCAGGTGAAATAATTCAATATTTTCAATAAAATGTCTGTGGAATTGCTATCCTGCTCAAATATGAATTTTTGGAATGTGTATGAACTGTGGGAGATGAAACATTGGCCTTTCCCTGTGCTTGCATTGCCAGAACTCTGTCTATCACGATGTGTACTTAATCCCCTGCACATCCAGGAGTTTCTGCCTGTCCTTTTCCAGCTCACCATGTCTGAACTCATCTCTTCAGAAGCCTGTCTGAACATTTGCACTTTACATGGCTCCCCAGAGGTTCTTCACCTCTCACTCTTTGCTCATTCAGAGCCTCTCAGCTCTCACTCTGCTTTGAGCTTCAGGCAGGTAAAGTCTTTCAGCAGTTGCTCTCGTACTCCCTACAGGCAACTCTTCAGTTATGGCAATGGACTTCGCTGTACACTGCTTAATTTAACCATAGAACTGAGAAAGACTATTAATTTCTACTGTGTTTTCTTTTTTTTTTCTCCTTTTTTGTTTCTTCTAATTAAAAATTCCCCGGTGCCTGTTTGCATCCAGTCCTCTAAGGAAACATGAAGCAATTCCTGCAAAGAAGCTGTAACAATCAGTGCAAACTTCAGTGCAGAGTCTGATGTAAAGAAATGTGCTGTAAATCCCAGGGGCCAATGAGCAGAACAGGGAGTTTGGGGAGCTGATTATAGATTTCCTGCTAACAATTTGAGTAGAGAAGCATTCTTCACAGGAACTGCTCAGTTTATTTGACAACTTTTATGTCTCCTATGCTGCCTCTCTTTTTTTTTATTATTATTTTTATTTTTTTATTTATTAATTTATTTTTATTTTCTTGTTCCTCCACCTATTCCTTCTCCCAACACTTTTCCAAGGGAAAGATTCCTTGAATCACAGAGTAACTCAGGTTGAACATCATCTTGTCTCAGTGTCCTGCTCAGGGCAGGGTGAACCAGGTGAGGTTGTCCAAGACCTCTGCCCAGCTTTGAACCATCCACAAAGGAGCTGAAGGTTCACTCCGTCACATCATACAGGGGAGAATAAAGATGTTCAACAGTGTTGGCCCAAGTGCTGGTCCCTGAGGGATTCCTCCGGTAACTGGTCTATGGGGCACTTTTACCACTGCTGACATTTGGGTACTATGGGGTCTACAGATGCTATATAAAATGCTCTGTAAAAGGATGTGCTCATGTTTTTGTGACAGTAGTGTATTGAAAAATTAAAATGTCATGAGTTTGCCAGTTTAAGAGTTGGGGTGTTCATCTGGAGAAGAGAGGCTCCTGGGAGACCTTATTGCAGCCTTTCTGGGCTGAAAAGGGGCCGATAAGAACGATGGGGACAGACTTTTGAGCAGGGCCTGTTGTGATAGGACAAAGGGTGATGGTTTAAACTAGAATAGGAGAGAGTCAAGGAGTGAAATGAGGAAGAGATGTTTTACACTGAGGGTGGTAAAACACTGGGACAGGTTTCCCAGAGAGGTGGTGGATGAACCATCCCTGGAGACATCCCAGGCCAGGTTGGATGGGGCTCTGAGCACCCTGAGCTGGTGAAGATGTCCCTGATCACCAAAGGGAGTTGGACCAGATGGGCTGTGAATGTCACTTCCAACTCAAACTACTTTGTGATTCTAGGATTCAGTGACAGGAAAGACTGGATGTATCAATGCTTGATTGCTGGAAAAGGTCTTGTCTGGCTTGCGTGAGCCAAGTTGGCAGCTTCACCCAGCAGCTCTCCACGCCCAAGTGGAGAGCTGACCCACTTCTGTACAACCAACCCTGCTCCTGCCCCACAGTGCCCAGAGGATACTGCCCAGAGCCCCCAGGATGGGGATGCTGTGAAGTGGATGCCCCCTCAGAAAGCCAGGGAGAGCTGCATGTCATGAAGATGATGGAGTGGAGCATGTCCCATGTGAGGAGGTGATTCTGGTGCCATTTTGAGCCCTGAGGTGATTCTGGCACCACTATTTTAAGGCAGCTTGGGGGTCATTCCCTTGTTCTCCTTTCTTCCCTGGTAAGACCACACCTGGAATATTGTGTCCAGTTGTGGCCCCTCAGTTCCAGAAGGACAGGGAACTGCTGGAGAGAGCCCAGTGCAACCACCAAGATGCTGAAGGGAGTGGAGCATCTCCCATGTGAGGAAAGGCTGAGGGAGCTGGGGCTCTGGAGCTGGAGAAGAGAAGACTGAGGGGGGACTCATTCCTGGGGATCAATATGGAAAGGGACAGTGTCAGGAGGATGGAGCCAGGCTCTTCTCGGTGACAACCAGTGACAGGACAAGGAGCAATGGGTACAAACTGGAACACAAAAGGTTCCACTTAAATTTGAGAAAAAACTTCTTCTCAGTGAGGGTGATAAAACACTGGCCCAGGCTGCCCAGGGAGGTTGTGGAGTCTCCTTCTCTGCAGACATTCAAACCCGCCTGGACACCTTCCTGTGGAACCTCAGCTGGGTGTTCCTGCTCCATGGGGAGATTGCACTGGATGAGCTTTCCAGGGCCCTTCAACCCCTGACATCCGGGGATTCTGTGATTAGTGAGGGGTTGCTGGGAACACTGGTGGGGTTGCTGGAATCACTGGGGGGGGCAGCTGGGATGGTTACTGGGAACACTAAGAGGATTTGTGAGGGAATATTGGGAACCCTGGGAGGTTTACTGGGAGCACTGGGGGTTTACTGGGACTTCTTGCAGGATTACTGGGAACAATGGGGGTTGCTGGGATCACTGGAGGGGTTAGTGGGGGGTTACTGGGAGCACTGGGAGGGGTTAGTGGGAACTTTGGGGATTGCTGAGAGGGGTACTGGGAGCACTAGGAGGATTAGTGGGTGTTACTGGGAGCACTGGAAGGATTGCTGGGAATACTGGGTATTGCTGGGAGGGTACTGGGAGCACTAGGAGGATTAGTGGGTGTTGCTGGGAGCACTGGGAGGGTTGCTGGGAATACTGGCTATTGCTGGGAGGGTACTGGGAGCACTAGGAGGATTAGTGGGTGTTACTGGGAGAACTGGGAGGGTTGCTGGAAATACTGGGAATTGCTGAGGAGTACTTATATCACTAGGTGGTTACTGGGAGGGTTACTGAGAGGGTTACTGGGAGGGTTACTGGGAGGCTCACTGGGAACACTACAAGGATTACTGGGTAACACTGGGTGGGTTATTGGAACCACTGGGTCAGTCTCTGGGGTCATTACTGGGAGCACTGGGGGTTTACTGGGAGTTACTGGAGGATTACTGGGAACAATGGTGGTTACTGGGAGCACTGGGAGTGTTAGTGGGGGATTACTGGGAGCAATGGGGGGGCTTCTGGGAGTCACTGGCTGCACTGGGGGGGTTGCTGGGAACACTGGGAGGGTTATTGGGAACACTGGGGTTTGCTGGGGAGTTACTGGGAGCACTAGGTGGTTACTGGGAGCACTGGTAAGGTTACAGGGAGGGTTACTGGGAACACCAGGAGAATTAGAGGAGGGTTTCTGGGAACAGTGAGAGGGTCACTGGGAGCACTGGGGGTTTACTGGGAGTACTTGCAGGATTACTGGGAACAATGGGGGTTGCTGGGAGTATGGGGAGGATTACTGGGAACATGGGCAGTTGGTGGGGCCTTACTGGGAGCACTAGGTTGTTACTGGAAGCACTGTGGGGGCTTGATGGGAGCACTGGGAGGGCTACTGGGAGCATTTGGGTTCATTAGGAGTTACTGGAGGATTACTGGGAAAGTTACTGGGAACACTGGGTGGGTACTGGGAACAGTGGGTGGGTTACTGGGAGCACTAAGAGGATTTTTGGGAGCACTGGGAGGGTTACTGGGATGACTGGGAGGGTTACTGGGGGTTTTGCTGGGAGCAGTGGCAGGGTTATTCAGAACACTGGGCATTGCTGGGGCTCACATGAAAGCACTAGGTGGTTACTGGGATCACTGGGAGGGCTAGTGGGGGATCACTGGGAGCAATGGGGCGTTACTGAGGCTCACTGTGAGCACTGAGAGAGGTTGGTGGGAGCACTGGGAGGTTTACTGGGAGGGTTACTGGGAACAGTAGGATGATTAGTGGGGGGTTAATGGGAACACTACGTGGTTACTGGGAGCATGGGGAGGGATACTGGGAGTACTGGGGGTTTATTGGGAGCTCTTGGAGGATTACTGGGAACAATGGAGGCTGCTGGGATCACTGGAAAGGTTAGTTGGGGGTTACTGGGAACACTGGAGGGGTTACTGGGGGTTATTGGGTGCACTGGAGGGGTTAGTGGGAGGGTTACTGGGAGCACTGGGAGCATGAGGGTGATACTGCTGTGGGTGTCTATCACAATCCACCAGCTCAGGGTGAGGACGTTGCCGAGGCCTCTCCAGCAGCTGAGAGCGGCCTCAGTCACAGGCCCTGGTTGCCGTGGGGGTTTGAGCTCCCCTGGTGTTTCTGGAAGGACGACTCAGCCAGACACAGTCCAGGAGGTTCACCAAGTGCATCCATGAGAACTTCCTGATGCAAAGGGTGGAGGAGCCGACTGGGAGAGGAGCTGTTGGACCTCACCCTCACTAACAAGGAGGGGCTGGTTGAAGCGGTAAAGGTTGAGGGCTGTCTTGGCTGCAGTGGCCATGAGATGGTGGAGTTCAGGATCTCATGTGGTAGGAACAGAATAACAAGCAGAATAGCAACCGTGGACTTCAGCAGGACCAACTTTGGCCTTTTCATGCAATTGCTGGGAGAAATCCCATGGACAAGGTTGCTTGAAGGTAAAGGGGCCCAAGATAGTTCGTTGGTTTTCAGGGAGTGTTTCTACCGGGCACAAGATCAGAGCATCCCGACACGTAGGAAGTCAAGGAAGGGAGCCAGGAGACCTGCGTGGTTAAACAGGGAACTACTGGGTGTGCTCAATTGGAAAAAGAGAGTTTATAGATCATGGAAGGAGGGGCTGGCCACTTGGGGAGAATATCAGGCTGTTGTCAGAGGGTGTAGGGAGGCAACTAGGAAAGCTAAGGCCTCCTTAGAATGAAACCTGGCGAGAGGGGTCAAGGACAACAGGAAGAGCTTTTTCCAATACGTGGCAGATAAAACTAACAGCAGAGGCAATGTAGGCCCACTGATGAACGAGGTGGGTGCCCTGGTGACAGAAGATCCAGAGAAGGCAGAGTTACTGAATGCTTCTTTGTCTCTGTCTGCTCTGCCGGGGGCTGTCCTGATGAGCCCCGTACCGCTGAGGCCCCAGAGGAAGGCAGGACAATGGAGGAGTTTGCGTGGGTTGATGAGGACTGGGTTAGGGAGCAGTTAGGCAATCTGGACATCCATAAATCCATGGGTCTGGATGGGATGCACCCACAGGTGCTGAGGGAGTTGGCTGAGGTCATTGCTGGACTGCTCTCCATCATCTTTGCATATCAGGGATAAGAGGGTCATCAGGGGCAGTCAGCATGGCTTCACCAAGTGGAAGCCGTGCTTGACCAACGTCATAGACTTATATGAAGACAAAACAAGATGGATAGATGATGACAAAGCAGTGGATGTGGTCTACATTGACTTGAGTAAGGCATTTGGCACAGTCTCCCACAGCATCCTCACAGCTAAACTGAGAGAGTGCGGTCTGGATGAGCGGGTAGTGAGGTGGACTGTGAACTGGCTGAAGGGAAGAAGCTGCAGAGTCGTGGTCAATGGGCAGAGTCCAGTTGAGGCCTGGATCCAGTGCAGTGCCTCAGGGGTCAGTACTGGTGCCGGTATTATTCAATATATTCATCAATGATTTGCACAAGGGAATAGAGTGACTGTCAGCAAGTTTGCTGGTGACACCAAGCTGGGAGTAGTGGCTGACACTGGAAGCTGTGCTGCCATCCAGAGACCTGGACAGGCTGGAGAGTTGGGCTGGGAAAAATTTACTGAACTAGAACAAGGGCAAGTGTAGAGTCTTGAATCTGGGCAAGAACAACACCAGGTTTCAGTGTAAGCTGAGAATGAGCTGTTGGAGAGCAGTGTAGGGGAAAGGGATCTGGGGGTCCTGGGGACAGCAGGGTGACCATGAGCCAGCACTGGGCCCTTGTGACCAGGAAGGCCAATGGTACCTGGGGTGGGTTAGAAACGGGTGGTCAGTAGGTCAGAGAGGTTCTCCTGCCCCTCTGCTCTGCCCTGGGGAGACCACACCTGGAATATTGTGTCCAGTTGTGGCCTCTCAATTCCAAAAGGACAGGGAACTGCTGCAGAGAGTCCAGCGCAGCCACCAAGATACTGAAGGGAGTGGAGCATCTCCCGTGTGAGGAAAGGCTGAGGGAGCTGGGGCTCTGAAGCTGGAGGAGACTGAGGGGTGACCTCAATGAATGGACGAGAAAAGATGATTCTCATACCAGTTTATATTTTACTAGCAAGAATACAATGCTGGCAAGAAGTATTTCTGCAAAGCAGGCACAACTAACATCACTGATTACTTGAGCTTCTTTCAAAGGATGTGCCCCTAGAGCCCCAAGCACACCACGAGGGAACTCAGAGGGGACAGAGAAAGGGACATCCTGGGCTGCTCCTGTGCTGCTGAGCTGAGCTGGGCTCCTGGGACAGAGGGAGCTCCTGGCAAGCGGCAGCGCTGCAGAGAGACAGCTCTGCCCAGGAGCAGCTCCTCTGCACACGCAGCAGGGCTGAGGGCTCTGCCTGCAGCACCGAGGGCACAGGAGCCAGGCAGAGAGAGGGAAATGCAGTCTGGGTGAGAGGATGCTGAGAGATCACTGGAAATGAAATCCTCTCAGATCTGAAGTCTGTGGCTGCAGGGCATTGCATCTGCAAATCATGTTAGGACATCAGAAAGCTGTCACATCGCAGAGCCTGCAAGAGATGTGAGTAGAACTCTCAGAGATTCTCTGATGCAGAGGAGAGGATGTGCTGCAGAGCAGGGGTTGCCTTCTGCACTGTCAAGTGACAAGATGTGAATGCTGTGTTCTCCCCAGCATGGCTGTGGGGTGTAAATGTAAATGTGCAGGCAGGGGTGCCCAGGGCTGTCCTGCAGAGCAGGGTCCCTGCAGCCCAGGGCTGTGCCGGGGCAGGGACTCTGCCGCCTGCCAGGGTCAGCGCTCAGTCTACCTGGGATCTCCCACACGGTGCTGTGGGGAGAAGCTGTGGGTGGAAGACGCAAACCCTATCAGGGCAGGAAAGGTGCTTCTGCTGTGGAGAGGGTGCTGTGTGGGTCAGCACTGCTCACAGCTCCAGATCACCCCCAGCATTTTTCCAAGGGGATGCCTTAAGGACAAGATCAATGCGAGAATTACCAGACACATAAGGATCTTTCCGGAGCCTGTCTTTTCAGTTTCCTATCCCAAGGGGTGGGGGATGCAGGAAAGGATAAAATGAAAATGAGCTCTCATGCTTAAACAAGTCACTGAGACTCCTGAACTGCAACTCTGAGTGATCAGCACATCTGCCAGAAGGCTCATAACATCCCTTCACCACCCCTCTGCCTGTGCACAGCACCTGCATCACCTTTGCTGGACCCCTCAGCCTAGTCTGACCTGTCCTGTTTTCCAGCCTGGAAACAGGAAGATGCCCCCAGGCAGTGCCCTGTGAACAGGCAGGATCTGTAGGGCCAGGGGGAGGGCACAGAGGGTGGGATGGGGTCTGTGAGCACTGACAGGAAAGAGACATGGACAGGGAAACACCTCCCAGGGGCAGAATATCCACGCAGCAGGGAAATGATCAGAAATGAGAGGAAACTAAACCCGGAATTGTTATGAGAGGGAGAACAGAGAAAAGTCCCTGTGATCCCCTGCAGTGCAGATCCCTCCTGTGAGCAGCCCCCTGGCCTCCTGTCCCACCCAGCAAAGCCTCTGCCCTCAGGGCCGGGGGCTCCAAGGCATGAAGCAGCTCCTGTGCAGCCAGAGCTCCAGTTCCTCTGCAGAGCACAGGGGCTGAGAGCAGCTGCCCGGCAATGTTGGTGTCTGGGAGGTGGCTGCACAGCTGGGGAAGGGTGACGCTGTCTGAGTGCCCGGCTGCCTCTGCCCTGGCCTCTCTCATACCCACCCTCACCGCATTGTCCTTCTTGCTCCTCTGCTCTGGGTCACTGCTGTTGGGATCTTGTTCTTGCTCTCAGGCTCTCTGGGGATGGCAGTTTCAGCTGCAGAGTCACAGCCTGATCTTGTGGGTCCTTTCCTGCAGGTGTGTCCATGGGAACATGTGTCCCAGCTTTGCTCTGACCTGTGGGGTGTGGGCAATGCAGTCTGTGGGGCTGGGGTGTGAGCTGAGGCTCCCTGAATCAAACGCCTTCATTAGGACTATTGGCTGTCTGCTTGCGGTTTCGTTCCAAGCTGTGAGCTTCCCTCCACGATGCAAACCTGTCCTCCAGCATCTGTGTGTTCTCTGAAAGCACCATAATGAAGGCAGAGGTGCTGATCTCAGCAGTGTCTGCGGGCTTTTCAGGGTAACATGGAAGTCTGATCAGTCTCCATCTCAGAAAGGTGCCAGCCCAGGGCAGCTGGAGCAAGAGAGGGGGACAGACCAGCTGCCCTCACTCTGCACTGACCCACAGGCATCCTCTGGTCTCGCAGGACTCGCTCTGTTCTCCCTGAGTGCAGCAGAAATGCTGAGGGTTTCTGACACCCAAGAACACTTTCATGGGTGGGAGGGGAGAAGGAGTTGTAGAAACACCAAACCTCTCAAACTCCGTTTCTCAGGCCTGGAGGTGCAGATGCTGACAGCCCCTTCTGCACCAGGAGCGGTTCCAGCTGACACAGCTGAACCCCAGCACTGGCCCCTGCCCCACCCAATCACACAAGGTCAGGCTGACTGATCAAGAGCCCGTGGGCAGGGACCCTGCTCTTCATTGCACACTCATCAAGCACCGATGAGGGCTCCAGCCAGGACGTTCTGCTGGGAAAATAGAAGTGTCTCTTTGTGGGAGGGTCTGTGGGAAATGGCTTTGGTTTCTCCCAGAGAAGTCTCATCTAAACTATCACTGTCTTTTCCTCCTTGCCAAGGTCCTCATGCCCAGAGACAGCAAATGTCCAACAGCAGCTCCATCACCCAGTTCCTCCTCCTGCCGTTCACAGACACACGGGAGCTGCAGCTCTTGCATTTCTGGCTCTTCCTGGGCATCTACCTGGCTGCCCTCCTGGGCAACGGCCTCATCATCACCACCATAGCCTGGGACCGGCACCTCCATACCCCCATGTACTTCTTCCTCCTCAACCTCTCCCTCCTTGACCTGGGCTCCATCTCCACTACCCTCCCCAAATCCATGGCGAATTTCCTCTGGAACACCAGGACCATTTCTTATATGGGATGTGCTGCCCAAGTCTTTCTGTTTTCCTTTTTCATTTCAGCAGAGTTTTATCTCCTCACCATCATGTCGTACGACCGCTACATTGCCATCTGCAAACCCCTGCACTACGGGACCCTCCTGGGCAGCAGAGCTTGTGTCCACATGGCAGCAGCTGCCTGGGCCACTGGGTTTCTCAGTGCTCTGCTGCACACGGCCAATACATTTTCACTGCCACTGTGCAAGGGCAATGCCCTGGACCAGTTCTTCTGTGAAATCCCCCACATCCTCAAGCTCTCCTGCTCACACTCCTATGTCAGGGAACTTGGGCTTCTTGTGGTCAGTGTCTTAGTAGTCTTTTCGTGTTTTGTTTTCGTTCTTTTCTCCTATGTGCAGATCTTCAGGGCCGTGCTGAGGATCCCCTCTGAGCAGGGACGGCACAAAGCCTTTTCCACCTGCCTCCCTCACCTGGCCGTGGTCTCCCTGTATGTCAGCACTGGCATATTCACCTACCTGAAGCCCCCCTTCATCTCCTCCCCATCCCTGGATCTGGTGGTGTCTGTTCTGTACTCGGTGGTGCCTCCAGCCGTGAACCCCCTCATCTACAGCATGAGGAACCAGGAGATCAAGGATGCCCTGTGCAAACTGATGACTGATATTTTCCTGAAGCAAGTCTTTTCGTCAGCTTCTGCATAGTAGTTATAGAACAATTCATTGTATTACATCTTCCCTTTTTGTGTGGTTTGTTTGTTTCTTTGTTTGTGGTTTGTTTTTCTTCTTTAATTTTGCCTTTTTTTTTTGTGATGGTGGTTTATTTTTAGTCACTAGAATATTGTCATCCCCTTTGTAATTCACTCTCTTATGTGCCTTTCTGTCTGAGTGGATTTTTAAATAAAGAGTTGTTTTTATGTGTTTAACCATAACAACGGCCACCACAAATATTTGGGAATATTTCCTGAAATCCTTACTCCAAGGTATTTTTGGAGCTGCAGGGACAGTTTGTGTGTTTGTATGGAAGGAAATGAAGTCCAGGTACGGCAGTGTCACTGGGGAGCACCATCTCTGGATCTTTGTGGGCTGTTTTTTTTCCACTTCCACAGTTTCCTTCCCACCCCTTGTGTTGGTTCAAGGCTTGAGTGCTCTGGCAGCTTGGTCACCATCCTGCTGTGTGTGAGACCTGTAACCGCAGGCAAGGACAGGCAATGGGCACTGCTGTGACAGAGCTGGCGTGCATAATGAAGGGTGATCTCCTCAGGACAGTGCCTGTATGTTTATGTGTTTTTACAGAGTTTCTCTCAAGAACAAGCCCAAGAAAGTTGCGCACAGATGCAAACCCCATTGTACAGCTGAACAGTGTGTGTGTGCAGGGCTGGCACACAGCAGTGTCCCTTCACAGCCAGGCCTCCTGCCAGAGACCTGCAGGACCAGCAGAGCAGGGGCTGGGCTTTGCCCCTGTGCACTGGACACCCCTTTGGAAGGAGCCTCAGGTCAATCATCATGCACTGGCCCCTCAGGACTACCGTTTCTAATCCTGGCCTCCCACCTTAGCTCAGAGAGGTTGTTCTTCTTTCCATGAAGATACATTGAATGAATAGGTCTGAAGTCCATGTTGCACTGTACAGGTGAGTTGTAAACATGCACATCATGTATGTGAGGTGAGATGAACCCAAGCGAGCACAAATGCCATCAGCTGTTCCTTGGGGGTACCATGAAGGCCTGCTTCCTGAACTGGGATCTTCTTCCTTGAACAAGGTCCATGTGTCCGTTCCTCATGATGTGGGAAATCTGAGATGAGTACAGAGCAGGTGACACACCAAAGGGATGAGATACTTCCCATCCTTTGAGTGTCGTACCAGGAGGCCAGAGGGACACTGTGACTCCTGCCTCTGTGTGAAAAAGGGACAGACTCAGTCTCTGAACATCCCTGGGTGCATAAGAAGTCCACAAGGCCAAATCAGATGCGGATGCTTGATGGAACCCTGATAGTTCTGTTTGTGACTCCAGGAACAAACGCCATTGGATCAATGAGATTCATCTCAGCTGCCTTGGACAGGATCATTTGAAGTTCTCCAGTCTGCTACGTCACCCTCAACCGTGATTCCGGATTGTGCTCTCAAATGTGTCATAGAAACCAGAATGGCTCTGGGATCTTTAGAAAATGCAGACCATTCTTGAAGAAGAGCAGGAATAGGAACTGGGAGAATTACAGGCTGGCCACCCTACCTCCCATCCTGGGAAGGGGATGGGACAGGTGGTCCTGAAGCCATTTCCAGGAATGTGAAGGACAAGGAAGGGATTGCTGAACCTGAATGGACAGGGGAAAGAAAGGCATGTTGTGTACAGGGTGTTTGCAAGGCTCAGACATGGTCTGCTTCTGGCCAGAGTGGTGCTGATGTGGTTCAAGAAGTGGATGCTGGGTGGGAAGTTGGCTGGGTGGGAAGTTGGCACAAATATCATCAGTGGTACAAAGTCCTCCGTACAGCCAGTTACTGGTGTCATCTCTCAGTGACCAGCACTTGGACAACACTGTTGAACATCCTTATTCTCATCTTCTATGACATAACACAGAGCACGAGAAATCACCCAGAAGGAGCTGGAGATCAGTCCATCTCCTTTTGTTTCAAGGAACAGAGCATGAGAGTGGAGACACATCAGTCAATGTATGGAAGTATCAGGGTGAGAGCAAGGGGAGGAAGCGAGATTGGTGTCTACAGCCTGTAGCGAAACAAAAGCAGCTGTGGGACAGTGTAGGACAACCTGTGGTGGAGATGGCAAAGGGCACTGGCAAGGCTGGATGTCACCAAGAGAACCCAAGTCTTTGTCCCCTTGGCTATGGCCATGGCCTCTGCCACCAAGGCCTGTGAGGAGACATGTTGTCCTGAGGCACTGGGGCACCTCATGGCCTCCTTGCACACCCCCAGGAAGGCTGGGAACTGTCACACCATTGTCCTTCACTCAGCATCATACAGCCCACATCCCCCTGGCCCAGGAAGAGCCCTGAGCACTGTGTGAGGGACAGGATCTGCCTTCCCAGGGGCTGGGGGTCAGGCCTTGGCCTCTCTGCTTCACCCAACTAAACCAGGGTTTTCTCAGCACCTCAGCTGCCTGCACATTTCCCTTTGTTTATCTGCCACCATGGCCTCCAATTCTCTGCTCTAACGAGTCCCTGGGGAGGCTCTGCTGGTACTTGCCCTCAGTGGAACTCATTAATACTTCAAGGTACTTAGTACTTTTTCTTCTGGCTTTGACTTCTGGAAAGGTTTGTGCAACCTCCTCTCAGCACCTGAGTAATGTTCAAGGACTCAGCACCAAATCACCATGGAGCTCATTACACTGAATAAAGCTCTAACAAACCATGTCTCTTCTTGTAATTTACTTCTAGTCTTGTACTGCCAATTAGGGAAGTGTCCTAGTGTAGTTATGGAGAAAGATTTCAAAAATCTGCTAATAAAATGCATTTTTTGGTTAAAGGGTGTATTTTATTACTTTTCAGTGTGGAGAAGAGATGACTGCAGCATTATCTGATGTGGATCCAGGGTCTCTCCTAAGCAGGTCTGGACTGGCTGGAGAAGCTGTCCCCTGAGGTCTCACACCGTGTGCACAACCTTGCTCCTCACCTACCCAACCCCATCGTTTCTCTCATGGCCCCCTGGGCCTTGCATCCCTTTTCCTTACACCAGACTTCTCCACTGCAGTCTGCAGCTGGATGTGCCAGCTCCTTTGCACCAGCTCCCACCTGCTCTCCTTGGAGACCTGGCTGCACACAGCAAACAGGGACTTTGCTTTACCTTTGAACAATCGAAATAACACTGATAAGAGTAATGGTTAAAAAAACCCACATTCCTCAACTGTACATCAGGGACAAACTGCCACCACTGAGGGTCACCTTCTCCAAGGCAGAAACATGCAAGAAATGTTGTAGACAGAAAGAAAATTATTAAATAAACACAATAAAAGAATTGGCTAAAGACAGAATTAGACAGACTACTGAATGACAAGGAAGCTTTTAACTCCTTGAAGCTGAAAGCAGCAACTGGATTGTTGACAAGTGTCTGAGTGATCAAACAGTAAGAGGAAGGGAAACCCAGAGAGCAATTGCAAGTGCTTGTGTGCAGATCAGCTGCTGGAAATGGGATTTCAGACATGGTCAGTTTAGTTAGGGCAGGAGGAAATACCTGGAGGATGAGGGAGATCAGATGCACAGATAACAGAGTGCTGAGAAGGCAAAACTAGTGGAGGATCAGAAGCCTGAAAAGTCATCAGAAGACTGAAAAGTCTCATTTTGATCTCATGGGAAAACACTTCTATTTAAGGTATTCAAAACAAAGAGAGGAGAATTACAATACCAACAACTTTTGATGTTTAAAGTTACAAAACACATTTCCTTCATCTACATCTTTCAATTGGTTTCTTTTTCCCTTCATTTTTAAAAAAATGTTCTCTAGATTTCTCTCCTACCAAAGCCTCCAGCATAAAGAAAAATAATCCTTGTGTCTTGCACAGAGTCGAAGGCACCAAACAATCCACTGCCATGGACTGTCAGTGCCGCTTTTTACCCTTGGCAAACAGTGAGTCCTGCTGGAAGCTCTTGGCCACTCTTGCCTGATGGAGGAAAGATGGATAAAAAGGTTAATTGAACTGTTCTCTGTTTAGATGGCCATGTTGACAGTGATCTCAACAGATGTGTGTTATCTGTCTTTCTACATGATCATGAGGTAAATAATACATTTATGTGTTGGCAAATATATAGTAAAATATATATTTGTGTCCAGTTACTCAGCAAAATACATTTCCTACCAGCACTCTGAATCTTTCTTCTGAGGAAATGCTGCCTCCCAAGCCTCTGTGACTGGAAGCAGGAATCTGGAGGAGATCAATGCAGCAGTGGATGGGGATCAAGTCAGAGGTCACTGGAACTAACACAAACCATTCCAACCTATGGGACAGCAGGGGCAGCATCCCAGGAGCTGAGACAGCAGGACGATGTCACAGGGAGGCCACTCTCCACCAGCTTGGAAAGCTCATGGAGACTGGGGGGACTCCCTGACCACTGGCAGCTCTCACACAGTGTGTGCACTTTTCAGAATGGCCAATGGGTGAGCAGGGGAACTAAGGGCTGTGCCCCAGAACATGTCCACTGGGACCCCATTTCTGGGTGTCTGGAAGAGAAGGTGACGGGGTTTACCCAGGGCAGGCTGTGCCTGTCCATGCTCTTTGTTTTCTGTGATTAAAGGATAGGGTTTGGATGTGGGCAGAGCAGTGGTGGTCTGATACTTGGAAGTCAGCAAGGCATTCGGTGTCATCCCCCACAACATTACTGTGTTCAAGGTAGGATATTATGGTCTGTGTCAGTGTGTAAGTAGATGGGTAAAAAGCAATCTGGATGGTTGGGCTTAGAAAGGTGCTATAGAAAGTGAGAAACTTTCCAGTCCTGAGGACAGTCAAGCACTGGAAGCTGTTTCCCAGGAGTGCGCACTCACTCTGTCCCAGAAAGTGACCAAGATGTGTTCGGATCAAGCCCTGAGTAATCTGGTCTGACCCTGCTTTGAGCGGGAGGTTGGTCAAGACATTTCCTGTCATCACATTCAGCCTGAATGACGCTGTCCTTTCATCCCCTTCATGTTTTCAGTTTAGACAAAGCTCTCAGGTGCTTCCTGACCACAGGAATAATTCACATGAGATGCAGGGCTGCTTTACAAGTTCCTTAAACAGCCCTGACCACAACTTTTGCAACACTTTTCCTTTGCCCCAACCCAGGGTCTTTTTTGCTGTCCTAATTCCCTTGCAGAAAGAACTGCCCATATTGCTAACCCTTTCAGAGCAGGTTGTTCAAGAGGTGTCAGCATCCATGTACAGAGTGTGCACATCAGCCAGACAGCAAAGCCACCATTACAGAAATGGACACGAGGCTCTTGACCAGCTCCTTGAACTCAGATATCAGCGTGACATGTCTGCTGAGATTCCAGGGAACACCTGAACTGTAAGTGCAGAGCATATGAGTCCTCGATGGGTGACTTGTCTCCTGACCCACGTGGTGCTTTAGGCTGTGAGGAGAATCAAAACCAGCCATTTGACTGGGGTAGTTCCATTTTACAGGTGTCACACAGGGCAGATGAAGGGAGCTCAGAACTCCAGACTCTGCTGCACAGCTGGGACTGCAGAGACTGGAAATGCACGTGACAGTGTGTGTCAGTGCACACCACATAAAGATTCTGGCGTCCTTTGTGCCTTTGTACCAAAGCCCAGCCTGCTCAGATTTTGAAAGGATTGCTCCAAAGCCTGGTGACCCAAATCTCTACAACTGTCTCTCCTCAACAGCCTTTTACCCCAGGAAGGGGAAAACTGCCAATGCAGGCACCAAACCAATGCCCAACCTGCCTGGAGAGCCAGGGCAGTTGTGCCACACAACAGCAGCCTCTGAGGGAAGCTGGAGGTGATGGAATTGAAATGGTTCCAACCCAAATCATAGAATCATGCCATCATAGAATCATTTATTTTGGAAAAGACCCTTAACAATATAGAGTACAAATGTAAATCAAATCCCTAATCGCCACATCTCCACATCTTCTAAATACCTCCAGCAATGGAAGCTCCAGTCCTGAGCTGGCAGGACACCATTGGCTGCAGTTGGACATAAGATACTGGTCATGACTGTGAGTTCAGCCCTCGCTGGCAGAATGTCTCACACCCTCACTGAGGAGGGCAGGGGGTTGGGAGATGGGAGCACGTTTCAGTTTCCAGATCCCAGCACAGAGCCCAAACCATCCTGCCCTTGAACTCTGGCATCGCATTTCCTGAGATGCAAAACTGGTGGGATTTCTGTGGATAATCGTGTTAAAAGGCATCAATAATCCTTCAAGAGTTTGTGTATTTGTCTAGGAATGTCAGTTTTTAAAGAAAAAAAAAAGTTTAATACGCTTATATTTAAATATCTGTAAAATAGCACTCTGCATCAGTGGTAGTCCCTCTGGCAATGATACCTAAATAGGTATTTGCACTATAAGGCTTCATACCTCATCCACAAGCACACATCTACGTGGTTCAGATGAAGGGTGGTCTGGCAAACGTCACCTTTGTGTCCCCAGGTGCATGGACACTGCTCATGTGCCTCTGCAGAGAGTGGCAGGAGCTGGATCCCCTTCTCGGGACAGACTCCTTCCAGGAGAGACACAGACACAGGGGGAACTCATCAGGTCTTTACTGCATTTCACTTGGCATCAGTTTTGACATATTGGGTGCTGTCCTGTGACTGCCCTTTCTGCACAAATGATCATACAAAGACAACCACTTAGTAAGACATGGCCATAAAGGGGCTGTTATGGACAAGAAAGCTCACCATAAACTCTGGAGAGAGCAAAGAAGTTTATAATAAGCACCAGGAAGAACCAAGAAGCTTAAGGCCTCTTCTGAAGAGCGGGAGGCCCTGAGCAGCCGTGATTGGCCATGTGTAGGTGTGGGAGAGGGTCAGGGCATGTCAGGGAGAAGCAATGAGATGGCTGATGGCTTCAGTGAACCCTTCCAGCCATGTCTGAGCCCAGAAATGGAAAGCAGTTGATGTCTGCAGGTGGAGGAGGAACAGGAGGAAGAATTTCCTGGGAATATGGAAGGAAGAAAGCCCTCTCTTGGGCTACTCATGTATGGCAGTGTCATTTCCATCCTGGGGGCATGGCTGTGCCTGGGAGATGGGGAATGGCTGCTTCTGGGGTGTTTGTGCTCAGTCATGGCCCATGAGCTGACCCTGCTCTGCTCCTCTCTTACACTGCCCACACTTGGATGGTCCTCAGGAATCATCCATGAGCCTGGTGGATGCATGAACCTCCTGGAGTGATGGGTATGGATCCAAAGAGAGGATTCAAGCAAGTTTGGGACTGGGACATTGAGGTGATTGGTGACCATTGCCAGGTGTATGAAAGAAGCTGGGTGAGTTGTGAAGAACTCACAGGCATTTGCAGCTCCACAGAAAACCAGAGCCTTGCAGGTAAAGCAACAGCACTTGACATAAAACCCACCCCCAAAGCATGAAACACTCACAGTGACCACAGGAAAAGCCTTGTAAAACATTTGAGAAAAATCTACCAGGTCCCAGGGGTCAGGGCTCACCCATTGTGATGATGAACAAGCATCAAGGGCTCACATGGCATCAGAGCCACCTCCCCATGGCCCTCACCACCTGTAATCAGTGTCTCCAAGTCTTTCCTTCACCGGCCCTCACGGACAGGGACCTGCAGTGGTTGTTTCCTTCACAGCTGTGTCAGTGATGGCCCTTCATGGGGTCCCACACACCCTCAGAAACTTGGGGTTTGCTTCTGCCTTTCACTTCATTAGAGATTTGTTCGTTGTTTCAGCATCTGCAGTTCAGGATCATGGTAGCAGAGGGCTCATTAACATCTGAAATGCTCTTACAAGGCAAGGCTCTGTGCATCTCTTTCCTAAAGGCTTCAAGTCTGTTGTTGATGATTAGGGAGATTTCAGAAATAGTAAAACAGAGAGCATTTCCATAATAAATAGCAATAAAGCTAAATTTCTTCTATTTCCTTCCATGCTCAGTTTTCATTTTCTGTAATGGTGTCTGAGTATCTGAGTTGCCTCAGGTCACCCTGACTTGAGCCCCATCCATTGCTGGGTTTTCTCCAGACTCCTGAGTTTGGGAATGAACTCCCAGGAGACCTTGCTGGTGAAGATGGGGGCAAAGAAGCCATGAAGAACCTCAGTCCTGTCTGATTGTACTCTTACAAAGTTGAGCAGGAGGCCCACGTCTCTTATTTTAAGGAAACTGTGTAAGCTCGTCTTGCTGCCTTCATTCTCCCCTGCAGCTATGAAGTTCAGATCAGCTTTGGCATCATCTTTACATCGATGGACAAGGTTTCTGAATTCCTCCTCTGCAGCTTCCCCTGCTTCCACCTCCTGTGTGCTGCCTTTTTGTCCTGGAGCTCCATCAGTTCAGATGAGCAGCCTCACAAGATAAATGCTTCTTTTCATGGGTTCTCAAAGAAATCATTCTTGTGCTTGGAGCAGGCTGTCCTGTAAGGCTGCTCTGGTTTCCTGAGCTTCTTCACCTTTCAGGCCTTCTTCCATGTAACCAACTCGTCTGCCATCCTCCAGTATGTCAAAGCCTTCTCTGGAGCCCACCAGCCTGTGCTCTGCTGCTGGCCTTCCTCCCTCCCCTCTGGTGCCTGGGACCCCACTGTTTCCTGGTCACAACAGCCAAGGTGGACACTGACGTTCACATCCCTCACCAGCTCTTCCTTCTTGATCAGGAATAGATCCAGGTGAACATCACCCCTATTGGCCCACCAGGCAGACATGTTAAGAAGTCGGCCCAAGATCACCTCCTGGCCAGTGAGTGTCAGGGTAATTACAGTTCTCCATAGGAACCTGCTCATTGACTGGAGACATCCTAAGGTTGCTGACAGAAGATGTTTTCCATTTCTTCTCCACGGTCAAGTAATTTGTAACATCCAACTGGATGTACACGGCTAAGTCTTGGAACTGGGGGTGAGAGTGGTTGGGCACCTCACCTCACTGACTCCTGAGTCACCCATGTCAGGAAGACGTTGTCAATGACCTCCAAAACCCTCCTTGTCCCCAGCCAGGAACCTGGGAGGTGTGGGACCATAGTCCTGCCCTTGGCCTTGCACAGCCCCACATCACACTGTCCAGGAAGGGCCCTGGGCAACGTGTGAGGGACAGGATCTGCCTTCCCAGGGCTGGGGGTCAGGGCTTGACCTTTGATTAATGAAACACATCCAGGTTTACTCAGCATCAGAGAGACCTTTACTTTGCTTTTCCTGAACTGTCATCACTGCCTCCGGTTTTCTACTCTAACCAGATCCTGGAGACCGTTGCTCAGTAGTGTCCCTCAGTGGGACCCATTAACAATACCAGAAACTATGGAGTTTGAATCTGACTTTGATTTCTTGAGAAGTTTCTTCTTCTTCCCCTCAAGGTCTGATGTTCATGGACTCTACACCAAAGCCACCAGAGGGGTCATTAAAGCGCCCTGGGCTGCTCCTGTGCTGCTGAGCTGGGCTGGGCTCCTGGGACAGAGGGAGCTCCTGGCAAGTGGCAGCGCTGCAGAGAGACAGCTCTGCCCAGGAGCAGCTCCTCTGCACAGCGCAGCAGGGCTGAGGGCTCTGCCTGGGGATCTCAGGGAGACGAGCAAGGCAGAGAGAGATTAAAGGTGGTCAGGATTGGGAGGATGACTGAGAGCTCACTGGAGGAGAAACCTTTGCAGCCCTTGCCATGGTAAGTCTCTGGGTGCAGGGCAATGCAGCTGTAGCTCCTGGAGGCATCTCCTCAAACTGGCACAGGCACAGCTGGTGGGATCTGTAAGGACAGGGATCTTTTTCAGCAACTTAGAAAATCTGAGAAGCAAGTTGTGCACCCAGGGGTGCCCAGGGCTGTCCTGCAGAGCAGGGTCCCTGCACCCCAGGGCTGTGCCGGGGCAGGGACTCTGCCGCCTGCCAGGGTCAGCGCTCAGCCTGCCCGGGGAGATCCCATGGCAGCAGCTGTGGGTGGAAGGAGCGACCCCCAGCAGGGCAGGCAGGGAGCTTGTGGGGTTGAAGAGTGCTGTGTGGGTCAGGGCTGCTCAGAGCTCCAGATCAACCCCACAGACATGGCAGAGGGTTCTTCTGAACAAGGACATCAAGACAGCAACAGCTGCAAGGGAAGGAGTCTGTACTTTCAGTTTCCACTCTTGGTTGTCTGGGTGTGCAGTGGGTGATGGGGATTTATTTCTCTCTTTGGAGAAGACACTGAGACCCCAGTTCTCGTTAGGACTTGTCTGAGCTGCTCCTGAGCCCCTGCACACACAGAGCTGCCCCTGGGCAGTACCAGGAGGTGTGAGCAGGACAGAGCTGAGCACACAGCGGGTGGGACGGGGTCTGTGACACTGACAGGGAGCAGACCCAGGGACAGAGGCACAGCTGCAGGCAGCACAGGCATGGACAGGGAAAGGGAGATGGACCAGAAATGCTGGGGAGGCGGGATTCAGGACCCCCCCTGCCATCCCCTGCAGTGCAGAGACGTTGCCCAGTGCAACCCCTGGTGTCCTCTCCTCCCCAGCAGAGCCTCTGCCCCAAAGCCATGGGGTCCAGGTCACGAGTCTCCACCTCAGCAGCTGGACCTCCAGGTGAAGGGTTCCTGGAACGTGGTACACAAAAAAGGTGCTAAAAGTACTTGCTCTACAGTGTCATTAAGCGAGTGGGAGCAGCACAGCCGGGTAAGGAGAAGGTTCCACAGCATGCCCGTCTGCCTTTCTGTCCTTGCTTTATTTTCTGGTAGCACTACAGTGTCCTTCCCTGTTTCTCCACCTGTCCCTGGAGCTCTTGCTCTCTGGGGTTGGGGTGGGAGTGTGGGTCAGTTGTTGTTCTGCCACCAATTCAGTGAATTTTACCTTACAGCTGTGTCCATGGAAACTGCATGCCCAACTGCATTTTAAACTTTGATGAACTGTTTTTCTCAGCTGGTAGAAAGAGAGAATGAGCTGAAACATCCCTCCATCAGGGAGGGGGTTTACCGTGAGAAATAGCATGTTGATTTTCCACTGAGAAGTCTCCTCTAACTCGTCACTGTCTTTTCCTCCTTGCACAGGTCCTCATGCCCACAGGCAGCAAATGTCCAACAGCAGCTCCACCACCCAGTTCCTCCTCCTGCCGTTCACAGACACACGGGAGCTGCAGCTCTTGCACTTCTGGCTCTTCCTGGGCATCTACCTGGCTGCCCTCCTGGGCAACGGCCTCATCATCACCACCATAGCCTGGGACCAGCACCTCCACACCCCTATGTACTTCTTCCTGCTCAACCTCTCCCTCCTCGACCTGGGCTCCATCTCTACCATTGTCCCTAAATCCATGGTCAACTCTCTGTGGGATACCAAGGTCATTTCCTATGCAGGATGTGCTGCACAGGTCTTCTTTTTTTGTTTCTTGTTTGCTGCAGAGTATTCTCTGCTCACCATCATGTCCTACGACCGCTACATTGCCATCTGCAAACCCCTGCACTACGGGACTCTCCTGGGCAGCAGAGCTTGTGTCCACATGGCAGCAGCTGCCTGGGCCACTGGGTTTCTCAATGCTCTGCTGCACACGGCCAATACATTTTCACTGCCCCTGTGCGAGGGCAATGCCCTGGGCCAGTTCTTCTGTGAAATCCCCCAGATCCTCAAGCTCTCCTGCTCACACTCCTACCTCAGGGAACTTGGGCTTATGGCGGTCAGTGTCTGGTTAGGATTTGGGTGTTTTGTGTTCATTGTGGTGTCCTATGTGCAGATCTTCAGGGCCGTGCTGAGGATCCCCTCTGAGCGGGGACGGCACAAAGCCTTTTCCACCTGCCTCCCTCACCTGGCCGTGGTCTCCCTGTTTGTCAGCACTGCCATGTTTGCCTACCTGAAGCCCCCCTCCATCTCCTCCCCATCCCTGGATCTGGTAGTGTCTGTTCTGTACTCAGTGGTGCCTCCAGCAGTGAACCCCCTTGTCTACAGCATGAGGAACCAGGAGCTCAAGGATGCCTTGTGCAAACTCGTATCCTAGTGTGTTCTCAAGCAAGAAACTACCCATCTGGTTCTCCATAGGCGTTTTAATGTAGCTAATTAGAGGTCCAACCTGTCATCTGGATTTTTTGTTATTAGTTGTTTTCTTATTGTGATAATGTTGTCATCCCCTTTCTAATTCACTGTTGGCTTTTCTTTTATAACTGTTGGCTGTGTAAATGAGGAGCCGTGCTCTCCTTATCTCTAAACAAAATAAAGGGCTCTTTAGTGACTTGTTTTTCACTATATCCTTCCTGCAAGCCCTTTTTAGAACTGCAGCGATGGTTCCTGTGTTCATGGAAGGAGGGGAAATGCGTCCAATATGGCAGCACTGCCAGGGAGCTCCAGCGCTTGTTCTTCCAGAGCTGTTCTGGTTCCACTCCCACACTCTCCTTCTCATCCCTTGTGTTGGTGCAAGGCCTGAGTGCTCTGGCAGCTTGGTCCCCGTCCTGCTGTGTGTCAGTGCTGTGAGCGCAGGCAGGGACAGGCAATGGGCAGTGCTGTGACAGAGCTGGCCTCACAACAACCTTTCCAGATAGAAAGGTGATCTCCCCAGCGCAGTACATGATGGTTTATATCTTCAAGGATATGTCTAAAAAAATGTCCCACAGACTCAAACCCCAGGGCACAGCTGAACAGTGTGTGTGTGCAGGGCTGGCACACAGCAGTGTCCTCTCACAGCCAGGCCTCCTGCCAGAGACCTGCAGGACCAGCAGAGCAGGGGCTGGGCTGTGCCCCTGTGCACTGGACACCCCTTTGGAAGGAGTTTCAGGTCAATCACCATCGACTGGCCCCTCAAAACCATCATTTCCAGCACTGGCCTCTCACCCACAGAGGTTGTTCTTCCTTCCATGGATGGACACTCAATGAGTAGGTCAGCAGTCAATGTGCAGATGAGATGTGTGCAACTTTGTGCAGATGAGATGTGAGCACGCACATCATGTACGTGAGGTGACATGAACGCAAGCGAGCACAAACACCATCAACTGTTCTTTGGGCTTCCATGAAGGCCAGTGCCACAGACAAGGTCTTGAGGTCACTTCATATTGGGAGGAACACCCCATGGGAAATCACCTGAATGCAGCACTGGGTTGTGCTTCCTTTAACCAAGGTCCCCGTGTCCATTCCTCATGACGTGGGACATCTCAGCTCAGTGCAGAGCAGGGTGACACATCACAGGGCTGAGATGTCTCCTGTCCTTTGTGAGTGGCAACGGGAGGCCAGAGGGACACTGTGACTCCTGCCTCAGTGTGTAAAAGGGACAGACTCTGTCTCTGAACATCCCTGGGTGCACAAGGAGTCCAAGAGGTCAGCTCAGATGTGGACACCTGACAGACCCTGACATTTCTGTGTGTGACTCCAGCAACAAACCCCACTGGCTCAGTGAGATTGATCTCAGCTGCCTTGGACAGGCTCATTGCAAGTGCTCCAGTCTGCTATGTCACCCTTGCCCATGACTCCGGATTATGCTCTCAAAAGTGCCATAGAAACCAGAATGGTTCTGGGGTCCTTCGAAAACGCATCTCAAACCCATCTTCAAGAAGAGCACAAACAAGAACTGGGATAACTACAGGCTGGCCACCTGGGAAGGGGATGGGACACTCCTCCTGCAGCCGTTTCCAGGAATGTGAAGGACAAGGAAGGGATTGCTGAACCCAAATGGACAGGGGAAAGAAAGGCATGTTGTGTACAGGGTGTTTGCAAGGCTCAGCCATGGTCTCCTTCTGGCCAGAGTGGTGCTGATGGGGCTCAAGAAGTGGATGCTGGGTGGGAAGTTGGCTGAACCGTCAAGCCCAAATATCATCAGTGGTACAAAGTCCTCCGTGCAGCCAGTTACTGGTGTCATCTCTCAGTGACCAGCACTTGAACAACACTGTTGAACATCTCTATTCTCCCTTTCTAAGATATAACAGAGAGCCCTCTAAGTGCCTTGAGGGTGATGCAAACCTGGGTGGAGGCCTTGAGCAGGCGAGTGAGACAAGGTTCACCCTGCCTTGAGCAGGAGAGTGAGACAAGACGAGTGAGACAAGAGCTCTCTGTAAACCTGAGTTATTCTGTGATTTGACAGAATTTTTGCCTTGGAGAGGTTTCTGGAGAGAGAATAGGTGGAAGTATAGTAAAAAAAAAAAAAAAAGGAAGGGTAGAAGAGGAGATACAGAAAGTGTTACCGGAAGCACAGGAGTTCCAGTGAGGAGTGCTTTTCACCCACAGTGTTAGTAGGAAATATATTTGACAAATTTGAACAAGGTGAGGAAGCGAGATGGGTGTCTGCAGCCTGTGGGAAAGAGGGGCAGGTGTAGGACTGTGTAGGACATGCTTCAGTCTTGGTCAGGTCCTGGGCCATAAGGAGGGGGATGGATGGGTGTGGTATTATGAGGTCAGTTGTGTCTCAGACACTCATAATCCAGTCAGAATCCTGTGGCTGTGAAGGGGCAGTGAGGTCAGTTCTGTCTCTGGAGGTGACAGCCCAGCAGCAGGGACATGGCTGGGAAAGAGCGTCTGCCTAAGTGCCCACAGGCCCTACCCAGGAAGAGGCCTTGGAGATGGGTTGTCATGTCCATCCCGCCTGAGAACATGACGGGACAGCAGCAGGGACATGTGCAACTTGGAAGGTGAGGACTGGATATGAGGAGGAAGAAATGTCAGTGGAAGGGCAGTGCTGTGGTGCAAGAGGTCACCCAGAGGGAGCTGGATCAGCCCATGGTTTGTGTTCCAAGAGCAGCCAGTGAGGGTGCAGACACAGCAGTGAAGGTGCAGAAATGCCGGGCTGAGAGCAGGTGAGGAAGCGAGATGGGTGTCTGCAGCCTGCAGGGAAAGAGGGGCAGGGGTAGGACCGTGTAGAACAGCCTGTGGTGATGGCAAAGGGTGCTGGCAAGGCTGGAAGGGACCCACAGAACCCAGGTCTCTGTCCCCTTGGCCATGGCAGTTGTCTCTGCCACTGAGGCCCAGGAGAAGCCATGTTGTCCTCATGGCACTGGGGCCTCGCTGCCTCCTTGCAGCCCCGTGGGGAAGCTGGAAGTTGTTCTCCCAGTGTTGTCCTTCCCTGGGCCTTGCACACCCACATCCCATGGTCCCAGGAAGAGCTCTGAGACGTGTGTGAGGGACAGGATCCCCCTTCCCATTGCCTGGAGGTCATGGCTTCTCCTTTCTGCTTCAGAAAGCAAACCAAGGGTTTCTGAGCATCAGAACTGAAGAGAAGACTAAAAGTAGACCTCATGGTGGCTACAGCTTCCTCACAAGGGGAGACGGAAGGGAAGGTACTGATCTCTTCTCTGTGGTGACCATTGACAGAATCCAAGGGAATGGAAGTAAGATGTGCCAGGGGAGGGTCAGTTGGACATGAGGAAAAGGTTCTTCACCCAGAGGTGCTGGACACTTCTGCCTCTGCAGGGAATAGGCCAACAGCAGGAACATGGCTGGGAAAGGACTGTGAGGTCACACATACGAGACGAGCAATCGGGCCCAATCAGCATGGCTTTGTGAAAGGCAGGTCCTGCTTGACCAGCCTGATCTCCTTCTATGACAAGGTGACCGGCTGAGCAGATGAGGGAAAGTCTGTCGTGGGGAGTGAATCCACCACACAGGCTGTGGGTGTTGTGTCCTTAGACTGCAGTAAAGCCTTTGACACTGTATCCCACAGCATCTCCGGGAGAAGCTGCAGCTCATGGCCTGGATGGTGTATCTGTAATGGGTAAAGAACTGGCTGGAAGGCCTTTTGTCCCCTGGAGCCATTTGTTCCCTTTCTGTTCACATGGGCATCCCATGAATGCATCACTGCTCTCCTCCACTGTAGACAGGCACAGGGCCTTCTCCACCTGGACCTCAAATCAATGCCACTGGTTTCTCCAGCAACCTCATCCTTGACTCCGGGATGTCCAGAACAGCCCTCCTGAGAGAGTTTGACAAAGCCTTTTTTCTGCACCATCCCCACATCCCTGCTCAATCCCCTCATCCACAGCTTAAGGACCAGAAAGGTTGGGTGTAAGTGGAGCATTGAAAGAAATGGACAGGAAAGCTTTGAAGTGCACAAGGAACCCATCAACATGTTGGCCTGCTGCTCTCTTCTGAACAGGCCCAGAAGACCTGGACAGCATGTGCTGTGTCCCAGAAATTCGCCTGGAAGGTTGGGTTATGGAGAAAAGGTTTGGTCTGGGAAGGGACAGACAGGTGCTGGTGGAACTGGCTGGTGTGAGCGTGAGACATCTCTCCAACACCTCAGAAAAGTCCTGGCTCTCAGGGAGGTTGCAAGGTCCTCTGAGAAAGAAAATATCAAAAATGACGTATCATAGAATCAGAGAATAATTGTGGTTGGAAGGGGCCCTTAAGATCACCAAGTCCAACCCTAACCTAAATCTGGCACTAAAACATATCCCTAAGTGCATCATTTATATGTCTTTTAAACACCTTCGGTGATGGTGACTCCACAACCTTGCTGGGCAGTCTGTTCTGTTGCTTCTAAACCCTTTCCCGAAAGAATTTTTTCCTAATATCCAATCTAAATCTCCCCGTGTGCAGCTTGAGGCCATTTCCTCTTGTCCTATCACTTGCTACTTGGGAGAAGAGACCAACACCCACCATGATTAAACCTCCTTCCAGGCAGTTGTGGACAGTGACAAGGTCTCCCCTCAGCCTCCTTTTCTCAAGGCTGAACAGCCCCAGCTCCCTCAACTGCTCCTCATAACACTGGTGCTCCAGATCCTTCACCACCCTCGTCACCCTCCTCTGAACTCTCTCCAGCACCTCAATGTCTTCCTTGCCATGAGGGGCCTAAAACAAACCCCAGGATTGAAGGTGCAGTCTCACCAGTTCTGAGTACAAAGGGATGATCACTTCTCTAGTCCTGCTAAAGCTCTAATTGGATCAAGGCTTGAACACCTTGGTGTGACCCAGTTGGTGACAGGTTGGACTGCAGACTCCTGAGGTCCCTTCAACCTCAGTTCTCTTATGGTCCCATTGTGATGTTGGACTCTGTTTCTAACTGGAGCAGAGCAGATGATGATGGGGCAGGATCCACCTGTGCTGTAGGTGACCATCTAAACCAACATCTCAGCCAGTGAACCAGCCAACACCTCAGTGTGACTCGCTCTGGGCAAAGTGTGGGGAGTCCTGGGCAGGAAAGGTTTAGAGGGCATGGGGCACTATGCAAGACACAAAATGATCTTGGCTTCTTGCTTGTAAACTCATTGTATGTCAGCTAATGTCAATGAAAATTAAAATACGAAGAACTGAAGACAAAGATCCAAAGCAAAGGAAGGTGTCAACATACTTCTCATTCATTTCTTTCTTTCTTTCTTTCTTTCTTTCTTTCTTTCTTTCTTTCTTTCTTTCTATTTATTTAGTCATTCATTCATTCATTCATTCATTCATTTGAGAGTCTTTCTAGGAGGGTTACTTTTCTTTGAAAGAGTTTTCCAGAACTGGGCATGGATTTAGGACACAAATGTCTTCAGCTACAGGGACACAAACACCTGGTGCCAATGCAGGTGCCCCAGGAACCCCTGCCCAGGCTCCACCTGCATTACAAGGTGCTCTGGTCTCCCCAGGTCCTGTGTGACAGATGCCAATTCCAGGCAGGCACCTCAGGTACATTGGGACCCCTAAAACAGCACTGGCTGTTTATGGTGGGACAACTGATGACTGATGTCTGCATTGAAAGGTGCACTTCTTTGTTGTTCTTTTTTGGTTTTCAATGGTTTTTTGGGGGGTTTGTTTGTTTGTGTGGGTTCGGTTTTTGTTTCTCTTTTTTTTTTTTTTTTTATGTTTTTTGTGTTGGCTTTTTGTGTGTGTTTTTTTGGTGTGACTTTTGGTTTTGGTTTTGGATGTTTTACATATTAAAACAAAGAAAGAAAAAAAAGAGCCAAAAAGTGAATTAATGGGAAGTGTACTAAGAGCAGGAGAAGAGATAACGGTCTTCCCCTGTACTTCTATTACCAACACTCTATTATTTCACCTCCCTCGTCATTCAGGAGTTCCCACCTCTCCTGATCCAATGTCCATGTCAAAGGACAACTTTCCAGCACTGTCTGGACGTTTGCCCTTCCCAGTGCTCTCAGGTTTCTCCTCCACTTGCTCTTTGGTCATTCAGTTCCTCTCAACTGTCTGGTTCTTGCTTTGAGCTTCAGGGAGTTACGAACTTGCCCCATTCTTCAGAGCTCTAATTAACATGACAGTCAACACGTTCATTGTGTTTATTTCTATCCTCTCCTATCTCTCTGTGTAAACCAGTTCTTGTGTGGATGTCCCTAGTGGATGATGGACCTCATCAGATCCAGCTTACACACACAGCTGAGGAAAGTGTTTTACTGTTTGTTAAACTGTGCAGTGTTTGCACAGGAGAGCAGGTGGAGCTGGTGCACAGGAGCTGAAGCATCTCCTGCAGAGCTCAGTGGAGAAGTCTGATGTGAGGAAAAGTGGTGCAAGTCTCTGGTGGCCGATGAGGGAACCAGCAGACTGGGGGTTTGGGGTGAGGAGCGAGGTTGTCCATACAGTGTCCAGCCTCAAGGGACTGTTCTCCTGCCTGTCCAGATGTCTTCAGGAGACCCTCGGGATCAATGTCCAGTGTAGAATGCTGCTGTCACTTCTCCTATACACTGAAAAATGACAGAAAATACCCTTGAAAGAAAAAACCCTCCTTTATGAAATCTTCTTTGAAATCTTCATCAGCAAGTGTCCCCTTGAAACCTCTCCAGGTAATTCTACAAGTCTTAAAGATTTGAATGAGATTACAGAAAGAAGCATTGCTCCTTAGGGTTTTCTGTGTTTTAATGAGCCTTATGGTGTATTTGGTGCTGAGTCCATGAACCTCAGATACCAAGCACAGACTGAAGAATCTGCTCAAGAAGTCCAAGTCAGAAGCAAACTCCAAAGTACCTTGAAGCATTAATGGGTCCCACTGAGGGCTGTTACTGACAAAGGCTCCCCGGGGACTCGTTAGAGCAGAGAATTGGAGACAGTGATTGCATCAGGCAAAGGCAAAGTGCAGCAGCTCTGATGCTGAGAAAACCCTTGGTTTGTTTGATGAGGGACAATGGCCAAGCCTTGAGCCCCTGCCCCTAGGAAGGGAGATCCTGTCCCTCATGTGTGGCTCAGGGCTCTTCCTGGGGATGTGGGGAGTGTGATGCCCAGTGCAGGACAATGGTGTGACACTCCCTGGGGGTGCAAGGAGGCAATGGGTGCCATGGCCATGACAACCATGTGTCTCCTCTTAGGCCTTGCTGTCAGGGACATCAGCCATAGCCAAGGGGACAAAGACCTTGGCTCTTTCAGGGACCTTCAGCCTTGCCAGTGTCCTTGGCCATGTCCACCACAGTCCATCCTACACTGTCCCAGGCCTGTGGCTGTTTCCCTACAGGCTGTAGACACCCCATGCGCTTCCCCACCTTGTTGTCACCCCAGTGTGTCCCCACCTGTGCTGCTATCTCTCCATCCTCACCAGCTGTTCCTGGAATCACAAAGTCATTGCTGATCCAGAGTCCTTCTGAATGACCACAGCACTGTACTCAGAATGACATTTCTTCATCCCGCGGTCCACTCTGAACATCCAGAGCTGCAGTTTCTGACGGTTTTCCTTTCTCATGCTGTTCCCTCTACCAACAAAAAAAAAAAAAAAAAAAAAGAAATTGCCATCATCTTAGAAAGTGATTTTCAAGTTTTCTGAAGCTACTACTGCCCTTTCTTTTCATGATTTTACCACAACCACCAACTAAGACCATGACAGCTGCTCACATCCTGCTCGCAGTCCCCAGGTGGGACAAGGGAGAGAACTGAAAGGGAAGGGAGAAACTTGTGGGTTTATAAAATAAAAAAAATAAGACAATAAAAATAATGCACTACTACAACTAATATACTAAAATATACATACTAAGCTATACATAAAGTAAAATATATGATATTCAGTACAATCCCTCACATAACTCCAGTTGTGCTGAACAGACAGCCCAAAAGAAGAGAGCACCCTGGTCCTGAAGAGCTGGTCCCAGCAACAGAAACTAGAAGTGAAAAAGGCAGGGAGGCCCAAGGCCAACTGAAAAACAGCAAAACATCAAAAAAATGAAATAACACTGGACTCCCAATAGAACGGAACTTCTGAACAGAGCCAACCAAAGTAGCCAGAAAACCAAAACTAACTGGCTGGAAAAGGCATCTCCAGCTTTATACCGAGAATGACGCTAATGGTAGAGAATAGCTTGTTGATTGACCTGGATGTCAGTCAAGGCGCTGTCCTATCTGTGCCCCCTCCTACCAATTTGATCCTGAAGCTGGACACCAGAGAAGCCCTTGGTTTCACTGACAATAGTCAAGGAAAATTAAATAGAAATAGATAAATTAAATTAAGAAAATATACTCAGTGCTATCCCCCGTGTAACTCCAGTCACACGGAACAGCCAGTCCTGCAGAAGGGAGCACCTTGGTCCTGAGCAGCCCATCCCAGCAAGAGAGAGCAGAAGGGCAACAGACAGAAAGGCCCAAAGGCCAACTGCAGAATGGTAGAACCGCAAAAGGCCGAACTGACATCGAACTCCTGACAGAATGAAACTTGTGAATGGAACAACCAAACCAGCTGGAAAACCCAGAGTAACGGATGTAACAAGCCCTAAAAGCCGGCTCCAGCTTTAGACTGAGCATGACGCTAATCATAGATGATATTTAATCGTTAAGCCTGCATGTCAATCCAGGTGCTGTCCTGTCTGTGTCCCCTCCTGCCAATCTGCATCTGCAGCTGGATGGCCAAAGAAGTCCTTGGTTTCCCTGACAACAGCCAAGATATCAGTGAGTTCTGACATTCCTTTCATAGCAAATGCCAAACACTGTGAAGCTGCTAAAATGAAAAATGAACTCTATCGCAGGGAAGAAACAGCATTATCTCACTATTCTCATAGTAAATCTAAACAAAAGACTGTACTGGATGTGAAGGAAAATGCATGAATAATATTAACTCAGTTTCAGTAAAAACAGCACATTTCCTCAGCCTCCTCTTCACCAGGCTGAAGAAGTTTGGGTCTCTCAACATCTCCACATGTGACCCAGACTTTCTCTGGCCACATGGCAGCTCCTCCCTGTTCCTCCAGAATGGGGAACCTCACACTGGGACACACCGCTCCAGATGTGACCACACCAGTGCTGAGTCACGATGGACAATAAGTGCCCTTGTCTGGGTGGCCACGCTCCTCCCAGTGCAGTGCAATGTGCTCATGGGCATATTCCTGTTTAGCACCACTGAGAACTGGCTGAACATCCAGGCTCAGAGGGTGGTGACCAGTGGCACAAAGCCCAGCAGGAGGTACCATGAGGAGCACTGAAGGACACCATATCCCTATCCAACATCTCCTCCTACAGGTGTCTCTTGAGTCCCTGGAACCACCTCAGTGCCAAGGGGGAGAGCACTGCCTGTATGGTTTGGAAGAGATGGGGTCTGGAATGAGGGTCCTGGGGCAGTTTCTCCTCGTTGTTAATGCAGCAACAAGTTGGACTAGATATTTGGAGAGAGGAACACTTCCTAAGGGCCTCCAATGGGCATGGGGATGTTCTACAGTTTCCTGCATGCTGCCTTTTCTGGCGGAGATCACAGAGGCTGCCAGCCCTTTGGAGGACCCAGGACAGGCCTTGTCCTTCCTCTGGTCACAGCTGAACCACAGTTCTCCAGCTCGGCCCCAGCTCAGGAGCCGTGTCTAGGGGTGGCTTTTGGGGTAAGGTTGACAATAGGGGTGCATAAGTTTGTCTTAAGGACATGTGATGAGCACCAGGACTGAAGTAACAGATGTGGGTTCTGGGTGAATACTTTCTGCAGTGCAAGTCCTGACACAGGGTCCCAGACTTGCTTTCCATGCCACCCTTCACGAGGAATGATGCACTAAGAGTTGGCAAGTGGGGGACACCAGTCCTTCTCCAGCTACTTCCCAGGCCTGGTGAAGCAGCAGGACAGCAAGGACTTCTGGCCCTGTACCCTCAACTCTGGGTGTTATCTTGGGGCAGCTGAACACCAGCATTTTTCTCTCCAGGGCAATTTCCAGCCCAGGTCAGCTCCGGTCTGACCTTCCCCATCCCTCCTCTGATCTGCTCTGGTGCTCCTGGCCCCTTCCCTGTGCCCCCCACAGGACCCCAACCTGGCACTGGTGCTCTGCAAAGCAGGTTGGCTGCAGAACCATGGGGTGACTGCACGCTGGTTGTGCTGCTCAGTGAGGGACACAGATGCAACTGGATGGGCTGCAATGTCACTGAGCTCATTCCCCGGGGTCTAAAGCTCTAGAATGGGCTCAGAGCATTTCTTGTGACTCCCTGGGGTTTCCACTCATTTTGGTTCAGCAATCCCTTCCTTGTCCTTCAGGTGCCTGGAGATCGGTACAGGAAGATGCAGACTATCCACTTCCCAGGGATGGAGGTAGGCTGACCAGCCCGTAATTCTTCAGATTCTCCTTCCTGCCCTTCTTGAAGGTGAGTTTGACATCGTCCTTTCCCAAGGTCATCAGAACTTCTCTGATTCTGCAGTCATTTTTGAAAGCACAATCCAGAATCATGGACAAGGGTGATGTAGCAGACAGGAGCACTTGCAATGAGCCTGTCCCAGCAGCTGAGATGAATCTCACTGGGCCACTGGGGATTGTTCCTGGAGTCACACACAGAAATGCCAGGGTTACATCAGAGCCAGTCTCAGGAATTCTTATGCACCCAGGGGTGCTCAGAGACAGAGTCTGTCCCTTTTACACACACAGGCAGGAGTCACAGTGTCCCTCTGGCCTCCTGTTGCCACTCCAAAGGGACGGGAGACACCTCAGCCCTGTGGTGTGTCACCCTGCTCTGCACTGAGCTGAGATGTCCCACGTCATGAGGAATGGACACGGGGACCTCAGTTCAAGGAAGAAGAGCCCAGTGGGTGGTTTCCCATGGGATGTTACTCCCAACATGAAGTGACCTCGACACACTGTCTGTCCCACAGGCCTTGATGGAACCCCCAGGAATAGCTGATGTTGTTTGTGCTCACTTAGGTTCATGTCACCTCTCGTACATGATGTGCGTGCTCACGTCTCATCTGTACAATGCAACATGGATTTCTGACCTACTCATTTAGTGTCTCTCCATGGAGGCACAAAGAACTTCTATGAACTGTTGTTTGAGGCCAGTGCTGAATATGGTGGTTGTGAGGGGTCAGTCCATGACGATGCCCTGGGGCAGCTTCTGTGGGGTGTCCAGTGCATAGGGGCACAGCCCAGCCCCTGCTCTGCTGGTCCTGCAGGTCTCTGGCAGGAGGCCTGGCTGTGAGAGGACACGGCTGAGTGCCAGCGCTGCACACACACACTGTTCAGCTGTACAACGGTGTTTTCATCTGTGGCCACTTTTGTAGGAACATGCTTGAGAAAAAAATTTGCAAGAAGATATAAAACATTGTGCACTGCCCTGAGGAGAGCCCTGTTGTGAGGCCAGCTCTGTCACAGCAGTGCCCATTGCCTGTCCCTGCCTGCGCTCACAGCACTGACACACAGCAGGACAGGGACCAAGCTGCCAGAGCGCTCAGGCCTTGCACCAACACAAGGGATGAGAAGGAGAGTGTGGGAGTGGAACCAGAACAGGTCTGGAAGACCAAGCGCCGGTGCTCCCTGGCAGTGCTGCCATGTTGGACATTTTTCGCCCTTCTCCCACACATAGTAACTGTCCCTGCAGCTCCAGAAAAGCCTTCGAGGAAGAAGCTCAGAGGAAAACATCACTGCAGAGCCCTTTATTTCATTTAAATACACAGAGAGGATGGCTCCATATTTATGCAGCCAGCCGGTTGAAAATGAAAAGCAGACAGTGAATTAGAAAGGGGATGACAAACATAAAAGGATTTATTAAAGAATAACCACCACCATCACACACACACACAAGTCTGGGCCTCTAATAAGTTACATTAAAACTGTTATCTATTAAAGAGAAGATGATGAACTCTTTATTAGTTTTGAAATGCATCCCGCTATTAGTTTCCTCAGGGCATCCTTGAGCTTCGTGTTCCTCATGCTGTAGATGAGGGGGTTCAATGTTGGAGGTATCAGCGAGTATAGAACAGACACCAGCAGGTCCAAGGATGGGGAGGAGATGGAGGGGGGTTTCAGGTAGGCAAAAAAAGAGGTGCTGGCAAACAGAGAGACCACAGCCAGGTGAGGGAGGCAGGTGGAAAAGGCTTTGTGCCGTCCCTGCTCAGAGGGGATCCTCAGCACAGCTCTGAAGATCTGCACATAGGACAGCATGATGAAAATGAAGCACATAAAAGCCAAACAGGCACTAACCACAATAGGCCCAGCTTCCCTGAGATAGGTGTCTGAGCAGGAGAGCTTGAGGATGTGGGGGATTTCACAGAAGAACTGGTCCAGGGCATTGCCCTTGCACAGGGGCAGTGAAAATGTATTGGCCGTGTGCAGCAGAGCATTGAGAAACCCAGTGGCCCAGGCAGCTGCTGCCATGTGGACACAAGCTCTGCTGCCCAGGAGGGTCCCGTAGTGCAGGGGTTTGCAGATGGCAACGTAGCGGTCGTAGGACATGACGGTGAGAAGAGAATACTCTGCTGTAGCACAGAACATGAAAAAAAAGAGCTGGGCAGCACATCCTGGGTAGGAGATGGCCCTGGTGTCCCAGAGGGAATTGTCCATGGATTTGGGGACAGTGGTGGAGATGAAGCCCAGGTCGAGGAGGGAGAGGTTGAGGAGGAAGAAGTACATGGGGGTGTGGAGGTGCTGGTCACAAGCTATGGTGGTGATGATGAGGCCGTTGCCCAGGAGGGCAGCCAGGTAGATGCCCAGGAAGAACCAGATGTGCAGGAGCTGCAGCTTCCGTGTGTCTGCGAACGGCAGGAGGAGGAACTGGGTGATGGAGCTGCTGTTGGACATTTGCTTTTCCTGGACATGGGGCGCTGTCATGAGAAAAAAAAAAAAGAGACTCCAGGGAAGAGTTCTCTGACAAAAATCAAACCAACTCCTATAGACACTCCCCAGTCACACACAGACACCCTTTTGTTTTTCTATGAGAACTTTCTCCAGCACTATGGCTGGAGCCCTGCTTGGTGCTTCCCAAATGTGCAACCAAGAGCAGGGCCTGTGCCCATGGGCTCTCGGTAACTCAGCCCAGCTCTGCAGAAGTGGGGCCACGGGAACGGTGGGAACTGCCCTGGTTCTGCTAACACAGAAGAGCTGTCAGCACTTGGTTTCCCATTCACAAGGAACAGAGGTGGTGAAGGCAGTTTGGGAGTTCCAGGATTTTTACGTCTCCCACCATATTCACTGCAGAGTGTTGTTGGGTGTCAGAAACCCTCAGCATTTCTGCGGCACTCAGGGAGAACAGAGCGAGTCCTGTGAGACCAGAGGATGCCTGTGGGTCAGTGCAGAATGAGGGCAGCTGCTCTGTCCCTCTGTCTTGCTCCAGCTGCCCTGGGCTGGCACCTTTCTGAAATGGAGCCTGATCACACTCCCATGTTACCCTGAAAAGCCACTGGGAGCTACGGAGAAGAGGGATCTACCTCAGACCACAACATGTCTCACCCTTTCTTAAGGTCTCAGCTCCCCACATTTAGCCCAGGACACACACGGCAGATTTCACAAACCCAACAGCATTTCCTACACCATAGAATTTCTGCACTTCTCTGTGGTGAATTCAGATAATGCTGAAGTGCTATAGGACAGGTTTGCATCCTGGAGGAAATCTCAGAGCTTGGAAGGAAACAGCCAAGAATCCTAATGATGGCATTTGATTGAAGGAGACTCAGCTCATTCCCCAGTCCCACAGACTGCATTGCCCACAGCCCCACAGGGCAGAGCAAAGCTGGAACACGTGTTCCCATGGACACACCTGCAGGAAAGGACCCACAAGATCAGGCTGTGACTCTGCAGCTGAAACTGCCATCCCCAGAGAGCCTGACAGCAAGAACAAGATCCCAACAGCAGTGACCCAGAGCAGGGGAGCAAGAAGGGCAATGCGGTGAGGGTGGGTGTGAGAGAGGCCAGGGCAGAGGCAGCCGGGCACTCAGACAGCGTCACCCTTCCCCAGCTGTGCAGTCACCTCCCAGACACCAACATTGCCGGGCAGCTGCTCTCAGCCCCTGTGCTCTGCAGAGGAACTGGAGCTCTGGCTGCACAGGAGCTGCTTCATGCCTTGGAGCCCCCGGCCCTGAGGGCAGAGGCTTTGCTGGGGGGGAGAGGAGGCCAGGGGGCTGCTCACAGGAGGGATCTGCACTGCAGGGGATCACAGGGACTTTTCTCTGTTCTCCCTCCCATAACAATTCCGGGTTTAGTTTCCTCTCATTTCTGATCATTTCCCTGCTGCCTGGAGATTCTCCCCCTGGGAGGTGTTTCCCTGTCCATGTCTCTTCCCTGTCAGTGCTCACAGACCCCATCCCACCCTCTGTGCCCTCCCCCTGGCCCTACAGATCCTGCCTGTTCACAGGGCACTGCCTGGGGGCATCTTCCTGTTTGCAGGTTGGAAAACAGGACAGGTCAGACTGAGGCTGAGGGGTCCAGCCAAGGTGATGCAGGTGCTGTGCAGAGGCAGAGGGGTGGTGAAGGGATGTTATGAGCCTTCTGGCAGATGTGCTGATCACTCAGAGTTGCAGTTCAGGAGTCTCAGTGACTTGTTTAAGCATGAGAGCTCATTTTCATTTTATCCTTTCCTGCACCCCCCACCCCTTGGGATAGGAAACTGAAAAGACAGGCTCAGGAAAGCTCCTTATCTGTCTGGTAATCCTTGCATTGATCTTGTCCTTGAGTCATCCCCTTGGAAAAATGCTGGGGTTGATCTCGATCTGTGAGCAGCCCTGACCCACACAGCAACCTCTCCACAGCAGAAACACATTTCCTGCCCTATAGGGTTTGCTCCTTTCACCCACATTTTCAACCCTCAGTATTGTTGTTATCTCCCCAGGCAGGCTGAGCGCTGACCCTGGCAGGCGGCAGAGTCCCTGCCCTTGCACAGCCCTGGGGTGCAGGGACCCTGCTCTGCAGGACAGCCCTGGGCACCCCTGGGTGCTCACCCGGCTTCACAGCTGTTCAACATTGCCTGACAAGAGCCCCCTCCTTACAGATCCCACCAGCTGTGCCTGTGCCAGTTTGAGGAGATGCCTCCAGGAGCTACAGCTGCATTGCCCTGCACCCAGAGACTTACCATGGCAAGGGCTGCAAAGGTTTCTCCTCCAGTGAGCTCTCAGTCATCCTCCCAATCCTGACCACCTTTAATCTCTCTCTGCCTTGCTCGTCTCCCTGAGATCCCCAGGCAGAGCCCTCAGCCCTGCTGCGCTCTGCAGAGGAGCTGCTCCTGGGCAGAGCTGTCTCTCTGCAGCGCTGCCGCTTGCCATGAGCTCCCTCTGTCCCAGGAGCCCAGCCCAGCTCAGCAGCACAGGAGCAGCCCAAGGCACTTTAATGATGGCTTTGGTGCTGAGTCCATGAACCTCAGATCCTGAGGGCAAGTTGAAGAAGTCAAACTCAGATCTAAACTTCAAAGTTTCTTGTAACGTTAATGAATCCCGCTGAGGGACAAACCTGAGAAACCATCCCCAGGGCAGCTGGGACAGAAAACTTGAAGCAGAACAAAGGGTAAGCAAGTGAAAGGTGGCTCTGATGCTGAGTAAGCCTGAATGTGTTTCATTAACCAAAGGGCCAAGCCCTGACCCCCAGCCCTGGGAAGTCAGATCCTGTCCCTCCCACATTGCTCAGGGCCCTTCCTGGACAGTGTGATGTGGGGCTGTGCAAGGCCAAGGGCAGGACTATGGTCCCACACCTCCCAGGCTCCTGGCTGGGGACAAGGAGGCCATGAGGCCCCTGTGCTGGAAGGACAAGGTGTCTCCTCACAGGCATCAGAGGTGCAGACAACAGCCATAGCCAAGGGGAGAAGGAGCTCATGTCTGGTGGGGGCTTTCAGCCTCTCTACATCCCTTGCTCATCTCCACCACAGCCTGTCCTGTGCTGTGGCATCCCCTGCACCTCTTTCCCTGCAGGCTGCAGACATCCCCCCTGCTGCCCCACCTTGCTCTTGTCTGAGCATCTTCCTTCCTTTGCTGAGATCTCTGCATCCTCCCCAGCTGTTCCTTGGAGCACAAAGCCTTGGGCTGATGCAGACTCCCTCTGCTCACCTGCTCCACCACAGCACTGCCCTTCCAGTCACATTCCTTGCTGCTCATGTCCAGCCTGGACCTCCCCAGCTGCACTTTGGGCCATTATTTCTTTCCCATGCTCTTTCCCACTATGCAGAAAACCTCCACCACCCCTGAAACCACCCTTCAAGCACTGTCAGGCTACTCCTGCACTGCTGCAGCCTCCCCAGCGCTGCTGGGCCAAAGCAGCCCAGGTCCCTCAGCATCCCACACCATGTGCACAAGGTGCTGAACCTGCCTTGGCACAGCCCTGCACTCTGCAGTTCCTCCCTGCTTCTCTGCCCCATGTGCAGCTGCCTTGTTCATGGTGAGCCTGCACCACAGGCTGTTGTGGGGACCTTGGAGTGCCCAGGCCCTTCTCCTCAGGGTCACTGCTCAGCGTGTCAGGTCCTGCTCTGTCCTGGTGCATGACGTTGTTTTCCTGCCCTGATAAAAAAATGGACACTTCATCTTGTGAAACTTCAGAGCTTTCCGATGATCGAACCCCGAATTTTCTCAAGGTCTGGGCCCACCCTTGTGTGCTCGTGCCACAGCCCCTCCACTTGTTACCAGGGTAGAGAGCGCTCGCTTTGGGAGTCCCTCGTGCCACAAAATATAAGAGGCCCAAACCTCCAGGTCTCTCAGAGCTTTCTGAGGGGTGGCCCCAAAAGTTTTTCCAGGTCTGGACTCTCCCTTGACTGAAGCTCCATTTGATCAGCTGTTAATGTTTGCACGTAGCTGGCTTATCCTGATGAGGTGTTAGGGGACAGTATAAACACCATCTCCTGGAGAAACTGTGGGGTCTTGGAGGTCTGGTACTCATAATGCCAGTGGTCTGGAGTTTCTCAAGTTTCCCTTTGTGTGGGAGAGCAGTAGGACTGCATGGAGCTCTGCCTGGGGACAGACAATATCAGCTTAAGGTTGAGTCAGCATGAGAGGGCAGAACAACATGGGCAATGTTGTGAGTGGACACCACTGGCTCACTGATGAGGAAGAGGAATTAGATGAGGCCTCCTTCAGACAAATGAAATAAGTGTCATGTTTGCATGCCATACCATTCAGGCAGATGTAAGGTATCCCAATATCTGCAAGGTACCAGCCATCCAGGAGGGGTTGGAGCTCATTGACAACATCTTCCTGACACGGGTGACTGAGAAGTCAGTGAGGTGAGATGCCCTGTGGGACTTCACACTTACAAACCACAAAGAGTTGGTCAGGATGGAACAGTCAGGGATGGGAAAGTGGAGTTGAGGCTCCTGGGAGATGATCACAAGGCCAAGAGCAGGATTTCAGGAGAGCAAGCTCTGGCCTGCTGAGGGACCTGCTTGGTTCCTATGGGACATGACCTTGGTGTCTGCAGTGCTTTTCTCTCACATTTCCTCCCTTCTCTCTCCCACCTGCTGTTGTGCAACGTTTTTTACCCTTTCTCAAATACAATATCCCAGAGGTGCTGCCAGCATCACTGAGTGGCTCAGATTTGGCAAGGAGTGGGTCCATCTTGGAGCGTCTGAAATCAGCTGACACTGCTTCATTTCCAGTAAAAGAACAGACAGGGTGAATGTGGAACTGCTGCTGAACTTTCTAAGAGTAAAATCAGACAGGACTGGGGTTCTTCATGTCTTCTCTGCCTCCATCTTCACCACCAAGGTCTCCTGGGACTTTGTTCCTGAAGGCAGGAGTCTGGAGAACACCCAACAGTGGATGGGGCTCAAGTCAGGGGTGACCTGAGCAAACTCAGACACCATTACAGAACAGGAGATGGGTCACTTGACCAGCTCCCTGAACAAAAATATCACTGTGCTGTGGCACCTGAGATTCCCAGGAACACCCACCTCTTGGTCCAGAGTTGTGTGACTCCTCTTGAGGTGTCCTGGCCCGTCTCCTCCGTCAAGTGATGCTTTAGGCACCCACTTCTCTGACACATTCAGTCGTTCTCAGGAGATTCTCTAGATCAATATTCATTGGAGATTGTTGATACCAGCTGTTGTGGAAATAAGGGGTTTGGGAGGGTGACGGAAATATTAGAGATTTGGTTTTATTCCTCTTTATTATGGAAATGCTCACTGTTTGGCTACAATTCTGTAATCTCTGAAATCATCCACACCAGACTTGAAGCCTTTAGGAAAGTGCTGCAGAGAGCATCGTCTTGTAAGGGCATTTTGGGTGATACTGAGCCCTCTGCTGCCACGATCCTGAACTGCAGGTACTGAAAGATGGAACAAACCTGTCATGAACTGAAGGGCAGAAACAAACCCCAGGTTTCTGAGGGTGTTTGGTGTCGCGGTTGAGACGGACAAACGACATGGACCAAGTTCCTCCAAGATGAAAGTAGTAGATGTCATTTATTGCCACAAGTGCATTTTTATTCAGTTTTACCAATTCATGTGTCTCTTCACTATTGGTTACAAGTTACAGCAGTAACATCTCATTGGCTAATTTTGCTATCATCAGTGTTACTCTTCTACTCCCTTCTCTCTCACGGGTACATCCTTAATATCTCCGGATACTCCTTTACTCCCATCTTTCTCATGGGTAGGCCTTCATATCTTCAAGGCTAATTTCTGTTCCCATGCCCTCCGTCAGGGAATCCACGGACCCACCGTAGTCCCCCACAGTTTGGGACCCCACGAAGGGCCATTGCTGACACAAGCAGTCCCTGTCCCTGGAGGCTTCTCAAGAAAAAGCCTGAAGACAATGGTCAGAGGTGGTAAAGGCGATGTGGAGGTGGCTCTGGTGCCACGTCAGCCCTTGACGTTTGTTCATCATCAGAATGGCCAAGCCCTGAACCCAGGACCTGACAAAGGACACCTTTTCAGTCAAATGTTTCTCAGGCTCTGCCTGTGGTCACTGTGAGTGTTTTGTGTTTTGAGGGTGGGTTTGGTGCCAAGTGCTGTTGCTTTAACCACAAGGCTCTGGTTTTCTGAGGACTTGGCAATGCCTGTGAGGTCCCCCAAACCCATTCAATTTCTTTCATACACCTGGCAATGGTCACCATTTACCTCAGCTGTCCCAGCCCCAAACTTCCTTGAATTCTCTATTTGGATCCATACCCATCACTCCAGGAGGTTCATGCATCCACCAGGCTCATGGATGATTCCTGAGGTCCATCCAAGTGTGGGCAGTGTAAGAGAGGAGCAGAGCAGGGTCAGCTCATGGGCCATGACTGAGCACAAACACCCCAGCAGCAGCCATTCCCCACCTCCCAGGCACAGCCATGCCCACAGCATGCAAATGTCACTGCCATACATGAGTAGCCCAAGAGAGGCCTTTCTTCCTTCCATATTCCCAGGAAATTCTTCCTCCTGTTCCTCCTCTACTTGCAGACATCAACTGCTTTCCATTTCTGGGCTCAGACATGGCTGGAAGGGTTCACTGAAGCCATCAGCCATCTCATTGCTTCTCCCTGACGTGCCCTGACCCTCTCCCACACCCCCACATGGCCAATCACGGCTGCTCAGGGCCTCTCGCTCTTCAGAAGAGGCCTTGAGCTTCTTGGTTCTTCATGGTGATAATAATAAACTTCTTTGCTCTCTCCAGAGTTCGTGGTGAGCTTTCTTGTCCATAACAGCCCCTTTATGACCATGTCTTACTGAATGGTTGTCTTTGTATGATCATTTGTGCAGAAAGGGCAGTCACAGGACACCACCCAATGTGTCAAAACTGATGCCGAGTGAAATGCAGTAAAGACCTGATGAGTTACCCCTGTGTCTGTGTCTCTCCTGGAAGGAGCCTGTCCCGAGAAGGGGATCCAGCTCCTGCCACTCTCTGCAGAGGCACATGAGCAGTGTCCATGTGCCTGGGGACACAAAGGGTGACTTTACCTAGACCACCCTTTTCCAAACTAAATGATTCTATGATGTTATGATTCCATGATTTGGTTTGAAACCATTTAAATTCCCACTACCTGCAGCTTTCTTCAAGGGCGGTTGTTGTGTGGCACAACTGTCCCGGCTCTCCAGGCAGGTTGGGCACTGGTTTCGTGCCTGCATTGGCAGTTTTCCCCTTCCTGGGGTAAAAGGCTGTTGAGGAGAGACAGTTGTAGAGATTTGGGTCACAGGGGTTTGAAGCAATCCTTTCAAAATCTGAGCAGGTTGAGCTTTGGAGCCCAGGAAAAATGGAGATGCTCTGAAGGATGTTTTTGAACAGTGGTACTGTCACTAATAACAGTAACAGGGAACTCCTTATTCTCGCTGCTGCTGCTGATGAACTAAAGCTCTTTAATTTAATTCCTAACAGTCATTCTTGCTTTTCAAAACATCTACTACACCTCAGTAGTTGTGTCTTGAAAGAAGTTCTTAGAAAAAATGCTTTTTCTTTCACTTTTTTTTTTTTCTTTTTAATCATTTAAAGAGTACACACCTTGGATAGAATTACCCCAAAATCATCCTACTTTCATAAAGTTCCCTCCCCCTCCCCCTCCTCTCTTTTTTTTTTTCCCTGGTGTGAGGTGTTGTTGGCATAGCAGAACAGTTTCTTTTTGAGACAGTGCAGGCCAAGGAACAGATCCCAGGTCAGTGCAAAGGCACAAAGGAAGCCAGAATCTTTATGTGGTGTGCACTGACACACACTGTCACCTGCATTTCCAGTCTCTGCAGTCCCAGCTGTGCAGCAGAGTCTGGAGTTCTGAGCTCCCTTCATCTGCCCTGTGTGACACCTGTAAAATGGAACTACCCCAGTCAAATGGCTGGTTTTGATTCTCTTCACAGCCTGAAGCACCACACGGGTCAGCAGACAAGCCAGGATACCCAAAAACTCCTCACATATCCTTCACTTACAGTTTGGGTGTTTGCTGCCATGTCAGTAGACATGGCATTCAGATTCCTGGGTTCAAGGAGCTGGTTAAGTGCCTTTTCAACATTTTTGTAATGGTGGCTTTGCTGCCTGGCTGATGTGCAGACTCTGTACATGGATGCTGACACCTCTTGAACAACCTGCTCTGAAAGGATGAACAAGGTGGGCATGAGGACAGCAAAAATGTAGAACCTGGATGGGGGTAAATGAAAAGGGATGTACAAGTTGTGGTCAGGGCTGTTTGGGGGCACGTGTAAAGCAGCCCTGCACCTCATGTGAATTATTCCTGTGGTCAGAGAGAACCTGAAAACTGTCTCTAAATTGAAAACATGAAGGGGATGAAAGGATAGCATCATTCAGGCTGGATGGGACCTCAGGAGGTGTCTTGACCAACCTCCTGCTCAAAGCAGCCTCAGACCACATTACTCAGGGCTTTATCCAAACACGTCTTGGTCACTTTCTGGGGTAGAGTGGATGCACACACCTGGGACACAGCTTCCAGTGCTTGACTGTCCTCATGACTGGAAAGTTTCTCGCTGTCTACAGTGACTTTCCAAGCCCAACCATCCAGATTGCTTTTTCCTGTCTTGTTACACACTAACACAGACCATAATATACTGCCTTGGGCACAAGAATATTGTGGGGGATGATGCTGAATGCCTTGGTGACTTCCAGGTAACAAACCATCAATGTTCTCCCCGCGTCCACAACCCTGTCTTTTCCTCACAGAAAGCAAAGAGGATGAACAGGCACAACCTGCCCTGGGTAAACCCCATCACCTTCTCTTCCAGACACCCAGAAATGGGGTCCCAGTGGACATGTTCTGGGGCACAGCCCTTAGTTCCCCTGCTCACCCATTGGCCATTTTGAAAAGTGCACACACTGTGTGAGAGCTGCCAGTGGTCAGGGAGTCCCCCCAGTCTCCATGAGCTTTCCAGGATGGTGGAGAGTGGCCTCAATGTGACATCGTCCTGCTCCTGGGACGCTGCCCCTGCTGTCCCATAGACTGGAAAGGGTTGTGTTAGTTCCAGTGACCCCTGACTTGATCCCCATCCACTGCTGGTTGTTCTCCAGATTCCTGTCTCAAGTCACAGAGTCCTGGGACACATTGCTGGTGAAGATGGAGGACAAGAGGACACAGGGATACTCACCTCTTTCCCTTATTAAATTCATCAATGGCCACACCGTGTCTTTGTTTCTCCTTTAACTGTTCCTGCAGTAGTAACAGCTCATTATGGGCCCTTGAATTGCCTTACAGGTCTGGACTGAGCTCTGATCTGGGCTGTTCTGTGCTTGGAGGCTGCTGTCCTTGCAGACCAGATGAACTCACTTCTGCCACCCTGCCTGGCAGTTCATTCCACCCGTGTCACAGCTCTGTCTGCAGCACTGACAGCTCCAGCTCCCCAGTCAGGTCCCTGGATGAGGACATTGCCTCACATGTGGGCTGAACCACCCCAGCTGTGGCACCAGCCCAGCTCTGACCTGCCACAAGAAACCTGGTACCAAGTGCCCAAGAGCCCATGTGTGCAAAGGCTTTGCCTCAGAGCACAGACATGAGATGGCCAAAGATTGATGAATGTCTCTCTAGACCTAGGAGTATAAAACCAGAATAAAATGCCTAAATTCATTCAACTGAAGATATTCCACCCTCAGTTTGCAGGAAGTAGATCCTTTGCTGTAACATTCCCAGTGTCATGTCTAATGACGGGGCAAGAAAATATGATTTTCATACCGATTCATTTTCTAATAGGAAAAATACAACGCTGGCAACAACTGTCTCTACAGAGGAGGGAGAATGAGCATCACTGATTACTTCAGGTTGTTTCAAAGGATGTGGCCCTGGAGCCCCAGGGACACCTGGATGGAGCCCAGAGGGGACAGAGAAAGGGACATCATGGGCTGCTCCTGTGCTGCTGAGCTGGCCTGGGCTTCTGGTTCAGAGGGAGCTCCTGGCAAGCGGCAGCGCTGCAGAGAGACAGCTCTGCCCAGGAGCAGCTCCTCTGCACACGCAGCAGGGCTGAGGGCTCTGCCTGCAGCACCGAAGGCACCGGAGCCAGGCACAGAGAAGGGAAAGGCAATGTAGGTGGTTGGTTGCTGAGCACTCACTGAGAGACAAATCTTCACAGGTCTAACACGGTGAGTCTCTGGCTGTAGGACAATACAGCTGCATTTCCTGGAGGGAGACCCTGAAGATGATACATCCCACAATTTACAGGATCTGTCAGGTCTCTCTCACAGTATCTCTGTTGTAGAGAAGAACACACTCCAGAGCAGGGCTTCCCTGCGGCACCATCAATGGGAAAGGGCATCATGGCACCTTCTGCTGAGGGTGACTGCAGGGGGAGCACCCAGGGGTGCCCAGGGCACAGAGGGTGGGATGGGGTCTGTGAGCACTGACAGGGAAGAGACATGGACAGGGAAACACCTCCCAGGGGGAGAATCTCCAGGCAGCAGGGAAATGATCAGAAATGAGAGGAAACTGAACCCGGAATTGTTATGGGAGGGAGAACAGAGAAAAGTCCCTGTGATCCCCTGCAGTGCAGATCCCTCCTGTGAGCAGCCCCCTGGCCTCCTGTCCCACCCAGCAAAGCCTCTGCCCTCAGGGCCGGGGGCTCCAAGGCATGGAGCAGCTCCTGTGCAGCCAGAGCTCCAGTTCCTCTGCAGAGCACAGGGGCTGAGAGCAGCTGCCCGGCAATGTTGGTGTCTGGGAGGTGGCTGCACAGCTGGGGAAGGGTGACGCTGTCTGAGTGCCCGGCTGCCTCTGCCCTGGCCTCTCTCACACCCACCCTCACCGCATTGCCCTTCTTGCTCCCCTGCTCTGGGTCACTGCTGTTGGGATCTTGTTCTTGCTGTCAGGCTCTCTGGGGATGGCAGTTTCAGCTGCAGAGTCACAGCCTGATCTTGTGGGTCCTTTCCTGCAGGTGTGTCCATGGGAACACGTGTCCCAGCTTTGCTCTGCCCTGTGGGGTTTGGGCAATGCAGTCTGTGGGGCTGGGGAGTGAGCTGAGTGTCCCTCAGTCAAATGCCATCATTAGGACCCTTGTCTGTCTCGTTGAGGTTTTCTTCCAAGCTGCGAGCTTCCCTCCAGGATGGAAACCTGTCCTATAGCCTCTGTGTGTTATCTGAAAGCCCCTCGGAGAAGTGCAGAGGTGCTGCAACTGAGAAAATGCTTTTTAGGAAAGGATGAGACTTGTTTTGGTTCCATCCGACAAAGCTGAATCCCAGGACTGTCCCCTGTCCCCCGTTCCCATGCCCCCTGCTGCAGAGCAGGGCTGACTCCTCGGCAGCCAGCGGGCACAGGCCCTGCTCCTCACGGCACCTCCAGCCAGCACCACCCAGGGCTCAGACACGGAGCTGGAGGAAGGTCTGGGAAAGGACAAGGGGTGTGGAACAGGGGAGGGTGTGTGAGAAATGGCTTTGACTTTGCTCAGAGAAATCTCCCCTAACTTTTCAGTGTCCTATGCCCAGAGGCTGCAGATGTCCAACAGCAGCTCCATCACCCAGTTCCTCCTCCTGCCGTTCGCAGACACACGGAAGCTGCAGCTCCTGCACTTCTGGTTCTTCCTGGGCATCTACCTGGCTGCCCTCCTGGGCAACGGCCTCATCATCACCACCATAGCCTGGGACCAGCAGCTCCACACCCCCATGTACTTCTTCCTGCTCAACCTCGCCCTCCTCGACCTGGGCTTCATCTCCACCATTGGCCCCAAGTCCATGGCCAACTCTCTGTGGGACACCAGGACCATCTCATACACAGGATGTGCTGCCCAGCTCTTTTTTTTCATGTTCTGTGCTACAGGAGAATGTTCTCTTCTCACCATCATGTCCTACGACCGCTACATTGCCATCTGCAAACCCCTGCACTACGGGACCCTCCTGGGCAGCAGAGCTTGTGTCCACATGGCAGCAGCTGCCTGGGCCACTGGGTTTCTCAGTGCTCTGCTGCACACGGCCAATACATTTTCACTGCCCCTGTGCAAGGGCAATGCCCTGGACCAGTTCTTCTGTGAAATCCCCCACATCCTCAAGCTCTCCTGCTCACACTCCTACCTCAGGGAACTTGAGCTTCTTGTGGTTGGTGTCTCTTATGCATTTGGCTGTTTTGTGTTCATCGTGGTGTCCTATGTGCAGATCTTCAGGGCCGTGCTGAGGATCCCCTCTGAGCAGGGACGGCACAAAGCCTTTTCCACCTGCCTCCCTCACCTGGCCGTGGTCTCCTTGTTTGTCAGCACTGGCATATTTGCTCACCTGAAGCCCCCCTCTGTCTCCTCCCCATCCCTGGATCTGGTGGTGTCTGTTCTGTACTCTGTGGTTCCTCCAGCAGTGAACCCCCTCATCTACAGCATGAGGAACCAGGAGCTCAAGGATGCCCTGCGGAAACTGATGACTGGATTTCTTCTGAAACTATAAACTGTCTGTCTTCTACATAAGAAGACATTCTCATTGCAGGTTCATCCTGTGTACAGTATTTTTTTTCTCTACTTGTGAGTTTGTTTTTTTTATGATAATACTTTTATTCCCTTTGTAATTCACTGCCTGCTTTTCTTTTCTCAGTGAGTGGCTGTGGCAATGTGGAATCGTGTTCTCTGTGTTTAAGCAAAATAAAGGATCCTTCACCAATAATTTTCACTGACATTCTTTCTCCAAGACCTTTCTGGAGCTGCAGTGATAGTTCCCGTGCGCATGGGTGGAAGGGAAAAGAGTCCAGCATGGCAGTCCTGCCAGGGAGCACCAGCGCTTGTTCTTCCAGAGCTGTTCTGCTTCCACTCCCACACTCTCCTTCTCACCCCTTGTGTTGGTGCAAGGCCTGAGTGCTCTGGCAGCTTGGTCCCCGTCCTGCTGTGTGTCAGTGCTGTGAGCGCAGGCAGGGACAGGCAATGGGCACTGCTGTGACAGAGCTGGCCTCACAACAGCCTTTCCAGATAGAAAGGTGATCTCCTCAGGGCAGGGCCTGAATGTTTAGGTCTTCTTCCAAACCCTCTCTCAAGGATATGCCCAAGAAACTGGCCCACAAATGAAACACCGTTGTACAGCTGAACAGTGTGTGTGTGCAGGGCTGGCACACAGCAGCGTCCTCTCACAGCCAGGCCTCCTGCCAGAGACCTGCAGGACCAGCAGAGCAGGGGCTGGGCTGTACCCCTGTGCACTGGACACCCCTTCATAAGGAACTTCAAGTCAATCACCACGGACTGGCCCCTCACAACCACCATTTCCAGCCCTGCGCTCTCACCCACAGAGGCTGTTCTTCACTCCATGGATGGACACTCAATGAATAGTTCAGCAGTCCATGTTTACTTTGTACAGATGAGATGTGAGCATGCACATCACGTGCATGAGGTGACATGAATGTGAGTGAGCACAAACACCATCAACTATTCCTTTCCATTCTTTGAAGGTCTGTAGCACAGATGAGGTCTTGAGGTCACTTCATGTTGGCAGAAACATCTTATGGGAAACTGCCTGAATGCAGCACTGGCTTGTGCTTCCTTTAACTGAGGTCCCTGTATCCATTCCTCATGACGTGGAACATCTCAGATAAGTACAGAGAAGTGTGACATGCTAAATGGATGAGATGCTTCCCATCCTTTAAGAGTGGCAACAGGAGGCCAGAGGGACACTGTCTCCTGCCTTTGTGTATAAAAGGGACAGACTCTGTCTGTGAGCATCCCTGGGTGCAGAAGGAGTCCATGAGACCAGCTCAGATGTGGACACCTGACAGAACCCTGATATTTATGTCAAAAGTGCCATAGAAACCAGAATGGTTCTTCTTGGGTCCTTAGAAAAACGCAGATCTCAAACCCATCTTCAAGAAGAGCAGGAATAGAAACCAGGAGAATAACAGGCTGGCCACCCTACCTTCCTCCCTGGGAAGGGGGTGGGACACGTCCTCCTGCAGCCGTTTCCAGGAATGTGAAGGACAAGGAAGGGACTGCTGAACCCAAAAGGACAGGGAAAGAAAGGCATGTTGTGTACAGGGCGTTTGCAAGGCTCAGCCATGGTCTCCTTCTGGCCAGAGTGGTGCTGATGGTGCTCAAGAAGTGGATGCTGAGTGGGAAGTTGGCTGAACCATCAAGCCCAAATATCAACATTGGTACAAAGTCCTTCATGCAGCCAGTTACTGGTGTCATCTCTCAGTGACCAGCACTTGGGCAACACTGTTGAACATCTTTATTCTCCTCTTCTGAGATGTAACAGAGTGAACTTTCAGTGCCTTTGAGGATGATGCAAACCTGGGTGGAGGTCTCGAGCAACCTGACGTGGTTCACCTGCCCAGAGCAGGAGAGTGAGACAAGATGAGTGAGACGAGTGAGACAAGGGCTCTCTGCAAACCTGAGTTATTCTGTGATTTGACAGAATTTTTGCCTTGGAGAGGTTTCTGGAGAGTGAATAGGTAGAAAATAGGAAAAAAAAAAAAAAAAAGAAGGGCAGAAGAGGAGATACAGAAGGTGTTACCGGAAGTACAGGAGTTCCAGTGAGGAGTGATTTTCACTCACAGTGTTAGTAGGAAATATATTTGACAAATTTGAACAAGATGAGGAAGCGAGATGGGTGTCTGCAGCCTGTGGGAAAGAGGGGGCAGGTGCAGGACTGTGTAGAACACTCTTCAGTCTTGGTCAGGTCCCGGGTGCTAAGTAGGGGGATGGATGGGTGTGGTATTATGAGGTCAGCTGAGCCTCAGAAACTCATAAACCAGTAAGCAGCATGGGACTGTGAAGGGGAAAGTGAGGTCAGTTCTGTCTGTGGAGGTGACAGCCCAGGAGCAGGGACATGGCTGGGAAAGAACCTCTGCCAAATTACCCACAGGTCCTACCCAGGAAGAGGCCTTGGAGACGGGTTGTCATGTCCATCCCACCTGAGAACATGATGGGACAGCAGCAGGAACATGGTGGTGTCTGTCAGAGAAGGTGAAAGGCCAGCATCACTCTTGGGATTTAGAAGATCATGGTGAGGTTACTTGTTTTCTGTCAGGTAAAAGACCACAAGAAATGCTGGGGTGAGAGGAGGTGGGGAAGCGAGATGGGTGTCTGCAGCCTGCAGGGAAAGAGGGGCAGGGGTAGGATTGTGTAGAACAACCTGTGGTGGAGATGGCAAAGGGCATTGGAGAGGCTGGAAGGGACCCACAGAACCCAGGTCTCTGTCCCCTTGGCCATGGCAGTTGTCTCTGCCACTGAGGCCCAGGAGAAGCCATGTTGTCCTCATGGCACTGGGGCCTCGGTGCCTCCTTGCAGCCTGTCCTGGTTTTGTTAAAAACAAGTTTCTTTTTTAGTGAATTTGCCTGTCAGCTAAAGCCTTCATGTCAGCTGCATTTTCCTGGAGAACCCAACACATGTTTTGGTTAAACCTAGCAAGGGAATGCAAACTTATTGATAAGCACGGGTGGACATCTCGCGAGAGGGGCAACGAGAAAACTGATGTCCGAGAGACTGACCAACGGTGTATAACATTCCATTCACATGAATACTTCATATAAAAGTGGGAGATCACGAGGATCTCGCCCCTTTTTGCCCTTTTTTCCCTTTTTCCTCATGGCCGACATTAGGAGAGGACCTTGCTGGTTGTCCCTGCGCACAGAGGCCAGTGACAGAATGAATCCAGCTCCGGTTGGCTACAGAGTCTAATCCAGGACTTTGGGTGCTGGCTCTGCAGTTGCTGAGACTTACAAGATTGGTTTTGTATATTTTGTATTATTTTCTCTATTCTTATCAGTAGCATTAGTAAAACATCTTTAACTTTTCCAACTCTCTTCTCTCTGTCCTTCTTTCCCTCCCGATCGCCTGTGCTGAGTGGGAAGGGGGGAGAGGGAGGGGCAAAAGGGGGAAGTGGGGGGGAGAGGAGGTTGACAACACATCTGGCAGGGTTTGATTGTCACCCCGCAATCTTAACCCTCGACAGTCCTGCTCCCTTGGCTTTCTCCCTTTGTTCCATATCCTTCTTCCCGATTTGTCTCTTGGAGACTTTTGGCCACTTTGGACCCAAGTCTGGGGATGTTTTGGAAACTTTTCAGAGGCCTCGCTGGTGACAGGGGGGACAGCAGGCAGTGACAGGCCCGGGGCTGACAGGCTCACCCTCCCCTAGGGGGCGCCCGGCTGCCACACCCAGCTGACATAGAACCTTTGTCACAATGCCCGCTACCATGGTGAGGATGCGGGCACTCTGCGGGTGACAGGGACACAGCAGGACTTGGTGTCAGCTCAGCAAGTTCTCAGTTCCCCAAAGAAGCTGAATTCTGCAAATTGCTGCTGTTGTTCTTGAAATGACGTCATCAGGTGGGTGTTTTGGTGTAATACACTGAAAACCAGAGCAGAAATGCTGAAATATTCCCATGGTATGCATGGTCTTAGGAGCAAAGCACCGTGACTCAGCCTAAGTAGATCTGCCGCTTATTCTTTTGTACTGCCAGCAGATTGTGGAAGTAGAGTATAAAAACCGTCCTTATGGAGAGATCTGTGCATTTTAGGCTTACTCTAAGTAAGCGGGACCGACGGGCAAGGACTGAACCGGACCGGACCGCACTGGACCGGACCGGCGGGGCTCGGACGGACCCGGCGTCCGGCCGCGCTCGCGAGAGGGTCGACCTGCCGGGGCAGGAGGGCTGAGCGTCCTGCTGCTTTTTACGCGGCCCCCCGGCAAGTTCTCGAGGTTGAAGGGCGTGCGATACGCTGGTCGCCCCGTCCCTCTTGTCCCGACCCTAGGGTTCGGCGCCGACGTGGTGTTTTTCCTCTCCGCTGCTGAGGAGCAACGACAGAACCCGAGGGAGGGAGGGAGGGAAAGGCGGGAACAAGGAGCCGGGGGACGTTGAGGTCGGACGGTCGGAAATCACACACACACACACACACAGGAAAAAACAAAAAAAAAAACAACAAAAACAAGGCTCTTCGCCCCGAGGGCGGCAGAGCACCGCCACGGGCCCCGGCGGAGAGGCTGTCACGGCCCCGAGCCCGTCCTGCTCTTCGAGAAGCGGCTGGATGACGGAGGCTGGGAACGGCGGGGCGGTTGGTCCTACGCAGGGACAGGATCTGGACGCGACCGAGCGAGCCTCTCGCGGGTGGCTGCGGGACAGTGTACGCGACTCTACGAGTCCAGCTTTTCGACCCTCGCGATCCGTGCACACGCTCGGCGAGTCCGTGTCTGGAGTTTCGGGGCTCGCGCGTGGCGTGGGGATGCGGGTTTCGTGGCGGTGGTTTTTTTTTTTTGGTGGGGGTTTATTTCGGCGGGGGCGGCGGGGTCGTGGTGGTGTCGTCGTGCCCCCCACCCGCACCTGCCGCCGTCGCCGCCGTATAATTTCACTTCGTCTTCCGGCTCAGACTGCACGGCGAGCACAAACACCCCCCCCCAGCCCGCACCCCAAAGCGCGGTCTCTCCCGCCCTCGCCTTGCCCCCCGCCCCCTCCGGCCCACCCGCGGGAAGGGCCGGAGGGGGTCGGCAACTGCGCGCGCCGCGCATGCGCGCTCTCCCCGCCGCCCGGCAACCGGCCCCCTGCCCCCCGCCAGGTGCCCAACGGTCAGTCGCTCGGAGTCAAGCCCGTCGGGCGGGCGGTCGCGGGGAGGCCAGCGCAGGAGCGTCTTGCCGATCGGCCGAGGAACCCCGCGCGCGGGTAGGCAGGGAGGCAGGCGGGCCGGGACGGGGAGACGGGGACGGGGACGCGGTGTCTCTATGCCTCCCCGGGGGGAGGCAAAGCCGCTGGCGGGGTCGGTTTCTTCTTCAGCCCGCGGCCGGGGCGGGCAGCGGGCCGAGGGACCGAGCGAGCGAGCCACCGAGGAAGAAGCGCGGGAGGCGGCAGCACGGGCAGGTGAGGGGATTAGGCCTCCGACAGCGGGGCTGAGAAACCGCGGGACGCCCGCGTGCCCCCCCCCCCCCGCCGTCCACCCCCGTCCACCCCGGGCACGGAGCCGGCAGGGACGCCCCGGCTTCCCGGGGGGGAGGCGAACTCGCTGGCGAAAGGCCGGGGCGGGGGGTGGGGAGGAACTCTGGGCGGGGATGGGCGGTGGTTGGGGCCGGGGAAGGCCGCCGCCTGTGCTCGGTCCGTAGCCCACCGGCAACGGGGGGGGGGGGAGTTAAAAAAAAAGGGGGGGCGGGGGGGGTGTGTGTGAAGTCGGTGACAGAAACCGAAAGCGTAAATTCAAAAAAAAAAGGCGGCTGGAGAAAAGGCATACGTACGTCTACAAGCCAAACCAAACCAAAAACGAACGGTCGGTGAAAGAAAACGAAGACGTAAAACAAACAAAAAAACCACACACACACACACAAAACCAAACAATTGACAGATAAATAAATAAATAGTCAAAAAAGTAAAAGGAAAATAAAAAAGGCTACCCGAAGACGGGAGAATAAAGAAGAAAGGGGGAGCGGGCGGGGTGTGCGTGCCTTTTTTTTCACGGCTCTCTCGGGGAGGGGGGGGGGGTGGGGGGGGGCGCGCGGGGACACACGCCGATCGATCCGTTAACGTGTTCATCACGCGCTGGTTACGCATTCACGCGGGCCTTCATTTTTCAGGGACTCGTCGGGAATGGCTCAAGCGGAGGCGGAAACGTCCGATACATTTCAATAAATTACAATAAATAAAACTTTAAAAAAAATATGTAAAACACGCGGGGAAATTGGAATACATGACCGGATTTAAATACATCAAGACCTAACGCTGCCCGCCTCAACGCCCCTCGCCCCGGTCTCACACACACCAGCCGCCCCCTTCCCCCACACTGGCCCCCCCCCCTTCCCCCCACAATAGCCCCCCCCCCCCCCCAATATCCCCCCGCACACACCCCCCCCCCAAGCCCCGCCCCAACAAGCCCCCGCACGATACCCACCGCATATACAGACCCCCCCCATACCCACCGCATATACAGACCCCCCGCATACACCCTGCCCCCCCCACAGACACACTAGCCCCCTCCCGTCAAGCCCCCGCACGATACCCACCGTATATACAACGCGCCCCCCCCCATACCCACCGCATATACACCCCCCCCCCCCGCCGCATCGCATACACTCTGCCCCCCAAGCGCACACACATGCTCCCCCCACCCATCCTCCCATCTCTATCCCGTACCCGTTCAGCCACCACCACCATGGGTCCGGCTGCGCCGCTCCCCGACGGCTCCACTCCGACGGGGAGGACAGGTCTACCTCCACCCGGCTCGCCCACGTCGGGGCCGCCACGTCTACCTCGGGATCGGGCGAGGGGGAAAAAAAAAGGGGGGGGGGGGCGGAAGGGCCGGACTCCCCCGTCTACCGAACCGCCTTCCCCGACTTTGCTCTGGGTCGGGGGACCCAGAACTGGGGAACGCAGCAGCTCCGCGCCCCGCCCCGGGGGCCCACAGCCCCATGTCGCAGCACTTTGCAGCCGCAGGAAAGCGCCCGGCACTTCCGGTTGATGGGCGCTCTGGTCACGCCCACAGCCCTCGGCTGACAGACGGGGCCCTCGTTTAGTGAAACGCCTGGGAGCAGAGAAGCTTCTGGAGCACTGACCGTATACGGGCCCAGCTCGGATTCCCTTGGGCTTGACAAGGAGGCTGTGGGACCTTCCGGCGGTTTCGGTGCGGGGCTGTGGGCGGAGCGTTGTCCTCAGACTGCGGACCCTGCGGGAGCTCCCCGGGCAGAGCCCCCCCCGCCCAGCCGGCCATTGGTTGTGTCTGCTGGGGACCCTGCGGAGCCGCCAGCTTTCGTGAGTGGGGATGTGCCTTTGGAATTGTCATTCAAAGGGTAGATGAGCACAGCTCGGCTTCAGCCGGGACGCCTCTGTGCCTTTAGTTTTTGTTTTTCCCTCACCTTCCCTTTCGTGCGGAGCGGCCCGGCCCGGCCCGGGACGGGGGGGTGTGGGTGTGTGTGTGTGTGCGCTGAGGGAACACCTCGTACCCAGCAGCCTGCTCCGTGCCGCTGCTCCTTGTCCCTGCATTTATATACGATACACAAATGTAAAGCAAACGGGGGGGGTGCGTGGGAGCAGGAGCGGCTGGGGGCTCCCGGGCCGGGCCTGACGCCTGCAGCGCCTCACACTTTCCCGCTCCCGTCGCGCCGCCATCTTCGGCGCGGGCAGTGAAGCCGCCGCACTGAGGCCGTGCCCCGTGCCGCCGGGGAGGAGGGGAGCTGGTCGCTCTGGGAGCCGCTCTTGGGAAGCGGGCGGCGCACCCCGCCAAGGAGGGGGTGTTAACGTCCTTTGAGTCCTCCTCCTCGGGTACCGGCGCTGTTCGGGCGGTGGCTGATGAGGTGTCTGTGGCGGGGCGGGGAGAGCGCGGCCGCTGTGCCCTCACTAGAGATGGCAGCGGGGCGGTCTCTCGCGCGGACAGGATGGCGGCCGCGGGGAGCGGCGCTCCAGCCCCTGGCGGAGCTCGCGTGGCTGGGTGAGGGGACGGGACCCCCCCTGCAGCCTCGCTGCCTGCCGGGGAACCGCCTTCCCCTTTTCCAAACCTCCCGTTCCCCCTCAGCTCAACCCCTCCTTTCCCAGCCAGAGGGAACCCGTTCTCTGCCCGGCCACCCCCGTCTTGGGGTCACTTGTCCCCTGGTTCCTGAGGTTCCGCCGGGTGGGCGTGGGGCGGGTTTGGGGCGGGCTGAGCCGAGGCCCGGCTCCCGGGGGGATGCTCTGCAGGGAACACCCCCCGCCCCAGGAGCGCTGCTGCTCCGGTTTATTTTCATATTTCCCGCCCCTAGCACTGCGCCCCAGCAGTGAACCAGCAGACTGCAGGTACCGAAGGGATCTCCTCCTCCTCCCCACCCCTTAAGGGGCGGTAATCACTGCAGGAGTAAGAAAAGGATGCTGCAGGAGTAAGAAAAGGATGCTGCAGGAGTAAGAAAAGGATGCTGCAGGAGTAAGAAAAGGATGCTGCAGGAGCTGGGGTTGCCTTCTACATCTGTTGTTTCTCGCTTCAGAGCTGCGCCGGGGCTGCAGGACTCTCTGGCCGTGATGGTGAGCGGAAACAACTTTACAACCTGTAAAGTCATAAAACTTCCCAACTCACAAGGTTATAAAGCAGGTATGTTCATTTCGACGTCGGGCGCAAGGGGGATCGTTCCACCGTTCATGCGCAACTTGTAACAATATGAGGTGTGTTTAAATACAGTAAGGTGTTACGTATTCATAATGACCCCAGGAACGCCTCTACATATTCATAACCTTTCCCGCTTCTTCTTAAAATGAGTCCCAGGTGATCATTTCCATAGTCTCCTCCTTGACCCCTCCCTGTTGCACCTGCGCAGTGCCATCTGGTGGTCTTGAGGAGGGGTCTTTGGATGAAGGCTCCTTCAGCCTCGTCACAGTGAACTCTTTACCTTTGGCTCATTATGTTGAATGGACTGGAACCCAAGCTGCCAAGTCGATTGAAATCAGACTGGTTCCCCCTTTTGCTGTAAATCTTCGTTATCTCGTCTTCTCAAGTTTACATCTAGGTGCAGTAAAACCTCTTACCTTGGCATTCGACGAGGTTCTGTTTTTTCTTAACATAATGGGTTAGTTAGTTAGTTAGTTCCCTCTGTCAGTTCCCCCCTTTTCGGGAAGGTTAGTAAATTTTTGTACTAACATGATGATTTCCTATTTAACCTTTTCTCGGACCACAAGTAAGAAGGCTGCTTCGACAGGAGAAGACTTATCTTTCTCCCTCAAAGAACAAACAAATTCTCATGTTGAACAAAACATTTGTGTTGCTCTTCTGGGGCAGCTGATGACCGGGTGGCTGGTGCCCCGGCAGCAATGGCATCTGTTGGGCTGCAGCGGGAGCTCGCGCTCTTTGGCGTGGTGACCCTGCTCACTGCAGTTCCTAGCGCTTTCATTTTGGGTTTCTTCTTCCCAGTACGATGGCCAGGTCCAGTTTGGTGTTATCTTTTAAAATCATTAGTTTATACCCCGTTCCTTTTGCTGCCATTTCAGGATCTATAGGCATGCCTGAGATTTGCATGGCTTGGACTACTGAATGTATTAACCGAACAAAGCACGGGGTCATACGTGGCACAAACAGTAAACCCAGATATGCACATACTATCATGAAGCCTATTTTCTTCCACCAGGCTCCCCCAAATAAGTTACCCCACCAATGGCTAGTAAGTATAGAATTCCATTTCTGTACTGGTACATGTGCAACGCGTTTTATCTCCTCTGCTATTTTCATTATGGCTTCCCCATTGCCATCTCTTTCCAAACAACACTCCGAAGTATTCAGTTTCCCACAGACGCCCCCCTCTCTTCAGCTAAAAGACAATCTCACGCTCCCTGATTTTGGTACACTGCAGCTCTGGTCTGAGACAATTGTCTCGCTATGAGATTCGGTGCCTCAGCCGTCTGGTTGCTTATTATTTCAACCACTGCTTGCAACCGAATAATTTGGTTTAGCATATATATATAGGGGTATGGGATCCCCAGTTTCCATCTTGGGCCCATGTGGCTGGATCATAGTATTCAAATATTCTTTGTGCAGGCCATTCACCATCTTTCCAAGTTTGCATTCCTCCTATGGGGCATTTATTAAACTCCTCTCTGTTTCAAGTTTTGTCTTGCACTCCCCCTCCATCTGAATAGCCCCTCCTACCAGCTTGTGTAAAACAGATCCTCTGTTCTCCCCTAGGGCAGGAGGCAGAGCCTACAGCGAGTCCACCTTTCTCTAGGTTAGTTGCTACCCATAATTTCTGCCCTTGGATTTCACACTTCTCCAGTTTTGTTCTATCATAACATCCAGAATTAATACGAGTGTGATAATTTAGAACATACTGGGTTAGTCTTCCTATTCTCACACGCTCGTAGCACTTGGTACAGTGAGAGAGTGAGAGAAAATGGAATGCTATTATTGTGGAAATGTGGGATATTTACCCCGAGGACGGCAACTGTTAGAAATGACTAAAGGAGGAAAACTCAATACACTTTGGAAAATCAGAGGGGCTGAAAATATTTGTGGTGTTTTTTTTTTGTGGGGAAACTTGTTTAAATCGCAAAGCGGCATGTTATTGGTAAAGTAGGAGGTAATGAGGTCTAGTTTTTAGTAAGAACAGAAGCTACCCTATCCCTTCTAAATTCTACCCTAAAAAGATCTAAAACTGAAGAAAGAGTTGTAATAAATGGGGTAGCAGGGAGGAAGGAGAGACAATTATGAATAAATTCCTATCTGTGATAATAAGAATTAAAAGTGTATGGGGAAGGAATATATTAGTGGAAGATTGCCCAGCTTATTTATTAGGGAAAAACGTTTTACAGGCTCTGGGTGTGGAAGCACAGTTACTGCCTGGGGGGGTGATAAGGAGAAAATTTGAGAGCTATTCTATTACCTGAAAGTTTGTGTTGGTTTTGGCCGGGGTGGAGTTAATGTTCTTTGTGGTACCTAGTATGGGACTATGTTTTTTGATTTGTGCTAAAACCAGTGTTGATAATACAGAGATGTTTTTGGTACTGTTGAGCAATGCTTGCACAGGGTGGCCTGTTCTGCCTCCCACACTGCTCCACCAGCAAGTGGGCTGGGGGGAAGCGACAGCCAGTGGCACACTTATCTAAGCTCTTAGACCCAGTGTCTTGAGTGTGTGCAAACTGCAGCAGTCACCGCTCTTCTGGTGAAAGAAAGCAGGAAATTAAACCCTGCTGCTTTCCTGTGGAGAAATGACAATGGGCTGCACCTCCTCATAGATGGGACTTCAGGGATAATTCAGGGGAAAAGACACAATGGGTGTGCCATCGTTGAAGGTGTGAGTGGTGAAATAAGAAACGGGCAGGTTACCTAATAACTGGTCAGCTCAAACATGCCAGCTATACGCTGTCAATCAGGCACTGCAAGTGTTAGATGGAAAAGAAGGTACCATCTGTAATGGTTCTAGATATGCATTTGGAGTAGTGCACACCTTTGGGAAAATCTGGGAAGAATGGGGTCTAATTAACAGCAAAGGGAAAGAATTGGTTTGTGAAGAACCAGTTGGACAAGTGTTACATAATCTGATGTCACCAATAGAAGTGGCTGTAGTACATGATGTCCATTAGGACATCAGAGGGGAAACTCCTTTTGTGTCAGGGGAAATTGGTTATCAGATGAAATGGCCTGAGAAGCAGCCTTAAAACCTGAAGTGATAACTGTAAGTTATCTCACGCTTGAGGTCCTGGCCTCACAGGAAATTCCAGTTTTTGATGAAAAATAAGAAGAAGTCCTCCAAGAATTAGGAGCCAGGGAACAGAGTGGGAAATGGGTACTCCCAGATGGTAGAGAAATGTTAAATAAGCAAATCATGAGGGAGGTATTAGCGATTCTACATCAGGAGAGTTATTGGGGAACACAAGCAATGTGTGACGTAATACGGGAATTTATACTATAGCCAAGCAAATTTGTGAAAGATGGGTGGTTTGTAAAAGAATAAATAAAAAGGCACTTAAAAAGCAGCCTGCAGGAGGGCAGGGTCCAAGTTTACAACTCTCTCAAAATATTCAAGGTGATTTGCCTGTAGCTGGTCGAATTAAATACATACTAGTGTTGGTTGATCACCTTGCCAGATGGGGAGAAGCTTTCCTCCTGAGCACTGCCGCAGCAGCAGTGGTAGCAAAAGTTTAATAACAGGTGGACCTCCACAGTTTGAAACTAAGGATTTATTTCTCAAAAACTGTATACTCGGGTTGTCTTGCCTATCTTCTCTCAGGCACCAAGGCCTTCTGGCACAAACTCTGCCTTTAGAGTTTGCAGCTCACAAGTTTCAGCCTGAAAACTGGGTCCTGGTCAAATCCTGGAAAGAAACGGAAGCTTCAGCCAGATTGGGAAGGAGCATTTCAAGTTCTGCTGCTCACCGAGACAGTGGTACGACCAGCTGAGAAGGGTGGACTCATTAGACACGGATTAAAGAGCCAATCGAACCTCCAAAAGACAATGACGAGTGGCAAGTATTGACAACTGACGACCCCCCTCGACTAAAGATACAGAGATGAAAATGAAATGAAACTTTTGGGGATTGTTAATCCTGTGTATGTAGAATTTACAAATGGGTTACTTAACAAACATCACTGAAACTGAAGGTTCCCTAACAATTTGAGTATATGATTGCCACATCCTTAACTGTGGGGATGTACAGAGCTAAAGAGAATGGAGTTATGAAAAGAAACATGTCCAAGGGGACTGAGTCTATAGAGTTGAAAAGAAAAATGACCCTATCTAAAGGACAGTCTCTCCCAGGATGTGAGTCTCTGCAGTGCAACCCTTTGCTAATTGCAAGACAGAGAGCAGATGATTCAGTAAGTGGGGTTTATGGATCACAAATAGACATTAGTAGAAAAGATGCCCTGGGAAGGTTCAAAATATATGGAGGTACAAATGCCTGGGTAGAATGGATCAAATATATGGTGCAAAGCCTAAACAAGAGCAATTGCTATGCCTCTGCAGCAGGAAGGCCTGTGGCCCAAGTGGTACCCTTCCCTCTGGGGTGGAGCGAAGATTGACAGGGGATGGAGTGCATCTTAGCCTTATGCCAAGACTCTACGGCATGGAGAAATAAGTCGTGTCATACTCTCTCCCTACTATTTCCAGCTTTGCAGGGAAAAATATCAAAATTCCCCTGGCATTTTCAGGAATAATTGGAAATCATACTGCCTGTCTCTCACGATGGGGCAGGAATGATACCAAGTTCCTAGGAACATGAGTAGGTGTGCAGAGACACGGGAAGTTGGTCCTCATATGTCCTCAAATGCTTCTTGAGTGGATCTTTGGTGGTACTGTGGGAAGATGACACTTCATTCCATTTTATCCCCCACTGGGAAGGTACCTGTGACGTCGTACAATTGGAAATTCCTTTTACCCTGGCATTTGAACACTGTGATCCATCAGGGCAACAGAAAAAGGAGTTGAGGGCTTTCCTCTGATGACAGGGTTTATTTCCATTAGATTGGGGTCCCCAGAGGAGTCCCTAAGGAACACAAAGCAAGAAGTCAAGTTAGCTGCGGGTTCTGAGTCCTTTTTGTTTTGGTAGGTAACTAGAAACAAGAATGTAGACGGGATAAATAACATTTATTTATAAGTTATACTAGACAAGCAGTTAAAGGAATCACCAAACAATTAGATGCTACTAGTAGAATGGCATGGGAAAATAACATGGTCCCAGATACGATGTTGGCAGAAAAAGGTGATATATGTCTAACCACAGATTCAGCAGAAGAATTGGCTGAGAATTCAGGTGTAGATAGTCCACTCATGGGATTGTTAGAATCTTGGTTCGGAAAATTGAGAGAAATTACTTCTTTAATTGTAGTAACAGAAGCACTGATTTCTATAGCATGCTACATCATTCCGTGTCTCCGAGGACTTGTTCAACACCTTATTGAGACAGCTCTATCAAAGCAAGTGCCTTTAGGGCCACTGCCATGCTCAGATAAAATGATCCTGCTAAAAGAACAAGAAGAAAGAAGGAACAGCAAATGCATAACTCCAGAAGAAAAATGTGAAATCATCTTGTCTAGGCTTGAAGCCACCTATAGAACCGTATCATAAGAAAATGCAAAACCTCCTCCATTTCAGTCCTGCAGCTCGGCACTAGTTTTTCCTCTTCCCCCTCTTTGGCTTGCTCCCTTCGCTTTCTCCCTTTGTTCCATATCCTTCTTTCCAACTTGGCTCTTGGAGACTTTTGACCACTTTGGACCCAAGTCTGGGGATGTTTTTGCAGCTTTTCAGAGGCCTCGCTGGTGACAGGGGGTACAGCAATTGGCACCTGCTGATCGTCAACCATCAGCAGTCCTACAACAGAGGGGTCATCTGAAAGACCAGGCAAATCAGACAGTTGTTCAATTTTCTCAGTGTCCACAGCTGCTATACCAAATGCCCACCTATACCCTTTTGGGTCCTTAAAATACCCTCTCCTGAGGTGGTCTATGCCAAGGATGCACGGAGCATCTGGACCAGTCACAATGGGATGCTTTTGCCAGTTTTTTCCAGTTAGGCTCGTTTCAGCCTCTACAACAGTCAGTTCCTGGGATTCCCCAGTCACTCCAACAATATTGATGGGTTGTGTTCCTTTATAATCAGAAGGAATTATTGTGCACTGAGCACCAGTGTCCACTAAAGCTTTGTACTCCTGGGGTTGTGTTGTACCAGGCCATTGTATTTGTACAGTCCAATAAACTCTGTTATCCCTTTCCTCCACCTGGTTAGAGGCAGGGCACCTCTAATTCCTGTTTTGCACAGTCTCTGGGTGTGAATTAGAGGTTCCTTCAAGAGCATCAGAATCTCTTCTGCTCCTTTTGTAAACTGGAGCAGCCACCTTCCTAGGAGTTTTTCCTTTTATCTCACGTACTCGTTCTTGAAGTTCTGAGGTAGGCCTTCCATGCCACTTATTCATGTTTTCTCCCTGCTCATGTAGGAAGAACCACAGTGAACCTCTTTTTGTGGGCTGTCTCTGCCCTCTCTCTCGAGATTGGAAATGCCTTCTCCTAACAGCTGAAACATAGGTTTGTGCAGGTCGTGAACGGTACGAGTCTGCTCTGAGCTCTTGGATTTCTTGCAGCAGCTTTTCAAACCGGTCATCAGATTTTTCACACAGTTTCTCCACAGTGGAGACACAAGCCCGTAGAGAACCAGCAAGGCTGTACTCAAAGTTCCAGAGCTGCTCAATCACTTCATTAATTTCTTGTGCACCTCTAGCTGACCAGACCATTCCTGCCAATGACTTAGCATATGCAGGTGGTGCACTTTGTACAAATCTGCGCCACATAGATTTTGTACAATTGATTCTATCTGGGTCTGTCCCCTCTTGGCTGTTTGGTCCTAGATAGATGATCTCTCGCACAGCTCATTCTCTCAGGAACTGGATACCTCTCTCCATAGTATTCCATTTCCCTAACTTGGATATACAATCTTCCTTGTAGGGAAATCTGACTTTCATAGCTGCAGGAGTCGGGTCCAGAGAGTAGTGGCATTAGACTCTCTTGAAATTGCCCTATCAATGGTGGAATCTTTTGACAGAGATCCCAGCTGCCTGGCTTCACCACCTTCTAATTCAATTGTTTCTGCCCCGGTGTCCCAGCATCGCAGCAGCCAGGTTAAAATATTCTCGCCTTCACGACGACTGAAGTCTTTTCGCAGGTCTCTCAGCTCACCTGGAGAAAAGGACCGAGTGGTGGTCACTTCATCTCCTCCCTGTCCTGATGATGCCCCTTGGGTTGATGTTGGCCGTGTGCCATCACCTGCTGCACGAGTGGTCTTTCTAGTGACTTTCTTACAACCAGCAACTGATGCTGATATGGGTTCACCATCATTTGATTCATTTTCAGAGTCTGAATGACTGTCACAGTGATTACTGTGGTTACAGCAGCAACAGTGCCCAGTGTGTGAAGACGGGGGGCTGCCTTGTCAGCCTTTGAGGCTGGAGAGGTGTTATCTGCAGCGACCTTGGCAGAGGAGCAATGCGGAGGAGCTGTAGCTTCAGCCTGCGAAGCCGCGGTTGGGGGGGCAGTGGCTGCAGCAGCAGCTTTGGCTGTTTTGCCTTTTCTCGAGCGGCCAGGAGTGCTTTTTGCTAAAGCTTCCGAAGGCGCACCGCAAATCTCAGGACTAAAAAGAGACACAAACCTCCTATTGAACCTCATTTCTCTTAACAGTAACACAAACTGACACACATTCAGCAAACCAGATAACACCATCACAGTTCTATCAAACCTCCAAGGATATTCAAAGTTCTCTAAAACATTTGCAAACTGTCCTAACGAAAACACAAAAGTATTGTTAGTCAGCCTTTCTAAAGATTCGCTTGTCCAATTAGCAAATATAGAGCCATTCTGCTCTTTAATCTCTCCTGGAGGTTTTTCAAGGTAAAGCAGAAGCGAGTAGAAATTCATTAACGGCTGCAGTATAATGAAATAAACCAGTGCCATACCACACAGAATCATCATGACCGCTGTCCAGTTTCTTGTTGTTATATAATGAATACTTCGATTCAGAAAGAAACACCAACACAGATATGGGATCAGCGAGCACAATGTAGAAAATAACTGATACAACTCATGCCACAACATCTTTAAGTCAATGTAATTCACTTTGCCTTAATACCACTAAATAATATCCAAAGCAAACAGACGCGCGAGTATCACAACTCTATGAGTTGGCACCGTGCCAAGAAAATTGGAAGGTACGTCAGAGCAGTAGAAAAGCCAAAAATCTCCAAGTTTACCCCTTTCTCTTGCCCCACGTTGGACACCAATTATCTGTTGAGGGCTAGGATTGCGGGGTGACAATCAAACCCTGGCAGATGCATTGTTAACCTCCTCTCCCCCCCACTTCCCCCTTTTGCCCCTCCCTCTCCCCCCTTCCCACTCAGGACAGGCAATCGGGAGGGAAAGAAGGACAGAGAGAAGAGAGTTGGAAAAGTTAAAGATGTTTTACTAATGCTACTAATAAGAATAGAGAAAATAATACAAAATATACAAAACCAATCTTGTAAGTCTCAGCAACTGCAGAGCCAGCACCCAAAGTCCTGGATTAGACTCTGTAGCCAACCGGAGCTGGATTCAGTCTGTCACTGGCCTCTGTGCGCAGGGACGACCAGCAAGGTCCTCTCCTAATGTCGGCCATGAGGAAAAAAAGGGAAAAGGGGCGAGATCCTCGTGATCTCCCACTTTTATATGAATTATTCACGTGAATGGAATGTTATTCACCGTTGGTCAGTCTCTCGGTCATCAGTTTTCTCATTGCCCCCCTCGCGAGATGTCCATCCGTGCTTATCAATAAGTTTGCATTCCCTTGCTAGGTTTAACCAAAACATGTGTTGGGTTCTCCAGGAAAATGCAGCTGACATGAAGGCTTTAGCTGACAGGCAAATTCACTAAAAGAGAAACTTGTTTTTAACAAAACCAGGACACTGTCTCAACCCCATAACCTGGCTGTGTTCAGCTAAGCCTGTTCTCTGCAGGGTGGGGTAATCCTGAGATAAATAATAGTGAAATAAATATTCCACTATTTGTTGCCTACTTTGAAGGAAAATAAGTCTGTCCATCCATACCAGAACTGTCGCAAAACAGATGTTGGTCTGCAGTAATACTGACAAGCTTTGGACCTTTAATCTTGGAAAGGAGGTGAGGGTCAAGGGAAGGTAAAGGAAGATGTAGAGAGGTATTAGGTTTTCTTTCCTGATCGCAAAACCTACTTTTTCCATTCTGAAAATCTCAGTATTGTGTATGTAGAACTGTAAGATCTACCTGAGGATGAAATCTCGGGCTGGGAGGTAAGCGCTGTGTGCTTACCAGTACTTACAGGGCATGGTTCTAACTTTTTTGGGGAGAAAAAACATTAAAAAACAGAACAAAACACACCACTAAATTAAAAAAGTAAGCCACTGGGTGCAATAAACTGGGTCTGCCTTTCACTCCAATACTGGGTGTCTAGTGGGAGCCTTGTGCTCGTTCTTCTGCCAGCTTGGTACGGAGATGGAGAGCTTTGCAGATGTTCCTATTTTGGGGGACCCTTGGTAATGTGGTATGGGTCCATCTTCAATGTGCCCATTGAAAAATCAGTGGTGCTGGGCACCTAAATTTGAGGTGATTCTGCTCTTTGAGAAACCTATCCATTTTGCATGAGCAGAGCCAAGAATATTTCTAAACACCAGTGTTCCTTCCCAGTGGCTTACTCACTTTCATTAATCTTGAACAGCTGCATTAGCTGGTGTCTCAATTAGCATTGGTGGGAACAAACTATCCCCTCAGAAATTACAGCGCTGATGTAGTTAATTCTTTGTTTGAGCAAATTGATTTCAGAGGCTCGTCACAGCCCTGATCCTGTGCGTATGAGATTTCCTGGGCTTTCCTTATGGGAATTGTTTCCTGGAAGCCAAGTCTGCTTGGAAATATTGACAAGGCCAGATGCAGATGTTTTTTTGTTGGTTTGGGTTTTTTTTTATTGCTTCTAAAGCTTTGTCTGCAACAGGGTGACCGTGGGGAGAACTAAAGTAAGATTAAGAGAGAACTTGGGGTTGGAGCAGTCAGAACCTCTGCTGCACTGTAAGACAATTCCCCTCACACAGATACCAAAGAAGCTGTTACATGGGGATTTTTAACTATGGGCATGAGAGAACCATAAGCAGCCTCAGCCTGATGGATTTTCTGGGGAGATGTTGTTTCCCTTGTTGTGTCATAAAATCACAGAACAGTTTGGGTTGAAGGGACCTCCCCAGCTCCCGCAGTGCCACCCCTGCCATGAGCAGGGACATCTTCACCAGCTCAGGTTGCTCAGAGCCCCATCCAGCCTGGCCTGGGATGTCTTCAGGGATGGTTCATCCACCACCTCTCTGGCCAGGCTCTCACTACCCTTGGTGTAAAAAAAAATTTCTTCCCCATGTCTGGTTTGAAGTTGTGTGGAAAGAGCCAAGATCCTGGTGTGTTTCAACGTATGTATGCAATAATGTACATCTGTGAATCATTCCCTTGGCCTTGGAAGATCATTGAAGGCTTTAAAATCGCTGCTGCTGCCAGCAAAATGCATTATCCACAAGCTGCTGAAGGGCATAGGGAAAAAGTCAGAGAAGAGACCTATTTGTTGCATTCCTGGGCTGTGAGGTCCTGTTTTTGTCCAGCTGCCCTGCCGGGAGTGTTGCTGCTCTTGTTACTGGTTCCACACTCCCACACAACTCCTGCCACTGCTCGGGGCTCAGACCATCTCTCCACAGGAGCTGACATCTGGGGGACCAAGTTAAAGTGGTTAAAAAATAAGGTACTTCCAAAAGTCTGTCCTTAATTATGGAAACCCTAGAACAAATGCCAAGTCCCCATGAAGCCAAAAAGTCTTACGCGTACATTCAGATTTTTAGCAAGTTGATTAAATGCTTAAACAATATTTGAACTCGGGCCTGAAGGATCAGGCTTTATTAATTGTGTGAGTATAATTGTGGTAAAATAAGTGGTGGCAAGGAAGGTTTAAATCTGCTCGCAGGCGCTGAACTGCGTTGTTGTGAGATAGCTCGGTGACATCTCGTGATGCGTTATAGAATCATATAGGTTGGAAACGAGCTTTAATATAATTGAATCCAACTGTTAACCCAACACTGCTGAGTCCACCACTGAACTACGTCCCTAAGCACCACATCTACGTGTGTTCTAAACCCCTCCAGGGATGGTGACTCCACCACTGCCCTGGGCAGCCGTTCCAATGCTCAACAGCCCTTTTAGTGAAGAAACTTTTCCTTTCAGGCAGTTCAGAGATCAGAAGGTCTCCCCTCAGCTCCTGTTCTCCAGCTGAACCCCCAGGTCCTCAGCTGCTCCCATCACACTTGTGCTCCAGCCCCTCACCAGCTTTGTTATCCCCTGATCTGTTGGTATCTGCAGGATTTGAGGTGTCAAGTCCCAGATTAATGCATGCAAGGTAGGACAGGCACACACAAAAATATCTACAAAGCAACAGAGTGTTTCTAATTAAAAGAAAATTGTTAATTAGTTGAGCCTCCTCGGTCAGTGCTGGGTGAACAAGAGCCTCATACCTGCCTGTTGCTGCAGGAGTGCTTGAAAAAATATAATGAACCCTGCTTGGTTTGCAGAATTTTGGGAAAGGTGCTGAGCTGGAGAACATAAGTCATGAATAGTAGCAATGCCACTTGTTATTGTGTGGTAAAGAAGGACGTTTTCACAGCTGGAATAAAACACCAGAATTTGGGAAATCTGGGTATACTGCCCAGCTGGGTGCTGAACAGCTCTTCACTTGTGCATCAAGCCGCGGGGTGAGTAGTGTGTTCTGTTTCTTGGCAGGAAGGTGATGGAGCCAGACCTACAAAAGCTTTGTCTTAAGCCATTGTAATAGTACAGCTGCTTTTTTGGTAGCTCTCCGCTGCCTTGGCAGACTCCCTCTCGCTGGATTTTAAAAGTGTTTTGCCTCTGTCGTGTTTTGAATTTTTTTTTTCCCTTTAGGATCCATACCTTCTCTTCTAGGCTCTCCCAGCCGCAGTGTTTCCTAGTTTGGTGGGTTTTATGTTTTGAGTTAGTTTTCTAAGTCTGGCAGCATCCAAACACAAAGACAGGGAGAAATGACTCGTCTGTTACTTAATTTAATGCTTGTTTTGGGAAATCTAAATCCAAATGTGTATGGGACTCATATTAGGACTCCAGTGCTGGATTTTATTTTCCTTTTTGTCATTGTTGGCAGGGCCGAATTCACCTCCAGAATAAGCACAGTCATCGGTCTGTGTGACACTAAGCTCGGTTCTCTGCTTGGACCAGACGGCCTTTGGAGCTGCCCAAAGTGACTGAAAGCTGAAGTGGGCTTTTGCTGCAGCATCTAAATGATTCTGAGGGCTCTAGCGACCCTTACAAAGCCAAAAGTACCTTGCTATCTTCTTTAGTCTCTCACAAACATGCTGAGTCCTGCTTTAGAGGGCTGAGCTCTCCGGAAACATCGGGTGGGACCAGCTTTGGCTGTAGCCCTCATAGCAAGAGTGGGGGACACAGCTCTGACTCAAAGACCAAGCCATTTGGTGACAGTGACAGAACCTTTTTGTCTCCTAGATTTCTCTGGAGATCCCAGACTAGCCAGATTCCCCATGAGGGTTTATGCTTGTGTGAGGAAACTTCTTAGAAATAACTGTAGAATTCAGCCTTTTTTAGTAGGCTGGAAGGTGGCAGGTCAATTGACCTTGCCAAACTTTAACCAACAGTAAGAGAGCAGGGTCCGAGCTGCCATAGCCTGTGAGTCTGTATTATTTCTAATAAAAGAGGAAAGATGGGGCTCTGCAGGTGATCTCCTTCCTATTCTGTCTTGCTACTTCAAACATGTGAGGGCACGGAGGGGTTCAAGGTCCAACCTGAGTATTTGGGTATCTCTGGCATGCAGAGATATGCTTCCTCCATCGCTGTTTCTTTTGAGACATAGAGTCTCTCTGAATGCTTTATTGCTGCTCTGCTTTGTGGAGGATGGCCAAGGGGAGCTACTGGTGCTTTTGTCACCGGTTTCTGTGCTATGGTTGTTAGGAGTGATCTGCTAACAGGCTTTCCATTGACTTTGGGCTTCGCTTTGGACGAGGCTCTGCAGATTTAGGGCACGTGGCCAACTTATGGCTCTTGTTTCAGTGGAACTCAATCTTGGACTACATCCCATAGCAAGCCTGGTGGGTAAACTGGATCTCTGGCTGCAAGCGGAGAAAAAGCGAGAGGGATGGCTAAACTGGATATCTGTGGCTTTTCCTGGGACTTGGTTACGTGCCCAGCTCAGTCCTGCAGCAACCCTGGAAAGCCAAGGATGTCCTCCTCCTGGGAGCCATTCTCAATGCAGCCCCAGCCATCAGTAGCACCCTGACCATCGTCATCCATGGTACGTGCTTGGCAGGGCGATGGGAAGGGGCCGCTTGGACCTGAGGGGCTGAATTTGGCTCTCGTAGCAATCAAGGATTTGGGAGCAGATGACTCAAACAGTGCTGATCCATTCTCTGTGTACATTTTTTTGCTGTGTTATGTTACACTGGGATGGGGGCAGAACCCATTGCCCTCCTCAAGCCTTTACAGTCTTTGAAACATCATCAGGATGGGAAAGGAACCTCTAAGGAACTTTAATTTTCCATAGAATCATAGAGACTGCCTCCAGTTCTGGCTCTGCTTTGCAGGATGCACTTCTTGAATGTGAAGTACTTACATCTCTTCAAAGCCATTTCTCCCTGCCTGTTTGCCAAAGGGAAGAATTGATAAATGTTAAATTCAGTAGCAAAATCACTGCAGGCCCCTGGCCATAGAGTTTCCCACAATTTGTGTTACGAGGTGACCCAGATTCTGACGAACCAGAGGCACACAGGGTTGGTTTTGTCCTGTAGTACTTTTCCTATACAGATGGTGAAGGTGATTTTTTTTCCTCTGACCTAGTGCCTGAGGTAAATAAACTGTAAATAGCTTGGGAGAGCAGGCTGGGATGTGGAGGAGTAATAAAGGGTGATTTTTATTCTCAAGGGTGTGGAGGAAAACAGGAGGAGAACCATCGAAGCCTAAATTAACTCCCTCTTGCAAACATAGTTTGATCAGACATTATCAGGCTAAATATATGAGCAGTCTGTAAAAGGAGCAGTTTTCCTCCTGTGCTACTGCTCACATGTTACTTAACTAAAACAGTAGGAGCTTAATGTTGCGCTTACTTTTCCGCTATTAGCGGTACTTGTGTTTTTTTGGGAGGGGGCTACTTTACTGAACATGGCCAATGAGGGTTTGTGTCCATGGTAAGACTTCTGCTTAAAGCCAAAGTAAATATTGAAGTGGTTATAGTTATACCGACATAAGCCCCTATATGAACATTCTTGCTCAAGCTTTTCTAAAATTTAACTTCTATTTATTGGAAATAGGTTTAAATCTGAATGGAAAAAGTTGCCGTGTTACTGGAATAGGTGTGTCCATCTGTAGAGCTGTTCCAGTTGAATTTATTAAGCTTTATCTTCAGAAAAGAGTGGCAGGAATTTAATATATATTTCGTTGTTGTTTTTTCCTTGTCACTCCACCAACCTTAACTGGTTGTGTCGCACAGGCTGTAGGTTGTAAATCTTGCAGGAGACCTTTTTTCTTTAAATTTTAGCCTTTGTTAATCAGCTCTTGAACATGAAGTTGCCTCCCTTTTAGTGCAAAGGTTGTGGATCTAACTGGTCTCTTTTGAGGGAATCCTGCTGTTGAAGTCGTCTCCCCCAATAACTAGTTGCAGGCGGAGTGTGTTGGCTTTGGCTTGAGAGGTGCCTGCAGGGAATCTCCTGAACTTCATCAGGTCCTGCACCTGGGATGGAAGAACCCTTCACAGGGATGTAGTCTGGGGACTAACTAATCCACTCCAAAAATGTGATTTACCTCACCTATCAGGAGCATTTCCCAAGGGGAGTCAGCACGGGATGCTGCCAACAGTGTCCTCCATGTGGTGCTTTCTTACCCTTGGTTTATCACACCTACGGTCTCATCCCATGGCCTCGTCTCACTGTACCAGCCCTGTCACAAGTGTTGACTACTCCATCCCTGCATCTCAACCCTTCCTGACTGTCCTCACCCAGGGAAAGGACGCTCAGTTTTCCAGAAACAAGGAGATGTGCACCATGGACAACAGACCACCAGTGACGGTGGTGACATCTGCAGCAGAAATGCCCTTATGAGTCTCCAAAATGGATTTAGAATCCAAGTGGTCCATCTGAGTTAGAACAATGAAGTTTTAACTGTCTACTCAACTTCTTGACATCCTACAAACTATTACAGAAGTGTGTACGATGGGGCATGTCCTGATGTTCCTCTTATGGCTTGAGGAGCTCTCACTGCCAGTGGGAAGTCCTGCTCATATTTTTATTTGCCTGTTTTTTCTTGTGCGGGGGTTGTTATTTAAAAAAAGGGAGGAAAAAAAGAAGTGTCTGCTTTTCCATACAGTGATAACGCAAATACCATAGCTGCTATTTTTTTTCCGGGGGGATAGGTGGACTGGTTCAGATATTAAAATAGGAGTAAGCGCAAATTTTGTTTGATCTTAAATGTTAATTGTTCAGAGACTAATAGTGATAATTACTTTTCGGAATAGCTTGAGTCATTTGTTGGGTTTTTTTTTAAATTGTGTTGTTTTTGAGGCTCCAAGCTGGAAAAACAAAGGTTTGCCAATTTGCTGGTCATAGGGCATGTTTCGTCCAGGGTGTGACAAATTTTACTGCCTTTGAGAACTCTTGGGCTTAGAAATGCTGCTGGGTGGATAGTCCTGGAGACTTGAGTTAGGTATTTGCGCCAGTTTTGTCTCATCAATGTCCTTGTTAAAGGTCTACTGGGCTGTGAATTTACCTTTTAAATAACACCACCATTACAGCTTGGGCAGTAAAATGCCATTTTTCTTCTGGCAGTTTCCTTGTGGGTAGATGTAGAGATTCCTGTGTCTCACGTCTGTCTGGGGGTTGTCAGGTGTTGGGGTCTTCTGGGGTGGATTGTGTGAAGAGCATGCTGCCCTACCAGGAGCAGGATGGAGAACCCCAGGTGTATGGGATCTGGTTGTCCCCACTGATCTTACACAAGGATAGAAGGTCTGGGATGGGGCCTGATGAGAAAAACGGGCATGTACACCAGACTCTAGGATTTGTAGGCTTACTTTAAGGGTTTGCAAGATCTTTAAGACTAGCCTGGGCCTGGCAAAGAGGTGGTAAAACACCAGCCAGAGAGGTGGTGGATGAACCATCCCTGGAGACATCCCAGGCCAGGCTGGACGGGGCTCTGAGCAACCTGAGCTGGTGAAGATGTCCCTGCTCATGGCAGGGGTGGCACTGGGGGAGCTTTGAAGGTCCCTTCCAACCCAAACTGTGATTCTGTGGTGTAAGATGGACTCTGACGTTCTTCAGGAAGGCCACCATCATCTTTGCTTGGTTTGCATGACACGTACTTGCAGTGTGGTCCTACTGTGTGGCAGGAGCTTCCTGGTGCCACTGCAGCTCCAGCAATGACAATGAACAACAAAACCGTTTTCACGGTTCTTTGGTATTTTAGGAATTTTGGAGTTGTTGACTGTGCAGCTGGCGTGTGGGAGGAAAGCTGAACAAGAGCAGTGAAATGCGCAAGGGCAGCAGGAAGCCCAAGCAAGTGTATTAGAACAGGGACTGGGGTGGAATCTGCGATCTGTGAAATACATGGAGCAAGTTAGACACTAGTCTGTTCTACCAAGTCAACACTGACTGGTTTAGTTCAGTTAAACATCCTCGCGAAGCTAGATTTGCAGTGCAGTCCAACCCAGGGTCTTGGTCAAAAGCAAACCCCGAAGTTATGACTAAACCCAGCCTTGCTCTGGCATGGGAGAGCAGCTAATAGCAAAGAAACCAACCCTCATTCACTTGCTGAACTTTCCTTATTTATTGCTTTGCTAGACAGGAATAAATACTCAACAAATAAGCTTCCTGTCCTTAAATTATTGCATTCTTCTGCGTTCTTGATTCCTTTTATTTTTAAATTAAACCAGGCTAAACCCCACAGGATTGATGTCCTCTCATTGCATGAGCTAGAAAGGGTTCATGGTCTGATTCTCGTCTGGAGGATCACACGATGACTTGGGGTGGAGGTATTTTCCTGAAATAGTTTGGAGTAGCTCTAGGGTTTGGGATGTGCTCCCTTTCTCCCTTCAGTGTCTCCCCTCCCTCCTTTCTTCCCTCCCAGCTACAGGTATCTCTGACTTCAAGTAGGATGGAGGATGCTGTGGGAGATGCCTTTGGGTCTCTGGAGCTGAAGGACAAGAGAGGCGATTAAGAGCAGCTGACAGGGGCTTAGCACAGCCTTCCAGCATCCTCCCCTTGGGGATGTGTTCCATACCCTCTTTACTGTCTCTCCACGAGACCTTTTGGGAGTATTTCTACTCCCAGAGGAATTTAAAGGTGTAAATTCTCAGTGGAGCTGTGGCTGCACAGGTTGTGTCCTGCCATGGGGCTGTGCTGCCGTTTGCCTAGGGAAAAATGAGCAGCCCTTTGGCTGGAGGGAATTTTCGGTGGGATCTACCATGGCCAGGTGTCGGATCTGCAAAGTCGTGGTCCCAGGGAAGCGCAGGCTGGGAATGAGGAGCCGGGCTGTGCTGATGAGCTCCTGGCTTCTTTGGGAGCGTTTCCATGTGATTCCCATCAGGAACATGGATCTGTGCATCCTGTTCCAGTTTGTGCAGCTACACAACTCAACCCCAAGGAGGAAAAAAAACCAACATTCTTCAGATGCTGCTTTTGGGGAGGGTGGGGGAAGGAGCAGGCGGGTTCCTTCCACCCCGTTGTTTGAGACTGAGTGCTATTGCAGCGTTTTAAGAGAGCCCAGCATCTGCACAAAGCTCCTCTGTGTGTTTTTACAAACTTAGAACCTCCATGTGAGGAAACAGTAGCCGTCTCTGAGCCCCAGCCTTTTCAGCTTAAACACAGAGTATGGGGACAATACAGCAAGCAGAACAAAATCCCGGTGCCTCTAGAGGTAGGATCTTCACAGCTATAATAACTTACCTGCGGCCATTCATGTTGTGGTGGCCTGTCGTGTCTTTCCCAGTGGGTGAACTGGACATTTAAACGGACGTGGCTAGAATCATAGAACCGTTTTGGTTGGAGAAGATGTTTAAGATCATCAAGTCCAACCGTTGACCTCACACTGCCAAGTCCACCTCTAATCCACGTCCCTGAGAGCCTCATCTATGCGTCTTTTAAACCTTCCCAGGGATGGTGACAGTTGGCAAGGAGAATTCACCGTGTGGTCATTAAGAACAGAATTCAGTCCTGTACCTGCTTGATGCTAAAGCTGCTGTGGTCTCGATGAGGCAGGAGGAGATGAGCAGAGGGGAGAGATGTGCAAGGATGCCCGCGTTCTGGCTTTGTGGGGAATCTGGGCTTTGCTCTGTGCTTAAACAAGGACTTGCACCTCTGTGGAGCTGCCCCGAGTTCTTCCAGGAACTGGATGTGCCTGTAATAAATAGCTCGTGCCTCTGTTTGACTCAATTGCTGGCTGGGAAAAAGCGAAGGACCTAAACCGTGTGTTAATGGGGCTCTTTGTGCTCTCATTTTTCCAGGGTGGCCACTGACCACAATGTTGACAACACCACAGCAATCCTTAAAGAGTGGCTGAAGAACGTGCAGAACCTCTACCACGGTGTGGAGTGGAGACCGATGGAAGAGCCCCAGTGAGTACTGCAGTGAGGGGCTGACTGTTTGGTCTATATCTCCGGTTTTCTAGATTTTCTGGTCTCAAATAAGGAGGTGTACTTAAAATGTAGATTTTGCGGGGGGAGGCGGGTCTGTCCCATTTAAACTGTGTCCTTATGGAGCCCATAAAAAGGTCTCTGACTTCGGTGAAACAACTCGTGCAGAACTTTAGCAAATATTTTCCGTTCAGTTATTTAATGTCTGCAGCTGCTCTCTGTGCCTGGAAAACAAATCACATCAAAAACTACAGGGAATAAAAACTGTCATTCTTTATTTTCAAGGAAGCAGAGAAATCGTAGCCCATTCCCATAGTGTCTATGAAAGTTCTGTTCGAGACATCGAATTCTCAGTAAGTTCTGAGCCAGAGAACTAGATTTAATTCAGCATATTATGCCTTTGCATGACTTGCAGGATCATTGCTTTGAAATACGATAGTAGGTTTAAAGAGCATCCTCCTATAAGGAATGAAAAGCAACACCTATTTATATGCAGAATTTCAAAGAGGAAGAACTGTGTGTGTTTGGTTTGTATTGCTCTTTTTGTTTTTTAAGATAAGCTGTTCCTTTTTTTGTTCTGTTTTCTAGTTCTTCCATCAGGGAAAAGTACATTGTTTTCCCTTTTCTTTAGGCTTGTTTTTACTTTCGCGGTCCTCAGTGCAGTGGTGAGGCTCTTGTACAAACCCAAAGGGAATGCTTGTAATATTGACTTTTAAAATCCTTTCGTTGATATTGAGTTTTCTTAATCCTATCAAGCTTGACTTTTTAAAGTTCTGTCAGAAGTTTTTTAAATTCTTAGCTCCTTCACTGGCTTACGCTGGCACTGTTTCAACATCCTGACTTGTTATTCCACATAGGGCTCTGTCCCGGTGTTTCCTTCCATCTTTGTAACAAAGCGTTTGCTTTTGGACCTGATCCTGAGAACAGAGACATGTGGGTAACTTCACTCACGTGCTTGGGCCCCTGGGGCTGGGCGTTGGGTGTCTGTAGATTTAAGAGCTGTTAGCAGGATGTGTTAACAGTTGCTAGTGATGCCCAGACCCCAAGGGAATCCAGATTGCCTTCATCTTCTCATCCTCCGTTCTGTTGATTCTACTGGGCTCAAGGAAGCTGTGTTTATAGTTTAAACTTGGATTGTAGCAGAGGAGAGATGACTTTCTACCAGAGGGTCAGATGAGGTAAATCAGCTTCAGCCCATTTTGGTGGTGTAACCTCTGCTTACATCAGGGCCTGTTGCTGCTGAAGAAACTCCTGGGTGTGTTTGATGGTGCTGTTTTGCTTTCAGTCACTTGGTCAGCCCAAAACGCTGCAGCGCTGCTTGTTTTCCAGTGCCCTGTGTACACATGCCAGCACAAAACTTGGAATCTTTCTCTCTCAAAACCGCTCCTGGGTTGCCTGAGGTGACTCTAACACTGTTTTTATTTTGGAAAGAAGATAGTAAGGGAACTTTTTATTTTTCTAACTAGCGCAATAGGTTTCTAGACATGGGTTGCAGTCACTTTCTTTTGGTTTTTTTTGCTACGTCTTACCCAGAAGAATTTGGGCCAAAACATTGGCCAAGCTCCCGATTCACTCACGTGACGAAACTCCGACAGGCAGCCCTGCGTGCTGCACGAGAGAAGTGGTCAGACTACATCCTGGTAAGTACAAGGTTTGATTTATTAACTGTCCTCAGGCAAAAGCTTTTCAGATAGTCACTCTGATAACTCCGGGGCTGCCAAAAAGTTTCCTGTCCATCTAAAGACAAAGCTCTCTGCAGTGAGATGCCGTGTATCGTTTCTTGGTCTGATGAGCAAGAGAGTTTGCAGCTGGAGAGAGAAGTCCATGGGTAAACCCAAGGTTTGTTGCCCAGCGGTCAGGACTGAACGTAGTCCTGGTGGTGGGTAGGTACCTGCAAGGGGCCCTCAGATGGAAACCCCACCTGTTAGTGATGAAATGTAAGGGAAATAGTTCTACGGAACAGTTGTGAACAGATGTGTGGCTTTGGTGACTGCAGCAGCCACTTTTTAAGAGTGATCCTCTTTGCAGAATAAATGCACCCTGAATTTTCAGCAGTGATGTTTTCCCTCGCAGCTCCGTTGCCCCAGTGTTGGAGGAACATTCCGTGGAGTGCGAGGGAAACTCCACATCTCTTCCCATCTCATAATGTACCTTTAACAGAGATGTGTCCTACGGTATCAAAACCAGCAGCTCAGTGCTTTTTGGGTTTTTTTTGACAACCTCATGCCTCTGGCTGCCTTGTTCCCAAGAAAGCATCAGGGCAAGCATATCATTTAATCTAATAACAAATTTATTTTTCTCTTCCCCTCTTCTCTAATTTATTGATACAGATAACTTACTGACCAACCCAGAAACCCTGAACCTGTTGATAGCAGAAAACAAGACCTTGGTGGCACCAATGCTCGAGTCTCGCTCTCTCTACTCAAATTTCTGGTGTGGCATCACCCCCCAGGCAAGTGACCTCCTGAACGCTACTGGGCGACTGTGCAAGCTGTGTTTGCAAAGGCCTCTTGTGTCTGTGAAGTGGTGGGTTATGGTTTCTGTCCTGTGGGCTTTCCTGTCTGTTTTTGTAGCGTCCTTTTCTGAAAAGAAGCTGCTGTAGCTCGGTGACGTGCACTTAGCTCAGCTTGCACCTCTCTGAGTGGCAGCATCCCAAATCTTGGTGGGTACCTTTGGGAAAGGTCCATACGTTTATAGGAAATCTGGGAATGAGGGCAGAGAGGACACTGCGGTCTATCAATGTTTTTCAGGCTTTGTTTTCTAACCGAGCTGTAGGTACGAGCAGAGCAATGCGTGTTCTGCATTGGGTGTGCAGGCACGTAGCTGGAACTTGCTGCCTTGTCTGAGATTTCTCGCTTGAAAAAGCTGAATCTGGAGGAAGCTGAGCTTGTTTAGCCAAAAGTCCTGGGAAATGATACAATCCCACTAACTACATAAAAAATACTGATATACACACCAGAATTTATTTGAGGTCACTCCATATGTTTGTTTAATGGCCTTAAATCTCTTGGTACATAATTTTAGACAAGCTTTCCTGTATAGTGATGCTAATCAGAGAGGAATTTGCTTTTCTTTCTACAGCTTTCTGTTGTATATAGGTTGTTTTTCTCACACATGAACAAGATTTATGTGTTGGGGCAACATTGTTTGCCTTGTAGAAATTAGTTTAGTGCTTCTTTCTCAAATCATATATGCTGCAGTAAATATTGGTACAAAGATGCTGCCTAGTAGGAGTAACATCATTTTTAGAGCCAGAATGAGATTGAGCTATCACTTGACAAGTAGATCCAAATCGCTGTGGTCAGTGTGGGTCAGCGGTGATTTTTTGCCTTTTTTCACTCTTTTTCTTTGGAATGTTCTTGACTAAGCTCTAGATGGGCTTCCTCAGACATTCAGCCTTGTGGGATCGTTTCTGGAAACAAATGGACATCCGTGCAGTGAGCAAGACTGCATCGAGCTGATCTAGGCCACAAGTGAAGGGTCATTGAAAGGTCCTTGACCACACAGAATGGGGTAGAAAGTTGATGAGGCAAGAGGAGAATGAGGAGTTGAAGTAGTTTGTGGTAAGACATGAGAGGTGATGATTGTCTAAGGTAGCAATCAATCATGTATTAGCTAGAGAAATGTAAGCAGCGCGTAATCTAACTATAATTATCCAAGTATAAATAATGTAACTACAAAATCAGCAGTTTAAGACTATATAACCTGATCAAACTTTACATTAAACAGCTTCAGTTTATAACTCTCATAGAGTTGTCGGAGTCCATTCTTCTCCCGCACAGTCTGAGGTGAGGACTATAATTAATACTCGTTTCTCCAAGCCCACAGGTAAATCTCAATAATGAGATCAGGTTTTTGACCTGTTTGCTACTCTGCTGCTGGCAGGTGTTTCGTCATCCCTTGGGGATGTTAGAGAGGCTCCATGCTCCAGCCATTTCCTGCCCTCTTGCTTTGCTCCAGAGAGCTAGCCGGTTGCTAATTATTGTCATTATTGCTGGAGTGAAATGAAGAACAAACTCCATTTCCCACTTCTGGTGTAAAATATCCTCTGGCAGTCTCCTTCCGTAGGATTTCTTGAGGAAGGTCTTTGTTTTTAAAGCTCTCGGTGATTATATTTTTTCTTTTACAGAAACCACCGAATCTTTTCTCTTTTGGCCCCCACACCATCTTATGACAAGGAGTTCCACAAGTCAGACTAACTAATTGAGTAAAAATAGCAGGAAAAGGTCCTGAACTCGCCAAATTCTTGGGAAGTAAATACACAGATAAGAAAAGGGGTGTGTGGGGGGGTGTGTTTACTTGTTTCAGTTTTTGTTTTAAAATGGAGAAATAAACTTTATAGGAAAGGCATTGTCCTTTAAGTGTTTAAGGTTAAGTCCTGATGTAAATCAGCAGTTCTCCACAGCCTGGCATGGGTCTCTGCCAGTGTGCACCAGCCTCAGCCCTGGCCCCTGCTGTTACCTCTCCAGCAGAAAATCGCCATCATTACCAGGATTACTGAGAAAAGGAGGGGAAAAAAACCTAGCAGCAAATGCATCTTGCAGGATTTGCTGAAAAAAGCTGCTCAGATGAAGAGGAAAGTTCCCACTTTTTTTTCCTTTTCTCTTAGTTACTGCTGCTTGTTTCTGTGCTCGCAGTCCTGCAGCTTCGTGCTCTCAGCCCTGCTCTCCCTGGAGACTTGGGGAGGGAGCAGGAACTGGAGAATGCCCTAAAACACAAAGCCAAACCCAGCTGCAGACAGCCTGACATTCAGCTGTCGTGAAGCTATCCTTAGGAGAGCACAACAGTGCTGACAAGTTGGAGTCTTTCTTGGCTACAGGTGATTCATGAGCCATGAAAAGCCCCACAAGCCCGTAGTGAGCAAGTGGAGGAGGACAAAAATTAAGTTTCCAGCATCTTTCACCTGTGGGCATTCTCGGCTGTCTGTTAACGGTTGGATGTTTTAACCCTTCCCGCAGCGGGAATGCCAGTGAGGGCTCTGCCCGCTCTCTGCTCTTCGTGGACATCTGAGACATCCAGTCCTCACAGCGTGGTCAGAAGGTTTCCGAGGGGCAAACCAACAGATGCATAAACAGACAAATGCACCACACGGTGCTTCTGCGCAAAGGCAGGGTAAAGTGGTTCTGCAGTGATTTGCTCGGCTGTTGCTAGGATGCTCTTGGAAAATATAAATCAAAAGTAACTTCAACTGATTTTAGTGACTCATCATTTCTGTAAAGACCAGAATCCACTACGGACCCAACCGTCAGCCATGTTCAGATGTCTAATTGGTGCATTAGGACTTTCTTTCAGGGGGAATTCAGTGTATTGATTTCCAAATCTGATAGCTTTAGACATATGGCACCTGCAGATCCAGCTGTGAGCTGCACAAGGCGGGTGTCGCACCCAGAGTGCCGAAAGGTTGGCAAAGCTCTTTAGGTCATGGCCAGAAATAATTTGCAGGTCCTATTCGGTGAGACACTGAATGTCCTTTGTGCTTGTTGAACACAGAGGATGCCACAGATGCTCAGCAGCTTCCAGGGTCAGAGCTGAGAGTCTATGTGCAAAAAAAAGGTTTCCAGAGAGCCAGGGGAAAAAAATCTGAGATTTGAAGCTCTGTTGCAAGGGAATTTTGTAGCAGAAAGGCTTGAATTTCCATTAGCTGCTGAAAAGCAGAGAGAAGGTCATATTTTAACCTTTTTGGTTGAAGATTGTTTCTGAATACTTGACTGAGCCCTTTTCAAAATGGGGACACTTCAAAATCTGAGAACTGAGCACTGATCCGTCTCTGCTGAGCAGGACTAAGGGTAGGAGCTTTTGCTGGGGAGCAGCTGTGAAACTGAAGTCTTCTGTAACATCCAGCCCTCTGCTTCTGTTTGCAGGGCTATTACAAAAGGACCCTGGATTACCCCCCGATCCGGGAATGGAAGAGGACAGGCTGTTTTGCTGTCCCGATGATTCATTCCACCTTCCTCATCGACTTGAGGAAAGAAGCCTCCACCAAGCTGATGTTCTACCCCCCGCATCAGGACTACACCTGGAGCTTTGACGATATCATGGTCTTTGCCTTCTCCAGTCGCCAGGCAGGTGTGTCTGGAGACTTTGCTGGGCAGGATTCACTCGTAGACATGCAGATCTTTACTTTGGAGTTCACAGACCAAAAGCCAATTTTTTGGCTTCAGTGGTGAGTTAAGACCCTGTTCCCTTTTCTCTTTTGGATCTGGTCAGGGACAACCAGCAGCAAGTGAGTGGCAGTGCAGCTTTGAATCACAGATAGCTTCAAAAGACATGGGAACTATTCTAGGGACGAAGGCAATGTTTCAGAGACAAAATTAGTGGCATCTACCTTTGTTTTTTGTCACAGTGAAATGATAGCGAGCACAAGTGAATGCTGTGAGAGTGGAAGGCACTCTGTAGTTGTCTAAATTCACCACTTCCAGGAGACTCCCTGAGGAAGGGGTGAGGACAAGAGACACTTTTTAGACGTTGCAGTGTTTGTGCAAAATAAAACCCAAGTTGCTTGCCTGCAGTGCTTGATGAAGCTTTGCTTTGTGGCAGCTCAGCAGGAATTGTCTGAGAGTTAAGAGGTTTTTCTTTTGTTGGTTCTGTTTGCTTTAAGCAAAATCAGTGCAACTTTCAGGGAATGATGTGGGGTCTGTGGGCTGTGCTCAGAGGAAATTTCTTGCTGGCGTGAGAGCAGTAAAATCTCCACAGAACTGACGCCTCACTGGGACTTTGGGAGAATGAGTCAAGAACCAGTCCTTGAGATGTTTGGGGCTCCAGCTGGTACTGGGACCAGTTTCTACCAGACATTGGGAGGATTTCAGTTAGATCTGAAACTCAGGAGTCCTTTCGGGCCAAGGCACCACCTCAGTGTCTTCTTCTACCTGGAACGGCTGTTGGTGTGTGCAGAGCTCCATGTGTCTTGGGGGATTCGCTGTCTCTTAGTGCACGATACCACTGCTACAGCTGCTTGTTCTTCTGCTGAGGATGGTTAGTCCTGTTTATTTTTGGATCTGGTGGGTATTCTGTCTCTAGCGAAGTCCTGGCTGGCAGAACTGTGTCACATCTATGAAAGGGGCCTGGGAAGGGTATGTTTTTAATGACCATCTGTATTGTTCTTTGCCCTCCTGTGTTGAAAAGGGCAAAGTTTGGGGCCTTATAAAGGAAAAAATGAGTGATGAAACCTCAGCGGCACTGATGAAACGCGCTTCTGTTCAGAGCTTCACAACTGGTTTGCTGGCTTACTGGGGTGAATTACTTGGGGAAAGTCGGGTTTTGGGTCTACTGAGTGATGTGCAGCTGGTGTTATCTGTCCTCTCCTTGTAAAAAGTTAAGGTGAGAAGGAGGGGCTGTTCTTGGGGTGCAGACAAGTAGAGGGAAAGTGAAGAAGTGTGGCTTGTCAACAGTGGCTTCTAGAGAAGAGCCAGGCTGAGAAATCTGCCTTTCCCACCACTTACAGAGCAGTGCAGCGACTGTTCGCAGCTTTCTTTTGAGTGATCCTTCTTGTTGCAAACAGCACTGCGAAAGACAGTGTTCTTGGCATGGTAAGCAGGGCTTTTTAAAACTCAGCTTCCAGGGGATGTGGAGCATGGATGAGTGGGAGAGGAGACGCAACAAGAGCTGAAATTGAGCCCTTGGGAGGCAGAGGAAGATGGGAGTTTGCAGGGCACTTTTGGGGCCCTGACCTTTTGAGTCAGGACATGGGTATGTTGGCTCCAAAAGAGAACAGAGGTTTAGGTCCAGTGAGCAAAGCAGGTTCCCTCAAATCTACCTGCCCCTTGTTCCCTCTGACAGCATCCAATTAGTCTGGGAACTGCATTGCATTAGCTCCAACTGCTTCAGAAATATTTCAGGGATTCAAACCCATCATTTTTTCCTTCCATCCTAGAACACTTCAGCTTTTTCCAGAGCTGACCTCGGCAGTCTGGCCCGCTGATCTTCTCAGATTGTTGGCTTGTGTCCTGGGCTGAGTTTTGTCACCCAGGACAAAAGGATGACATCCAAGTTCAGAAATGTGAAAAATGTATGGACTTTGAGGCATACTTCTCTTCAGAGTAATTCCACTTATTTCCCTGAAACCATAAACGATGTTGGCTTTTGTCTGGGCCAAGTACTGCGCTTAACGCCTCAGGTCAACCCATTGATTTTTCCAGCAGTGAATCTTCTGCTCGAAGCAGGTGGTTTGTGATGCTCCACAGAGACCATCCCACCCGTCCCACTTCTGCCGAGAGGGCGTGGGCTGCGGAGCACAGAACAAAACTCAGCGCAGGTGTTTTATTGAGGAGGGCGGTCTCCGTAGAGCCCTTTGCACTGGCAAGATGATGTTGAGCTGGCCAGACCTTCTGAGCTTCCTTCAGCCTGAGGCTCTGAAGACCTCAGGCCAACCAGGAATGTCCAGTCTCAGGGGCGTGGGGGAAATTTAGGTTGCCTAAATATGACTGTGGATTTATTTAAGGCATATGACTGTGAACCCTGCTCACTGCCTTACAAAGGCTGATAGTAACACCAGTATCTCTAGCCTTCTGTCCTTTGTAGCAAACTTTTATTTTATTATAAAAACAGAGCCGGAGAGTGAGTCCCCCTCCCTGTTTTAAGGTAGATTTACCATTTTGAAGTAACTTTTATCCCAGAAGAAACAGAAATACTGGTGTGAATCTATGCAGATTAACTGTGTTTAAGCCAGCGGAAGATAAAAACGGAGATCAGTGAGCCAGATAAGATTAGTTGATTAGATCAGTGCCAAATCCATTAATATTAGCAGGTAGTATTTTTTATTTTGCCATTTACCTAAATTGCAGCTGACAGCTGAATGTGTTTTGGCAGTAGTGTAGCCAGCAGTTTCCTTGCAGAACTTAAAACAGTAGAAACACCGGGGTCATTAGTGCAGATAATTCTGCCTTGCTAAAAATACCAGGGATTTAGGAGGATTAATACATGAAAGCACCAACTCTCACCAGGTGGTGTCTGCTTTTCATTTATTTCCTAGAGGGACAAGGGTGATTCTGCTTGTTTAATTAAAAAAAAAAAGAAAAGTTATAGCCGATAATGAGCAAACTCTTGGTGAGTCTGGGGGGAACAGCATCTTACTGATCACACGTTGCGACATTCCCAGCAGCGTATGGGTCTCTCCCTTGCAAATGGATCTGCTCAGAAGGGAAGCTTTGCATCTTCTTCTTGTTCCATGCCTTCAGATTCAGCTCCTTGAACAAGCAGTTACAAAAGCTTTTGAGCAGAAGGAAGTTACGGTATCACCTATTTTTGGAAGCATCTCTTTCTCCCTGCTGCTCTCTCTCTCTAGGATTTGGTTGATTTGGATGGTGCAAACCTGCTCCTGCTTTTGGCTCTGTGAAGGGATTGCATCAGGTCTGAGCGGTGCAGGTGGGGTTTGGGGAATACAGGGGTTTCTGGAATGCTCCCCAGTTCTCCCAGCAGATCCGCTGTGTGCATCAAACATCGCTTTGCCAAAGGCCGGTTCTGCCCTCTGCTGAGAGATTGTTTTCATAGCATGAAGGCAAAGGCCAAAAGAGACCCTTTCTCTGGGCTAAGAGGGAGTTTCCAGTCTCTCCTAAGAGAAAACTGATGGCAATTAAAAATACCTTCGGTTATGGAGCAACTGGAAATTGTTTTCAGAGGAGAGACCACGTGCTGCCAGCCAAATGATACAGAAAATGTCACTATGAATTTCATAGACTCATTTTGCTTGGAAAAGACCAAGATCATCGAGTCCAACCGTTAACCCACCCCTGGCACTAACTCATGTCCCTAAGAACCTCATCTCCACATTTGTTCAAGCCTTCCAGGGATTTAAGTTAAACCCCTTCATTTGCTTTTGAAGCAGAACTTTTTGGGACTGGGCTCCTGGCAACGAATTTGATTGCGGGTACATAGCAACAGAGCAGCGAACTCCTCTTTTAAGAGACCTGACTCTATTTTCTGGTTTTTTCTGTGATCCCCAGGTATACAGATGTTCATCTGCAACCGTGAACACTATGGTTTCCTTCCCATGCCCCTGAAATCGCACCAGACGCTGCAAGAAGAAACCGAGAACTTTGTGCACACCCTCATTGAGGCAATGAGTAAGTTACTGTGCCTTGCTGTGATGGACACCCCCAAGTTAAGGTTTGGAGAGCTCTCTTACCCCTGGGAATCTGCCTCCTGATCCGACTGTTCTCATCCTGGTTTGACATGCAGTTTCCCATTTTTCCACCGTTTTTCTACCTAGAGATGCAATCGCTTCACGGTCAGGTCAGCTCCGTTGACAAAACTCCTTAACTTCCCCATATCGAATGCAAAAATGCATCTTTAACGTGGCAAGGATGCTGCAGAACCTCGTGTCTCTCCTGAGCTATGTCTGGCAGATGGCTGCTGGCTTCTGTTCTGTGACATGGACGCTTTGTGCTACACCCACTCCTGCCTGACTTCATCAGCCAGGTCCCTGGGGCTTTAGGTCCAGAGATGCAAACACACACACACACACGTTATTATTAGTGCATGAAGGTGATGCTTGGGATCTCTCCTCTCTTCCAGTTGATCGTCCTCCCGTTGAACCCTCACAGTTTGTCTCTGTTCCGCCGAAGAACCCTGACAAGATGGGATTTGATGAAGTAAGGAACTTATTTTGCTGCCATTGTCTTGTCTTCCTGTTTCTCACCTAATGGAGCTAGGATCTCCCTGTAACTGACCTTCCAGCCGTTTCCCATTCCCATCTCTTCATACGTTTAAGCTCTTTCCCAGTCACTCGTCTGTTGGATTTCAGCTTTTTGCCAGGAGCAAATAGCCATCCTTACGTGGGGAGAACTTCTGAGGTCAGGGAAGCAGAAGGGAAAGGGCTCAGGGAGCATTCTTGCCCTCTGGCATTTGCTGGGGAGAGATGAGGCCACTCAGGTCTGTGGGCATTTCATACCTGCTACAAAACCCCCGATTAAGGTTGGTGTGCCAGGGCAGTGCTCAGCAAATCTGTGGGCTTCCTGCATTGATGGTATGGATGTTTTAATCCAGCCAGGAAGAGATGGCAGAAGTGAGAGTGAAAAACACATCATTTAACTCCCCCGATTCTTGTGCCATTTCCTCTACATCTGACTCTGTGGGGCAGCTTAGCCATCATTCCATTCTGCAGCAAAAACTGGTCGTTCGGGAAACCTCTCCTGTTTTCCAGTGAGAGACAGGAATGATTTTCTCCCCTGAGAGAGGCACTGGGGAGCCTGGAGAAGATGGGGGAGGCTCTCAGCCGAGTTCTGTCCAAGATGGGGACGTCTAGGAGGGCTGGAAACCATGTGTGCTCCCCCCTTACTGGGGCAGCTCTCCTCCTGCCCTGCTCGGTCACCACATTTTTCTGCTATGGCCTTTAAAAGTGCATTAGAAAGGTGGTTCCTGACAGCGGTCCTGCCCCAAAACCCCGCAGAAATCCCTCTCCTCCCTGTTCTTCATGTTATGGAGGGTGCAGGCATTGAGGGGAAAGGCTGGAGAGGGATCTGCTGTGCTTTAATTAACCAGGAGTTGTGTTTTTATGCAGCTGCCAGGGTGGCAGTTGTGGAGACCAGAGAAGCCTTTGTTTTCTTGGCTTATTCTGTTATATCTGTTTATACGACACGTGAATTCCAAACATGATTTGTTGGAGCGTCTGTGTTTAGGGCGCAGCTGCTGTAGGTTTTTTGCCGTGTTGTCCTTTGTGGCTGCGCTCTATTTATCCAATTTATTATTTTTGCATTTGTGCTGACCTAGAATTGGATCCGCTTCTTACTGGCTCGAGGTTTTTGCTCCACAGGCTACAAAGCTGCACTTGTCTGCCTGGGACTGAAAAACATCCCAGCCCCTCTGCAGTTTACCTGCAAATGAGGGTTTTGGTCCTCTGCCCCGCACCAAAAAGTCTGTCTGCTTAGGCTTGGGCAGAGCCTGGCACAGACATCTCTGGGTGTGATCTGGGCTCTGTGCTGGGCTTTCTGCTCTGGCAGGGGAAGCAGCAGATTTTTTTTTTGTGAAAATTCTGTGATTTTTTTGTGAAAATTCTGTGATTTTTTTGGTGGAAATTCTGTGAATTTTCAGTGCCTGAAGTAATTTACAAAAATTCTCTTTGCTGTGTTCTTGTGCTTGGGTGGTGACCCCGCAGATAATCCTAAATACAGGTAGTGGTGGCATTGTGGAGAAACATGTGGGTCGATGTTCCTCTGGGACTGGAGCTGGACATTTGACTCTGTGTTTAATATAAATCAAAACATCTTATATCTTTGGAAATTATAGACTTGGCTGTAACTGGTCTGCTCTCACCTTTATTCATCCTTGATGAGCAACTTTTCCTTGTGACATAAAACGTCCTTAAAAAGTAGTTGTTAGACAAAGAATGAACCTCTAACCTTCCAACTCAAAACCAACCCCAACTTTCTGACAAATTCTACGCAACCTGGGATAAAATCACAGCTGGTATTTTAAGATCTGCTACTGAAGAAGGGTACATGAGAAGTCACTTCTCCTCCTCGCTCCCAGGCTGTGAGCTTGATGTCTCTCTCTTCAACCCAGATTTTCATGATCAACCTGAAGCGCTGGAAGGACAGGCGGGATCGGATGCTGCGGACTCTCTACGAGCAGGAGATTGCAGTCAAGATAGTAGAGGCCGTGGATGGGAAGTGAGTTTCGGCTGGGGTTGCTGATGTTTGCAAAGAGGGGGTTGTGCTGGACACCATCTCCTTGGGTACCCTGACCTCCCTCCTGCTGGGGATGGATGGGCTGAGGGAGAGGTGGACATTTTATTAACCTAACTGCCCCTGCTTTGGGGCAGTTTTACTCTGTTTGTGTCTTCTTTTGTAATTAGTCTTCATGAGAGAACCAGGGCGGTGTGGGTCAGGCTAATAGAATCACAGAATCATTTGGGTTGGAAAAGCCCCTCAAGATCATCGAGTCCAACTGTTCCCCCACCCCTGGCACTGCCCCATGTCCCTGAGAACCGCATGTCCGTCTGTCCAACCCTCCAGGGATGGTGACTCCAGCACTGCCCTGGGCAGCCTGTTCCAATGCCCCACAGCCCTTTGGGGAAGAAATTGTTCCCCAGATCCAACCTAAGATGAAAATCAGGTTAAAATCATACTCCTTTCTGTGAACTATAACACTTGCACACAATTAGAAAGCAGCAAAAGTGTGTGAGAGCAATTATCTCCTGAGAGATTTGTCTGTCCTCGTGCTACAAAGCTGTTGGGCTACAGTATTAACCCTGACACAGCCCTTACTTTAAGGCATGTTAAGATGTTTTTATCTTGAGAAATCAAGGCAGAAATTTTTGGTCTGGGACTCGCAAAAAGGGAAGTGGGAACCCACATGCCATCTAGTGGTCTCGGAGACTTGCGCACCCATCAGGACCTCTTAGGAAAATATTGAAGCCAAGCTCCTGACATATTGATGGTCCCACAAGAAGTCGTTGGCAGAGTTAAGGATATCATTTCTAAGCTTGATTTAGAATGTAAATCAGTTAGTTAATTTTTCTCCCGGTTTTTGAGCAAAACAAGTGCAGGAATTTCGTGAGTTACAGCTTATCTCTGAACATCAGTAGCACTTCCCCCGTTGCGTCTGTGTCCGACTTGAATTTACTTTCTATTTAAATGCTGATAGGTGTTCTCTCTTTCTCAGAGCGCTGAACACGAGTCAGCTCAAAGCTCTCAGCATCGACATGCTGCCGGGTTACCGGGACCCGTGCTCCTTGCGGCCCCTCACCCGGGGAGAGATCGGCTGCTTCCTCAGCCACTGCTACATCTGGGAGGAGGTGAGGGGGGTGCGGGTGCCCTGGGGAGGGTGCTGAGGGCAGGAGCAGTGGGAAGGCACACGGACGGTCCCAGGACAAATATAATACCGGTTTCTGGAAGTGTAGGATGGTTTTACTTGGTTTGTAGGGGATCGCGTACAGGGGTTCTCTTGAACACATTGCTCAGCTTTCTCAGCTCTACTCTCCGTTTGCCAAGTGATTTTTATCAGAATGTTTTCACGATTGGTTTTGCAGACCATCTGATAGCCTGTTTGGAGTGAGTTTGTTTAGGAGAAAGGCAGGAAGGTTTTGAAGAACAAATGGTATTAAAGAAACTCCTGTTTCATTTCCCTGGTTCTTCATGTGTGCTGGAGCAAGTTCCAGTGGCTCTGCTAACTGCTTTTTTTTTTGAGCTGGTATATCATAAATAAATTTAGCAGCAGGGATCTCTGTTACTTGAGTAAGCAGAGTTAAGGATATCATTTCTAAGCTTGATTTAGAATGTAAATCAGTTAGTTAATTTTTCTCCCAACAGAAACAGGTTTTTCTGAACAGTGGTTTTGTTGTCAAAGGAGGAGGTGGTTGTGCAAGATGGTAGCTCACGGGGTTGAGGTGCTGCAGCATCACATGGAGGGTTTTTCTAGGTTGCAGATGCTCAGCCACAGGATATTTTTGGACAGCTCGTCCCAGCTGAGCTGTGAATCTGGGGCTGGTTCTCCAGCCTCCCTACCTGTATGGTCCAGAGGGCCAGGACCAGGTCAGGATGACCCCCAGAGATTTCGGGGCCACTGTGATCACTTCTGAACCATCTTGTTTCAGGTTGTGAACAGAGAACTGGAGAAGACGCTTGTTATTGAGGACGAGTTCAAGAGGAAGCTCATGAAGCTGATGGATGACATTGAACAAGCCCAGCTAGACTGGGAGCTAATGTAAGTCACTGGCCCTCGTGAAGCTCTGGGCACACAGGGGACATGAGCAGCAGAGATGGAGGGTGATGCTGGAGTGCAGGGAAAGGTGGCAGAGGCTTCTTGATGGCTCTTCCCATCAGGATAACTCTGCTTCTGGGCCAGGCTGGTGCTGGGGTGCCCCAGCTGTGTTGGGTACCACTGGTGCGCTTTGTGGGCAGTGTTGGTCGTCTGGAGACACTGCTGTGACAGAGGAACTGCCACAGCTCAGCGCTGAGGCTTGGACCGTGTCATCTCAGCTGCCTTATCAAGTCTTTCACATCTGTACCACCCGCTGGGGTAAGATTTGAATGTCTGAGAGTGGTACAGGATAGAAATGTGTCAGGGATTGCTTCTTAGATCCACCCTTTGTCCTTCCCCGCTTGACATGGACAGTTGTGTGGTCCTAACTGCTGCAGATTCACATTTAGGTTACGATTTCTGTGGTCTTTTCCCCCTTTAAGCTACATTGGCCGGAAAAGGATGCAGGTGCAGGAGCCTGAGAAAGCAGTTCCCAACGTCATGAACCTGGTGGAAGCCGATTACTCGTACTGGACCCTGGGCTATGCGATCTCCCTCCAGGGGGCTCAGAAGCTCATCGGAGCGGAGCCTTTCGGCAAGATGTTGCCGGTGGATGAATTTCTGCCAGTCATGTACAACAAGCACCCGGTGTAAGTAGGTCAGATGTCTTCGTTACTTGGGTTCACGTGAGCTTGGTCTTGCTGAATGATTAAGATCTGGTTCGTAGATTTGTGTAGTGTATATCATATGTGTTAATATCTATATATGCTTATGTATACCCTTGTTTATGTGTGCACACTTAGTGTGGTACATATAAATGATTAATTTTGGAGCTTGGAGTCCAAATTATTCACGTTACAGTTTTCAGCAGGTTGATGACTTGAGTGCTCTGTGGGGCACTTCAGAAAATGGAGCTCACTTGGTGCTCTTCAACTTCATCTGCAAAAATGTTGATTTATCAATCAGTACTGAGACCTAAACCAACAAAAGATCAGGTTAATAATCACTCGGTTCTTTAGTGTTTTAATGCTGTTTGACTCAAGCTACGCAAAACCTCACGGCGCTTAGTATGCAGCGTGTGATGTTGTGATGCTCACGTTTTGTTTTTCTAAAGCTGAATGCAGTGGGTAGAAGGTCAGACTCCACCACAGCAACTACCTGTGCTGCTTGGGACACATTCACTCAGTGGATGGGCTTGTATCTCGCAGTTATAAGCATTTCACTCTGTCCCTGATGATTTTTCTCTCCTGTTTAGAGCAAAGTACATGGAGTACTACAAGTCCAGAGACTTGAAAGGCTTTTCAGCAGAATCCCTGCTCGTCTACCCCACCCACTACACAGGGCAGCCCGGCTACCTTAGCGACACAGAGACCTCCACCATCTGGGACAACGAGACCGTGTCGACAGACTGGGACAGAACGCACTCCTGGAAATCCCGGCAGCAGGGCACGATCCGCAGCGACGCCCAGAACAAGGACGCTCTGCCCTCGCAGTCGTCTCTGGACGCGCCGTCCTCCAGGGACGAGCTATGACCGCCCGCGGCCCCGCGGCTCTGTCGGTGGCTGAACCTGCCTCGCGCTTCGGCTTTTCACCCTTGGCAGTGGCAGAGCAGCTCTTCATGTGGTCTCCATCCCGCTGCTTCGAGTGGCAGAGCACAGAGCTTGGAGCTGATGTGACAACTGACCGAGACGCGCAGGGCGAGGCGGGAGATGGAGGAGGAAAAAGAACGAGTGATGCAGACTGGCAGGGAAAAAAGCAGAGATCTGAACAAAAGCCCTCGCAAGCTTTTGTAAAAGAAAAACCAAACCTTGAATGACGTCTTTCTACAGTTCCTTGTGTAGAATACTGTATTTATAAAGATTAATATATAGAGGTGTACAAGTGTTCATACCTTTCTGGATCGCTGTAACTAGGCTACTGTGTAACTGTTAGTCCTCGTAGGTTCATAGGCTTTTTATAACCCTGTTCGGTGAGAGAAACTGCGGGCGAGTGTTTGGGTATTTGGGTTTGTTTTTTGAAAGGGAATCAAAATGGTTTCCAAAACCATCCAGCTCCCTGGAGCAGCGCTCCTCTGTAGGGTCATCTCCTTCATCGCACGGTGATAGAAAAGGATCGCTGGCTTCCCCTCTGCAAATCACAAAACTTGCCAGATCTGAACGGGCCTCCCAGTCCGGAGCTGCCGTCTTGGCGTGCCTAAAATCCTGGGAGCTGGCAGCAGGAGTGGAGGTTGCAAAAGGGAAGAGTTGGTCCATGTCATGTCCTGCTTCACCCCCTGTGCCTCCACTTATTCCTTCAGGAAAACAAAGCTCCACAGCCTGTTTGCAGGCCTGTTTAATTAGGCCGTAAAACCAAGTGTTAGGACTTTCAGGAACTTTAAAATGTTTGGTTACGAACTGCTTGACATTATCCTTATCAAACCAAAGCAACTTACCAAGATGTTGGTGGTGTCATCCGTACTGTTCTCGACAGCCCCGACAGAACTATTGTGCGTTACAGGACGGAAAGGCAGCTTGTCTGGATATTTTTTCATGTGAGGAGCAAACTTGTCTCTTTTTTTGGATGGGTTCTGATGTACTTGCTGCAGAGTATGGTGATTATTTTTAAAAAAAAACGATTCTCAGAGGGCAGGTGATACCGGCCTGCACTGCTTGGGTTGGCTGGGATGTTCTCCTGCGCTTCCCACCGAGAAACTCACCTGCTGGAGATCTGTACGGTTGGGTATGTGTGCCTGGGCTTTCATTTGTGTTTGTTCTTTAATAACTCCTGACGGGTGTTGTGCTTTCTGCTCAAGAAGATGTGTTCTTACCTGTCAGCCGGTTTGATAATACATAAAACCTGGTGCAAAATGGCAGCTGTGTGTGCTGTTTCATGGGGTGGGAGCAGGCCTGGCAGGGAAGGCCAGCGCAGGTCGTTCAGCTCTGTCGCTCTACCACGGAGTCCCTGCCCGTGGAAATGCGCCTGCTGTGCCGGGAAGCCGAGTTCCTTCTGCTCCGCAGGCTGGAGCAGCGTCCATGTTGCGTGGTGAGTGTGCGGAGCGGCTGCGCCGCGGGGGCGTCGCTCTCTGACAGCTCCTCTCCTTTCCTCCTCAGCTCTGGCTTTACGAGCGGCAACCCGGATCTGTGTGAAGCGCTGTGCAGCACGGCGATGCTCCAGACGGCGGCAGACACTTGGCGTGGCCTTCAGCAGCAGGACGTCTGCGAAGCGGAGCATCCAGCGCGGTGCCGCTGTCGGTGTGGGTAGGAGCAGCACGTGTGTCAGCATAGCTCTGGGTTCCCAGCCGTTCCTCCTCTGACCCGTTGTGATCCCACGGGAGCAGTTTCTCCATGAAACGGCCCTGGTGTTCCTCACAGTTCTCCCCGCTGGGGGCTGGAGACGGAAGGGACAGACACACTGCAGAGTTCTGTTTAACTTTGATTTCCCTAAGCAGAGCAGTAGCAATTTATTAAAAACTACTTGACACTGCAGCTGGGGTTTTTGCTTTTTTTATTTGTTTGTTTGTTTTGAGGTGCGTGGTTTTTTTTTTTTTTGTTGATTTAGGAAGCGAGTTATTAATAGTACAAGAGGTTTGAAGGTTTCACGGATGGGAGAGAAATAATTAAGGATCTAAATGTAATGAATTAGATGAATGTGTCCATTTCATGGCCTCAGTGGAGCCGACTGTTCTTTCACCTGTACGTGTGCGTGTAGGTGCACTTTTCTATTTATTTCCATCTGCAAGACCCGGTGGCTGCCCAGCGGTTCCACAGCTCTGACAGGCGCTGGTTCTCTGTCTGTGCTTTCAGCTCCTGGGCTGGTGCTGTCCGGGCTTTCCCTGCTCAGCACTGACTGTGTTTTGGGAAGGCAGGAGCCAGTGCAAACCCTTCTCCGCTGTTCTGCTCTTTTTCTGCTATTTTTCCCCTTTCCTGTGAAGCTCAGCTGCTCCATGAGTTATTGTGTTCTCCTGTGAGTGTGGGGTTTGTCCTCTGCTGTGGAGCACGAGAGCGAAGCCCCCGGAGCCCCGGCTGGTGCAGACCCCGCAGCGAGGGTGACAGACCCGGAGCCAGGAGCAGTTTCCCCAGGGTGAGGAGCAAGTGGAGCTGCTCACACCAAGGTCACAGGCAGGGTTGGTGCACGTCACCGGTTCTAAGGCTGTCACCAGAACCTGACAACCTGACAACAGTGTGCTGTCTCCCCGGGTAGTTGAAGTACAACCAGAACGCAAGAGGCAGCTTAAATTCGGGGTCGTCTTTTTGCCAGGAGCAACAAATGCCGTGATGGAGACAATGGGGAAAAGGTGGAAACTCTCAGACTGCGGTGCAGTCTCAGAGAGGAAAAGAGATGAACGAGACACTGATGAGCGGGAAAAGTTGACGTATTTATCATAGAAACATTAAAGGTTATATAGAGATGGAATGTTACACGAGATCAAATATTTAAATACATTCGCTCCAGACACAAAATAGTGTTAAAAAGTTCATCTATTTATTATAGATACATTAAATATTATACAAAGCTCAAACATGATCTAAAGATCAAACATTAAAATCTACTAACTCCAGACAAGAATTGGTGGGAAAACGTTTGCATATTTATTATATAAGTATTAAATATTAAATAAAGATTAAATAGAATACAAAATCAAACATTAAAATATATTAACTCCAGACACAAATTAGTGGTCAAAAGTTAATCTATTTATTATAGAAACATTCAATATTTTATAAAGATTAAATATCATATAAAGATCAAATATTATCTAGAGATCAAACACTAAAACATACTAACTCCAGACAAGAATTGGTGGAATAAAGTTCAAGTATTTATTATATAAATATTAAATAAAGATTATGTATTATATAAAGCTTAAATATTAATCCTAGTAACTCCAGATCAAAAAATACTGGAAAAATGTTTACGTATTTTTATAGAAACATTAAATAATATATAGAGATTAAATATGATATAAAGATCAAATATTAAACTATATTAACTCCAGACAAAAATTAGTTGAAAAAAGTTACGTATTTATTATAGAAATGTTACATATATATAAAAACTAAATACTACATAAGGATCAAATATTAAAATATTTTAACACCAGACAAGAATTGGTGGGGGAAAAAAGTTCACATATTTATTATGTAAATAAAGATTATGTATTAAATAAAGATTATGTATAATATAGAAGCTCAAATCTTAATATATATTAACTCAAGAGAAGAATTAGTGGAAAAAAAGTTACGTATTTATTATAGAGATGTTACATCTATGTAAAGATTGAATATGACATAGGGATCAAATATTAGAATATTTTAATGCCAGACAAGAATTGGTGGAAAAAAATTCAAGTATTTATTCTATAAATATTAAATAAAGATTATGTGTTATATAAAGCTCAATTATTGGTATCTATTAACTCCAGAAAAAAAGGGTGGAAAAAAGTTTATCTATTTATTTTATATGCATCTCTATATATGTGATATAAAGCTCAAACACTATATACAGAAGAAACATTAAAATACATTAACTCCAGACAAAAATGGGTTGAAAAAAGTTGATATACTTATCATATCAATATTAAATATTATACAAGGATCAAATATTATATAAAGATTTAATAATAAAATATATCAACTCCAGAAAATAATTATTGGGGAAGGTCTATGTACATAGTAAATAAATATTAAATATTAGTACATTAAATAAACATATTAAATAAATATTAAACATTAGTACATTAAATAAAAATATCACATAAATATTAAATATCAGTATGTTAAATAAAAAATATTAAATAAAGCTCAAATACTAGATACAGCTAAACCATTTAAATATATTAACTCCAAGGAGAAATTAGTGGAAAAAAGTTTACGTACTTATTCTATGAATACTAAATATTATACAAAGCTAAAATATTCTATAAAGCTAAGCTATTTAAATATAGTAACTCCAAGCAGACATCAGTAGAAAAAAGATTATATAATATTGAAGGTTTCTGTAGAAGTATGGAAAGATTAAATATGATAAACACATCAAGTATTAAAATACATTAACTGCAGACAAAAACTGGAAAAAAGTTAATATACTCGTTATAGAAATATTAAATATTATACAAAGCTCAAACATTATATACAGGTCACATATTAAAATATATGAACTCCAGACTAAAACTGGGGGGAAAAAAGTTTACATACTTATAATATAAACAGTAAATCTTATACAGAGCTCAGCCATTGCAATCCATGAAGTGCGGGCTCCTCCTGTGCTGCAGCTTTTCTTCTCAGGATGAAGTCGAAGTTGGCCTGGGTGCTCATGGCGTAGAACACGTTCGCCTTGCATGGGATCGCCAGCTCCGCAAGAGAGGGAGCAGAGCGAGCGTTAATGGGCGCCCCACTCAGCGCTGGGGGTTTATTCTCACCGGCAGCTGGGACAACGTGGCGATGGCGTTTCTGACGTCGCTTCGCATGTTACTCTTGCCGGCAAAATGCAGCAGAGCTCTTCAAGCAGCAGCAGCAGCAGAGTTCTGCTTCCCCACCTTTGTCCTCGGAGATGATCTGGACCAGCTCGTAATCCTCGGCTGAGCCAGACTGCAGGTTGTGCTTCTCCATGGCTCGCTGGATGACAGCAGGAGCCTTCTCTTGGTTACTCAGCTGCAAAGAGGGAGTTGCAAGGAGTCGCTTGGTAACCAAGTCGCAGATTCTGCCAGACACTAAAACACGCTCTTTGCGACACCTGGTGGTGGAGTTAGTTCAAGACAACAGACACTGCTCTAGAAATGCAGCAGGAAATCACAGCCTCTGCTCTCCTGAGCAACCACTCGGAGAGGTGAGACCTTGTTCTCAGCAGCCATCGAATCCGCAGCAAGAGCTGCCCCAGCTGCTGTTTGCAGACATCCATTAATCCACAGTCTCCCCTGCTAAACACTTTCTGCGATGTCCTGCAAAGATTCTGGGCCTTGGAGCTGGGTTTGCTGGGGAAGGGGCACCTTGTGTCACAGCTCACACACCCCAGTGCTGAGCTGGACACACAACAGCCGGCGCTGGCAGAAGAGCAGGGGCAGCAAAGCCGGCACTTGCTCAGAGTGCTTCCCTTGGCATTGTTCATCAAATACAAGCTTCAATTTCAAGGCCAGAAACCTTGAGAGATGCTCTTTGCAAACCTCTCATTCATCCCCTGCTCCACATGTTTTGATTTGTAACATCGGTCACGTTCCCTGTCAAGGAGGTCTGATCGGGGAATAGGTGTTTCCGAAACTAAAAGCACCATTCAAGTCACCTGGGGTGAAAACACCACCCACAGTAACAGCGCTTTGCTGTTCCCACCACTCACCAGGATGCTCCTGTAGATGTTGCCGCTTCTGTCCTCTTCTACGCTGGTGCGGATGACGCAGCTCTCTCCACTCTGCTGGTTGTAGACTGGCAGGACTGGCGGCACTTCTTTTGATGGAACGGGAGTCACGGAGCCGGGGCACTTCTTGGAGCACTTGTCATCAGATGGCAGCAAGGGGGGAGACAAGATCAAACACATTCATTACCATTTAATTTCAAAGATCCAAAAGCTAAAGATGACACTCTTCAGCACAACAGCCTTAACAAGGGCTTCGGCAACCCAGTTAAGGCAGCTTAGGTCAAGAGAGCAGAGTCTGCAGGACAAAGCTCCCTGGGAACGGAACCCAGCCCAGCCCAGGCTTGGTCTGGGCAGTTCCTGGCAGCTCAAACCACAGGGCTGGTGAGCTCTGACCTCACCTGCTTCTCACTCGCTCAGCTGCTCTGCCTGCCCCAGAATTAGGCTGGGCTGATGTACATGAGCCCTCCCCCCAAAATCGCCTTTCCCAGAGCTCAGGTCCCTCCATTCCACTGCCAGCAACGCTCCAGTCAAGATCCACAGGCTTGGGCAAGCGCCTGGGGCCACCGGCAGCGTCAGCAGCCTCGCACAGGCTGTTTGTGCTGAACACAGGGCCCGGGCCCTACCTTGTGCTGAGGCTCCTCAGCAGTGTCGGTGGGAGGGACGATGGTGACGGTGCTGTCCCCAGAGCTCCCACCTGGAGCAGGTTTGGGCTGCACGTTGACGGGGGTGCTGTAGGCGCTCACCCCCAAGCCCAGGAACGGCCTAGGGGAGAAAAGAAAGCACAACAGAGCTGGGCTGAGCACAGCTGTCACTTGCTTCAACAATCTGACCTGCTGTTGTGTTTTCCTATCTCGAGTGGCCTATTGTTTGTGTGTGTATAGCAAATTAGACTCTATCCTTATTTGCTCTGTTTTGCTGCTGCAAATTTGAATTGAATTTATAATCCAGCACTAAAATTGTTCCTTTGTCTGACACCTTAGAGTTATTTCTGAAGTCTTTAGTCGATAACCCTCATGGCTACTTACACCAATAGAAAGAGACAACAGCAATACGTATTTCTAGCTGGCGGTGTCTCCTCGCAGCACTGCAGTGCTCTGGATCCCCAGCCAGGTTTGTCAGCTGGTGTTTGATTTATTCCAGTTCATATTCACACACCAAGCCCCCTCCCCGTTGTACTCACAGGCTGAATCTCTTCACCACGCTCCTCTGAGCTCTGCCCGCTGCGGTGCTCTGGTCAGGAGCTGCTCCTTCGATTTCACGTGACAGACGGAAACTGCAGAACAGGCAATACCGTTAGTTAAATATCTCAAAGTGGCCATATTTGAGAAGCCCTGGGTCACTCCCACGTCCCAGAGGGTTCATCCCCACGAGGAGGAGCGCAGCTCTGTGCGTGTGTATTTCCACTCTCCGGGAGCAGCTCCTGGCAGTGCAGAGCTCAAGGCTGAGAGAACCTGAACCTGCCTGCGGGGGAAGAAAAGCTGCTTCGCCAGCTGGGCTGAGACCCTACCTCTCCTCATCACTTAAATGCCGCTGCCTCCTAAACCACTGCACGAATTTCTCATCTCCTGTCATGCAATAGCTGTTACATGAGGACTGCAACAGCTTAATTTGTGCGATTACTTCAAACTCCTAAGAAAACAAATAATAAAATAGGAATTCTAATTAGAAAAACAAAGCCAGTCTCGTTAATACACTAAACACACGCAGCAACAGATCCAGGACAAACTGCCCTCGGACAGAGGAAACCCCGGCACCTTCGCTCCTACTGATCTCTGACCAACAAGGCTCAGGCTGGAAGGCAACGCTCAGCCTTGATTTCTCGGTCCCAGGTACCCGCTTTGCTCTCTGCACCTTTGACCCACAACTATTTACTGCAGCACAAGGAAGATGGTCACAGACTGTATCTTGTGGCCAGCAAAGGTCTCACGCCAGCAGGTCTGATGCGCTCCCAGCACACAGAACACGCTTGTGTAACGTGTTCCCGTGAACACCAAACGGGGGGAACGTGCCCCAGACGTAACTCCCGCGGCAGCGAGTGCCCTGCGGCTCCTCTTCCCCTGCTGCCCGCATCTAAAAGGAATTTCTCTTCCCGCGCTGCCCCTCACAGCCCGGCAGAGGTTCACAGCGTGCCGGGGACTGTTCCTTCCTCACCCTCTGAGTAACGTGAGCGGCTGTTGGATACGCCCCAGCAAAGACAACAGGCCTCGCCAAGAGAACGCTCTAGCAGAGAGCGTCAGGCACTAACGATCACAGAACAGTCACCGTTCCACTTACCCTTCGCCGCTTCTCAAAATTGATCAGGCCGCCCTGTTGGAAGGACAGAGAAGGGATCAGAGGAGAAGAGCACAGGCTCGGCTGGAGTTAATCACAAACAGGATGAACAGGATGAAGTAGCGACACCACGGGACAGGCCAGAGCTGCCCTGACCAAAGGCCTCTACAAAGACCCATTTCCAGCACTAGGATAAGCCACAGCACTCGTGTACCTGAGTCTATTTGTTAAATACATTCCTCTCTTTTTAAGAACTGCACTAGCACCCAGTGGAAGATGCAGGAGCAGACACAGTGTCTGCAAGGGAGGGAGGAGATTTAGGATTCCAAAAATTGCCCCAAATTACCTCGAGATAGTCCTGAAGGGCTGTGTCCAGCATGACGAGGTCAGTGAGGAAGGTACCCAGGTAAGGTACCGTGCCTTGTGTGACTCCCTGCAAACGGTCAGAGCAATGGTGGATTAATTGACTGAGAAGTAATAATTATACTAATTAGAATACTCCTGTGGAAGCAAACAAAATACAACTAGTCTGCTTCACCAAACAGCGCTCTTGTAAATGATGCTTTCACGACATCATCCTTGGTATCTCAGCCAGCGGTTCATGTCTGCACAGAGCGGTATATAAGCCAAAGTGCTCATTCGTAACTCCTCTGCGTCCAATCTCGCTGTGCGGCACCTCTCGCCCCAGCAGAAAAGCCGGGATTTACAGACCCGTCTTCCCCAAAGCACCGCATACGGGAGCTCATTGGTTAGGAACAGGGCTGAGCTCGGCTTTGGGTGAGATCACAACCTGGCAACTCAAGCTAATTCCCACCTTCAGCAGCAGCTCCCTGCTCGTCGCAAAGTTGTCACAGTCGGAGAAGATTTCGCAAAGCTCTTCGAACATCAGCATTGTGTCCCTGTACAGGAAAAGATTCAATGATTTAAGTTGTTTGTAAGCACTCTGAATCAGATCAGGGTACAATTTTTTTCTCAAGAATCATTAACAGTTGGGCACAGAAAAGATAAAAGCACCAGAACACATCCAGTGACACACTGCACAGCCTTACTTTGGAACGCAGGCCCAGGTCTTCTTCAGGCAATAAACCGAGGTGGACTGCAAGGCGGAAACGATGGCCTTCAGAGACGAAAAGTTGTTCAGGATCCTACATTGCTGTGAAAGGAGCGGTTAGAAACACAGGAGCGTTAAACGTCAGCATCACCAATAGCCAGTGCTCTTCTGTCGGCCCCGTGTCCTGCTTGCTGCACATTCTCCCTGCTAAGCGGGCAGCTCTACAAATACTGAGCATCAAAAATATCACTCCCCCCTACAACCCCCCGTCCCCTCCCAGCTCCACAGCACCCGCACAAGGAACGTTAAACAGTCGCGAATAAACGCTTTACACGTCCGATACGGATCCACTTCTCCAAGATCTTCGCTCTTGGCTGTGTCTTTAATTCTTTGCTCTCCAGGATGGTGCTGAGCACGCAGTTGGTGACGGCGTTGAACTGCGAGGTGGTGGCTCTGATGCTCTGTGCCAGCTGTTTGTTCTCTTTCTTGTCCCTTCGGGACCAGATGCAGCCCAGGCAGTGGTGGGGCACAACGTTCTGGAAGAGTGTCTAGAGGGAAACAGAGGTGTCCAACTCAGCCTGGATCGCTACTGCCCACAGCAAGAAATGCACGGTTACAGTACAAACTGCAGCTGAATCAGAGCCCTCACTGCTGACAGGGGGGACAGCAGGCAGTGACAGGCCTGGGGATGACAGGCCCCCCCTCCCCTAGGGGGCGCTCGGATAGGCCAAAGGACGTTTCCTGAAAAGTTTCCAAATCATCCCCAGACTTGGGTCCAGCGTGGCCAAAAGTCTCCAAGAGACAAGTCGGAAAGAAGGATATGGAACAAAGGGAGAAAGCGAAGGGAGCAAGCCAAAGGGAGGGAAGAGGAAAATCTAGTGCCGGGCTGCAGGACTGAAATGGAGGAATGGAAAGACAAAAGCCAGGAAGCAGGAGAGTTTGAGAAAAGGAGAGAGGAAAGAAGAGACATGCAGCCAGACGAGGGCTTAGTGAGAGAGGCTGGGACAGAGAACAGGATGAGAAGGAAATAAGGCAAGTCAAGGCTGGGCCAAAGGACGTTTCCTTGCTTTATATTTTCTACCACATTTATCTGGAGACGAGGAGGAAAGCCATCAGACCCGATGGATTAGGCCCAATCAAAAACCCCGGCTACTTGAGACACTTAGACTAAGCCTAAAATGCAAAGATCTCTCCATAAGGATGGTTTTTATACTCTACTTCCACAATCTGCTGGCAGTACAAAAGAATAAGCGGCAGATCTACTTAGGCTGAGTCACGGTGCTTTGCTCCTAAGACCATGCATACCATGGGAATACTTCAGCATTTCTGCTCTGGTTTTCAGTGTATTACACCAAAACACCCACCTGATGACATCATTTCAAGAGCAACAGTAGCAATTTGCAGAATTCAGCTTCTTTGGGGAACTGAGAAATTGCTGAGCTGACACCAAGTCCTGCTGTGTCCCTGTCACCCGCAGAGTGCCCGCATCCTCACCACGGAAGCGGGCATTGTGACAAAGGTTCTATGTCAGCTGGGTGTGGCAGCCAAGCGACCCCTAGGGGAGGGGGAGCCTGTCAGCCCCGGGCCTGTCACTGCCTGCTGTCCCCCCTGTCACCAGTGAGGCCTCTGAAAAGTTTCCAAAACATCCCCAGACTTGGGTTCAGCGTGGCCGAAAGTCTCCAAGAGACAAGTCGGAAAGAAGGATATGGAACAAAGGGAGAAAGCGAAGGGAGCAAGCCAAAGGGAGGGAAGAGGAAAATCTAGTGCCGGGCTGCAGGTCTGAAATGGAGGAATGGAATGACAAAAGCCAGGAAGGAGGAGAGTTTGAGAAAAGGAGAGAGGAAAGAAGAGACATGCAGCCAGACGAGGGCTTAGTGAGAGAGGCTGGGACAGAGAACAGGATGAGAAGGAAATAAGGCAAGTGTGAAATCCAAGGGCAGAAATTATGGGTAGCAACTAACCTAGGGAAAGGTGGACTCGCTGTAGGCTCTGCCTCCTGCCCTAGGATCTGTTTTACACAAGCTGGTAGGAGGGGCTATTGAGATGGAGGGGGAGTGCAAGACAAAACTTGAAACAGAGAGGAGTTTAATAAATGCCCCATAGGAGGAATGCAAACTTGGAAAGATGGTGAATGGCCTGCACAAAGAATATTTGAATACTATGATCCAGCCACATGGGTCCAAGATGGAAACTGGGGATCCCGTACCCCTATATATATGCTAAACCAAATTATTCGGTTGCAAGCAGTGGTTGAAATAATAAGCAACCAGACGGCTGAGGCACCGAATCTCATAGCGAGACAATTGTCTCAGACCAGAGCTGCAGTGTACCAAAATCAGGGAGCGTGAGATTGTCTTTTAGCTGAAGAGAGGGGGGCGTCTGTGGGAAACTGAATACTTCGGAGTGTTGTTTGGAAAGAGATAACGATGGGGAAGCCATAATGAAAATAGCAGAGGAGATAAAACGCGTTGCACATGTACCAGTACAGAAATGCAATTCTATACTTACTAGCCATTGGTGGGGTAACTTATTTGGGGGAGCCTGGTAGAAGAAAATAGGCTTCATGATAGTATGTGCATTTCTGGGTTTACTGTTTCTGCCACGTATGACCCCGTGCTTTGTTCGGTTAATACATTCAGTAGTCCAAGCCATGCAAATCTCAGGCATGCCTATAGATCCTGAAATGGCAGCAAAAGGAACGGGGTATAAACTAATGATTTTAAAAGATAACACCAAACTGGACCTGGCCATTGCACTGGGAAGAAGAAACCCAAAAGGAAAGCGCTAGGAACTGCAGTGAGCGGGGTCACCACGCCAAAGAGCGCGAGCTCCCGCTGCAGCCCAAGAGGTGCCATTGCTGCCGGGGCACCAGCCACCCGGTCATCAGCTGCCCCAGAAGAGCAACACGAATGTTTTGTTCAACATGAGAATTTGTTTGTTCTTTGAGGGAGAAAGATAAGTCTTCTCCAGTCGAAGCAGCCTTCTTACTTGTGGTCCGAGAAAAGGTTAAATAGGGAATCATCACATTAGTACAAAAATTTGCTAACCTTCCCGAAAAGGGGGGAACTGACAGAGGGAATTAACTAACTAACTAACTAACTAACCCATTATGTTAAGAAAAAACAGAACCTTGTCGAATGCCAAGGTAAGAGGTTTTACAGCACCTAGATGTAAACTTGAGAGGACGAGATAACGATAATTTACAGCAAAAGGGGGGAACCAGTCTGATTTCAATCGACTTGGCAGCTTGGGTTCCAGTCCACTCAACATAATGAGCCAAAGGTAAAGAGGTCACTGTGACGAGGCTGAAGGAGCCTTCATCCAAAGACCCCTCCTCAAGACCACCAGATGGCACTGCGCAGGTGCAACAGGGAGGGGTCAAGGAGGAGACTATGGAAATGATCACCTGGGACTCATTTTAAGAAGAAGCGGGAAAGGTTATGAATATGTAGAGGCGTTCCTGGGGTCATTATGAATACGTAACACCTTACTGTATTAAACACACCTCATTCAGCTTCTTTGGGGAACTGAGAAATTGCTGAGCTGACACCAAGTCCTGCTGTGTCCCTGTCACCCGCAGAGTGCCCGCATCCTCACCACGGTAGCGGGCATTGTGACAAAGGTTCTATGTCAGCTGGGTGTGGCAGCCGAGCGCCCCCGAGGGGAGGGGGAGCCTGTCAGCCCCGGGCCTGTCACTGCCTACTGTCCCCCCTGTCAGCAGCGAGGCCTCGGAAAAGTTTCCAAACATCCCCAGACTTGGGTCCAGCGTGGCCAAAAGTCTCCAAGAGACAAGTCGGAAAGAAGGATATGGAACAAAGGGAGAAAGCGAAGGGAGCAAGCCAAAGGGAGGGAAGAGGAAAATCTAGTGCCGGGCTGCAGGACTGAAATGGAGGAATGGAAAGACAAAAGCCAGGAAGCAGGAGAGTTTGAGAAAAGGAGAGAGGAAAGAAGAGACATGCAGCCAGACGAGGGCTTAGTGACAGAGGCTGGCACAGAGAACAGGATGAGAAGGAAATAAGGCAAGGCAAGGCTGGGCCAAAGGACGTTTCCTTGCTTTATATTTTCTACCACATTCATCTGGAGACGAGGAGGAAAGCCATCAGACCTGATGGATTAGGTCCAGTCAAAAACCCCGGCTACTTGAGACACTTAGACTAAGCCTAAAATGCAAAGATCTCTCCATAAGGATGGTTTTTATACTCTACTTCCACAATCGGCTGCCAGTACAAAAGAATAAGCGGCAGATCTACTTAGGCTGAGTCACGGTGCTTTGCTCCTAAGACCATGCATACCATGGGAATATTTCAGCATTTCTGCTCTGGTTTTCAGTGTATTATACCAAAACACCCACCTCATGACGTCATTTCAAGAACAACAGCAGCAATTTGCAGAATTCAGCTTCTTTGGGGAACTGAGAAATTGCTGAGCTGACACCAAGTCCTGCTGTGTCCCTGTCACCCGCAGAGTGCCCGCATCCTCCCAACGGTAGCGGGCATTGTGACAAAGGTTCTATGTCAGCTGGGTGTGGCAGCCGAGCGCCCCCGAGGGGAGGAAGAGCCTGTCAGCCCCGGGCCTGTCAGCCCCGGGCCTGTCACTGCCTGCTGTCTCCCCCCTCAGCAGCGAGGCCTCGGAAAAGTTTCGAAAACATCCCCAGACTTGGGTCCAGCGTGGCCAAAAGTCTCCAAGAGACAAGTCGGAAAGAAGGATATGGAACAAAGGGAGAAAGCGAAGGGAGCAAGCCAAAGGGAGGGAAGAGGAAAATCTAGTGCCGGGCTGCAGGACCGAAATGGAGGAATGGAAAGACAAAAGCCAGGAAGCAGGAGATTTTGAGAAAAGGAGAGAGGAAAGAAGAGACATGCAGCCAGACGAGGGCTTAGTGACAGAGGCTGGCACAGAGAACAGGATGAGAAGGAAATAAGGCAAGGCAAGGCTAGGCCAAAGGACGTTTCCTTGCTTTATATTTTCTACCACATTCATCTGGAGACAAGGAAGAAAGCCATCAGACCTGATGGATTAGGACTAATCAAAAACCCCGGCTACTTGAGACACTTAGACTAAGCCTAAAACGCAAAGATCTCTCCATAAGGATGTTTTTTATACTCTACTTCCACAATCTGCTGCCAGTACAAAAGAATAAGCGGCAGATCTACTTAGGCTGAGTCACGGTGCTTTGCTCCTAAGACCATGCATACCATGGGAATATTTCAGCATTTCTGCTCTGGTTTTCAGTGTATTACACCAAAACACCCACCTGATGATGTCATTTCAAGAACAACAGCAGCAATTTGCAGAATTCAGCTTCTTTGGGGAACTAGAGAAATTGCTGAGCTGACACCAAGTCCTGCTGTGTCCCTATCACCCGCAGAGTGCCCGCATCCTCCCAACGGTAGCGGGCATTGTGACAAAGGTTCTATGTCAGCTGGGTGTGGCAGCCGAGCGCCCCCGAGGGGAGGCGAAGCCTGTCATCCCCGGGCCTGTCACTGCCTGCTGTCTCCCCCCTCAGGAGCGAGGCCTCTGAAAAGTTTCCAAAACATCCCCAGACTTGGGTCCAGCGTGGCCAAAAGTCTCCAAGAGACAAGTCGGAAAGAAGGATATGGAACAAAGAGAAAGCGAAGGGAGACAGCCAAAGGGAGGGAAGAGGAAAATCTAGTGCCGGACTGCAGGACTGAAATGGAGGAATGGAAAGACAAAAGCCAGGAAGCAGGAGAGTTTGAGAAAAGGAGAGAGGAAAGAAGAGACATGCAGCCAGACGAGGGCTTAGTGACAGAGGCTGGCACAGAGAACAGGATGAGAAGGAAATAAGGCAAGGCAAAATACAACAAAGGACGTTTCCTTGCTTTATATTTTCTACCACATTCATCTGGAGACGAGGAGGAAAGCCATCAGACCTGACGGATTAGGCCCAATCAAAAACCCCGGCTACTTGAGACACTTAGACTAAGCCTAAAATGCAAAGATCTCTCCATAAGGATGGCTTTTATACTCTACTTCCACAATCTGCTGGCAGTACAAAAGAATAAGCGGCAGATCTACTTAGGCTGAGTCACGGTGCTTTGCTCCTAAGACCATGCATACCATGGGAATAGTTCAGCATTTCTGCTCTGGTTTTCAGTGTATTACACCAAAACACCCACCTGATGATGTCATTTCAAGAACAACAGCAGCAATTTGCAGAATTCAGCTTCTTTGGGGAACTGAGAAATTGCTGAGCTGACACCAAGTCCTGCTGTGTCCCTGTCACCCGCAGAGTGCCCGCATCCTCCCAACGGTAGCGGGCATTGTGACAAAGGTTCTATGTCAGCTGGGTGTGGCAGCCGAGCGACCCCTAGGGGAGGGCGAGCCAGTCAGCCCCGGGCCTGTCACTGCCTGCTGTCTCCCCCCTCAGGAGCGAGGCCTCGGAAAAGTTTCCAAAACATCCCCAGACTTGGGTCCAGCGTGGCCAAAAGTCTCCAAGAGACAAGTTGGAAAGAAGGATATGGAACAAAGTGAGAAAGCGAAGGGAGGAAGCCAAAGGGAGGAAAGAGGAATATCTAGTGCCGGGCTGCAGGACTGAAATGGAGGAATGGAAAGACAAAAGCCAGGAAGCAGGAGAGTTTGAGAAAAGGAGAGAGGAAAGAAGAGACATGCAGCCAGACGAGGGCTTAGTGAGAGAGGCTGGGACAGAGAACAGGATGAGAAGGAAATAAGGCAAGGCAAGGCTAGGCCAAAGGACGTTTCCTTGATTTATATTTTCTACCACATTCATCTGGAGACGAGGAGGAAAGCCATCAGACCTGATGGATTAGGCCCAATCAAAAACCCCGGCTACTTGAGACACTTAGACTAAGCCTAAAATGCAAAGATCTCTCCATAAGGATGGGTTTTATACTCTACTTCCACAATCTGCTGGCAGTACAAAAGAATAAGCGGCAGATCTACTTAGGCTGAGTCACGGTGCTTTGCTCCTAAGACCATGCATACCATGGGAATATTTCAGCATTTCTGCTCTGGTTTTCAGTGTATTACACCAAATCACCCACCTGATGACGTCATTTCAAGAACAACAGCAGCAATTTGCAGAATTCAGCTTCTTTGGGCAACTGAGCAATTGCTGAGCTGACACCAAGTCCTGCTGTGTCCCTGTCACCCGCAGAGTGCCCGCATCCTCACCACGGTAGTGGGCATTGTGACAAAGGTTCTATGTCAGCTGGGTGTGGCAGCCGAGCGCCCCCTAGGGGAGGGGGAGCCTGTCAGCCCCGGGCCTGTCACTGCCTGCTGTCCCCCCTGTCAGCAGCGAGGCCTCGGAAAAGTTTCCAAAATATCCCCAGACTTGGGTCCAGCGTGGCCAAAAGTCTCCAAGAGACAAGTCGGAAAGAAGGATATGGAACAAAGGGAGAAAGCGAAGGGAGCAAGCCAAAGGGAGGGAAGAGGAAAATCTAGTGCCGGGCGGCAGGACTGAAATGGAGGAATGGAAAGACAAAAGCCAGGAAGCAGGAGAGTTTGAGAAAAGGAGAGAGGAAAGAAGAGACAGGCAGCCAGACGAGGGGTTAGTGAGAGAGGCTGGGACAGAGAACATGGTGAGAAGGAAATAAGGCAAGGCAAAATACGCCAAAGGACGTTTCCTTGCTTTATATTTTCTACCACATTCATCTGGAGACGAGGAGGAAAGCCATCAGACCTGACGGATTAGACCCAATCAAAAACCCCGGCTACTTGAGACACTTAGACTAAGTCTAAAATGCAAAGATCTCTCCATAAGGATGGGTTTTATACTCTACTTCCACAATCTGCTGGCAGTACAAAAGAATAAGCGGCAGATCTACTTAGGCTGAGTCACAGTGCTTTGCTCCTAAGACCATGCATACCATGGGAATACTTCAGCATTTCTGCTCTGGTTTTCAGTGTATTACACCAAAACACCCACCTGATGACATCATTTCAAGAGCAACAGTAGCAATTTGCAGAATTCAGCTTCTTTGGGGAACTGAGAAATTGCTGAGCTGACACCAAGTCCTGCTGTGTCCCTGTCACCCGCAGAGTGCCCGCATCCTCACCACGGTAGCGGGCATTGTGACAAAGGTTCTATGTCAGCTGGGTGTGGCAGCCGAGCGCCCCCTAGGGGAGGGGGAGCCTGTCAGCCCCGGGCCTGTCACTGCCTGCTGTCCCCCCTGTCACCAGTGAGGCCTCTGAAAAGTTTCCAAAACATCCCCAGACTTGGGTTCAGCGTGGCCGAAAGTCTCCAAGAGACAAGTCGGAAAGAAGGATATGGAACAAAGGGAGAAAGCGAAGGGAGCAAGCCAAAGGGAGGGAAGAGGAAAATCTAGTGCCGGGCTGCAGGTCTGAAATGGAGGAATGGAATGACAAAAGCCAGGAAGGAGGAGAGTTTGAGAAAAGGAGAGAGGAAAGAAGAGACATGCAGCCAGACGAGGGCTTAGTGAGAGAGGCTGGGACAGAGAACAGGATGAGAAGGAAATAAGGCAAGTGTGAAATCCAAGGGCAGAAATTATGGGTAGCAACTAACCTAGGGAAAGGTGGACTCGCTGTATGCTCTGCCTCCTGCCCTAGGATCTGTTTTACACAAGCTGGTAGGAGGGGCTATTGAGATGGAGGGGGAGTGCAAGACAAAACTTGAAACAGAGAGGAGTTTAATAAATGCCCCATAGGAGGAATGCAAACTTGGAAAGATGGTGAATGGCCTGCACAAAGAATATTTGAATACTATGATCCAGCCACATGGGTCCAAGATGGAAACTGGGGATCCCGTACCCCTATATATATGCTAAACCAAATTATTCGGTTGCAAGCAGTGGTTGAAATAATAAGCAACCAGACGGCTGAGGCACCGAATCTCATAGCGAGACAATTGTCTCAGACCAGAGCTGCAGTGTACCAAAATCAGGGAGCGTGAGATTGTCTTTTAGCTGAAGAGAGGGGGGCGTCTGTGGGAAACTGAATACTTCGGAGTGTTGTTTGGAAAGAGATAACGATGGGGAAGCCATAATGAAAATAGCAGAGGAGATAAAACGCGTTGCACATGTACCAGTACAGAAATGCAATTCTATACTTACTAGCCATTGGTGGGGTAACTTATTTGGGGGAGCCTGGTAGAAGAAAATAGGCTTCATGATAGTATGTGCATTTCTGGGTTTACTGTTTCTGCCACGTATGACCCCGTGCTTTGTTCGGTTAATACATTCAGTAGTCCAAGCCATGCAAATCTCAGGCATGCCTATAGATCCTGAAATGGCAGCAAAAGGAACGGGGTATAAACTAATGATTTTAAAAGATAACACCAAACTGGACCTGGCCATTGCACTGGGAAGAAGAAACCCAAAAGGAAAGCGCTAGGAACTGCAGTGAGCGGGGTCACCACGCCAAAGAGCGCGAGCTCCCGCTGCAGCCCAAGAGGTGCCATTGCTGCCGGGGCACCAGCCACCCGGTCATCAGCTGCCCCAGAAGAGCAACACGAATGTTTTGTTCAACATGAGAATTTGTTTGTTCTTTGAGGGAGAAAGATAAGTCTTCTCCAGTCGAAGCAGCCTTCTTACTTGTGGTCCGAGAAAAGGTTAAATAGGGAATCATCACATTAGTACAAAAATTTGCTAACCTTCCCGAAAAAGGGGGAACTGACAGAGGGAATTAACTAACTAACTAACTAACTAACCCATTATGTTAAGAAAAAACAGAACCTCGTCGAATGCCAAGGTAAGAGGTTTTACAGCACCTAGATGTAAACTTGAGAGGACGAGATAATGATAATTTACAGCAAAAGGGGGGAACCAGTCTGATTTCAATCGACTTGGCAGCTTGGGTTCCAGTCCACTCAACATAATGAGCCAAAGGTAAAGAGGTCACTGTGACGAGGCTGAAGGAGCCTTCATCCAAAGACCCCTCCTCAAGACCACCAGATGGCACTGCGCAGGTGCAACAGGGAGGGGTCAAGGAGGAGACTATGGAAATGATCACCTGGGACTCATTTTAAGAAGAAGCGGGAAAGGTTATGAATATGTAGAGGCGTTCCTGGGGTCATTATGAATACGTAACACCTTACTGTATTAAACACACCTCATTCAGCTTCTTTGGGGAACTGAGAAATTGCTGAGCTGACACCAAGTCCTGCTGTGTCCCTGTCACCCGCAGAGTGCCCGCATCCTCACCACGGTAGCGGGCATTGTGACAAAGGTTCTATGTCAGCTGGGTGTGGCAGCCGAGCGCCCCCGAGGGGAGGGGGAGCCTGTCAGCCCCGGGCCTGTCACTGCCTGCTGTCCCCCCTGTCAGCAGCGAGGCCTCGGAAAAGTTTCCAAACATCCCCAGACTTGGGTCCAGCGTGGCCAAAAGTCTCCAAGAGACAAGTCGGAAAGAAGGATATGGAACAAAGGGAGAAAGCGAAGGGAGCAAGCCAAAGGGAGGGAAGAGGAAAATCTAGTGCCGGGCTGCAGGACTGAAATGGAGGAATGGAAAGACAAAAGTCAGGAAGCAGGAGAGTTTGAGAAAAGGAGAGAGGAAAGAAGAGACATGCAGCCAGACGAGGGCTTAGTGAGAGAGGCTGGGACAGAGAACATGGTGAGAAGGAAATAAGGCAAGGCAAAATACGCCAAAGGACGTTTCCTTGCTTTATATTTTCTACCACATTCATCTGGAGACGAGGAGGAAAGCCATCAGACCTGACGGATTAGACCCAATCAAAAACCCCGGCTACTTGAGACACTTAGACTAAGCCTAAAATGCAAAGATCTCTCCATAAGGATGGTTTTTATACTCTACTTCCACAATCGGCTGCCAGTACAAAAGAATAAGCGGCAGATCTACTTAGGCTGAGTCACGGTGCTTTGCTCCTAAGACCATGCATACCATGGGAATATTTCAGCATTTCTGCTCTGGTTTTCAGTGTATTATACCAAAACACCCACCTGATGACATCATTTCAAGAACAACAGCAGCAATTTGCAGAATTCAGCTTCTTTGGGGAACTGAGAAATTGCTGAGCTGACACCAAGTCCTGCTGTGTCCCTGTCACCCGCAGAGTGCCCGCATCCTCACCACGGTAGCGGGCATTGTGACAAAGGTTCTATGTCAGCTGGGTGTGGCAGCCGAGCGCCCCCTAAGGGAGGGGGAGCCTGTCAGCCCCGGGCTTGTCACTGCCTGCTGTCCCCCCTGTCACCAGCGAGGCCTCTGAAAAGTTTCCAAAACATCCCCAGACTTGGGTCCAGGGTGGCCAACGGTCTCCAAGAGACAAGTCGGAAAGAAGGATATGGAACAAAGGGAGAAAGCGAAGGGAGCAAGCCAAAGGGAGGAAAGAGGAATATCTAGTGCTGGGCTGCAGGACTGAAATGGAGGAATGGAAAGACAAAAGCCAGGAAGCAGGAGAGTTTGAGAAAAGGAGAGAGGAAAGAAGAGACATGCAGCCAGACGAGGGCTTAGTGAGAGAGGCTGGGACAGAGAACAGGATGAGAAGGAAATAAGGCAAGGCAAGGCTAGGCCAAAGGACGTTTCCTTGATTTATATTTTCTAACACATTCATCTGGAGACGAGGAGGAAAGCCATCAGACCTGATGGATTAGGCCCAATCAAAAACACCGGCTACTTGAGACACTTAGACTAAGCCTAAAATGCAAAGATCTCTCCATAAGGATGGGTTTTATACTCTACTTCCACAATCTGCTGGCAGTACAAAAGAATAAGCGGCAGATCTACTTAGGCTGAGTCACGGTGCTTTGCTCCTAAGACCATGCATACCATAAGAATATTTCAGCATCTCTGCTCTGGTTTTCAGTGTATTACACCAAAACACCCACCTGATGACGTCCTTTCAAGAACAACAGCAGCAATTTGCAGAATTCAGCTTCTTTGGGGAACTGAGAAATTGCTCAGCTGACACCAAGTCCTGCTGTGTCCCTGTCACCCGCAGAGTGCCCGCATCCTCACCACGGTAGCGGGCATTGTGACAAAGGTTCTATGTCAGCTGGGTGTGGCAGCCGAGCGCCCCCGAGGGGAGGGGGAGCCTGTCAGCCCCGGGCCTGTCACTGCCTGCTGTCTCCCCCCTCAGGAGCGAGGCCTCAGAAAAGTTTCCAAAACATCCCCAGACTTGGGTCCAGCGTGGCCGAAAGTCTCCAAGAGACAAGTCGGAAAGAAGGATATGGAACAAAGGGAGAAAGCGAAGGGAGCAAGCCAAAGGGAGGGAAGAGGAAAATCTAGTGCCGGGCTGCAGGACTGAAATGGAGGAATGGAAAGACAAAAGCCAGGAAGCAGGAGAGTTTGAGAAAAGGAGAGAGGAAAGAAGAGACATGCAGACAGACGAGGGCTTAGTGAGAGAGGCTGGCACAGAGAACAGGATGGGAAGGAAATAAGGCAATGCAAGACTAGGCCAAAGGACGCTTCCTTGCTTTATATTTTCTACCACATTCATCTGGAGACGAGGAGGAAAGCCATCAGACCTGATGGATTAGGCCCAATCAAAAACCCCGGCTACTTGAGACACTTAGACTAAGCCTAAAATGCAAAGATCTCTCCATAAGGATGGGTTTTATACTCTACTTCCACAATCTGCTGGCAGTACAAAAGAATAAGCGGCAGATCTACTTAGGCTGAGTCACGGTGCTTTGCTCCTAAGACCATGCATACCATGGGAATATTTCAGCATTTCTGCTCTGGTTTTCAGTGTATTACACCAAAACACCCACCTGATGACATCATTTCAACGAACAACAGCAGCAATTTGCAGAATTCAACTTCTTTGGGGAACTGAGAAATTGCTGAGCTGACTCCAAGTCCTGCTGTGTCCCTGTCACCCGCAGAGTGCCCGCATCCTCACCACGGTAGCGGGCATTGTGACAAAGGTTCTATGTCAGCTGGGTGTGGCAGCCGAGCGCCCCCTAGGGGAGGGGGAGCCTGTCAGCCCCGGGCCTGTCACTGCCTGCTGTCCCCCCTGTCAGCAGCGAGGCCTCTGAAAAGTTTCGAAAACATCCCCAGACTTGGGTCCAGCGTGGCCAAAAGTCTCCAAGAGACAAGTCGGAAAGAAGGATATGGAACAAAGGGAGAAAGCGAAGGGAGCAAGCCAAAGGGAGGGAAGAGGAAAATCTCATGCCGGGCTGCAGGACTGAAATCGAGGAATGGAAAGACAAAAGCCAGGAAGCAGGAGAGTTTGAGAAAAGGAGAGAGGAAAGAAGAGACATGCAGCCAGACGAGGGCTTAGTGAGAGAGGCTGGGACAGAGAACAGGATGAGAAGAAAATAAGGCAAGGCAAGGCTGGAACAAAGCACGTTTCCTTGCTTTATATTTTCTACCACATTCATCTGGAGACAGGGAGGAAAGCCATCAGACCTGATGGATTAGGCCCAATCAAAAACCCCGGCTACTTGAGACACTTAGACTAAGCCTAAAATGCAAAGATCTCTCCATAAGGATGGTTTTTATACTCTACTTCCACAATCTGCTGGCAGTACAAAAGAATAAGCGGCAGATCTACTTAGGCTGAGTCACGGTGCTTTGCTCCTAAGACCATGCATACCATGGGAATATTTCAGCATTTCTGCTCTGGTTTTCAGTGTATTACACCAAAACACCCACCTGATGACGTCATTTCACGAGTAACAGCAGCAATTTGCAGAATTCAGCTTCTTTGGGGAACTCAGAAATTGCTGAGCTGACACCAAGTCCTGCTGTGTCCCTGTCACCCGCAGAGTGCCCGCATCCTCACCACGGTAGCGGGCATTGTGACAAAGGTTCTATGTCAGCTGGGTGTGGCAGCCGAGCGCCCCCTAGGGGAGGGGGAGCCTGTCAGCCCCGGGCCTGTCACTGCCTGCTGTCCCCCCTGTCACCAGCGAGGCCTCTGAAAAGTTTCCAAAACATCCCCAGACTTGGGTCCAGCGTGGCCAAAAGTCTCCAAGAGACAAGTCGGAAAGAAGGATATGGAACAAAGGGAGAAAGCGAAGGGAGCAAGCCAAAGGGAGGGAAGAGGAAAATCTAGTGCCGGGCTGCAGGACTGAAATGGAGGAATGGAAAGACAAAAGCCAGGAAGCAGGAGAGTTTGAGAAAAGGAGAGAGGAAAGAAGAGACATGCAGCCAGACGAGGGCTTAGTGACAGAGGCTGGCACAGAGAACAGGATGAGAAGGAAATAAGGCAAGGCAAGGCTGGGCCAAAGGACGTTTCCTTGCTTTATATTTTCTACCACATTCATCTGGAGACGAGGAGGAAAGCCATCAGACCTGACGGATTAGGCCCAATCAAAAACCCCGGCTACTTGAGACACTTAGACTAAGCCTAAAATGCAAAGATCTCTCCATAAGGATGGTTTTTATACTCTACTTCCACAATCTGCTGGCAGTACAAAAGAATAAGCGGCAGATCTACTTAGGCTGAGTCACGGTGCTTTGCTCCTAAGACCATGCATACCATAAGAATATTTCAGCATTTCTGCTCTGGTTTTCAGTGTATTACACCAAAACACCCACCTGATGACGTCATTTCACGAGTAACAGCAGCAATTTGCAGAATTCAGCTTCTTTGGGGAACTCAGAAATTGCTCAGCTGACACCAAGTCCTGCTGTGTCCCTGTCACCCGCAGAGTGCCTGCATCCTCACCACGGTAGCGGGCATTGTGACAAAGGTTCTATGTCAGCTGGGTGTGGCAGCCGAGCGCCCCCTAGGGGAGGGGGAGCCTGTCAGCCCCGGGCCTGTCACTGCCTGCTGTCTCCCCCCTCAGCAGCGAGGCCTCGGAAAAATTTCCAAAACATCCCCAGACTTGGCTCCAAAGTGGCCAAAAGTCTCCAAGAGACAAGTCGGAAAGAAGGATATGGAACAAAGGGAGAAAGCGAAGGGAGCAAGCCAAAGGGAGGGAAGAGGAAAATCTCGTGCCGGGCTGCAGGACTGAAATGGAGGAATGGAAAGACAAAAGCCAGGAAGCAGGAGAGTTTGAGAAAAGGAGAGAGGAAAGAAGAGACATGCAGCCAGACGAGGGCTTAGTGAGAGAGGCTGGGACAGAGAACAGGATGAGAAGAAAATAAGGCAAGGCAAGGCTGGAACAAAGCACGTTTCCTTGCTTTATATTTTCTACCACATTCATCTGGAGACAGGGAGGAAAGCCATCAGACCTGATGGATTAGGACCAATCAAAAATCCCGGCTGCTTGAGACACTTAGACTAAGCCTAAAATGCAAAGATCTCTCCATAAGGATGGGTTTTATACTCTACTTCCACAATCTGCTGGCAGTACAAAAGAATAAGCGGCAGATCTACTTAGGCTGAGTCACGGTGCTTTGCTCCTAAGACCATGCATACCATGGGAATATTTCAGCATTTCTGCTCTGGTTTTCAGTGTATTACACCAAAACACCCACCTGATGACATCATTTCAAGAACAACAGCAGCAATTTGCAGAATTCAGCTTCTTTGGGGAACTGAGAAATTGCTGAGCTGACACCAAGTCCTGCTGTGTCCCTGTCACCCGCAGAGTGCCCGCATCCTCCCAACGGTAGCGGGCATTGTGACAAAGGTTCTATGTCAGCTGGGTGTGGCAGCCGAGTGCCCCCGAGGGGAGGAAGAGCCTGTCAGCCCCGGGCCTGTCAGCCCCGGGCCTGTCACTGCCTGCTGTCTCCCCCCTCAGCAGCGAGGGCTCTGAAAAGTTTCCAAAACATCCCCAGACTTGGGTCCAGCGTGGCCAAAAGTCTCCAAGAGACAAGTCGGAAAGAAGGATATGGAACAAAGGGAGAAAGCGAAGGGAGCAAGCCAAAGGGAGGGAAGAGGAAAATCTAGTGCCGGGCTGCAGGACCGAAATGGAGGAATGGAAAGACAAAAGCCAGGAAGCAGGAGAGTTTGAGAAAAGGAGAGAGGAAAGAAGAGACATGCAGCCAGACGAGGGCTTAGTGACAGAGGCTGGCACAGAGAACAGGATGAGAAGGAAATAAGGCAAGGCAAGGCTAGGCCAAAGGACGTTTCCTTGCTTTATATTTTCTACCACATTCATCTGGAGACAAGGAGGAAAGCCATCAGACCTGATGGATTAGGACTAATCAAAAACCCCGGCTACTTGAGACACTTAGACTAAGCCTAAAATGCAAAGATCTCTCCATAAGGATGGTTTTTATACTCTACTTCCACAATCTGCTGGCAGTACAAAAGAATAAGCGGCAGATCTACTTAGGCTGAGTCACGGTGCTTTGCTCCTAAGACCATGCATACCATGGGAATATTTCAGCATTTCTGCTCTGGTTTTCAGTGTATTACACCAAAACACCCACCTGATGACGTCATTTCACGAGTAACAGCAGCAATTTGCAGAATTCAGCTTCTTTGGGGAACTCAGAAATTGCTGAGCTGACACCAAGTCCTGCTGTGTCCCTGTCACCCGTAGAGTGCCCGCATCCTCCCAACGGTAGCAGGCATTGTGACAAAGGTTCTATGTCAGCTGGGTGTGGCAGCCGAGCGCCCCCTAAGGGAGGGGGAGCCTCTCAGCCCCGGGCTTGTCACTGCCTGCTGTCCCCCCTGTCACCAGCGAGGCCTCTGAAAAGTTTCAAAAACATCCCCAGACTTGGGTCCAGCGTGGCCAAAAGTCTCCAAGAGACAAGTCGGAAAGAAGGATATGCAACAAAGAGAGAAAGCGAAGGGAGACAGCCAAAGGGAGGGAAGAGGAAAATCTAGTGTCGGGCTGCAGGACTGAAATGGAGGAATAGAAAGACAAAAGCCAGGAAGCAGGAGAGTTTGAGAAAAGGAGAGAGGAAAGAAGAGACATGCAGCCAGACGAGGGGTTAGTGAGAGAGCCTGGCACAGAGAACAGGAGGAGAAGGAAATAAGGCAAGGCAAGGCTGGGTCAAAGGACGTTTCCTTGCTTTATATTTTCTACCACATTCATCTGGAGACGAGGAGGAAAGCCATCAGCCCTGATGGATTAGGCCAAATCAAAAACCCCGGCTACTTGAGACACTTAGACTAAGCCTAAAACGCAAAGATCTCTCCATAAGGATGGTTTTTATACTCTACTTCCACAATCTGCTGGCAGTACAAAAGAATAAGTGGCAGATCTACTCAGGCTGACTCACGGTGCTTTGCTCCTAAGACCATGCATACCATGGGAATATTTCAGCATTTCTGCCCTGGTTTTCAGTGTATTACACCAAAACACCCACCTGATGATGTCATTTCAAGAACAACAGCAGCAATTTGCAGAATTCAGCTTCTTTGGGGAACTGAGAAATTGCTGAGCTGACACCAAGTCCTGCTGTGTCCCTATCACCCGCAGAGTGCCCGCATCCTCCCAACGGTAGCGGGCATTGTGACAAAGGTTCTATGTCAGCTGGGTGTGGCAGCCGAGCGCCCCTGAGGGGAGGCGAAGCCTTTCAACCCCGGGCCTGTCACTGCCTGCTGTCCCCCCTGTCAGCAGCGAGGCCTCGGAAAAGTTTCCAAAACATCCCCAGACTTGGGTCCAGCGTGGCCAAAAGTCTCCAAGAGACAAGTCGGAAAGAAGGATATGGAACAAAGAGAAAGCGAAGGGAGACAGCCAAAGGGAGGGAAGAGGAAAATCTAGTGCCGGACTGCAGGACTGAAATGGAGGAATGGAAAGACAAAAGCCAGGAAGCAGGAGAGTTTGAGAAAAGGAGAGAGGAAAGAAGAGACATGCAGCCAGACGAGGGGTCAGTGAGAGAGGCTGGGACAGAGAACAGGATGAGAAGGAAATAAGGCAAGGCAAGGCTGGGCCAAAGGACGTTTCCTTGCTTTATATTTTCTACCACATTCATCTGGAGACGAGGAGGAAAGCCATCAGACCTGATGGATTAGGCCCAATCAAAAACCCTGGCTACTTGAGACACTTAGACTAAGCCTAAAATGCAAAGATCTCTCCATAAGGATGGTTTTTATACTCTACTTCCACAACCTGCTGGCAGTACAAAAGAATAAGCGGCAGATCTACTTAGGCTGAGTCACGGTGCTTTGCTCCTAAGACCATGCATACCATGGGAATATTTCAGCATTTCTGCTCTGGTTTTCAGTGTATTACACCAAAACACCCACCTGATGACGTCATTTCACGAGTAACAGCAGCAATTTGCAGAATTCAGCTTCTTTGGGGAACTGAGAAATTGCTGAGCTGACACCAAGTCCTGCTGTGTCCCTGTCACCCGCAGAGTGCTCGCATCCTCACCACGGTAGCGGGCATTGTGACAAAGGTTCTATGTCAGCTGGGTGTGGCAGCCGAGCGCCCCCTAGGGGAGGGGGAGCCTGTCAGCCCCGGGCCTGTCACTGCCTGCTGTCCCCCCTGTCACCAGCGAGGCCTCTGAAAAGTTTCCAAACATCCCCAGACTTGGGTCCAGGGTGGCCAAGGGTCTCCAAGAGACAAGTCGGAAAGAAGGATATGGAACAAAGGGAGAAAGCGAAGGGAGCAAGCCAAAGGGAGGGAAGAGGAAAATCTAGTGCCGGGCTGCAGGACCGAAATGGAGGAATGGAAAGACAAAAGCCAGGAAGCAGGAGAGTTTGAGAAAAGGAGAGAGGAAAGAAGAGACATGCAGCCAGACGAGGGCTTAGTGAGAGAGGCTGGGACAGAGAACAGGATGAGAAGGAAATAAGGCAAGGCAAAATACGCCAAAGGACGTTTCCTTGCTTTATATTTTCTACCACATTCATCTGGAGACGAGGAGGAAAGCCATCAGACCTGACGGATTAGGCCCAATCAAAAACCCCGGCTACTTGAGACACTTAGACTAAGCCTAAAATGCAAAGATCTCTCCATAAGGATGGGTTCTATGCTCTATTTCCACAATCTGCTGCCAGTACAAAAGAATAAGCGGCAGATCTACTTAGGCTGAGTCACGGTGCTTTGCTCCTACGACCACCCATACCATGGGAATATTTCAGCATTTCTGCCCTGGTTTTCAGTGTATTACACCAAAACACCCACCTGATGATGTCATTTCAAGAACAACAGCAGCAATTTCCAGAATTCAGCTTCTTTGGGGAACTGAGAAATTGCTGAGCTGACACCAAGTCCTGCTGTGTCCCTGTCACCCGCAGAGTGCCCGCATCCTCCCAACGGTAGCGGGCATTGTGACAAAGGTTCTATGTCAGCTGGGTGTGGCAGCCGAGCGCCCCCTAGGGGAGGGGGAGCCTGTCAGCCCCGGGCCTGTCACTGCCTGCTGTCTCCCCCCTCAGGAGCGAGGCCTCGGAAAAGTTTCCAAAACATCCCCAGACTTGGGTCCAGCGTGGCCAAAAGTCTCCAAGAGACAAGTTGGAAAGAAGGATATGGAACAAAGAGAGAAAGCGAAGGGAGGAAGCCAAAGGGAGGAAAGAGGAATATCTAGTGCCGGGCTGCAGGACTGAAATGGAGGAATGGAAAGACAAAAGCCAGGAAGCAGGAGAGTTTGAGAAAAGGAGAGAGGAAAGAAGAGACATGCAGCCAGACGAGGGCTTAGTGAGAGAGGCTGGGACAGAGAACAGGATGAGAAGGAAATAAAGCAAGGCAAGGCTAGGCCAAAGGACGTTTCCTTGCTTTATATTTTCTACCACATTCATCTGGAGACGAGGAGGAAAGCCATCAGACCTGACGGATTAGGCCCAATCAAAAACCCCGGCTACTTGAGACACTTAGACTAAGCCTAAAATGCAAAGATCTCTCCATAAGGATGGTTTTTATACTCTACTTCCACAATCTGCTGGCAGTACAAAAGAATAAGCGGCAGATCTACTTAGGCTGAGTCACGGTGCTTTGCTCCTAAGACCATGCATACCATGGGAATATTTCAGCATTTCTGCTCTGGTTTTCAGTGTATTACACCAAAACACCCACCTGATGACGTCATTTCAAGAACAACAGCAGCAATTTGCAGAATTCAGCTTCTTTGGGGAACTGAGAAATTGCTCAGCTGACACCAAGTCCTGCTGTGTCCCTGTCACCCGCAGAGTGCCCGCATCCTCACCACGGTAGCGGGCATTGTGACAAAGGTTCTATGTCAGCTGGGTGTGGCAGCTGAGCGCCCCCTAGGGGAGGGGGAGCCTGTCAGCCCCGGGCCTGTCACTGCCTGCTGTCTCCCCCCTCAGGAGCGAGGCCTCGGAAAAGTTTCCAAAACATCCCCAGACTTGGGTCCAGCGTGGCCAAAAGTCTCCAAGAGACAAATTGGAAAGAAGGATATGGAACAAAGAGAGAAAGCGAAGGGAGGAAGCCAAAGGGAGGAAAGAAAAATATCTAGTGCCGGGCTGCAGGACTGAAATGGAGGAATGGAAAGACAAAAGCCAGGAAGCAGGAGAGTTTGAGAAAAGGAGAGAGGAAAGAAGAGACATGCAGCCAGACGAGGGCTTAGTGAGAGAGGCTGGGACAGAGAACAGGATGAGAAGGAAATAAGGCAAGGCAAGGCTAGGCCAAAGGAAGTTTCCTTGATTTATATTTTCTAACACATTCATCTGGAGACGAGGAGGAAAGCCATCAGACCTGATGGATTAGGCCCAATCAAAAACCCCGGCTACTTGAGACACTTAGACTAAGCCTAAAATGCAAAGATCTCTCCATAAGGATGGGTCTTATACTCTACTTCCACAATCTGCTGGCAGTACAAAAGAATAAGCGGCAGATCTACTTAGGCTGAGTCACGGTGCTTTGCTCCTAAGACCATGCATACCATAAGAATATTTCAGCATTTCTGCTCTGGTTTTCAGTGTATTACACCAAAACACCCACCTGATGACATCATTTCAAGAACAACAGCAGCAATTTGCAGAATTCAGCTTCTTTGGGGAACTGAGAAATTGCTGAGCTGACTCCAAGTCCTGCTGTGTCCCTGTCACCCGCAGAGTGCCCGCATCCTCACCACGGTAGCGGGCATTGTGACAAAGGTGCTATGTCAGCTGGGTGTGGCAGCCGAGCGCCCCCTAGGGGAGGGGGAGCCTGTCAGCCCCGGGCCTGTCACTGCCTGCTGTCCCCCCTGTCAGCAGCGAGGCCTCAGAAAAGTTTCCAAAACATCCCCAGACTTGGGTCCAGCGTGGCCAAAAGTCTCCAAGAGACAAGTCGGAAAGAAGGATATGGAACAAAGAGAGAAAGCGAAGGGAGCAAGCCAAAGGGAGGGAAGAGGAAAATCTTGTGCCGGGCTGCAGGACTGAAATGGAGGAATGAAAAGACAAAAGCCAGGAAGCAGGAGAGTTTGAGAAAAGGAGAGAGGAAAGAAGAGACATGCAGCCAGACGAGGGCTTAGTGAGAGAGGCTGGGACAGAGAACAGGATGAGTAGGAAATAAAGCAAGGCAAGGCTAGGCCAAAGGACGTTTCCTTGCTTTATATTTTCTACCACATTCATCTGGAGACGAGGAGGAAAGCCATCAGACCTGATGGATTAGGCCCAATCAATAACCCTGGCTACTTGAGACACTTAGACTAAGCCTAAAATGCAAAGATCTCTCCATAAGGATGGGTTTTATACTCTATTTCCACAATCTGCTGGCAGTACAAAAGAATAAGCGGCAGATCTACTTAAGCTGAGTCACGGTGCTTTGCTCCTAAGACCATGCATACCATGGGAATATTTCAGCATTTCTGCTCTGGTTTTCAGTGTATTACACCAAAACACCCACCTGATGACGTCCTTTCAAGAACAACAGCAGCAATTTGCAGAATTCAGCTTCTTTGGGGAACTGAGAAATTGCTCAGCTGACACCAAGTCCTGCTGTGTCCCTGTCACCCGCAGAGTGCCCGCATCCTCCCAACGGTAGCGGGCATTGTGACAAAGGTTCTATGTCAGCTGGGTGTGGCAGCCGAGCGACCCCTAGGGGAGGGGGAGCCTGTCAGCCCCGGGCCTGTCACTGCCTGCTGTCTCCCCCCTCAGGAGCGAGGCCTCAGAAAAGTTTCCAAAACATCCCCAGACTTGGGTCCAGCGTGGCCAAAAGTCTCCAAGAGACAAGTCAGAAAGAAGGATATGGAACAAAGGGAGAAAGCAAAGGGAGCAAGCCAAAGGGAGGGAAGAGGAAAATCTAGTGCCGGGCTGCAGGACTGAAATGGAGGAATGGAAAGACAAAAGCCAGGAAGCAGGAGAGTTTGAGAAAAGGAGAGAGGAAAGAAGAGACATGCAGACAGACGAGGGCTTAGTGAGAGAGGCTGGCACAGAGAACAGGATGGGAAGGAAATAAGGCAATGCAAGACTAGGCCAAAGGACGTTTCCTTGCTTTATATTTTCTAACACATTCATCTGGAGACGAGGAGGAAAGCCATCAGACCTGATGGATTAGGCCCAATCAAAAACCCCGGCTACTTGAGACACTTAGACTAAGCCTAAAATGGAAAGATCTCTCCATAAGGATGCGTTTTATACTCTACTTCCACAATCTGCTGCCAGTACAAAAGAAGAAGCGGCAGATCTACTTAGGCTGAGTCACGGTGCTTTGCTCCTAAGACCATGCATACCATGGGAATATTTCAGCATTTCTGCTCTGCTTTTCAGTGTATTACACCAAAACACACACCTGATGACGTCATTTCAAGAACAACAGCAGCAATTTGCAGAATTCAGCTTCTTTGGGGAACTCAGAAATTGCTGAGCTGACACCAAGTCCTGCTGTGTCCCTGTCACCCGCAGAATGCCCGCATCATCACCACGGTAGCGGGCATTGTGACAAAGGTTCTATGTCAGCTGGGTGTGGCAGCCGAGCGCCCCCTAGGGGAGGGGGAGCCTGTCAGCCCTGGGCCTGTCACTGCCTGCTGTCTCCCCCCTCAGCAGCGAGGCCTCGGAAAAGTTTCCAAAACATCCCCAGACTTGGGTCCAGCGTGGCCAAAAGTCTCCAAGAGACAAGTCGGAAAGAAGGATATGGAACAAAGGGAGAAAGCGAAGGGAGCAAGCCAAAGGGAGGGAAGAGGAAAATCTCGTGCCGGGCTGCAGGACTGAAATGGAGGAATGGAAAGACAAAAGCCAGGAAGCAGGAGAGTTTGAGAAAAGGAGAGAGGAAAGAAGAGACATGCAGCCAGACGAGGGCTTAGTGAGAGAGGCTGGGACAGAGAACAGGATGAGAAGAAAATAAGGCAAGGCAAGGCTGGAACAAAGCACGTTTCCTTGCTTTATATTTTCTACCACATTCATCTGGAGACAAGGAGGAAAGCCATCAGACCTGATGGATTAGGACCAATCAAAAACCCCGGCTGCTTGAGACACTTAGACTAAGCCTAAAATGCAAAGATCTCTCCATAAGGATGGTTTTTATACTCTACTTCCACAATCTGCTGGCAGTACAAAAGAATAAGCGGCAGATCTACTTAGGCTGAGTCACGGTGCTTTGCTCCTAAGACCATGCATACCATGGGAATATTTCAGCATTTCTGCTCTGGTTTTCAGTGTATTACACCAAAACACCCACCTGATGACGTCATTTCACGAGTAACAGCAGCAATTTGCAGAATTCAGCTTCTTTGGGGAACTGAGAAATTGCTGAGCTGACACCAAGTCCTGCTGTGTCCCTGTCACCCGCAGAGTGCCCGCATCCTCACCACGGTAGCGGGCATTGTGACAAAGGTTCTATGTCAGCTGGGTGTGGCAGCCGAGCGCCCCCTAGGGGAGGGGGAGCCTGTCAGCCCCGGGCCTGTCACTGCCTGCTGTCTCCCCCCTCAGGAGCGAGGCCTCGGAAAAGTTTCCAAAACATCCCCAGACTTGGGTCCAGCGTGGCCAAAAGTCTCCAAGAGACAAGTCGGAAAGAAGGATATGGAACAAAGGGAGAAAGCGAAGGGAGCAAGCCAAAGGGAGGGAAGAGGAAAATCTCGTGCCGGGCTGCAGGACTGAAATGGAGGAATGGAAAGACAAAAGCCAGGAAGCAGGAGAGTTTGAGAAAAGGAGAGAGGAAAGAAGAGACATGCAGCCAGACGAGGGGTTAGTGAGAGAGGCTGGGACAGAGAACAGGATGAGAAGAAAATAAGGCAAGGCAAGGCTGGAACAAAGCACGTTTCCTTGCTTTATATTTTCTACCACATTCATCTGGAGACAGGGAGGAAAGCCATCAGACCTGATGGATTAGGACCAATCAAAAATCCCGGCTGCTTGAGACACTTAGACTAAGCCTAAAATGCAAAGATCTCTCCATAAGGATGGGTTTTATACTCTACTTCCACAATCTGCTGGCAGTACAAAAGAATAAGCGGCAGATCTACTTAGGCTGAGTCACGGTGCTTTGCTCCTAAGACCATGCATACCATGGGAATATTTCAGCATTTCTGCTCTGGTTTTCAGTGTATTACACCAAAACACCCACCTGATGACATCATTTCAAGAACAACAGCAGCAATTTGCAGAATTCAGCTTCTTTGGGGAACTCAGAAATTGCTGAGCTGACACCAAGTCCTGCTGTGTCCCTGTCACCCGCAGAGTGCCCGCATCCTCACCACGGTAGCGGGCATTGTGACAAAGGTTCTATGTCAGCTGGGTGTGGCAGCCGAGCGCCCCCTAGGGGAGGGGGAGCCTGTCAGCCCCGGGCCTGTCACTGCCTGCTGTCCCCCCTGTCAGCAGCGAGGCCTCTGAAAAGTTTCCAAAACATGCCCAGACTTGGGTCCAGCGTGGCCAAAAGTCTCCAAGAGACAAGTCGGAAAGAAGGATATGGAACAAAGGGAGAAAGCGAAGGGAGCAAGCCAAAGGGAGGGAAGAGGAAAATCTAGTGCCGGGCTGCAGGACTGAAATGGAGGAATGGAAAGACAAAAGCCAGGAAGCAGGAGAGTTTGAGAAAAGGAGAGAGGAAAGAAGAGACATGCAGCCAGATGAGGGCTTAGTGAGAGAGGCTGGGACAGGGAACAGGATGAGAAGGAAATAACGCAAGGCAAGGCTAGGCCAAAGGACGTTTCCTTGCTTTATATTTTCTACCACATTCACCTGGAGACGAGGAGGAAAGCCATCAGACCTGACGGATTAGGACCAATCAAAAACCCCGGCTACTTGAGACACTTAGACTAAGCCTAAAATGCAAAGATCTCTCCATAAGGATGGGTTTTATACTCTACTTCCACAATCTGCTGGCACTACAAAAGAATAAGCGGCAGATCTACTTAGGCTGAGTCACGGTGCTTTGCTCCTAAGACCATGCATACCATGGGAATATTTCAGCATTCCTGCTCTGGTTTTCAGTGTATTACACCAAAACACCCACCTGATGACGTCATTTCAAGAGCAACAGCAGCAATTTGCAGAATTCAGCTTCTTTGGGGAACTGAGAACTTGCTGAGCTGACACCAAGTCCTGTTGTGTCCCTGTCACCCGCAGAGTGCCCGCATCCTCACCACGGTAGCGGGCATTGTGACAAAGGTTCTATGTCAGCTGGGTGTGGCAGCCGAGCGCCCCCTAGGGGAGGGGGAGCCTGTCAGCCCTGGGCCTGTCACTGCCTGCTGTCGACCCTGTCACCAGCGAGGGGTCGGAAAAGTTTCCAAAACATGCCCAGACTTGGGTCCAGCGTGGCCAAATGTCTCCAAGAGACAAGTCGGAAAGAAGGATATGGAACAAAGGGAGAAAGCAAAGGGAGCAAGCCAAAGGGAGGGAAGAGGAAAATCTAGTGCCGGGCTGCAGGACTGAAATGGAGGAATGGAAAGACAAAAGCCAGGAAGCAGGAGAGTTTGAGAAAAGGAGAGAGGAAAGAAGAGACATGCAGCCAGACAAGGGCTTAGTGAGAGATGCTGGGACAGAGAACAGGATGAGAAGGAAATAAGGCAAGGCAAGGCTGGGCCAAAGGACGTTTCCTTGCTTTATATTTTCTACCACATTCATCTGGAGACGAGGAGGAAAGCCATCAGACCTGATGGATTAGGACCAATCAAAAACCCCGGCTACTTGAGACACTTAGACTAAGCCTAAAATGCAAAGATCTCTCCATAAGGATGGGTTTTATACTCTACTTCCACAATCTGCTGGCATTACAAAAGAATAAGTGGCAGATCTACTCAGGCTGACTCACGGTGCTTTGCTCGTAAGACCATGCATACAATGGGAATATTTCAGCATTCCTGCTCTGGTTTTCAGTATATTACACCAAAACACCCACCTGATGACGTCATTTCAAGAGCAACAGCAGCAATTTGCAGAATTCAGCTTCTTTGGGGAACTGAGAAATTGCTGAGCTGACACCAAGTCCTGTTGTGTCCCTGTCACCTGCAGAGTGAGAAAAGGAGATCTGGGTGTGGCAGCCGAGCACCCCATGGAGCCAGACGAGGGCTTAGTGAGAGAGGCTGGGACAGAGAAGAGGATGAGAAGGAAATAAGGCAAGGCTGGGCCAAAGGACGTTTCCTTGCTTTATATTTTCTACCACATACATCTGGAGACGAGCAGCGAAGCCATCAGACCTGATGGATTAGGCCCAGTCAAAAACCCCGGCTACTTGAGACACTTAGACTAAGCCTAAAATGCAAAGATCTCTCCATCAGGATAGTTTTTATACTCTACTTCCACAATCTGCTGGCAGTAGAAAAGAATAAGCGGCAGATCTAGTTAGGCTGAGTCACGGTGGTTTTGTGCAGAACGATATGGAACAAAGGGAGAAAGCAAAGGGAGCAGGACAAAGGGAGGGAAGAGGAAAAACTAGTGCTGAGCTGCAGGACTGAAATGGAGGAGGTTTTGCATTTTCTTATGATACAGTTGTATAGGTGGCTTCAAGCCTAGACAACACGATTTCACGTTTTTCTTCTGGAGTTATGCATTTGCTGTTCTTTCTTTCTTCTTGTTCTTTTAGCAGGATCATTTTATCTGAGCATGGCAGTGGCCCTAAAGGCACTTTCTTTGATAGAGCTGTCCAATAAGGTGGTGAACTAGTCCTCGCAGACACGGAATGATGTAGCATGCTATAGAAATCAGTGCTTCTGTTACTTCGATTAAAGAAGTAATTTCTCTCAATATTCCCAACCAAGATTCTAACAATCCCATGAGTGGACTATCTACACCTGAATTCTCAGCCAATTCTTCTGCTGAAGCTGTGGTTAGACATGTATCACCTTTTTCTGCCAACATCGTATCTGGGACCATGTTATTTTCCCATGCCATTCTACTAGTAGCATCTAATTGTTTGGTGATTCCTTTAACTGCTTGTCTAGTATAACTTATAAATAAATGTTATTTATCCCGTCTACATTCTTGTTTGTAGTTACCTACCAAAACAAAAAGGACTCAGAACCCGCAGCTAACTTGACTTCTTGCTTTGTGTTCCTTGGGGACTCCTCTGGGGACCCCAATCTAATTGAAATAAACCCTGTCATCAGAGGAAAGCCCTAAACTCCTTTTTCTGTTGCCCTGATGGATCACAGTGTTCAAATGCCAGGGTAAAAGGAATTTCCAATTGTACGACGTCACAGGTACCTTCCCAGTGGGGGATAAAATGGAATGAAGTGTCATCTTCCCACAGTACCACCAAAGATCCACTCAAGAAGCATTTGAGGACATATGAGGACCAACTTCCCGTGTCTCTGCACACCTACTCATGTTCCTAGGAACTTGGTATCATTCCTGCCGCGTCGTGAGAGACAGGCAGTATGATTTTCAATTATTCCTGAAAATGCCAGGGGAATTTTGATATTTTTCCCTGCAAAGCTGGAAACAGTAGGGAGAGAGTATGACACGACTTATTTCTCCATGCCGTAGAGTCTTGGCATAAGGCTAAGACGCACTCCATCCCCTGTCAATCTTCGCTCCACCCCAGAGGGAAGGGTACCACTTGGGCCACAGGCCTTCCTGCTGCACAGGCATAGCAATTGCTCGTTTAGGCTTTGCACCATATATTTGATCCATTCTACCCAGGCATTTGTACCTCCATATATTTTGAACCTTCCCAGGGCATCTTTTCTACTAATGTCTATTTGTGATCCATAAACCCCACTTACTGAATCATCTGCTCTCTGTCTTGCAATTAGCAAAGGGTTGCACTGCAGAGACTCACATCCTGGGAGAGACTGTCCTTTAGATAAGGTCATTTTTCTTTTCAACTCTATAACCGTTCATTGCTCACTGTCCATCCCCTAAACTCTGTGCTCCAAATAACACTGTACCAGGAGGGGCAATGAGAGACAGTAACAAAAACTGTGCACTTATTTAAATCATCCTTAGAATCAGTCCCCTTGGACACGTTTCTTTTCATAACTCCATTCTCTTTAGCTCTGTACATCCCCACAGTTAAGGATGTGGCAATCATCTACTCAAATTGTTAGGGAACCTTCAGTTTCAGTGACGTTTGTTAAGTAACCCATTTGTAAATTCTACATACACAGGATTAACAATCCCCAAAGGTTTCATTTCATTTTCATCTCTGTATCTTTAGTTGAAGGGGGTCGTCAGTTGTCAATACTTGCCACTCGTCATTGTCCTTTGGAGGTTCGATTGGCTCTTTAATCCGTGTCTAATGAGTCCACCCTTTCTCAGCTGGTCGTACCACTGTCTCGGTGAGCAGCAGAACTTGAAATGCTCCTTCCCAATCTGGCTGAAGCTTCCGTTTCTTTCCAGGATTTGACCAGGACCCAGTTTTCAGGCTGAAACTTGTGAGCTGCAAACTCTAAAGGCAGAGTTTGTGCCAGAAGGCCTTGTGCCTGAGAGAAGATAGGCAAGACAACCCGAGTATACAGTTTTTGAGAAATAAATCCTTAGTTTCAAACTGTGGAGGTCCACCTGTTATTAAACTTTTGCTACCACTGCTGCTGCGGCAGTGCTCAGGAGGAAAGCTTCTCCCCATCTGGCAAGGTGATCAAGAGTTGTAAACTTGGACCCTGCCCTACTGCAGGCTGCTTTTTAAGTGCCTTTTTATTTATTCTTTTACAAACCACCCATCTTTCACAAATTTGCTTGGCTATAGTATAAATTCCCGTATTACGTCACACATTGCTTGTGTTCCCCAATAACTCTCCTGATGTAGAATCGCTAATACCTCCCTCATGATTTGCTTATTTAACATTTCTCTACCATCTGGGAGTACCCATTTCCCACTCTGTTCCCTGGCTCCTAATTCTTGGAGGACTTCTTATTTTTCATCAAAAACTGGAATTTCCTGTGAGGCCAGGACCTCAAGCGTGAGATAACTTACAGTTATCACTTCAGGTTTTAAGGCTGCTTCTCAGGCCATTTCATCTGATAACCAATTTCCCCTGACACAAAAGGAGTTTCCCCTCTGATGTCCTAATGGACATCATGCACTACAGCCACTTCTATTGGTGACATCAGATTATGTAACACTTGTCCAACTGGTTCTTCACAAACCAATTCTTTCCCTTTGCTATTAATTAGACCCCATTCTTCCCAGATTTTCCCAAAGGTGTGCACTACTCCAAATGCATATCTAGAACCATTACAGATGGTACCTTCTTTTCCATCTAACATTTGCAGTGCCTGATTGACAGCGTATAGCTGGCATGTTTGAGCTGACCAGTTATTAGGTAACCTGCCCGTTTCTTATTTCACCACTCACACCTTCAACGATGGCACACCCATTGTATCTTTTCCCCTGAATTATCCCTGAAGTCCCATCTATGAGGAGGTGCAGCCCACTGTCATCTCTCCACAGGAAAGCAGCAGGGTTTAATTTCCTGCTTTCTTTCACCAGAAGAGCGGTGACTGCTGCAGTTTGCACACACTCAAGACACTGGGTCTAAGAGCTTAGATAAGTGTGCCACTGGCTGTCGCTTCCCCCCAGCCCACTTGCTGGTGGAGCAGTGTGGGAGGCAGAACAGGCCACCCTGTGCAAGCATTGCTCAACAGTACCAAAAACATCTCTGTATTATCAACACTGTTTTTAGCACGAATCAAAAAACATAGTCCCATACTAGGTACCACAAAGAACATTAACTCCACCCTGGCCAAAACCAACACAAACTTTCAGGTAATAGAATAGCTCTCAAATTTTCTCCTTATCACCCCCCCAGGCAGTAACTGTGCTTCCACACCCAGAGCCTGTAAAACGTTTTTCCCTAATAAATAAGCTGGGCAATCTTCCACTAATATATTCCTTCCCCATACACTTTTAATTCTTATTATCACAGATAGGAATTTATTCATAATTGTCTCTCCTTCCTCCCTGCTACCCCATTTATTACAACTCTTTCTTCAGTTTTAGATCTTTTTAGGGTAGAATTTAGAAGGGATAGGGTAGCTTCTGTTTTTACTAAAAACTAGACCTCATTACCTCCTACTTTACCAATTACATGCCCCTTTGCGATTTAAACAAGTTTCCCCACAAAAAAGAAACACCACAAATATTTTCAGCCCCTCTGATTTTCCAAAGTGTATTGAGTTTTCCTCCTTTAGTCATTTCTAACAGTTGCCGTCCTCGGGGTAAATATGCCACATTTCCACAATAAGAGCATTCCATTTTCTCTCACTCTCTCACTGTACCAAATGCTACGAGCGTGTGAGAATAGGAAGACTAACCCAGTATGTTCTAAATTATCACACTCATATTAATTCTGGATGTTATGATAGAACAAAACTGGAGAAGTGTGAAATCCAAGGGCAGAAATTATGGGTAGCAACTAACCTAGAGAAAGGTGGACTCGCTGTAGGCTCTGCCTCCTGCCCTAGGGGAGAACAGAGGATCTGTTTTACACAAGCTGGTAGGAGGGGCTATTCAGATGGAAGGGGAGTGCAAGACAAAACTTGAAACAGAGAGGAGTTTAATAAATGCCCCATAGGAGGAATGCAAACTTGGAAAGATGGTGAATGGCCTGCACAAAGAATATTTGAATACTATGATCCAGCCACATGGGCCCAAGATGGAAACTGGGGATCCCATACCCCTATATATATGCTAAACCAAATTATTCGGTTGCAAGCAGTGGTTGAAATAATAAGCAACCAGACGGCTGAGGCACCGAATCTCATAGCGAGACAATTGTCTCAGACCAGAGCTGCAGTGTACCAAAATCAGGGAGCGTGAGATTGTCTTTTAGCTGAAGAGAGGGGGGCATTTGTGGGAAACTGAATACTTCGGAGTGTTGTTTGGAAAGAGATAACGATGGGGAAGCCATAATGAAAATAGCAGAGGAGATAAAACGCGTTGCACATGTACCAGTACAGAAATGCAATTCTATACTTACTAGCCATTGGTGGGGTAACTTATTTGGGGGAGCCTGGTGGAAGAAAATAGGCTTCACGATAGTATGTGCATTTCTGGGTTTACTGTTTCTGCCACGTATGACCCCGTGCTTTGTTCGGTTAATACATTCAGTAGTCCAAGCCATGCAAATCTCAGGCATGCCTATAGATCCTGAAATGGCAGCAAAAGGAACGTTAACTCCCCCTCCTCGGCGGGGTGCGCCGCCCGCTTCCCAAGAGCGGCTCCCAGAGCGACCAGCTCCCCTCCTCCCCGGCGGCACGGGGCACGGCCTCAGTGCGGCGGCTTCACTGCCCGCGCCGAAGATGGTGGCGCGACGGGAGCGGGAAAGCGTGAGGCGCTGCAGGCGTCAGGCCCGGCCCGGGAGCCCCCAGCCGCTCCTGCTCCCACGCACCCCCCCCGTTTGCTTTACATTTGTGTATCGTATATAAATGCAGGGACAAGGAGCAGCGGCACGGAGCTGGCTGCTGGGTACGAGGTGTTCCCTCAGCACACACACCCACACCCCCCGTCCCGGGCCGGGCCGCTCCGCACGAAAGGGAAGGTGAGGGAAAAACAAAAACTAAAGGCACAGAGGCGTCCCGGCTGAAGCCGAGCTGTGCTCATCTACCCTTTGAATGACAATTCCAAAGGCACATCCCCACTCACGAAAGCTGGCGGCTCCGCAGGGTCCCCAGCAGACACAACCACCGGCCGGCGGGGCGGGGGGCGCTCTGCCCGGGGAGCTCCCGCAGGGTCCGCAGTCTGAGGACAACGCTCCGCCCACAGCCCCGCACCGAAACCGCCGGAAGGTCCCACAGCCTCCTTGTCAAGCCCAAGGGAATCCGAGCTGGGCCCGTATACGGTCAGTGCTCCAGAAGCTTCTCTGCTCCCAGGCGTTTCATTAAACGAGGGCCCCGTCTGTGAGCCGAGGGCTGTGAGCGTGACCAAAGCGCCCATCAACCGGAAGTGCCGGGCGCTTTCCTGCGGCTGCAAAGTGCTGCGACATGGGGCTGTGGGCCCCCCGGGGCGGGGCGCGGAGCTGCTGCGTCCCCCCAGTTCTGGGTCCCCCGACCCAGAGCAAAGCGCTCCCCTCCTCCGGCTGCCGACAGTCAGCCCGGCTTCTTGCACAGCCCCCTGGTTACCCCCTCACCCCGTCCCCCCAGTTAGTCCCAGGGGGTGTTTCTGAAGCCCGTGGACACCTCAGCCCCACCCGGGGTGCAGGATGGGCCTTTGCTGGCTCTGCCCTGGTGCCCACCGGTTTGCTGCCAGTGCTCCCTCTGGGGGGCCCTGGGTACCACCGGATCCACCTGGGCACCCCCAAAGTGCCTTTTTAGCGCTTATTTTTCTCCTGAAAAGCAAACACAGCGGGGCTTTCTGCCATCCTGCCCCAGGGACCCCCACTCAGACCACACCGGCGCTTGGTTGCCCATCGCCATTTATTGCAGCCGCTGCCTGCTCAGCGCCCGGGGCGGTGGGACCGGGGCCGGGACCCCTGTCCTGCCCGGCTGTCAGGGAGTGATTCACTGCGGGGGGGCTGGATGGGCGGCAGCAGACTCGGTGCCAGGGTGAAGCGCCTGGGAGACGGGACTGGTTGGTGCAGCAGCACAGCCGAGAGCAGCGAGGAGGGGGTGCCTGGGGGCGAGGGGCAGGGTCAGCCACAGACACCCACAAACAGGGTCCTTTCCCCACCCTGAAGAACGCAGGCTGTTGTCCCACACTGCCAGCACCACCCCCCATGTCCCCCCAGCTCCCTCCAGCTCCACCACGAGGAGCGGCTGCCCCAGCAGCCCGTGCTGCCCCCACATCCCAGCCCAGACCCCAGACCCCCGTCCCGCCCTGCCCAGCTGCGGGCACAGACCCGTCCCCACAGACAGCAGGGTGTCCTCTGCCCCCCGGTGCCCTGACAGGGCCATACCTGGCCGGCTCCTCGAGGTCGTGGTGTCTGGGGTGGCCCTTGGCGTTGTGGGCAGCTGAGAGCCCCCCATCATGGAGAGCTGCTCATCCTGCCGGTTCCCATCAGTGCCGTCCTGGCCCGACAGCTGCATCGCGTCCTTCTGGGAAGGGGAGAGCGTGTGACCCAAACACGGGGCCCCGTTCCGCATCCCCCAGCAACCCTCCCCCAGCCAGCTCTCCCTGGAGAAACTGAGGCACGGATGGATCCCCCCGCAGGCTCAGCATCCCCCTCCCCACCTCCGTCATCCCTACCTTGTTGGGGCTGCGGGCGCCGGATGGGGACAGCCGTGGGGTGCTGGGCGGTTGGGGCTGGAAGCGCGGGGGGGTGAGGGTGTGTGGGCCCCCGCAGCTCCGCGGAACAGTGGGGTACCTGCACTCGCCCGTCCGCTCCCTGTGGGACAGGACACGGGGTGCTCAGTGCCCGGCAGGTGGCACCCCATGTGTCACTTGACGCCAGGGAGGGGTCGGGGACAGTTACTCACGGTCCAGGCGCCAGCGTGTGGAGGGGCCGGTCGCAGGACAGGCAGTGGAAACCAGGCAGCAGCTGCCTGGAGAGGGGAGAAAAGGGCTGGGGAGCTCCTGGGGGGCACAGCCCCACCTGCACACCGTCCCCTGCCACAAAAAGCCTCTGCACCCACCCCCCAAGATTGGTTCGGGAGGGCTCCTCCCACACGTGCCCCCTCATTGTGCCCCCTCCATCGCTGGGAAGCTGCAGCTGGCAGGAGCACAAGGCACAGCCACTTGCTCAGCATCCGCATGGGCGCTGCCCACACGGCTCCCACGCCAGGGTACCACAGCGGCACGAGCTGGGACAGCCAGCAGGAACAGGGCCGGCACTGCCAAAGGCACCGCTGTCCCCATCGCACTCACTTCCTAATCCCAGCGGCATCGTCACGCTCTGGCTGCAGCGCCTTCTGGAGCTGCCCGCTGAGGCTTTTCCACCGCTCCTCCTGCTGCTCCCGGAACGCCCCCAGCTCCCGGCGGTCCAGCTGTGGACGGGTGACACCCTCAGCCATCTACCCCAGGATGGGACATGGCGGTCCCCAGGGGGACAGCCCGGAGGGGGCACCCTCGCAAGGATGCTGCCTCAGGCTGCCAGGCCCCCGAGGTGCCAGTTCTGCGTGGAGGGGACGAGCCCTCACCTTGCAGTCCATCTGTCTCTGCAGCTCTTTCTGGAACCGGTGCCAGCCCTCCTCCTGGCCCGTCACCCGGCTCGTCACCTGCTCCATCGCCTTGTTCAGCCGCTCCTCGCACGCCTCAAACTGGCTGCGACTGACTTTGTCAGCCAGGGCGGCTTTGTCTGCTTTCTAGCAGCGGGGAAAGGCGGGAGAGCGGTGGGGACAGGATGCAGGGACAACGCGAGAGGGAGAAGTGGCTACGTGGCCCTGTTCACCCCATCACCCCAGTGGGGTTGGTCCCACCAGCCAAAGGCACTCGGGGTCACAGAGGGACGTGGCAAGGGACCCGCAGCCGGGCTGGAAATCCTCCCTCCCCCTGGCTGGTTCTGCCAGCCGGCACCCAAGGGACAACAGGCGTTTGTCACCCTGCCCGGGACACCCTTGGCTGGCACCAGGGCCCCTCGAGCCCCTACCTCATCGATTCCCAGCACCAGCAGCTGCTCCTTGTCTGCTTTCTGCTTCTTGAGCCTCTCCAGGGCCTGGGACAGAGCCTCCCAAGGCAGACAGCAGCCCGTGACGCCACGGCAGGATTGGAGCTGCCCCCCGGCCAGCCGAGCACCCCCTGCCTCCCCTCCCCACCCCACCCCATCAGAAACCTCCAGGAAAGGCATCGGGAAGCTGTGCAGGGTTGCGAGCAGGGTGGCAGGGGGACAGATCCCTTGGGGTCCCAGCCTGGGCTCTGCCTGCGGGTTACAGCCACCCACCTTGATGTCCTTCTGCTCCTGCTGGCCATCCTGCTGGAGGTTTGCAAGGGCCGAGCTGAACTTCTCATAGTCGTTTTGGAGCTGCATGATGCTGGCCTGGAGGCACTTGAGCTGCTGGTCCTGCTGCAGGGACTAAGAGGACAAGGCGGTGCTGAGCCAGGGGGTGGCTGCCCCACGGGGACAGACCCAGGGTATTTTGGCTGGTGGCCGCGGGCTCTCAGTGCAAGCAGGACATTTGCTCCGAGGCTTTAACTCCCTTCCACGCTGCTGACTCCAACGAGCCAATTAGGGGGGCAGCGAGGGGCTCCCCCACGTTACAGCAAAGCAGAAATGTTGCTTTTTCCATGCGAGACACAGAACCTGATGTTAGCAATCAGGACACATAACCACGGACGTAGTTATATGCGGTGCTTTATTTCAGCGCTGGGAAACCAGGGGTTCGCACCCAAAGCTGGCTTCAAACAGCTGATTCAGACCATACCTTATTATACAACTTAGTCACATACTGTCGAGGGTTAAGACTGCGGGGTGACAATCAAACCCTGGCAGATGTATTGTTAACCTCCTCTCCCCCCCAACTTCCCCCTTCTGCCCCTCCCTCTCCCCCCTTCCCACTCAGGGCAGGCGATCAAGAGGGAAAGAAGGACAGAGAGAAGAGAGTTGGAAAAGTTAAAGATGTTTTACTAATGCTACTGATAAGAATAGAGAAAATAATACAAAATATACAAAACCAATCTTGTAAGTCTCAGCAACTGCAGAGCCAGCACCCAAAGTCCTGGATTAGGCTCTGTAGCCAACCGGAGCTGGATTCAGTCTGTCACTGGCCTCAGTTTGCAGGGACGACCAGCAAGGTCCTCTCCTAATGTCAGCCATGAGCAGAAGGGAAGGAAAAAGGGAAAAAGGGGCGAGATCCTCGTGATCTCCCACTTTTATATGAAGTATTCACGTGAACGGAATGTTATTCACCGTTGGTCAGTCTCTCAGTCATCAGTTTTCTCATTGCCCCCCTCGCGAGATGTCCATCCGTGCTTATCAATAAGTTTGCATTCCCTTGCTGGGTTTAACCAAAACATGTGTTGGGTTCTCCAGGAAAATGCAGCTGACATGAAGCTTTAGCTGACAGGCAAATTCACTAAAAGAGAAACTTGTTTTTAAGAAAACCAGGACATTCCACCCCTTATAATATGACATTCACTGAATACTTAAACCTTATCAATACAATCTATCAACACAATCTACTTAATCACTACTACTATATATATATATCTACATATGTACATATATACACAGGAGTAATTAATCAGTGGACCATCCTTTGAAAAGTTCATTAAGTTCATTTTGTCACAACAGTCTCCCAGGGCAGGAAAAATGGTCCAAGTGCATCTCATGACCCCTGTTGGTGGGTTAAGGACACCAACTTCGAAGAAGGTGTCGGGCGCCACTCGAAGAAGCCAGCGCTGGTTTCATCACCATTGTCTTGATCTGAAAGACACTTATTAAACATTGTTAGTGGGGCAATTCACATCATACAGTTCAGCATTGCATATTTTCACCTAAAATCCAATCCCCTTGAGGTACACACCGAACTTCTCCATCCTTAAGCATCACCCACCAGGTGCTGCCAGGTCCCTGGGCAAAAACAATCCCACGAATAGGTTTGCCTTTGCCTGAGGCAGGAGGAACCCAGACTGCCTTTCCTAATATATTTTTCATGTGTACTACAGGGACTTTATCTCCTTCTACAGTCCATAGAATTTCTGATTGGGCAGGCCCGGCTCCATTGGTTGATCCCCTGGTGTTGACCAACCAAGTGGCTTTTGCTAAATGTGAATCCCAGTTTTTAAAGGCTCCAACACCAAGTGCCTTTAGTGTAGTTTTTAACAAACCGTTGTACCTTTCCATTTTCCCAGAGGCTGGTGCATGATATGGAATATGATATACCCACTCAATACCATGTTCTTTGGCCCAATTGTCTATAATACTGGTTTTGAAATGAGTACCATTGTCTGATTCAATTCTTTCTGGCGTACCCGGCCACCAAAGGACTTGCTTCTCAAGGCCCAAGATGGTATTTCGGGCTGTAACATGAGGTACAGCAGATGTTTCCAACCATCCAGTGGTTGCTTCCACCACTGTAAGTACATAACGCTTACCTTGACGTGTTTGTGGAAGTGTAATATAATCAATCTGCCAAGCTTCTCCATACTTATACTTTAACCATCGCCCCCCATACCATACAGGTTTTAACCGTTTTGCTTGTTTGATTTCGGCGCAAGTTTCACATTCATGAATAACCTGTGAAACAGTGCCCATAGTTAAATCCACCCCTTGATCACGAGCCCATTTGTATGTTGCATCTCTACCTTGATGCCCTGAAGCATCATGGGCCCACCGAGCTAGGAAAAGTTCACCTTTATGTTGCCAGCCCAAGTCCACCTCAGCTACTTTAATCTTAGCAGCTTGATCTGCTTGTTGGTTGTTTCGATGTTCCTCGGTGGCTTGACTTTTAGGCACATGAGCATCTACATGACCAACTTCCCCAGGCAGGCTCTCCAGCCGAGCAGCAATGTCTTGCCACAGCGTGGTTCCCAATGGTTTCACCTCTGCGCTGCCAGTTACTTTTCTTCCATTGCCGTAGCCACCCCCACAAGGCATTTGCTCCCATCCATGAGTCAGTATAGAGACAAAGCATTGGCCACTTCTCTCGTTCGGCAATGTCCAAAGCCAGCTGGATGGCTTTCACTGCTGCAAACTGACTGGATTCACCTTGTTCTTCAGTGGCTTCTGTAACTTGTCGTGTGGGACTCCACACAGCAGCTTTCACCTTCGATGTTTTCCTACAGACGACAGGATCCATCTGTGAACAGTGCACACTGCTTATCAGTCTCTGAAAGCGTATTATATGGTGGTGCTTCTTCAGCACGTTTTACTTCCTCCTCATCTGGAGACATCCCAAAGTCTTTGCTTTCTGGTCAGTCTGTAATCACTTCTAATATCCCTGGACGGTTGGGACTTCCAATTCGAGCTCATTGCGTGATCAGTGCAATCCATTTACTCCATGTAACTTCGGTGCCATGATGTGGAGAGGGAACCGTCCCTTTGCACACCCAGCTCAGCACCGGCAGTCGAGGTGCAGGAGGAGCTGTGCTTCAGTGCCCATCACTTCTGAAGCAGCTCGAACTCCTTCATATGCTGCCAGTCTCTCTTTTTCAGTTGGAGTACAGTTGGCCTCATATCCTTTGTATCCTCGACTCCAAAAACCTAAGGGTCGACCTCGGGTTTCTCCTGGCGCTTTCTGCCAGAGGCTCCAGGTAAGTCCGTTATCTCCGGCTGCGGTGTAGAGCACATTTTTAACATCTAGTCCAGTTCGGACTGGTCCAAGGGCCACCGCATGAGTTATCTCACGCTTAATTTGTTCAAAGGCTTGGCGTTCAGGGCCCCACTCAAATTGGTTCTTTTTTACGAGTCACTCGATAGAGAGGGCTCACAATGTGGCTGTGGTCAGGAATGTGCATTCTCCAAAAACCTGCAACGCCCAAGAAAGTCTGTGTCTCCTTTTTATTAGTAGGTGGAGACATTGCTGCAGTTTTGTTGATCACCTCCATTGGGATCTGACGACGGCCATCTTGTCATTTTACTCCTAAAAACTGGATCTCTCGTGCAGGTCCCTTGACCTTGCTTCGTTTTATGGCAAAACCGGCATCCAAAAGAGTAGGAATTATTCTCTCACCTTTTTTGAAGACTTCTTTTGCTGTGTCGTCCCATATGATGATGTCATCAATATATTGCAAGTCTTCTGGAGCTTCACCTTGCTCCAGTGTGGTCTGGATCAGCCCATGGCAGACGGTAGCACTGTGGTCCCTGGGGTCATTGGTTGGGTCATCAAGTCACTGGTTGGGTGATGGGGTCATTAGTTGAATAATGGGGTCATTGGTTGAATGATGAGGTCATTGGTTGAATGATGGGGTCATTGGTTGGGCCATGGGGTCACTGATTGGGTGATGGGGTCATTGGTTGAACGATGGAGTCATTGGTTGGGTTGTGGAGTCACTGATTGGGTGATGGGGTCACTGGTTGGGTTCAGGATTGGTTGGTTGGATGATGATGATGATGGTTGGATGATGATGGTGGTTGGATGATGATGGTGGTTGGATGATGATGGTGGTCTATGCCAAGGATGCACGGAGCATCTGGGCCAGTCCCAAGGGGATGCTTTTGGATCTTGGGGTGCAGGGGTTTGTCTGAAGGTTCGGGAGACAGACTTTTGGGTGCAGGGATTTGGGCACCAAGAGTTCTGGGGGGCAGCATTTGGGTCTGCAGGGTTCAGGTGTTCAGGACCTGGGGGTGCAGGACTTGTGGGTTGGAGGATTTGAGGGTGCAGGGATTTGGGGTGAGGGATTTCAGGGAGGGAGTTATGGGGGGGAAGGATCTGGGGTACAGGTTTTGGGGGTGCAGGGTTAAGGGGTTTAGGATTTTGGGGTGCACAGTTTAGGGTGCACGTTCTGGGCATGTATGATTTGAGAGTGCAGGGCTTTGGGGTACAGGATTTGGGGTGCAGGGTTTTGGGGTCAGGATCTGGGGGTGCAGGGTGTTGGGGAGAAGGATTTGGGGGTGCAGCATTTTGAAGTGTAGGGTTTGGAGGAGGGAGGTTTTGGGGGTGAAGGATTTGGTGGTGCCGGTTTTGGGGGTGCAGTGTTAAGGGGGTGGAGGATTAGGGGTGCAGGATTTGTGGGGTCAGGATTTGGGGCTGCAGGGTATGGGAGGGAAGGATCTGGGGCTTCAGGATTTGGGGGTGCACTGTTTGAGGGTGCAGGGTTTAGAAGTCAGGTCTAAGAGTGCAGGGTTTGGGGTGCAGAGGTTTGGGGGGAAATTTAAGGTTGCAGAGTGTGGGGTGCACAGGACTGGGGCACAGGATTTGGGGGTGCGGGGTTTCAGGGTTCAGGATTTGGAGGTGTGGAGTTTTGGGGTGCAGGGGATGGGGGTGAAGGATCTGAGGCTGCAGGGTGGTGGGGGAAGGATTTGGGGGTGAGAGATTTGGGGTGCAGGATTTGGGGGTGCAGAGTTTTGGGAGGCAAGGATCTGGGGCTGCAGGATTTGGGGGTTCAATGTTTAGGGCAGCACAATCTTGGGGTGCAGGGGTTTGCAGTGAAAGGTTTGGTAGAGCAGGATATGGGGGTGCAGGACTTTAGGGTGAGGTTTGGGGGTGCAGGGTTCATGTGTTCAGGAACTGGGGGTGCAGGATTTGATGGTGCAGGGCTCTGGGTGCAGAGTTTGGGAGTTCAGGGTTTGGGGTGCAGGGTTTTTGGCAGGAGGATCTGAGGGTGCAGCATCTGGGGGGCAGGATTTGGGGTTCAGCATTTTCAGTGCAGGTTTTGGGGGGACTTGATTTTAGGGTGTTCGCTTTGGGCTGCAGGATCTGGGTGCAGGATTTAGGGTTTGGGGTTCAGGGATGCAGTGTTTTGAAATGCGGGATCTGGGGTGCTCGATTTTGGGGTGCAGAGTCTTGCAGGAAGGATCTGGGGGTGCAGGGTTTAGGGTGCAGAATTTGGGGGTGTAGGGTTTTAGGGAGAAAGGCTTGGGGGTGCAGGTCTAGGGGGGTAAAATTTGGGGGCAAAGGGTTTGAAGGAGCAGGATTTGGGGTGCAGGATTTGGGGGTGCAGAGTTTGGGCGTGCAGTGTTAAGGTGGTGGAGGGTGCAGGGTTTGTGGTGAAGGTTTTGGGGTGCAGGATCTGGGGGTGCAGGATTTGGGCATGAATACTTTCGGGGTGCAGGATTTGAGGATGCAAAATCTGATGGTGCAAGGTTTGGGTGTTCAAGATGTAGGGGAGCAGGATCTTGGGTTTTGGGGCACAGGGCTGGGTGAGGCCAGATTTGGGGTGCAGGTTTGGGTGAGGGATCTGGGGGTGCAGGGTTTGGTAGTGCGGGAATTGAGGGTGCAGAGTTTGGGGGGCAGGGCTTGGGGGAGCAGGAGTTTGGGGTTCAGAACCTGTGGGTGCAGAGTTTGGGGTGCAGAACCCGTGGGTACCGGGTTTGGGGAGGCAGAATTGGGGGTGCAGGGTTTTGGGGTTCAGGACATGGGGTTGAGGATTTGGGGGTGCAAGGTTTGGAAGTGCATTGATTAGGGGGAAGGATTTAGGGTGGTGGGATTTGGGGGCACGAGGTTTGGGGGTCAGCATTTGGGGGTGCAAAGCTTAGGGGGCAGCGTTTTGAGTGCAAGTTGGGGGAGGAGTTGATTTTGGGGTGCAGGGTTTGGGGTGCAAGTTTGGGGATGGCAGCATTTCGGGTATACAGTTTGGGGGTGCAGGGTTTTGGGGAGCAGTATCTGGGGGTACAGGATTATGGGATGTGCAGGGTTTGGGGGCGCAGGGTTCAGGGTTGCAGGGTTTGGTATCACAGGTTTGGGGGGTTCATGGCTTGGGAGGAAGGATTTGGGGGTGCAGAATTTAGGGGTGCACGTTTTAAGGGTGCAGAGCTTAGGGGGAAGAATCGGAGATGTAGGGGTTTTGGGGACATTATCTGGGGGTCAGGATTTGGGGTGCAGGGTTTTGAGGTGCAGGGTTCAGGTGTTCAGGGTTTGAGGGAAGGATCTGGAGGTGCAGGGTTTTGGAGTGAAGGATTTTGGGGTGCAGGGTTAGTTGGGATTTGGGGTTGCAGGGATTTGGGGTGCAGGGTTTGGTGGTGCATTGGTTTTGGGGGTGGAGGATTGGGGGACACAGGGTTTCAGGGTGCAGGATGTGGGGGTGCAGGATTTGGGAGTGCAGAGTTGGGGGGCAGAATTTTTGGTGCAGGGCTTTGGGGTACAGGACTTGGGGGTGCAGGGGTTTGGGTGGGGAATTTGGGGTGCAGGGTGTTGAGGAAGGATCTGGGGGTGCATTGTTTGGGGGGGCTGGATGAGGAGGAGCACGATTTAGGGCTGCAGAGCTTGGGGGGCAGGGGTTTGTTGGCAGAATGTGGGGGTGCGGGGTTCTGGGGTGCAGAGTTTGGGAGATCAGGGTTTTGGGGTGCAGGGGTTTGGGGGGGAATTTAACGTTGCGCAGTGTGGGTTGCATTGGTTTTGGGGTGAAGGATTTGGGGGTGCGGGGTTTGGGGGTCAGGATCTGGGGGTGAAGGGCAGTGGGGAAGGATCTGGGGGTGAGATATTTGGGGTGCAGGGTTTGGGATGCCAGGTTTGGGGGTGAAGGGTTTGGGGGCAAGGATCTGGGGTGCAGGATTAGGGCAATCAGGGCTGGGGGGGTAAGTTTGTGTGGGGCAGAATTTCGGGGTGCAGGGTCTGGGTGGGCAGGATTTAGGGGGATCCGGGCTTGGGAGTGCAGGATTTTGGAGTACAGGGTTTGGGGGTGCAGGCTTGGGGAGGCAGAATTTGGGGGTGCAGGCTTGGAAGGGTCAGGACCTCGGGGGGCACAGTTTGGACAGCACAATGTGGGGTGCAGGATTTGGGAGAGAAGGATCTGGGGGGCAGGGTTTGGGCTGAAGGGTTTGGTAGGGCAGGGGTTGGGGGAGCAGGATTTGCGGGTTCAGAACCTGAGGGTGCAGGGTATTGGGGAGCAGATATAGAAGGGCAGGGTTTGGGGGTGCAGGATTTTGGGGAGCAGGGTTTGGGGGTTCATGACGTGGGGATGGAGAAATTGGGGGCGCAGGGTTTGTGGGTGCAGGGTTCACATGTTTAGGACCTGGGGGTGCAGAATTTAGGTGTGCAGGGGTCTGGGGTGCTGGGTTTTGGGGTGCAGGATCAGGGGGTGCAAGGTTTGGAAGCGCAGGGTTTTGGGGTGCAGGGTTTGGGAAATCAAGGTTTGGGGTTCCAGGATTTGGGGGTGCAGTGTTACGGGGGTGGAGGTTTAGGGGTGCAGCGTTTGGAGGTTCAGGATTTGGGGCTGCAGGGTATGGGAGGGAAGGATCTGGGGCTTCAGGATTTGGAGGTGCACCATTCGGGGTGCAGGGTTTAGAAGTCAGGTCTCAGAGCGCAGGGTTTGGGGTGCAGGGGCTTGGGGGGAAATTTAAGGTTGCAGAGTGTGGGGTGCATAGGATTGGGGCACAGGATTTGGGGGTGCAGGGTTTCAGGGTTCAGGATTTGGAGGTGTGGAGTTTTGGGGTGTAGGGGATGGGGGTGTAGGACGTGGCAGCATTTGGGGGTGCAGGGTTTAGAGGTGTGGGGTTTCTGGGTGCAGGGTGTGGGATTGAAAGATCTGGGGGTGTAGGGTTTGGGGGTTCATGGTTCAGGGCAGCAGGATCTTGGGGTGCAGGGGTTTGTCTGAAGGTTCGGCAGACAGACTTTTGGGTGCAGGGATTTGGGGCATCAGAGCTCAGGGGTGCAGGATTGGCGTTTGCGGGGTTTGGGGGTGCAGGGTTCTGCAGTTCTGGGTTTTGGGGTGCAGAATTTGGGGGTAAAAGGTTTGGGGGAAGGATCTGGGGGTGGAGGATTTTGGGGGGTTCAGGAAGTGGGGGGAAGGATCAGGGGGTGCAGGGTTTGGAGGGAAGGGTTTGGGGTGCAGTGCTCAGGTGTTCAGGCCCAGGGGATGCAGGATTTGGGGGCTCAAGGATTGGGGGTGCAGTGTTTGGCAGGGAAGGATTTGGGGGTGCAGCGTTTTGGGGTTGTAGGAGGCAGGATCTGGGGTGCTGCTTTTGAAGTTGCAGGTTCTGGGGGTGCAGGGTTTGGAGATCGGGATTTGGGGTGCAGGATTTATCATTGCAGGGTGTTACGCATTTAGAGCAGGAGGATTTTGGGGGGCAGGGATTGTTAGGGCAGGATTTGGGGGTGCAGGGCTTTGAAGCGGTAGGAGCGAGGGTTTGGGGCTGCAGGTTCCACATGTTTAAGAACTCGGGGTTCAGGATTGGGGTGCACGGTTGGTGTGTGCAGGATTTGGGGGTGCAGGGTGTGGGGCTGCAGGGTTCTGAGGTGGAGGACTTTGGAGGGTCAGAACTTGGGGATGCAGGGTATGGGCAGGAAGGTTTTGCGGCTGCAGGATTTTGGGGTACAGAACCTGAAGTGCAGAGCTTGGGGGTGCAGGGTTTGGGGATGAAATGTTTGGTGTGGCAGAATGCGGGGGTGCAGGGTTTAGAGGTGCAGGATTTGGGGGAGCAGGGTTTTGGGGTGCAGGGATTTGGGGTGCATGTGTATTGGGGTGCAAGTTTCATGCGTTCAGGATGTGGGGTTGCAGGAATTGAGGGTGCAGGATTTGGGAGTTCAGGGTTTGGGGTGCAGGGGCTTGCAGGGAAATTTAATGTTGCAGAGTGTGGGGTGCAGAGTGTGGGGTGCACTGGACTGGGGCAGAGGATTTGGGGGTGCGGGGTTTCAGGGTTCAGGATTTGGAGGTGTGGAGTTTTGGGGTGCAGGGGATGGGGGTGAAGGATCCGAGGGTGTAGGGTGGTGGGGGAAGGATTTGGGGGTGAGAGATTTGGGGTGCAGGATTTGGGGGTGCAGAGTTTTGGGAGGCAAGGATCTGGGGCTGCAGGATTTGGGGGTTCAATGTTTAGGGCAGCACAATCTTGGGGTGCAGGGGTTTGCAGTGAAAGGTTTGGGGTACAGGATTTGGGGTGCAGGATTTGGTGTTGCAGGGATGGGGTTGAAGGGCTTGGGTTTCCAGGCCTTTGAGGTGCAGGATTTGGAGGTGCAAGGTTTGGGAGGGAATTCTTTGGGGTGCCGGGTTTGGGGTTCCAGGAGGTGGGGGAAGGACCTTGGGGTGTAGGGTTTGGGGGGCAGGGTTTTGGGGGAAGGATTTAGGGGTGCAGGGTTTTGAAGTGCAGTGTTTCAGGGGGGCATGATTTTGGAGGTGCACATGTGGGGGTCCAGGTTTGGGGGGTGCAGAGTTTGTGAATGGAGGATTTTGGGGTGCTGGGTTTGGGGCTGCCTAATTTGGGGGTGCAGTGTTTGGGTGTTCAGGACCTGGGGGTGCTGCGTTTGGGAATGCAGGCTTTGGGGGTGCAGGGCTCAGGATTTGGGAGGGCAGGATTAGGGGGTGCAAAGTTTGGTAGGGCTGAATTTAGGGGTGCAGGATTTGGGGGGCAGGGTTTGGGGGTGCAAGATTTGAGGGTGCAAGGTTTGGGTGTTCAAAATTTAGGGGAGCAGGATCTTGGGGTGCAGGGTTTGGGGCTACAGGGGTTTTGGGTGAGGGATTTAGGGTTCAGGTTTAGGGGTACAGGGTTTGGGGGTGCAGGGTGTTGGGGAAGGATTTGGGGGTACAGGGTTTGGAGGTGCAGTGCTTCAGGAATCAGGGTTTGGGGGGCAGAATTTGGGGTGCAGGGTTTGGGATGGCAGGATTAGGGGGAGCAAGACTGTGGGGTGCAGGGGTTTGGGGTGAAGAGTTTGGTAGGGCAGGATTTGGGGTGCAGGCTTTAGGAAGGAAGGAAGGAAAGAAGGATCTGGAGGCGCAGGATTTGGGGGTGCAGGGTTTAGGGGTGCAGGATTTAAGGGTGCAGGGGTTTGGGTGCCAGGTTTGGGGGGAAAGGATCTGCGGGTGCAGGGTTTGTGGGGCAGGATTTTGGGTGCAGGGTTTGGGGAGCAGGATCTGGGGGTGATGGAATTGGTTGAAAGGTTTCGTGGTGCCGGCTTTGGGGGAGCAGAGTTCAGGGGTGCAAGGTTTTGGGGGACAGGTTTGGACATAAAAGATTTGGGGGCGAATGGTTTGAGGGAATGATTTGGGGGTGCAGGATTTTGGGGTTGTAGGAGGCAGGATCTGGGGTGCTGCTTTTGAAGTTGCAGGTTCTGGGGGTGCAGGGTTTGGAGATCGGGATTTGGGGTGCAGGATTTATCATTGCAGGGTGTTACGCATTTAGAGCAGGAGGATTTTGGGGGGCAGGGATTGTTAGGGCAGGATTTGGGGGTGCAGGGCTTTGAAGCGGTAGGGGCGAGGGTTTGGGGCTGCAGGTTCCACATGTTTAAGAACTCGGGGTTCAGGATTGGGGTGCACGGTTGGTGTGTGCAGGATTTGGGGGTGCAGGGTGTGGGGCTGCAGGGTTCTGAGGTGGAGGATTTTGGGGGGTCAGAACTTGGGGATGCAGGGTATGGGCAGGAAGGTTTTGGGGCTGTAGGATTTTGGGGTACAGAACCTGAAGTGCAGAGCTTGGGGGTGCAGGGTTTGGGGGTGAAATGTTTGGTGTGGCAGAATGCGGGGGTGCAGGGTTTAGAGGTGCAGGATTTGGGGGAGCAGGGTTTTGGGGTGCAGGGATTTGGGGTGCATGTGTATGGGGGTGCAAGTTTCATGCGTTCATGATTTGGGGTTGCAGGAATTGAGGGTGCAGGGTTTGGGGAAGAATTTGGGGGTGCAGGGTTTTGGGGTGCAGAGTTTGGGAGTTCAGGGTTTGGGGTGCAGGGGCTTGCGGGGAAATTTAAGGTTGCAGAGTGTCGGGTGCATAGGACTGGGGCACAGGATTTGAGGGTGCGGGGTTTCAGGGTTCAGGATTTGGAGGTGTGGAGTTTTGGGGTGCAGGGGAGGGGGGTGAAGTATCTGAGGGTGTAGGGTGGTGGGGGAAGGATTTGGGGGTGAGAGATTTGGGGTGCAGGATTTGGGGGTGCAGAGTTTTGGGAGGCAAGGATCTGGGGCTGTAGGATTTGGGGGTTCAGTGTTTAGGGCAGCACAATCTTGGGGTGCAGGGGTTTGCAGTGAAAGGTTTGGTAGGGCAGGATTTGGGGTGCAGGGTTTGGGAAGACAGGAGGATTTGGGGGTGCAGGATTGAGGGGCAGGGTTTTGGTGCAGGGCTTGGGGTCAGGATCTGGGGTGCAGGTTTGGGAAGAGTATTTTGGGGTGCAGGATTTTGGGTGCTGTGTTTGCGGGGCAGGTTTGGGGTGATCACTGCTGATCCGCACACACTCGCTCTCTCTGGTATTCACCTCCACTCCTGCTCCTCCACCTCCCCACTGTTCTCTCCATCTCCTCTCTTCTCGTTCCCACCACACTCTGCACACAGACCCGACCACTGAGAATGTTCCAGAACACGCTGATCCAAACCCCGCTGGGACCTCCGGGCTCCATGGCAATGTGAAAATGGAGTGTGCCACAGAATCCCTTTGGGTGTCAAACACCTTGAAGGTGCTGGAGTCCAAGCACAACCCCCCGGCACTGCCCACGGCCCTCAGGAGCTCCTGTGGAAACCCCTCCAGGGATGGCGGCTCCAGCCCTGCCCTGGGCAGCCCGTTCAGTGCCCGACAGCCCTCGCTGGGAGGAACAGCTCCCAGGCTCCAGCCAGAAGCTCACCCGGTACCGCTGGGGCCGTCTCCTCTCCTCCTGCCGCTCGTTCCCGGGCAGAGTCCCCGAAGCCCGCTCTCCGGGCGCTCTGCGGGCAGCTCCTGGCCCGGCCGCCCCCCGCACTCCCGCTCTGGCTCCGCCCCAAGGCTCAGGCGGGAACGGCCCCTGCGGCCCGGCCGGCCAATCGCAGCTCGCCGCCTCAGGCCCGCCCCCTCAAACCAGCCCTTGGCCCCGCCCCCTCCCCCCATCCCCTCCGGAGGAGCCGCACCCGCTGGTGCTGAGTGCGGAGCTCAGCGCACAAAGAGCTGCACAGGGTGAGAGGTGCGGGGGGATTCGAGCTGGGATGGGCGCTGTTTGCAGACGGAACCAAGTGAGGCACGGGCTCTGCACCTGGAGAAAGGAAAAGGTGCTTAAGTTCTATGTGAAAAGTTATGAAATTTGTTTGTGAATTATTGGCTTAAACGTTTTTTATCCATAGAAAAAGCGTAAGTTATTTATTTCAATCCAGTTCCTCACTTGTATTCCTTAAACCCCCGTTCATCAGAGCAAAAGCAAAGCAGCGTGGGGGATTCGCTCCGCCCCACACGCCCCCGTTAAACAGCACGGGTGTGTTAAACACGGTAGGGGTTCATACCCATCATGGCCCAGAGCGCTGCACACACCCACAGCCTTTCCTCCCAGCTCGAACCGCACCTGCACTGCTCACCCTGGGCAGCTCTGTGTGCGCTGAGCTCCGCACTCAGCACCAGGAACTGGGGTGGGGGGGTGGGAACGAGAAGAGAGGAGATGGAGAGAACAGTGGGGAGGTGGAGGAGCAGGAGTGGAGGTGAATACCAGAGAGAGCGAGTGTGTGCGGATCAGCAGTGATCACCCCAAACCTGCCCCGCAAACACGGCACCCAAAATCCTGCACCCCAAAATACTCTTCCCAAACCCTGCACCCCAGATCCTGACCCCAAGCCCTGCACCAAAACCCTGCCCCTCAATCCTGCACCCCCAAATCCTCCACCCCCAATCCTGTCTTCCCAAACCCTGCACCCCAAATCCTGCCCTACCAAACCTTTCACTGCAAACCCCTGCACCCCGAGGTTGTGCTGCCCTAAACACTGAACCCCCAAATCCTACAGCCCCAGATCCTTCCCTCCCAAAACTCTGCACCCCCAAATACTGCACCCAAATCTCTCACCCCCACCACCCTGCACTCCCAACCCCTGCACCCCAAAACTCCACACCTCCAAATCCTGAACCCTGAAACCTCGCACCCCCAAATCCTGTGCCCCAATCCTGTGCACCCCACACTCTGCAACCTTAAATTTCCCCCCAAGCCCCTGCACCCCAAACCCTGCACTCTGAGACCTGACTTCTAAACCCTGCACCCCCAAACAGTGCACCCCCAAATCCTGAAGTCCCAGATCCTTCCCTCCCATACCCTGCAGCCCCAAATCCTGAACCCCCAGATCCTGAATTCCAGGATCTTGCACCCCCAGACCCTGCACCCCCAAATCAGACACACGAACACCCTGCACCCGCAAATCTTGCACCTCTAAGCCTCCACCCCTTAACACTGCACCCCCAAATCTTTCACCCCAAAACCTCAACCCAGAACCCTGTACCCCAAAACCCTACACCTCCAAATCCTGAATCCTTAAACCCTGCACCCCCAGATCCTCCCCCCAACGAATGAACCCCCAAAACCTGCACCCCCAGATCCTTCTGCCCCATACCCAGCACCCCAAACTCTGCACCCAGAAATCCTGCACTCTCATAACCCTGCACCTCAAACAATTCCCTGAACCCTGCACCCCCAAACCCTGTAACCCCAATCGCTGCACCCCCGGGTCCTGTCCCCAAACTCTGTACTGCCAGATGCTGCCCCCCTAAACCCTTAAAGCCCAAATATTGCACCCCTAGATCCTTCCTCAACACCCTGCACCCCCAAATTCCCCACCGCAAACCTGCACCCCCAGATCCTGCCCCACCAAGTTCTGTGCCCTGAAGCCCTGCACTGAAAATCCTGCCCCCTAACTCTGCACCCCCAAATCCTGCACCCCCAAATCCTGCATCCCTAAACCCTGCAGCCCCAAATCCTTCAACCCCCAAAGCCAATGCACTGCCAAACCCTGGACCCCCAGATACTGCACCCCAGAACCCTGCACGTTGAAATCCTGCACCCCCAAACCCTGCAGCCCAGAACCCTATACCCGATATCCTGCCGCCCCACAACTTGCACCCCCCAAACCTGCAACCCCAAATACTGCACCCCAAATCCTGCATCTTGAAACCCTGCACCCCTAAATCCTTCCTCCCAAGCCATGATTCCCCAAAACCTGTAATACCAAATCCTGCACCCCCAAATCCTGCACCCCCAAATCGTTCCCCCAAACCATTCGCCCCCGAATCTTTTATGTCCAAACCTGTCCCCCAAAACCTTGCACCCCTGAACTCTGCTCCCCCAAAGCCGGCTTGCGAAACCTTGTCAACCAATTCCATCACCCCCAGATCCTGCTCCCCAAACCCTGCACCCTCAGATCCTTCCTTACCCAACCCTGCACCCCCAAATCCTCCAACCCCCAAGTCCTGAACCCTGCACCCCCAACCCCTCACCCCAAAGCCCTGCACCCCCAAATCCTGCCTCTAAACCCTGAACAACAAGGTTCTGCACCCCAAATCCTGCTCCCCCATATCCTGCTCCCCAGATCCTGCACCCCAGAATCCTGCACCCCCATACTGTGATCCCTGCACCCTGCACCCCCAGATCCTTCCCTCCCAAAACCCGTAGTCCCATAACCCTGCACCCCAAAATGCTGCACCTCCAGATCGTGAACCTTTAAACCCTGCACCCCAAATCCTTCCTCCCCAAAACCTGCACCCCAAAACCCTACAATCCCAGATCTTGCACCTGCAAATCTCTGCACTCCACAACCCTGCACCCTCAAATCCTGCACCCCTATATCCTGCCCCCCAAAACCCTGGAACCTCCAAACCCTTGACCCCCAAATCCTGCAGGCCTAAACCAGGCACCCCCAAACCCTTCCCCACCAAACCCTGCACCCCTCAGACCCTGAAGCCGAAATCCCTCTCCCAAAGCCCCTGCACCCCTTAAATCCTGCACCCCTGAAATCCGGTTCCCTAAGACCCTGCACCCCAAAATACTGCACCCCAACCCCTGCAGGCCAACCCCGGCACCCCAGAGCCCTTCAACGCAAAATCCTGCACCCCCAGTTCCTGAACACGCAAAACCTGCCCCCCTAAACCCTGCACCCCAAAACCTGCCCCCCAACACTGCACACCAAAGCCCAGCACCCCCAGACCCTTCGTCCCCAAACCCTGAGCCCCCAAATCATGCACCCCCAGATCCTGACCCCCAAACCCTGCACCCACAAACACTGCACCCCCATATCCTGCACCCCAAGATCCTGCTACCCTAAATCTTGAACACCCAAACCTTGCACCCTCAAATCTTGCACCCCAAAACCCTACATCCCCAAACCCTGCCCCCCAAATCCTGCCCCCCTAAATTCAGCCCTACCAAACTTTGCACCCCTAAACCCTGAAATCTTACACCCTCTAATGCTGCCCTCCCAAATCCTGAGCCCTGCACCCCCAAAGCCTGCATTCCCAAACGCAGCACCCCCAGGTCCTGAACACCCAAACACTGCACCCCAAAATCCTTCCCCCAAAACCCTGCCCCCCCAAACCCTACACTCCAAGGTCCTTCCCCCACCTCCTGGAACCCCAAACCCTGCACCCCAAAGAATTCCCTCCCAAACCTTGCACCTCCAAATCCTGCACCTCAAAGGCCTGGAAACCCAAGCCCTTCAACCCCATCCCTGCAACACCAAATCCTGTACCCCAAACCCAGCACCCCAGAATCCTGCACCCCAAATCCTGCCTACCAAACCTTTCACTGCAAACCCCTGCACCCCAAGATTGTGCTGCCCTAAACACTGAACCCCCAAATCCTGCAGCCCCAGATCCTTGCCTCCCAAAACTCTGCACCCCCAAATCCTGCACCCCAAACCCTGCACTCTTAGACCTGACTTCTAAACCCTGCACCCCCAAACGGTGCACCCCCAAATCCTGAAGCCCCAGATCCTTCCCTCCCATACCCTGCAGCCCCAAATCCTGAACCCCCAAATCCTGCACCCCTAATCCTCCACCCTCTTAACACTGCACCCCCAAAACCTGAACCACCAAATCCTTCACCCCCAAAACCTCCCTCCTCTAAACCCTGCACTTCAAAATGCTGCACCCCCAAATCCTTCTCCCCAACACCCTGCACCCCCAGATCCTGACCCCAAAACCCTGCACCCCAAATTCTGTACCCCAAAGCCCTGCACTCTCAAATCATACATGCCCAGAACGTGCACCCTAAACTGTGCTCCCCAAAATCCTAAACCCCTTAACCCTGCACCCCCAAATCCTCCAGACCCATGTCCCGAACCCAGCACCCCAAAATCTACCCCCCAAAACCTACATCCCCAAATAATGCACCCCCAGGTCCTGAACACCCAAAATCTGCACCCCCAATTCTGCCTCCCCAAGACCTGCACCCCCAATTCTGCCTCCACAAGACCTTCACCCCCAGTCCCTGCTCCACTAAATCCTACACCCCAAACCCTGCACCCCCAACCTCCTGTACCCCAAATCCTGCCCCCACAATTTGCACCCTAAAATCCTGCACCCCAAATCCTGTCCTACCCAACCCTTCACCCCAAACCCCTTCACCCCAAGATCCTGCTGCCCTAAACCCTGCATCCCCGAATCATCCCTCCCAACCCTGCCCCCCAAACCCTGTCCCCCTAAAGCCTGACCCTGAAACCCTGCTCCCCAAAACCCTGCTACCCCCAATCTTGTACCCCCAGATCCTTCCCCCAACACCCTGCAATCCCAAACCCTGCACCCCCAATTCTGGTGCTAAACCCTGCACCCCCAGAAGCCTGCACCACTGAACCTTGCACCCCAAAACCCTGGCCCCCAAACCCGGCACCCCAAACTCCTGCACCCAAAGATCCTACTGCCCTAAACCCTGAACCCCCAAATCCTGCACCCCTGGAACCTGCAACCCCAGACCCTGTAGCCCCAAATCAGGCCCCCCAAAATCCTGCTCCCCCAGCCTTGCACCCCAAATCCTGCACCACCTAATCCTCCAACCCCCTAACACAACCCCATAACCCCGTGTCCCCAGGGCCCATTGTGGCACCATGGGGGACCCCCTTGTCACTGGGGACCCATTGTGACATCCTGGGGATCTCCCTTTGTCCTCAGGAACAATTGTGACGTCCCAGGACCACCCATTGTCCCCAGGACCCCTTGTGACATCCTGGGGAGCCCCTTTGTCCCCAGGGTCCATTGTGACATCCTGGGGACCCCCTTTGTCCCCAGTGCCCATTGTGACATCCCAGGACCCCCCATTGTCCCAAGGGCCCATTGTGACGTTGATGGGACCCACCTTTGTCTCCAGGGCCCATTGTGACATCCTGGGCACCCCCTTGTCCCCAGGGCCCATTGTGACATCCCAGGACGCCCCATTGTCCCCAGGGACCATTGTGACACCATGGGGACCCGCCTTGTCACTGGGGACCCATTGTGACACAATGAGGACCCCGCCTTGTCCCCAGTGCCCATTGTGACATCCTGGGGACCCCCTGGTCCCCAGGGCCCATTGTGGCACCATGGGGACCCCCGCCTTGTTCCCATTGCCCATAGTGACACTGTATCACAGTATCACAGTATCACAGTATGTTTGGGATTGGAAGAGACCTCAAAAGCTCATCCAGTCCAATCCCCCTGTTGGAGCAGGAACGCCTAGGTGAGGTCGCACAGGAAGGTGTCCAGGCGGGTTTGAATGTCTCCAGGGAAGGAGACTCCACAACCTCCCTGGGCAGCCTGTTCCAGTGCTCTGTTACCCTCACTGAGAAGAAGTTCTTTCTCAAATTTAAGTGGAACCTCTTGTGTTCCAGCTTGATCCCATTGCCCCTTGTCCTGTCACTGGTTGTCACTGAGAAGAGCCTGACTCCATCCTCGTGCCACTCACCCTTTATATATTTATAAACATTAATAAGGTCACCCCTCAGTCTCCTCTTCTCCAAACTAAAGAGCCTCAGCTCCCTCAGCCTTTCTTCATAAGGGAGGTGCTCCACTCCCTTAATCATCTTTGTTGCCCTACGCTGGACCCTCTCCAGCAGTTCCCTGTCCTTCTTGAACTGAGGGGCCCAGAACTGGACACAATATTCCAGATGGGGTCTCACCAGGGCGGAGTAGAGGGGAAGGAGGACCTCTCTGACCTACTGACCACCCCCCTTGTAGTACACCCAAGGATGCCATTGGCCTTCCTGGCCACAAGGGCACAGTGCTGGCTCATGGTCATCCTGTTGTCCACCAGGACCCCCAGGTCCCTTTCCCCTACACTGCTCTCTAATAGGTCATTCCCCAACCTATACTGGAACCTGGGGTTGTTCCTGCCCAGATGCAGGACTCTACACTTTCCCTTGTTAAATTTCATCAGGTTATCACCCGCCCAACTCTCCAGCCTGTCCAGGTCCCGCTGGATGGCAGCACAGCCTTCTGGCGTGTCAGCCACTCCTCCCAGCTTAGTGTCATCAGTAAACTTGCTGATGGTACACTCAATTCCCTCGTCTAAATCATTAATGAATATATTGAATAATATTGGCCCCAGTACTGACCCCTGAGGCACTCCACTAGATACTGGCCTCCAACTGGACTCCGCACCATTGACCACCACTCTCTGGCTTCTCTCTTTAAGCCAGTTTGCAACCCACCTCACTACTCTATTTTCCAGACCACACCTCCTCAATTTAGCTGTGAGGATGCTGTGCAGACTGTGTCAAAGGCTTTACTGAAGTCAAGGTGGACCACATCCACCGCTCTGCCATCATCCATCCACCTTGTTACATTCTTATAAAAGGCTATGAGGTTGGTCAAGCATGACTTACCCTTGGTAAAGCCATGCTGAGTGCCCCTAATGACCCTCTTATCCCTGATGTGCCTTGAGATGACACCAAGGATAAGCTGTTCCATTACTTTCCCAGGGACAGAGGTGAGGCTGACCGGTCTATAATTACCCGGGTCCTCCTTCTTGCCCTTTTTGAAGACTGGAGTGACATTTGCTTTCCTCCAATCCTCGGGCACCTCTCCCGTTTCCCAAGACTTGGCAAAAATGATGGATAGCGGTCTAGCAATGACTTCAGCCAGCTCCCTCAGCACCCGCGGATGCATCCCATCTGGACCCATGGATTTATGGACGTCCAGACTACTTAATTGTTCCCTAACCCAGTCCTCATCGACTAAAGCAAACTCCTCCATTAACCTGGCTTCATCCGGGGCCTCAGGGGTACAGGGTTCCCCAGGACAGCCTCCAGCGGAGTAGACAGAGACAAAGGCGGCATTCAGCAATTCTGCCTTCTCTGTGTCTTCTGCCACCAGGGCACCCACCTCATTCATCAGTGGGCCTACATTGCCTCTGGTATTAGTTTTATCTGCTATGTATTTGAAAAAGTTCTTCTTGCTGTCCTTGACCCCTCTCGCCAGCTGTAATTCTAAGGAGGCCTTGGCTATCCTAGCTGCCTTCCTACATCCTCTATCAGCAGCCTTATATTCCTCCCAAGTGGCCAGTCCTTGCTTCCATGACCTGTAAACTCGCCTCTTCTGCTTGAGCATACCCAACAGATCCCTATTCAACCACGCAGGCCTCCTGGCTCTCTTCCTCGACTTCCTGCGTGTGGGGATGCTCTGATCCTGAGCATGGAAGAAGCAATCTCTGAATGCAATCCAGCTCTCTTGGGCCCCTTTTCCTTCAAGCAGTCTTGCCCATGGGATTTCTCCCAGCAATTGCTTGAAAAGGCCGAAATTAGCCCTGCCAAAGTCCAGGGTTGCAATTCTACTTGCTATTCTGTTCCTGCCACACGAGATGCTGAACTCCACCATCTCGTGGTCACTGCAACCCAGGCAGCCCTCGACCTTTACTGCTTCGACCAGACCCTCTTTGTTAGTGAGGATGAGATCCAGCAGTGTACCTCTCCTGGTGGGCTCCTCCACCATCTGCATGAGGAAGTTATCATCAATGCACTGGAGGAACCTCCTGGACTGTGGCTGGCTGGCTGAATGGTCCTTCCAGCAAACATCAGGGAAGTTAAAATCCCCCACAACAACCAGGGCCTGTGACTGTGAGGCCACTCTCAGCTGCGCAGAGAAGGCCTCATCAACTTCCTCAGCCTGATCTGGTGGCCTGTAAGAGACACCTACAACAGTATCACCCCTGCCAGCCTGTCCCTTGATCCTGACCCATACACTCTCGACTCGTTCCTCATCCGCTCCTGGGCAGAATTTACTACATTGCAGTTGCTCTCTCACGTAGAGAGCAGCTCCACCACCACTCCTGGTTGACCTGTGTTTCCTGCTGGCAGAATGTCTCACAGCCCCCACTGAGGAGGGCAGGGGGTTGGGAGATGGGAGCACGTTTCAGTTTCCAGATCCCAGGACAGAGCCCAAACCATCCTGCCCTTGAAATCCAATTCCTTGAGCTGCACAGCTGGTGGGCTTCTGTGGACAATCATGTTAAAAAGCATCCTTCAAGTGTTTGTGTAATACGTCTAGGAATGTCAGTTTTTAAAGAAAAATAAAAGTTTAACAGGCTAATATTTAAATATCTGCAAAATAGTACTCTGTATCCGTGATAGCCCCTCTGGCAATGACAATTAAATAGATATTTGCACTATAAGGCATGATACCCCACCCACAAGCACACATCTAAGTGGTTCAGATGAAGGGTGGTCTGGCAAACGTCACCCTTTGTGTCCCCAGGTGCACGGACACTGCTCATGTGCCTCTGCAGAGAGTGGCAGGAGCTGGATCCCCTTCTCGGGACAGACTCCTTCCAGGAGAGACACAGACACAAGGGTAACTCATCAGGTCTTTACTGCATTTCACTCAGCATCAGTTTTGACACATTGGGTGCTGTCCTGTGACTGCCCTTTCTGCACAAATGATCATACAAAGACAACCATTTAGTAAGACATGGCCATAAAGGGGCTGTTATGGACAAGAAAGCTCACCATAAACTCTGGAGAGAGCGAGGAAGTTTATAATAAGCACCAGGAAGAACCAAGAAGCTTAAGGCCTCTTCTGAAGAGTGGGAGGCCTGAGCAGCCGTGATTGGCCATGTGTAGGTGTGGGAGAGGGTCAGGGCATGTCAGGGAGAAGCAATGAGATGGCTGATGGCTTCAGTGAACCCTTCCAGCCATGTCTGAGCCCAGAAATGGAAAGCAGTTGATGTCTGCAGGTGGAGGAGGAACAGGAGGAAGATTTTCCTGGGAATATGGAAGGATGAAAGCCCTCTCTTGGGCTAATCATGTATGGCAGTGTCATTTCCATCCTGTGGGCATGGCTGTGCCTGGGAGATGGGGAATGGCTGCTGCTGGGGTGTTTGTGCTCAGCCATGGCCCATGAGCTGACCCTGCTCTGCTCCTCTCTTACACTGCCCGCACTTGGATGGTCCTCAGGAATCATCCATGAGCCTGGTGGATCCATGAACCTCCTGGAGTGATGGATATGGATCCAAATAGAGGATTCAAGCAAGTTTGGGACTGGGACATTGAGGTGATTGGTGACCATTGCCAGGTGTATGAAAGAAGCTGGGTGAGTTGTGAAGAACTCACAGGCATTTGCAGCTCCACAGAAAACCAGAGCCTTGCAGTTAAAGCGACAGCACTTGACATAAAACCCACCCCCAAAGCATGAAACACTCACAGTGACCACAGGAGAAGCCTTGTAAAACATTTGAGAAAAATCTACCAGGTCCCAGGGGTCAGGGCTCACCCATTGTGATGATGAACAAGCATCAAGGGCTCACATGGCATCAGAGCCACCTCCACATGGCCCTCACCACCTTTAACCAGTGTCTCCAAGTCTTTCCTTCACCGGCCCTCACGGACAGGGACCTGCACTGGTTGTTTCCTTCACAGCTGTGTCAGTGATGGCCCTTCATGGGGTCCCACACACCCTCAGAAACTTGGGGTTTGCTTCTGCCTTTCACTTCATGAGAGGTTTGTTCGTTGTTTCAGCATCTGCAGTTCAGGATCATGGCAGCAGAGGGCTCATTAACATCTGAAATGCTCTTACAAGGCAAGGCTCTGTGCGTCTTTTTCCTAAAGGCTTCAAGTCTGTTGTTGATGATTAGGGAGATTTCAGAAATAGTAAAACAGAGAGCATTTCCATAATAAATAGCAATAAAGCTAAATTTCTTCTATTTCCTTCCATGCTCAGTTTTCATTTTCTGTAATGGTGTCTGAGTATCTGAGTTGCCTCAGGTCACCCTGACTTGAGCCCCATCCATTGCTGGGTTTTCTCCAGACTCCTGAGTTTAGGAATGAACTCCCAGGAGACCTTGCTGGTGAAGATGGGGGCAAAGAAGCCATGAAGAACCTCAGTCCTGTCTGATTGTACTCTTACAAAGTTCAGCAGGAGGCCCACGTCTCTTATTTTAAGGAAACTGTGTAAGCTCGTCTTGCTGCCTTCATTCTCCCCTGCAGCTATGAAGTTCAGATCAGCTTTGGCATCATCTTTACATCGATGGACAAGGTTTCTGAATTCCTCCTCTGCAGCTTCCCCTGCTTCCACCTCCTGTGTGCTGCCTTTTTGTCCTGGAGCTCCATCAGTTCAGATGAGCAGCCTCACAAGATAAATGCTTCTTTTCATGGGTTCTCAAAGAAATCATTCTTGTGCTTGGAGCAGCCTGTCCTGTAAGGCTGCTCTGGTTTCCTGAGCTTCTTCACCTTTCAGGCCTGCTTCCACGTAACCACCTCATCTGCCATCCTCCAGTACGTCAAAGTCTTCTCTGCAGCCCACCAGCCTGTGCTCTGCTGCTGGCCTTCCTCCCTCCCCTCTGGTGACTGGGACTCCACTGTTTCCTGGTCACAACAGCCAAGGTGGACACTGACGTTCACATCCCTCACCAGCTCTTCCTTCTTGATCAGGAATAGATCCAGGTGAACATCACCCCTATTGGCCCACCAGGCAGACATGTTAAGAAGTCGGCCCAAGATCACCTCCTGGCCAGTGAGTGTCAGGGTAATTACAGTTCTCCATAGGAACCTGCTCATTGACTGGAGACATCCTAAGGTTGCTGACAGAAGATGTTTTCCATTTCTTCTCCACGGTCAAGTAATTTGTAACATCCAACTGGATGTACATGGCTAAGTCTTGGAACTGGGAGTGAGAGTGGCTGGGCACCTCACCTCACTGACTCCTGAGTCACCCATGTCAGGAAGACGTTGTCAATGAGCTCCAAAACCCTCCTTGTCCCCAGCCAGGAACCTGGGAGGTGTGGGACCATAGTCCTGCCCTTGGCCTTGCGCAGCCCCACATCACACTGTCCAGGAAGGGCCCTGGGCAACGTGTGAGGGACAGGATCTGCCTTCCCAGGGCTGGGGGTCAGGGCTTGACCTTTGGTTAATGAAAGACATCCAGGTTTACTCAGCATCAGAGAGACCTTTACTTTGCTTTTCCTGAACTGTCATCACTGCCTCCGGTTTTCTACTCTAACCAGATCCTGGAGACCGTTGCTCAGTAGTGTCCCTCAGTGAGACCCATTAACAATACCAGAAACTATGGAGTTTGAATCTGACTTTGATTTCTTGAGAAGTTTCTTCTTCTTCCCCTCAAGGTCTGATGTTCATGGACTCTACACCAAAGCCACCAGAGGGGTCATTAAAGTGCCTTGGGCTGCTCCTGTGCTGCTGAGCTGGGCTGGGCTTCTGGGACAGAGGAAGCTCCTGGCAAGCGGCAGCGCTGCAGAGAGACAGCTCTGCCCAGGAGCAGCTCCTCTTCACAGCGCAGCAGGGCTGAGGGCTCTGCCTGGGGATCTCAGGGAGACGAGCAAGGCAGAGAAAGATTAAAGGTGGTCAGGATTGGGAGGATGACTGAGAGCTCACTGGAGGAGAAACCTTTGCAGCCCTTGCCATGGTAAGTCTCTGGGTGCAGGGCAATGCAGCTGTAGCTCCTGGAGGCATCTCCTAAAACTGGCACAGGCACAGCTTGTGGGATCTGTAAGGTGGGGGATCTTGCACCTCAATTTTGAACAGCTGTGAAGCCGGGTGAGCCCCCAGGGGTGCCCAGTGCTGTCCTGCAGAGCAGGGTCCCTGCACCCCAGGGCTGTGCCGGGGCAGGGACTCTGCCGCCTGCCAGGGTCAGTGCTCAGCCTGCCCGGGGAGATCCCATGGCAGCAGCTGTGGGTGGAAGGAGCGACCCCCGGCAGGGCAGGCAGGGAGCTTGTGGGCTTGAAGGGTGCTGTGTGGGTCAGGGCTGCTCAGAGCTCCAGATCAACTCTACAGACATGGCAGAGGGTCCTTCTGAACAACGACATCAAGACAGGAACAGCTGCAAGGGAAGGAGTCTGTGCTTTCAGTTTTCCACTCTTGGTTGTCTGGTGTGCAGTGGGAGATGGGGATTTATTTCTCTCTTTGGAGAAGACACTGAGACCTCAGTTCTCGTTAGGACTTGTCTGAGCTGCTCCTGAGCCCCTGCACACACAGAGCTGCCCCTGGGCAGTGCCAGGAGGTGTGAGCAGGACAGAGCTGAGCACACAGCGGGTGGGACGGGGTCTGTGACACTGACAGGGAGCAGACCCAGGGACAGAGACACAGCTGCAGGCAGCACAGCCATGGGCAGGAAGAGTTAACTGCTACCAGAAATGCTGTGGGTGGGATTTAGGAACCTCTCTTACACCCTCTCGATTGCAGACACATTTCCCAGTGCAACCCCCTGGTCTCCTCCCCAGCAGAGCCTCTGCCCCAAAGCCATGGGGTCCAGGTCACGAGTCTCCACCTCAGCAGCTGGACCTCCAGGGGAAAGGTTCCTGGAACGGTGAACACAAAAGAGGTGCTAAAAGTACTTGCTCTACAGTGTCTTTATGTGAGTGGCAGCAGCACATCCAAGTAAGGAGAAGGTTCCACAGCATGCCCATCTGCCTTCCTGTCCTTGCTTTATTTTCTGGTAGCACTGCAGTGTCCTTCCCTGTTTCTCCATCTGTCCCTGGTGCTCTTGCTCTCTGGAGGTGCGGTGGGAGAGTGGGTCAGTTTTTGTTCTGACACCAACTCAAGGGGTCTTGCCCCCGAGGTGTGTTCATGGAAACTGCATGCCCAACTGCATTTTAAACTGTGATGAACTGTTTTTCTCACTTGGTAGAAAGAGAGAATGAGCAGAAACATCCCTCCATTGTGGACGGGGTTTTCCATGAGAAACAGCCCATTTATTTTCTTCAGAGAAGTCTCCCCTAACTTGTCACAGTCTTTTGCTCCTTGCACAGGTCCTCACACCCACAGGCAGCAAATGTCCAACAGCAGCTCCATCACCCAGCTCCTCCTCCTGCCGTTCACAGACACACGGGAGCTGCAGCTCTTGCACTTCTGGCTCTTCCTGGGCATCTACCTGGCTGCCCTCCTGGGCAACGGCCTCATCATCACCACCATAGCCTGGGACCAGCACCTCCACACCCCCATGTACTTCTTCCTGCTCAACCTCGCCCTCCTCGACCTGGGCTCCATCTCCACCACTGTCCCCAAATCCATGGACAATTCCCTCTGCGACACCAGGACCATCTCATACTCAGGATGTGCTGCCCAGGTTTTTTTTTTCTTGTTCTGTGCTTCAGCAGAGTATTCTCTTCTCACCATCATGTCCTACGACCACTACATTGCCATCTGCAAACCCCTGCACTACGGGACCCTCCTGGGCAGCAGAGCTTGTGTCCACATGGCAGCAGCTGCCTGGGCCACTGGGTTTCTCTATGCTCTGCTGCACACGGCCAATACATTTTCACTGCCCCTGTGCAAGGGCAATGCCCTGGGCCAGTTCTTCTGTGAAATCCCCCAGATCCTCAAGCTCTCCTGCTCACACTCCTACCTCAGGGAACTTGGACTTCTTGTGTTTAGTCTGTTAATTGGTTTTGGCTGTTTTGTGTTCATCATGCTGTCCTATGTGCAGATCTTCAGGGCCGTGCTGAGGATCCCCTCTGAGCAGGGACGGCACAAAGCCTTTTCCACCTGCCTCCCTCACCTGGCCGTGGTCTCCCTGTTCATTGGCACTGGCACTTTTGCCTCCTTGAAGCCCCGCTCCATCTACTGCCCATCGCCAGACCTGGTTATGGCAGTTTTGTACTCTGTGGTGCCTCCAGCAGTGAATCCCTTCATCTACAGCATGAGGAACCAGGATCTTAAGAATGCTGTAGGGAAATTGGTAGCTTATTCTTTTCGGAAGCAATGAATTACCTATAATCTTCAGGAGAGCATTTAAAGTGTAACTCATTGAAGACTCAGTCTGTCTTTTATTTTCTGGTGGTGGTGTTGTTGGCTTTTACGTTGTGTTAATATTGTAATTTACCGTAGAATTCACTGCCTGCCAAGTGATTATGTCAATGAGAAGCCATGCTCTCTTTATGTTTAAACAAAATAAAGAGACCTGCAGCAACATTTTATTCTCCTGAGACCCTTCTTCCAAGGCATTTTTGGAGCTGCAGGGACAGTTCCTGTGTGTATGGGTAGAATGGAAGAGTCCAGCACGGCAGCACAATCAGGAGCTACCAGTGCTTGGTCTTCCAGATTTCGTTCTTTCTACTCCCCCACTCTCCTTCTCACCCCTTGTGTTGGTGCAAGGCCTGAGTGCTCTGGCAGCTTGGTCCCCGTCCTGCTGTGTGTCAGTGCTGTGAGCGCAGGCAGGGACAGGCAATGGGCACTGCTGTGACAGAGCTGGTCTTTGTAAAAGTACTTCTATAAAGAACAGTGATCTTCTTAGGGCAGCGTCAGAAGACTTTGGACTTCTTCAAGCTTCTTTCAAGAACTTGCGCAAGAAAGCAGCGTGCAGGTTGAAACACCATTTTGCAACTGAACAGTGTGTGTGTGCAGGGCTGGCACAGAGCAGCGTCCTCTCACAGCCAGGCCTCCTGCCAGAGACCTGCAGGACCAGCAGAGCAGGGGCTGGGCTGTGCCCCTGTGCACTGGACACCCCATGGAAGGAGCCTCCGGTCAATCACCAGGGACTGGTCCCCCACAACCACCATTTCCAGCACTGACCTCTCACTGTTCTTCCCTCCATGGATGGACGCTCAATGAATAGTTGAGCAGTCCATGTTTGCTTTGTACAGATGAGGTGTGAACATGCACATCATGTACATGAGATGACATGAACACGAGTGAGCAGAAACATCATCACGTGTTCCTTGGGGTTCCATGAAGGCCTGTGAGACAAACAAGGTCTTGAGGTCACTTCATGTTGAGAGGAACACCCCATGGGAAATCACCTGAATGCAGCACTGAGATGTGTTTCCTTGAACTGAGGTCCCCGTGTCCATTCGTCATGATGTGGGGCATCCCAGATGAGTGCAGAGCAGGGTGACATAATACAGGGCTGAGGTGTCTCCTGTCCCCTGGGAGTGGCAACAAGAGGTCAGAGGGACACTGTGACTCCTGCCTCTGTGTGTAAAAGGGACAGACTCTGTCTGTGAGCATCCCTGGGTGCAGAAGGAGTCCATGAGGCCAGCTCAGATGTGGACAACTGACAGAACCTGACATTTCTGTGTGCGAGTGCAGGAACAAACAACACAGGCCCAATGGGAGTGATCTTGGCTGCCTTGGACACATTCATTGGAAGTGCTCCAGTTTGCTACGTCACCCTTGCCTGTGATTCTGGGTTGTGCTCTCATAAGAAGCAGGGTAATCAGAGCGGTTCTGGGGTCCTTGGAAAAAGAAGCAATTAAAGCCATGTTCAAGAAAGGCAAGAATAGGCATTGAGAGAATTGGAGGTTGGTCAGCCTGCCTCTGTTCCTGGGAAGGGATTGGACACATCCTCCTGCAGAGTGGGATTTCGGCTCTTTTGAGGGTGATGAAAAGGTGGGTTGAGGCCTTATACAAACTCCTCTGGTTCACCCAGCCTTGAGCAGGACAGTGAGACAAGTTGAGTGAGACAAGAGCTCTATTCAAGCAAGGCAAGGAAGCAAGATGGGTGTCTACAGCCTGCAGGGAAAGAGGGGCAGGTGTAGGACTGTGTAGAACACACTTCAGTCTTGCTCAGGTCCTGGGTACTAAGGAGGGGGATGGATGGGTGTGGTATTTTGAGGTAAGTTGTGTCTCAGACGTTCATTATACAGTAAGAAGCATGTGGCTGTGAAGAGGACAGTGAGGTCAGTTCTGTCTGTGGAGGTGACAGCCCAGCAGCAGGGACATGGCTGGGAAAGAACCTCTATCAAAGTGCCCAAAGGCCCTACCCAGGAAGAGACCTTGGAGATGGGTTGTCATGTTCATCCCACCTGAGAACACGACGGGACAGCAGCAGGGACATGGTCATGTCTGTCAGAGAAGCTGAAAGGCCAGCAGCACTCATAGGACTTAGGTGATCATGGTGTGGTGACCTCTCTCTGGTCAGATAAAAGACAACAAGAAGCCTAACGGGTTGGGTTCCCTGCATGAAGAACAATTTTTAGAGATGGTTGAGCTTTCCTTAGTAGCAGAAAAAAAAAAAAAGAGATTAAAAAAAATCACAAAATGAAATTTGCATGATGGAGACTGGATATGAGGAGGAAGAAATGTCAGTGGAAGGGCAGTGCTGTGGTGCAAGAGGTCACCCAGAGGGAGCTGGATCAGCCCATGGTTTGTGTTCCAAGAGCAGCCAGTGAGGGTGCAGACACAGCAGTGAAGGTGCAGAAATGCTGGGGTGAGAGCAGGTGGGGAAGCGAGATGGGTGTCTGCAGCCTGCAGGGAAAGAGGGGCAGAGGTAGGACCGTGTAGAACAGCCTGTGATGGAGATGGCAAAGGGCTCTGGCAAGGCTGGAAGGGACCCACAGAACCCAGGTCTCTGTCCCCTTGGCCATGGCAGTTGTCTCTGCCACTGAGGCCCAGGAGAAGCCATGTTGTCCTCATGGCACTGGGGCCTCGCTGCCTCCTTGCAGCCCCATGGGGAAGCTGGAAGTTGTTGGACCAGTGTTGTCCTTCCCTGGGCCTTGCACACCCACATCCCATGGTCCCAGGAAGAGCCCTGAGCCGTGTGTGAGGGACAGGATGCCCCTTCCCATTGCCTGCAGGTCATGGCTTCTCCTTTCTGCTTCAGAAAGCAAACCAAGGGTTTTTCACCATCAGAGCTGAACAAAAGTCTAAAAGGAGACCTCATGGTGGCTACAGCTTCCTCACAAGGGGAGAAGGAAGGGAAGGTACTGATCTCTTCTCTTTAGTGACCAGTGGCAGAACCCCAGTGGTGAGATGAACCCAAGCGAGCACAAATGCTGTCAGCTATTCCTTCGGGTGCCATGAAGGGCAGTGGGACAGAGATGGTGTTCAGGGGTCTCTTCCAGCGTGTGTTACTGTAGGATTCCATGAATCTTTTCCCTGGAGAGCTCTTTCACATCAGAATAGAAAGAGGAAAGAGAAAAAAATGAAGCAGAAGCAGAGGTATAAATGCCCCAGTGTAAATACAGCAGCTCCTCTGGGGAACGTTTCTCCACTCAAACCCTTGATAGGAAATCTATTGGATACATTTGATGAAAGCAGCTCAGTTTGATCTTCTCACACGCTGGAGCACAAGGAGGGTGATGGCTGGGTACGATGCCATGTGGTCACTTGTGTCTCAGGAGCTCATAGTCCAGTAGGAAGCCAATGGCTGTGGAGGGGGCTGTGAGGTCACTTCTGCCTCTGCAGGGGACAGGCCAACAGCAGGAACATGGCTGGGAAAGGACTGTGAGGTCACACACACCAGACGAGCAATCGGGACCAATCAGCGTGGCTTTGTGAAAGGCAGGGCCTGCTTGACCAGCCTGATCTCCTTCTATGACAAGGTGACCGGCTGAGCAGATGAGGGAAAGTCTGTCGTGGGGAGTGAATCCGCCACACAGGCTGTGGGTGTTGTGTCCTTAGACTGCAGTAAAGCCTTTGACACCGTATCCCACAGCATCTCCTGGAGAAGCTGCAGCTCCTGGCCTGGATGGTGTATCTGCGATGGGTAAAGAACTGGCTGGAAGGCATTTTGTCCCCCTGGAGCCATTTGTTCCCTTCCTGTTCACAGGGGCATCCCATGAATGCATCACTGCTCTCTACCCCAGCGTAACCAGGCACAGGACCTTCTCCACCTGAACCTCTCACCAATGCCACTGTTTTCTACAGCACCCTCATCCTTGGCTGTGGGATGCCCAGAATAGCCTTCCTGAGACAGTTTGACAAAGTCTTTTTTCAACACCATCCCCACATCCCTGCTCAATGCCCTCGTCCACAGCCTAAGGACCAGAAAGTTTGGGTACAAGTCAGGCATTGAGAAAAATGGTCAGGAAAGCTTTGAGGTGCACAGAGAACCCCTCCACATGTTGACCTGCTGCTCTCTTCTGAACAGACCCAGAAGACCTGGACAGCATTTGCTGTGTCCCAGAAACTCACCTGGAAGATTGGGTTATGGAGAAAAGGTTTGGTCTGGGAAGGGACAGACAGGTGCTGGTGGAACTGGCTGGTGTGACCGTGAGACATCTCTCAAGCACCTCAGAAAAGTCCTGGCTCTCAGGGAGGTTGCATGGTCCTCTGAGAAAGAAAATATCAAAAATGACTAATCATGGAATCATAGATTAATTGTGGTTGGAAGAGACCCCTAAGATCATCATTCCAACCATAACCTAAATCTGGCACTAAACCGTGTCCCTAAGAGCCCCATCTATCTGTCTTTTAAACACCTTCAGTGATGGTGACTCCACAACCTCGCTGGGCAGTCTGTTCTGTTGCTTCTAAACCCTTTTCCCCAAAGAATTTTTTCCTGATATCCAATCTAAACCTCCCCGTGTGCAACATGAGGCCATTTCCTCTTGTCCTATCACTTGCTACTTGGGAGAAGAGACCAACACCCACCATGATGAAACCTCCTTTCAGGCAGTTGTGGACAGCGACAAGGTCTCCCCTCAGCCTCCTTTTCTCAAGGCTGAACAGTCCGAGCTCCCTCAACCGCTCCTCACAAGACTGGTGCTCCAGACCCTTCACCAGCCTTGTCACGCTCCTCCGAACTCTCTCCAGCACCTCAATGTCTTCCTTGCCATGAGGGGCCTAAAACTGACCCCAGGATTCAAGGTGTGGCCTCACCAGTGCCCAGTACAAAGGGATGATCACTTCTTTAGTCCTGCTGAAGCTCGGATTGGATCAAGGCTTGAACACCTTGGTCTGACCCAGTTTCTGACAGGTTGGACTGCAGACTCCTGAGGTCCCTTCAACCTCAGTTCTCTTATGATCCCATGGTGATGTTGGGCTCTGTTTCTAACTGGAGCAGAGCAGACGATGATGGGGCAGGATCCATCTGTGCTGTAGGTGACCATCTAAACCAACATCTCAGCCAGGGAACCAGCCAACACCTCAGTGCGCTCTGGGAAACGTGTGAGGAGTCCTGGGCAGGGAAGGTTTAGAGGGCATTGTCTGCTATGCAAGACACAAAACGATCTTGGCTTAATTCTTGTAGGCCCATCAGATGTCAGTTAGTGTCAAGGAAAATTAAAATAAGAAGAACTGAAGACAAAGACCCAAAGCAAAGGAAGGTGTCAACATACTTTATTTTTCTTTGAGGGGGCTTCTTTTGTCTGAAAAGGAAAGAGTTTTCCAGAACTGGGCACGGATTTAGGACACAAATGTCTTCACCTCCAGGGACACGAACACCTGATGCCAGTGTAGATGCCCTGGGAACCCCTGCCCAGGCTCCACCTGCATTGAAGGTGCTCTGGTCTCCCCAGGTCCTGTGTGATAGATGGAGACCCCAGGCCAGCACCTCAGGTACATTGGGGCCCCTAAAATGGCACTGGCTGTTTATGGTGGGACAGCTGATGACTGATGTTTGTCTACAAGTGCACTAAGGGTAGGAGAAGAAATATTGGCCTTCCCCTGTACTTCTATTACCAACACTCTATTATTTCACCTCCCTCATCATTCAGGAGTTCCCCCCTTTCCTGATTCAATGTCCCTGTCAAAGGACAACTTTCCGGCAGACTGTCTGGAGATTTGCCCTTCCCAGTGCTCTCAGGTTTCTCCTCCACTTGCTCTTTGGTCATTCAGTTCCTCCAAACTGTCTGGTTTCTGCTTTGAGCTTCAGGGAGTTACAAACTTGCCCCATTCTTCAGTGCTCTAATTAACATGGCAGTCAACATGTTCATTGTGTTTATTGCTATCCTTTCCTGTCTCTCTGTCTAAACCAGTTCTTGTGTGGATGTCCCTTGTGGATGGTGGACCTCACCAGATCCAGCTTACACACACAGCTGAGGAAAGTGTTTTACTGTTTATTAAACTGTGCAGTGTTTGCACAGGAGAGCAGGTGGAGCTGGTGCACAGGAGCTGCAGCATCTCCTGCAGAGCTCAGTGGAGAACTCTGATGTGAGGAAAAGTGACACAATCTCTGGTGGTCAATGAGGAACCGGCAGACTGGGGGTGGGGGGTGAGGAGCGAGGTTGTCCATACAGTGTCCAGCCCCAAGGGACTGTTCTCCTGCCTGTGCAGATGTCTTTGGGAGACCCTCGGGATCAATGTCCAGTGTAGAATGCTGCTGTCACTTCTTCTATACACTGAAAAATGACAGAAAATACCCTTGAAAGAAATAACCCTCCTTTATGAGATCTTCTTTGAAATCTTCATCAGCAAGTGTCCCATTGAAACCTCTCCAGTTAGTTCTACAGGTCTGGAAGATTTGACGAAAATTGTAGAAAGAAACATGGCTCGTTAGGGCTTTCTGTGTTTTAATGAGCCCCATGGCGTATTTGGTGCTGAGTCCATGAACCTCAGATACCAAGCACAGACTGAAGCATCTGCTCAAGAAGTCCAATTCAGAAGCAAACTCCAGAGTACCTTGAAGCATTAATGGGCCCCACTGAGGGCTGTTACTGACAAAGCCTCCCAGGGACTCGTTAGAGCAGATAATTGGAGGAAGTGATTGCACCAGGCAAAGGCGAAGTGCAGCAGCTCTGATGCTGAGAAAACCCTTGGTTTGTTTGATGAAGGACAATGGCCAAGCCTTGAGCCCCTGTCCCTAGGAAGGGAGATCCTGTCCCTCACACGTGGCTCAGGGCTCTTGGTGAGGATGTGGGGAGTGCGATGCCCAGTGCAGGACAATGGTGTGACACTCCCTGGGGGTGCAAGGAGGCAATGGGTGCCATGGCCACGACAACCATGTGTCTTCTCTTAGGCCTCACTGGCAGGGACATCAGTCACGGCTAAGAGCACAAAGACCTTGGCTCTTGTAGGGACATCCAGCCTTGCCAATGCCCTTGAAAATGTCCACCACAGTCCATCCTACACTGTCCCAGGCCTGTGGCTGTTTCCCCACAGGCTGCAGACACCCCATGTGCTTCCCCACCTTGTTCTCACCCCACTGTGTCCCCACCTGTGCTGCTGTCTCTCCATCCTTACCAGCTGTTCCTGGATACACAAAGCCGTGGCTGATCCAGAGTCCTTCTGAATGACCACAGCACTGTGCTCAGAATGACATTTCTTTATCCTGAGCTCCACTCTGGGCCTCCAGAGCTGCAGTTTCTGATGGTTTTCCTTTCTCATGCTGTTTTCCTCTACCATCTTGTAAAGAGATTTTCAAGATTTCTGAAGCTACTACTACCCTTTCTTGTCATGGTTTTACCACAACCACCAACCAAGACCATCAGAGCTGCTCACATCCTGCTCCCAGTCCCCAAGTGGGATAAGGAAGAGAACTGAAAGGGAAGGGAGAAACTTGTGAGTTTAGAAAAAAAAAAAAAATAAACAAAAAAGAAAGAAAACAGTGAAAACACTACTACTAATAATATACTAAAATATACATAAAGTAAAATATATGATTCTCAGTGCAATCGCCCATGTAACTCCAGTTGTGCTGAACAGACAGCCCAAAAGAAGAGAGCACCCTGGTCCTGAACAGATGATCCCAGCAAGAGAAAGTACAAGTGCAAAAGGCAGAGAGGCCCAACGGCCAACTGAAAAACAGAAAAACATCATAAAACTGAACTAACACTGAACTCCCAATAGAATGGAACTTCCAAACAGAGCCAACCAAAGTAGCCGGCAAACCAAAACTAACCGGCTGGAAAAGGGATCCCCAGCTTTATAGTGAGCATGACACCAATGGTAAAGAATAGCTGTATGTCAGTCAAGGTGCTGTCCTGTCTGTGCCCCCTCCTGCCAATTTGCACCTGCAGCTGGACTCCAGAGAAGTCCTTGGTTTCACTGACAATAGTCCAGGTAAATTAAATAGAAATAGATAAATTAAATTAAGAAAATATACTCAGTGCTATCCCCCGTTTAACTCCAGCCACACGGAACAGCCAGTCCTGCAGAAAGGAGCACCTTGGTCCTGAGCAGCCCATCCCAGCAAGAGAGAGCAAAAGGGCAACAGGCAGAAAGGGCCAAAGGCCAACTGCAGAATGGCAGAACGGCAAAGGGCCGAACTGACATCGAACTCCTGACAGAATGCAACTTCTGAATGGAACAACCAAACCAGATGGAAAATCCAGAGTAACGGATGTAACAAGCTCCAAAAGCTGGCTCCAGCTTTAGACTGAGCATGATGCTAACCATAGGGAATATTTCATTGATCAGCCTGCATGTCAATCCAGGTGCTGCCCTGTCTGTGTCCCCTCCTGCCAATCTGCATCTGCAGCTGGATGGCCAAAGAAGTCCTTGGTTTCCCTGACAACAGCCAAGATCTCAGTGAGTTCTGACATTCATTTCATAGCAAATGGCAAACACTGTGAAGCTGCTAAAAGAAAAAAATGAACTCTATCCCAGGGAATAAACAGCATTATCTCACTATTCTCATAGTAAATCTAAACAAAAGACTGTACTTGATGTGAAGGAGAGAGGTTCAAAATGCATGAAGAAAATTAAATCAATTTCAGTAAAAACAGCACGTTTCCTCAGCCTCCACTTCACCAGGCTAAAGAAGTTTGGGTCTCTCAACATCTCCACATGTGACCCAGACTTTCTCTGGCCACATGGCAGCTCCTCCCCGTTCTTCCAGAATGGGGAACCTCACACTGGGACACACCGCTCCAGATGTGACCACACCAGTGCTGAGTCAAGATGGGCAATAACTGCCCTTGACTGGGTGGCCACGCTCCTCCCAGTGCTCATGGGCATATTCCTGTTTAGCACCACTGAGAACTGACTGAACATCCAGGCTCAGAGGGTTGTGAGCAGTGGCACAAAGCCCAGCAGGAGCTACCATGAGGAGCACTGAAGGACACCATATCTCTACCCAACATCTCCTCCCCTCTTGGGTCCCCTGGAACCATCGCAGTGATAATGGGAAGAGCACTGCCTGTATGGGGTGGAGGAGATGGGGTCTGGAATGAGGGTCCTGGGGCAGTTTCTCCAGGTTGTTCATGCAGCAACAAGTCAGGTTGGATATTTGGAGAGAGGAACTCTTACTAAGGGCCTCCAATGGGCATGGAGATGGTGTACGGTTTCCTGAATGCCTCCTTTTCTGGTGGAGATCACAGAGGCTGCCAGCCCTTTAGAGGACCCAGGACAGGCCTTGTCCTTCCTCTGGTCACAACTGGACCCCAGTTCTCAAGCTCAGACCCAGCTCAGGAGCCTTGTCTAGGTGTGACTTTTGGGGTAAGGTTGACAAGAGGGATGCATAAGTTTGTCTTCAGGACATGTGATGAGCACCAGGACTGAAGTACCAGAGCAAAATGATGTGGCTCCTGGGTGAATACTTTCTTCAGTGCAAATCCTGACACAGGGTCCCAGACTTGCTTTCCATGCCACCCTTCACAAGGGATGATGCACTAAGAGATGGCAAGTGGGGGACACCAATCCTTCTCCAGTTACTTCCCAGGCCTGGTGAAGCACCAGAACAGCAAGGACTTCTGACCCTGCACCCTAAACTCTGAATATTATCTTTGAGCAGCTGAACACCAGCATTTTTCTCTCTCTGGTGCTCCTGGCCCCTCCCCTGTGCTCCCCACAGCGCCCCAACCTGGCACTGATGCTCTGCAGAGCAGGTTGGCTGCAGAACCATGGGGTGAGTCCACACTGGTTGTGCTGCTCAGTGAGGGACACGGATGCAGCTGGATGGGCTGCACTGTCACTGAGCTCTTTCCTGGGGGTCTAAAGCTCTGGAATGGGTTCAGAGCATTTCTTGGGACTCATTGGATTTTCCACTCATTTCTGTTCAGCAATCCCTTCCTTGCCCTTCAGGTGCCTAGAGATTGGTGCAGGAAGACGTGGCACATCTTCTGCCATTCCCTCAGTTTCTCTCACTGTCATAGAGAGAAGAGCTCAGCCCTGCCCCTCCTGCTCCCCTGCTGAGGAACCTGCAGCCCCATGAGCTCTGCCCTCAGTCTCCTCTACTCCAGCAGAGCGAACCCAGGGACTTCAGCCACTCCTCATACAGCTTCCCCACCAAACCCTCCACCAAATTTGCAGCCTCTTCTGGACAGTCTCCAGTAGCTTTATCTCCTGAGGTCAGCCCAGCGCAGAGCAGAGCGGGACAATCCACCCCCCCCGCCCGGCTGCCCTGCCCGGCTGGCCATGCTGTGCTGGATGCACCAGGACACGGGTCCCTCTTGGCTCCAGGGACACTGGTAGCTCTTGTTCAATTTCCTGTCGACCAGAACTCCCTGATCCCTCTCTGCAGAGTTGCTCTCCAGCATCTCGTCCCAAAGTCTGTATGTACCGTAGGGACAAAGTACCTCTCTGAACTGGGGTGAGAAGTCTGGGCTAGAGAGATTAGTTCATGATGATTAGGGCAGATTTGATGGGGTGTCCAGTGCACAGGGGCACAGCCCAGCCCCTGCTCTGCTGGTCCTGCAGGTCTCTGGCAGGAGGCCTGGCTGTGAGAGGACACTGCTGTGTGCCAGCCCTGCACACACACACTGATCAGCTGAACAATGGTGTTTCATCTGTGGGTAACTTTCTTGGGCATGTTCTTGGGAAAAGAACCTAGGGAGAAGAACCTTCAGGTCCTACCCATAGGAGATCACCTTTCTATCTGGAAAGGCTATTGTGAGGTCAGTTCTGTGACAGCAGTGCCCATTGCCTGTCCCTGCCTGCACTCACAGTACTGACACACAGCAGGACAGGGACCAGGCTGCCAGAGCACTCAGGCCTTGCGCCGACACAAGGGATGAGAAGGAGAGTGTGGGAGTGAAACCAGAACAGCTCTGGAAGAACAAGAACTGATACTCCCTGGAAGTGCTTCCATGTGAGAGCTCTTTTCCCTTCCACCCATGCACACAGGAACTATCACTGCAGCTCCAGAAAGGTCTTAGAGAAAGGATGTCAGCTAAAAAAATTTGGTGAAGGACCCTTTATTTTGCTTAAACACAGAGAAAACAATTCCACATTGACACAGCCACTCAGTGTGAAAAGGAGGCAGAGAATTACAAAGGGAATTTAAAAAAGTCATAATAACAAAACCACAACTAGAGACAGAAAATACTGCACACATGATGATCCTGCAAGGACTTAGATTACAATTCTTATATAGAAGAAGACAGAGACAGTTTATAGCTTCAGAAGAAATCCAGTCATCCGTTTCCACAGGGCATCCTTGAGCTCCTGGTTCCTCATGCTGTAGATGAGGGGGTTCACTGCTGGAGGAACCAAAGAGTACAGAACAGACACCAGCAGGTCCAGGGATGGGGAGGAGATGGAGGGGGGCTTCAGGTAGGCAAATATGGCAGTGCTGACAAACAGGGAGACCACGGCCAGGTGAGGGAGGCAGGTGGAAAAGGCTTTGTGCCGTCCCTGCTCAGAGGGGATCCTCAGCACGGCCCTGAAGATCTGCACGTAGGACACCACGATGAACACAAAACAGCCAAATGCATAAGAAACACCAACCACAAGAAGCCCAAGTTCCCTGAGGTAGGAGTGTGAGCAGGAGAGCTTGAGGATCTGGGGGATTTCACAGAAGAACTGGCCCAGGGCATTGCCCTTGCACAGGGGCAGTGAAAATGTATTGGCCGTGTGCAGCAGAGAATTGAGAAACCCAGTGGCCCAGGCAGCTGCTGCCATGTGGACACAAGCTCTGCTGCCCAGGAGGGTCCCGTAGTGCAGGGGTTTGCAGATGGCAACGTAGCGGTCGTAGGACATGATGGTGAGGAGAGAAAATTCTCCTGTAGCATAGAAAAAGAAAAAAAAGACCTGTGCAGCACATCCTGTGTAGGAGATGGCCCTGGTGTCGTAGAGGGAAATGGCCATGGACTTGGGGACAGTGGTGGAGATGAAGCCCAGGTCGAGGAGGGCGAGGTTGAGCAGGAAGAAGTACATGGGGGTGTGGAGGTGCTGGTCCCAGGCTATGGTGGTGATGATGAGGCCGTTGCCCAGGAGGGCAGCCAGGTAGATGCCCAGGAAGAGCCAGAAGTGCAAGAGCTGCAGCTCCCGTGTGTCTGTGAACGCCAGGAGGAGCTGGGTGATGGAGCTGCTGTTGGACATTTGCTGCCTCTCGACATAGGACGCTGACCAAAGAAGAAAAGGCAGTGACAAGTTATGGGAGACTCCTCTGAGCAAAGTCAAAGCCATTTCTCATACACCCTCCCCCCCGTCCACACCCCCTTGTCCTTTTCCAGACCTTCCTCCAGCTCCGTGTCTGAGCCCTGGGTGGTGCTGGCTGGAGGTGCCGTGAGGAGCAGGGCCTGTGCCCGCTGGCTGCCGAGGAGTCAGCCCTGCTCTGCACCAGGGGGCATGGGAATGGGGGGCAGGGGACAGTCCTGGGGTTCAGCTTTGTCAGATGGAACCAAAACAAGTCTCATCCTTTCCTAAAAAGCATTTTCTTGGATGCAGCATCTCTGCACTTCTCCGAGGGGCTTTCAGATAACACACAGAGGCTATAGGACAGGTTTCCATCCTGGAGGGAAGCTCGCAGCTGGGAAGAAAACCTCAACGAGACACACAAGAGTTCCAATGATGGCATTTGAATAAGGGAGACTCAGCTCATTCCCAGCCCCACAGCCTGCATTGCCCACACCCCACAGGTCAGAGCAAGGCTGGGACACGTGTTCCCATGGACACAGCTGCAGGAAAGGACCCACAAGATCAGGCTGTGACTCTGCAGCTGAAACTGCCATCCCCAGAGAGCCTGACAGCAAGAACAAGATCCCAACAGCAGTGACCCAGAGCAGGGGAGCAAGAAGGACAATGCGGTGAGGGTGGGTGTGAGAGAGGCCAGGGCAGAGGCAGCCGGGCACTCAGACAGCGTCACCCTTCCCCAGCTGTGCAGCCACCTCCCAGACACCACCATTGCCGGGCAGCTGCTCTCAGCCCCTGTGCTCTGCAGAGGAACTGGAGCTCTGGCTGCACAGGAGCTGCTCCATGCCTTGGAGCCCCCGGCCCTGAGGGCAGAGGCTTTGCTGGGTGGGACAGGAGGCCAGGGGGCTGCTCACAGGAGGGATCCGCACTGCAGGGGATCACAGGGACTTTTCTCTGTTCTCCCTCCCATAACAATTCCGGGTTCAGTTTCCTCTCATTTCTGATCATTTCCCTGCTGCCTGGAGATTCTCCCCCTGGGAGGTGTTTCCCTGTCCATGTCTCTTCCCTGTCAGTGCTCACAGACCCCATCCCACCCTCTGTGCCCTGGGCATCTCTGGGTGCTCCCCCTGAGGTCACCCTCAGCAGAAGATGCCACGATGCCCTTTCCCATTGATGGTGCCGCAGGGAAGCCCTGCTCTGGAGTGTGTTCTTCTCTATAACAGAGATACTGTGAGAGAGACCTGACAGATGCTGTAAATTGTGGGATGTATCATCTTCAGGGTCTCCCTCCAGGAAATGCAGCTGTATTGTCCTACAGCCAGAGACTCACCGTGTTAGACCTGTGAAGATTTGTCTCTCAGTGAGTGCTCAGCAACCAACAACCTACATTGCCTTTCCCTTCTCTGTGCCTGGCTCCGGTGCCTTCGGTGCTGCAGGCAGAGCCCTCAGCCCTGCTGCGTGTGCAGAGGAGCTGCTCCTGGGCAGAACTGTCTCTCTGCAGCGCTGCCGCTTGCCAGGAGCTCCCTCTGAACCAGAAGCCCAGGCCAGCTCAGCAGCACAGGAGCAGCCCATGATGTCCCTTTCTCTGTCCCCTCTGGGCTCCCTCCACGTGTCCCTGGGGCTCCAGGGCCACATCCTTTGAAACAACCTGAAGTAATCAGTGATGCTGATTCTCCCTCCTCTGTAGAGACAGTTGTTGCCAGCGTTGTATTTTTCCTATTAGAAAATGAATCGGTATGAAAATCATATTTTCTTGCCCCATCATTAGACATGACACTGGGAATGTTACAGCAAAGGATCTACTTCCTGCAAACTGAGGGAGGAATATCTTCAGTTGAATGAATTTAGGCATTTTATTCTGGTTTTATACTCCTACGTCTAGAGAGACATTCACCAATCTTTGGCCATGTCATGTCTGTGCTCTGAGGCAAAGCCTTTGCACACATGGGCTCTTGGGCACTTGGTACCAGGTTTCTTGTGGCAGGTCAGAGCTGGGCTGGTGCCACAGCTGGGGTGGTTCAGCCCAGATGTGAGGCAATGGCCTCAACCAGGGACCTGACTGGGGCAGCTGGAGCTGTCAGTGCTGCAGACAGAGCTGTGACACGGGTGGAATGAACTGCCAGGCAGGGTGGCAGAAGTGAGTTCATCTGGTCTGCAAGGACAGCAGCCTCCAAGCACAGAACAGCCCAAATCAGAACTCAGTCTAGACATCTAAGGCAATTCAAGGGCCCCATAATAAGCTGTTACTGCTTCAGGAACACTTAAAGGAGAAAGAAATACACTGTGTGGCCACTGATGAATTTTATCAGGGAAAGAAGTTATATTCCCGGTGTCTCTTGTCCTCCATCTTCACCAGTAAGTTCTCCCAGGCCTCTGTGACTTGAGACAGTAATCTGGAGGAGAACAACCAGGAGTGGATGGGGATCAAATCAGGGGTCACTGGTAGTAATATAATCCTTTCCAGTCTATGGGACAGCAGGGGCAGCATCCCAGGAGCTGAGACAGCAGGACGGTGTCACAGGGAGGCCACTCTCCACCATCCTGGAAAGCTCATGGAGACTGGGGGGACTCCCTGACCACTGGCAGCTCTCACACAGTCTATGCACTTCTCAAAATGGCCAATGGGTGAGCAGGGGAACTAAGGGCTGTGCCCCAGAACATGTCCACTGGGACCCCATTTCTGGGTGTCTGGAAGAGAAGGTGACGGGGTTTACCCAGGGCAGGCTGTGTCTGTCCATCCTCTTTGCTTTCCGTGAAGAAAGGACAGGGTTTGGATGTGGGCAGAGCAGTGATGGTCCGTTACCTGGAAGTCAGCAAGGAATTCAGCGTCATCCCCCACAATATCATGGTCTGTGTCAGTGTGTAAGTAGATGGGTGAAAACCATCTTGATGGCTGGGCTTGGAAAGTGCTGTATAAAGGGAGAAACTTTCCAATCACGAGGACAGTCAAGCACTGGAAGCTGTTTCCCAGGAGTGCGCACTCACTCTGTCCCAGAAAGTGACCGAGATGTGTTTGGATCAAGCCCTGAGTAATCTGGTCTGACCCTGCTTTGAGCAGGAGGTTGATCAAGACACCTCCTGAGGTCCTTTTGAGCCTGAATGACACTGTCCTTCCTTCCCCGTCATGTTCTGAAATTAGACAAGTCTCTCAGGTTCTCTTTGACTACAAGAATAATTCATATGAGGTGCCGGGCTGCTTTACACGTGTCCCCAAACAGTCCTGACCACAACTTTCGCATCCCTTTTCATTTGCCCCAACCCAGGGTCTTCATTTATGCTGTCCTAATACCCTTCAAGAAAGAACTTCCCACCTTGTTCATCCTTTCAGAACAGGTTGTTACTCAGAGGTGTCAGTATCCATGTAAGGAGTCTGCACATAGCCGGGCAGCAAAGCCACCGTTACAGAAATGGAGATGAGGCTCTTGACCAGCTCCTTGAACCCAGATATCAGAACGACTTGCCTGCTGACATTCCCAGGAACACTTGAACTCTAAGTGCAGAGCATGTGAGTCCTGGTTGGGTATCCTGGCTTGTTTCCTGACCCATGTGGTGCTTCAGGTTTTGAAGAGAATCAAAACCAACTTTTTGACTGGGGTAGTTCCATTTTACATGTGTCACACAGAGCAGATGAAGGGAGCTCAGAGCTCCAATCTCTGCTGCACTATAAGGCTTGATACCCCATCCATAGGTACATATCTAAGTGGTTCAGACAAAGGGTGGTCTTGCAAAAGTCACCCTTTGTGTCCCCAGGTGCATGGACACTGCTCATGTGCCTCTGCAGAGAGTGGCAGGGGTTGGATCCCTTTCTCAGGAGAAACTCCTTGCTGGAAAGACACAGCTACGGGGGTGACTCAACAAGGTTTTATTGAATTTCACTTGGTATCAGATTTGACATATTTGGTGCTTTTCTGTGATCACTCCTTCGGCACAGATGATCACAGAAAGACAACAGCTTCATAAGAGTTGGTTACAAAGGTCCTGTCATGAACAAGAAATCTCACCGTGAGATCTGGAGGTAATGAGGAAGATTATAACAAGCACCAGGCAAGAATCTCGAGGCCTCTTCTGAAGAACGGGAGGCCCTGAGCAGCAGTGACCGGCCATGTGTGGTGTGGGAGAGCGTCAGGGGATGTGGGGTAGAAAAGGGTGATGGCTGATGACTTCAGCAAATCCTTACAACCATGTCTGAGCCACAAGTGGAATGTGGTTGATGTGTGCGAGTGGAGGGGGAATAGGAGGAAGATTTTGGGGGAGTTATATAAGGAAGGAAGGTATGCTTCTCTTGGACTAGTCATATATAACAGTGCCATTTGCATGCTGTGGGCATGGCTGTGCCTGGGAGATGGGGAATGGCTGCTGCTGGGGTGTTTGTGCTCAGTCACGGCCCATGAGCTGACCCTGCTCTGCTCCTCTCTTACACTGCCCACACTTGGATGGACCTCAGGAATCATCCATGAGCCTGAAGGAAGCACCGACATGTTGGAGTGTTGGCCCATTACTGGTGGACAAGAGTGAAAGGTTTGTGAGACACATGGGAGTGCAGGAAGAGAGTGGTCTACGTGTAGCAGTAACTGTGTTAAAGAAGAAGACCTCAAGACCATGGGCTGGTCATGCTAATGTGGAATAGACTAATTTTTCTTTTTATTTTAGGGCAGCAGCAGAAGGAACGTGCGCATTTTAGTGCTAGGGCATGGATCCAAATGGAGGAGTCGAGCAAGTTTGGGACGTGGACAGCTCAGGTGATCGGTGACCATTGCCAGGTTTGTGAAAGAAGCTGAATGGGTTTGGGGGACGTCATAGGCCTTGCCAAGTCCTCAGAAAACCAGAGCCTTGTGGTTAAAGCAACAGCACTTGGCACCAAACCCACCCCCAAAACACAAATACCCTCCCAGTGACCACAGGTAGAGCCTGAGAAATGTAAGAGTGAAAGGGTCTCCTTTGTCTGGTCCTGGGGTGAGGACTTGGCCATTCTGATGATGAACAAACATTAAGGGCTGACAGGGCACCAGAGCCACCTCCACATCACCTTTACCACCTCTGACCATTGTCTCCAGGCTTCTCCTTGTCCAGCCTCCAGGGACAGGGACTGCTTGTGTCAGTGATGGCCCTCCCTGGGCTCCCAAACACCCTCAGAACATGGGGTTGGGTTCCATCTTTTACTTCGTTAGAGGTTTGTTCATTCTTTCAGTAGCTGCAGTTCAGGATCATGGCAGCAGAGGGCTCATTAACATCCAAAATACTCTTACAAGCCAAGGCTCTGTGCAGCACTCTCCAAAAGTCTTAAAGTCTGGTGTGGATGATTTCAGAGATTTCTGAACTGTAGCCAAACAGTGAGCATTTCCATAATAAATAGTAATAAATGCAAATATCTTATATTTCTGTCACCCTCCCAAAGACCTCATTTCCAGAACAGCTGATATCAACAGTCTCCAATAAATATTGGTCTAAAGAATCTCCTGATAAAGACTGAATATGTCAGAGAAGTGGGTGCCTAAATCACCACTTGAGCGAGGAGACGGGCCAGGACACCTCAAGAGAAATCACACAACTCTGGACCTAGAGGTGGGTGTTCCTGGGAATCTCAGGTGCCACAGCACAGGGATACTTGTGTTCGGGGAGCTGGCCAAGTGACCCATCTCCTGTTCTGTAACGGTGTCTGAGTTTGCTCAGGTCACCCCTGACTTGAGCCCCATCCACTGCTGGGTGTTCTCCAGACTCCTGCCTTCAGGAACAAAGGCCCAGGAGACTTTTCTGGTGAAGATGGAGGCAAAGAAGCCATGAAGAACCCCAGTCCTGTCTGATTCTACTCTTACAAAGTTCAGCAGCAGGCCCACATACACTCTGACTATTCTTTTACTGCAAATGAAGCCAAGACAGCTCATCTTGCTGTCATCACCGTCCCCCTGAGGTATCAAGTCATGGGGAGCTTTGGCATCATCCCCACATCCATGAACAAGCTTTCTAAATTCTTCCTTTGCAGCTCCCCCTGCTTCCACCTCCTGTGTGCTGCCTTTGTGCCCTTGAGCTCCATCAGTTCAGACAAGCAACCTCACGAAATAAATGCTTCTATTCTTGGGAATTTTCATCGAAAGTTCTTGTCCTTGGAGCAGACTGTTCTCTAAGGCTTGTCAGATTTGCTGAGCTCCTTCATTCTTCTGAGATGCTTCCCATGGAACCACCTGTATCAGCCCCCAGTATGTCAAAGTCTTCTGCTCTGGAACCCACCAGCCTGTGCTCTGCTGCTGTCCTTCCTCCCTCCCCTCTGGTGCCTGGGACCCCACTCTGTCCTGGTCACGACAGCCAAGGTGGACACTGATGTTCACATCCCTCACCAGCTCTCCCTTGTTTCCCAGTTCCAGATCCAGGTGAGCACCACCCTTGTTGCCCACCAAGTAGACATGGTAAGAAGTTGGCCCAAGATCCTTTGAACTGTTGGCACCTGTAGCTTTGCATGGCCAGTGAATGTCAGAACAATTGCAGTTCCCCATAGGAACCTGCTCATTGACTGGAGACCTCTTCAGGTTGCTGACAGAAGATTTTTTCCACTGCTTCTCCATGATCAAGTAGTTTGTAACACACAACGCACTGTCATCCTGTACCGGGTTTACATGGCAAAGTCCTGGAACTGGGGTGAGTGTGGGTGTGCTACAGTTGTCACCTCTCTGAGAAGACAACAGGAGTCTGACCAACATCAAACATAGCGGATTTCAGCTGCTCCAAGATGGACACACTCCTTCCAAATCTGAGCCACTCAGTGATGTTGGCAGCACCTCTGGGATATTGTATTTGAGAAAGGGTGAAAAACGCTGCACAACAGCAGGTGGGAGAGAGGAGGGAGGAAATGTGAGAGAAAAGCACTGCAGACACCAAGGTCATGTCCCATAGCACCCAAGCAGGTCCCTCAGCAGGCCAAAGCTTGCTCTCCTGAAATCCTGCTCTTGGCCTTGTGATCATCTCCCAGGAGCCTCAACTCCACTTTCCCATCCCTGACTGTCCCATCCTGACCAACTCTTTGTGGTTTGTAAGTGTAAAGTCTCACGGGGCACCTCACCCCACTGACTCCTCAGTCACCCGTGTCAGGAAGATGTTGTCAATGAGCTCCAACCCCTCCTGGATGGCTGGTGCCTTGCAGATATTGGGATATCTCAGGTCTGCCATGAGGACACTGCCCTGGAAACAGGAGGCTTCATTCATTTGTCTGAAGGAGGCCTCATCTAATTCTTCTACCTGATCAGTGAGTCTGTAGCTGATGTCCAGGCACCACAACACTGCCCATGTTGTTCTGCCCTCTCATGCTGACAAAACCTTAGGCTGATATTGTCTGTCCCCAGGCAGAGCTCCACCCATTCCTACTGCACAAAGGGAAACTTCAGAAACTCCAGACCCCAGGCATTATGAGTATCAGACCCCCAAGACCCCACAGTATCTCTGGGAGATGGTATTTATACTGACCCCTAAGTGGAGGGGCTGCAGCTGCAGCAAATGGAGAGTCCAGACCTAGAGAAAATTTGGGGTTCCACCATTACAGATTTCTGAAGTTTCTCAAGATGAAGTGTCCATTTTATTATCAGGGCAGGAAAACAACGCCCTGCATCAGGACAGAGCAGGACCTGACACGCGGAGCAGTGACCCTGAGGAGAAGGGCCTGGGCACTCCAAGGTCCCCACACCAGCCCGTGGTGCACGCTCACCATGAACAAGGCAGCTGCACACGGGGCTGCATGAGGAGCAGCGTGGGGATGCAGACACCTGGAGTTCTCATCCCATTCGGTTCAGCACTGGTGTGACGCCACACACACGGGGGTGTGCCAGTGTGCGGCTTCCCAGTTTGGAGAAGCAGGGAGGAACTGGAGAGTGCAGGGCTCTGCCAAGGCAGGTTCAGCACCTTGTGCACATGGTGTGGGATGCTGAGGGACCTGGGCTGCTTTGGCCCAGCAGTGCTGGGGAGGCTGCAGCAGTGCAGGAGTAGCCTGAGAGTGCTTGAGGGGTGGTTTCAGAGGTGGTGGAGGTTTTCTTCATAGCGGGAAAGAGCTTGAGAAAGAAATAACGGCCCAAAGTGCAGCTGGGGAGGTCCAGGCTGGACATGAGCAGCAAGGAATGTGACTGGAAGGGCAGTGCTGTGGTGGAGCAGGTCAGCAGAGGGAGTCTGCATCAGCCCAAGGCTTTGTGCTCCAAGGAACAGCTGGGGAGGATGCAGAGATCTCAGCAAAGGAAGGAAGATGCTCGGACAAGAGCAAGGTGGGGCAGCAGGGGGGATGTCTGCAGCCTGCAGGGAAAGAGGTGCAGGGGATGCCACAGCACAGGACAGGCTGTGGTGGAGGTGATCAAGGGATGTAAAGAGGCTGAAAGCCCCCACCAGACATGAGCTCCTTCTCCCCTTGGCTATGGCTGTTGTCTGCACCTCTGATGCCTGTGAGGAGACACCTTGTCCTTCCAGCACAGGGGCCTCATGGCCTCCTTGTCCCCAGCCAGGAACCTGGGAGGTGTGGGACCATAGTCCTGCCGTTGGCCTTGCACAGCCCCACATCACACTGTCCAGGAAGGGCCCTGAGCAACGTGTGAGGGACAGGATCTGACTTCCCAGGGCTGGGGCTCAGGGCTTGGCCCTTTGGTTAATGAAACACATTCAGGTTTATTCAGCATCAGAGCCACCTTTCACTTCATTACCCTTTGTTCTGCTTCAAGTTTTCTGTCCCAGCTGCCCTGGGGATGGTTTCTCAGCTGTGTCCCTCAGTGGGATTCATTAACATTACAAGAAACTTTGAAGTTTAGATCTGAGTTTGACTTCTTCAATTTGCCCTCAGGATATGAGGTTCATGGACTCAGCACCAAAGCCATCATTAAAGCTCCTTGGGCTGCTCCTGTGCTGCTGAGCTGGGCTGGGCTCCTGGGACAGAGGGAGCTCCTGGCAAGCGGCAGCGCTGCAGAGAGACAGCTCTGCCCAGGAGCAGCTCCTCTGCACACGCAGCAGGGCTGAGGGCTCTGCCTGGGGATCTCAGGGAGACGAGCAAGGCAGAGAGAGATTAAAGGTGGTCAGGACTGGGAGGATGACTGAGAGCTCACTGGAGGAGAAACCTTTGCAGCCCTTGCCATGGTAAGTCTCTGGGTGCAGGGCAATGCAGCTGTAGCTCCTGGAGGCATCTCCTAAAACTGGCACAGGCACAGCTTATGGGATCTGTAAGGAGGGGGCTCTTGTCAGGCAATGTTGAACAGCTGTGAAGCCGGGTGAGCACCCAGGGGTGCCCAGGGCTGTCCTGCAGAGCAGGGTCCCTGCACCCCAGGGCTGTGCTGGGGCAGGGACTCTGCCGCCTGCCAGGGTCAGCCCTCAGCCTGCTTGGGGAGATCCCAACAACACTGAGGGGAGAAAATGTGGGTGAAAGGAGCAAACCCTATAGGGCAGGAAATGTGTTTCTGCTGTGGAGAGGTTGCTGTGTGGGTCAGGGCTGCTCACAGATCGAGATCAACCCCAGCATTTTTCCAAGGGGACGACTCAAGGACAAGATCAATGCAAGGATTACCAGACAGATAAGGAGCTTTCCTGAGCCTGTCTTTTCAGTTTCCTATCCCAAGGGGTAGGGGGTGCAGGAAAGGATAAAATGAAAATGAGCTCTCATGCTTAAACAAGTCACTGAGACCCCTGAACTGCAACTCTGAGTGATCAGTACATCTGCCAGAAGGCTCATAACATCCCTTCACCACCCCTCTGCCTGTGCACAGCACCTGCATTACCTTTGCTGGACGCCTCAGCCTAGTCTGACCTGTCCTGCTTTCCAGCCTGCAAACAGGAAGATGCCCCCAGGCAGTGCCCTGGGAACAGGCAGGATCTGTAGGGCCAGGGGGAGGGCACAGAGGGTGGGATGGGGTCTGTGAGCACTGACAGGGAAGAGACATGGACAGGGAAACACCTCCCAGGGGGAGAATCTCCAGGCACCAGGGAAATGATCAGAAACAAGAGGAAACTGAACCCGGAATTGTTATGGGAGGGAGAACAGAGAAAAGTCCCTGTGATCCCCTGCAGTGCAGATCCCTCCTGTGAGCAGCCCCCTGGCCTCCTCTCCCACCCAGCAAAGCCTCTGCCCTCAGGGCCGGGGGCTCCAAGGCATGGAGCAGCTCCTGTGCAGCCAGAGCTCCAGTTCCTCTGCAGAGCACAGGGGCTGAGAGCAGCTGCCCGGCAATGTTGGTGTCTGGGAGGTGGCTGCACAGCTGGGGAAGGGTGACGCTGTCTGAGTGCCTGGCTGCCTCTGCCCTGGCCTCTCTCACACCCACCCTCACCGCATTGTCCTTCTTGCTCCCCTGCTCTGGGTCACTGCTGTTGGGATCTTGTTCTTGCTGTCAGGCTCTCTGGGGATGGCAGTTTCAGCTGCAGAGTCACAGCCTGATCTTGTGGGTCCTTTCCTGCAGGTGTGTCCATGGGAACACGTGTCCCAGCTTTGCTCTGCCCTGTGGGGTGTGGGCAATGCAGTCTGTGGGACTGGCGAGTGAGCTGAGTGTCCCCCAGTCAAATGCCATCATTAGGACCCTTGTCTGTCTCGTTGAGGTTTTCTTCCAAGCTGCGAGCTTCCCTCCAGGATGGAAACCTGTCCTATAGCCTCTGTGTGTTATCTGAAAGCCCCTCAGAGAAGTGCAGAGATGCTGCAACTGAGAAAATGCTTTTTAGGAAAGGATGAGACTTGTTTTGGTTCCATCCGACAAAGCTGAACCCCAGGACTGTCCCCTGCCCCCCGTTCCCATGCCCCCTGGTGCAGAGCAGGGCTGACTCCTCGGCAGCCAGCGGGCACAGGCCCTGCTCCTCACGGCACCTCCAGCCAGCACCGCCCAGGGCTCAGACACAGAACTGGAGGAAGGTCTGGGAAAGGACAAGGGGTGTGGAACAGGGGAGGGTGTGTGAGAAATGGCTTTGACTTTGCTCAGAGAAATCTCCCCTAACTTGTCAGTGTCCTATGCCCAGAGGCTGCAGATGTCCAACAGCAGCTCCATCACCCAGTTCCTGCTCCTGGCATTCACAGACACACGGGAGCTGCAGCTCTTGCACTTCTGGCTCTTCCTGGGCATCTACCTGGCTGCCCTCCTGGGCAACGGCCTCATCATCACCACCATAGCCTGGGACCAGCACCTCCACACCCCCATGTACTTCTTCCTGCTCAACCTCGCCGGCTCGACCTGGGCTCCATCTCCACCATTGGCCCCAAGTCCATGGCCAACTCTGTGGGACACCAGGGCCATCTCATACACAGGATGTGGTGCCCAGCTCTTTTTATTCATGTTCCGTGCTACAGGAGAATGTTCTCTTCTCACCATCATGTCCTACGACCGCTACGTTGCCATCTGCAATCCCCTGCACTACGGGACCCTCCTGGGCAGCAGAGCTTGTGTCCACATGGCAGCAGCTGCCTGGGCCACTGGGTTTCTCAATGCTCTGCTGCACACGGCCAATACATTTTCACTGCCACTGTGCAAGGGCAATGCCCTGGGCCAGTTCTTCTGTGAAATCCCCCAGATCCTCAAGCTCTCCTGCTCACACTCCTACCTCAGGGAACTTGGGCTTACTGTGGTCAGTTGCTGTTTAGCTTTCATGTGCTTCATTTTCATTGTGATGTCCTATGTGCAGATCTTCAGGGCCGTGCTGAGGATCCCCTCTGAGCAGGGACGGCACAAAGCCTTTTCCACCTGCCTCCCTCACCTGGCCGTGGTCTCCCTGTTTGTCAGCACTGGCATATTTGCCTACCTGAAGCCCCCCTCTGTCTCCTCCCCATCCCTGGACCTGCTGGTGTCTGTTCTGTACTCTTTGGTTCCTCCAGCAGTGAACCCCCTCATCTACAGCATGAGGAACCAGGAGCTCAAGGATGCCCTGTGCAAACTCGTATATAAGTGTTTTCTGGAGCAATAAACTGCCTCTCTGCTTCTGCATAGGAGTTTTAAAGTGACTTATTACAGGCTCAGCCTGTCATCTGGATTTTCTGTTTTGGTGTGTTGGCTTTTTATTGTTATAATGTTTTCAGCCCCTTTCCAATTCTCTGTCTGCTTTTCTTTTATAACCACTGGCTGTATAAATGAGGAGCCGTGCTCTCCTTTTGTTTAAACAAAATAAAGGTTCGTATAGTGACTTGTTTTTCACTGTATCCCTCCTGCAAGGCTATTTTGGAGCTGCAGGGACAGTTCCTGTGTGCATGGGTAGAAGGGAAAAAAGTCCAGCATGGCAGCACTGCCAGGGAGCACCAGTGCTTGTTCTTCCAGAGGTGTTCTGGTTCCACTCCCACACTCTCCTTCTCATCCCTTGTGTTGGTGCAAGGCCTGAGTGCTCTGGCACCTTTGCCATCTCCATCCCATGCTGTTCTACACAGTCCTACACCTGCCCCTCTTTCCCTGTGGGAAATTCAGGATTGTGGTCTCAAAAGTGCCAGAGTGATCAGAGAGGATCAGAGGTCCCTCAGAAGGGCAGACGTCAAACCCATCTTCAGGAATGGCAGGAAGGAGAACTGGGAGAATGACAGGCTGGTCAGCCTACGGCTGTCCCTGGGAGGGTGACGAGTCACATTCTCCTGCAGCCATGTCCAGGCAGTTGTAGGACAAGGAAGGGATTGCTGAACCCAGATGGGCAGGGGAAAGAAAGGCATGTTGTGTACATGGAGTTTTGCAGGCCCCAGACATGGTCTCCTGTGGTGGCCTTAGAGCAGCTTGGGAAGATCTGGGATAAAGATGTGGATGTTGTGATGGGTGGGAAGTTGGCTGGATGACCAAGCCCAAACATCATCAGTGGTACAAAGTCCTGTGTTTAGTCGGTTTCTAGTGGCATCCCTCAGTGATGAGTACTGGGGCCAACACTGTTGAATGTCTTTATTCTGCCCCTTCATTGTGTCATGGAGCACATTTTCAGCTCCTTTGTGGATGATACAAAGCTGGGCAGAGGCCTAGAACAACCTCACCTGGTGCACCCTGCCTTGAGCAGGAGAGCGAGACAAGATGATGTTCAGGGCTCTCTTCAAACCTGAGTTATTCTAGGATTCAATTAATATTTACCTTGGAGAGGTGTTTGAAGACAGAAGATGTAGTCCTTATCAGTTAAAAGAATAAATCCTGCTTGTAGTTGCTGACCTAAAATATGTAAATCCTCTCATTTGTCGTCAGTCTGCTCCTCTAACAAAGATAAAAGTGACCTTTAAAACACCCAATCTGAACCTGCAAAGAATTCTGTCCTTGCAGTGCAGACACTCTGAAGCCTGTGCAATTAGTTGAGTCTTGTTTTAACATCTGTCTCAAGACCGTTACATAAAGTGTCCTTTAGCTGAACTTTGCTCCTTATACACTCATTATAATACTAAAATACACATCCCTAGGATGGGAGACCTAGGCTCAGACCCTTCCGTAACAAGCATGCATGGTGATAATTATGTAACCAAGATACTGAGGTTTAAACACTTGGCTCTTTAGCACTGCAGTGAGAGTCTGAATGTAGAGATAAGATTTTGGATATAATAGATGTTCCTTCTCTATCTGTTGTGCTGGTTTTGTTCCAGCATTCAGACTTGCACAACTCTGTAATAAACCATATCTCGTCTCTGGGTGTGGGATTGGCTTTGCACTTCATGTAGTGAATTCGCAATTAGCAACCAGGAAAAAGGAAAAAAAAATAAAAAAAAAAAAGCGCAGGGGAGGACATAGAAAAGGCATCAACATTTCACATTCCTGTAAAGAATGATTCTCTACTCAGATCTTTAGCATGAAATAGATTTGATTAAATTGATAAAACAAGCATGCTTTTATTTAGTCAGGTCCTGGCCCATAAGGAGGGTGATGGATGCGTATGGTCGCTTGTGTCTCAGAATGAGGTCACTTGTGTCTCAGAATCTCATAATTGAGTTGGAAGACTATGGTTGTGAAGGGGACTGTGACATTAGTTCTGTCTCTGGAGGTGACAAGACAGCAGCAGGAATAGAGCTGAGAAAAAACCTGTGCCAAAGAACCCACAGGCCCCATCCGGGAAGAGGCCTTGGAGACGGGCTATTGTGTCCATCCCACCTGAGAACATGATGGGACAGCAGCAGGAACATGGTCGTGTCTGTCAAAGAAACTGAACGGCCAGCAGCAGCCATGGGATTTAGAAGATCATGGTGAGGTTACTTGTCTCCTGACACGTAAAAGGCCATAAGAAATGCTGGAGTGAGAGAAGGGTTGGGAAGCGAGATGGGTGTCTGCAGCCTGCGGGGAAAGAGGGGCAGGGGTAGGACCGTGTAGAACAGCCTGGGATGGAGACGGCAAAGGGCGCTGGCAAGGCTGGAAGGGACCCACAGAACCCAGGTCTCTGTCCCCTTGGCCATGGCAGTTGTCTCTGCCACTGAGGCCCAGGAGAAGCCATGTTGTCCTCATGGCACTGGGGCCTCGGTGCCTCCTTGCAGCCCCATGGGGAAGCTGGAAGTTGTTGCACCAGTGTTGTCCTTCCCTGGACCTTGCACACCCACATCCCACGGTCCCAGGAAGAGTCCTGAGCCGTGTGTGAGGGACAGGATCCCCCTTCCCATTGCCTGCAGGTCATGGCTTCTCCTTTCTGCTTGAGAAAGTGAACCAAGGGGTTTCTCAGCATCAGAGCTGAAGAAAAGACTAAAAGGAGACCTTATGGTGGCTACAGCTTCCTCACAAGGGGAGAAGGAAGGGAACGTACTGATCTCTTCTCTGTGATGACCAAAGACAGAACCCCAGGGAACGGCAGAAGATGTGCCATGGGAGGTTTAGGTTGGACATGAGGACAAGGTTCTTCACCCAGAGGTGCTGGACACTGAACAGGCTCCCAGGGATGTGTCACGGCCCCAACCTGACAGTGTTCAAGAAGAGACTGGACAACGTCCTCAGACACACAGTGTGACCTGTGGGGTGTCATGTGCAGGGACAGGAGTTGGACTCGATGATCCTCATGTGCCCCTCCCAGCCCGAAAATTCTATGATTCTATGAAATACTCGGTCAAAAGTCCATATTTTCATTGTACGATGAGTTGTAAACATACACATCATGTGCATGTGCACTGTGTGCATGTGGTGAAATGAATCCAAGAGAGCACAAATGCTGTCAGCTATTCCTTGGGGTGCCATAAAGGTCAGTGGGACAGAGATGGTGTTCAGGGGTCTCTTCCAAACTGCGATATTGTAGGATTCCATGAATCTTTTCCTTGGACAGGTCTATCAAGAGAGATATAAAATGCCCCAAAGTAAATACAGTAGCTCCTCTGAGGAATGTTTCTCCACTCAAACCCTTGATAGGAAATCTATTGGATACATTTGATGAAAGCAGCTCAGTTTGATCTGCTCACACACTGGAGCACAAGGAAGGTGATGGCTGGGTACGATGCCATGTGGTCACTTGTGCCTCAGGAGCTCATGGTCCAGTAGGAAGCCAATGGCTGTGGAGGGGGCTGTGAGGTCACTTCTGCCTCTGCAGGGGACAGGCCAACAGCAGGAACATGGCTGGGAAAGGACTGTGAGGTCACACACACCAGACGAGCAATCGGGCCCAATCAGCGTGGCTTTGTGAAAGGCAGGGCCTGCTTGACCAGCCTGATCTCCTTCTATGACAAGGTGACCGGCTGAGCAGATGAGGGAAAGTCTGTCGTGGGGAGTGAATCCGCCACACAGGCTGTGGGTGTTGTGTCCTTAGACTGCAGTAAAGCCTTTGACACCGTATCCCACAGCATCTCCTGGAGAAGCTGCAGCTCCTGGCCTGGATGGTGTATCTGTGATGGTTAAAGAACTGGCTGGAAGGCATTTTGTCCCCCTGGAGCCATTTGTTCCCTTCCTGTTCACAGGGGCATCCCATGAATGCATCACTGCTCTCTACCCCAGTGTAACCAGGCACAGGGCCTTCTCCACCTGAACCTCTCACCAATGCCACTGTTTTGTATACCACCCCCATCCTTGGTCGTGGGATGCCCAGAACGGCCTTCCCGAGACAGTTTGACAAAGTCTTTTTTCAACACCATCCCCGCATCCCTGCTCAATGCCCTCATCCACAGCTTAAGGACCAGAAAGTTTGGGTACAAGTCAGGCATTGAGAAAAATGGTCAGTAAAACTTTGAGGTTCACAGAGAGCCTATCTACATGTTGATCTGCTGCTCTCTTCTGAACAAGCCCAGAAGACCTGGACAACATTTGCTGTGTCCCAGAAACTCACCTGGAAGGTTGGGTTATGGAGAAAAGGTTTGGTCTGGGAAGGGACAGACAGGTGCTGGTGGAACTGGCTGGTGTGACCGTGAGACATCTCTCCAACCCCTCAGAAAAGTCCTGGCTCTCAGGGAGGTTGCATGGTCCTCTGAGAAAGAAAATATCAAAAATGACTTATCATGGAATCATAGAATAATTGTGGTTGGAAGAGACCCTTAAGATCATCATTCCAACCATAACCTAAATCTGGCACTAAACCGTGTCCCTAAGAGCCCCATCTATCTGTCTTTTAAACACCTTCAGTGATGGTGACTCCACAACCTCGCTGGGCAGTCTGTTCTGTTGCTTCTAAACCCTTTTCCCCAAAGAATTTTTTCCTGATATCCAATCTAAACCTCCCCGTGTGCAACATGAGGCCATTTCCTCTTGTCCTATCACTTGCTACTTGGGAGAAGAGACCAACACCCACCATGATCAAACCTCCTTTCAGGCAGTTGTGGACAGCGACAAGGTCTCCCCTCAGCCTCCTTTTCTCAAGGCTGAACAGCCCCAGGTCCCTCAACCGCTCCTCACAAGACTGGTGCTCCAGACCCTTCACCAGCCTTGTCACCCTCCTCCGAACTCTCTCCAGCACCTCAATGTCTTCCTTGCCATGAGGGGCCTAAAACTGACCCCAGGATTCAAGGTGTGGCCTCACCAGTGCCGAGTACAAAGGGATGATCACTGCTTTAGTCCTGCTAAAGCTCGGATTGGATCAAGGCTTGAACACCTTGGTGTGACCCAGTTTCTGACAGGTTGGACTGCAGACTCCTGAGGTCCCTTCAACCTCAGTTCTCTTATGATCCCATGGTGATGTTGGGCTCTGTTTCTAACTGGAGCAGAGCACATGATGATGGGGCAGGATCCACCTGTGCTATAGGTGACCATCTAAACCAACATCTCAGCCAGGGAACCAGCCAACACCTCAGTGTGACTCGCTCTGGGCAACGTGTGAGGAGTCCTGGGCAGGGAAGGTTTAGAGGGCATGGGGTGCTATGGAAGACACAAAATGATCTTGGCTTCTTGCTTGTCAGCTGATGTCAATGAAAATTAAAATAAGAAGAACTGAAGGCAAAGATCCAAAGCAAAGGAAGGTGTCAACATACTTCTTATTTATCTATGTATGTATGTATGTATGTATGTATGTATGTATCTATCTATCTATCTATCTATCTATCTATCTATCTATCTATCTATTTAAAAGCCTTTCTAGGAGGGTTACTTTTCTTTGAAAGAGTTTTCCAGAACTGGGCATGGATTTAGGGCACAAATGTCTTCACCTCCAGGGACACAAACACCTGGTGCCAGTGTAGATGCCCTGGGAAAACCTGTCCAGGCTCCACCTGCGTTGCAAGGTGCTCTGGTCTCCCCAGGTCCTGTGTGATAGATGCCAATCCCAGGCCAGCACCTCAGGTACAGTGGAGCCCTAAAATGGCACTGGCTGTTCATGGTGACACAACTGACGACTGATGTCTGCCTGGAAAGGTGCACTTCTTTGTTGTTGGTTTTTTGGTTTTGTGGGTTTGTTGTGGGGCTCTGTTTGTTAGTTTTTCTGTGTGTGTTTTTTGTGTTTGCTGTGGTTTTTTGGTTTTTTTGGTGTGTGTTTTTTTGGTGTGATTTCTGGTCTTGTTTTATTGTTTTTGCGGTTGGTTTTTTTTTGTTTGTTTGTTTTTTTTTTTTTTTTTTTTTTTTTACTTAGTAAAAAAAACAAAGGAAAAAAGAAAAGCCACAAAAGTGAATTACGGGAAGTGTACTAAGGATAGGAGAAGATATACTGGTCTTCCCCTGTACTTCTATTACCAACACTCTATTATTTCATCTCCCTCATCTTTCAGGAGTTCCCACCTCTCCTGATTAAATGTCCCTGTCAAAGGACAACTTTCCAGCACTGTCTGGACATTATCCCTTCCCAGTGCTCTCAAGATTCTCCTCCACTTGCTCTTTGGTCATTCAGTTCCTCTCAACTGCCTGGTTTCTACTTCGAGCTTCAGGGAGTTACAAACTTCACCCGTTCTTCAGAGCTCTAATTAACATGGCAGTCAACACGTTCATTGTGTTTATTTCTATCCTTTCCTATCTCTCTGTCTAAACCAGTTCTTGTGTGGATGTCCCTTGTGGATGGTGGACCTCACCAGATCCAGCTTACACACACAGCTGAGGAAAGTGTTTTACACTTTATTAAACTGTGCAGTGTTTGCACAGGAGAGCAGGTGGAGCTGGTGCACAGGAGCTGCAGCATCTCCTGCAGAGCTCAGTGGAGAAGTCTGATGTGAGGAAAACTGGTGCAGTCTCTGGTGGCCAATGAGGGAACCGGCAGACTGGGGGTGGGGGGTGAGGTTGTCCGTACAGTGTCCAGCCTCAAGGGACTGTTCTCCTGCCTGTCCAGATATCTTGAGGAGACCCTCGGGATCAATGTCCAGTGTAGAATGCTGCTACCACTTCTTCTATACACTGAAAAATGACAGAAATTACCCTGGAAAGAAATAACCCTCCTTTATGAAATCTTTGAAATCTTCATCATTGAGTTTCCCATTGAAACCTCTCCAGTTAGTTCTACACGTCTTGAACATTGGAATGAGATTACTGAAAGAAACACAGCTCGTTAAGGCTTTCTGAATTTTAATGAGCCCCATGGCGTATTTGGTGCTGAGCCCATGAACCTCAGATACCAAGCACAGACTGAAGAATCTGCTCAAGAAGTCCAAGTCAGAGAAAATTCCAAAGTACCTTGAAGCATTAATGGGCCCCACTGAGGGCTGTTACTGACAAAGCTTCCCCAGGGACTCGTTAGAGCAGATAATTGGAGACTGTGATTGCATCAGGCAAAGGCAAAGTGCAGCAGCTTTGATGCTGGGAAAACCCTTGGTTTGTTTGGTGAAGGACAATGGCCAAGCCTTGAGCCCCTGCCGCTAGGAAGGGAGATCCTGTCCCTCACGTGTGGCTCAGGGCTCTGCTTGGGGTGTGGGGAGTGCGATGCCCAGTGCAGGACAATGGTGTGACACTCCCTGGGGGTGCAAGGAGGCAATGGGTGCCATGGCCACGACAACCATGTGTCTTCTCTTAGGTTCACTGGCAGGGACATCAGTCACAGCTAAGAGGACAAAGACCTTGGCTCTTGTAGGGACATCCAGCCTTGCCAATGCCCTTGAAAATGTCCACCACAGTCCATCCTACACTGTCCCAGGCCTGTGGCTGTTTCCCCACAGGCTGCAGACACCCCATGTGCTTCCCCACCTAGTTCTCACCCCACTGTGTCCCCACCTGTGCTGCTGTCTCTCCATCCTCACCAGCTGTTCCTGGAAACACAAAGCCGTGGCTGATCCAGAGTCCTTCTGAATGACCACAGCACTGTGCTCAGAATGACATTTCTTTATCCTGAGCTCCACTCTGGGCCTCCAGAGCTGCAGTTTCTGATGGTTTTCCTTTCTCATGCTGTTTTCCTCTACCATCTTGTAAAGAGATTTTCAAGATTTCTAAAGCTACTACTACCCTTTCTTGTCATGGTTTTACCACAACCACCAACCAAGACCATCAGAGCTGCTCACATCCTGCTCCCAGTCCCCAAGTGGGATAAGGAAGAGAACTGAAAGGGAAGGGAGAAACTTGTGGGTTTAGAAAAAAAGAAAAAAAACAAAAAAGAAAGAAAACAGTGAAAACACTACTACTAATAATATACTAAAATATACATAAAGTAAAATATATGATTCTCAGTGCAAGCCCCCATGTAACTCCAGTTGTGCTGAACAGACAGCCCAAAAGAAGAGAGCACCCTGGTCCTGAACAGATGATCCAGGCAAGAGAAAGTACAAGTGCAAAAGGCAGAGAGGCCCAACGGCCAACTGAAAAACAGAAAAACATCAAAAAACTGAACTAACACTGAACTCCCAATAGAATGGAACTTCCAAACAGAGCCAACCAAAGTAGCCGGCAAACCAAAACTAACTGGCTGGAAAAGGCATATCCAGCTTTATAGTGAGCATGACACCAATGGTAAAGAATAGCTGTATGTCAGTCAAGGTGTTGTCCTATCTGTGCCCCCTCCTGCCAATTTGCACCTGCAGCTGGACTCCAGAGAAGTCCTTGGTTTCACTGACAATAGTCCAGGTAAATTAAATAGAAATAGATAAATTAAATTAAGAAAATATACTCAGTGCTATCCCCCGTGTAACTCCAGCCACACGGAACAGCCAGTCCTGCAGAAAGGAGCACCTTGGTCCTGAGCAGCCCATCCCAGCAAGAGAGAGCAAAGGGCAACAGGCAGAAAGGCCCAAAGGCCAACTGCAGAATGGCAGAACGGCAAAGGGCCGAACTGACATCGAACTCCTGACAGAATGAAACTTCTGAATGGAACAACCAAACCAGCTGGAAAATCCAGAGTAACGGATGTAACAAGCTCTAAAAGCCGGCTCCAGCTTTAGACAGAGCATGACACTAACCATAGGGAATATTTCATTGATCAGCCTGTGCTGTCCTGTCTGTGTCCCCTCCTGCCAATTTGCATCTGCAGCTGGATGGCCAAAGAAGTCCTTGGTTTCCCTGACAACAACAAAGATCTCAGTGAGTTCTGACATTCCTTTCATAGCAAATGGCAAACACTGTGAAACTGCTAAAAGAAAAAAATGAACTCTATCCCAGGGAATAAACAGCGTTATCTCACTATTCTCCTAGTAAATCTAAACAAAAAACTGTACTGGATTTGAAGGAGAGAGGTTCAAAATGCATGAAGAAAATTAACTCAATTTCAGTAAAAACAGCACGTTTCCTCAGCCTCCCCTTCATGAGGCTGAAGAAGTTTGGGTCTCTCAACATCTCCACATGTGACCCAGACTTTCTCTGGCCACATGGCAGCTCCTCCCCGTTCCTCCAGAATGGGGAACCTCACACTGGGACACACCACTCCAGATGTGACCACACCAGTGCTGAGTCAAGATGGGCAATAACTGCCCTTGACTGGGTGGCCACGCTCCTCCCAGTGCTCATGGGCATATTCCTGTTTAGCACCACTGAGAACTCGCTGAACATCCAGGCTCATAGGGTTGTGAGCAGTGGCACAAAGCCCAGCAGGAGCTACCATGAGGAGCACTGAAGGACACCATATCCCTACCCAACATCTCCTCCCCTCTTGGGTCCCCTGGAACCATCGCAGTGATAATGGGAAGAGCACTGCCTGTATGGGGTGGAGGAGATGGGGTCTGGAATGAGGGTCCTGGGGCAGTTTCTCCAGGTTGTTCATGCAGCAACAAGTCAGGCTGGATATTTGGAGAGAGGAACTCTTACTAAGGGCCTCCAATGGGCATGGAGATGGTGTACGGTTTCCTGAATGCCTCCTTTTCTGGTGGAGATCACAGAGGCTGCCAGCCCTTTAGAGGACCCAGGACAGGCCTTGTCCTTCCTCTGGTCACAACTGGACCCCAGTTCTCAAGCTCAGACCCAGCTCAGGAGCCTTGTCTAGGTGTGACTTTTGGGGTAAGGTTGACAAGAGGGGTGCATAAGTTTGTCTTCAGGACATGTGATGAGCACCAGGACTGAAGTACCAGAGCAAAATGATGTGGCTCCTGGGTGAATACTTTCTCCAGTGCAAATCCTGACACAGGGTCCCAGACTTGCTTTCCATGCCACCCTTCACAAGGGATGATGCACTAAGAGATGGCAAGTGGGGGACACCAATCCTTCTCCAGTTACTTCCCAGGCCTGGTGAAGCACCAGAACAGCAAGGACTTCTGACCCTGCACCCTAAACTCTGAATATTATCTTTGAGCAGCTGAACACCAGCATTTTTCTCTCTCTGGTGCTCCTGGCCCCTCCCCTGTGCTCCCCACAGCGCCCCAACCTGGCACTGATGCTCTGCAGAGCAGGTTGGCTGCAGAACCATGGGGTGAGTCCACACTGGTTGTGCTGCTCAGTGAGGGACACGGATGCAGCTGGATGGGCTGCACTGTCACTGAGCTCTTTCCTGGGGGTCTAAAGCTCTGGAATGGGTTCAGAGCATTTCTTGGGACTCATTGGATTTTCCACTCATTTCTGTTCAGCAATCCCTTCCTTGCCCTTCAGGTGCCTAGAGATTGGTGCAGGAAGACGTGGCACATCTTCTGCCATTCCCTCGGTTTCTCTCACTCTCATAGAGAGAAGAGCTCAGCCCTGCCCCTCCTGCTCCCCTGCTGAGGAACCTGCAGCCCCATGAGCTCTGCCCTCAGTCTCCTCTACTCCAGCAGAGCGAACCCAGGGACTTCAGCCACTCCTCATACAGCTTCCCCACCAAACCCTCCACCAAATTTGCAGCCTCTTCTGGACAGTCTCCAGTAGCTTTATCTCCTGAGGTCGGCCCAGCGCAGAGCAGAGCGGGACAATCCACCCCCCCCGCCCGGCTGCCCTGCCCGGCTGGCCATGCTGTGCTGGATGCACCAGGACACGGGTCCCTCTTGGCTCCAGGGACACTGGTAGCTCTTGTTCAATTTCCTGTCGACCAGAACTCCCAGATCCCTCTCTGCAGAGTTGCTCTCCAGCATCTCGTCCCAAAGTCTGTATGTACCGTAGGGACAAAGTACCTCTCTGAACTGGGGTGAGAAGTCTGGGCTAGAGAGATTAGTCCATGATGATTAGGGCAGATTTGATGGGGTGTCCAGTGCACAGGGGCACAGCCCAGCCCCTGCTCTGCTGGTCCTGCAGGTCTCTGGCAGGAGGCCTGGCTGTGAGAGGACACTGCTGTGTGCCAGCCCTGCACACACACACTGATCAGCTGAACAATGGTGTGGGTAACTTTCTTGGGCATGTTCTTGGGAAAAGAACCTAGGGAGAAGAACCTTCAGGCCCTACCCATAGGAGATCACCTTTCTATCTGGAAAGGCTGTTGTGAGGCCAGCTCTGTGACAGCAGTGCCCATTGCCTGTCCCTGCCTGCGCTCACAGCACTGACACACAGCAGGACGGGGACCAAGCTGCCAGAGCACTCAGGCCTTGCACCAACACAAGGGATGAGAAGGAGAGTGTGGGAGTGGAACCAAAACAGCTCTGGAAGAACAAGCACTGGTGCTCCCTGGCAGGGCTGCCATGCTGGACTCTTTTCCCTTCCACCCATGCGCACGGGAACTATCACTGCAGCTCCAGAAAGGTCTTGGAGAAAGAATGTCAGTGAAAATTATTGGTGAAGGATCCTTTATTTTGCTTAAACACAGAGAACATGATTCCACATTGCCACAGCCACTCACTGAGAAAAGAAAAGCAGGCAGTGAATTACAAAGGGAATAAAAATATTATCATAAAAAAAACCAAACTGACAAGTAGAGACAAAAAATACTGTACACAGGATGAACCTGCAATAAGAATGTCTTCTTATGTAGAAGTCAGACAGTTTATAGTTTCAGAAGAAATACAGTCATCAGTTTGCACAGGGCATCCTTGAGCTCCTGGTTCCTCATGCTGTAGATGAGGGGGTTCACTGCTGGAGGCACCGCTGAGTACAGAACAGACACCACCAGACCCAGGGATGGGGAGGAGATGGAGGGGGGCTTCAGGTAGGCAAATGAACCAGTGCTGACAAACAGGGAGACCACGGCCAGGTGAGGGAGGCAGGTGGAAAAGGCTTTGTGCCGTCCCTGCTCAGAGGGGATCCTCAGCACGGCCCTGAAGATCTGCACATAGGACACCACAATGAACACAAAACAGCCGAAAGTTAAACAGACACTGACCACAAGAAGCCCAAGTTCCCTGAGGTAGGAGTGTGAGCAGGAGAGCTTGAGGATCTGGGGGATTTCACAGAAGAACTGGCCCAGGGCATTGCCCTTGCACAGGGGCAGTGAAAATGTATTGGCCGTGTGCAGCAGAGCATTGAGAAACCCAGTGGCCCAGGCAGCTGCTGCCATGTGGACACAAGCTCTGCTGCCCAGGAGGGTCCCGTAATGCAGGGGTTTGCAGATGGCAACGTAGCGGTCGTAGGACATGATGGTGAGAAGAGAATACTCTGCTGTAGCACAGAACAAGAAAAAAAAAAGCTGGGCAGCACATCCTGCATAGGAAATGGCCCTGGTGTCCCAGAGGGAATTGGCTATAGAGCTGGGCACAGTGGTGGAGATGCAGCCCAGGTCGAGGAGGGCGAGGTTGAGCAGGAAGAAGTACATGGGGGTGTGGAGGTGCTGGTCCCAGGCTATGGTGGTGATGATGAGGCCGTTGCCCAGCAGGGCAGCCAGGTAGATGCCCAGGAAGAGCCAGAAGTGCAAGAGCTGCAGCTCCCGTGTGTCTGCGAACGCCAGGAGGAGGAACTGGGTGATGGAGCTGCTGTTGGACATTTGCTGCCTCTCGACATAGGACGCTGACCAAAGAAGAAAAGGCAGTGACAAGTTAGGGGAGAGTTCACTGAGCAAAGTCAAAGCCATTTCTCACACACCCTCCCGTGTTCCACACCCCCTTGTCCTTTCCCAGACCTTCCTCCAGCTCCATGTCTGAGCCCTGGGTGGCGCTGGCTGGAGGTGCCGTGAGGAGCAGGGCCTGTGCCCGCTGGCTGCCGAGGAGTCAGCCCTGCTCTGCACCAGGGGGCATGGGAACGGGGGACAGGGGCCAGTCCTGGGTTTCAGCTTTGTCGGATGGAACCAAAACAAGTCTCATCCTTTCCTAAAAAGCATTTTCTTGGTTGCAGCATCTCTGCACTTCTCCGAGGGGCTTTCAGATAACACACAGAGGCTATAGGACAGGTTTCCATCCTGGAGGGAAGCTCGCAGCTGGGAAGAAAACCTCAACGAGACAGCCAAGGGTCCTAATGATGGCATTTGATTAAGGGAGACTCAGCTCATTCCCAGCCCCACAGACTGCATTGCCCACAGCCCCACAGGTCAGAGCAAAGCTGGGACACGTGTTCCCATGGACACACCTGCAGGAAAGGACCCACAAGATCAGGCTGTGCCTCTGCAGCTGAAACTGCCATCCCCAGAGAGCCTGACAGCAAGAACAAGATCCCAATAGCAGTGACCCAGAGCAGGGGAGCAAGAAGGACAATGCGGTGAGGGTGGGTGTGAGAGAGGACAGGGCAGAGGCAGCCGGGCACTCAGACAGCGTCACCCTTCCCCAGCTGTGCAGCCACCTCCCAGACACCAACATTGCTGGGCAACTGCTCTCAGCCCCTGTGCTCTGCAGAGGAACTGGAGCTCTGGCTGCACAGGAGCTGCTCCATGCCTTGGAGCCCCCGGCCCTGAGGGCAGAGGCTTTGCTGGGTGGGACAGGAGGCCAGGGGGCTGCTCACAGGAGGGATCTGCACTGCAGGGGATCACAGGGACTTTTCTCTGTTCTCCCTCCCATAACAATTCCGGGCTTAGTTTCCTCTCATTTCTGATCATTTCCCTGCTGCCTGGAGATTCTCCCCCTGGGAGGTGTTTCCCTGTCCATGTCTCTTCCCTGTCCGTGCTCACAGACCCCATCCCACCCTCTGTGCCCTCCCCCTGGCCCTACAGATCCTGCCTGTTCACAGGGCACTGCCTGGGGGCATCTTCCTGTTTGCAGGCTGGAAAGCAGGACAGGTCAGACTAGGCTGACGGGTCTAGCCAAGGTGATGCAGGTGCTGTGCACGGGCAGAGGGGTGGTGAAGGGATGTTATGAGCCTTCTGGCAGATGTGCTGATCACTCAGAGTTGCAGTTCAGGAGTCTCAGTGTCTTGTTTAAGCATGAGCGCTCATTTTCATTTTATCCTTTCCTGCACCCCTCACCCCTTGGGAGAGGAAACTGAAAAGACAGGCTCAGGAAAGCTCCTTAACTGTCTGGTAATCCATAGCCAAGGGGAGAAGGAGCTCATGTCTGGTGGGACTTTCAGCCTCTTCACATCCCTTGATCATCTCCACCACAGCCTGTCCTGTGCTGTGGCATCCCCTGCACCTCTTTCCCTGCAGGCTGCAGACATCCCCCCTGCTGCCCCACCGTGCTCTTGTCTGAGCATCTTCCTTCCTTTGCTGAGATCTCTGCATCCTCCCCAGCTGTTCCTTGGAGCACAAAGCCTTGGGCTGATGCAGACTCCCTCTGCTGACCTGCTCCACCACAGCACTGCCCTTCCAGTCACATTCCTTTCTGCTCATGTCCAGCCTGGACCTCCCCAGGTGCACTTTATGCATTATTTGTTTCTCAAGCTCTTTCCCAATTTGTCCTTGAGGCATCCCTGTGAAGGGGTTTCATTAGAAGGAGATATGTTGTTGAATTAGTCAGGCCCAAAGGAATCTCAAGGCCACTTCGAGAAACTGAGAACAGAATCTGCTGTGAGAAAGAGGGGCGTTTCTTCATTAACAGGGCCTCAGCATGGCGTGAGTCGTCGGACCTATCATCAGTGGGGCTCCAGCGTGTGGACTGCCCACGATACTCATTTAGCGAATCCATGTTTGGAGCGTGGATTCGTGACTAGAGAATAGTTGCGTATATAAGGAGACATGTTTCTGTAATAAATGGCTTTTGCGTGATTCACATTGAATCGGAGTGCTGAGTCCTTTATCGTTCCAACAAATGGTGACCCCGACGTGATACTCCAAACGGCGTCTCACTAAGGTCGGGGAAAAGCCTGGAGCGGCCCAGCCGGAGGCGACTCAGCTGGACTGAGAGCCGGGCGGAGACGTACGGACGTTCCGCGGATAAATTTTGTTGAAGAAGGCCCCGGGAAAGGTGAGCGGCTGGGAGCAGGAGGAGGGAAGAGTGAAGTTATGGGGCAGAATATATCCTCTGAGGAAGAAGCTATAGTTAAGATCCTCCTGCATATTCTCTCTATGAGAGGACTTAAATATGAAGAAAGTAACATACGTAGACTGTTGGTTTGTTGTAGAACTAACGGCTACCCGACAGAAGCTGAGAAAGCTTTTAAAATTGAACTTTGGGACGATATAGGGCAGAAATTATGGGATAAGGTTAGCGACGGAGATAAAGAAGCTAAATCATTAGCAACTACATGGAAGCTTATAATTTCCACCTTAAAAGAATTTAAGGCTGAGCGGGCTGCGGTTACTGGAATTTTTGCAGTGTTACAGCCTGATAAGAACTCTAAAAATAACTGTGAAGCTTACCCAGTTCGTGTTTTCAATACCCTCCTTACTCCATCCCCTGTTGTGCCTTCGGCACCCCCAATGATACAACAGTCTGGGGCGGAGGGAGGAAAATTACCGAGTGGATGGCCTCCTGTACCATCACACGACCCTGGAGAGACCAAGAAGTCCAAAGAACTGGAGTCAGATAATTTGTCAAAAGGACTGGTGAAAGTTGAGAATGCTAAAGTCGTAAATAAGTGTAATATCAATTCTTTTACTGATTCGTGTCCGCCTTCACCGCTTTCTATCCTTCTAACTCCTACAAGAGAACAGAAGGAGCCGCCGGATAAGAACTGGGCAAAAGAACTGTGTGAAAGATCAGATCAGCTATTAGTGAGTGAATCCAACAGTCAGCAATATCAAGCTATGAGAGAGGTGCCTGAAACCAACAAAGCAGCCAAATCATTTGCAACTGTTAATCAGGGTCCCAATGAGAATTACATGCAATTTATTGACCACCTTCAAGAGACCATCAATAAGCAGATTGAAAATTTAGAAGTTAAGGAAGCACTGGTGTTGAAATTAGCAGTAGAAAATGCTAATGTTTGCTATCAGCATGTTATTTGCGAGTTTTACAGTACATATTATGTGTTCCTGTGTACCGTCTCTCTGAAAATCAAGCAGCTTGTCAGGAATGTGAGTTAATTGTTTCACTAGTTGTTTTTAAGTGCGCCATAAAACCTTCTGCCTGCTCTTCCCACTCAGGCTGCAAGCAGCCCTTTGCTTCCCCCCCGCCTCCCCCCCCCCCCCCCCCCCCCCCAAGGTTTTTACTTGCAAGATGGGGTCAGGAATGATTGTTTTCAGTTGTGTTCCTAAAAAATCGGTATTGGGAGGTGTTTTAAAACATAGGAAAGCACTCGGACAAGAAATTATTAAATCTTTTCAGACAGTTTTACAGGCGGGGCGATTTGAACTTCAACAAGCTGAGAGAGACTTAACTGATAACACACAGGTCAGAAAACTTGTTAAAGTCTGCAAGATGCTTTCCTTATTAACCTGTTTTCTTTGTGGGTATCTGTTTAAGCATGTTGCAATTTTGATAGGTCTTTGTTACATGGTACGATAAGTTCACAGTCTGTTAAATCATGAGATTCCGTTGACTCAAAATGTGCATTTTGTGATAATACAGAAGAACATGAGTAATTTAGTTCTTTACTGCATGAATGTGATGTCTATCCCTGTTTCTCTATTAGGATGAGATGTGTTAGGACAACTAGGAGCAACTCTGGTGACAAAACAACAGCATTTCTAGAAGCGGCCATTGATGATGGGCGACCAGTACTGAAATTACAGTGGAAAAATGATGATCCAGTATGGGTAAATCAATGGCCGCTCAGTAAAGAAAAACTCGCCCATGTCGAAGAGCTAGTACAGGAACAGCTTGAAAAAGGGCATTTAGAGACGTCTACAAGTCCCTGGAATACTCCTGTGTTTACTATTCAGAAAAAATCAAAGAAATGGAGGTTGTTACATGATCTTCGAAAAATTAATGATACCATGGAAGACATGGGAGCATTACAGCCGGGATTACCATCCCCTGTCATGATTCCAGAAAACTGGCAGATCTTAATAATTGACTTGAAAGATTGTTTTTTCACCATTGCTTTGCATCCTGATGACTGTAAAAGTTTTGCATTTTCCATAAATTCTGTAAATAAGGCTGAACCTGCGAAAAGGTATCAATGGGTAGTTTTGCCACAGAGAATGAAAAATTCCCCAACTATGTGTCAAATTTATGTAGCTTGGGCCTTGCAATCTGTCAGAAAATCTCATCCTGAGTTAGTGATTTACCACTACATGGATGACATATTAATAGCTGGGGAAACTTTTTCGACTGATTTGTTGATAAATGAAGTATCTGATACATTGCAGCATAGAGGATTGCTAATTGCTCCAGAAAAGGTACAAATTCAACCAGCGTGGAAATATCTTGGTTGGGAAATTTCTCAGTCCACAGTGAAACCTCAGAAAATAGTATGTCGGCCTGTCATTCAATCCTTAAATGATGTGCAGAAACTAGTGGGTGATCTGAATTGGGTCCGGAGCATTTGTGGGATCACTAATGAGGATTTAGCTCCAATTGTAAAACTGCTAAAAGGGGATAGTGACATTAGCTCTCCTAGAACGCTTACTGCTGAGGTGGATGCTGCTCTGAAAAAGATTATGTCCAAACTTGTAAAAGCTTTCAGCCATAGGTGGAACCCAGATTATGTAATCGGACTACTAATTGTAAACAATACTAACTATCCTTTTGCTCTCATAATGCAATGGACAACTGGTAAGGAGCCGTTAAAGATCTTAGAGTGGGTGTTTTTGCATTTTCGACTCAAACGAACCATTACAACCAGGGTTGAGGTCTTTGCTCAGCTTATAATGAAAGGTAGGCAGAGAATAGTCGAAATTTCAGGGGCTGAGCCTGCATATATCATTGTTCCCCTCGTTTCAGAATATTTACAGTGGGCTTTGCAGAACTCCTTACCTTTTCAGATTGCGTTATTAAATTCTCAAGCTTTAATTAAGACATTTTCCCCTCCACACAAGTTAATGTCAGTTTTGAATATGGGATCAATGGAGGAGGGTCCCCCTCTTCTCTCAGAATTTCCTGTTAAAGGACCCACAGTGTTCACTGACGCAGGGGGTAAAATGCAGAAAGCAGCAATTACATGGAAAACAGATGGAAAATGGCACGATGTGATACTAACTGACCTGAAAGGATCAACTCAGCATTTGGAACTCAGGGCTGTAATAGAAGTGTTTATCAGATTTGCTCATAGCCCAGTGAATATTGTTTGTGATTCTTTGTATGTGGTAGGTGTGGTAGCTCGCATTGAAAGATCATTGCTCAAAGAGGTTCAGGATGCACAACTGATGTCTTTGTTCAAGCAACTATGGTTGTTGGTCGAAGAGAGACAACACCGATACTTCATAACACATATCCGTAGTCATCTGACAATTCAAGGCGATTTAGCTGAAGGAAACCGCCGAGCTGATTTTCTTGTATCTCCTGCCTCGGTTCCACCTCCAGTAGATAGGTTTGGGCAAGCAGTATGCTCTCATAGTTTCCTCCATCAGTCTGCTCAGGTCTTACAGCGGCAATTTTCATTGTCCGAAAGTGAAGCCCGAGGTATTGTTAAAAGTTGCGCAGATTGTCAGCGCATCTCAGTAGGGCTGGGTGCAGGAGTCAATCCAAGAGGATTAGGAGCCTTGGAATTGTGGCAAATGGACGTCACACATGTCCCTGAATTTGGCAGGCTGAAGTATGTGCATATGTCTATTGATACATATTCTTTCGCCATATGGGCCACTGCTCAGACTGGTGAAACTAGTTCACATGTGCAACGACATTTACGTTCTGCTTTTGCAGCTTTGGGAGTTCCTGCACAGGTCAAGACAGACAACGCACCTGGTTATATCGCCAAAGCTACTGCCACCTTTTTTCAATTGTGGGGTGTTAAGCACATTACAGGGATACCAAATTCTCCTACTGGTCAGGCCTTGGTAGAAAGGATGAATCGAACTCTCAAGCATCAGCTTGACAAACAAAAAGGGGGAACTGACTGTACTACTCCACATGACAGACTAAGCAAAGCATTATATGTCTTGAACTTTTTACGCCTTCCGCAAGGGTTCGACATTCCACCTATGATTCGTCATGGAACAAGCTTAAAAGGACACTTGACAGACCTTAGAGAAAATCAATGTCAGGTCAAAATACGCAATGGAGTTACTGGTGAATGGGAGGGTCCTTTCCAAGTAATAACTTGGGGAAAGGGTTATGCTTGTGTCATTACAGACCAAGGATCAAAATGGATTCCTGCGAAATGGATCAAGCCATGGCTGAATAAAGACAACAAAGATTCGACAGATGCAGAAGGACAGGAGGGAGATAAGTTGTGAGAATTGTCTCAAATGTAAACCATGAATTCTTATTCAGTGTTATAGATGCTCTTAGACCCAGTGGTCTAAAAGCTTATTAGTAAACAGATAAGGTACCTTCCATAGAGAATGCTAATTTGAACAGATAGTAAGAGTTCCAAAAGGGTGATATTACAATTAGATAATCTATGCATAGATAAGGTAAAAGTATAAGATATTTCTACCATGGTAACCTAATTTAGCAACTGGTAAGGTTTTAAAAGAGATATTAAGATTAAGCTATAGATCTTTTAAATAGGTTAATATAAGTTTTAAGATATTAATTCAATAATTAGCATATGAACAGGTTAATATAAGTTTTAAGATATTAAGTCAATAATTAGCATATGCTGATGGTATTAAGTACGTTACTCTATAAACTGCGCAGTTATAGATCTTTTAAGAATTTAAGAGAATATATTGTATTAAGTTGTCTGACTATTCTAAAATAGTGCGTTGGTAAGGTTGTCATAAGTAGAATTAAGGTTTTATATATGATATGAAGGTTTGAGTATAAGCAGATAGTTGTTTAATCTTATTAAGTAAGGTTTAGCTACATTATATGTAATTGTAATTATGCTGTTAATCACGTGTCCTATGTTGCAGTGTATTTCAAAGATGATTCAGCATGCTGTTTAAGGGGCCTGACTAGTTCAAGAACAAAAAGGGGGAATTGTGAAGGGGTTTCATTAGAAGGAGATATGTTGTTGAATTAGTCAGGCCCAAAGGAATCTCAAGGCCACTTCGAGAAACTGAGAACAGAATCTGCTGTGAGAAAGAGGGGCGTTTCTTCATTAACAGGGCCTCAGCATGGCGTGAGTCGTCGGACCTATCATCAGTGGGGCTCCAGCGTGTGGACTGCCCACGATACTCATTTAGCGAATCCATGTTTGGAGCGTGGATTCGTGACTAGAGAATAGTTGCGTATATAAGGAGACATGTTTCTGTAATAAATGGCTTTTGCGTGATTCACATTGAATCGGAGTGCTGAGTCCTTTATCGTTCCAACACATCCCCTTTGAAAAATGCTGGGGGTAATCTGGATCTGTGAGCAGCTCTGACCCACACAGCACCCTCTCCAGAGCAGAAGCACCTTTCCTGCCCTGATAGGGGTCACTACTTTCCCCCACAGCTTCTCTACACAGACATGTAGGGATCTCCTTGGCAGGGACCCTGCTCTGCAGGACAGCCCTGGGCAACCCTGGGTGCAGAAACAGCTTCACACACCTGGACTCATCCTCAGCAGGAGGCAGCTGCCTCTGATGGTTTATGGATGAATTCCCTGCTCTGCTGCATGTCCTCCTTAGCTGTACAAGGAAGTTTCTGATAGTTTTACTTACCTATCTCGTTTCTTGTACCAGCGTCAGGAAATCCCACCATGATTTGCAGATGCAATGATGTGCAGCCACAGACTTAATGTGTGTGAAGATTTCTCTCCTTGTGAACTCACAGCAAAACTCCCACCCAGACTGCATTTCCCCTCTCCCTGCCTTGCTCGTCTCCCGTTGCAGGCAGAGCCCTCAGCCCTGCTGCGTGTGCAGAGGAGCCGCTCCTGGGCAGAGCTGTCTCTCTGCAGCGCTGCCGCTTGCCAGGAGCTCCCTCTGTCCCAGGAGCCCAGCCCAGCTCAGCAGCACAGGAGCAGCCCAAGCTGCTTTAATGACCCCTCTGGTGGGTGTGGTGCTGAGTCCATGAACCTCAGACCCTGAGGGGAAGTTGAAGAAACTTCTGAAGAAGTCAAAGTCAGATTCAAACTGCAAAGTTTCTTGTGATGTTAATGGGTCCCACTGAGGGACACAACTGAGGAACTGACCCCAGGGTTGGTTAGAGCGGAAAACTGGAGGCAGTGATGACTGGTCAGGAAAAGCAAAGTAAAGGTCTCTCTGATGCTGAATAAAGCTGGATGTGTTTCATTAACCAAAGGGCCAAGCCCTGAGCCCCAGCCCTGGGAAGACAGATCCTGTTCCTCCCACATTGCTCAGGGCCCTTCCTGGACAGTGTGATGTGGGGCTGTGCAAGGCCAAGGGCAGGACTATGGTCCCACACCTCCCAGGCTCCTGGCTGGGGACAAGGAGGCCATGAGGCCCCTGTGCTGGAAGGACAAGGTGTCTCCTCACAGGCATCAGAGGTGCAGACAACAGCCATAGCCAAGGGGAGAAGGAGCTCATGTCTGGTGGGGCTTTCAGCCACTTTACATCCCTTGATCATCTCCACCACAGCCTGTCCTGTGCTGTGGCATCCCCTGCACCTCTTTCCCTGCAGGCTGCAGACATCCCCCCTGCTACCCCACCTTGCTCTTGTCTGAGCATCTTCCTTCCTTTGCTGAGAACTCTGCATCCTCCCCAGCTGTTCCTTGGAGCACAAAGCCTTGGGCTGATGCAGACTCCCTCTGCTGACCTGCTCCCCCACAGCACTGCCCTTCCAGTCACATTCCTTGCTGCTCATGTCCAGCCTCGACCTTCCCAGCTGCACTTTGTGCCATTATTTCTTTCCCATGCTCTTTCCCACTAGGAAGAAACCTCCACCACCTCTGAAACCACCCTTCAAGCACTCTCAGGCTACTCCTGCACTGCTGCAGCCTCCCCAGCGCTGCTGGGCCAAAGCAGCCCAGGTCCCTCAGCATCCCACACCATGTGCACAAGGTGCTGAACCTGCCTTGGCAGAGCCCTGCACTCTCCAGTTCCTCCCTGCTTCTCCAAACTGGGAAGCCGCACACTGGCACACCCCCGTGTGTGTGGGGTCACACCAGTGCTGAACCGAACGGGATGAGAACTCCAGGTGTCTGGGTCCCCACGCTCCTCCTCATGCAGCCCCGTGTGCAGCTGCCTTGTTCATGGTGAGCGTGCACCACGGGCTGGTGTGGGGACCTTGGAGTGCCCAGGCCCTTCTCCTCAGGGTCACTGCTCAGCGTGTCAGGTCCTGCTCTGTCCTGATGGATGGGGTTATTGTCCCACCCTGATACAGCACAGGTCAGTTCTCTTTGTACAGCTTCAGAGCTTTCTGCTGGGCAAATACCAAATATTCACAAGGTCTGGACTCTCCCTGGACTGAAGCTCCATTTGCTCAGCTGTTAATGTTTTCATTCAGATGGTTTATCCTGATAAGGGTTTCTCTCCCAAAATAACAGGATAAGGAGTTACAGGATACTACAAATTCCATCTCCTGGAGAAACCGTGGGATCTTGGGGGTCTGTTACTCATACTGTCAGAGATCTTGACTCACAGGGGTAGATTCCCCTCTTGTGAGAGAACAGCAGGAATGCATGAAATTCAGCCTGTGGACAGAAAATGTCAGCTGAAGGTTGAGGAGTCATCAGGAAAAGGCAGAACAACATGGACAATGTTGTGGTGACTGGACATCAGCTACAGACTCACTGATGAGGAAGATAAATTATATGAGGCCTCCTTCAAGACAAATGAAAGAAGCATCATGTTGTCAGGGCGGTGTCCTCGTGTCAGACCTGAGATATCCCAGTATCTGCAAGAAACCAGCCATCCAGGAGGGTTTGAGCTCATTGACAACATCTTCCTGACATGGGTGACTGAGGAGTCAGTGGGGTGAGGTGCCCTGTGGGACTTCACACTTACAAACCAGAAAGAGTTGGTCAGGATGGGACAGTCAGGGATGGGAAAGTGGAGCTGAGGCTCCTGGGAGATGATCACAAGGCCAAGAGCAGAATTTCAGGAGAGCAAGCTTTGGCCTGCTGAGGGACCTGCCTGGGTCCTATGGGATATGACCTTGGTGTCTGCAGTGCTTCTCTCTCACATTTCCTCCCTCCTCTCTCCCACCTGCTGTTGTGCAGCGTTTTTTACCCTTTCTCAAATACAATATCCCAGAGGTGCTGCCGGCATCACTGAGTGGTTCAGATTTGGCAAGGAGTGGGTCCATCTTGGAGCCAGCTGAAATTAGCTGACACGGCTTCATTTCCAGTAAAAGAACAGACAGGGTGAATGTGGAACTGCTGCTGAACTTTCTAAGAGTAGAATCAGACAGGACTGAGGTTCTTCATGTCTTCTCTGCCTCCATCTTCACCACCAAGGTCTCCTGGGCCTTTGTTCCTGAAGGCGGGAGTCTGGAGAACACCCAGCCGTGGATGGGGTTCAGGTCAGGGGTGACCTGAGCAAACTCAGACACCATTACAGAACAGGAGATGGGTCACTTGACCAGCTCCCTGAACACAAATATCACTGTGCTGTGGCACCTGAGTTTCCCAGGAACACCCACCTCTTGGTCCAGAGTTCTGTGACTCCTCTTGAGGTGTCCTGGCCTGTCTCCTCCGTCAAGTGATGCTTTAGGCACCCACTTCTCTGACATATTCAGTCGTTCTCAGGAGATTCTCTAGATCAATATTCATTGGAGATTGTTGATACCAGCTGTTGTGGCAATAAGGGTTTTGGGAGGGTGACGGAAATATTAGAGATTTGGTTTTATTACTCTTTATTATGGAAATGCTCACTGTTTGGCTACAATTCTGAAATCTCTGAAATCATCCACACCAGACTTGAAGCCTTTAGGAAAGTGCTGCAGAGAGCATCGTCTTGTAAGGGCATTTTGGATGATACTGAGCCCTCTGCTGCCACGATCCTGAACTGCAGGTACTGAAAGAATGAACAAACCTGTCATGAACTGAAGGGCAGAAACAAACCCCAGGTTTCTGAGGGTGTTTGGTGTCGCGGTTGAGACGGACAAAAGACATGGACCAAGTTCCTCCAAGATGAAAGTAGTAGATGCCATTTATTGCCACAAGTGCATTTTTATTCAGTTTTACCAATTCATGTGTTGTAGTGGCAGAGCCCCCCCCGCCCCAGGGGGATGGGGTTGTCGCCAGCCTGGCTGAGAGGTGAAGCCAGAGACAAAAGAGACTAAAGGAGCACCATTAGAAGGTAACAATGAGTGAGCAATCGCCGGACACATGCGTGCAGAGCGCGTGGACAGCACATGCAGCCTATCATGTTATTGTATAACACGAGTTACAACCAATCACGTTGTTGTAAGGCGCGTGGACAGGGCAGCTTTGCTATAAAGCTAGCCCGGTCCGACAATAAAGCGAACTCTGTGAACATCATATTGGTGTGTCAGGTTCCGTGGCTCGCATGGATAAAGCAACACTTTGGTGACCCCGACGTGATACTTCGTATCGAAGCAAGATCTCCGGAAGTGAAGACGCGAGGACGCCACCTGGGGGCGACACCAGCCCAGCGCTCAATCATAGCGGAAAGTAGGCCTACGAAGAAGCAGGTGGCATGGGAAACACGGCATCCGTGGAAGAAAAAATAATAGTGAGAAGTATTCTGCAGCTGGCTGCAAGAACAGGAAGAATTTTGGAAAAAGACGCGGTGGAGCGCCTTTTACTATTCGCCCAGCGTAAGGGCTGTGTTCGTTCGACGGACGAATTTTTTTCTCCCGGTACATGGGAGGACATAGGGACCGAACTATGGGAAGCGGTTACAAGGGGGAGCCGCGAGGCTTGCGATCTCGCCGGACCCTGGCGGGAGGTCAGGCAGCTAATGCAGGAAGTCTCAGAGGAGCCGGAGCTGTGTGCCGTCCTCTCGGAGCCGCCCGCCGCGAGCTGCCCACCCTCCGAGGACTCCGAAGAATCAACACCGCTGGTATGTCCCGTATCAGATCTGGAGTTCTGGGGCGGAGAGCAAATTATACCCTCTGCACCCGTTGAGCCATTGCCTGGCTCCGACAACGAATGGCAGCAACCGGCAAGTTTCAACAAGCCAGGACAAGTTAATCCAGCCGTCGTGCCTTTGCCGGAGGACCCGATGGAACACCAGGACGGAGCACCGCAGAATCGCCCTGAGTTCCAGGAGGAGAGCCACGTGCAGAGCCTGAAGGACTTACTGAGACGGCAGAAGAGCCAGATGCAAGAAGTTCTAGAAGCTATGAAACGACTAGATGGCGGTAACAGTAAAACTTCGCGGTTAATAGCATATAAAAAGGTGTCAGATGCAATTAAGGACGGGCTGGAGGCAATTGGCAGGGAATGTGAAAAACGGCGAAAACAGGAAAGGGAGGGGGTGGAATTAGACCTCACTCCGGAGGAGCTCCGTATCAAAAGGGAGCGAATACAAAAATGGGCTAGACAATGTGTTGAAGATGGGATGTGGTCTGTAAGAGAAGCAGATGAATATTTGAGAGCGCGATATGGAAAAGGGCTGGAGACTGGGTTAGTAGATCGGTTTGCAAATATGCGTCGACTTACTGATCCACAGGGAAACACAAGGGAATTGTATAGCAGTGATAATAATGATAATTTGGGTGCTGCCTCTGTGCATCAGGGTAGAGATATTCCTCGAGATCATTCTTATAATGCAGGGCAACGTTGGCAAGGAGTAATCAGAGATGCAACTATTGAAGGGATCATGTTACCTGGTAGTATTACAGCAATGCCAGTGCACATAGATAATAGAGGACAAAGGCAGTGGTCGCCTTTTGATTGGAAAACGGTTAAGCAATTGCAAAGTGCAGTTATGCAATATGGTATAGATAATAAGCATGTGATGCAGCTAATCAATTCATTTTTCAAGGGGCAAGTACTAACTCAAACAGATATTAGGGCATTGATGGAGTTATTGCTTCCTCCAACGGGGTATTTGCTGTTCTTGGACAAGTGGCAGGGGAAAGTGGAATTGGCAGTATTAGAAAATGTTCGTTTACCAGCTGATGATCCGTTGCAGTTAGCTAGCATGGACCAGTTACTGGGTCATGGGCAATATGCGGATGGTGCTACTAAGGCAGCACTTCATCCAAGGATTTTGCAGCAAACGCAAGGGCTTGCCTTGGCAGCAGTGAAAGAATTGCCAAATATAGGTAACCCTGTGCCACCCTATTCTACAATAAAGCAGGATGCTGGGGAACCATATATGAAGTTTGTAGATCGTTTGAAAGAAGCTATAGATGCCTCTCCTAACTTGACTCCAGAGGCAAAAGCTGCTGTGGGGAAAGATTTGGCTATGATGAATGCAAACACCCAATGCCAACAGATATTAGCCGGTTTGGGAAAAAGTGCTTCTTTAGCAGAGATGGTGGAAGCTTGCACACAGGTACCAATTATGCAACAGGAGGTAGAAAAAGCAAAAATACATGCTCAAGCCCACGCTGCGGCCTTGGCTGCAGCACGTAAGCCTGCAATGAAAGGCCAAAGCCCTTCTTCTTGTGGCCTAGCATGTTTTACTTGCAAACAGACAGGACATATTAAAAGAAACTGCCCTCAATATGCTTAGCAGCATTGCAAAAATGGCATAACTCTCCAGTTAATCTGGTAACAGATTCTCTTTATGTTGTGGGAATTGTACAAAGAATACATAGAGCGCTTTTGCAGCGAGTTTCCAATTCCTTGTTGTTTGAAGCATTGTTAGATTTGTGGAACGTATTAGATTATAGGACAGCACCAGTATTTATCATGCATATAAAAAGCCATACTAACATACCAGGTGGTCTAGTAGAGGGAAACAGCATCATAGACAAACTTGTGGCAGTAGCAGATATATCCCCTTTTGAACAAGCCAGACAAGCTCACGAATTCTTTCATCAATCCTCAGCAGCACTCCGAAAGCAGTTTACAATTACAAAGGAACAAGCTCGAGCCATTATTGCAGCTTGTCCTGATTGTGCCCGCATAGTCCCTCTCCAACAAAAGGGAGTAAATCCTCGGGGCTTGCAGCCAGGTCAGTTATGGCAAACTGATATTACTGAATTTGCACCATTTGGCAGACAAAAGTACATTCATGTCTCCATAGATACCTGTTCAGGACTGCTGTGGGCTACAGCCTTGACCTCAGCAAATGCAAAGGCAGTAAAACGTCATTTACTACAAGCTTTTGCTGTCATGGGTGTCCCTACACAAATCAAAACAGATAATGGTCCTGCATACCACTCTGACAGACTTGCAGTCTTCCTCACCCAGTGGAAGGTACAACACCTGTTTGGAATCCCTTATAATTCTACTGGCCAAGCAATTATTGAGCGTGCACACCGTACATTAAAAAATCTTTTGTCTGTTTTGAAAAAAGAAGGGGGAATTGGTGTGAGCCCAGAAGAGGTATTGATGAAGGCATTGTATGTGCTGAACTGGCTTAATCCTAAAAGTGAAACTGAAATGGAACCGGTTGTTATGCACCATATCAAAAATGTCAAAGATTTTTCCGAAAATGTGCCTAAGGTTAGTGTGTTTAATCCGACAACACAACAATGGGAAGGTCCTATGTCACTAATAACCTGGGGAAGGGGATATGCTTGTGTTTCTACAGGTAACCACAAAAATTCATGGATCCCAGCAAAGTGGGTGAGACCTTGGCTAGCTAACAGAGAAGAAACCGATTGCAGTGATGACAACCCTTAACCTCAGACATGTTATCGCTTTAAGCAACGAATGTAGCCAATGTTGAGAATACCACTTTGTAAAACAGAGCAGCAATTAATTTTTTGTTATTGGACATGTTCACAGTTATGAAGAGTTTGATTGTATGTGTTGTTTGAACTTAAAAAGATAGAAGATTTGCAGAACAAGAAAATAACAGAAGATACTGGGTTTTTTGGGGTGAATGCCTTGTTTGGTTAAAAGGAATATTGAAAACAGGTTTGTTCTTGTTAATTGTAATTGTATTAGCCTTAATGTTCTTACCCTGTATTTCACACTGTATTTAAAGCATGATACGGTGTATTGTTAATATTAAATAAAAGAGGGGGAGATGTAGTGGCAGAGCCCCCCCCGCCCCAGGGGGATGGGGTTGTCGCCAGCCTGGCTGAGAGGTGAAGCCAGAGACAAAAGAGACTAAAGGAGCACCATTAGAAGGTAACAATGAGTGAGCAATCGCCGGACACATGTGTGCAGAGCGCGTGGACAGCACATGCAGCCTATCATGTTATTGTATAACACAAGTTACAACCAATCACGTTGTTGTAAGGCGCGTGGACAGGGCAGCTTTGCTATAAAGCTAGCCCGGTCCGACAATAAAGCGAACTCTGTGAACATCATATTGGTGTGTCAGGTTCCGTGGCTCGCATGGATAAAGCAACAATGTGTCTCTTCACTATTGGTTACAAGTTACAGCAGTAACATCTCATTGGCTAATTTTGCTATCATCAGTGTTACTCTTCTACTCCCTTCTCTCTCACGGGTACATCCTTAACATCTCCGGATACTCCTTTACTCCCATCTTTCTCATGGGTAGGCCTTCATATCTTCAAGGCTAATTTCTCTTCCCATGCCCTCCGTCAGGGAATCCACGGACCCACCGTAGTCCCCGACAGTTTGGGACCCCACGAAGGGCCATTGCTGACACAAGCAGTCCCTGTCCCTGGAGGCTTCTCAAGAAAAAGCCTGGAGACAATGGTCAGCGGTGGTAAAGGCGATGTGGAGGTGGCTCTGGTGCCACGTCAGCTCTTGACATTTGTTCATCATCAGAATGGCCAAGCCCTGAACCCAGGACCTGACAAAGGAGACCCTTTCAGTCAAATGTTTCTCAGGCTCTGCCTGTGGTCACTGTGAGTGTTTTGTGTTTTGGGGGTGGGTTTGGTGCCAAGTGCTGTTGCTTTAACCACAAGGCTCTGGTTTTCTGAGGACTTGGCAATGCCTGTGAGATCCCCCAAACCCGTTCAACTTCTTTCATACACCTGGCAATGGTCACCAATCACCTGAGCTGTCCCAGTCCCAAACTTGCTTGAATCCTCTATTTGGATCCATACCCAGCACTCCAGGAGGTTCATGGATCCACCAGGCTCATGGATGATTCCTTAGGTCCATCCAAGTGTGGGCAGTGTAAGAGAGGAGCAGAGCAGGGTCAGCTCATGGGCCATGACTGAGCACAGCCACCCCAGCAGCAGCCATTCCCCATCTCCCAGGCACAGCCATGCCCACAGCATGCAAATGGCACTGCCATATATCATTAGTCCAAAAAAGCCTGCCTTCTTTCCAAAATCGACAACAATCTTTCTACCATTCCCCTTCGACCCTCAGATATCAGCCACATTCCACTTGTGGCTCAGACATGGTTGTAAGGATTTGCTGAAGTCATCAGCCATCACCCTTTTCTACCCCACATCCCCTGACCCTCTCCCACACCACACATGGCCGGTCACTGCTGCTCAGGGCCTCGCACTCTACAGAAGAGGCCTTGAGCTTCTTGGCTCTTCCTGGTGCTTGTTATAATCTTCCTCACTCCCGCCAGATCTCACGGTGAGATTTCTTGTTCATGACAGGGCCTTTGTAACCAACTCTTATGAAATGGTTGTCCTTCTGTGATCATCTGTGCAGAAGAAGTGATCAAAGCACCAAATATGTCAAATCTGATGCCGAGTGAAATGCAATAAAACCTTGTTGAGCCAGCCCCGTAGCTGTGTCTTTGCAGCAAGGAGTTTCTCCTGAGAAAGGGATCCAACCCCTGCCACTCTCTGCAGAGGCACATGAGCAGTGTCCATGCACCTGGGGACACAAAGGGTGACTTTTGCAAGACCACCCTTTGTCTGAACCACTTAGATATGTACCTATGGATGGGGTATCAAGCCTTATAGTGCAGCAGAGATTGGAGCTCTGAGCTCCCTTCATCTGCTCTGTGTGACACATGTAAAATGGAACTACCCCAGTCAAAAAGTTGGTTTTGATTCTCTTCAAAACCTGAAGCACCACATGGGTCAGGAAACAAGCCAGGATACCCAACCAGGACTCACATGCTCTGCACTTAGAGTTCAAGTGTTCCTGGGAATGTCACCAGGCAAGTCGTTCTGATATCTGGGTTCAAGGAGCTGGTCAAGAGCCTCATCTCCATTTCTGTAACGGTGGCTTTGCTGCCTGGCTATGTGCAGACTCCTTACATGGATACTGACACCTCTGAGTAACAACCTGTTCTGAAAGGATGAACAAGGTGGGAAGTTCTTTCCAGAAGGGTATTAGGACAGCATAAATGAAGACCCTGGGTTGGGGAAAATGAAAAGGAATGCAAAAGTTGTGGTCAGGACTGTTTGGGGACACGTGTAAAGCAGCCCGGCACCTCATATGAATTATTCTTGTAGTCAAATAGAACCTGAGAGACTTGTCTAATTTCAGAACATGACGGGGAAGGAAGGACAGTGTCATTCAAGCTCAAAAGGACCTCAGGAGGTGTCTTGATCAACCTCCTGCTCAAAGCAGGGTCAGACCAGATTACTCAGGGCTTGATCCAAACACATCTTGGTCACTTTCTGGGACAGAGTGAGTGCGCACTCCTGGGAAACAGCTTCCAGTGCTTGACTGTCCTCGTGATTGGAAAGTTTCTCCCTTTATACAGCACTTTCCAAGCCCAGCCATCAAGATGGTTTTCATCCATCTACTTACACACTGACACAGACCATGATATTGTGGGGGATGACGCTGAATGCCTTGCTGACTTCCAGGTAACGGACCATCACTGCTCTGCTCACATTCAAACCCTGTCCTTTCTTCACAGAAAGCAAAGAGGATGGACAGACACAACCTGCCCTGGGTAAACCTCGTCACCTTCTCTTCCAGACACCCAGAAATGGGGTCCCAGTGGACATGTTCTGGGGCACAGCCCTTAGTTCCCCTGCTCACGCATTGGCCATCTTGAGAAGTGCACACACTGTGTGAGAGCTGCCAGTGGTCAGGGAGTCCCCCCAGTCTCCATGAGCTTTCCAAGATGGTGGAGAGTGGCCTCCCTGTGACACCGTCCTGCTGTCTCAGCTCCTGGGATGCTGCCCCTGCTGTCCCATACACTGGAAAAGATTGTGTTACTTCCAGTGACCCCTGATTTGATCCCCATCCACTCCTGGTTGTTCTCCTCCAGATTACTGTCTCAAGTCACAGAGGCCTGGGAGAACTTACTGGTGAAGATGGAGGACAAGAGACACCGAGAATATAACTTCTTTCCCTGATAAAATTCATCAGTGGCCACACAGAGTATTTCTTTCTCCTTTAAGTGTTCCTGAAGCAGTAACAGCTTATTATGGGGCCCTTGAATTGCCTTAGATGTCTAGACTGAGTTTTGATCTGGCCTGTTGCTGTGCTTGGAGGCTGCTGTCCTTGCAGACCAGATGGACTCACTTCTGCCACCCTGCCTGGCAGTTCATTCCACCCGTGTCACAGCTCTGTCTGCAGCACTGACAGCTCCAGCTGCCCAGTCAGGTCCCTGGCTGAGGCCATTGCCTCACATCTGGGCTGAACCACCCCAGCTGTGGCACCAGCCCAGCTCTGACCTGCCACAGGAAACCTGGTACCAAGTGCCCAAGAGCCCATGTGTGCAAAGGCTTTGCCTCAGAGCACAGACATGAGATGGCCAAAGATTGATGAATGTCTCTCTAGACCTAGGAGTATAAAACCAGAATAAAATGCTTGAATTCATTCAACTGAAGATATTCCTCCCTCAGTTTGCAGGAAGTAGATCCTTTGCTGTAACATTCCCAGTGTCATGTCTAATGACGGGGCAAGAAAATATGATTTTCATACCGATTCGTTTTCTAATAGGAAAAATACAACGCTGGCAACAACTGTCTCTACAGAGGAGGGAGAATCAGCATCACTGATTACTTCAGGTTGTTTCAAAGGATGTGGCCCTGGAGCCCCAGGGACACCTGGAGGGAGCCCAGAGGGGACAGAGAAAGGGACATCATGGGCTGCTCCTGTGCTGCTGAGCTGGGCTGGGCTCCTGGGACAGAGGGAGCTCCTGGCAAGCGGCAGCGCTGCAGAGAGACAGCTCTGCCCAGGAGCAGCTCCTCTGCACAGCACAGCAGGGCTGAGGGCTCTGCCTGCAGCACCGAAGGCACCGGAGCCAGGCACAGAGAAGGGAAAGGCAATGTAGGTTGTTGGTTGCTGAGCACTCACTGAGAGACAAATCTTCACAGGTCTAACACGGTGAGTCTCTGGCTGTAGGACAATACAGCTGCATTTCCTGGAGGGAGACCCTGAAGATGATACATCCCACAATTTATAGTATCTGTCAGGTCTCTCTCACAGTATCTCTGCTGTAGAGAAGAACACACTCCAGAGCAGGGCTTCCCTGCGGCACCATCAATGGGAAAGGGCATTGTGGCATCTTCTGCTGAGGGTGACTGCAGGGGGAGCTCCCAGGGGTGCTCAGGGCACAGAGGGTGGGATGGGGTCTGTGAGCACGGACAGGGAAGAGACATGAACAGGGAAACACCTCCCAGGGGGAGAATCTCCAGGCAGCAGGGAAATGATCAGAAATGAGAGGAAACTAAACCCGGAATTGTTATGGGAGGGAGAACAGAGAAAAGTCCCTGTGATCCCCTGCAGTGCAGATCCCTCCTGTGAGCAGCCCCCTGGCCTCCTGTCCCACCCAGCAAAGCCTCTGCCCTCAGGGCCGGGGGCTCCAAGGCATGGAGCAGCTCCTGTGCAGCCAGAGCTCCAGTTCCTCTGCAGAGCACAGGGGCTGAGAGCAGCTGCCCGGCAATGGTGGTGTCTGGGAGGTGGCTGCACAGCTGGGGAAGGGTGACGCTGTCTGAGTGCCCGGCTGCCTCTGCCCTGGCCTCTCTCACACCCACCCTCACCGCATTGTCCTTCTTGCTCCCCTGCTCTGGGTCACTGCTGTTGGGATCTTGTTCTTGCTGTCAGGCTCTCTGGGGATGGCAGTTTCAGCTGCGGAGGCACAGCCTCATCTTGTGGGTCCTTTCCTGCAGCTGTGTCCATGGGAACACATGTCCAGCTTTGCTCTGACCTGTGGGGCTGTGGGCAATGCAGTCTGTGGGGCTGGGGAGTGAGCTGAGTGTCCCCCAGTCAAATGCCATCATTAGGACCCTTGTCTGTCTCGTTGAGGTTTTCTTCCAAGCTGCGAGCTTCCCTCCAGGATGGAAACCTGTCCTATAGCCTCTGTGTGTTATCTGAAAGCCCCTCGGAGAAGTGCAGAGATGCTGCAACCAAGAAAATGCTTTTTAGGAAAGTATGAGACTTGTTTTGGTTCCATCCGACAAAGCTGAACCCCAGGACTGTCCCCTGCCCCCCATTCCCATGCCCCCTGGTGCAGAGCAGGGCTGACTCCTCGGCAGCCAGCGGGCACAGGCCCTGCTCCTCACGGCACCTCCAGCCAGCACCACCCAGGGCTCAGACACAGAACTGGAGGAAGGTCTGGAAAAGGACAAGGGGTGTGGAACAGGGGAGGGTGTGTGAGAAATGGCTTTGACTTTGCTCAGAGAAATCTCCCCTAACTTGTCAGTGTCCTATGCCCAGAGGCTGCAGATGTCCAACAGCAGCTCCATCACCCAGTTCCTCCTCCTGGCGTTCGCAGACACACGGGAGCTGCAGCTCTTGCACTTCTGGCTCTTCCTGGGCATCTACCTGGCTGCCCTGCTGGGCAACGGCCTCATCATCACCACCATAGCCTGGGACCAGCACCTCCACACCCCCATGTACTTCTTCCTGCTCAACCTCGCCCTCCTCGACCTGGGCTCCATCTCCACCATTGGCCTCAAGTCCATGGACAATTCCCTCCGGGACTCTAGCACAATTTCATACACAGGATGTGCTGCCCAACTCTTTTTTTATTTTTTCTGTGCTTCAGCAGAATATTTTCTTCTCACCGTCATGTCCTATGACCGCTACCTTGCCATCTGCAAACCCCTGCACTACGGGACCCTCCTGGGCAGCAGAGCTTGTGTCCACATGGCAGCAGCTGCCTGGGCCACTGGGTTTCTCAATGCTCTGCTGCACACGGCCAATACATTTTCACTGCCCCTGTGCAAGGGCAATGCCCTGGGCCAGTTCTTCTGTGAAATCCCCCAGATCCTCAAGCTCACACTCCTTCCTCAGGGAACTTAGGCTGCTTTTGGGTAGTGCCTGTTTATTTTCTATGTGTTTCATTTTCGTTGTGGTGTCCTATGTGCAGATCTTGAGGGCCGTGCTGAGGATCCCTTCTGAGCAGGGACGGCACAAAGCCTTTTCCACCTGCCTCCCTCACCTGGCCGTGGTCTCCCTGTTTGTCAGCACTGCCATATTTGCCCACCTGAAGCCCCCCTCCATCTCCTCCCCATCCTTGGACCTGGTGGTGTCTGTTCTTTACTCGCTGGTACCTCCAACATTGAACCCCCTCATTTATAGCATGAGGAACCGGGAGCTCAGGGATGCTCTGTGGAAACTAATGCGGGATGCTTTTCCAAAAGAGAAAACTGCCCGTAATCTTCTCTTTAACAGATAACAGTTTTAATGTAACTCATTAGACGCCAAGAATTCTTGGTGTGTTGGTGTTGTTCATTTTTCAGTCAGTCATGATATTTTGTTCATCCCCTTTGTCATTCATTTTCTGCTTTTTGTTTTCATCCCACTGGCTCTATAAATATTATAAATATTCTCATTCCGCTCTCACACTCTCCTTCTCATCACTTGTGTTGGTGCAAGGCCTGAGTGCTCTGGCAGCTTGGTCCCCGTCCTGCTGTGTGTCAGTGCTGTGAGCGCAGGCAGGGACAGGCAATGGGCACTGCTGTGACAGAGCTGGCCTCACAACAGCCTTTCCAGATAGAAAGGTGATCTCCTCAGGGCAGGGCCTGAGGGTTTAGGTCTTTTTCTAAAGGTTATCTCAAGAACATGCCCACAAATGTGGCCGCAGATTCAAACACCGTTGTACATCTGAACAGCGTGTGTGTGCAGGGCTGGCACACAGCAGAGTCCTCTCACAGCCAGGCCTCCTGCCAGAGACCTGCAGGACCAGCAGAGCAGGGTCCGGGCTGTGCCCCTGTGCACTGGACACCCCTCAGAAGCTGACCCAGGGCATCGTTACACCCCTCATAACCACCATTTCCAGCCCTGGCCTCTCTCCCCAGCTCACAGCTCTTCCCTCCGTGGATGGACACTGAATGAGCAGGTCAGAAATCCATGTTTGCATTGTACAGATGAGATGTGAGCACGCACATCATGTACGTGAGGTGAGATGAACCCAAGTGAGGACAAACGTCATCAGCTGTTCCTGGGGATTCCGTGAAGGCCTGTGGCACAAACAAGCTCTTGAGGTCACTTCATATTGGAATAAACATCCTTTGGGAAACCATCTGAATGCAGCACTGGGTTGTGCATCCTCCAGCTGTGATCCCCGTGTCCATTCCTCATGACGCGGGACATCTCAGATGAGTGCAGAGGATGTGACACACCACAGGGCTGAGGTGCCTCCCATCCTTTGGGAGTGGCCACAGGAGGCCAGAGAGAAACTGAGACTACAACCTCTATGTGTAAAAGGGACAGACTCTGTCTCTGAGCACCCCTGGGTACAGAAGGAGTTCACGAGTCCAGGTCAGACATGGATGCTTGACAGAACCTGACATTTCTGTGTGTGACTCCAGGAACAAACCTCACTGCCCCAGTGAGATTCGTCTCAGCTGCCCTGGACAGGATCATTGCAAGTGCTCCAGTCTGCTCTGCCACCCTTGCCTGTGATTCTGGATTGTGCTCTCAAAAGTGACAAAACAGTCAGAAGGGTTCCGAGGTCCTCGGGAAAAGCAAATGTCAAACCCATCTGCAAGAAAAGCATGAAGGAGAATTAATGGCTGGTCAGCCTGCCTCCATGCCTGGAATTTTGCAAGGTCACAGACATGGTGTTCCAAGGTGTCCTAGTAGCTAGATCAGTGATCTCTGGGATGGAGAACTGGGAGCTGGGTGGGAGGTTGGTTGGACAATCGAGCCAAATGTCATCAGTGGTACAAAGCCCTCAGTGTAGCCAGTTACCAGTGCAATCCCTCAGGGACCAGTGCTTGGGCCAACACTGCTCAATGTCTTTATTCTCCCTCTGTATGATGTGATGAGTGCACTTTGAACCCTTGAACAACCTCACCTGGTTCACCCTGCCTGAGCAGGACAGTGAGACAAGTGAGGCAAGGGCTCCCTTCAAACCTCAAGTTATTCTGCGATTCAGTGAATCTTTCCCTTGAAGAGGATTTTGAAGACAGAATAGGCAGAGGAAAATCAAAAAGAATAAGAGACAGAAAAGGAGTTCTAAAGGTGTCAACATAAATACAGCAGTTCCTCTGAAGAGTGTTTTTCCACTCAAATCACCAGTAGAGAATATATTTGATAAATTTGATAAAACAATCATACTGTTATCTGATAGGTTCCTGGACCAAACGGTGATGGATGGTTATGGTATTATGAAGTCAGTTGTGTCTCAGACACTCAAAATCCAGTCAGAAGCGTGTGGCTGTGAAGGGGCAGTGAGGTCAGTTCTGTCTCTGGAGGTGACAGCCCAGCAGCAGGGACATGGCTGGGAAAGAACCTCTGCCAAAGTGCCCACAGGTCCTACCCAGGAAGAGGCCTTGGAGATGGGTTGTCATGTCCATCCCGCCTGAGAACATGACGGGACAGCAGCAGGGAGATGGTCGTGTCTGTCAGAGAAGCTGAAAGGCCAGCAGCAGTCATGGGATTTAGAAGATCATCTCTCCTGTCAGGTAAAAGACCACAAGAAGCCTAACGGGTTGGGTTCCTTGCATGAAGGGCAGTTCCTGAGGTGGCTGAGTATTCCTTTGTGCTGGGAAAAAGCAGAAGAGGGAAATAAAAAATCACATAGTGCAGTTTGGAAAGTGAGGACAGGATATCAGAGGAAGAAATATCAGTGGAAGGGCAGTGCTGTGGTGCAAGAGGTCACCCAGAGGGAGCTGGATCAGCCCATGGTTTGTGTTCCAAGAGCAGCCAGTGAGGGTGCAGACACAGCAGTGAAGGTGCAGAAATGTTGGGGTGAGAGCAGGTGGGGAAGCGAGATGGGTGTCTGCAGCCTGCAGGGAAAGAGAGGCAGGGGTAGGACCATGTAGAACAGCCTGTGGTGGAGATGGCAAAGGGCGCTGGCAAGGCTGGAAGGGACCCACAGAACCCAGGTCTCTGCCCCTTGGCCATGGCAGTTGTCTCTGCCACTGAGGCCCAGGAGAAGACGTTGTCCTCATGGCACTGGGGCCTCACTGCCTCCTTGCAGCCCCATGGGGAAGCTGGAAGTTGTTGTCCCAGTGTTGTCCTTCCCTGGGCCTTGCACACCCACATCCCATGGTCCCAGGAAGAGCCCTGAGCCGTGTGTGAGGGACAGGATCCCCCTTCCCATTGCCTGCAGGTCAATGCTTCTCCTTTCTGCTTGAGAAAGCAATCCAAGGGGTTTCTGAGCATCAGAGCTGAAGAAAAGACTAAAAGGAGACCTCATGGTGGCTACAGCTTCCTCACGAGGGGAGAAGGAAGGGAAGGTACTGATCTCTTCTCTCTAGTGACCAATGACAGAACCCAAGGGAATGGCAGAAGATGTGCCAGGAGGTTCAGGTTGGACATGAGGAAAAGCTTCTTCACCCAGAGGTGCTGGACACTGAACAGGCTCCCAGGGAGGTGTCACGGCCCCAACCTGACAGTGGGCTCCATGATCCTCGTGCGCCCCTCCCAACCGAAAAGATTTTATGATTCTATTAAATACTAGGTCAAAAGTCCATGTTTTCACTGTATGGATGAGTTGCAAACATACACATCATGTGCATGTCCACTGTGTGCATGTGGTGAGATGAACCCAAGGGAGCACAAATGCTATCAGTTATTCCTTGGGGTGCCATACAGGTCAGTGGGACAGAGATGGAGTTCAGGGGTCTCTTCCAACCTGCGATATTGTAGGATTCCATGAATCTTTTCCTTGGAGAGCTCTTTCACATCAGAATAAACAGAGGAAGAAGAGAAAAATAATAAGAGTCAGAAGCAGAGATGTAAAATGCCCCAGAGTAAATACAGCAGCTCCTCTGAGGAACGTTTCTCCACTCAAACTCTTGATAGGAAATCTATTGGATACATTTGATGAAAGCAGCTCAGTTTGATCTGCTCACACACTGGACCACAAGGAGGGTGATGGCTGGGTACGATGCCATGTGGTCACTTGTGTCTCAGGAGCTCATGGTCCAGTAGGAAGCCAATGGCTGTGGAGGGGGCTGTGAGGTCACTTCTGCCTCTGCAGGGGACAGGCCAACAGCAGGAACATGGCTGGGAAAGGACTGTGAGGTCACACACACCAGACGAGCAATCGGGCCCAATAAGCGTGGTTTTGTGAAAGGCAGGTCCTGCTTGACCAGCCTGATCTCCTTCTATGACAAGGTGACCGGCTGAGCAGATGAGGGAAAGTCTGTCGTGGGGAGTGAATCCGCCACACAGGCTGTGGGTGTTGTGTCCTTAGACTGCAGTAAAGCCTTTGACACCGTATCCCACAGCATCTCCTGGAGAAGCTGCAGCTCATGGCCTGGATGGTGTATCTGCGATGGGTAAAGAACTGGCTGGAAGGCATTTTAGAGCCACTGGTCTGCTTCCTGTTCACATGGGCAATCAGATGAATGCATCACTGCTCTTTATCCCAGTGTAGACAGGCACAAGGCCTTCTTCACCTGGACCTCTCACCTCACCTGTGCCAGCACCCTCGTTCTTGACTGTGGGATGCCCAGAACAGCCCTCCCAAGACAGTTTGACAAATTCTTTTTTTTGCATCATGCCCACATCCCTGCTCAATCCCCTCATCCACAGCTTAAGGACCAGAAAGGTTGGATGCAAGTGGGGCAGTGAGAAAAGTGGTCAGGAAAGCTTTGAGGTGCACATGTTGGCAAGCTGTTCTCTTCTGAACAGGCCCAGAGGACCTGGACAGCATTTGCTGTGTCCCAGAAACTCAACTGGAAGGTTGGGATATGGAGAAAAGGTTTGGTCTGGGAAGGGACAGACAGGTGCTGGTGGAACTGGCTGGTGTGACCGTGAGACATCTCTCAAGCACCTCAGAAAAGTCCTGGCTCTCAGGGAAGTTGCATGGTCCTCTGAGAAAGAAAATATCAAAAATGACTAATCATGGAATCATAGATTAATTGTGGTTGGAAGAGACCCTTAAGATCATCATTCCAACCATAACCTAAATCTGGCACTAAGCCATGTCCCTAAGAGCCCCATCTATATGTCTTTTAAACACCTTCAGTGATGGTGACTGCACAACCTCACTGGGCAGTCTGTTCCGCTGCTTCAAAACCCTTTCCCCAAAGAATTTTTTCCTGATATCCAATCTAAACCTCCCCGTGTACAACTTGAGGCCATTTCCTCTTGTCCTATCACTTACTACTTGGGAGAAGAGATCAACACCCACCATGATAAAACCTCCTTTCAGGCAGTTGTAGACAGCAACAAGGTCTCCCCTCAGCCTCCTTTTCTCAAGGCTGAACAGCCCCAGGTCCCTCAACCGCTCCTCATAACACTGGTGCTCCAGACCCTTCACCAGCCTTGTCACCCTCCTCCGAACTCTCTCCAGCACCTCAATGTCTTCCTTGCCATGAGGGGCCTAAAACTGACCCCAGGATTCAAGGTGTGGCCTCACCAGTGCCCAGTACAAAGGGATGATCACTTCTCTAGTCCTGCTAAAGCTCGGATTGGATCAAGGCTTGAACACCTTGGTGTGACCCAGTTGGTGACAGGTTGGACTGCAGACTCCTGAGGTCCCTTCAACCTCAGTTCTCTTATGATCCCATGGTGATGTTGGGCTCTGTTTCTAACTGGAGCAGAGCAGACGATGATGGGGCAGGATCCACCTGTGCTGTAGGTGACTATCTAAACCAACATCTCAGCCAGGGAACCAGCCAACACCTCAGTGTGACTCGCTCTGGGCAACGTGTGAGGAGTCCTGGGCAGGGAAGGTTGAGAGGGCATTGTCTGCTATGCAAGACACAAAACGATCTTGGCTTAATACTTGTAGGCCCATCAGATGTCAGTTAGTGTCAAGGAAAATTAAAATAAGAAGAACTGAAGACAAAGATCCAAAGCAAAGGAAGGTGTTAACATACTTTATTTTTCTTTGAGGGGGCTTCTTTTGTCTGAAAAGGAAAGAGTTTTCCAGAACTGGGCACGGATTTAGGGCACAAATGTCTTCACCTCCAGGGACATGAACACCTGATGCCAGTGTAGATGCCCTGGGAACCCCTGCCCAGGCTCCACCTGCATTGAAAGGTGCTCTGGTCTCCCCAGGTCCTGTGTGATAGATAGAGATCCCAGGCCAGCACCTCAGGTACAGTGGGGCCCTAAAATGGCACTGGCTGTTCATGGTGACACAACTGACGACTGATGTCTGCCTGGAAAGGTGCACTTCTTTGTTGTTGGTTTTTTGGTTTTGTGGGTTTGTTGTGGGGCTCTGTTTGTTAGTTTTTCTCTGTGTGTTTTTTGTGTTTGCTGTGGTTTTTTGGTTTTTTTGGTGTGTGTTTTTTTGGTGTGATTTCTGGTCTTGTTTTATTGTTTTTGTGGTTGTTTTTTTTTTGTTTGGTTGGTTTTTTTTTTTGTTTTTTTTTTTTTTTACTTAGTAAAAAAAACAAAGGAAAAAAGAAAAGCCACAAAAGTGAATTACGGGAAGTGTACTAAGGATAGGAGAAGATATATTGGTCTTCCCCTGTACTTCTATTACCAACACTCTATTATTTCACCTCCCTCGTCATTCAGGAGTTCCCACCTCTCCTGATTCAATGTCCCTGTCAAAGAACAACTTTCCAGCATTGTCTGGACATTTCCCTTCCCAGTGCTCTCAAGATTCTCCTCCACTTGCTCTTTGGTCATTCAGTTCCTCTCAACTGTCTGGTTTCTACTTCGAGCTTCAGGGAGTTACAAACTTCACCCGTTCTTCAGAGCTCTAATTAACATGGCAGTCAACATGTTCTTTGTGTTTATTTCTATCCTTTCCTATCTCTCTGTCTAAACCAGTTCTTGTGTGGATGTCCCTTGTGGATGGTGGACCTCACCAGATCCAGCTTACACACACAGCTGAGGAAAGTGTTTTACTGTTTATTAAACTGTGCAGTGTTTGCACAGGAGAGCAGGTGGAGCTGGTGCACAGGAGCTGCAGCATCTCCTGCAGAGCTCAGTGGAGAAGTCTGATGTGAGGAAAACTGGTGCAGTCTCTGGTGGCCAATGAGGGAACCGGCAGACTGGGGGTGGGGGTGCGAAGCAAGGTTGTCCATACAGTGTCCAGCCTCATGGGACTGTTCTCCTGCCTGTCCAGATATCTTGAGGAGACCCTCTGGATCAATGTCCAGTGTAGAATGCTGCTGCCACTTCTTCTATACACTGAAAAATGACAGAAATTACCCTGGAAAGAAAAAACCCTCCTTTATGAAATATTCTTTGAAATCTTCATCACTAAGTGTCCCATTGAAACCTCTCCAGTTAGTTCTACAAGTCTTTTGGATTTTAATGAAATTACAGAAAGAAACATCACTCATTAGGGCTTTCTGTGTTTTAATGAGCCCCATGGCATATTTGGTGCTGAGTCCATAAACCACAGATACCAAGCACAGACTGAAGAATCTGCTCAAGAAGTCCAAGTCAGAAGCAAACTCCAAAGTATTTTCAAGCATTAATGGGCCCCACTGAGGGCTGTTACTGGCAAAGCTTCCCCAGGGACTCGTTAGAGCAGATAATTGGAGGCAGTGATTGCATCAGGCAAAGGCAAAGTGCAGCAGCTCTGATGCTGAGAAAACCCTTGGTTTGTTTGGTGAAGGACAATGGCCAAGCCTTGAGTCCCTGCCCCTAGGAAGGGAGATCCTGTCCCTCACATGTGGCTCAGGGCTCTTCCTGGGGATGTGGGGAGTGCGATGCCCAGTGCAGGGCAATGGTGTGACACTCCCTGGGGGTGCAAGGAGGCAATGGGGTGCCATGGCCAAGAAGAGAGTGGACAATCTCCTCACACAAACGGTGTGAACTGTCGTCGTTGTCCTGCGCAGGGACAGGAGTTGGACTCTATGATCCTGTGGGTCCCTTCTACTGAAGACATTCTATGAGTCTATTAAATACTAGGTCAAAAGTCCGTGTTTTCATTGTACAGATCAGATGTAAGCACACACGGCTCAGGGCTCTTCCTGGGACCCTGGGAGTGCAAGGCTGAGGGAAGGACAACACTGGTACAACAACTTCCAGCTTCCCCATGGGGCTGCAAGAAGGCAACAAGGCCCCAGTGCTATGAGGACAACATGGCTTCTCCTGGGCCTCCGTGACAGAGACAATTGCCATGGCCAAGTGGACAGAGACCTGGGTTCTTTGAGTGCCTTCCAGCCTTGTCAGCCTTGACAACCCAGCTCCAAGCCCTCTTCCTGGGCAGGACCTGTGGGCATGTTGACAGAGGTTCTTTCCCAGCCATGTCCCTGCTGCTGGCCTGTCCCCTCCAGACACAGAACTGACCCTACTGTCCCCTTCACAGCCGTACCCTTGCAACTCAGTTATGAGTTCCTGAGACACAAGTGACCTCATCATACCATACCCACCCATCACCCTCCTCATAACCCAGGCATAACACAGGACCTGACCAGATTAAACAAATATATTTCCTTCTAACTATTTAAGTGAAGAAACATTCTCTTCAATAACTGCTGGTTTTATGTTGATACCATCTCCTCCTCTGCCTTTTTTTTTTTTTTTCATCTTCAAAAACTTGTCCAGGGGAAAGATTCATTGAATCATAGAGTAGGCCAGATTTGAAGAGATCCCTGAACATCTCTTGTTTCACTCTCTTCCTCAAAGCATGGTGACCAAGTGAGGTTGTTCAAGGTCTCCACTCAGTTTTGTGTCGTCTCCATCACATCACAGAAAGGAGAATCAAGACTTTCAGCAGTTTCGGCCCAAATGCTGGTCACTGAGGGATGACACAAGTAACTGCGCAGAGGACACTGCATCACAGATTATATTTGGGCGTGATATTTCAGTGAACTTCCCACCAAGCATCCAGTTCTTCAGCCCAGACAGCACCAATCTGGCTATAAGGACACCAGGGGGGACCATGTCCAAGGCCTGGCACAATTTCACACACATAACATATCTTTCTTTCCCCTGCCCGTTTTGGTACCCAAGTCCCTTTCTTGTCCTTCAAGTGCCTGCAGATGGCTGCAGGAGGACTTGTCCCATCACCTTCCCAGGGACAGAGGCAGGCTGACCAGCCTGTGATTCTTCCAATTCTCCTTCCTGCCTTTCTTGAAGATGGGTTTGACAGATGCCAGGTCCTCCTCAGTTGCACTGTCATTTTGAAAGCGCAATCCAGAATCACAGGCAAGGGTGACGTAACAGACAGGAGCACTTGCAATGAGCCTGTCCAGGGCAATTGAGATGAATCTCACTGGGTCAGTGGGGTTTGTTCCCAGAGTCACACACAGAAATGTCAGGGTTCTGTCAGCGTGCACAACTGAGTTGGCTTTGTGGACTCTCATGTGAGGTAGAATCATAGAATCATAGAATACTTTGATTGGAAGAGACCCTTGGGATCATTGAGTCCAACCATAACCCAGCTCTCACACTAAACCATATCCCTAAGAAACTCTTTTAAATGTCTTTTACAGCCCTCTAGGGTGGGTGACTCCTACACTGCCCTGGGCAGTCTGTTCTACCACCCGACAATGCTTTCCGGGAAGAATTTTTTCCTAGTATCCAATCTAAACCTCCCCTGGTGCAAATTGCAGCTATTTCCTCTGGTCCCATCACTTGCTACTTGGGAGAAGAGACCAACACCCTCCATGCTCCAACCTCCTTTCAGAATGAGAAGGTCTCCCCTCAGGCTCCTGTTCTCCAGGCTGAACAGCCCCAGCTCCCTCAACTGCTCCTCATCACACTTGTGCTCCAGCCCCTCAGCAGCTTCGTCACCTCCTCTGCACTCTCTCTGGTGCCTCGATGTCCTTCTTATGATGAGGGGCCCAAAACTGAACACAGGAATCAAGCTGCAGCCTCACCAGCACTCAGAACACAATCACTGAGGCACAATCACTTCTCTAGTCCTGCTGGCCACCCTATTCCTTTTACAAGCCAGGATGCTGGTGGCCTTTTTGGCCACCTGGGAACATTCTGGCTTATGTTCAGCAACTGTCAGTCAACACCCGCAGATCCCTTTCCTCCAGGCACTTCCCAGCCACTCATATCTCATCCATACAATGGAAACACTGACTTCTGACCTACTCATTCAGTGTCCTTGTGTTGAGGGATGAACAACCTCTCTCAGCTGGGGAGAAGAGCCAGTGTAGGAAATGGTGGTTTTGAGGGGCTGGTCTGTGGTGACTGTCCTGGGGACACTTCCCCAGTTTGTCCCATGAACATGGGCACACACCAGACCCTGCTCTGCTGGTCCTTCAGGGCTCTCCCAGGAGCCTGGCTGGCAGAGGACACTGCTGTGTGCCAGCCCTGCACACTCACACACTTCAGCTGTTCACTGGTATTTTCTTCTCTGGGGCATTTGCCAGTTCAGCCCTCCCACCCCCTCCTGAATTGTGTCCCCCCCTGCCCTCTTGCCAGTTGAGCCCAGCAGAGCAGCCACGCTGGAACTGGTCCCATAGCAGTGGGGACCAGTGAGAATGAAGGACACTGAGAATATTCATCCAGTCGGCATGCTGAGCAGATCTCCAGCCCAGGCAGCTTGCAGACCCAGGTCCAGACTTGCCCCCCAGGGCAGCATGAGACATTTGGCCTAGGGGATCTTCAGGAAGGTCCTGTTGCCACAGTGCCAGGGCCACCCGCCCCAAGCTGCCACCTGAAGCAAAGGGTTTCTCTTTCCACGTCTTTTCTGCACACATTCCGTGCCACACGCTTCTCCTGGAACATCCCACCTCCCCACAGAGCCCTTTCCAAGAGAGCTGAGCTATGCTGACCTGTCTGGTTGTTCCTGCACCCTCTTTCCATGCTCCACATAGCCCCAACCTGACAGTGCTGCTCTGCAGAGCAAGTGGGCTGTGGTGCCCAGGGCCATGGGGTGAGTCCGCAGATTCATGTTGGTCAGGATGGGAGGAAGACCCAGCTCAGGGTGGCTCCTACTCACTCCCCCTCAGCACACAGACATGGCTCCTGCAGCTCCAGAGATCTCAGAGAGAGGATTCTGGGCAAACAAGTCAGTGTGGGGTCCTTTATTTCATTTTATACACATAGAGAGTACGGGTCCTCATTTACACAAAGACAATGGGACACACAAGACAGGTAGACAAGGACACAGTCATAAGAAGACAAACAATTTTTCTTGTGGATTGCATTAATACAACCAAGAAAAGCAAACACCAAAGACAAAAACCAACCAAACAAAAAACAAATACAAAACAAAAACAAAACAAAAACAAAACAAAACCAAAACTCAACTAAACAGAAAAAAAAAAAAAAAACAAAACCAAAAACAACAACCTACAGAACGCAGGCTGAACCAGTAATACTTTATTGCAAGTGACATGCAGAAGAAGGAGGTCAGTTCATTACTGCTTTTGAAAAGCAAACAATCAACAGTTTCCTTATAGACTCCTTGAGTTCCCTGTTCCTCATGCTGTAGATGAGGGGGTTCACTGCTGGAGACACCAGTGAGTACAAAACAGAAACCACCAGATCCAGGGATGGGGAGGAGATGGAGGGGGGCTTCAGGTGGGCAAACATGCCAGTGCTGAGGAAAAGGGAGACCACAGCCAGGTGAGGGAGGCAGGTGGAAAAGGCTTTGTGCCGCCCCTGCTCAGAGGGGATCCTCAGCACGGCCCTGAAGATCTGCACATAGGACACCACGATGAACACAAAACAGCCAAAACCAATTAACAGACTAAACACAAGAAGTCCAAGTTCCCTGAGGTAGGAGTGTGAGCAGGAGAGCTTGAGGATCTGGGGGATTTCACAGAAGAACTGGCCCAGGGCATTGCCCTTGCACAGGGGCAGTGAAAATGTATTGGCCGTGTGCAGCAGAGCATGGAGAAACCCAGTGGCCCAGGCAGCTGCTGCCATGTGGACACAAGCTCTGCTGCCCAGGAGGGTCCCGTAGTGCAGGGGTTTGCAGATGGCAACGTAGCGGTCGTAGGACATGACTGTGAGGAGACAATACTCTGCACCAAGCAAGAAAAATACAAAGAAGACCTGGGCAGCACACCCTGCAAAGGAAATGACTCTGGAATCCCACAGAGAGTTTGCCATGGATTTGGGGACAGTGGTGGAGATGCAGCCCAGGTCGAGGAGGTCGAGGTTGAGCAGGAATATGAATATGGAGCCATGCTCTCTGTGTACTTAAACGAAATAAAGGGCTTTGTAGTGATGTTTTTCTCTGATATTGTTCCTCCAAGGATTTTCTGGAGCTGCAGGGACAGTTACTGTGTGTGGGAGAAGGGCGAAAAATGTCCAGCATGGCAGCCCTGCCAGGGAGCACCAGCGCTTGTTCTTCCAGAGCTGTTCTGGTTCCACTCCCACACTCTCCTTCTCATCCCTTGTGTTGGTGCAAGGCCTGAGTGCTCTGGCAGCTTGGTCCCCGTCCTGCTGTGTGTCAGTGCTGTGAGCGCAGGCAGGGACAGGCAATGGGCACTGCTGTGACAGAGCTGGCCTTTGTAAAAGTACTTCTATAAAGACAGGTCATCTTCCTAGGCCAGTGTCAGAAGACTTAGGTCTTCCTGAAGTTTCTGTCAAGAACATGCCCAAGAAAGTGGCCACAGATGAGACACGAGTGTACATCTGAACAGTGTGTGTGTGCAGGGCTGGCACACAGCAGTGTCCTCTCACAGCCAGGCCTCCTGCCAGAGACCTGCAGGACCAGCAGAGCAGGGGCTGGGCTGTGCCCCTGTGCACTGGACACCCCATGGAAGGAGCCTCAGGTCAATCATCATGGACTGGCCACTCACAACCACCATTTCCAGCCCTGGCCTCTCACCCAGAGAATCTGTTCTTCCCTCCATGGATGGACACTGAATGAGTATTCAACAGTCTGTGTTTGCTTTGTACAGATGAGATCCGATCATGCACATCATGTACGTGAGGTGACATGAACACAAGTGACCACAAAAACTGTCAACTATTCCTTGGGGTTCCATGAAGACCTGTGGCACACACAAGGTCCTGTGGTCACTTCATTTTGGAAGTAACACCCCATGGGAAATCACCTGAATGCAGCACTGGGTTGTGCTTCCTTAACTGAGCTCCCCGGGTCCATTCCTCATGATGTGGGACATCTGAGTTCAGTGCAGATCAGGGTGACACACCACAGCGCTGAGGTGCCTCCTGTCCCTTTGGGAGTGGCAACAGGAGGCCAGAGGGACACGGTGACTCCTGCCTCTGTGTGTAAAAGGGACAGACTCTATCTCTGAGCACCCCTGGGGGCATAAGGAGTCCTCAGACCAGCTCAGACATGGATCCCTGATGGAACGCTGGCATTTCTGTGTGTGACTCCAGGAACAAACCTCAGTGGCCCAGTGAGATTCATCTCAGCTGCCCTGGACAGGCTCATTGCAAATGCTCCAGTCTGTTCTGTCACCCTTGCCCGTGATTCTGGATTGTGCTCTCAAAAGTGACAAAGTGGTAAGAGGGGTTCTGAGGTCTTTGGAAAAGGCAGATATTGAACCCATCTGCGTGAAAAGCACGAAGGAGAATTAATGGCTGGTCAACCTGCCACCATACCCGGAATTTTGCAGGGTCACAGACATGATGTTCCATGGTGTCCTAGTAGCCAGATCAGGGAACTCTGGGCTGGAGAAATGGAAGCTGAGTGGGAAGTTGGCTGGACAATCAAGCCAAATGTCATCAGTGGTACAAAGCCCTCCATGCAGCCAGTTACTGGTGTCATCTCTCAGTGACCAGCACTTGGACAAAAACTGTGACACATCTTTATTCTCCCCTGTATGATGTCACGAGTGCACTTTCAGCTCCTCTGTGGATGACGCACAGTTGTGAGGAACCCTTGAACAACCTCACCTGGTTCACCCTGCCTGGAGCAGGACAGTGAGACAAGTGAGACAAGGGCTCTCTTCAAACCTGAAGTTATTCTGTGATTCAATGAATCTTTCCCTTGGAGAGGATTTAGAAGACAAAATAGGCAGAGGAAGAATAAGAAGAATAAAAGACAAAAAAGGAGTTCATAAAGTTTTCAACAGAAATACAACAGTTCCTCTGAAGAATGTTTTTCACTCAAATCTCCGTAGGGAATATATTTGATACATTTGATAAAACAAGCATACTTTTATCTGATCATGTCCTGGACCATAAAAAGGTGATGGATAGTTATGGTATTATGAGTTCAGTTGTGTCTCAGACACTCACAATCCAGTCAGAATCATGTGGCTGTGAAGGGAACTGTGGGGTCAGTTCTGCCTCTAGAGGTGATAGCCCAGCAACAGGGACGTGGCTGGGAAGAACCTCTGCCAAGGTACCCACAGACCTTACACAGGAGGATGCCTTGGAGACGAGTTGTCATGTCCAGCCCACCTGAGAACATGACGGGACAGCAGCAGGGACATGGTGGTGTCTGTCAGAGAAGCTGAAAGGCCAGCAGAAGTCCTGGGATTTAGGAGATCATGGTGAGGCTACTTCTCTCTGGTCAAGAGCAAGACCACAAGAAGACTAACAGGTTGGGATCCCTGCTTGATGGGCAGTTTATGAGGTGGTAAACGTATTCCTTTGTAGTGGGAAAAAGCAGAAGAGGGAAAAAAATATCACATAGTACAGTTTGGAAAGTGAGGACTGGATATCAGAGGAAGAAATGTCAGTGGAAGGGCAGTGCTGTGATGCAAGAGGTCACCCAGAGGGAGCTGGATCAGCCCATGGTTTGTGTTCCAAGAGCAGCCAGTGAGGGTGCAGACACAGCAGTGAAGGTGCAGAAATGCTGGGGTGAGAGCAGGTGGGGAAGCGAGATGGGTGTCTGCAGCCTGCAGGGAAAGAGGGGCAGGGGTAGGACCGTGTAGAACAGCCTGTGGTGGAGACGGCAAAGGGCGCTGGTAAGGCTGGAAGGGACCCACAGAACCCAGGTCTCTGTCCCCTTGGCCATGGCAGTTGTCTCTGCCACTGAGGCCCAGGAGAAGCCATATTGTCCTCATGGCACTGGGGCCTCATTGCCTCCTTGCAGCCCCATGGGGAAGCTGGAAGCTGTTGTCCACGTGTTGTCCTTCCCTGGGCCTTGCACACCCACATCCCACGGTCCCAGGAAGAGCCCTGAGCCGTGTGTGAGGGACAGGATCCCCCTTCCCATTGCCTGCAGGTCATGGCTTCTCCTTTCTGCTTCAGAAAGCAAACCAAGGGGTTTCTCAGCATCAGAGCTGAAGAAAAGACTGAAAGGAGACCTCATGGTGGCTACAGCTTCCTCACAAGGGGAGAGGGAAGGGAAGGTGGCCAGTGACAGAAACCGAGTGAATGGCAGGAAGATGTGCCATGGGAGGTTTCGGTTGGACATGAGGAAAAGGTTCTTCACCCAGAGGTGTTGGACACTGAACAGGCTCCCAGGGAGGTGTCACGGCCCCAGCCTGACAGTGTTCAAGAAGATACTGGACAACATCCTCAGACACACAGTGTGAACTGTGGGGTGTCCTGTGCACGGACAGGAGTTGGATTCGATGATCCTCGTGGGTCTTTCCAGCTCTGGACATTCTACAGTTTTATGAAATACGAGGTCAAAAGTCCATGTTTTCATTGTACAGATGAGTTGTAACCATACACATCATGTGCATGTCCACTGTGTGCACATGGTGAGAAGAACCCAAGGGAGCACAGATGCTATCCGCTATTCCTTGAGGTGCCATAAATATCAGTGGGACTGAGATGGTGTTCAGGGGTCTCTTCCAACCTGCATTATTGTAGGATTCCATGAATCTTTTCCTTGGAGAGCTGTTTCATGTCAGAATAGACAGAGGAAGAAGAAATAAAAAAAATCAGAATAAGAAGCAGAGATGTAAAATGTCCCAGAGTAAACACAGCAGCTCCTCTGAGGAACGTTTCTCCACTCAAACCCTTGATAGGAAATCTATTGGATACATTTGATGAAAGCAGCTCAGTTTGATCTGCTCACACACTGGACCACAAGGAGGGTGATGGCTGGGTACGATGCCATGTGGTCACTTGTGTCTCAGGAGCTCATAGTCCAGCAGGAAGCCAATGGCTGTGGAGGGGACTGTGAGGTCACTTCTGCATCTGCAGGGGATAGGCCAACAGCAGGAACATGGCTGGGAAAGGACTGTGAGGTCACACATACCAGACGAGCAATCGGGCCCAATCAGCATGGCTTTGTGAAAGGCAGGTCCTGCTTGACCAGCCTGATGTCCTTCTGTGACAAGGTGACCGGCTGAGCAGATGAGGGAAAGTCTGTCGTGGGGAGTGAATCCGCCACACAGGCTGTGGGTGTTGTGTCCTTAGACTGCAGTAAAGCCTTTGACACCGTATCCCACAGCATCTCCTGGAGAAGCTGCAGCTCATGGCCTGGATGGTGTATCTGCGATGGGTAAAGAACTGGCTGGAGGACCAGGCTCAAAGAGTTGTGGTGAACGAAGCCAAATCCAGTTGATGGCCAGTCACAAGTGGTGTTCCCAGAGCTCAGTATTGGGGCCAGTCCCTGCTAAAAAGTTTGTCCCCATCTTTTCTTTTCAGTACAGAAATGTGGCAATAAGGTCTCCCTGGAGCCTTCGCTTTTCCAGGCTTAACAACCCCAACTCTCCCAGCCTGTCCTCTCAGCAGAGCTGTTCCATCCGTCTGATCATCTAGGTGACCCTGCTCTGGACCCTCTCTAACAGGTCTATGTCTTTCCTGTACTGAGGGCTCCAGAGCTGGATGCAGGACTCCAGGTGTGGTCTCACCAGAGTGGGGCAGAGGGGCAGAATCCCCTCCCTTGACCTGCTGGTAATGCTCCTTTGGATGCAGCCCAAGATATGTTTGACTTTCTGGGCTGCAAGTGCACATTGCTGATTCCTGTCCAGTCTTTCACCCACCAGTTCTCCCAAGTCCTTCTCGTTAGGCCTGCTCTCAATCCCTTCATCCTCCAGCCTGTACTTATATCCGGGATTGCCCCAACCCAGGTGCAGGACCTTGCGTTTGGTCCTGTTCAACCTCAGAAGATTCACATGGATCCAGGTCTTAAGCTTATCCAGGTCCCTCTGAATGCCCTACTGTCCCTCAGGTGTGTCAGCAACACCACTCAGTTTGGTGTCATCTACAAACTTGCTGAGGGTGCACCTGATCCCACTATGTCATTGATGAAGATATTAAACAGTACTGATCCCAGTATGGACCCCTGAGGGACACCACTTGTCTCCAGTGTCCATCCAGACATTGTGCCATTGACCACCACTCTCTGGGTGCAACCATTGAGCCAGTTCCTCACATACTAAACAGTCCAGTCATCGAATCTGTATCTCTGCAATTCAGAGAGAAGGGTGTTGTGAGGGACCATGTCAAAGGCTTTACAAAAGTCCAGATAGATGACATCCATAGCCCGCCCTTTGTCCAGTGATGTAGTTACTCTATTGTAGAAAGCCACTGGGTTAGTCAGGCAGGACTTGCCCTTGGTGGAGCCCTGCTGGCCATCTCAAATCACCTCCCTGTCCTCCTTGTGCCTTAGCACAGCTTCTAGGAGGATCTGTGCCATGATCTTCCCAGGCACAGGTAAGAGGCTGACAGGTCAGTAGTTTTCAGGGTCCTCCTTTCTACAGCAGAGAAACACTGCCACACAGCACAGCTTGGAACGTGGAGACTGGACATGAGGAAGAAGAAATGTCCCTCAAAGGGCAGTGCTGTGGCACAAGAAATCATCCAGAAGGAGCACGAGATCAGTCCATCTCCTTGTGTTTCAAGGAACAGAGTATAAGAGTGGAGGCACGCCAGTCAATGTATGGAAATACCAGGGTGAGAGCAAGGGGAGGAAGCGAGATGGGTGTCTACAGCCTGCAGGGAAACAGAAGCAGCTGTGGGACAGTGTAGGACAACCTGTGGTGGAGATGGCAAAGGGCACTGGCAAGGCTGGATGTCACCAAGAGAACCCAAGTCTTTGTCCCCTTGGCTATGGCCATCGCCTCTGCCACCAAGGCCTATGAGGAGACATGTTGTCCTCAGGCACTGGAGCACCTCATGGCCTCCTTGCACACCCCCAGTAAGGCTGGGAACTGTCACACTATTGTCCTTCACTCAGCATCACACAGCCGACTTCCCCCTGGCCCAGGAAGAGCCCTGAGCACTGTGTGAGGGACAGGATCTGCCTTCCCAGGGGCTGGGGGTCAGGCCTTGGCCTCTCTGCTTCACCCAGCTAAACCAGGGTGATCTCAGCACCTCAGCTGCCTGCACATTTCCCTTTGTTTATCTGCCACCATGGCCTCCAATCCTCTGCTCTAACGAGTCCCTGGGGAGGCTTTGCTGGTACTTGCCCTCAGTGGAACTCATTAATACTTCAAGGTACTTAGTACTGTTTTCTTCTGGCTTTGACTTCTGGAAAGGTTTGTGCAATGTCCTCTCAGCACCTGAGTAATGTTCCAGGACTCAGCACCAAATGCACCATGGGGCTCATTACAATGAAGAAAGCTCTAACAAGTCATGTCTCTACCTGTAATTGTCTTCTACTCTTGTAGAGTGAATTAAAGAGTACTCCTGTTGTAATTATGGAGAAAGAGTTCAAAAAGCTTCTGATAAAAATGTCTTTCTATTGTATAGGGTGTATTTTATTACTTTTCAGTGTGGAGAAGAGCTGATTGCAGCATTATCTGATGTTGATCCAGGGTCTCTCCTAAGCAGGTCTGGACTGGCTGGAGAAGCTGTCCCTTGAGCTCTCACACCGTGTGCACAACCTTGCTCCTCACCTACCCAACCCCATCGTTTCTCTCATTGGCCCCCTGGGCCTTGCATCCCTTTTCCTTACACCAGACTTCTCCACTGCAGTCTGCAGCTGGATGTGCCAGCTCCTTTGCACCAGCTCCCACCTGCTCTCCTTGGAGACCTGGCTGCACACAGCAAACAGGGACTTTGCTTTACCTTTGAACAATCGAAATAACACTGATAAGAGTAATGGTTAAAAAAACCCACATTCCTCAACTGTACATCAGGGACAAACTGCCACCACTGAGGGTCACCTTCTCCAAGGCAGAAACATGCAAGAAATGTTGTAGACAGAAAGAAAATTATGAAATAAACACAATAAAAGAATTGGCTAAAGACAGAATTAGACAGACTACTGAATGACAAGGAAGCCTTTAACTCCTTGAAGCTGAAAGCAGCAACTGTATTGTTGACAAGTGTCTGAGTGATCAAACAGTAAGAGGAAGGGAAACCCAGAGAGCAATCGCAAGTGCTTGTGTGCAGATCAGCTGCTGGAAATGGGATTTCAGACATGGTCAGTTTAGTTAGGGCAGGAGGAAATACATGGAGGATGAGGGAGATCAGATGCACAGATAACAGAGTGCTGAGAAGGCAAAACTAGTGGAGGATCAGAAGCCTGAAAAGTCATCAGAAGACTGAAAAGTCTCATTTTGATCTCATGGGAAAACACTTCTATTTAAGGTATTCAAAACAAAGAGAGGAGAATTACAACACCAACAACTTTTGATGTTTAAAGTTACAAAACACATTTCCTTCATCTACATCTTTCAATTGGTTTCTTTTTCCCTTCATTTTTAAAAAAATGTTCTCTAGATTTCTCTCCTACCAAAGCTTCCAGCGTAAAGAAAAATAATCCTTGTGTCTTGCACAGAGTCGAAGGCACCAAACAATCCACTGCCATGGACTGTCAGTGCCACTTTTTACCCTTGGCACACAGTGAGTCATGCTGGAAGCTGTTGGCCACTCTTGCCTGATGGAGGAAAGAAGGATAAAAAGGTTAATTGAACTGTTCTCTGTTTAGATGGCCATGTTGACAGTGATCTCAACAGATCCGTGTTATCTGTGTTTCTATGTGATCATAAGGAAAAAGAAATATATATATATGTGTTGGCAAATATATAGGAAAATACATAATCGTGTCCAGTTACTCAGCAAAATACATTTCCTAGCAGCACTCTCATAGGAAGAATCTTTCTTCTGAAAAATTTCTGCCTCCCAAGCCTCTGTGACTGGAGACAGGAATGTGGAGAACAACCAGCAGTGGATGAGGATCAAGTCAGGGGTCACTGGAACTAACACAACCCTCTCCAGTCTATGGGACAGCAGGGGCAGCATCCCAGGAGCTGAGACAGCAGGACGATGTCACAGGGAGGCCACTCTCCACCATCTTGGAAAGCTCATGGAGACTGGGGGGACTCCCTGACCACTGGCAGCTCTCACACAGTGTGTGCACTTTTCAGAATGGCCAATGGGTGAGCAGGGGAACTAAGGACTGTGCCCCAGAACATGTCCACTGGGACCCCATTTCTGGGTGTCTGGAAGAGAAGGTGACGGGGTTTACCCAGGGCAGGTTGTGCCTGTCCATCCTCTTTGTTTTCTGTGAGGAAAGGACAGGGTTTGGATGTGGGCAGAGCAGTGGTGGTCTGATACTTGGAAGTCAGCAAGGCATTCGGTGTCATCCCCCACAACATTACTGTGTTCAAGGTAGGATATTATGGTCTGTGTCAGTGTGCAAGTAGATGGGTAAAAAGCAATCTGGATGGTTGGGCTTGGAAAGGTGCTGTAGAAAGGGAGAAACTTTCCAGTCCTGAGGACAGTCAAGCACTGGAAGCTGTTTCCCAGGAGTGGGCACTCACTCTGTCCCAGAAAGTGACCAAGATGTGTTTGGATCAAGCCCTGAGTAATCTGGTCTGACCCTGCTTTGAGCGGGAGGTTGTTCAAGACATTTCCTGTCATCACATTGAGCCTGAATGACGCTGTCCTTTCATCCCCTTCATGTTTTCAGTTTAGATAAAGCTTTCAGGTGCTCCCTGACCAGAGGAATAATTCACATGAGATGCAGGGCTGCTTTACAAGTTCCTTAAACAGCCCTGACCACAACTTTTGCATCACTTTTCCTTTGCCCCAAACCAGGGTCTTTTTTGCTGTCCTAATTCCCTTGCAGAAAGAACTGCCCATATTGCTAACCCTTTCAGGGCAGGTTGTTCAGGAGTTGTCAGCATCCATGTACAGAGTCTGCACATCAGCCAGACAGCAAAGCCACCATTACAGAAATGGACACGAGGCTCTTGACCAGCTCCTTGAACTCAGATATCAGCGTGACATGTCTGCCGAGATTCCAGGGAACACCTGAACTGTAAGTGCAGAGCATATGAGTCCTCGATGGGTGACTTGTCTCCTGACCCACGTGGTGCTTTAGGCTGTGATGAGAATCAAAACCAGCCATTTGACTGGGGTAGTTCCATTTTACACGTGTCACACAGGGCAGATGAAGGGAGCTCAGAACTCCAGACTCTGCTGCACAGTTGGGACTGCAGACTGGAAATGCAGGTGACAGTGTGTGTCAGTGCACACCACATAAAGATACTGGCGTCCTTTGTGCCTTTGTACCAAAGCTCAGCCTGGTCAGATTTTGAAAGGATTGCTCCAAACCCCTGTGACCCAAATCTCTACAGCTGTCTCTCCTCAACAGCCTTTTACCCCAGGAAGGGGAAAACTGCCAATGCAGGCACCAAACCGGTGCCCAACCTGCCTGGAGAGCCAGGACAGTTGTGCCACACAACAGCAGCCTCTGAGGGAAGCTGGAGGTGATGGAATTGAAATGGTTTCAACCCAAATCATAGAATCATAGAATCATTTAGGTTGGAAAAGACCCTTAAGAACATGCAGTCCAACTGTAAATCAAACACTGGCAACTCCACCACGAAACCATATCCCTAAGTGCCACATCTCCATGTCTTTTAAATACCTCCAGCAATGGAATCTCCACTCCTGAGCTGGCAGGACACCATTGGCTGCAGTTGGACATAAGATACTGGTCATGACTGTGAGTTCAGCCCTCGCTGGCAGAATGTCTCACACCCTCACTGAGGAGGGCAGGGGGTTGGGAGATGGGAGCACGTTTCAGTTTCCAGATCCCAGGACAGAGCCCAAACCATCCTGCCCTTGAACTCTGGGATTCCTTTTCCTGAGATGCAAAGCTGGTGGTCTTCTGTGGATAATCATGTTAAAAGGCATCGATAATCCTTCAAGTGTTTGTGTATTTGTCTAGGAATGTCAGTTTTTAAAGAAAAAAAAAAGAGTTTAATACGCTTATATTTAAATATCTGTAAAATTGTACCCTGCATCTGTGGAAACCCCTCTGGCAATAACAATTAAATAGGTATTGGCACTATAAGGCTTCAAACCTCATCCACAAGCACACATCTAAGTGGTTCAGATGAGGGGTGGTCTGGCAAATGTCACCCTTTGTGTCCCCAGGTGCACGGACACTGCTCATGTGCCTCTGCAGAGAGTGGCAGAGGCTGGATCCCCTTCTCGGGACAGACTCCTTCCAGGAGAGACACAGACACAGGGGTAACTCATCAAGTCTTTACAGCATTTCCCTCGGCATCAGTTTTGACACATTGAGTGCTGTCCTGTGACTGCCATTTCTGCACAAATGATCATAAAGAGACAACCATTTAGTAAGACATCGTCATAAAGGGGCTGTTGTGTACAAGAAAGCTCACCATGAACTCTGGAGAGAGCGAGGAAGTTTATAATAAGCACCAGGAAGAACCAAGAAGCTCAAGGCCTCTTCTGAAGAGCGGGAGGCCCTGAGCAGCCGTGATTGGCCATGTGTAGGTGTGGGAGAGGGTCAGGGCATGTCAGGGAGAAGCAATGAGATGGCTGTTGGCTTTTGTGAACCCTTCCAGCCATGTCTGAGCCCAGAAATGGAAAGCAGTTGATGTCTGCAGGTGGAGGAGGAACAGGAGGAAGATTTTCCTGGGAATATGGAAGGAAGAAAGCCCTCTCTTGGGCTAATCATGTATGGCAGTGTCATTTCCATCCTGTGGGCATGGCTGTGCCTGGGAGATGGGGAATGGCTGCTGCTGGGGTGTTTGTGCTCAGTCATGGCCCATGAGCTGACCCTGCTCTGCTCCTCTCTTACACTGCCCACACTTGGATGGTCCTCAGGAATCATCCATGAGCCTGGTGGATGCATGAACCTCCTGGAGTGCTGGGTATGGATCCAAAGAGAGGATTCAAGCAAGTTTGGGACTGGGACATTGAGGTGATTGGTGACCATTGCCAGGTGTATGAAAGAAGCTGGGTGAGTTGTGAAGAACTCACAGGCGTTTGCAGCTCCACAGAAAACCAGAGCCTTGCAGTTAAAGCGACAGCACTTGACATAAAACCCACCCCCAAAGCATGAAACACTCACAGTGACCACAGGAGAAGCCTTGTAAAACATTTGAGAAAAATCTACCAGGTCCCAGGGGTCAGGGCTCACCCATTGTGATGATGAACAAGCATCAAGGGCTCACATGGCATCAGAGCCACTTCCCCATGGCCCTCACCACCTTTAACCAGTGTCTCCAAGTCTTTCCTTCACCGGCCCTCACGGACAGGGACCTGCACTGGTTGTTTCCTTCACAGCTGTGTCAGTGATGGCCCTTCATGGGGTCCCACACACCCTCAGAAACTTGGGGTTTGCTTCTGCCTTTCACTTCATTAGAGGTTTGTTCATTGTTTCAGCATCTGCAGTTCAGGATCATGGCAGCAGAGGGCTCATTAACATCTGAAATGCTCTTACAAGGCAAGGCTCTGTGCATCTTTTTCCTAAAGGCTTCAAGTCTGTTGTTGATGATTAGGGAGATTTCAGAAATAGTCAAACAGAGAGCATTTCCATAATAAATAGCAATAAAGCTAAATTTCTTCTATTTCCTTCCATGCTCAGTTTTCATTTTCTGTAATGGTGTCTGAGTATCTGAGTTGCCTCAGGTCACCCTGACTTGAGCCCCATCCATTGCTGGGTTTTCTCCAGACTCCTGAGTTTAGGAATGAACTCCCAGGAGACCTTGCTGGTGAAGATGGGGGCAAAGAAGCCATGAAGAACCTCAGTCCTGTCTGATTCTACTCTTGCAAAGTTCAGCAGGAGGCCCACATATGCCTGGTTTCTTATTTTAAGGAAACTGTGTAAGCTCGTCTTGCTGCCTTCATTCTCCCCTGCAGCTATGAAGTTCAGATCAGCTTTGGCATCATCTTTACATCGATGGACAAGGTTTCTGAATTCCTCCTCTGCAGCTTCCCCTGCTTCCACCTCCTGTGTGCTGCCTTTTTGTCCTGGAGCTCCATCAGTTCAGATGAGCAGCCTCACAAGATAAATGCTTCTTTTTATGGGTGCTCGGAGGGATCATTCTTGTGCTTGGAGCAGCCTGTCCTGTAAGGCTGCTCTGGTTTCCTGAGCTTCTTCACCTTTCAGGCCTGCTTCCACGTAACCACCTCATCTGCCATCCTCCAGTACGTCAAAGTCTTCTCTGCAGCCCACCAGCCTGTGCTCTGCTGCTGGCCTTCCTCCCTCCCCTCTGGTGACTGGGACTCCACTGTTTCCTGGTCACAACAGCCAAGGTGGACACTGACGTTCACATCCCTCACCAGCTCTTCCTTCTTGATCAGGAATAGATCCAGGTGAACATCACCCCTATTGGCCCACCAGGCAGACATGTTAAGAAGTCGGCCCAAGATCACCTCCTGGCCAGTGAGTGTCAGGGTAATTACAGTTCTCCATAGGAACCTGCTCATTGACTGGAGACATCCTAAGGTTGCTGACAGAAGATGTTTTCCATTTCTTCTCCACGGTCAAGTAATTTGTAACATCCAACTGGATGTACATGGCTAAGTCTTGGAACTGGGAGTGAGAGTGGCTGGGCACCTCACCTCACTGACTCCTGAGTCACCCATGTCAGGAAGACGTTGTCAATGAGCTCCAAAACCCTCCTTGTCCCCAGCCAGGAACCTGGGAGGTGTGGGACCATAGTCCTGCCCTTGGCCTTGCGCAGCCCCACATCACACTGTCCAGGAAGGGCCCTGGGCAACGTGTGAGGGACAGGATCTGCCTTCCCAGGGCTGGGGGTCAGGGCTTGACCTTTGGTTAATGAAAGACATCCAGGTTTACTCAGCATCAGAGAGACCTTTACTTTGCTTTTCCTGAACTGTCATCACTGCCTCCGGTTTTCTACTCTAACCAGATCCTGGAGACCGTTGCTCAGTAGTGTCCCTCAGTGAGACCCATTAACAATACCAGAAACTATGGAGTTTGAATCTGACTTTGATTTCTTGAGAAGTTTCTTCTTCTTCCCCTCAAGGTCTGATGTTCATGGACTCTACACCAAAGCCACCAGAGGGGTCATTAAAGTGCCTTGGGCTGCTCCTGTGCTGCTGAGCTGGGTTGGGCTCCTGGGACAGAGGGAGCTCCTGGCAAGCGGCAGCGCTGCAGAGAGACAGCTCTGCCCAGGAGCAGCTCCTCTGCACACGCAGCAGGGCTGAGGGCTCTGCCTGGGGATCTCAGGGAGACGAGCAAGGCAGAGAGAGATTAAAGGTGGTCAGGACTGGGAGGATGACTGAGAGCTCACTGGAGGAGAAACCTTTGCAGCCTTTGCCATGGTAAGTCTCTGGGTGCAGGGCAATGCAGCTGTAGCTCCTGGAGGCATCTCCTAAAACTGGCACAGGCACAGCTGGTGGGATCTGTAAGGTGGGGGATCTTGCACCTCAATTTTGAACAGCTGTGAAGCCGGGTGAGCCCCCAGGGGTGCCCAGTGCTGTCCTGCAGAGCAGGGTCCCTGCACCCCAGGGCTGTGCCGGGGCAGGGACTCTGCCGCCTGCCAGGGTCAGCGCTCAGCCTGCCCGGGGAGATCCCATGGCAGCAGCTGTGGGTGGCGGAGCGACCCCCGGCAGGGCAGGCAGGGAGCTTGTGGGGTTGAAGGGTGCTGTGTGGGTCAGGGCTGCTCAGAGCTCCAGATCAACTCCACAGACATGGCAGAGGGTCCTTCTGAACAACGACATCAAGACAGGAACAGCTGCAAGGGAAGGAGTCTGTGCTTTCAGTTTTCCACTCTTGGTTGTCTGGGTGTGCAGTGGGAGATGGGGATTTATTTCTCTCTTTGGAGTAGACACTGAGACCCCAGTTCTCGTTAGGACTTGTCTGAGCTGCTCCTGAGCCCCTGCACACACAGAGCTGCCCATGGGCAGTGCCAGGAGGTGTGAGCAGGACAGAGCTGAGCACACAGCGGGTGGGACGGGGTCTGTGACTGTTGGAACGATAAAGGACTCAGCACTCCGATTCAATGTGAATCACGCCAAAGCCATTTATTACAGAAACATGTCTCCTTATATACGCAACTATTCTCTAGTCACGAATCCACGCTCCAAACATGGATTCGCTAAATGAGTATCGTGGGCAGTCCACACGCTGGAGCCCCACTGATGATAGGTCCGACGACTCACTCCATGCTGAGGCCCTGTTAATGAAGAAACGCCCCTCTTTCTCACAGCAGATTCTGTTCTCAGTTTCTCGAAGTGGCCTTGAGATTCCTTTGGGCCTGACTAATTCAACAACATATCTCCTTCTAATGAAACCCCTTCACAATTCCCCCTTTTTGTTCTTGAACTAGTCAGGCCCCTTAAACAGCATGCTGAATCATCTTTGAAATACACTGCAACATAGGACACGTGATTAAAAGCATAATTACAATTACATATAATGTAGCTAAACCTTACTTAATAAGATTAAACAACTATCTGCTTATACTCAAACCTTCATATCATATATAAAACCTTAATTCTACTTATGACAACCTTACCAACGCACTATTTTAGAATAGTCAGACAACTTAATACAATATATTCTCTTAAATTCTTAAAAGATCTATAACTGTGCAGTTTATAGAGTAATGTACTTAATACCATCAGCATATGCTAATTATTGACTTAATATCTTAAAACTTATATTAACCTATTCATATGCTAATTATTGAATTAATATCTTAAGACTTATATTAACCTATTTAAAAGATCTATAGCTTAATCTTAATATCTCTTTTAAAACCTTACCAGTTGCTAAATTAGGTTACCATGGTAGAAATATCTTATACTTTTACCTTATCTATGCATAGATTATCTAATTGTAATATCACCCTTTTGGAACTCTTACTGTCTGTTCAAATTAGCATTCTCTATGGAAGGTACCTTATCTGTTTACTAATAAGCTTTTAGACCACTGGGTCTAAGAGCATCTATAACACTGAATAAGAATTCATGGTTTACATTTGAGACAATTCTCACAACTTATCTCCCTCCTGTCCTTCTGCATGTGTCGAATCTTTGTTGTCTTTATTCAGCCATGGCTTGATCCATTTCGCAGGAATCCATTTTGATCCTTGGTCTGTAATGACACAAGCATAACCCTTTCCCCAAGTTATTAATTGGAAAGGACCCTCCCATTCACCAGTAACTCCATTGCGTATTTTGACCTGACACTGAATTTCTCTAAGGTCTGTCAAGTGTCCTTTTAAGCTTGTTCCATGACGAATCATAGGTGGAATGTCGAACCCTTGCGGAAGGCGTAAAAAGTTCAAGACATATAATGCTTTGCTTAGTCTGTCATGTGGAGTAGTACAGTCAGTTCCCCCTTTTTGTTTGTCAAGCTGATGCTTGAGAGTTCGATTCATCCTTTCTACCAAGGCCTGACCAGTAGGAGAATTTGGTATCCCTGTAATGTGCTTAACACCCCACAATTGAAAAAAGGTGGCAGTAGCTTTGGCGATATAACCAGGTGCGTTGTCTGTCTTGACCTGTGCAGGAACTCCCAAAGCTGCAAAAGCAGAACGTAAATGTCGTTGCACATGTGAACTAGTTTCACCAGCCTGAGCAGTGGCCCATATGGCGAAAGAATATGTATCAATAGACATATGCACATACTTCAGCCTGCCAAATTCAGGGACATGTGTAACGTCCATTTGCCACAATTCCAAGGCTCCTAATCCTCTTGGATTGACTCCTGCACCCAGCCCTACTGAGATGCGCTGACAATCTGCACAACTTTTAACAATACCTCGGGCTTCACTTTCGGACAATGAAAATTGCCGCTGTAAGACCTGAGCAGACTGATGGAGGAAACTATGAGAGCGTACTGCTTGCCCAAACCTATCTACTGGAGGTGGAACCCAGGCAGGAGATACAAGAAAATCAGCTCGGCGGTTTCCTTCAGCTAAATCGCCTTGAATTGTCAGATGACTACGCATATGTGTTATGAAGTATCGGTGTTGTCTCTCTTCGACCAACAACCATAGTTGCTTGAACAAAGACATCAGTTGTGCATCCTGAACCTCTTTGAGCAATGATCTTTCAATGCGAGCTACCACACCTACCACATACAAAGAATCACAAACAATATTCACTGGGCTATGAGCAAATCTGATAAACACTTCTATTACAGCCCTGAGTTCCAAATGCTGAGTTGATCCTTTCAGGTCAGTTAGTATCACATCGTGCCATTTTCCATCTGTTTTCCATGTAATTGCTGCTTTCTGCATTTTACCCCCTGCGTCACTGAACACTGTGGGTCCTTTAACAGGAAATTCTGAGAGAAGGGGGGGACCCTCCTCCATTGATCCCATATTCAAAACTGACATTAACTTGTGTGGAGGGGAAAATGTCTTAATTAAAGCTTGAGAATCTAATAACGCAATCTGAAAAGGTAAGGAGTTCTGCAAAGCCCACTGTAAATATTCTGAAACGAGGGGAACAATGATATATGCAGGCTCAGCCCCTGAAATTTCGACTATTCTCTGCCTACCTTTCATTATAAGCTGAGCAAAGACCTCAACCCTGGTTGTAATGGTTCGTTTGAGTCGAAAATGCAAAAACACCCACTCTAAGATCTTTAACGGCTCCTTACCAGTTGTCCATTGCATTCTGAGAGCAAAAGGATAGTTAGTATTGTTTACAATTAGTAGTCCGATTACATAATCTGGGTTCCACCTATGGCTGAAAGCTTTTACAAGTTTGGACATAATCTTTTTCAGAGCAGCATCCGCCTCAGCAGTAAGCGTTCTAGGAGAGCTAATGTCACTATCCCCTTTTAGCAGTTTTACAATTGGAGCTAAATCCTCATTAGTGATCCCACAAATGCTCCGGACCCAATTCAGATCACCCACTAGTTTCTGCACATCATTTAAGGATTGAATGACAGGCCGACATACTATTTTCTGAGGTTTCACTGTGGACTGAGAAATTTCCCAACCAAGATATTTCCACGCTGGTTGAATTTGTACCTTTTCTGGAGCAATTTGCAATCCTCTATGCTGCAAGGTATCAGATACTTCATTTATCAACAAATCAGTCGAAAAAGTTTCCCCAGCTATTAATATGTCATCCATGTAGTGGTAAATCACTAATTCAGGATGAGATTTTCTGATTGATTGCAAGGCCCAAACTACATAAATTTGACACATAGTTGGGGAATTTTTCATTCCCTGTGGCAAAACTACCCATTGATACCTTTTCGCAGGTTCAGCCTTATTTACAGAATTTATGGAAAATGCAAAACGTTTACAGTCATCAGGATGCAAAGCAATGGTGAAAAAACAATCTTTCAAGTCAATTATTAAGATCTGCCAATTTTCTGGAATCATGACAGGGGATGGTAATCCCGGCTGTAATGCTCCCATGTCTTCCATGGTATCATTAATTTTTCGAAGATCATGTAACAACCTCCATTTCTTTGATTTTTTCTGAATAGTAAACACAGGAGTATTCCAGGGACTTGTAGACGGCTCTAAATGCCCTTTTTCAAGCTGTTCCTGTACTAGCTCTTCGACGTGGGCGAGTTTTTGTTTACTGAGCGGCCATTGATTTACCCATACTGGATCATCATTTTTCCACTGTAATTGAAGTACTGGTCGCCCATCATCAATGGCCGCTTCTAGAAATGCTGTTGTTTTGTCACCAGAGTTGCTCCTAGTTGTCCTAACACATCCCGTCCTAATAGAGAAACAGGGATAGACATCACATTCATGCAGTAAAGAACTAAATTACTCATGTTCTTCTGTATTACCACAAAATGCACATTTTGAGTCAACGGAATCTCATGATTTAACAGACTGTGAACTTATCGTACCATGTAACAAAGACCTATCAAAATTGCAACATGCTTAAACAGATACCCACAAAGAAAACAGGTTAATAAGGAAAGCATCTTGCAGACTTTAACAAGTTTTCTGACCTGTGTGTTAAGTCTCTCTCAGCTTGTTGAAGTTGAAATCGCCCCACCTGTAAAAAAAACTGTCTGAAAAGATTTAATGATTTCTTGTCCGAGTGCTTTTCTATGTTTTAAAACACCTCCCAATACCGATTTTTTAGGAACACAACTGAAAACAATCATTCCTGACCCCATCTTGCAAGTAAAAACCTTGAGGGGTGGGGGTGGGGGGGGGAGGCGGGGGGGAAGCACAGGGCTGCTTGCAGCCTGAGTGGGAAGAGCAGGCAGAAGGTTTTATGGCGCACTTAAAAACAACTAGTGAAACAATTAACTCACATTCCTGACAAGCTGCTTGATTTTCAGAGAGACGGTACACAGGAACACCTAATATGTACTGTAAAACTCGCAAATAACATGCTGATAGCAAACATTAGCATTTTCTACTGCTAATTTCAACACCAGTGCTTCCTTAACTTCTAAGTTTTCAATCTGCTTATTGATGGTCTCTTGAAGGTGGTCAATAAATTGCATGTAATTCTCATTGGGACCCTGATTAACAGTTGCAAATGATTTGGCTGCTTTGTTGGTTTCAGGCACCTCTCTCATAGCTTGATATTGCTGACTGTTGGATTCACTCGCTAATAGCTGATCTGATCTTTCACACAGTTCTTTTGCCCAGTTCTTATCCAGCGGCTTCTTCTGTTCTCTTGTAGGAGTTAGAAGGATAGAATGCGGTGAACGCGGACACAAATCAGTAAAAGAATTGATATTACACTTATTTACGACTTTAGCATTCTCAACTTTCACCAGTCCTTTTGACAAATTATCTGACTCCAGTTCTTTGGACTTCTTGGTCTCTCCAGGGTCGTGTGATGGTACAGGAGGCCATCCACTCGGTAATTTTCCTCCCTCCGCCCCAGACTGTTGTATCATTGGGGGTGCCGAAGGCACAACAGGGGATGGAGTAAGGAGGGTATCGAAAACACGGACTGGGTAAGCTTCACAGTTATTTTTAGAGTTCTTATCAGGCTATAATGCTGCAAAAATTCCAGTAACCGCAGCCCACTCAGCCTTAAATTCTTTTAAGGTGGAAATTATAAGCTTCCATGTAGTCGCTAATGATTTAGCTTCTTTATCTCCGTCGCTAATCTTATCCCATAATTTCTGCCCTATATCGTCCCAAAGTTCAATTTTAAAAGCTTTCTCAGCTTCTGTCGGGTAGCCGTTAGTTCTACAACAAACCAACAGTCTACGTATGCTACTTTCTTCGTATTTAAGTCCTCTCATAGAGAGAATATGCAGGAGGACTTTAACTATAGCTTCTTCCTCTGAGGATATATTCTGCCCCATAACTTCACTCTTCCCTCCTCCTGCTCCCAGCCGCTCACCTTTCCCGGGGCCTTCTTCAACAAAATTTATCTGCGGAACGTCCGTACGTCTCCGCCCGGTTCTCAGTCCAGCTGAGCCGCCTCCGGCTGGGCCGCTCCAGGCTTTTCCCCGACCTTAGTGAGACGCCGTTCGGAATATCACGTCGGGGTCACCATTTCTTGGAACGATAAAGGACTCAGCACTCCGATTCAATGTGAATCACGCCAAAGCCATTTATTACAGAAACATGTCTCCTTATATACGCAACTATTCTCTAGTCACGAATCCACGCTCCAAACATGGATTCGCTAAATGAGTATCGTGGGCAGTCCACACGCTGGAGCCCCACTGATGATAGGTCCGACGACTCACGCCATGCTGAGGCCCTGTTAATGAAGAAACGCCCCTCTTTCTCACAGCAGATTCTGTTCTCAGTTTCTCGAAGTGGCCTTGAGATTCCTTTGGGCCTGACTAATTCAACAACATATCTCCTTCTAATGAAACCCCTTCACATGTGACACTGACAGGGAGCAGACCCAGGGACAGAGACACAGCTGCAGGAGCACAGACATGGGCAGGAAGAGTTAACTGCTACCAGAAATGCTGGGGACAGGATTTAGGAACCTCTCTCACATCCCCTGCAGTGCAGACACATTTCCCAGTGCAACCCCTGGTCTCCTCTCCTCTCCATCAGAGCCTCTGCCCCGAAGCAATGGGGTCCAGGTCACGAGTCTCCACCTCAGCAGATGGACCTCCAGGGGAAGGGTTCCTGGAACGTGGTGCACAAAAAAGGTGCTGAAAGTACTTGCTCTACAGTGTCATTTCATGAGTGGCAGCAGCACAGCCGGGTAAGGAGAAGGTTCCACAGCATGCCTGTCTGCCTTTCTGTCCTTGCTTTATTTCTCAGAAGCACTGCAGTGTTCTTTCCTGTTTCTCCACCTGTTCCTGGAGCTCTTGCTCTCTGGGGTTGGGGTGGGAGTGTGGGTCAGTTTTTGTCCTGACACCTATTCAGTGGATATTGTTCCAGAGCTGTGTTCATGGAAACTGCATTCCCAAGCTGCATTTTAAACTGTGATGAGCTGTTTTTCTCACTTGGTAGAAAGAGAGAATGAACGGAAACGTCCCTCCATCAGGGAGGGGGTTTTCCATGAGAAACAGTCTGTTCATTTTCCTCAGAGAAGTCTCCGCTAACTTGTCACTGGCTTTTCCTCCTTGCACAGGTCCTCATGCCCACAGGCAGCAAATGTCCAACAGCAGCTCCTTCACCCAGTTCCTCCTCCTGCCGTTCACAGACACACGGGAGCTGCAGCTCTTGCACTTCTGGCTCTTCCTGGGCATCTACCTGGCTGCCCTCCTGGGCAACGGCCTCATCATCACCACCATAGCCTGGGACCAGCACCTCCACACCCCCATGTACTTCTTCCTGCTCAACCTCGCCCTCCTCGACCTGGGGTTCATCTCCACCACTGTCCCCAAATCCATGGCCAATTCCCTCTGGGACACCAGGACCATATCCTTTTTAGGATGTGCTGCACACTCTTTTCATTTGTGTTCCTGATAATAGCAGAGTACTCTATGCTCACCATCATGTCCTACGACCGCTACGTTGCCATCTGCAAACCCCTGCACTACGGGACCCTCCTGGGCAGCAGAGCTTGTGTCCACATGGCAGCAGCTGCCTGGGCCACTGGGTTTCTCAATGCTCTGCTGCACACGGCCAATACATTTTCACTGCCCCTCTGCAAGGGCAATGCCCTGGACCACTTCTTCTGTGAAATCCCCCAGATCCTCAAGCTCTCCTGCTCACACTCCTACCTCAGGAAAATTTGGTTTCTCATGTTTTGTGCTTCTTTTTTTGTGGGATGTTTTGTGTTCATTGTGGTGTCCTATGTGCAGATCTTCAGGGCCGTGCTGAGGATCCCTTCTGAGCAGGGACGGCACAAAGCCTTTTCCACCTGCCTCCCTCACCTGGCTGTCATCTCTCTGTTTGCCAGCACTGGCATTTTTGCCTATCTGAAGCCCCCCTCCATCTCTTCCCAATCCTTGGACCTGGTGGTGTCTGTTCTGTACTCGCTGATACCTCCAGCAGTGAACCCCCTCATCTACAGCATGAGGAACAAGGAACTCCAGGGTTCCATGTGGAAACTGATAACTGGATGTTTTCAATAACAAACAGCAACAAACTCTCATTTTCTCCATAGCAGTTATAGTTTAACTCACTGCAGGCTCAGCCATTCTTGTTCTCTTGTTGTTCTTGTCATGTTTTGTGATAATGTTGTCATCCCTTTCCTAATTCACTGTCTACCTTTTTTTCTGACCAATTTTTATGTAAATGAGAAGCCATTTTGCCTGTGTTTAAAAAATAAATAAAGGGAACTACAGTGTTCTGTCTAGGTTTGTTTTTCTCCTGAGATCTTCTTTGAAGTCCTTTTTGGAGACACAGGGAGTTTCTGTTTGCATTGGTGGAGGGGAACAGAGTCCAGCCTGGCAGCCCTGCCAGGGAGCACCAGCGCTTGGTCTTCCAGAGCTGTTCTGGTTCCACTCCCACAGTCTCCTTCTCATCCCTTGTGTTGGTGCAAGGCCTGAGTGCTCTGGCAGCTTGGTCCCCATCCAGAAAATAAAGCAGGGACATGCAATGGGCACTGCTGTGACAGAGCTGGCCTCAGAACAGCCTTTCCAGATAGAAAGGTGATCTCCTCAGGGCAGGGATGAAGGTTTAGATCTTCTTACAATGTTTTTCTCAATAACATTTTCAAGAAAGTGGCCACAGATGCAACACCAGGGTACAGCTGAACAGTGTGTGTGTGCAGGGCTGGCACACAGCAGTGTGCTCTCACAGCCAGGCCTCCTGCCAGAGACCTGCAGGACCAGCAGAACAGGGGCTGGGTTGTGCCCCTGTGCACCCCTTCAGAAGGTGCCTCAGGTCAATCACCATGCACTGGCCACTCACAACCACCATTTCCAGCCCTGCGCTCTCACCCAAAGAGGCTGTTCTTCCCTCCAAGGGTAGACACTCAATGAGTGGTTCAGCAGTCCATGTTTGCTTTGGACAGATGAGATGTGAGTATCCACATCATGTATGTGAGGTGACATGAACGTGAGTGAGCACAAACACCATCAACTACTCCTTTTCCATTCTGTGAAGGTCTGTGGAACACACGAGGTCTTGAGCTCACTTCATATTGGGAGGAGCAACCTATGGGAAATCACCTGAATGCAGAACTGGGTTGTGCTTCCTTTGACTGAGGTCCCCGTGTCCATTCCCCATGACGTGGGACATCTCAGATGAGTCCAGAGCAGGTGACACAGCAGAGGGGTGAGGTGTCTCCCATCCTTTGGGAGTGGCAACAGGAAGCCAGAAGGACACTGTGACTCCTGCCTCTGTGTGTAAAAGGGACAGACTCTGTCTGTGAGCATCCCTGGGTGCATAAGGAGTCCTGAGATCAACTCAGATATGGATGCCAGACAGAACCCTGATATTTCTCTGTGTGACTCCAGGAACAGATCCCACTGGATCAGTGAGATTCATCTCAGCTGCACTGGACAGGATCATTGCAGGATCGTTCTCCAATCTGCTACATCACCCTTGCCTGTGATTCCACATTGTGCTTTCATAAGTGCCATAGAAACCAGAATGGTTCTGGGGTCCTAAGGAAATGCAGATCTCAAACCCATCTTCAAGAGGAGCAGGAATAGGAACGGGGAGAATAACAGGCTGGCCACCCTACCTCCCTCCCTGGGAAGGGGATGGGACGCGTCCTCCTGCAGCCGTTTCCAGGAATGTGAAGGACAAGGAAGGGACTGCTGAACCCAAATGGACAGGGAAAAGAAAGGCATGTTGTGTACAGGGCGTTTGCAAGGTTCAGCCATGGTCTCCTTCTGGCCAGAGTGATGCTGATGGGGCTCAAGAAGTGGATGCTGGGTGGGAAGTTGGCTGAACCATCAAGCCCAAATATCAGCAGTGGTACAAGGTCCTCTGTGCAGCCAGTTACTGGTGTCATCTCTCATTGACCAGCACTTGGGCCAACACTGTTGAACATCTTTATTCTCCCCTTCCAGGATGTAACACTGTGCACTTTCAGTGCCTTTGAGGATGATGGAGGCTTTTCATTCACATTAATTCCATTAATCTTTTCCTTGGAGAGCTCTTTCACGTCAGAAGAGACAAAGGAAGATGAAGAAAAAAACAGAGTCAGAAGCAGTGTAAATACAGCAGCTCCTCTGAGGAACGTTTCTCCACTCAAACCCTTGATAGGAAATCTATTGGATACATTTGATGAAAGCAGCTCAGTTTGATCTACTCACACACTGGAGCACAAGGAGGGTGATGGCTGGGTACGATGCCATGTGGTCACTTGTGTCTCAGGAGCTCGTAGTCCAGTAGGAAGCCAATGGCTGTGCAGGGCACTGTGAGGTCACTTCTGCCTCTGCAGGGGATAGGCCAACAGCAGGAACATGGCTGGGAAAGGACTGTGAGGTCACCCATACGAGACGAGCAATCGGGCCCAGTCAGCATGGCTTTGTGAAAGGCAGGTCCTGCTTGACCAGCCTGATCTCCTTCTATGACAAGGTGACCGGCTGAGCAGATGAGGGAAAGTCTGTTGTGGGGAGTGAATCCGCCACAAAGGCTGTGGGTGTTGCGTCCTTAGACTGCAGTAAAGCCTTTGACACCCACCATGATAAAACCTCCTTTCAGGTAGCTGTAGACAGCAATAAGCCTCCTTTTCTCAAGGCTGAACAGCCTCAGCTCCCTAAACCGTTCCTCATAACACTGGTGCTCCAGACCCTTCACCACCCTTGTCACGCTCCTCTGAACTCTCTCCAGCACCTCAATGTCTTCCTTGTCCTGAGGGGCCTAAAACTGACCCCAGGATTCAAGGTGCAGCCTCACCAGTGCCCAGTACAAAGGGATGATCACTCCTCTAGTCCTGCTAAAACTCGAATTGAATCAAGGCTTGAACACCTTGGTGTGACCCAGTTTCTGACAGGTTGGACTGCAGACTCCTGAGGTCCCTTCAACCTCAGTTCTCTTATGATCCCATGGTGATGTTGGGCTCTGTTTCTAACTGGAGCAGAGCAGACGATTCTGGGGCAGGATCCACCTGTGCTGTAGGTGACCATCTAAACCAACATCTCAGCCAGGGAACCAGCCAACACCTCAGTGTGACTCGCTCTGGGCAAAGTGTGAGGAGTCCTGGGCAGGGAAGGTTGAGAGGGCATGGGGCGCTATGTAAGACACAAAATGATCTTGGCTTCATGCCTGCAGGCCCATCAGATGTCAGTTAATGTCAATGAAAATTAAAATAAGAAGAACTGAAGGCAAAGATCCAAAGCAAAGGAAGGTGTCAACATACTTCTCTTTATTTTTCTTTACGGGGGCTTTCTTTTCTTTGAAAAGGAAAGAGTTTTCCAGAACTGGGCATGGATTTAAGACACAGATGTCTTCAGCTCCAGAGACACAAACACCTGGTGCCAGTGTAGGTGCCCCAGGAACCCCTGCCCAGGCTCCACCTGCACTGCAAGGTGCTCTGGTCTCCCCAGGTCCTGTGTGATAGATGCCAATCCCAGGCCAGCACCTCAGGTACACTGGGGCCCCTAAACTGGCACTGGCTGTTAATGATGAGACAGCTGATGACTGATGTCTGCTTGGAAAGGTGCACCTTTGCGTTGTTGTTTTGTTTCTACTTTGTTTTGTTGTTGTTGTTCCTGCTGTTTTGTTTTTGATTTTGGTTTTTGTTTTGTTGGGTTTGGTTGGTTGGTTGGTTGGTTTTGCTTTGGTTTTGTGGGGTATTTGTTTCCCTCTTTTCTTTCTTTGATTGTTTGATTGGAGATTTTTGTTTAGTTATTGTTTTTTGTTTGTTTGTTTGTGTGGGTTTGAGTGTGGTTTGTTCTTTTTAACATATTAATTAAAAAAAATAAAAGGTCAAAATTGAATTATGGGGAAGTGTACTAAGGGTAGAAGAAGAAATATCGGTCTTCCCCTGTACTTCTGTCCTGGTTTTGTCAAAAACAAGTTTCTCTTTTAGCGAATTTTTGCCTGTCAGCTAAAGTCTTCATATTAGCTGCATTTTCCTGGAGAACCCGACACATGTTTTGGTTAAACCTAGCAATGGAATGCAAACTTATTGATAAGCACGGATGGACATCTCGCGAGAGGGGCAACGAGAAACTGGTGATCGAGAGACTGACCAACGGTGTATAACATTCCATTCACGTGAATACTTCATATAAAAGTGGGAGATCACGAGGATCTCGTCCCTTTGCCCTTTTTCCCTTTTTCCTCATAGCTGACATTAGGAGAGGACCTTGCTGGTCGTCCCTGCGAACTGAGGCCAGTGAGAGACTGAATCCAGCTCCGGTTGGCTACAAAGTCTAATCCAGGACTTTGGGTGCCGGCTCTGCAGTTGCTGAGACTTGCAAGATTGGTTTTGTATATTTTGTATTATTTTCTCTATTCTTATTAGTAGCATTAGCAAAACATCTTTAACTTTTCCAACTCTCTTCTCTCTGTCCTTCTTTCCCTCCCGATCGCCTGTCCTGAGTGGGAAGGGGGGAGAGGGAGGGGAAAAAGGGGGAAGTGGGGGGGAGAGGAGGTTGACAATACATCTGCCAGGGTTTGATTGTCACCCCGCAAACTTAACCCTCGACAGATAATTGGCGCCCAACGTGGGGCAAGAGAAAGGGGTAAATTTGGAGATTTTTGGCTTTTCTACTGCTCTGACGTACCTTTCAATTTTCTTGGCATGGTGCCAACTCAGAGTTGTGATACCCGCGCGTCTGTTTGCTTCGGATATTTTTTAGTGGTATTAAGGCAAAGTGAATTACATTGACTTAAAGATGTTGTGGCATAAGTTGTATCAGTTATTTTCTACATTGTGCTCACTGATCCCATATCTGTGTTGGTGTTTCTTTCTGAATCGAAGTATTCATTATATAACAACAAGAAACTGGACAGCGGTCATGATGATTCTGTGTGGTATGGCACTGGTTTATTTCATTATACTGCAGCCGCTAATGAATTTCTACTCGCTTCTGCTTTACTTTGAAAAACCTCCAGGAGAGATTAAAGAGCAGAATGGCTCTATATTTGCTAATTGGTCAAGCGAATCTTTAGAAAGGCTGACTAACAATACTTTTGTGTTTTCGCTAGGACAGTTTGCAAATGTTTTAGAGAACTTTGAATACCCTTGGAGCTTTGATAGAACTGTGATGGTGTTATCTGGTTTGCTGAATGTGTGTCAGTTTGTGTTACTGTTAAGAGAAATGAGGTTCAATAGGAGGTTTGTGTCTCTTTTTAGTCCTGAGATTTGCGGTGCGCCTTCGGAAGCTTTAGCAAAAAGCACTCCTGGCCGCTCGAGAAAAGGCAAAACAGCCAAAGCTGCTGCTGCAGCCACTGCCCCCCCAACCGCGGCTTCACAGGCTGAAGCTACAGCTCCTCCGCAGAGCTCCTCTGCCAAGGTCGCTGCAGATAACGTTACCTCTCCAGCCTCAAAGGCTGACAAGGCAGCCCCCCCGTCTTCACACACTGGGCACTGTTGCTGCTGTAACCACGGCAATCACTGTGACAGTCATTCAGACTCTGAAAATGAATCAGATGATGGTGAACCCATATCAGCATCAGTTGCTGGTTGTAAGAAAGTCACTAGAAAGACCACTCGTGCAGCAGGTGATGGCACAGGGCCAACATCAACCCAAGGGGCATCATCATCAGGACAGGGTGGAGATGAAGTGACCACCACTCGGTCCTTTTCTCCAGGTGAGTTGAGAGATCTGCGAAAAGACTTCAGTCGTCGTGAAGGCGAGAATATTTTAACCTGGCTGCTGCGATGCTGGGACAATGGGGCAGAAACAATTGAATTGGAAGGTGGTGAAGCCAGGCAGCTGGGATCTCTGTCAAAAGATTCCGCCATTGATAGGGTAATTTCAAGAGAGTCTAATGCCGCTACTCTCTGGACCCGACTCCTGCAGCTATGAAAGTCAGATTTCCCTACAAGGAAGATTGTATATCCACGTTAGGGAAATGGAATACTATGGAGAGAGGTATCAAGTTCCTGAGAGAATTAGCCGTGCGAGAGATCATCTATCTAGGACCAAACAGCCAAGAGGGGACAGACCCAGATAGAATCAATTGTACAAAATCTATGTGGCGCAGATTTGTACAAAGTGCACCACCTGCATATGCTAAGTCATTGGCAGGAATGGTCTGGTCAGCTAGAGGTGTACAAGAAATTAATGAAGTGATTGAGCAGCTCCGGTACTTTGAGGACAGCCTTGCTGGTTCTCTACGGGCTTGTGTCTCCGCTGTGGAGAAACTGTGTGAAAAATCTGATGACCGGTTTGAAAAGCTGCTGCAAGAAATCCAAGAGCTCAGAGCAGACTCGTACCGTTCACGACCTGCACAAACCTATGTTTCAGCTGTTAGGAGAAGGCGTTTCCAATCTCAAGAGAGAGGGCAGAGACAGCCCACAAGAAGAGGTTCACTGTGGTTCTTCCTACATGAGCAGGGAGAAAACATGAATAAGTGGCATGGAAGGCCTACCTCAGAACTTCAAGAACGAGTACGTGAGATAAAAAAAAAAACTCCTAGGAAGGTGGCTGCTCCAGTTTACAAAAGGAGCAGAAGAGATTCTGATGCTCTTGAAGGAACCTCTAATTCACACCCAGAGACTGTGCAAAACAGGAATTAGAGGTGCCCTGCCTCCAACCAGGTGGAGGAAAGGGATAACAGAGTTTATTAGACTGTACAAATACTATGGCCTGGTACAACACAACCCCAGGAGTACAAAGCTTTAGTGGACACTGGTGCTCAGTGCACAATGATTCCTTCTAATTATAAAGGAACGCAATCCATCAATATTGTTGGAGTGACTGGGGGATCCCAGGAGCTGACTGTTGTAGAGGCTGAAATGAGCCTAACTGGAAAAAACTGGCAAAAGCATCCCATTGTGACTGGTCCAGATGCTCCGTGCATCCTTGGCATAGACCACCTCAGGAGAGGGTATATTAAGGACCCAAAAGGGTATAGGTGGGCATTTGGTATAGCAGCTGTGGACACTGAGAAAACTGAACAGCTGTCTGATTTGCCTGGTCTTTCAGATGACCCCTCTGTTGTAGGACTACTGATGGTTGACAATCAGCAGGTGCCAATTGCTACCACGACGGTGCATCGCCGGCAATATCGCACCAGTCGAGACTCTTTGATTCCTATACAGAAGCTGATCCGTCAATTGGAAAGCCAGGGTGTGATCAGTAAGACCCGCTCACCTTTTAACAGCCCAATCTGGCCAGTGCGTTTTTCTAGTGACGAGTGGAGACTAACTGTAGGCTATCGTGGCCTGAATGAAGTTACAGCACACTGAGTGCTGCTGTGCCTGACATACTAGAACTGCAATTTGAACTGGAGTCAAAGGCAGTGAAGTGCGATGCTACAATTGACATTGCTCATGCATTTTTCTCTATTCCTGTAGCAGCAGAGTGCAGGCCGCAGTTTGCTTTCACCTGGAGGGGCATCCAGTATACATGCAATCGCTTGCCCCAGGGGTGGAAACACAGTCCTACCATCTGCCATGGGCTGATCCAGACCACGCTGGAGCAAGGTGAAGCTCCAGAACACTTGCAATATATTGATGACATCATCGTATGGGGCGACACAGCGAAAGAAGTCTTCGAGAAAGGTGAGAGAATAATTCATATTCTTTTGGATGCTGGTTTTGCCATAAAACGGAGCAAGGTCAAGGGACCTGCACGAGAGATCCAGTTTTTAGGAATAAAATGGCAAGATGGCCGTCGTCAGATCCCGATGGATGTGATCAACAAAATTGCAGCAATGTCTCCACCTACTAATAAAAAGGACACACAGACTTTCTTGGGCGTTGTAGGTTTTTGGAGAATGCACATTCCTGACTACAGCCACATTGTGAGCCTCTCTATCGAGTGACTCGTAAAAGGAACCAATTTGAGTGGGGCCCTGAACAACGCCAAGCCTTTGAACAAATTAAGCGTGAGATAACTCATGCGGTGGCCCTTGGACCAGTCCGAACTGGACTAGGTGTTAAAAATGTGCTCTACACCGCAGCCGGAGATAATGGACTTACCTGGAGCCTCTGGCAGAAAGCACCAGGAGAAACCCGAGGTCGACCCCTAGGTTTTTGGAGTCGAGGATACAAAGCATCTGAGGCCAACTGTACTCCAACTGAAAAGGAGATACTAGCAGCATATGAAGGAGTTCGAGCTGCTTCAGAAGTGATGGGCACTGAAGCACAGCTCCTCCCGCACCTCGACTGCCAGTGCTGAACTGGATGTTCAAAGGGACGGTTCCCTCTCCACATCATGCAACCGAAGTTACATGGAGTAAATGGATTGCACTGATCACACAACGAGCTCGAATTGGAAGTCCCAACCGTCCAGGGATATTAGAAGTTATTACAGACTGGCCAGAAAGCAAAGACTTTGGGATGTCTCCAGATGAGGAGGAAGTAAAACGTGCTGAAGAAGCACCACCATATAATACGCTTTCAGAGACTGATAAGCAGTGTGCACTGTTCACAGGTGGATCCTGTCGTCTTGTAGGAAAACATCGAAGGTGAAAGCTGCTGTGTGGAGTCCCACACGACAAGTTACAGAAGCCACTGAAGGACAAGGTGAATCCAGTCAGTTTGCAGCAGTGAAAGCCATCCAGCTGGCTTTGGACATTGCCGAACGAGAGAAGTGGCCAATACTTTATCTCTATACTGACTCATGGATGGTAGCAAATGCCTTGTGGGGGTGGCTACAGCAATGGAAGAAAAGCAACTGGCAGCGCAGAGGTGAAACCATTTGGGCTGCCACACTGTGGCAAGACATTGCTGCTCGGCTAGAGAGCCTGCCTGTGAAAGTTGGTCATGTAGATGCTCATGTGCCTAAAAGTCGAGCCACCGAGGAACATCTGAACAAACAACAAGCGGATCAAGCTGCTAAGATTAAAGTAGCTGAGGTGGACTTGGACTGGCAACATAAAGGTGAACTTTTCCTAGCTCGGTGGGCCCATGACGCTTCAGGGCATCAAAGTAGAGATGCAACATACAAATGGGCTCGTGATCGAGGGGTGGATTTAACTGTGGACACTATTTCACAGGTTATTCATCAATGTGAAACTTGCGCCGAAATCAAACAAGCAAAACGGTTAAAGCCTGTATGGTATGGGGGGCGATGGTTAAAGTATAAGTATGGATAAGCTTGGCAGATTGATTATATTACACTTCCACAAACACGTCAAGGTAAGCGTTATGTACTTACAATGGTGGAAGCAACCACCGGATGGTTGGAAACATCTGCTGTACCTCATGCTACAGCCCGAAATACCATCTTGGGCCTTGAGAAGCAAGTCCTTTGGCGGCACGGTACGCCAGAAAGAATTGAATCAGACTATGGTACTCATTTCAAAACCAGTATTATAGACAATTGGGCCAAAGAACATGGTATTGAGTGGGTATATCATATTCCATATCATGCACCAGCCTCTGGGAAAACTGAAAGGTGCAATGGTTTGTTAAAAACTACACTAAAGGCACTGGGTGGTGGAACCTTTAAAAACTGGGATTCACATTTAGCAAAAGCCATTTGGTTGGGCAACACTAGGGGATCAACCAATCGAGCCGGGCCTGCCCAATCAGAAATTCTACGGACTGTGGAAGGAGATAAAGTCCCTGTAGTACACATGGAAAATATGTTAGGATAGGCAGTCTGGGTTCCTCCTGCCTCAGGCACAGGCAAACCTATTCGTGGGATTGTTTTTGCCCAGGGACCTGGCAGCACCTGGTGGGTGATGCTTAAGGATGGAGAAGTTCGGTGTGTACCTCAAGGGGATTTGATTTTAGGTGAAAATATGCAATGCTGAACTGTACGATGTGAATTGCCGCACTAACAATGTTTAATAAGTGTCTTTCAGATCAAGACAATGGTGATGAAACCAGCGCTGGCTTCTTCGAGTGGCGCCCGACACCTTCTTGGAAGTTGGTGTCCTTAACCCACCAACAGGGGTCATGAGATGCACTTGGACCATTTTTCCTGCCCTGGGAGACTGTGGTGACAAAATGAACTTAATGAACTTTTCAAAGGATGGTCCACTGATTAATTACTCCTGTGTATATATGTACATATGTATATATATATATATATATATATATATATATATATAGTAGTGATTAATTAGATTGTATTGATAGATTGTATTGATAAGGTTTAAGTATTCAGTGAATGTCATATTATAAGGGGTGGAATGTCCTGGTTTTCTTAAAAAACAAGTTTCTCTTTTAGTGAATTTGCCTGTCAGCTCAAGCTTCATATCAGCTGCATTTTCCTGGAGAACCGGACACATGTTTTGGCAAACCCAGCAATGGAATGAAAACTTATTGATAAGCACGGATGCACATCTCGCGAGAGGGGCAATAAGAAACCGGTGACAACTGTGTACAACATTCCGTTCACGTGAATACTTCATATAAAAGCGGGAGATCACGAGGATCTCGGCCCTTTTTTCCTCATGGCCGACATTAGGAGAGGACCTTGCTGGTCGTCCCTGTGAACTGAGGCCAGTGAGAGACTGAATCCAGCTCCGGTTGGCTACAGAGTCCAATCCAGGACTTTGGGTGCTGGCTCTGCAGTTGCTCAGACTTACAAGATTGGTTTTGTATATTTGTATTATTTTCTCTATTCTTATCAGTAGCATCAGTAAAACATCTTTAACTTTTCCAACTCGCTTCCCTCTGTGCTTCTTCCCCTCCCAATCGCCTGTGCTGAGTGGGAAGGGGGAGAGGGAGGGGAAAAAGGGGGAATTGGGGGGGGAGAGGAGGTTGACAACACATCTGGCAGGGTTTGATTGTCACCCCGCAATCTTAAACCTCGACAGGGACAAAGAGGGTCCTCGGATGTCACAATGGGCCCTGGGGACAAAGAGTGTCCCCAGGATATCACAATGGGCCCTGGGGACAATGGGGGGTCCTGGGACGTCACAATGGGCCCTGGAGAAAAGGAGGGATCCACAGGATGTCACAATGGGCCCTGGGGACAATGGGGGGTCCTGGGACGTCACAATGGGCCCTGGGGACAAGGGGGGGTCCCCAGGATGTCACAATGGGCCCTGGGGACAAAGAGGGGTCCCCTGAATGTCACAATGGGCCCTGGGGAGAAGGGGGTGCAGTGGATGTCACAATGGGCCCTGGGGACAATGGGGGGTGTCCAGGATGTCAGAATGAGTCCTGAGGACAAGGGGGGGTCCCCATGGTGTCACAATGGGTCCCCAGTGACAAGGAGTGGTCCCCATGGTGTCACAATAGGCCCTGGGGACAAAGTGGGGTCCAAGAATGTCACAATGGGCCCTGGGAACAAAAGGGGTTGCCATGGTGCCACAATGGGCCCTGGGGTCAAAGGGGGTCCCCATGGTGCTACAATGGGCCCTGGGGACAAAGGGGGGTCCTGGGATGTCACAATGGGCCCTGGGGACAAAGGGGGTGTCATCATGGTGCCACAACGGGCCCTGGGAGCAAGGGGGTGGCCAGGATGTCACAATGGTTCCTGGGGAAAATGGGGGGTGCCCAGGATGTCACAATGGACCCTGAGGACAAGCGGGGGTCTCCATGGTGTCACAATGGGCCCCAGTGACAAGGGGGTCCCCTGAATGACACAATAGGTCCTGGGGACAATGGGGGGTCCTGGGACGCCACAATGGGCCCTGGGGACAAGGAGGGATCCCCAGGATGTCACAATGGGCCCTGGGGAAAATGGAAGGTCCTGGGACGTCACAATGGGCCCTGGGGAAAAGGGGGGGTCCCCAGGATGTCACAATGGGCCCTGGGGACAAAGAAGGGTCCCCTGAATGTCACAATGGTCCCTGGGGACAAGGGGGTGCCGTGATGTCACAATGGGCCCTGGGGACAATGGGGGGTCCTGGGACGTCACAATGGGCCCTGGGGACAAGGAGGGATCCCCAGGATGTCACAATGGGCCCTGGGGACAATGGGGGGTCCTGGGACGTCACAATGGGCCCTGGGGACAAGGGGGCGTCCGCAGGATGTCACAATGGGCCCTGGGGACAAGGGGGTGCCGAGGATGTCACAATGGGCCCTGGGGACAATGGGGGGTCCTGGGATGTCACAATGGGCCCTGGGGACAAGGGTGGGTCCCCAAGATGTCACAATGGGCCTTGGGAACAAGGGGGTCCCCCATATATCACAATAGGCCCTGGGGACAATGTAAGGTCCTGGGCTATCACAATGGACCCTGAGGACAAAGGGGGTCCCCAGGATGTCACAATGAAGTCTTGGGACAAAGGAGGTCCCCAAGATGTCACAATGGGGCCTGGGGACCAGGGGGGGTCCTGGGATGTCACAATGGGCCCCAGTGACAAAGGGGGTCCCTATGGTGCCACAATGGGCCCTGGGGACAAAGGGGGTCCCCTGGATGTCACAATGGGCTCTGGGGACAAGGAGGTTCCCCAGGATGTCACAATGGGCCCTGGGGACAAAGAGCGTCCCCAGGATGTCACAATGGGCCCTGGGGACTAGGGGGGGTCCTGGGATGTCACAATGGGCCCTAGTGACAAAGGGGGTCCCTATGGTGCCACAATGGGCCCTGGGAACAAAGGGGGTCCCCTCGAGGTCACAATGGGCTCTAGGGACAAGGAGGGTCCCCAGGATCTCACAATGGGCCCTGGGGACAAAGAGCGTCCCCAGCATGTCACAATGGGCCCTGGGGACAAAGGGGGTCCCCACGGTATCAGAATGGGCCCTGGGGACAAAGGGGGGGTCCCCTGAATGTCACAATGGGCCCTGGGGACAATGGGGGGTCCTGGGATGTCACAATGAGCCCTGCAGACAAGGGTGGTACCCACGGTGTCACAATGGGCCCTGGGCACAAGGGGGTGTCTCAGGATGTCACAATGGGCCCTGCGGAGAAGGGTGGTACCCACGGTGTCACAATGGTCACTGGGCACAAGGGGGGTCCCTATAGTGTCACAATGGGTCCTGGGGACAAGTGGGGTCCCCTGAAAGTCACAATGGGCCCTGGGGACAATGTGGGGTCCTGGGATGTCACAATGGGCCCCAGTGACAAACGGGGGCCCCTGAATGTCACAATGGGCCCTGGGGACAATTGTGGGTCCCCTGAATGTCACAATGGGCCCTGGGGACAAAGGGGGGTCCGCAGGATGTCACAATGGGCACTGGGGACAAAGGGGGGGTCCCCATGGTTTCACAATGAACCCAAGTGACAAGGAGGGTCCCCACGGTGCCAGGATGGGTCCTGGGGACAAGGGCGTCCCCCAGATGTCACAATGGGCCCTGGGGACAATGGGGTTGCCCAGGATGTCACAATGGGTCCTGGGGACAATGGGAGTCCCCAAGGTGTCAGAACGAGCCCTGGGGACAAAGTGGAATCCTGGAATTTCACAATGGCCCCCAGTGACAAAGGGGTTCCCCATGGTGCCACAATGGGCCCTGGGGACAAAAGGGGTCCCCAGGATTTCACAATAGCACTGAGGACAAAGGGTGGTCATGGGATGTCACAATGGGCCCTGGGGACAAGGGAGATCCCCATGGTGTCACAATAAGTACTGGGGACAAAGGGGCGTCATGGGATGTCACAATGGGCCCTGGGGACAAGGGAGATCCCCATGGTGTCACAATAAGCCCTGGGGACAAAGTGGGGTCCTGGGATGTCACAATGGGCCCCAGTGCAAACGGGGTCCTCATGGTGCCACAATGGGCCGTGGGGACAAATGGGGTCCCCAGGATGTCAAAATGAACCCTGGGGACAAAGTGTGGTCCTGGGACATTTCAATGGGCCCTGGGGATAAAGGGGGTCTCCAGGATGTCACAATGGGCTCTGGGGACAATGCGGGGTCCTGGGACGTCACAATGGGCCCCAGTGACAAAGGGGGTCCCCAGGATGTCACAATGGGCCCTGGGGACAATGTGGGGTCCTGGGATGTCACAATGGGCCCCAGTGACAAAGGGGGTCCCCTGAATGTCACAATGGGCCCTGGGGACAATGGGGGGTCCTGGGACGTCACAATGGGCCCTGGGGACAAAGAGGGGTCCCCTGAATGTCACAATGGGCCCTGGGGACAAGGGGGTGCCGAGGATGTCACAATGGGCCCTGGGGACAATGAGGGGTCCTGGGACGTCACAATGGGCCCTGGGGACAAGGGGGGGTCCCCAGGATGTCACAATGGGCCGTGGGGACAAGGGGGGGTCCCCAGGATGTCACAATGGGCCCTGGGGACAAAGAGGGGTCTCTAAAGTGTCACAATGGGCCCTGGGGACACAGAGGGGCCCTAGGACGTCACAATCAGCCCTGGGGACAAGGGGGGGTACCCTGAAAGTCACAATGAGCCCTGGGAACAGAGGGGGCTCCCCAGGACGTCACAATGGGCCCTGGGAACAATGGGGGATCCTGGGACGTCACAATGGGCCCTGGGGACAAGGGGGGGTCCCCAGGATGTCACAATGGGCCCTGGGGACAAAGGGGGGTGTCGATGGTGTCAAAATGGGTCCTGGGGACAAAGGGCGTTCCCAGGATGTCACAATGGGCCCTGGGGACAAAGGGGGTCCCCACCATATCAGAATGGGCCCTGGGGACAAAGGGGGGTCCCGTGAATGTCACAATGGGCCCTAGGGACAAGGGGGTGCCGAGGAGGTCACAATGGGCCCTGGGGACAATGGGGGGTCCTGGGATGTCACAATGGGCCCTGGGGACAAGAGGGGATCCCTAGGATGTCCCAATGGGCCCTGGGGACTCATGAGGTACCCACGGTGTCACAATATGTCCTGGAGACAAAGGGGGGTCCCCAGGATGTCACAATGGGCCCTTGGGACAATGGGGTTCCTGGGATGTCACAATGGGTCCCCAGTGACAAAGGGGGTCCCCAGGATGTCTCAATGGGCCCTGAGGACAATGGGAGGTCCCCATGGTGTCACAATGGGTCCCCAGTGACAAGGGAGGTCTCCACGGTGCCAGGATGGGTCCTGGGGACAAAGAGGCTCCCCAGGATGTCACAATGGGACCTGGGGACAAGGGGGTCTCCAGGAACTCACAATGGGCTCTGGGGACAATGGAGGTTCCCCAGGATGTTCACAATAGGCCCTGAGGACAAGGGGTGGTCCCCATGCTGTCACAATGGGTCTCCAGTGACAAGGGGCTCCCCAAGGTGTCACAATGGGCCCTGGGGACAATGGGGGGTCCTGGGATGTGACAATAGGCCCTGGGGACAAGGGGGTTCCCCACAGTGTCACAATGGGCCCTGAGGACAAGGGGGGGTCCCCATGGTGTCACAATGGGTACTGGAGACAAAGGGGGGGTCCCCATGGTGTCACAATGGGCCCAAGTGACAAGGAGGGTCCCCACGGTGCCACGATGGGTCCTGGGGACAAGGGCGTCCCCCAGATGTCACAATGGGCCCTGGGGACAATGGGGGGTCCTGGGACGTCACAATGGGCCCTGGGGACAAGGAGGGATCCCCAGGATGTCACAATGGGTACTGGAGACAAAGGGGGGGTCCCCATGGTGTCACAATGGGCCCAAGTGACAAGGAGGGTCCCCACGGTGCCACGATGGGTCCTGGGGACAAGGGCGTCCCCCAGATGTCACAATGGGCCCTGGGGACAATGGGGGGTCCTGGGACGTCACAATGGGCCCTGGGGACAAGGAGGGATCCCCAGGATGTCACAATGGGTACTGGAGACAAAGGGGGTCCCCATGGTGTCACAATGGGCCCAAGTGACAAGGAGGGTCCCCACGGTGCCATGATGGGTCCTGGGGACAAGGGCGTTCCCCAGATGTCACAATGGGCCCTGGGGACAATGGGGTTGCCCAGGATGTCACAATGGGTCCTGGGGACAATGGGAGTCCCCAAGGTGTCAGAACGAGCCCTGGGGACAAAGTGGAATCCTGGAATGTCACAATGGCCCCCAGTGACAAAGGGGTTCCCCATGGTGCCACAATGGGCCCTGGGGACAAAAGGGGTCCCCAGGATTTCACAATAGCACTGAGGACAAAGGGGGGTCATGGGATGTCACAATGGGCCCTGGGGACAAGGGAGATCCCCATGGTGTCACAATAAGTACTGGGGACAAAGGGGCGTCATGGGATGTCACAATGGGCCCTGGGGACAAGGGAGATCCCCATGGTGTCACAATAAGCCCTGGGGACAAAGTGGGGTCCTGGGATGTCACAATGGGCCCCAGTGCAAACGGGGTCCCCATGGTGCCACAATGGGCCGTGGGGACAAATGGGGTCCCCAGGATGTCAAAATGAACCCTGGGGACAAAGTGTGGTCCTGGGACATTTCAATGGGCCCTGGGGATAAAGGGGGTCTCCAGGATGTCACAATGGGCTCTGGGGACAATGCGGGGTCCTGGGACGTCACAATGGGCCCCAGTGACAAAGGGGGTCCCCAGGATGTCACAATGGGCCCTGGGGACAATGTGGGGTCCTGGGATGTCACAATGGGCCCCAGTGACAAAGGGGGTCCCCTGAATGTCACAATGGGCCCTGGGAACAATGGGGGGTCATGGGACGTCACAATGGGCCCTGGGGACAAAGAGGGGTCCCCTGAATGTCACAATGGGCCCTGGGGACAAGGGGGTGCCGAGGATGTCACAATGGGCCCTGGGGACAATGAGGGGTCCTGGGACGTCACAATGGCCCTGGGGACAAGGGGGGGTCCCCAGGATGTCACAATGGGCCGTGGGGACAAGGGGGGGTCCCCAGGATGTCACAATGGGCCCTGGGGACAAAGAGGGGTCTCTAAAGTGTCACAATGGGCCCTGGGGACACAGAGGGGCCCTAGGACGTCACAATCAGCCCTGGGGACAAGGGGGGGTACCCTGAAAGTCACAATGAGCCCTGGGAATAGAGGGGGCTCCCCAGGACGTCACAATGGGCCCTGGGAACAATGGGGGATCCTGGGACGTCACAATGGGCCCTGGGGACAAGGGGGGGTCCCCAGGATGTCACAATGGGCCCTGGGGACAAAGGGGGGTGTCGATGGTGTCAAAATGGGTCCTGGGGACAAAGGGCGTTCCCAGGATGTCACAATGGGCCCTGGGGACAAAGGGGGTCCCCACCATATCAGAATGGGCCCTGGGGACAAAGGGGGGTCCCGTGAATGTCACAATGGGCCCTAGGGACAAGGGGGTGCCGAGGAGGTCACAATGGGCCCTGGGGACAATGGGGGGTCCTGGGATGTCACAATGGGCCCTGGGGACAAGAGGGGATCCCTAGGATGTCCCAATGGGCCCTGGGGACTCATGAGGTACCCACGGTGTCACAATATGTCCTGGAGACAAAGGGGGGTCCCCAGGATGTCACAATGGGCCCTTGGGACAATGGGGTTCCTGGGATGTCACAATGGGTCCCCAGTGACAAAGGGGGTCCCCAGGATGTCTCAATGGGCCCTGAGGACAATGGGAGGTCCCCATGGTGTCACAATGGGTCCCCAGTGACAAGGGAGGTCTCCACGGTGCCAGGATGGGTCCTGGGGACAAAGAGGCTCCCCAGGATGTCACAATGGGACCTGGGGACAAGGGGGTCTCCAGGAACTCACAATGGGCTCTGGGGACAATGGAGGTTCCCCAGGATGTTCACAATAGGCCCTGAGGACAAGGGGTGGTCCCCATGCTGTCACAATGGGTCTCCAGTGACAAGGGGCTCCCCAAGGTGTCACAATGGGCCCTGGGGACAATGGGGGGTCCTGGGATGTGACAATAGGCCCTGGGGACAAGGGGGTTCCCCACAGTGTCACAATGGGCCCTGAGGACAAGGGGGGGTCCCCATGGTGTCACAATGGGCCCAAGTGACAAGGAGGGTCCCCACGGTGCCACGATGGGTCCTGGGGACAAGGGCGTCCCCCAGATGTCACAATGGGCCCTGGGGACAATGGGGGGTCCTGGGACGTCACAATGGGCCCTGGGGACAAGGAGGGATCCCCAGGATGTCACAATGGGTACTGGAGACAAAGGGGGGGTCCCCATGGTGTCACAATGGGCCCAAGTGACAAGGAGGGTCCCCACGGTGCCACGATGGGTCCTGGGGACAAGGGCGTCCCCCAGATGTCACAATGGGCCCTGGGGACAATGGGGGGTCCTGGGACGTCACAATGGGCCCTGGGGACAAGGAGGGATCCCCAGGATGTCACAATGGGTACTGGAGACAAAGGGGGTCCCCATGGTGTCACAATGGGCCCAAGTGACAAGGAGGGTCCCCACGGTGCCATGATGGGTCCTGGGGACAAGGGCGTTCCCCAGATGTCACAATGGGCCCTGGGGACAATGGGGTTGCCCAGGATGTCACAATGGGTCCTGGGGACAATGGGAGTCCCCAAGGTGTCAGAACGAGCCCTGGGGACAAAGTGGAATCCTGGAATGTCACAATGGCCCCCAGTGACAAAGGGGTTCCCCATGGTGCCACAATGGGCCCTGGGGACAAAAGGGATCCCCAGGATTTCACAATAGCACTGGGGATAAAGGGGGGTCATGGGATGTCACAATGGGCCCCAGTGACAAAGGGGGTCCCCATGGTGCCACAATTGGCTCTGGGGACAAAGGGGGTCTTCTGGATGTCACAATGGGCCCTGGGGACAAGGAGGGTCCCCAGGATGTCACAATGGGCCCTGGGGACAAAGGGGGGTGTCGATGGTGTCAAAATGGGCCCTGGGGACAAAGGGCGTCCCCAGGATGTCACAATGGGCCCTGGGGACAAAGGGGGTCCCCACCATATCAGAATGGGCCCTGGGGACAAAGGGGGGTCCCGTGAATGTCACAATGGGCCCTAGGGACAAGGGGGTGCCGAGAAGGTCACAATGGGCCCTGGGGACAATGGGGGTCCTGGGACGTCACAATGGGCCCTGGGGACAAGGGGGGGTCCTGGGACGTCACAATGGGCCCTGGGGACAAGAGGGGATCCCTAGGATGTCCCAATGGGCCCTGGGGACTAATGAGGTCCCCACGGTGTCACAATATGTCCTGGAGACAAAGGGGGGTCCCCAGGATGTCACAATGGGCCCTTGGGACAATGGGGTTCCTGGGATGTCACAATGGGTCCCCAGTGACAAAGGGGGTCCCCAGGATGTCTCAATGGGCCCTGAGGACAATGGGAGGTCCCCATGGTGTCACAATGGGTCCCCAGTGACAAGGGAGGTCTCCACGGTGCCAGGATGGGTCCTGGGGACAAAGAGGCTCCCCAGGATGTCACAATGGGACCTGGGGACAAGGGGGTCTCCAGGAACTCACAATGGGCTCTGGGGACAATGGAGGTTCCCCAGGATGTTCACAATAGGCCCTGAGGACAAGGGGTGGTCCCCATGCTGTCACAATGGGTCTCCAGTGACAAGGGGCTCCCCAAGGTGTCACAATGGGCCCTGGGGACAATGGGGGGTCCTGGGACGTGACAATAGGCCCTGGGGACAAGGGGGTTCCCCACAGTGTCACAATGGGCCCTGAGGACAAGGGGGGGTCCCCATGGTGTCACAATGGGTCCCCAGTGACAAGGAGGGTCCCCATAGTGTCAAGATGGGTCTTCGGGACAAGGGGGTCCCCAGGATGTAACAATGGACCCTGGGGACAATGGGGGGTCCTGGGACGTCACAATGGGCCCTGGAGACAAAGGGGGTCTCCAGGATGTCACAATGGGCCCTGGGGACAATGTGGGGTCCTGGGATGTCACAATGGGCCCCAGTGACAAAGGGGGTCCCCTGAATGTCACAATGGGCCCTGGGGACAATGGGGGGTCCTGGGACGTCACAATGGGCCCTGGGGACAAGGAGGGATCCCCAGGATGTCACAATGGGTACTGGAGACAAAGGGGGGGTCCCCATGGTGTCACAATGGGCCCAAGTGACAAGGAGGGTCCCCACGGTGCCACGATGGGTCCTGGGGCCAAGGGCGTCCCCCAGATGTCACAATGGGCCCTGGGGACAATGGGGGGTCCTGGGACGTCACAATGGGCCCTGGGGACAAGGAGGGATCCCCAGGATGTCACAATGGGTACTGGAGACAAAGGGGGGGTCCCCATGGTGTCACAATGGGCCTAAGTGACAAGGAGGGTCCCCACGGTGCCACGATGGGTCCTGGGGACAAGGGCGTCCCCCAGATGTCACAATGGGCCCTGGGGACAAAGGGTTTGCCCAGGATGTCACAATGGACCCTGGGGACAAAGTGGGGTGCGCAGGATGTCACAATGGGCACTGGGGACAAAGGGGGGGTCCCCATGGTGTCACAATGGGCCCAAGTGACAAGGAGGGTCCCCACGGTGCCAGGATGGGTCCTGGGGACAAGGGCGTTCCCCAGATGTCACAATGGGCCCTGGGGACAATGGGGTTGCCCAGGATGTCACAATGGGTCCTGGGGACAATGGGAGTCCCCAAGGTGTCAGAACGAGCCCTGGGGACAAAGTGGAATCCTGGAATGTCACAATGGCCCCCAGTGACAAAGGGGTTCCCCATGGTGCCACAATGGGCCCTGGGGACAAAAGGGGTCCCCAGGATTTCACAATAGCACTGGGGATAAAGGGGGGTCATGGGATGTCACAATGGGCCCCAGTGACAAAGGGGGTCCCCATGGTGCCACAATGGGCTCTGGGGACAAAGGGGGTCTTCTGGATGTCACAATGGGCCCTGGGGACAAGAAGGGTCCCCAGGATGTCACAATGGGCCCTGGGGACAAAGGGGGGTGTCGATGGTGTCAAAATGGGCCCTGGGGACAAAGGGCGTCCCCAGGATGTCACAATGGGCCCTGGGGACAAAGGGGGTCCCCACCATCTCAGAATGGGCCCTGGGGACAAAGGGGGGTCCCGCGAACGTCACAATGGGCCCTAGGGACAAGGGGGTGCCAAGGAGGTCACAATGGGCCCTGGGGACAAAGGGGGTCCCCACCATATCAGAATGGGCCCTTGGGACAATGGGGGGTCCTGGGACGTCACAATGGGCCCTGGGGACAAGGGGGGGTCCTGGGACGTCACAATGGGCCCTGGGGACAAGAGGGGATCCCTAGGATGTCCCAATGGGCCCTGGGGACTAATGAGGTCCCCACGGTGTCACAATATGTCCTGGAGACAAAGGGGGGTCCCCAGGATGTCACAATGGGCCCTTGGGACAATGGGGTTCCTGGGATGTCACAATGGGTCCCCAGTGACAAAGGGGGTCCCCAGGATGTCTCAATGGGCCCTGAGGACAATGGGAGGTCCCCATGGTGTCACAATGGGTCCCCAGTGACAAGGGAGGTCTCCACGGTGCCAGGATGGGTCCTGGGGACAAAGAGGCTCCCCAGGATGTCACAATGGGACCTGGGGACAAGGGGGTCTCCAGGAACTCACAATGGGCTCTGGGGACAATGGAGGTTCCCCAGGATGTTCACAATAGGCCCTGAGGACAAGGGGTGGTCCCCATGCTGTCACAATGGGTCTCCAGTGACAAGGGGCTCCCCAAGGTGTCACAATGGGCCCTGGGGACAATGGGGGGTCCTGGGATGTGACAATAGGCCCTGGGGACAAGGGGGTTCCCCACAGTGTCACAATGGGCCCTGAGGACAAGGGGGGGTCCCCATGGTGTCACAATGGGCCCAAGTGACAAGGAGGGTCCCCACGGTGCCACGATGGGTCCTGGGGACAAGGGCGTCCCCCAGATGTCACAATGGGCCCTGGGGACAATGGGGGGTCCTGGGACGTCACAATGGGCCCTGGGGACAAGGAGGGATCCCCAGGATGTCACAATGGGTACTGGAGACAAAGGGGGGGTCCCCATGGTGTCACAATGGGCCCAAGTGACAAGGAGGGTCCCCACGGTGCCACGATGGGTCCTGGGGACAAGGGCGTCCCCCAGATGTCACAATGGGCCCTGGGGACAATGGGGGGTCCTGGGACGTCACAATGGGCCCTGGGGACAAGGAGGGATCCCCAGGATGTCACAATGGGTACTGGAGACAAAGGGGGTCCCCATGGTGTCACAATGGGCCCAAGTGACAAGGAGGGTCCCCACGGTGCCATGATGGGTCCTGGGGACAAGGGCGTTCCCCAGATGTCACAATGGGCCCTGGGGACAATGGGGTTGCCCAGGATGTCACAATGGGTCCTGGGGACAATGGGAGTCCCCAAGGTGTCAGAACGAGCCCTGGGGACAAAGTGGAATCCTGGAATGTCACAATGGCCCCCAGTGACAAAGGGGTTCCCCATGGTGCCACAATGGGCCCTGGGGACAAAAGGGATCCCCAGGATTTCACAATAGCACTGGGGATAAAGGGGGGTCATGGGATGTCACAATGGGCCCCAGTGACAAAGGGGGTCCCCATGGTGCCACAATTGGCTCTGGGGACAAAGGGGGTCTTCTGGATGTCACAATGGGCCCTGGGGACAAGGAGGGTCCCCAGGATGTCACAATGGGCCCTGGGGACAAAGGGGGGTGTCGATGGTGTCAAAATGGGCCCTGGGGACAAAGGGCGTCCCCAGGATGTCACAATGGGCCCTGGGGACAAAGGGGGTCCCCACCATATCAGAATGGGCCCTGGGGACAAAGGGGGGTCCCGTGAATGTCACAATGGGCCCTAGGGACAAGGGGGTGCCGAGAAGGTCACAATGGGCCCTGGGGACAATGGGGGTCCTGGGACGTCACAATGGGCCCTGGGGACAAGGGGGGGTCCTGGGACGTCACAATGGGCCCTGGGGACAAGAGGGGATCCCTAGGATGTCCCAATGGGCCCTGGGGACTAATGAGGTCCCCACGGTGTCACAATATGTCCTGGAGACAAAGGGGGGTCCCCAGGATGTCACAATGGGCCCTTGGGACAATGGGGTTCCTGGGATGTCACAATGGGTCCCCAGTGACAAAGGGGGTCCCCAGGATGTCTCAATGGGCCCTGAGGACAATGGGAGGTCCCCATGGTGTCACAATGGGTCCCCAGTGACAAGGGAGGTCTCCACGGTGCCAGGATGGGTCCTGGGGACAAAGAGGCTCCCCAGGATGTCACAATGGGACCTGGGGACAAGGGGGTCTCCAGGAACTCACAATGGGCTCTGGGGACAATGGAGGTTCCCCAGGATGTTCACAATAGGCCCTGAGGACAAGGGGTGGTCCCCATGCTGTCACAATGGGTCTCCAGTGACAAGGGGCTCCCCAAGGTGTCACAATGGGCCCTGGGGACAATGGGGGGTCCTGGGACGTGACAATAGGCCCTGGGGACAAGGGGGTTCCCCACAGTGTCACAATGGGCCCTGAGGACAAGGGGGGGTCCCCATGGTGTCACAATGGGTCCCCAGTGACAAGGAGGGTCCCCATAGTGTCAAGATGGGTCTTCGGGACAAGGGGGTCCCCAGGATGTAACAATGGACCCTGGGGACAATGGGGGGTCCTGGGACGTCACAATGGGCCCTGGAGACAAAGGGGGTCTCCAGGATGTCACAATGGGCCCTGGGGACAATGTGGGGTCCTGGGATGTCACAATGGGCCCCAGTGACAAAGGGGGTCCCCTGAATGTCACAATGGGCCCTGGGGACAATGGGGGGTCCTGGGACGTCACAATGGGCCCTGGGGACAAGGAGGGATCCCCAGGATGTCACAATGGGTACTGGAGACAAAGGGGGGGTCCCCATGGTGTCACAATGGGCCCAAGTGACAAGGAGGGTCCCCACGGTGCCACGATGGGTCCTGGGGCCAAGGGCGTCCCCCAGATGTCACAATGGGCCCTGGGGACAATGGGGGGTCCTGGGACGTCACAATGGGCCCTGGGGACAAGGAGGGATCCCCAGGATGTCACAATGGGTACTGGAGACAAAGGGGGGGTCCCCATGGTGTCACAATGGGCCTAAGTGACAAGGAGGGTCCCCACGGTGCCACGATGGGTCCTGGGGACAAGGGCGTCCCCCAGATGTCACAATGGGCCCTGGGGACAAAGGGTTTGCCCAGGATGTCACAATGGACCCTGGGGACAAAGTGGGGTGCGCAGGATGTCACAATGGGCACTGGGGACAAAGGGGGGGTCCCCATGGTGTCACAATGGGCCCAAGTGACAAGGAGGGTCCCCACGGTGCCAGGATGGGTCCTGGGGACAAGGGCGTTCCCCAGATGTCACAATGGGCCCTGGGGACAATGGGGTTGCCCAGGATGTCACAATGGGTCCTGGGGACAATGGGAGTCCCCAAGGTGTCAGAACGAGCCCTGGGGACAAAGTGGAATCCTGGAATGTCACAATGGCCCCCAGTGACAAAGGGGTTCCCCATGGTGCCACAATGGGCCCTGGGGACAAAAGGGGTCCCCAGGATTTCACAATAGCACTGGGGATAAAGGGGGGTCATGGGATGTCACAATGGGCCCCAGTGACAAAGGGGGTCCCCATGGTGCCACAATGGGCTCTGGGGACAAAGGGGGTCTTCTGGATGTCACAATGGGCCCTGGGGACAAGAAGGGTCCCCAGGATGTCACAATGGGCCCTGGGGACAAAGGGGGGTGTCGATGGTGTCAAAATGGGCCCTGGGGACAAAGGGCGTCCCCAGGATGTCACAATGGGCCCTGGGGACAAAGGGGGTCCCCACCATCTCAGAATGGGCCCTGGGGACAAAGGGGGGTCCCGCGAACGTCACAATGGGCCCTAGGGACAAGGGGGTGCCAAGGAGGTCACAATGGGCCCTGGGGACAAAGGGGGTCCCCACCATATCAGAATGGGCCCTTGGGACAATGGGGGGTCCTGGGACGTCACAATGGGCCCTGGGGACAAGGGGGGGTCCTGGGACGTCACAATGGGCCCTGGGGACAAGAGGGGATCCCTAGGATGTCCCAATGGGCCCTGGGGACTAATGAGGTCCCCACGGTGTCACAATATGTCCTGGAGACAAAGGGGGGTCCCCAGGATGTCACAATGGGCCCTTGGGACAATGGGGTTCCTGGGATGTCACAATGGGTCCCCAGTGACAAAGGGGGTCCCCAGGATGTCTCAATGGGCCCTGAGGACAATGGGAGGTCCCCATGGTGTCACAATGGGTCCCCAGTGACAAGGGAGGTCTCCACGGTGCCAGGATGGGTCCTGGGGACAAAGAGGCTCCCCAGGATGTCACAATGGGACCTGGGGACAAGGGGGTCTCCAGGAACTCACAATGGGCTCTGGGGACAATGGAGGTTCCCCAGGATGTTCACAATAGGCCCTGAGGACAAGAGGTGGTCCCCATGCTGTCACAATGGGTCTCCAGTGACAAGGGGGTCCCCAAGGTGTCACAATGGGCCCTGGGGACAATGGGGGGTCCTGGGACGTGACAATAGGCCCTGGGGACAAGGGGGTTCCCCACAGTGTCACAATGGGCCCTGAGGACAAGGGGGGGTCCCCATGGTGTCACAATGGGTCCCCAGTGACAAGGAGGTTCCCCATGGTGTCACGATGGGTCCTGGGGACAAGGGGGTCCCCAGGATGTAACAATGGACCCTGGGGACAATGGGGGGTCCTGGGACGTCACAATGGGCCCTGGAGACAAAGGGGGTCTCCAGGATGTCACAATGGGCCCTGGGGACAATGTGGGGTCCTGGGATGTCACAATGGGCCCCAGTGACAAAGGGGGTCCCCTGAATGTCACAATGGGCCCTGGGGACAATGTGGGGTCCTGGGACGTCACAATGGGCCCTGGGGACAAGGAGGGATCCCCAGGATGTCATAATGGGTACTGGAGACAAAGGGGGGGTCCCCATGGTGTCACAATGGGCCCAAGTGACAAGGAGGGTCCCCACGGTGCCACGATGGGTCCTGGGGACAAGGGCGTCCCCCAGATGTCACAATGGGCCCTGGGGACAAAGGGTTTGCCCAGGATGTCACAATGGACCCTGGGGACAAAGGGGGGTGCGCAGGATGTCACAATGGGCACTTGGGACAAAGGGGGGGTCCCCATGGTGTCACAATGGGCCCAAGTGACAAGGAGGGTCCCCACGGTGCCAGGATGGGTCCTGGGGACAGGGGCATTCCCCAGATGTCACAATGGGCCCTGGGGACAATGGGGTTGCCCAGGATGTCACAATGGGTCCTGGGGACAATGGGAGTCCCCAAGGTGTCAGAACGAGCCCTGGGGACAAAGTGGAATCCTGGAATGTCACAATGGCCCCCAGTGACAAAGGGGTTCCCCATGGTGCCACAATGGGCCCTGGGGACAAAAGGGGTCCCCAGGATTTCACAGTAGCACTGGGGATAAAGGGGGGTCATGGGATGTCACAATGGGCCCCAGTGACAAAGGGTGTCCCCATGGTGCCACAATGGGCTCTGGGGACAAAGGGGGTCTTCTGGATGTCACAATGGGCCCTGGGGACAAGGAGGGTCCCCAGGATGTCACAAGGGGCCCTGGGGACAAAGGAAGGTGTCGATGGTGTCAAAATGGGCCCTGGGGACAAAGGGCATCCCCAGGATGTCACAATGGGCCCTGGGGACAAAGGGGGTCCCCACCATCTCAGAATGGGCCCTGGGGACAAAGGGGGGTCCCGTGAATGTCACAATGGGCCCTAGGGACAAGGGGGTGCCAAGGAGGTCACAATGGGCCCTGGAGACAATGGGGGGTCCTGGGACGTCACAATGGGCCCTGGGGACTAATGAGGTCCCCACGGTGTCACAATATGTCCTGGAGACAAAGGGGGGTCCCCAGGATGTCACAATGGGCCCTTGGGACAATGGGGTTCCTGGGATGTCACAATGGGTCCCCAGTGACAAAGGGGGTCCCCAGGATGTCTCAATGGGCCCTGAGGACAATGGGAGGTCCCCATGGTGTCACAATGGGTCCCCAGTGACAAGGGAGGTCTCCACGGTGCCAGGATGGGTCCTGGGGACAAAGAGGCTCCCCAGGATGTCACAATGGGACCTGGGGACAAGGGGGTCTCCAGGAACTCACAATGGGCTCTGGGGACAATGGAGGTTCCCCAGGATGTTCACAATAGGCCCTGAGGACAAGGGGTGGTCCCCATGCTGTCACAATGGGTCTCCAGTGACAAGGGGCTCCCCAAGGTGTCACAATGGGCCCTGGGGACAATGGGGGGTCCTGGGACGTGACAATAGGCCCTGGGGACAAGGGGGTTCCCCACAGTGTCACAATGGGCCCTGAGGACAAGGGGGGGTCCCCATGGTGTCACAATGGGTACTGGAGACAAGGAGGGTCCCCATGGTGTCACGATGGGTCCTGGGGACAAGGGGGTCCCCAGGATGTAACAATGGACCCTGGGGACAATGGGGGGTCCTGGGACATCACAATGGGCCCCAGTGACAAAGGGGGTCCCCAGGATGTCACAATAGGCCCTGGGGACAATGTGGGGTCCTGGGATGTCACAATGGGCCCCAGTGACAAAGGGGGTCCCCTGAATGTCACAATGGGCCCTGGGGACAATGGGGGGTCCTGGGACGTCACAATGGGCCCTGGGGACAAGGAGGGATCCCCAGGATGTCATAATGGGTACTGGAGACAAAGGGGGGGTCCCCATGGTGTCACAATGGGCCCGAGTGACAATGAGGGTCCCCACGGTGCCACGATGGGTCCTGGGGACAAGGGCGTCCCCCAGATGTCACAATGGGCCCTGGGGACAATGGGGTTGCCCAGGATGTCACAATGGACCCTGGGGACAAAGGGGGGTGCGCAGGATGTCACAATGGGCACTGGGGACAAAGGGGGGGTCCCCATGGTGTCACAATGGGCCCAAGTGACAAGGAGGGTCCCCACGGTGCCAGGATGGGTCCTGGGGACAAGGGCGTTCCCCAGATGTCACAATGGGCCCTGGGGACAATGGGGTTGCCCAGGATGTCACAATGGGTCCTGGGGACAATGGGAGTCCCCAAGGTGTCAGAACGAGCCCTGGGGACAATGTGGAATCCTGGAATGTCACAATGGCCCCCAGTGACAAAGGGGTTCCCCATGGTGCCACAATGGGCCCTGGGGACAAAAGGGGTCCCCAGGATTTCACAATAGCACTGGGGATAAAGGGGGGTCATGGGATGTCACAATGGGCCCCAGTGACAAAGGGGGTCCCCATGGTGCCACAATGGGCCCTGGGGACAAAGGGGGTCTTCTGGATGTCACAATGGGCCCTGGGGACAAGGAGGGTCCCCAGGATGTCACAATGGGCCCTGGGGACAAAGGGGGGTGTCGATGGTGTCAAAATGGGCCCTGGGGACATAGGGCGTCCCCAGGATGTCACAATGGGCCCTGGGGACAAAGGGGGTCCCCACCATCTCAGAATGGGCCCTGGGGACAAAGGGGGGTCCCGTGAATGTCACAATGGGCCCTAGGGACAAGGGGGTGCCAAGGAGGTCACAATGGGCCCTGGGGACAATGGGGGTTCCTGGGACGTCACAATGGGCCCTGGGGACAATGGGGGGTCCTGAGACGTCACAATGGGCCCTGGGGACAAGAGGGGATCCCTAGGATGTCCCAATGGGCCCTGGGGACTAATGAGGTCCCCACGGTGTCACAATTTGTCCTGGAGACAAAGGGGGGTCCCCAGGATATCACAATGGGCCCTTGGGACAATGGGGTTCCTGGGATGTCACAATGGGTCCCCAGTGACAAAGGGGGTCTCCAGGATGTCTCAATGGGCCCTGAGGACAATGGGAGGTCCCCATGGTGTCACAATGGGTCCCCAGTGACAAGGGAGGTCTCCACGGTGCCAGGATGGGTCCTGGGGACAAAGAGGCTCCCCAGGATGTCACAATGGGACCTGGGGACAAGGGGGTCTCCAGGAACTCACAATGGGCTCTGGGGACAATGGAGGTTCCCCAGGATGTTCACAATAGTCCCTGAGGACAAGGGGTGGTCCCCATGCTGTCACAATGGGTCTCCAGTGACAAGGGGGTCCCCAAGGTGTCACAATGGGCCCTGGGGACAATGGCGGGTCCTGGGATGTGACAATAGGCCCTGGGGACAAGTGGGTTCCCCACAGTGTCACAATGGGCCCTGAGGACAAGGGGGGGTCTCCATGGTGTCACAATGGGTCCCCAGCGACAAGGAGGGTCCCCATGGTGTCACGATGGGTCCTGGGGACAAGGGGGTCCCCAGGATGTAACAATGGACCCTGGGGACAATGGGGGGTCCTGGGATGTCACAATGGGCCCTGGAGACAAAGGGGGTCTCCAGGATGTCACAATGGGCTCTGGGGACAATGCGGGGTCCTGGGACGTCACAATGGGCCCCAGTGACAAAGGGGGTCCCCAGGATGTCACAATGGGCCCTGGGGACAATGTGGGGTCTTGGGATGTCACAATGGGCCCCAGTGACAAAGGGGGTCCCTAGGATGTCACAATGGGCCCTGGGGACAATGTGGGGTCTTGGGATGTCACAATGGGCCCCAGTGACAAAGGGGGTCCCCTGAATGTCACAATGGGCCCTGGGGACAATGGGGGGTCCTGGGACGTCACAATGGGCCCTGGGGACAAGGAGGGATCCCCAGGATGTCACAATGGGCCCTGGGGACAATGGGGGTCCTGGGACGTCACAATGGGCCCCAGTGACAAGGGGGCATCCCCAGGATGTCACAATGGTCCCTGGGGACCAGGGGGGTCCTGCGATGTCAGAATGGGCCCTGTGGACAAAGGGGGTCCCCTGGATGTCACAATGGGCTCTGGGGACAAAGGGGATCCCCACGGTATCAGAATGGGTCCTGGGGACAAAGGGGGGTCCTGGGATGTCACAATGAGCCCTGCGGACAAGGGTGGTACCCATGGTGTCACAATGGGCTCTGGGGAGAAGGGGGGGTCCCCAGGATGTCACAATGGGCCCTGGGACAAAGAGGGGTCTCTAAAGTGGCACAATGGGCTCTGGGGACACAGAGGGGCCCTAGGACGTCACAATCAGCCCTGGGGACAAGGGGGGGTACCCTGAAAGTCACAATGAGCCCTGGGAACAGAGGGGGCTCCCCAGGACGTCACAATGGGCCCTGGGAACAAGGGGGGGTCCCCAGGATTTCACAATGGGCCCTGGGGACAATGTGGGGTCCTGGGATGTCACAATGGGCCCTGGGGACAAGGAGGGATCCCCAGGATGTCACAATGGGCCCTGGGGCCAAGGGGAGGTCCCCAGGATGTCACAATGTGCCCTGGGTACAAAGAGGCGTCCCCTGAATGTCACAATGGGCCCTGGGGACAATAGGGGGTCCTAAGACGTCACAATGTTGCCTGGGGCTTAGCAGGGATCCCCAGGATGTCACAATGGGCCCTGGGGACAATGGGGTGTCCTGGGACGTCACAATGGGCCCCAGTGACAAGGGGGCATCCCCAGGATGTCACAATGGTCCCTGGGGACCAGGGGGGTCCTGCGATGTCACAATTGGCCCTGTGGACAAAGGGGGTCCCCTGGATGTCACAATGGGCTCTGGGGACAAAGGGGATCCCCACGGTATCAGAATGGGCCCTGGGGACAAAGGGGAGTCCTGGGATGTCACAATGAGCCCTGCGGACAAGGGTGGTACCCATGGTGTCACAATGGGCCCTGGGGACAAGGGGGGGTCCCCAGGATGTCACAATGGGCCCTGGGGACAAAGAGGGGTCCCCTGAATGTCACAATGGGCCTTGGAGACAAGGGGGGGTCCTGGGACGTCACAATGGGCCCTGGGGACAAGGGGGGGTCCCCAGGATGTCACAATGGGCCCTGGGGACAAGGGGGTGCCGAGGATGTCACAATGGGCCCTGGGGACAATTGGGGGGTCCTGGAATGTCACAATGGGCCCTGGGGACAAAGGGCGGTCCCCAGGATGTCACAATGGGCCCTGGGGACAATGGGGGGTGCCCAGGATGTGAGAATGAGTCCTGAGGACAAGGGGGGGTCCCCATAGTGTCACAATGCGTCCCCAGTGACAAGGAGGGTTCCCCATGGTGTCACAATAGGCCCTGGGGACAAAGTGGGGTCCTAGAATGTCACAATGGGCCCTGGGGACAATGGGGGGTCCTGGGATGTCACAATGAGCCCTGCGGACAAGGGTGGTACCCACAGTGTCACAGTGGGCTCTGGGCACAAGGTGGGGTCCCCATAGTATCACAATGGGTCCTGGGGACAAACGTGGCTCCCCTCAATATCAAAATGGGTTCTGGGGACAAAGTGGGCTCCTCGGATGTCAAAATGGACACTGGGGACAAAGTTGGTCCCCACGATGTCTCAATGAGCCCCAGTGACAAAGGGGGGTACCCAGGATGTCACAATGGGCCGTGGGGACAATGAGGGGTCCTGGGATGTCATAATGGGCCCCAGTGACAAAGCGGGTCCCCTGAATGTCACAATGGGTCCTGAGGACAATGGGGGGTCCTGGGACGTCACAATGGGCCCTGGGGACAAAGAGGGATCCCCAGGATGTCACAATGGGCCCTGGGAACAAGGGGGGGTCCCCAGGAAGTCACAATGTGCCCTGGGGACAAAGAGGCGTCCCCTGAATGTCACAATGGGCCCTGGGGACAATAGGGGGTCCTAAGACGTCACAATGGGCCCTGGGGCCAAGCAGGGATCCCCAGGATGTCACAATGGGCCCTGGGGACAATGGGGGGTCCTGGGACGTCACAATGGGCCCCAGTGACAAGGGGGCATCCCCAGGATGTCACAATGGTCCCTGGGGACCAGGGGGGTCCTGCGATGTCACAATGGGCCCTGGGGACAAAGGGGGTCCCCTGGATGTCACAATGGGCTCTGGGGACAAAGGGGATCCCCACGGTGTCACAATGGGCCCTGGGGACAAGGGGGGGTCCCCAGGATGTCACAATGGGCCCTGGGGACAAAGACGGGTCCCCTGACTGTCACAATGGGCCCTGGAGGCAAGGGGGGGTCCTGGGACGTCACAATGGGCCCTGGGGACAAGGGGGGGTCCCCAGGATGTCACAATGGGCCCTGGGGACAAGGGGGTGCCGAGGATGTCAAAATGGGCCCTGGGGACAATGGGGGGTCCTGGAATGTCACAATGGGCCCTGGGGACAAAGGGCGGTCCCCAGGATGTCACAATGGGCCCTGGGGACAATGGGGGGTGCCCAGGATGTGAGAATGAGTCCTGAGGACAAGGGGGGGTCCCCATGGTGTCACAATGCGTCCCCAGTGACAAGGAGGGGTCCCCATGGTGTCACAATAGGCCCTGGGGACAAAGTGGGGTCCTAGAATGTCACAATGGGCCCTGGGGACAATGGGGAGTCCTGGGATGTCACAATGAGCCCTGCGGACAAGGGTGGTACCCACAGTGTCACAGTGGGCTCTGGGCACAAGGCGGGGTCCCCATAGTATCACAATGGGGCCTGGGGACAATGTGGGGTCCTGGAATTTCACTATGGGCCCCAGTGACATAGGGGGTCCCCTGAATGTCACAATGGGTCCTGGGGACAATGGGGGGTCCTGGGACATCACAATGGGCCCTGGGGACAAGGAGGGATCCCCAGGATGTCACAATGGGTACTGGAGACAAAGAGGGGGTCCCCATGGTGTCACAATGGGCCCAAGTGACAAGGAGGGTCCCCACGGTGCCACGATGGGTCCTGGGGACAAGGGCGTCCCCCAGATGTCACAATGGGCCCTGGGGACAATGGGGTTGCCCAGGATGTCACAATGGACCCTGGGGACAAAGGGGGGTGCGCAGGATGTCACAATGGGCACTGGGGACAAAGGGGGGGTCCCCATGGTGTCACAATGGGCCCAAGTGACAAGGAGGGTCCCCACGGTGCCACGATGGGTCCTGGGGACAAGGGCGTCCCCCAGATGTCACAATGGGCCCTGGGGACAATGGGGTTGCCCAGGATGTCACAATGGACCTTGGGGACAAAGGGGGGTGCGCAGGATGTCACAATGGGCACTGGGGACAAAGGGGGGGTCCCCATGGTGTCACAATGGGCCCAAGTGACAAGGAGGGTCCCCACGGTGCCATGATGGGTCCTGGGGACAAAGGGGGTCTTCTGGATGTCACAATGGGCTCTGGGGACAAGGAGGGTCCCCAGGATGTCACAATGGGCCCTGGGGACAAAGTGGGGTGTCGATGGTGTCAAAATGGGCCCTGGGGACAAAGGGCGTCCCCAGGATGTCACAATGGGCCCTGGGGACAAAGGGGGTCCCCACCATATCAGAATGGGCCCTGGAGACAAAGGGGGGTCCCGTGAATGTCACAATGGGCCCTAGGGACAAGGGGGTGCCGAGGAGGTCACAATGGGCCCTGGGGACAATGGGGGTTCCTGGGACGTCACAATGGGCCCTGGGGACAATGGGGGGTCCTGGGACGTCACAATGGGCCCTGGGGACAAGAGGGGATCCCTAGGATGTCCCAATGGGCCCTGGGGACTAATGAGGTCCCCACGGTGTCACAATATGTCCTGGAGACAAAGGGGGGTCCCCAGGATGGTACAATGGGCCCTTGGGACAATGGGGTTCCTGGGATGTCACAATGGGTCCCCAGTGACAAAGGGGGTCCCCAGGATGTCTCAATGGGCCCTGAGGACAATGGGAGGTCCCCATGGTGTCACAATGGGTCCCCAGTGACAAGGGAGGTCTCCACGGTGCCAGGATGGGTCCTGTGGACAAGGAGGTCCCCAGGATGTCACAATCGGCCCTGGGGACAAAGAGGCTCCCCAGGATGTCACAATGGGACCTGGGGACAAGGGGGTCTCCAGGAACTCACAATGGGCTCTGGGGACAATGGAGGTTCCCCAGGATGTTCACAATAGGCCCTGAGGACAAGGGGTGGTCCCCATGCTGTCACAATGGGTCTCCAGTGACAAGGGGGTCCCCAAGGTGTCACAATGGGCCCTGGGGACAATGGGGGGTCCTGGGACGTGACAATAGGCCCTGGGGACAAGGGGGTTCCCCACAGTGTCACAATGGGCCCTGAGGACAAGGGGGGGTCCCCATGGTGTCACAATGGTTCCCCAGCGACAAGGAGGGTCCCCATGGTGTCACGATGGGTCCTGGGGACAAGGGGGTCCCCAGGATGTAACAATGGACCCTGGGGACAATGGGGGGTCCTGGGACGTCACAATGGGCCCTGGAGACAAAGGGGGTCTCCAGGATGTCACAATGGGCTCTGGGGACAATGCGGGGTCCTGGGACGTCACAATGGGCCCCAGTGACAAAGGGGGTCCCCAGGATGTCACAATGGGCCCTGGGGACAATGGGGGGTCCTGGGATGTCACAATGGGCCCCAGTGACAAAGGGGGTCCCCTGAATGTCACAATGGGCCCTGGGGACAATGGGGGGTCCTGGGACGTCACAATGGGCCCTGGGGACAAGAGGGGGTCCCCAGGATGTCACAATGGGCTTTGGGGACAAAGAGGGGTCTCTAAAGTGTCACAATGGGCCCTGGGGACACAGAGGGGCCCTAGGACGTCACAATCAGCCCTGGGGACAAGGGGGGGTACCCTGAAAGTCACAATGAGCCCTGGGAACAGAGGGGGCTCCCCAGGACGTCACAATGGGCCCTGGGAACAATGGGGGGTCCTGGGACGTCACAATGGGCCCTGGGGTCAAGGGGGTGTCCCCAGGATGTCACAATAGGCCCTGGGGACAAAGTGGGGTCCTAGAATGTCACAATGGGCCCTGGGGACAATGGGGCGTCCTGGGATGTCACAATGAGCCCTGCGGACAAGGGTGGTACCCACAGTGTCACAGTGGGCTCTGGGCACAAGGGGGGGGTCCCCATAGTATCACAATGCGCCCTGGGGACAAACGTGGCTCCCCTCAATATCAAAAAGGGTCCTGGGGACAAAGTGGGCTCCTCGGATGTCACAATGGACACTGGGGACAACGGGAGGTCCTGGGACGTCACAATGGGCCCTGGGGACAAAGTTGGTCCCCAAGATGTCTCAATGAGCCCCAGTGACAAAGGGGGGTACCCAGGATGTCACAATGGGCCGTGGGGACAATGAGGCGTCCTGGGACATCACAATGGGTCCTGGGGACAAGGGGGGAACCCCTGAATGTCACAATGGGCCCTGGGGACAATGTGGGGTCCTGGGATGTCACAATGGGCCCCAGTGACAAAGCGGGTCCCCTGAATGTCACAATGGGTCCTGAGGACAATAGGGGGTCCTGGGACGTCACAATGGGCCCTGGGGACAAGGAGGGATCTCCAGGATGTCACAATGGGCCCTGGGAACAAGGGGGGGTCCCCAGGATGTCACAATGTGCCCTGGGTACAAAGAGGCGTCCCCTGAATGTCACAATGGGCCCTGGGGACAATAGGGGGTCCTAAGAAGTCACAATGGGCCCTGGGGCCAAGCAGGGATCCCCAGGATGTCACAATGGGCCCTGGGGACAATGGGGGGTCCTGGGACGTCAAAATGGGCCCCAGCGACAAGGGGGCATCCCCAGGATGTCACAATGGGCCCTGGGGACAAAGAGGGGTCCCCTGAATGTCACAATGGGCCCTGGTGACAAGGGGGTGCAGTGGATGTCACAATGGGCCCTGGGGACAATGGGGGGTCCTGGAATGTCACAATGGGCCCTGGGGACAATGGGGGTCCCCAGGATGTCACAATGGGCCCTGGGGACAATAGGAGGTTCTGGGAAGTCACAATGGGCCCTGGGGACAATGAGGGTCCCCAGGATGTCACAATGGGCCCTGGAGACAATGGGGGGTGCCCATGGTGTCACAATGGGTCCCCAGTGACAAGGAGGGGTCCACATGGTGTCACAATAGGCCCTGGGGACAAAGTGGGGTCCTAGAATGTCACAATGGGCCCTGGGGACAAAAGGGGTTGCCATGGTGCCGCAATAGGCCCTGGGGTCAAAGGGGGTCCCCATGGTGCTACAATGGGCCCTGGGGACAAAGGGGGGTCCAGGGATGTCACAATGGTCCCTGGGGACAAAGGGGATGTCCCCATGGTGCCACAATGGGCCCTGGGAGCAAGGGGGTCCCCAGGATGTCACAATGGGTCCTGGGGACAATGGGAGGTGCCCAAGATGTCACAATGGACCCTGAGGACAAGCAGGGGTCTCCATGGTGTCACAATGGGTCTCCAGTGACAAGGGGGGGTCCCCATGGTGTCACAATGGGCCCTGGGGACAAACGTGGCTCCCCTCAATATCAAAATGGGTCCTGGGGACAAAGTGGGCTCCTCGGATGTCACAATGGACACTGGGGACAACGGGAGGTCCTGGGACGTCACAATGGGCCCTGGGGACAAAGTTGGTCCCCACGATGTCTCAATGAGCCCCAGTGACAAAGGGGGGTACCCAGGATGTCACAATGGGCCTTGGGGACAATGAGGGGGCCTGGGACATCACAATGGGCCCTGGGGACAAGGAGGGATACCCAGGATGTCACAAAGGGCCCTAGGGACAATGGGGGGTCCTGGGAAGTCACAATGGGCCCTGGGGACAAGGGGGGGTCCCCTGAATGTCACAATGGGCCCTGAGGAAAATGGGAGGTCCCCATGGTGTCACAAAGGGTCCCCAGTGACAAGGGAGGCCCCACGGTGCCAGGATGGGTCCTGGGGACAAGGAGGTCCCCAGGATGTCACAATGGGCCCTGGGGACAATGAGGGTCCCCAGAATGTTCACAATGGGCCCAAGGGACAAAGAGGCTCCCCAGGATGTCATAATGGGACCTGGGGACAAGGGGGTCCCCAGGAACTCACAATGGGCTCTGGGGACAATGGAGGTTCCCCAGGATGTTCACAATAGGCCCTGAGGACAAGGGGTGGTCCCCTTGGTGTCACAATGGGTTCCCAGTGACAAGGGGGTCCCCAAGGTGTCACAATGGGCCCTGGGGACAATGGGGGGTCCTGGGACGTAACAATAGGCCCTGGGGACAAAGGGGGTCCCCACGGTGTTACAATGGTCCCGGGGGACAAAGGAAGATGCCCAGGATGTCACAAATGGCCCTGAAGACAAGGAGGGGTCCCCATGGTGTCACAATGGGTCCCCAGTGACAAGGAGGGTCCCCATGGTGTCACGATGGGTCCTGGGGACAAGGGGGTCCCCAGGATGTAACAATGAACCCTGGGGACAATGGGGGGTCCTGGGATGTCACAATGGGCCCCAGTGACAAAGGGGGTCCCCTGAATGTCACAATGGGCCCTGGGGACAATGGGGGGGTCCTGGGACGTCACAATGGGCCCTGGGGACAAGGAGGGATCCCCAGGATGACACAATGGGCCCTGGGGTCAATGGGGGGTCCTGGGACGTCACAATGGGCCCTGGGGACAAGAGGGGGTCCCCAGGATGTCACAATGGGCCCTGGGGACAAACAGGGGTCCCCTGAATGTCACAATGGGCCCTGGGGACAATGGGGGGTCCTGGGATGTCAGAATGAGCCCTGCGGACAAGGGTGGTACCCACGGTGTGACAATGGGCCCTGGGAACAAGGGGGGGTCCCCATAGTGTCACAATGGGTCCTGGGGACAAGTGGGGTCCCCAGGATGTCACAATGGGCCCTGGGGACAATGGGGGGTCCTGGGACGTCACAATGGGCCCCAGTGACAAGGGGGGGTCCCCAGGATGTCACAATGGGCCCTGGGGACAAAGAGGGGTCCCCTGAATGTCACTATGGGCCCTGGGGACAAGGGGGTGCTGAGGATGTCACAATGGGCCCTGGGGACAATGGGGGGTCCTGGAATGTCACAATGGGCCCTGGGGACTATGGGGGTCCCCAGGATGTCACAATGGGCCTTGGGGACAATAGGAGGTTCTGGGATGTCACAATGGGCCCTGGGGACAATGAGGGTCCCCAGGATGTCACAATGGGCCCTGGGGACAATGGGGGGTGCCCAGGATGTGAAAATGAGTCCTGAGGACAAGGGGGGGTCCCCATGGTGTCACAATGGGTCCCCAGTGACAAGGAGGGGTCCCCATGGTGTCACAATAGGCCCTGCGGAGAAAGTGGGGTCCTAGAATGTCACAATGGGTCCTGGGGACTAATGAGGTCCCCACGGTGTCACAATGCGTCCTGGAGACAAAGGGGGGTCCCCAGGATGTCACAATGGGCCCTTGGCACAATAGGGTTCCTGGGATGTCACAATGGGTCCCCAGTGACAAAGGGGGTCCCCAGGATGTCTCAATGGGCCCTGAGGACAATGGGATGTCCCCATGGTGTCACAATGGGTCCCCAGTGACAAGGGAGGTCCCCACGGTGCCACGATGGGTCCTGTGGACAAGGGGTTCCCCAGGATGCCACAATGGGCCCTGGGGACAATGTGGGGTCCTGGGACGTCACAATGGGCCCTGGGGATACACGGGGTCCCCAGGATGTCACAATGGGCCCTGGGGACAAGGGGCTCCACAGGATCTCACAATGGGCTCTGGGGACAATGGAGGTTCCCCAGGATGTTCACAATAGGCCCTGAGGACAAGGGGTGGTCCCCATGGTGTCACAATGGTTCCCCAGTGACAAGGGGGGTCCTCAAGTGTCACATTGGGCCCTGGGGACAATGGGGGTCCTGGGACGTAACAATAGGCCCTGGGGACAGGGGGGGTCCCCACGGTGTTACAATGGTCTCGGGGGACAAAGGGGGGTGCCCAGGATGTCACAATGGGCCCTGAGGACAAAGGAGGCTCCCCATGGTGTCACGATGGGTCCTGGGGACAAGGGGGTCCCCAGGATGTAACAATGGACCCTGGGGACAATGGGGGGTCCTGGGACATTACAATGGGCCCTGGAGACAAAGGGGGTCTCCAGGATGTCACAATGGGCTCTGGGGACAATGGGGGGTCCTGGGATGTCACAATGGGCCCCAGTGACAAAGGGGGGTCCCCTGAATGTCACAATGGGCCCTGGGGACAACGGGAGGACCTGGGATGTCACAATGGGCCCTGGGGACAAAATTGGTCCCCACGATGTCTCAATGAGACCCAGTGACAAATGGGGGTCCCCATGATGTCACAATGGGCCCTGGGGATAAGGAGGGGTCCTGGGACGTTACAATGGGCCCTGGGGACAAGGGGGGATCCCTAGGATGTCCCACTGGGCCCTGGGGACTAATGAGGTCCCCACGGTGTCACAATATGTCTTGGAGACAAAGGGGGGTCCCCAGGATGTCACAATGGGCCCTTGGGACAGTGGGGTTCCTGGGATGTCACAATGGGTCCCCAGTGACGAAGGGGGTCCCCAGGATGTCTCAATGGGCCCTGAGGACAATGGGAGGTCCCCATGGTGTCACAATGGGTCCCCAGTGACAAGGGAGGTCTCCACGGTGCCAGGATGGGTCCTGGGGACAAAGAGGCTCCCCAGGATGTCACAATGGGACCTGGGTACAAGGGGGTCTCCAGGAACTCACAATGGGCTCTGGGGACAATGGAGGTTCCCCAGGATGTTCACAATAGGCCCTGAGGACAAGAGGTGGTCCCCATGCTGTCACAATGGGTCTCCAGTGACAAGGGGGTCCCCAAGGTGTCACAATGGGCCCTGGGGACAATGGGGGGTCCTGGGACATGACAATAGGCCCTGGGGACAAGGGGGTTCCCCACAGTGTCATAATGGGCCCTGAGGACAAGGGGGGGTCCCCATGGTGTCACAATGGGTCCCCAGTGACAAGGAGGGTCCCCATGGTGTCACGATGAGTCCTGGGGACAAGGGGGTCCCCAGGATGTAACAATGGACCCTGGGGACAATGGGGGGTCCTGGGACGTCACAATGGGCCCTGGAGACAAAGGGGGTCTCCAGGATGTCACAATGGGCTCTGGGGACAATGCGGGGTCCTGGGACATCACAATGGGCCCCAGTGACAAAGGGGGTCCCCAGGATGTCACAATAGGCCCTGGGGACAATGTGGGGTCCTGGGATGTCACAATGGGCCCCAGTGACAAAGGGGGTCCCCTGAATGTCACAATGGGCCCTGGGGACAATGGGGGGTCCTGGGACGTCACAATGGGCCCTGGGGACAAGGAGGGATCCCCAGGATGTCATAATGGGTACTGGAGACAAAGGGGGGGTCCCCATGGTGTCACAATGGGCCCGAGTGACAAGGAGGGTCCCCACGGTGCCACGATGGGTCCTGGGGACAAGGGCGTCCCCCAGATGTCACAATGGGCCCTGGGGACAATGGGGTTGCCCAGGATGTCACTATGGACCCTGGGGACAAAGGGGGGTGCGCAGGATGTCACAATGGGCACTGGGGACAAAGGGGGGGTCCCCATGGTGTCACAATGGGCCCAAGTGACAAGGAGGGTCCCCACGGTGCCAGGATGGGTCCTGGGGACAAGGGCGTTCCCCAGATGTCACAATGGGCCCTGGGGACAATGGGGTTGCCCAGGATGTCACAATGGGTCCTGGGGACAATGGGAGTCCCCAAGGTGTCAGAACGAGCCCTGGGGACAAAGTGGAATCCTGGAATGTGACAATGGCCCCCAGTGACAAAGGGGGTCCCCATGGTGCCACAATGGGCCCTGGGGACAAAGGGGGTCTTCTGGATGTCACAATGGGCCCTGGGGACAAGGAGGGTCCCCAGGATGTCACAATGGGCCCTGGGGACAAAGGGGGGTGTCGATGGTGTCAAAATGGGCCCTGGGGACATAGGGCGTCCCCAGGATGTCACAATGGGCCCTGGGGACAAAGGGGGTCCCCACCATCTCAGAATGGGCCCTGGGGACAAAGGGGGGTCCCGTGAATGTCACAATGGGCCCTAGGGACAAGGGGGTGCCAAGGAGGTCACAATGGGCCCTGGGGACAATGGGGGGTCCTGGGACATCACAATGGGCCCTGGGGACAATGGGGGGTCCTGAGACGTCACAATGGGCCCTGGGGACAAGAGGGGATCCCTAGGATGTCCCAAAGGGCCCTGGGGACTAATGAGGTCCCCACGGTGTCACAATATGTCCTGGAGACAAAGGGGGGTCCCCAGGATATCACAATGGGCCCTTGGGACAATGGGGTTCCTGGGATGTCACAATGGGTCCCCAGTGACAAAGGGGGTCCCCAGGATGTCTCAATGGGCCCTGAGGACAATGGGAGGTCCCCATGGTGTCACAATGGGTCCCCAGTGACAAGGGAGGTCTCCACGGTGCCAGGATGGGTCCTGGGGACAAAGAGGCTCCCCAGGATGTCACAATGGGACCTGGGGACAAGGGGGTCTGCAGGAACTCACAATGGGCTCTGGGGACAATGGAGGTTCCCCAGGATGTTCACAATAGGCCCTGAGGACAAGGGGTGGTCCCCATGCTGTCACAATGGGTCTCCAGTGACAAGGGGGTCCCCAAGGTGTCACAATGGGCCCTGGGGACAATGGGGGGTCCTGGGACGTGACAATAGGCCCTGGGGACAAGGGGGTTCCCCACAGTGTCACAATGGGCCCTGAGGACAAGGGGGGGTCTCCATGGTGTCACAATGGGTCCCCAGCGACAAGGAGGGTCCCCATGGTGTCACGATGGGTCCTGGGGACAAGGGGGTCCCCAGGATGTAACAATGGACCCTGGGGACAATGGGGGGTCCTGGGACGTCACAATGGGCCCTGGAGACAAAGGGGGTCTCCAGGATGTCACAATGGGCTCTGGGGACAATGCGGGGTCCTGGGACGTCACAATGGGCCCCAGTGACAAAGGGGGTCCCCAGGATGTCACAATGGGCCCTGGGGACAATGTGGGGTCTTGGGATGTCACAATGGGCCCCAGTGACAAAGGGGGTCCCCAGGATGTCACAATGGGCCCTGGGGACAATGTGGGGTCTTGGGATGTCACAATGGGCCCCAGTGACAAAGGGGGTCCCCTGAATGTCACAATGGGCCCTGGGGACAATGGGGGGTCCTGGGACGTCACAATGGGCCCTGGGGACAAGGAGGGATCCCCAGGATGTCACAATGGGCCCTGGGGACAATGGGGGTCCTGGGACGTCACAATGGGCCCCAGTGACAAGGGGGCATCCCCAGGATGTCACAATGGTCCCTGGGGACCAGGGGGGTCCTGCGATGTCATAATGGGCCCTGGGGACAAAGGGGGTCCCCTGGATGTCACAATGGGCTCTGGGGACAAAGGGGATCCCCACGGTATCAGAATGGGTCCTGGGGACAATGGGGGGTCCTGGGATGTCACAATGAGCCCTGCGGACAAGGGTGGTACCCATGGTGTCACAATGGGCCCTGGGGACAAGGGGGGGTCCCCAGGATGTCACAATGGGCCCTGGGACAAAGAGGGGTCTCTAAAGTGTCACAATGGGCCCTGGGGACACAGAGGGGCCCTAGGACGTCACAATCAGCCCTGGGGACAAGGGGGGGTACCCTGAAAGTCACAATGAGCCCTGGGAACAGAGGGGGCTCCCCAGGACGTCACAATGGGCCCTGGGAACAATGGGGGGGTCCTGGGACGTCACAATGGGCCCTGGGGACAAGGGGGGGTCCCCAGGATTTCACAATGGGCCCTGGGGACAATGTGGGGTCCTGGGATGTCACAATGGGCCCTGGGGACAAGGAGGGATCCCCAGGATGTCACAATGGGCCCTGGGGCCAAGGGGGGGTCCTCAGGATGTCACAATGTGCCCTGGGGACAATGGGGGGTCCTGGGACGTCACAATGGGCCCCAGTGACAAGGGGGCATCCCCAGGATGTCACAATGGTCCCTGGGGACCAGGGGGGTCCTGCGATGTCACAATGGGCCCTGTGGACAAAGGGGTTCCCCTGGATGTCACAATGGGCTCTGGGGACAAAGGGGATCCCCACGGTATCAGAATGGGCCCTGGGGACAAAGGGGAGTCCTGGGATGTCACAATGAGCCCTGCGGACAAGGGTGGTACCCATGGTGTCACAATGGGCCCTGGGGACAAGGGGGGGTCCCCAGGATGTCACAATGGGCCCTGGGGACAAAGAGGGGTCCCCTGAATGTCACAATGGGCCTTGGAGACAAGGGGGGGTCCTGGGACGTCACAATGGGCCCTGGGGACAAGGGGGGGTCCCCAGGATGTCACAATGGGCCCTGGGGACAAGGGGGTGCCGAGGATGTCACAATGGGCCCTGGGGACAATTGGGGGGTCCTGGAATGTCACAATGGTCCCTGGGGACAAAGGGCGGTCCCCAGGATGTCACAATGGGCCCTGGGGACAATGGGGGGTGCCCAGGATGTGAGAATGAGTCCTGAGGACAAGGGGGGGTCCCCATGGTGTCACAATGCGTCCCCAGTGACAAGGAGGGGTCCCCATGGTGTCACAATAGGCCCTGGGGACAAAGTGGGGTCCTAGAATGTCACAATGGGCCCTGGGGACAATGGGGAGTCCTGGGATGTCACAATGAGCCCTGCGGACAAGGGTGGTACCCACAGTGTCACAGTGGGCTCTGGGCACAAGGCGGGGTCCCCATAGTATCACAATGGGCCCTGGGGACAATGTGGGGTCCTGGAATTTCACTATGGGCCCCAGTGACAAAGGGGGTCCCCAGATGTCACAATGGGCCCTGGGGACAATGGGGTTGCCCAGGATGTCACAATGGACCCTGGGGACAAAGGGAGGTGCGCAGGATGTCACAATGGGCACTGGGGACAAAGGGGGGGTCCCCATGGTGTCACAATGGGCCCAAGTGACAAGGAGGGTCCCCACGGTGCCACGATGGGTCCTGGGGACAAGGGCGTTCCCCAGATGTCACAATGGGCCCTGGGGACAATGGGGTTGCCCATGATGTCACAATGGGTCCTGGGGACAATGGGAGTCCCCAAGGTGTCAGAACGAGCCCTGGGGACAAAGTGGAATCCTGGAATGTCACAATGGCCCCCAGTGACAAAGGGGTTCCCCATGGTGCCACAATGGGCCCTGGGGACAAAAGGGGTCCCCAGGATTTCACAATAGCACTGGGGATAAAGGGGGTCATGGGATGTCACAATGGGCCCCAGTGACAAAGGGTGTCCCCATGGTGCCACAATGGGCCCTGGGGACAAAGGGGGTCTTCTGGATGTCACAATGGGCTCTGGGGACAAGGAGGGTCCCCAGGATGTCACAATGGGCCCTGGTGACAAAGTGGGGTGTCGATGGTGTCAAAATGGGCCCTGGGGACAAAGGGCGTCCCCAGGATGTCACAATGGGCCCTGGGGACAAAGGGGGTCCCCACCATATCAGAATGGGCCCTGGAGACAAAGGGGGGTCCCGTGAATGTCACAATGGGCCCTAGGGACAAGGGGGTGCCGAGGAGGTCACAATGGGCCCTGGGGACAATGGGGGTTCCTGGGACGTCACAATGGGCCCTGGGGACAATGGGGGGTCCTGGGACGTCATAATGGGCCCTGGGGACAAGAGGGGATCCCTAGGATGTCACAATGGGCCCTGGGGACTAATGAGGTCCCCACGGTGTCACAATATGTCCTGGAGACAAAGGGGTGTCCCCAGGATGGTACAATGGGCCCTTGGGACAATGGGGTTCCTGGGATGTCACAATGGGTCCCCAGTGACAAAGGGGGTCCCCAGGATGTCTCAATGGGCCCTGAGGACAATGGGAGGTCCCCATGGTGTCACAATGGGTCCCCAGTGACAAGGGAGGTCTCCACGGTGCCAGGATGGGTCCTGGGGACAAGGGGATCTCCAGGAACTCACAATGGGCTCTGGGGACAATGGAGGTTCCCCAGGATGTTCACAATAGGCCCTGAGGACAAGGGGTGGTCCCCATGCTGTCACAATGGGTCTCCAGTGACAAGGGGGTCCCCAAGGTGTCACAATGGGCCCTGGGGACAATGGGGGGTCCTGGGACGTGACAATAGGCCCTGGGGACAAGGGGGTTCCCCACAGTGTCACAATGGGCCCTGAGGACAAGGGGGGGTCCCCATGGTGTCACAATGGGTCCCCAGCGACAAGGAGGGTCCCCATGGTGTCACGATGGGTCCTGGGGACAAGGGGGTCCCCAGGATGTAACAATGGACCCTGGGGACAATGGGGGGTCCTGGGACGTCACAATGGGCCCTGGAGACAAAGGGGGTCTCCAGGATGTCACAATGGGCTCTGGGGACAATGCGGGGTCTTGGGACGTCACAATGGGCCCCAGTGACAAAGGGGGTCCCCAGGATGTCACAATGGGCCCTGGGGACAATGGGGGGTCCTGGGATGTCACAATGGGCCCCAGTGACAAACGGGGTCCCCTGAATGTCACAATGGGCCCTGGGGACAATGGGGGGTCCTGGGACGTCACAATGGGCCCTGGGGACAAGAGGGGGTCCCCAGGATGTCACAATGGGCCCTGGGAACAAAGAGGGGTCCCCTGAATGTCACAATGGGCCCTGGGGACAAGGGGGTGCCGAGGATGTCACAATGGGCCTGGGGACAATGGGGGGTCCTGGGACGTCACAATGGGCCCTGGGGACAAGGAGGGGTCCCCAGGGTGTCACAATGGGCCCTGGGGACAAGGGGGGGGTCCCCAGGATGTCACAATGGGCTTTGGGGACAAAGAGGGGTCTCTAAAGTGTCACAATGGGCCCTGGGGACACAGAGGGGCCCTAGGACGTCACAATCAGCCCTGGGGACAATGGGGGGTACCCTGAAAGTCACAATGAGCCCTGGGAACAGAGGGGGCTCCCCAGGACGTCACAATGGGCCCTGGGAACAATGGGGGGTCCTGGGACGTCACAATGGGCCCTGGGGTCAAGGGGGTGTCCCCAGGATGTCACAATAGGCCCTGGGGACAAAGTGGGGTCCTAGAATGTCACAATGGGCCCTGGGGACAATGGGGCGTCCTGGGATGTCACAATGAGCCCTGCGGACAAGGGTGGTACCCACAGTGTCACAGTGGGCTCTGGGCACAAGGGGGGGGTCCCCATAGTATCACAATGCGCCCTGGGGACAAACGTGGCTCCCCTCAATATCAAAATGGGTCCTGGGGACAAAGTGGGCTCCTCAGATGTCACAATGGACACTGGGGACAACGGGAGGTCCTGGGACGTCACAATGGGCCCTGGGGACAAAGTTGGTCCCCAAGATGTCTCAATGAGCCCCAGTGACAAAGGGGGGTACCCAGGATGTCACAATGGGCCGTGGGGACAATGAGGCGTCCTGGGACATCACAATGGGTCCTGGGGACAATGGGGGGACCCCTGAATGTCACAATGGGCCCTGGGGACAATGTGGGGTCCTGGGATGTCACAATGGGCCCCAGTGACAAAGCGGGTCCCCTGAATGTCACAATGGGTCCTGAGGACAATGGGGGGTCCTGGGACGTCACAATGGGCCCTGGGGACAAGGAGGGATCCCCAGGATGTCACAATGGGCCCTGGGAACAAGGGGGGGTCCCCAGGATGTCACAATGTGCCCTGGGTACAAAGAGGCGTCCCCTGAATGTCACAATGGGCCCTGGGGACAATAGGGGGTCCTAAGAAGTCACAATGGGCCCTGGGGCCAAGCAGGGATCCCCAGGATGTCACAATGGGCCCTGGGGACAATGGGGGGTCCTGGGACGTCACAATGGGCCCCAGCGACAAGGGGGCATCCCCAGGATGTCACAATGGGCCCTGGGGACAAAGAGGGGTCCCCTGAATGTCACAATGGGCTCTGGTGACAAGGGGGTGCAGTGGATGTCACAATGGGCCCTGGGGACAATGGGGGGTCCTGGAATGTCACAATGGGCCCTGGGGACAATGGGGGTCCCCAGGATGTCACAATGGGCCCTGGGGACAATAGGAGGTTCTGGGAAGTCACAATGGGCCCTGGGGACAATGAGGGTCCCCAGGATGTCACAATGGGCTTTGGGGACAATGGGGGGTGCCCATGGTGTCACAATGGGTCCCCAGTGACAAGGAGGGGTCCACATGGTGTCACAATAGGCCCTGGGGACAAAGTGGGGTCCTAGAATGTCACAATGGGCCCTGGGGACAAAAGGGGTTGCCATGGTGCCGCAATAGGCCCTGGGGTCAAAGGGGGTCCCCATGGTGCTACAATGGGCCCTGGGGACAAAGGGGGGTCCAGGGATGTCACAATGGTCCCTGGGGACAAAGGGGATGTCCCCATGGTGCCACAATGGGCCCTGGGAGCAAGGGGGTCCCCAGGATGTCACAATGGGTCCTGGGGACAATGGGAGGTGCCCAAGATGTCACAATGGACCCTGAGGACAAGCAGGGGTCTCCATGGTGTCACAATGGGTCTCCAGTGACAAGGGGGGGTCCCCATGGTGTCACAATGGGCCCTGGGGACAAACGTGGCTCCCCTCAATATCAAAATGGGTCCTGGGGACAAAGTGGGCTCCTCGGATGTCACAATGGACACTGGGGACAACGGGAGGTCCTGGGACGTCACAATGGGCCCTGGGGACAAAGTTGGTCCCCACGATGTCTCAATGAGCCCCAGTGACAAAGGGGGGTACCCAGGATGTCACAATGGGCCTTGGGGACAATGAGGGGTCCTGGGACATCACAATGGGCCCTGGGGACAAGGAGGGATACCCAGGATGTCACAAAGGGCCCTAGGGACAATGGGGGGTCCTGGGAAGTCACAATGGGCCCTGGGGACAAGGGGGGGTCCCCTGAATGTCACAATGGGCCCTGAGGAAAATGGGAGGTCCCCATGGTGTCACAAAGGGTCCCCAGTGACAAGGGAGGCCCCACGGTGCCAGGATGGGTCCTGGGGACAAGGAGGTCCCCAGGATGTCACAATGGGCCCTGGGGACAATGAGGGTCCCCAGAATGTTCACAATGGGCCCTAGGGACAAAGAGGCTCCCCAGGATGTCATAATGGGACCTGGGGACAAGGGGGTCCCCAGGAACTCACAATGGGCTCTGGGGACAATGGAGGTTCCCCAGGATGTTCACAATAGGCCCTGAGGACAAGGGGTGGTCCCCTTGGTGTCACAATGGGTTCCCCGTGACAAGGGGGTCCCCAAGGTGTCACAATGGGCCCTGGGGACAATGGGGGGTCCTGGGACGTAACAATAGGCCCTGGGGACAAAGGGGGTCCCCACGGTGTTACAATGGTCCTGGGGGACAAAGGAAGATTCCCAGGATGTCACAAATGGCCCTGAGGACAAGGAGGGGTCCCCATGGTGTCACAATGGGTCCCCAGTGACAAGGAGGGTCCCCATGGTGTCACGATGGGTCCTGGGGACAAGGGGGTCCCCAGGATGTAACAATGAACCCTGGGGACAATGGGGGGTCCTGGGATGTCACAATGGGTCCTGGGGACAAAGGGGGTCTCCAGGATGTCACAATGGGCTCTGGGGACAATGCGGGGTCCTGGGACATCACACTGGGTCCTGGGGACAAAGAGGGGTCTCCAGGTTGTCACAATGGGTCCTGGGGACAATGTGGGGTCCTGGGATGTCACAATGGGCCCCAGTGACAAAGGGGGTCCCCTGAATGTCACAATGGGCCCTGGGGACAATGGGGGGGTCCTGGGACGTCACAATGGGCCCTGGGGACAAGGAGGGATCCCCAGGATGACACAATGGGCCCTGGGGTCAATGGGGGGTCCTGGGACGTCACAATGGGCCCTGGGGACAAGAGGGGGTCCCCAGGATGTCACAATGGGCCCTGGGGACAAACAGGGGTCCCCGGAATGTCACAATGGGCCCTGGGGACAATGGGGGGTCCTGGGATGTCACAATGAGCCCTGCGGACAAGGGTGGTACCCACGGTGTGACAATGGGCCCTGGGAACAAGGGGGGGTCCCCATAGTGTCACAATGGGTCCTGGGGACAAGTGGGGTCCCCAGGATGTCACAATGGGCCCTGGGGACAATGGGGGGTCCTGGGACGTCACAATGGGCCCCAGTGACAAGGGGGGGTCCCCAGGATGTCACAATGGGCCCTGGGGACAAAGAGGGGTCCCCTGAATGTCACTATGGGCCCTGGGGACAAGGGGGTGCTGAGGATGTCACAATGGGCCCTGGGGACAATGGGGGGTCCTGGAATGTCACAATGGGCCCTGGGGACTAAGGGGGTCCCCAGGATGTCACAATGGGCCTTGGGGACAATAGGAGGTTCTGGGATGTCACAATGGGCCCCAGTGACAAAGGGGGTCCCCTGAATGTCACAATGGGCCCTGGGGACAATGGGGGGTCCTGGGACGTCACAATGGGCCCTGGGGACAAGAGGGGGTCCCCAGGATGTCACAATGGGCTTTGGGGACAAAGAGGGGTCTCTAAAGTGTCACAATGGGCCCTGGGGACACAGAGGGGCCCTAGGACGTCACAATCAGCCCTGGGGACAAGGGGGGGTACCCTGAAAGTCACAATGAGCCCTGGGAACAGAGGGGGCTCCCCAGGACGTCACAATGGGCCCTGGGAACAATGGGGGGTCCTGGGACGTCACAATGGGCCCTGGGGTCAAGGGGGTGTCCCCAGGATGTCACAATAGGCCCTGGGGACAAAGTGGGGTCCTAGAATGTCACAATGGGCCCTGGGGATAATGGGGCGTCCTGGGATGTCACAATGAGCCCTGCGGACAACGGTGGTACCCACAGTGTCACAGTGGGCTCTGGGCACAAGGGGGGGGTCCCCATAGTATCACAATGCGCCCTGGGGACAAACGTGGCTCCCCTCAATATCAAAAAGGGTCCTGGGGACAAAGTGGGCTCCTCGGATGTCACAATGGACACTGGGGACAACGGGAGGTCCTGGGACGTCACAATGGGCCCTGGGGACAAAGTTGGTCCCCAAGATGTCTCAATGAGCCCCAGTGACAAAGGGGGGTACCCAGGATGTCACAATGGGCCGTGGGGACAATGAGGCGTCCTGGGACATCACAATGGGTCCTGGGGACAATGGGGGGACCCCTGAATGTCACAATGGGCCCTGGGGACAATGTGGGGTCCTGGGATGTCACAATGGGCCCCAGTGACAAAGCGGGTCCCCTGAATGTCACAATGGGTCCTGAGGACAATGGGGGGTCCTGGGACGTCACAATGGGCCCTGGGGACAAGGAGGGATCCCCAGGATGTCACAATGGGCCCTGGGAACAAGGGGGGGTCCCCAGGATGTCACAATGTGCTTTGGGTACAAAGAGGCGTCCCCTGAATGTCACAATGGGCCCTGGGGACAATAGGGGGTCCTAAGAAGTCACAATGGGCCCTGGGGCCAAGCAGGGATCCCCAGGATGTCACAATGGGCCCTGGGGACAATGGGGGGTCCTGGGACGTCACAATGGGCCCCAGCGACAAGGGGGCATCCCCAGGATGTCACAATGGGCCCTGGGGACAAAGAGGGGTCCCCTGAATGTCACAATGGGCTCTGGTGACAAGGGGGTGCAGTGGATGTCACAATGGGCCCTGGGGACAATGGGGGGTCCTGGAATGTCACAATGGGACCTGGGGACAATGGGGGTCCCCAGGATGTCACAATGGGCCTTGGGGACAATAGGAGGTTCTGGGATGTCACAATGGACCCCAGTGACAAAGGGGGTCCCCTGAATGTCACAATGGGCCCTGGGGACAATGGGGGGTCCTGGGACGTCACAATGGGCCCTGGGGACAAGAGGGGGTCCCCAGGATGTCACAATGGGCCCTGGGAACAAAGAGGGGTCCCCTAAATGTCACAATGGGCCCTGGGGACAAGGGGGTGCCGAGGATGTCAGAATGGGCCTGGGGACAATGGGGGGTCCTGGGACGTCACAATGGGCCCTGGGGACAAGGAGGGGTCCCCAGGGTGTCACAATGGGCCCTGGGGACAAGGGGGGGTCCCCAGGATGTCACAATGGGCTTTGGGGACAAAGAGGGGTCTCTAAAGTGTCACAATGGGCCCTGGGGACACAGAGGGGCCCTAGGACGTCACAATCAGCCCTGGGGACAAGGGGGGGTACCCTGAAAGTCACAATGAGCCCTGGGAACAGAGGGGGCTCCCCAGGACGTCACAATGGGCCCTGGGAACAATGGGGGGTCCTGGGACGTCACAATGGGCCCTGGGGTCAAGGGGATGTCCCCAGGATGTCACAATAGGCCCTGGGGACAAAGTGGGGTCCTAGAATGTCACAATGGGCCCTGGGGACAATGGGGCGTCCTGGGATGTCACAATGAGCCCTGCGGACAAGGGTGGTACCCACAGTGTCACAGTGGGCTCTGGGCACAAGGGGGGGGTCCCCATAGTATCACAATGCGCCCTGGGGACAAACGTGGCTCCCCTCAATATCAAAAAGGGTCCTGGGGACAAAGTGGGCTCCTCGGATGTCACAATGGACACTGGGGACAACGGGAGGTCCTGGGACGTCACAATGGGCCCTGGGGACAAAGTTGGTCCCCAAGATGTCTCAATGAGCCCCAGTGACAAAGGGGGGTACCCAGGATGTCACAATGGGCCGTGGGGACAATGAGGCGTCCTGGGACATCACAATGGGTCCTGGGGACAATGGGGGGACCCCTGAATGTCACAATGGGCCCTGGGGACAATGTGGGGTCCTGGGATGTCACAATGGGCCCCAGTGACAAAGCGGGTCCCCTGAATGTCACAATGGGTCCTGAGGACAATGGGGGGTCCTGGGACGTCACAATGGGCCCTGGGGACAAGGAGGGATCCCCAGGATGTCACAATGGGCCCTGGGAACAAGGGGGGGTCCCCAGAATGTCACAATGTGCCCTGGGTACAAAGAGGCGTCCCCTGAATGTCACAATGGGCCCTGGGGACAATAGGGGGTCCTAAGAAGTCACAATGGGCCCTGGGGCCAAGCAGGGATCCCCAGGATGTCACAATGGGCCCTGGGGACAATGGGGGGTCTTGGGACGTCACAATGGGCCCCAGCGACAAGGGGGCATCCCCAGGATGTCACAATGGGCCCTGGGGACAAAGAGGGGTCCCCTGAATGTCACAATGGGCTCTGGTGACAAGGGGGTGCAGTGGATGTCACAATGGGCCCTGGGGACAATGGGGGGTCCTGGAATGTCACAATGGGCCCTGGGGACAATGGGGGTCCCCAGGATGTCACAATGGGCCCTGGGGACAATAGGAGGTTCTGGGAAGTCACAATGGGCCCTGGGGACAATGAGGGTCCCCAGGATGTCACAATGGGCCCTGGGGACAATGGGGGGTGCCCATGGTGTCACAATGGGTCCCCAGTGACAAGGAGGGGTCCACATGGTGTCACAATAGGCCCTGGGGACAAAGTGGGGTCCTAGAATGTCACAATGGGCCCTGGGGACAAAAGGGGTTGCCATGGTGCCGCAATAGCCCCTGGGGTCAAAGGGGGTCCCCATGGTGCTACAATGGGCCCTGGGGACAAAGGGGGGTCCAGGGATGTCACAATGGTCCCTGGGGACAAAGGGGATGTCCCCATGGTGCCACAATGGGCCCTGGGAGCAAGGGGGTCCCCAGGATGTCACAATGGGTCCTGGGGACAATGGGAGGTGCCCAAGATGTCACAATGGACCCTGAGGACAAGCAGGGGTCTCCATGGTGTCACAATGGGTCTCCAGTGACAAGGGGGGGTCCCCATGGTGTCACAATGGGCCCTGGGGACAAACGTGGCTCCCCTCAATATCAAAATGGGTCCTGGGGACAAAGTGGGCTCCTCGGATGTCACAATGGACACTGGGGACAACGGGAGGTCCTGGGACGTCACAATGGGCCCTGGGGACAAAGTTGGTCCCCACGATGTCTCAATGAGCCCCAGTGACAAAGGGGGGTACCCAGGATGTCACAATGGGCCTTGGGGACAATGAGGGGGCCTGGGACATCACAATGGGCCCTGGGGACAAGGAGGGATACCCAGGATGTCACAAAGGGCCCTAGGGACAATGGGGGGTCCTGGGAAGTCACAATGGGCCCTGGGGACAAGGGGGGGTCCCCTGAATGTCACAATGGGCCCTGAGGAAAATGGGAGGTCCCCATGGTGTCACAAAGGGTCCCCAGTGACAAGGGAGGCCCCACGGTGCCAGGATGGGTCCTGGGGACAAGGAGGTCCCCAGGATGTCACAATGGGCCCTGGGGACAATGAGGGTCCCCAGAATGTTCACAATGGGCCCAAGGGACAAAGAGGCTCCCCAGGATGTCATAATGGGACCTGGGGACAAGGGGGTCCCCAGGAACTCACAATGGGCTCTGGGGACAATGGAGGTTCCCCAGGATGTTCACAATAGGCCCTGAAGACAAGGGGTGGTCCCCTTGGTGTCACAATGGGTTCCCAGTGACAAGGGGGTCCCCAAGGTGTCACAATGGGCCCTGGGGACAATGGGGGGTCCTGGGACGTAACAATAGGCCCTGGGGACAAAGGGGGTCCCCACGGTTTTACAATGGTCCTGGGGGACAAAGGAAGATTCCCAGGATGTCACAAATGGCCCTGAGGACAAGGAGGGGTCCCCATGGTGTCACAATGGGTCCCCAGTGACAAGGAGGGTCCCCATGGTGTCACGATGGGTTATGGGGACAAGGGGGTCCCCAGGATGTAACAATGAACCCTGGGGACAATGGGGGGTCCTGGGATGTCACAATGGGTCCTGGGGACAAAGGGGGTCTCCAGGATGTCACAATGGGCTCTGGGGGCAATGCGGAGTCCTGGGACGTCACACTGGGTCCTTAGGACAAAGAGGGGTCCCCAGGATGTCACAATGGGTCCTGGGGACAATGTGGGGTCCTGGGATGTCACAATGGGCCCCAGTGACAAAGGGGGTCCCCCGAATGTCACAATGGGCCCTGGGGACAATGGGGGGGTCCTGGGACGTCACAATGGGCCCTGGGGACAAGGAGGGATCCCCAGGATGACACAATGGGCCCTGGGGTCAATGGGGGGTCCTGGGACGTCACAATGGGCCCTGGGGACAAGAGGGGGTCCCCAGGATGTCACAATGGGCCCTGGGGACAAACAGGGGTCCCCTGAATGTCACAATGGGCCCTGGGGACAATGGGGGGTCCTGGGATGTCAGAATGAGCCCTGCGGACAAGGGTGGTACCCACGGTGTGACAATGGGCCCTGGGAACAAGGGGGGGTCCCCATAGTGTCACAATGGGTCCTGGGGACAAGTGGGGTCCCCAGGATGTCACAATGGGCCCTGGGGACAATGGGGGGTCCTGGGATGTAACAATGGACCCTGAGGACAATGGGGGGTCCTGGGACGTCACAATGGGTCCTGGGGACAAAGAGGGGTCCCCAGGATGTCACAATGGGCCCTGGGGACAATGTGGGGTCCTGGGATGTCACAATGGGCCCCAGTGACAAAGGGGGTCCCCTGAATGTCACAATGGGCCCTGGGGACAAAGAGGCTCCCCAGGATGTCACAATGGGCCCTGGGGACAATGTGGGGTCCTGGGACATCACAATGGGCCCTGGGGACAAAGGGGGCCCCCCAGGATGTCACAATGGGCCCTGGGGGCAAAGAGGCTCCCCAGGATGTCACAATGGGACCTGGGGACAAGGGGGTCCCCAGGATCTCACAGTCGGCTCTGGGGACAATGCAGGTTCCCCAGGATGTTCACAATAGGCCCTGAAGGACAAGGGGTGGTCCCCATGGTGTCACAATGGGTCCCAGTGACAAGGGGGGTCCCCAAGGTGTCACAATGGGCCCTGGGGACAATGGGGGTCCCGGGACGGAATAATAGGCCCTGGGGACAAGGGGGGTCCCCACAGTGTCACAATGGGCCCTGGGGACAAAGGGGGTCCCCACGGTGTTACAATGGTCCCGGGGGACAAATGGGGGTGCCCATAATATCACAATGAGCCCTGAGGACAAGGGGGGCTCCCCAGGGTGTCGGAATGGGTCCCCAGTGACAAGGAGGGTCCCCATGGTGTCACGATGGGTCCTGGGGACAAGGGGGTCCTGGGATGTCACAATGGGCCCTGGGGACAATGTGGGGTCCTGGGACGTCACAATGGGCCCTGGGGACAAAGGGGGTCCCCAGGATGTCACAATGGGCCCTGGGGAAAAAGAGGCTCCCCAGGATGTCACAATGGGACCTGGGGACAAGGGGGTCCCCAGGATCTCTCAATGGACTCTGGGGAAAATAGAGGTTCCCCAGGATGTTCACAACAGGCCCTGAGGACAAGGGGTGGTCCCCATGGTGTCACAATGGGTCCCCAGTGACAAGGGGGGTCCCCAAGGTGTCACAATGGGCCCTGGGGAAAATGGGGGGTCCTGGAACGTAACAATAGGCCCTGGGGAGAAGAGGGGTCCCCACAGTGCCACAATGGGCCCTGGGGACAAAGGGGGTCCCCACGGTGTTACAATGGTCCCGGGGGCAAAGTGGGGTGCCCAGGATGTCACAGTGGGCCCTGAGGAAAAGGGGGGCTCCCCATGGTGTCACAATGGGTCCCCAGTGACAAGGAGGGTCCCCATGGTGTCACGTTGGGCCCTGGGGACAAGGGGGTCCCCAGGATGTAACAATGGACCCTGGGGACAATGGGGGGTCTTGGGGCGTCACAATGGGTCCTGGGGACAAGGAGGGATCTCCAGGATGTCACAATGGGCCGTGGGGACTATGGGGGGTCCTGGGACGTCACAATGGGCCCTGGGGACAAGGGGGCGTCGCCAGGATGTCACAAGGGGCCCTGGGGACAAAGAGGGGTCCCTACAGTGTCACAATGGGTCCTGGGGACACAGAGGGGCCCTAGGACCTCACAATCGGCCCTGGGGACAAAGGGGGGGTCCCCTGAAAGTCACAATGAGCCCGGGGAACAGAGGGGGTCCCCAGGATCTCACAATGGGCCCTGGGGACAATGTGGGGTCCTGGGATGTCACAATGGGCCCTGGGGACAAAGGGGGCTCCCCAGGATATCACAATGGGGCCTGAGGACAAGGGGAGGTCCCCATGGTGTCACAATGGGTCCCCAGCGACAAGGGGGTCCCCCATGGTGTCACAATGAGCCCTGGGGACAATGGGGGGTCCTGGGATGTCACAATGGGCCCTGGGGACAAGGGGTTAGGGGGTTGTGTTAGGGGGTTGGAGGATTAGGTGGTGCAGGATTTGGGGGTGCAAGGCCAGGGGAGCAGGATTTTGCGGGGCCTAATTTGGGGCTACAGGGTCTGTGGTTGCAGGTTCCAGGGGTGCAGGATTTGGGGGTTCAGGGTTTAGGGGTGCAGTGGTTTGGAGTGCAGTGTTTTGGGGTGCGGGGTTTGGGGAAGGAGGATATAGGGGTGCAGGGTTTAGGGTGCAGGATCTTGGGGTGCAGGGGTTTGGGGTGGAGGGCTTGGTAGGGCAGGATTGGGGTGGAAAGTTTAGGGGTAGGGCTGGGGGTGCAGGATTTGGGGGTGAAGGGGTTGTGGGGTGCAGGGTTCTGGGCTGCAGGGTTTGGGAGATCGGTACGTGGGGCTGGAGGATTTGGGGGTGCAGGGTTTGGAGCAGCAGGATCTGGGGGTGCAAGATTGGGGATAGCAGGGGTTTGGGGAGCAGGGTTTCGGGGTCAGGCTTTAGGGGGACAGGGTTTGGGGGGCAGGGTTGGGAGGGATGATTTTGGGGTGCAGGGTTTAGGTCAGCAGGATCTTGGGGTGAAAGGGTTTGGCGTGAAGGGTTGGGTAGGACAGGATTTGGGGTGCAGGTTTTTAGGGTGCAACTTGTGGGGGTCAGGATTTGGGGTAGAGGGTTTGGGGGTGCAGGGTTTAGTGGTGCAGGGTTTGGGGGTGCAGGTCTTGGGGAGGCAGAATTGGGGGTGCAGGTTTTTGGAGTTCAGGGATTTGGGGGTGCAGATTTTGGGTGTTCAGGACCTGGGGGTGCAGGATTTGGGGATGTAGGTTTGGGGTGCAGGGCTTAGGGTTTCAGTATCTTGGGTTGAAGAGGTTTGGGGTGAAGGGTTGTGTACGGCAGGATTTGGGGGTGCAGGGCTTTGGGCTGAATGTTTGGGGGTGCAGGGTTCGCATGTTTAGGAACTGGGGGTGCAGGATTTGGGTTTGCAGGTTTGGGGAATTTTGCGGTAAAGGATTTGGGGTGCAGGGTTGGGGGACGCAGGATCTGAGGGTGCAGCGTTTGGGGTGCAGAGTTAGGGGCTGCAGGATCTGGGGTGCAGGGTTTGGGGGGCACTGTTTTGGGGGGAAGGATTTGCGAGATGCAGGGTTTAAGGGTTTAGAATTTGGAGGTGTCGAATTTTGGGGTGCAGGAGGTGTGGGGTTTGGGGTTGCAGGATTTGGGGGAGAATGGTTTGGGGGTGCAAGACTTGAGGGTGCAGGGTTTGGGGGTTTGGGACATGGGGCTGGAGGATTTGGGGGTGCAGGATTTGGGGTGCAGTGTGTGGGGGTGCAAGATCTTGGGGTGTACGAGCGTTGGGTGTGGGATTTGAAGGACAATGATTTGGGGGTGCAGGGATTGGGGGTGTAGGGTTTTGGGCTTGCTGCGTTTGGAGATTCGGGCTGTGGAGGCCAAGGATTTAGGGGTACAAGGGCTGGCTGCAGGATTTGGGGTACAGGGTTTGGTTGCAGGATTTGGGGTGCAGGGTTTGAAGTGCAGGGCTAAAGGGGGCAGGATTTGGAGGTGCAAGATTTGGTGGTCTGGGGTACTGGGGTGCAGGGTTTTGGGGTGTGGGATTTGGGGGTGCAGGTTCCATGTCTTTAGGAACTGGGGGGGGAGGGTTTTTTGGTGCGGACTTTTGAGTGCAAGTTTGAGGGGCCTTGATTTTGGGGTGCATGGTTTGGGGGGCAGGATTCCGGGTGTAAGGTTTTGAGGTGCAGGACTTGGGGGCGCAGGTTTCACACGTTAAGGAACTGGGGCTGCAGAGGTTGGGAGTGCAGCGTTGTGGGCTGCAGGGTTGAAGGGTGCAGGATTTAGGGGTACAGGTTTTGGGGGTGCAGGAGCTGTGGGTGCAGGCTGTAGGGATCAGAATATGGGGGTGCAGGGTTCTGGGGTGCAGGATCTGGGTGAGCAGGCTGTTGGGGTACAGAACCTTGTAGTTCAGCGTTTAGAGGCAGGATTTGGGGGTGCAGGGATTTGGGGGTGCAGGGCTTTGGGGTGAGGGGTCTGGGGTGAGGGGTTCAGGTGTTCAGCACCTAGGGGTGCAGGACTTGGGGGCTGGAGGATTTGGGGGTGCAGGGATTTCAGGGTGCAACTTGTGGGGTGCAAGGTTTTGGGTATAGGGTTTTGGGGTGCAGAGTTTTGAGGGGGAGGATTGGGGGAGCAGGGTTTCGGGGTGCAAGGTTCAGTGGTGCAGGGTTCTGGGGGTGCAGGGTTTAGCACCAGAATTGGGGGTGCAGGGTTTGGGATTGCAGGGTGTTGGGGGAAGGATCTGGGGGTACAAGATTGGGGGTAGCAGGGTTTTGGGTAGCAGGGTTTCGGGGTCAGGCTTTAGGGGGACAGGGTTTGGGGGACAGGGCTGGGAGGGATGATTTTGGGGTGCAGGGTTTAGGTCAGCAGGATCTTGGGGTGAAGGGGTTTGGGGTGAAGGGTGGGTAGGACAGGATTTGGGGGTGCAGGATTTTAGGGTGCAACTTGTGGGGGCAGGATTTGGGGTACAGGAGGTTGGGGGTGCAGGGTTTGGGGGTGTAGGATTTAGTGGAGCAGGGACTGGGGGTGAAGGTCTTGTGGAGGCAGAATTGGGGGTGCAGGTCTTGGGGAGGCAGAATTGGGGGTGCAGATTTTGGGTGTTCAGGACCTGGGGGTGCAGGATTTGGGGATGTAGGTTTTGGGGGGTAGATTTTGGGGTGCTGGGTTCGGCACATGGGTCTGGAGGATTTGGGGGTGCAGGGTTAAGGGGTTTAGGATTTTGGGGTGCACAGTTTAGGGTGCACGTTCTGGGCATGTATGATTTGAGAGTGCAGGGCTTTGGGGTACAGGATTTGGGGGGCAGGGTTTTGGGGTCAGGATCTGGGGGTGCAGGGTGTTGGGGAGAAGGATTTGGGGGTGCAGCATTTTGAAGTGCAGGGTTTGGAGGAGGGAGGTTTTGGGGGTGAAGGATTTGGTGGTTCAGGTTTTGGGGGTGCAGTGTTAAGAGGGTGGAGGTTTAGGGGTGCAGGATTTGGGGGTTCAGGATGTGGGGGTGCAGGGTATGGGAGGGAAGGATCTGGGGCTTCAGGATTTGGGGGTGCACTGTTTGGGGGTGCAGGGTTTAGAAGTCAGGTCTAAGAGTGCAGAGTTTGGGGTGCAGACTGTGGGGTGCATAGGACTGGGGCACAGGATTTGGGGGTGCGGGGTTTCAGGGATCAGAATTTGGAGGTGTGGAGTTTTGGGGTGCAGAGGATGGGGGTGAAGGATCTGAGGGTGTAGGGTGGTGGGGGAAGGATTTGGGGGTGAGAGATTTGGGGTGCAGGATTTAGGGGTGCAGAGTTTTGGGAGGCAAGGATCTGGGGTGCAGGATTTGGGGGTTCAGTGTTTAGGGCAGCACAATCTTGGGGTGCAGCGGTTTGCAGTGAAAGGTTTGGTAGGCAGGATTTGGGGTGCAGGATTCTGGGGTGCTGGGTTTGGGGTACAGGATTTGGTGTTGCAGGGATGGGGTTGAAGGGCTTGGGTTTCCAGGCCTTTGAGGTGCAGGATTTGGAGGTGCAGGGTTTGGGAGGGAATTCTTTGGGGTGCAGGGTTTGGGGGCAGGGTTTAGGGGTGGAGGGTATAGGATGGAAGGATTTGGGAATGCAGGGTTTGGGGTGCAGGTTTCGGGGTTCAGGAAGGTAGGGAGGGCAGGATTAGGGGGTGCAAGGTTTCAGTTTTAGGGTTTAGGGGTGCAGAGTTTGGTAGGGCCGAATTTGGGGGTGCAGGATCTGGGGTGCAGGGTTTGGGAAGACAGGATCGGGGTGGAGGATTTGGGGGTGCAGGATTGAGGGGCAGGGTTTTGGTGCAGGGCTTGGGGTCAGGATCTGGGGTGCAGGGTTTGGGAAGAGTATTTTGGGGTGCAGGATTTTGGGTGCCGTGTTTGCGGGGCAGGTTTGGGGTGATCACTGCACCTTTTCCTTTCTCCAGGTGCAGAGCCCGTGCCTCACTTGGTTCCGTCTGCAAACAGCGCCCATCCCAGCTCGAATCCCCCTGCCCCTCTCACCCTGTGCAGCTCTTTGTGCGCTGAGCTCCGCACTCAGCACCAGCGGGTGCGGCTCCTCCTGAGGGGCTGGGGGAGGGGGCGGGGCCAAGGGCTGGTTTGAGGGGGCGGGGCTGAGTCGACGAGCTGCGATTGGCCGGCCGGGCCGCAGCGGCCGTTCCCGCCTGAGCCTTGGGGCGGAGCCAGAGCGGGAGTGCGGGGGGCGGCCGGGCCAGGAGCCGCCCGCAGAGCGCCCGGAGAGCGGGCTTCGGGGACTCTGCCCGGGAACGAGCGGCAGGAGGAGAGGAGACGGCCCCAGCGGTACCGGGTGAGCTTCTGGCTGGAGCCTGGGAGCTGTTCCTCCCAGCGAGGGCTGTCGGGCACTGAACGGGCTGCCCAGGGCAGGGCTGGAGCCGCCATCCCTGGAGGGGTTTCCACAGGAGCTCCTGAGGGCCGTGGGCAGTGCCGGGGGGTTGTGCTTGGACTCCAGCACCTTCAAGGTGTTTGACACCCAAAGGGATTCTGTGGCACACTCCATTTTCACATTGCCATGGAGCCCGGAGGTCCCAGCGGGGTTTGGATCAGCGTGTTCTGGAACATTCTCAGTGGTCGGGTCTGTGTGCAGAGTGTGGTGGGAACGAGAAGAGAGGAGATGGAGAGAACAGTGGGGAGGTGGAGGAGCAGGAGTGGAGGTGAATACCAGAGAGAGCGAGTGTGTGCGGATCAGCAGTGATCACCCCAAACCTGCCCCGCAGACACGGCACCCAAAATCCTGCACCCCAAAATACTCTTCCCAAACCTGCACCCCAGATCCTGACCCCAAGCCCTGCACCAAAACCCTGCCCCTCAATCCTGCACCCCCAAATCCCCCACCCCCGATCCTGTCTTCCCAAACCCTGCACCCCAAATCCTGCACCCCCAAATTCGGCCCTACCAAACTCTGCACCCCTTAACCCTACAACTGAAACCTTGCACCCCCTAATCCTGCCCTCCCTACCTTCCTGAACCCCGAAACCTGCACCCCAAACCCTGCATTCCCAAATCCTTCCGTCCTATACCCTACACCCCTAAACCCTGCCCCCAAACCCTGCACCCCAAAGAATTCCCTCCCAAACCCTGCACCTCCAAATCCTGCACCTCAAAGGCCTGGAAACCCAAGCCCTTCAACCCCATCCCTGCAACACCAAATCCTGTACCCCAAACCCAGCACCCCAGAATCCTGTACCCCAAATCCTGCCTACCAAACCTTTCACTGCAAACCCCTGCACCCCAAGATTGTGCTGCCCTAAACAATGAACCCCCAAATCCTGCAGCCCCGGATCCTTGCCTCCCAAAACTCTGCACCCCCAAATCCTGCACCCCAAATCTCTCACCCCCACCACCCTGCACTCCCAACCCCTGCACCCCAAAGCTCCACACCTCCAAATCCTGAACCCTGAAACCTCGCACCCCCAGATCCTGAGCCCCAGTCCTGTGCACCCCACACTGCAACCTTAAATTTCCCCCCAAGCCCCTGCACCCCAAACGCTGCACTCTTAGACCTGACTTCTAAACCCTGCACCCCCAAACAGTGCACCCCCAAATCCTGAAGCCCCAGATCCTTCCCTCCCGTACTGTGCACCCCCAAATCCTGAACCCCCAGATCCTGAATTCCAGGATCTTGCACCCCCAGACCCTGCACCCCCAAATCAGACACACGAAAACTCTGCACCCCCAAATCTTGCACCTCTAAGCCTCCAAGCCTTAACACTGCATCCCCAAATCTTTCACCCCAAAACCTCAACCCAGAACCCTGTACCCCAAAACCCTACACCTCCAAATCCTGAACCCTTAAACCCTGCACCCCCAGATCCTCCCCCCAAATGAATGAACCCCCAAAACCTACACCCCCAGATGCTGCTGCCCCATACCCAGCACCCCAAACTGTGCACCCAGAAATCCTGCACTCTCGTAACCCTGCACCTCAAACAATTCCCTCGACCCTGCACCCCCAAACCTGTAACCCCGATCGCTGCACCCCCAGGTCCTGTCCCCACACTCTGCACTGCCAGATCCTGCCCCCCTAAACCCTTAAAGCCCAAATATTGTACCCTCAGATCCTTCCTCAACACCCTGCACCCCCAAATTCCCCACCGAAAACCTGCACCCCCAGATCCTGCACCACCAAGTTCTGTACCCTGAAACCCTGCACTGAAAATCCTGCCCCCTAACTCTGCACCCCCAAATCCTGCACCCCCAAATCCTGCATCCCTAAACCCTACACCCCCAAATCCTTCAACCCCCAAAGCCAATGCACTGCCAAACCCTGGACCCCCAGATACTGCACCCCAGAACCCTGCACGTTGAAATCCTGCACCCCCAAACCCTGCAGCCCAGAACCCTATACCCGATATCCTGCCGCCCCACAACTTGCACCCCCCAAACCTGCAACCCCAGATACTGCACCCCAAATCCTGCATCTTGAAACCCTGCACCCCTAAATCCTTCCTCCCAAGCCATGATTCCCCAAAACCTGTAATACCAAATCCTGCACCCTAAATCCTGCCCTACCATACTTTGCACCCCTATAATTCAGCCCTACAATACTTTGCACCCCTAAACCCTGAAATCTTACACCCCCTGATCCTGCCCTCCCAAATCCTGAGCCCTGCATCCCCAAAGCCTGCATTCCCAAACGCAGCACCCCCAGGTCCTGAACACCCAAACACTGCACCCCCAAATTAGGCAGCCCCAAACCCAGCACCCCAAAATCCTCCATTCACAAACTCTGCATCCCCCAAACCTGGACCCCCACATGTGCACCCCCAAAATCATGCCCCCCTGAAACGCTGCACTTCAAAACCCTGCACCCCTAAATCCTTCCCCCAAAACCCTGCCCCCCCAAACCCTACACCCCAAGGTCCTTCCCCCACCTCCTGGAACCCTAAACCCTGCACCCCAAAGAATTCCCTCCCAAACCTTGCACCTCCAAATCCTGCACCTCAAAGGCCTGGAAACCCAAGCCCTTCAACCCCATCCCTGCAACACCAAATCCTGTACCCCAAACCCAGCACCCCAGAATCCTGCACCCCAAATCCTGCCCTACCAAACCTTTCACTGCAAACCCCTGCACCCCAAGATTGTGCTGCCCTAAACACTGAACCCCCAAATCCTGCAGCCCCAGATCCTTGCCTCCCAAAACTCTGCACCCCCACATCCTGCACCCCAAATCTCTCACCCCAAATCCTCCCCCCACCACCCTGCAGCCTCAAATCCTTCACCCCCATCCCCTGCACCCCAAAACTCCACACCTCCAAATCTTGAACCCTGAAACCCCGCACCCCCAAATCCTGAGCCCCAGTCCTGTGCACCCCACACTCTGCAACCTTAAATTTTCCCCCAAGCCCCTGCACCCCAAACCCTGCACTCTTAGACCTGACTTCTAAACCCTGCACCCCCAAACATTGCACCCCCAAATCCTGCACCCCTAATCCTCCACCCTCTTAACACTGCACCCCCAAAACCTGAACCACCAAATCTTTCACCCCCAAAACCTCCCTCCTCCAAACCCTGCCCTTCAAAATGCTGCACCTCCAAATCCTTCTCCCCAACACCCTGCACCCCCAGATCCTGACCCCAAAACCCTGCCCCCCAAATCCTGTACCCCAAAGCCCTGCACTCTGAAATCATACATGTCCAGAACGTGCACCCTAAACTGTGCACCCCAAAATCCTAAACCCCTTAACCCTGCACCCCCAAATCCTCCAGACCCATGTGCCGAACCCAGCACCCCAAAATCTACCCCCCAAAACCTACATCCCCAAATCCTGCACCCCCAGGTCCTGAACACCCAAAATCTGCACCCCCAATTCTGCCTCCCCAAGACCTGCACCCCCAATTCTGCCTCCACAAGACCTTCACCCCCAGTCCCTGCTCCACTAAATCCTACACCCCCAAATCCTGCACCCCCAACCTCCTGTACCCCAAATCCTGCCCCCACAAGTTGCACCCCAAAACCCTGCTACCCCACATCTTGTACCCCCAGATCCTTCCCCCAACACCCTGCAATCCCAAACCCTGCACCCCCAATTCTGGCACTAAACCCTGCACCCCCAGAACCCTGCACCACTGAACCTTGCACCCTGAAACCCTGCTCCCCCAATCCCCCCCAACAAAACTCTGCACCCCAAAATCCTATACCCAAAACTCTGCACCCCACAAGTTGCACCCCATATCCCTGCACCCCCAAATCCCTGCACCCCCAAATCCTCCAACCCCCAAGTCCTGCACCCCCAGGTGCTGAACACCTGAACCCCTCACCCCAGACCCCTACCCCAAAGCCCTGCACCCCCAAATCCTGCCTCTAAACGCTGAACTACAAGGTTCTGTACCCTAACAGCCTGCTCACCCAGGTCCTGCACCCCAGAACCCTGCACCCCCATATTCTGATCCCTACAGCCTGCACCCCCAGCTCCTGCACCCCCAAAACCTGTACCCCTAAATCCTGCACCCTTCAACCCTGCAGCTCACAACGCTGCACCCCCAACCTCTGCAGCCCCAGTTCCTTAACGTGTGAAACCTGCGCCCCCAAGTCCTGCACCTCAAAACCTTACACCCGGAATCCTGCCCCCCAAACCATGCACCCCAAAATCAAGGCCCCTCAAACTTGCACTCAAAAGTCCGCACCAAAAAACCCTCTCCCCCCCAGTTCCTAAAGACATGGAACCTGCACCCCCAAATCCCGCACCCCAAAACCCTGCACCCCAGTACCCCAGACCACCAAATCTTGCACCTCCAAATCCTGCCCCCTTTAGCCCTGCACTTCAAACCCTGCACCCCAAATCCTGCAACCAACCCTGTACCCCCAAATCCTGCAACCAGCCCTTGTACCCCTAAATCCTTGACCTCCACATCCCGAATCTCCAAACGCAGCAAGCCCAAAACCCTACACCCCCAATCCCTGCACCCCCAAATCATTGTCCTTCAAATCCCACACCCAAAGCTCGTACACCCCAAATCTTGCACCCCCACACACTGCACCCCAAATCCTGCACCCCTAAATCCTCCAGCCCCATGTCACAAACCCCCAAACCCTGCACCCTCAAGTCTTGCACCCTAATTCTGCCTCCCCAAGACCTGCACCCCCAAACCCTGCACCACTAAACCCTGCACCCCCAAACCCTCTACCCCAAACCCTGACCCCCACAAGTTGCACCCTAAAAACCTGCACCCCAAATCCTGTCCTACCCAACCCTTCACACCAAACCCCTTCACCCCAAGATCCTGCTGCCCTAAACCCTGCACCCCAAAATCATCCCTCCCAACCCTGCCCCCCAAACCCTGTCCCCCTAAAGCCTGACCCCTAAACCCTGCTCCCCAAAACCCTGCTACCCCCAATCTTGCACCCCCAGATCCTGCTGCTCCAAACCCTGCACCCCCAAATCCTCCAGCCCCACGTACTGATCTCCCAAACCCTGCACCCCACAACCCTGCACCCCACAACCCCTTCACCCCCAAATCCTGCATCCCCAGCCCTACCCAATAAAATTTCCACCTGCAAACCGTGCCCTACCAAGCCCTCCACCCCAAACCCCTGCACCCCAAGATCCTGCACCCTAAACCCTGCACCCCTATATCCTCCTTCCCCAAACCCTGCACCCCAAAACACTGCACTCCAAACCACTGCACCCCACAACCCCTTCACCCCCAAATCCTGCATCCCCAGCCCTACCTCCTAAACTTTCCACCCCCCAATCCTGCCCTACCAAGCCCTCCACCCCAAACCCCTGCACCCCAAGATCCTGCACCCTAAACCCTGCACCTCCATATCCTCCTTCCCCAAATCCTGCACCCCAAAACATTGCACTCCAAACCACTGCACCCCTAAATCCTGCAACCCCAAATCCTGGCCCCCAAACCCGGCACCCCAAACTCCTGCACCCAAATATCCTACTGCCCTAAACCCTGAACCCTCAAATCCTGCACCCCTGGAACCTGCAACCCCAGACTCTGCAGCCACAAATCAGGCCCCGCAAAATCCTTGCACCCCCAAATCCTGCACCACCTAATCCTCCAACCCCCTAACACAACCCCCTAAACCCTTCTCCCCAGGGTCCATTGTGACACCCTGGGGATCCCCCTTGTCCTCAGGGCCCATTGTGACACCATGGGGGACCCCCTTCTCACTGAGGACCCATTGTGACACCATGGGGACCTCCCCTTGTCCTCAGGGCCCATTGTGACATCCTGGGGACTCCCCTTTGTCCCCAGAGCCCATTGTGGCACCATGGGGACCCCCTTTGTCCCCAGGGCCAATTGTGACATCCCAGGACCCCCCTTTGTCCCCAGGGCCCATTGTGACAGGGTGGAGATCCCCCTTGTCCCCAGGCCTGTTGTGATGTCCCAGGACTCCCCATTGTCCCCAGGGCCCATTGTGACACCTTGGGGACCCCCCTTGTCCTAAGGGCCCATTGTGACATCCTGGGGACCCCCTTGTCCCCAGGGCCCATATTGAAGTCCCAACACCCCCTTTGTCCCCAGGGCCCATTTTGACATCCAGGGGACCCCCTTGTCCCCAGGACCCATTGTGACATCTTGGAAACCCCCCCTTGTCCCCAGGGCCCATAGTGAAGTCCCAGGACCCCCTTTGTCCCCAGGGCCCATTGTGACATCCTGGGGACCCCCCTTGTCACTGGGGACCCATTGTAACACTATGGGGACCCCCCCTTGTCCCCAGAGCCCATTGTGACATCCTGGGGACCCCCTTTTTCCCCAGGACACATTGTGGCACCATTGGGACCCCCTTTGTCACTGGGGCGCATTGTGATGTCCTGGGGACCCCCTTTGTCCCCAGGGCCCATTGTGACGTCCCCGGATCCCCCATTGTCCCCAGAGCCCATTGTGACATCCTGGGGACCCCCATTGTCCACAGGGCCCATTGTGACATTCAGGGGACAGCCTTTGTCCCTAGGGCCCATTGTGACACCGTCGGGACCCCCGTTGTCCCCAGAGCCCATTGTGACATACTGGGGACTCCCCTTTGTCCCCAGAGCCCATTGTGACACCGTGGGGACCACCTTTGTCCCCAGGGCCCATTGTGGCATCTAAGGACCCCCCAATTGTGCCAGGGTTCATTGTAACATATCAGGACGTCCCATTGTCCCCAGGGCCCATTGTGACGTCCCAGGACCCCCCGTCGTCCCCAGGGCCCATTGTGTCATCCTGGGGACCTCCTTTGTCCCCAGAGCCCATTGTGACATCCTGGGGAACCCTTTGTCCCCAGGGCCCATTGTGACGTCCCAGGACCCCCCTTTGTCCCCAGGGTCCATTGTGAAATCCTGGGGACCCCTCTTTGTCCCCACGGCCCACTGTGAGATCCTGTGGACCCCCTTGTTCCCAGGGCCCATTTTGAAACCGTGGGTATCCCCCTTGTCCCCAGGGCCCATTGTGACATCCTGAGGACCCCCTTTGTCCCCAGGGCCCATTGTGACACCGTGGGGACCCCCTTTGTCCCCAGGGCCCATTGTGACAACTTGGGGACCCCCTTTGTCCCCAGGGCCCATTGTGACATCCCAGGACCCCCTTTGTCCCCAGCCCCATTGTGACATCCAAGGGCCCCCCCTTTGTCCCTAGGGACCATTGTGACATTCCAGGATCCCCTTTGTCCCCAGAGCCCATTGTGATATCCAGGGCACCATCCTTGATCCGAAGGGCCCATTGTCACGTCCCAGGACCCCCCTTTGTCCCCAGGGCCCATTGTGACATCCCAGGACCCCACTTTATACTGAAGGCCCATTGTGACATCCTGGGGACCCCCATTGTCCCCAGGGCCCATTGTGACATTCAGGGGACAGCCTTTGTCCCAAGGGCCCATTGTGACACCGTCGGGACCCCTGTTGTCTCCAGAGCCCATTGTGACATCCTGGAATCCCCCTTTGTGCCCAGGGCACATTGTGACCTCCCAGGACCCCACTTTGTCCCCAGGGCCCATTGTGACATCCTCGGGACGCCCCTGGTCCCCAGAGCCCGTTGTGACATCCTGGGGAGCCCCCTCTGTCCCCAGAACCGATTGTGACATCCCAGGACCCCCCATTGTCCCCAGGGCCCATTGTGACATCCTGGGGACTCCCCTCTGTCCCCTGGGCCCATTGTGACACCGTGGGGATCCCCTTTGTCCCCAGGGCCCATTGTGACATTTAGGGACCTCCCAGTTGTGCCCAGGGCTCATTGTGACATCCCAAGACCCCCCATTGTCCCCAGGGCCCATTGTGACGTCCCAGGACCCCCCGTCATCCCCAGGGCTCATTGTGACATCCTGGGGACCCCCTTGTCCCCAGTGCCTATTGTGAAATCCTGGGGACCCCCTTTGTCCCCAGGGCCCATTGTGACATTCCAGGACCCCCCTTGTCCCCATGGCCCATTGTGAAATCCTAGGGACCCTCTTTGTCCCCAGGGCCCATTGTGACGTCCCAGGACCCCCCTTTGTCCCCAGGGTCCATTGTGACCTCCTGGGGACCCTCTTTGTCCCCAGGGCCCATTGTGACAGGGTGGGGACTGCCTTTGTCCCCAGGGGCCATTGTGACGTCCCAGGATCCCCCTTTGTCCCCAGGGCCCATTGTGACATCTCAGGACACCCCAATTGTTTCCAGGGCCCATTGTGACATCTTGGGGACCGCCCAGTTGTCCCCAGGGCCCATTGTGGCATCCTGGGTACCCCTTTTATCCCCGGGGCCCATTGTGACATCCTGGGGACTCCCCTTGTCACTGGGGACCCATTGTATACACCATGGGGATCCCCATTGTCCCAAGGGCCCATTGTGACATCCTGAGGACACCCCTTGTCACTGGTGACCCATTGTGACACCATGGGGACCACCCCTTTCTCCCCAGTGCCCATTGTGACATCCTGGGGACCCCTTTGTCCCCAGAGCCCATTGTGACATCCTGGTGAGCCCCCTTTGTCCCCAGGGCCCATTGTGACATCCCAGGACCCCCCTTTGTCACCAGGGCCCATTGTGACGTCCCAGGACCCCTCTTTGTCCCCAGGGCCCATTGTGACATCCCCGGACCCCCCATTGTCCCCAGAGCCCATTGTGACATCCTTGGGACCCCCATTGTCCCCAGGGCCCATTGTGACATTCAGGGGACAGCCTTTTTCCCAAGGGCCCATTGTGACACCATCGGGACCCCCGTTGTCCCCAGGGCCAATTGTGACACCATGGGGACCCTCCTCGTCACTGCGGACCCATTGTGACACCATGGGGACCTGCCCTTGTCCTCAGGGCCCATTGTGACATCCTGGGGACCCTCTTGTCCCCAGGGCCCATAGTTGCACCCTGGGGACCCCCTCTTTATTCCCAGTGCCCATTGTGACATCCCAGGACCCCCCTATGTCCCCAGGGCCCATTGTGACACCATGGGGACACCCCTTTGACTCCAGGGCCCATTGTCACATCCCAGGACCCCCCAATTGTCCCCAGGGCCCATTGTGACATCCTGGGGACCCGCCCTTGTCCGCAGGGCCCGTTGTGAAGTCCCAGGACCCCCTTTGTCCCCAGGGCCCATTGTGACACCGTGGGTACCCTGCTTGTCCCCAGGGCTCATTGTGACATTTCTGGACCCCCCACTGTTTCCAGGGCCCATTGTGAACATCCTGGGGACCCCCATTGTCCCCAGGGCCCATTGTGAACATCCTGGGGACCCCCCGTTGTCCCAGGTCCCATTGTGACATCCCAGGACCCCCCTTTGTCCCCAGGGCCCATTTTGGCACCATTGGGACGCCCTTTGTCACTGGGGCCCATTGTGACATCTCAGGGCCCCACTTGTCACTGGGGACCCATTGTGACACCATAGGGACCCCCGTTTGTCCCCAGGGCTCATTGTGACATCCCAGGGCCTCCCATTGTCCCCAGGGCCCATTGTGACATCATGGGGACCGCCTTGTCCCTCTGGCCCGTTGTGGCACCGTGGGGACCTCCTTTGTCCCCAGGGCCCATTGTGACACCATGGGGACCCCTTTTGTCACTGTGGCCCAATGTGACATCCCAGGACCCCACTTTGTACCCAAGGCCTATTGTGACACCGTGGGGACCCCCCTTGTCCCCAGAGCCCATTGTGACATCCTGGGGACCCCCGTTGTCTCCAGGGCCCACCGTGGCACCGTGGGGACCACCCTTGTCACTGGGACCCATTGTAACACTATGGGGACCCCCCCTTGTCCCCAGAGCCCATTGTGACATCCTGGGGACCCCCTTGTTCCCCAGGGCCCACTGTGATGTCCCAGGACCCCCCCTTGTCCCCAGAGCCCATTGTGACGTCCCCGGACCCCCCATTGTCCCCAGACCCACTGTCACATCCTGGGGACCCCCTTTGTCCCCAGGGCCCATTGTGACATTCAGGGGACAGCCTTTGTCCCAAGGGCCCATTGTGACACCGTTGGAATCCCCGTTGTCCCCAGAGCCCATTGTGACATCCTGGGAACCCCCTTTGTGCCCAGGGCCCATTGTGACATTTCAGGACCCCACTTTGTCCCCAGGGCCCATTGTGACATCCTGGAGACGCCCTTTGTCCCCAGAGCCCGTTGTGACATCTAAGGACCCCTCAATTGTGCCCAGGGCTCATTGTGACATCCCAGGACCCCCCATTGTCCCCAGGGCCCATTGTGACGTCCCAGGCCCCCCCTTTGTCCCCAGGGTCCATTGTGAGATCCTGGAGACCCCCTTGTCCCCAGGGCCCATTGTGACATCCTGGGGACCTCGTTTGTCACTAGGGTCCATTGTGGCACCATGGGGATGCCCTTTGTCCCCAGGACCCATTGTGACATCCTGGGCACCCCCTTTGTCCCCAGGGCCTATTGTGACAGGGTGGGGACTCCCTTTGTCCCTAGGGCCCATTGTGACATCCTGGGGACCTCGTTTGTCCCCAGGGTCCATTGTGGCACCATGGGGACCCCCTTTGTCCCCAGGGCCCATTGTGACATCACAGGACCCCCTTTGTCCCCAGGACCCATTGTGACATCCTGGGCACCCCCTTTGTCCCCAGGGCCTATTGTGACAGGGTGGGGACTCCCTTTGTCCCCAGGGCCCATTGTGAAATCCTGGGGACCCCCTTTGTCCCCAGGGCCCATTGTGACATCTCAGGACCCCCCAATTGTTTCCAGGGCTTATTGTGACATCCTGGGGACCCCCCTTTGTCCCCAGGGCCCATTGTGACATTCAGGGGACCCCTCTTTGTCCCCAGGGCCTATTGTGACATCCTGGGGATCCCCCTTTGTCCCCAAGGCCCATTGTGATAGGGTGGGGAACCCCTTTGTCTCCAGGGCCCATTGTGCCATCCTGGGGACCCCACTTTGTTCCCAGGACCCATTGTGATGTCCACAATGGCCCCGTTGTCCCAAGGGGTCATTGTGACATCCTGGGGACCTCCTTTGTCCCCAGGGCCCATTGTGACGTCCCAGGACCCTCCATTTTTCCAAGAGCCCATTGTGACATCCTGGCGACCCCGCTTTTTCCTCAGGGCCCATTGTGGCACCATGGGGAGCCCCTCTGTCTCCAGGGCCCATTGTGACATTTAGGGGACCCCTCTTTTTCCCCAGGGCCCATTGTGACATCCCAGGATCCCCCAATTGTCCCCAGGGCCCATTGTGACATCCTCGGGACCCCCCTTTGTCCCCATGGCCCATTGTGACACCGTGGGTACCCTGCTTGTCCCCAGGGCTCATTGTGACATCCCAGGGGTCCACTTTGTCCCCAGGGCCCATTGTGATATCCCAGGACCCCCCTTTGTCCCCAGGGGCCATTGTGACTTCCTGGGGACCCCCTTTGTCCCCAGGGCCCATTTTGGCACCATAGAGACGCCCTTTGTCACTGGGGCCCATTGTGACATCCCAGGACACCCCTTGTCTCCAGGGCCCATTGTGATATTCAGGGAACTGCTATTTGTCCCCAGGGTCCATTGTGACATCCCAGGACACCCCTTGTCTCCAGGGCCCATTGTGATATTCAGGGAACTGCTATTTGTCCCCAGGGTCCATTGTGACATCCCAGGACACCCCCTTGTCCCCAGGGCCCTTTGTGACATTCAGGGGACCCCTCTTTGTCCCCAGGGCCCGTTGTTGCATCCTGGGGTCCCCCCTTGTCCCCAGGGCCCATTTTGACATTCAGGAGAGCCCTCTTTGTCCCCAGGGCCTGTTGTGACATCCTGGGGAGCCCCTTTGTCACTGGGGCCCATTGTGACATCCCAGGACCCCCCTTTGTCTGCAGGTCCCATTGTGACATTCAGGGGACCCCACTTTGTCCCCAGGGCCCACTGTGACGTCCTAGGACCTCCCTTTGTCCCCAGGGCCCATTGTGACACCGTGGGGACCCCCTGTTTTCCCCAGGGCCCATTGTGACATCTGGTGGACCCCCTTGTCCCCAGGGCCCATCGTGGAACCGTGGGGACCCTCCTTGTCACTGGGGCCCATTGTGACACCATGGGGACCACCCCTTTCTCCCCAGTGCCCATTGTGACATCCTGGGGACCCCACTTGTCCCCAGAGCCCATTATCACATCCTTGGGACCCCTGTGTCCCCAGGGCCCATTGTGACGTCCCAGGACCCCCCATTGTCCCCAGGGTGCATTGTGACACCGTGGGGACCCCCTCTGTCCCCAGAGCCCATTTTGACATCCTGGGGACCCCCCTTTGTCCCCAGGGCCCATTGTGACATTTCTGGACCCCCCACTGTCTCCAGGGCCCATTGTGAACATCCTGGGGACCCCTCTTTGTCCCCAGGGCCCATTGTGACATCCTGGGCTGCCCCGTATGTCACCAGGGCCCATTTTGACACCGTGGGGACCTCCTGTTGTCCTCAGGGCCCATTGTGACATCCCAGGACCCCTAATTGTCCCCAGGGCCCATTGTTACACCATGGGGAACCCTCTTGTCACTGGGGACGCATTGTGACACAATGGGGACCCCACCTTTGTCTCAAGTGCCCATTGTGACATCCTGGGGACCCCCTTTATCCCCAGGACCCATTGTGACGTCCCAGGACCCCGTTTGTCCCCAGGGCCCATTGTGACATCCCAGGGCCCCAGTTTGTCCCCAGGGCCCATTGTTACAGGGTGGGACCCCCCTTGTCCCCAGGGCCCATTGTGACATCCTGGTGACTCCCTTTGTCCCCAGGGCCCATTGTGGCACCATGGGGACCCTCTTTGTCACTGGGGCCCATTGTGACATCCCAGGACCCCACTTTGTCTTAGAAGGTCACTAATCGGACTACTGGTACATCCTGACTCTGCTTTCTCAATAAACATTGAAGAACACCTGGGGTTTGTTTGCTCTAAGGGAAAACTTCCCTCCCACGGTTCCTGGTTCCCGGTCCTGTTTCCCGGTCCGGTTTGGCTTCGCTATCAGAACAGCTGCTGACTCCACAGCCGCGCTCAAAGTCCCCGTTGTGACACCGGGATGGCGGGAGAAGGGGGGTGGCGGGGGCGGCAGCGGCGGCGATTGGGGGGGGGCAGTCGGGGCTGGGCGGACAAGCGGCGGCTGCTGCGGCTCCTCAGGCAGTGACAGCAGCAGCGATCGGGGGGATGTGGGGGAGCGGACAAGCGGCGGCTGCTGCGGCTCCTCAGGCAGCGACAGCAGCAGCGATCGGGGGGACGTGGGGGGCGGACAAGCGGCGGCTCCTCCGGCCGTGGCCAGGACGTGGCGTCGCCGGCACCGGGGCCCGAGACCGCGCGCTGTGGGGCTGCGGGGCGGGTGTGGGGCCGGGGGGCTCCGGGGGTCCGAATAGTGACCTTCTAAGACAAAGTGGGGTCCTGGGATGTCACAATGGGCCCCAGTGAGAAAGAGGGTCCCCATGGTGCCACAATGGGCCCTGGGAACAAAGAGGGGTCCCCTGAATGTCACAATGGTCCCTGGGGACAAGGGCGGTCCCACCCTGTAGTAATGGGCCCTGGGGACAAACTGGGGTCCTGGGATGTCACAATGGGCGCTGGGGACAAACGGGGTGCCCAGGATGTCATAATGGGCCCAGGGGACAAAGAGGAGTCCCCAGGATGTCACATTAGGCCCTGGGGGAAAGAGGGGTCCCCAGGATGTCACAATGGCCTCTGGGGACTATGAGGGGTCCTGGGACATCACAATGGGTCCTGGGGATAAAGGAGGTCTCCAGGATGTCACAAGAGACCCTGGGGACAAGGGGGGTCTCCAGGATGTCACAATGGGCACCTGAGACAAAGGGGGGGCCCCCATTGTGTCACAATGCATCCCCAGTGACAAGGGGGTTCCCCATGGTGTTACAATGGGCCTTGGGGACAATTGGGGGTCCTGGGATGTCACTATGGGCCCTGGGGACAAAGGGAGGTTGCCAGGATGTCACAATGGGCCCTGGGGACAATGAGGGGTTCTGGGACGGCACAATGGGCCCTGGGCACAACTGGGGGGTCCTTAGATGGGGGGTCCTTATGTGGGGGGTGATGGTTAAAGTGTAAGTATGGAGAAGCTTGGCAGATTGATTATATTACACTTCCACAAACACGCCAAGGTAAGCGTTATGTACTTACAATGGTGGAAGCAACCACTGGATGGTTGGAAACATCTGCCGTACCTCATGCTACAGCCCGAAATACCATCTTGGGCCTTGAGAAGCAAGTCCTTTGGCGGCACGGTACGCCAGAAAGAATTGAATCAGACTATGGTACTCATTTCAAAACCAGTATTATAGACAATTGGGCCAAAGAACATGGTATTGAGTGGGTGTATCATATTCCATATCATGCACCAGCCTCTGGGAAAATTGAAAGGTGCAATGGTTTGTTAAAAACTACACTAAAGGCACTGGGTGGTGGAACCTTTAAAAACTGGGATTCACATTTAGCAAAAGACACTTGGTTGGTCAACACCAGGGGATCAACCAATCGAGCCGGGCCTGCCCAATCAGAAATTCTATGGACTGTAGAAGGAGATAAAGTCCCTGTAGTACACATGGAAAATATGTTAGGATAGGCAGTCTGGGTTCCTCCTGCATCGGGCACAGGCAAAGCCCATTCGTGGGATTGTTTTTGCCCAGGGACCTGGCAGCACCTGGTGGGTGATGCTTAAGGATGGGGAAGTTCGGTGTGTACCTCAAGGGGATTTGATTTTAGGTGAAAATACTCAATACTGAACTGCATGATGTGAATTGCCGCACTAACAATGTTTAATAAGTGTCTTTCAGATCAAGACAATGGTGATGAAACCAGCGCTGGCTTCTTCGAGTGGCGCCCGACACCTTCTTCGAAGTTGGTGTCCTTAACCCACCAACAGGGGTCATGAGATGCACTTGGACCATTTTCCCTGCCCTGGGAGACTGTGGTGACAAAATGAACTTAATGAACTTTTCAAAGGATGGTCCACTGATTAATTACTCCTGTGTATATATGTACATATGTATATATATATATAAATATATAGTAGTAGTGATTAATTAGATTGTATTGATAGATTGTATTGATAAGGTTTAAGTATTCAGTGAATGTCATATTATAAGGGGTGGAATGTCCTGGTTTTGTTAAAAACAAGTTTCTCTTTTAGTGAATTTGCCTGTCAGCTCAAGCTTCATATTAGCTGCATTTTCCTGGAGAACCCAACACATGTTTTGGTTAAACCCAGCAAGGGAATGCAAACTTATTGATAAGCACGGATGGACATCTCGCAAGAGGGGCAACGAGAAACTGGTGATCGAGAGACTGACCAACGGTGTATAACATTCCATTCACGTGAATACTTCATATAAAAGTGGGAGATCACGAGGATCTCGTCCCTTTTCCCTTTTTCCCTTATGGCTGACATTAGGAGAGGACCTTGCTGGTCGTCCCTGCGAACTGAGGCCAGTGACAGACTGAATCCAGCTCCGGTTGGCTACAGAGCCTAATCCAGGACTTTGGGTGCTGGCTCTGCAGTTGCTGAGACTTACAAGATTGGTTTTGTATATTTTGTATTATTTCCTCTATTCTTATTAGTAGCATTAGTAAAACATCTTTAACTTTTCCAACTCTCTTCTCTCTGTCCTTCTTTCCCTCCCGATCGCCTGTCCTAAGTGGGAAGGGGGGAGAGGGAGGGGAAAAAGGGGGAAGTGGGGGGGAGAGGAGGTTAACAACACATCTGCCAGGGTTTGATTGTCAGCCCGCAATCTTAACCCTCGACAGATAATTGGCGCCCAACGTGGGGCAAGAGAAGGGGGTAAATTTGGAGATTTTTGGCTTTTCTACTGCTCTGACGTACCTTTCAATTTTCTTGGCACGGTGCCAACTCATAGAGTTGTGATACTCGCGTGTGGGTTTGCTTTGGATATTATTTAGTGGTATTAAGGCAAAGTGAATTACATTGATTTAAAGATGTTATGGCAAAAGTTGTATCACAGTATCACAGTACGTTTGGGATTGGAAGGGACCTCAAAAGATCATCCAGTCCAATCCCCCTGCTGGAGCAGGAACGCCTAGGTGAGGTCGCACAGGAATGTGTCCAGGCGGCTTTGAATGTCTCCAGGGAAGGAGACTCCACAACCCCCCTGGGCAGCCTGTTCCAGTGCTCTGTTACCCTCACTGAGAAGAAGTTCTTTCTCAAATTTAAGTGGAACCTCTTGTGTTCCAGCTTGATCCCCTTGCCCCTTGTCCTATCATTGTTTGCCACTGAGAAGAGCCTGACTCCATCCTCGTGGCACTCACCCTTTATATATTTATAAACATTAATAAGGTCACCCCTCAGTCTCCTCTTCTCCAAACTAAAGAGCCCCAGCTCCCTCAGCCTTTCTTCATAAGGGAGATGCTCCACTCCCTTAATCATCTTTGTTGCCCTACGCTGGACCCTCTCCAGCAGTTCCCTGTCTTTCTGGAACTGAGGGGCCCAGAACTGGACACAATATTCCAGATGGGGTCTCACCAGGGCGGAGTAGAGGGGAAGGAGGACCTCTCTCGATCTACTGACCACCCCCCTTGTAATACACCCAAGGATGCCATTGGCCTTCCTGGCCACAAGGGCCCAGTGCTGGCTCACGGTCATCCTGTTGTCCACCAGGACCCCCAGGTCCCTTTCCCCTACACTGCTCTCTAATAGGTCATGCCCCAACCTATACTGGAACTTGGAATTGTTCCTGCACAGATGCAGGACTCTACACTTTCCCTTGTTAAATTCCATCAGGTTATCCCCCGCCCAACTCTCCAGCCTGTCCAGGTCCCGCTGGATGGCGGCACAGCCTTCTGGTGTGTCAGCCACTCCTCCCAGCTTAGTGTCATCAGCAAACTTGCTGATAGTACACTCAATTCCCTCCTCTAAATCGTTAATGGATATATTGAATAACATTGGCCCCAGTACTGACCCCTGAGGCACTCCACTAGATACTGGCCTCCAACTGGACTCCGCACCATTGACCACCACTCTCTGGCTTCTCTCTTTAAGCCAGTTTGCAACCCACCTCACTACTCTATTGTCGAGACCACACCTCCTCAATTTAGCTGTGAGGATGCTGTGAGGGACTGTGTCAAAGGCTTTACTGAAGTCAAGGTAGACCACATCCACCGCTCTGCCATCATCCATCCACCTTGTTACATTCTCATAAAAGGCTATGAGGTTGGTCAAGCATGACTTACCCTTGGTAAAGCCATGCTGACTGCCCCAAATGACCCTCTTATCCCTGATGTGCCTTGAGATGGCACCAAGGATAAGCTGTTCCATTACTTTCCCAGGGACAGAGGTGAGGCTGACCGGTCTATAATTACCCGGGTCCTCCTTCTTGCCCTTTTTAAAGACTGGAGTGACATTTGCTTTCCTCCAATCCTCGGGCACCTCTCCCGTTTCCCAAGACTTGGCAAAAATGATGGATAGCGGTCTAGCAATGACTTCAGCCAGCTCCCTCAGCACCCGCGGATGCATCCCATCTGGACCCATGGATTTATGGATGTCCAGACTACTTAATTGTTCCCTAACCCAGTCCTCATCGACTAAAGCAAACTCCGCCATTAACCTGGCTTCATCTGGAGTCTCAGGGGTACAGGGTTCCCCAGGACAGCCTCCAGCGGAGTAGACAGAGACAAAGGCGGCATTCAGCAATTCTGCCTTCTCTGTGTCTTCTGCCACCAGGGCACCCACCTCATTCATCAGTGGGCCTACATTGCCTCTGGTATTAGTTTTATCTGCTATGTATTTGAAAAAGTTCTTCTTGCTGTCCTTGACCCCTCTCGCCAGCTGTAATTCTAAGGAGGCCTTGGCTATCCTAGCTGCCTTCCTGCATCCTCTATCAGCAGCCTTATATTCCTCCCAAGTGGCCAGTCCCTGCTTCCATGACCTGTAAACTCGCCTCTTCTTCTTGAGCATACCCAACAGATCCCTATTCAACCACGCAGGCCTCCTGGCTCCCTTCCTCGACTTCCTGCGTGTGGGGATGCTCTGATCCTGAGCATGGAAGAAGCAATCTCTGAATGCAATCCAGCTCTCTTGGGCCCCTTTTCCTTCAAGCAGTCTTGCCCATGGGATTTCCCCCAGCAATTGCTTGAAAAGGCCGAAATTAGCCCTGCCAAAGTCCAGGGTTGCAATTCTACTTGCTATTCTGTTCCTGCCACACGAGATGCTGAACTCCACCATCTCGTGGTCACTGCAACCCAGGCAGCCCTCGACCTTTACTGCTTCGACCAGACCCTCTTTGTTAGTGAGGATGAGATCCAGCAGTGCACCTCTCCTGGTGGGCTCCTCCACCATCTGCATGAGGAAGTTATCATCAATGCACTGGAGGAACCTCCTGGACTGTGGCTGGCTGGCTGAATGGTCCTTCCAGCAAACATCAGGGAAGTTAAAATCCCCCACAACAACCAGGGCCTGTGACTGTGAGGCCACTCTCAGCTGCGCATAGAAGGCCTCATCAACTTCCTCAGCCTGATCTGGTGGCCTGTAATAGACACCTACAACAGTATCACCCCTGATAGCCTGTCCCTTGATCCTGACCCATACACTCTCAACTCGTTCCTCATCCGCTCCTGGGCAGAATTTAGGACATTGCAGTTGCTCTCTCACATAGAGAACAACTCCACCACCACACCTGGCTGGCCTGTCTTTCCTGAAAAGGGCGTAGCCATCCATAACCACATTCCAGTCATGTGAACTGTCCCACCACGTTTCTGTAATTGCCACCAGATCATAATCTCCCGACCGAACATAGGATTCTAACTCCTCCTGCTTATTCCCCATGCTGCGCGCATTGGCGTACAGGCATTTCAGGGAGGGAGCAGAGCACACCAATTTCTCCCTAGGGGCACAGGAGGCCACCCGGTCCTCATATGTTTTAGAATGCTGCCCCACTGGGGCAAGCCCAACTACAACCCCATCCCCCTACGAGCCTAGTTTAAAGCTCTCCAAATGAGCCCAGCTAATTCCTGCCCCAGCATCCTTTTGCCTCTGCGAGATAAGCCTTTCCCGCGTAACACTGTCCGGACTGGAGTCTTATAAAACCACCCACCTGATGACGTCATTTCAAGAGCAACAGCAGCAATTTGCAGAATTCAGCTTCTTTGGGGAACTGAGAAATTGCTGAGCTGACACCAAGTCCTGCTGTGTCCCTGTCACCCGCAGAGTGCCCGCATCCTCACCACGGTAGCGGGCATTGTGACAAAGGTTCTATGTCAGCTGGGTGTGGCAGCCGAGCGCCCCCTAGGGGAGGGGGAGCCTGTCAGCCCCGGGCCTGTCACTGCCTGCTGTCTCCCCCCTCAGCAGCGAGGCCTCTGAAAAGTTTCGAAAACATCCCCAGACTTGGGTCCAGCGTGGCCAAATGTCTCCAAGAGACAAGTCGGAAAGAAGGATATGGAACAAAGAGAGAAAGCGAAGGGAGCAAGCCAAAGGGAGGGAAGAGGAAAATCTAGTGCCGGGCTGCAGGACTGAAATGGAGGAATGGAAAGACAAAAGCGAGGAAGCAGGAGAGTTTGAGAAAAGGAGAGAGGAAAGAAGAGACATGCAGCCAGACGAGGGCTTAGTGAGAGAGGCTGGGACAGAGAACAGGATGAGAAGGAAATAAGGCAAGGCAAGGCTGGGCCAAAGGACGTTTCCTTGCTTTATATTTACTACCACATTCATCTGGAGACGAGGAGGAAAGCCATCAGACCTGATGGATTAGGCCCAATCAAAAACCCCGGCTACTTGAGACACTTAGACTAAGCCTAAAATGCAAAGATCTCTCCATAAGGATGGTTTTTATACTCTACTTCCACAATCTGCTGGCAGTACAAAAGAATAAGCGGCAGATCTACTTAGGCTGAGTCACGGTGCTTTGCTCCTAAGACCATGCATACCATGGGAATATTTCAGCATTTCTGCTCTGGTTTTCAGTGTATTACACCAAAACTCCCACCTGATGAAGTCATTTCAAGAGCAACAGCAGCGATTTGCAGAATTCAGCTTCTTTGGGGAACTCAGAAATTGCTGAGCTGACACCAAGTCCTGCTGTGTCCCTGTCACCCGCAGAGAGCCCGCATCCTCACCACGGTAGCAGGCATTGTGACAAAGGTTCTATGTCAGCTGGGTGTGCAGCCGAGCGCCCCCTAGGGGAGGGGGAGCCTGTCAGCCCCAGGCCTGTCACTGCCTGCTGTCCCCCCTGTCAGCAGCGAGGCCTCTGAAAAGTTTCCAAAACATCCCCAGACTTGGGTCCAGCGTGGCCAAAAGTCTCCAAGAGACAAGTCGGAAAGAAGGATATGGAACAGAGGGAGAAAGCGAAGGGAGCAAGCCAAAGGGAGGGAAGAGGAAAATCTAGTGCCGGGCTGCAGCACTGAAATGGAGGAATGGAAAGACAAGAGCCAGGAAGCAGGAGAGTTTGAGAAAAGGAGAGAGGAAAGAAGAGACATGCAGCCAGACGAGGGCTTAGTGAGAGAGGCTGGCACAGAGAACAGGATGAGAAGGAAATAAGGCAAGGCAAGGCTGGGCCAAAGGACGTTTCCTTGCTTTATATTTTCTACCACATTCATGTGGAGACGAGGAGGAAAGCCATCAGACCTGATGGATTAGGCCCAAGCAAAAACCCCGGCTACTTGAGACACTTAGACTAAGCCTAAAATGCAAAGATCTCTCCATAAGGATGGTTTTTATACTCTACTTCCACAATCTGCTGGCAGTACAAAAGAATAAGCGGCAGATCTACTTAGGCTGAGTCACGGTGCTTTGCTCCTAAGACCATGCATATCATGGGAATATTTCAGCATTTCTGCTCTGGTTTTCAGTGTATTACACCAAAACTCCCACCTGATGACATCATTTCAAGAGCAACAGCAGCGATTTGCAGAATTCAGCTTCTTTGGGGAACTGAGAAATTGCTGAGCTGACACCAAGTCCTGCTGTGTCCCTGTCACCCGCAGAGTGCCCGCATCCTCACCACGGTAGCGGCCATTGTGACAAAGGTTCTATGTCAGCTGGGTGTGGCAGCCGAGCGCGCCCTAGGGGAGGGGGAGCCTGTCAGCCCCGGGCCTGTCACTGCCTGCTCTCCCCCCTGGCAACAGCGAGGCCTCTGAAAAGTTTCCAAAACATCCCCAGACTTGGGTCCAGCGTGGCCAAAAGTCTCCAAGAGACAAGTCGGAAAGAAGGATATGGAACAAAGGGAGAAAGCGAAGGGAGCAAGCCAAAGGGAGGGAAGAGGAAAATCTAGTGCCGGGCTGCAGGACTGAAATGGAGGAATGGAAAGACAAGAGCCAAGAAGCAGAAGAGTTTGAGAAAAGGAGAGAGGAAAGAAGAGACATGCAGCCAGACGAGGGGTTAGTGAGAGAGGGTGGCACAGAGAACAGGATTAGAAGGAAATAAGGCAAGGCAAAATATGCCAAAGGACGTTTCCTTACTTTATATTTTCTACCACATACATCTGGAGACGAGGAGGAAAGCCATCAGATCTGATGGATTAGGCCCAATCAAAAACCCCGGCTACTTGAGACACTTAGACTAAGCCTAAAATGCAAAGATCTCTCCATAAGGATGGTTTTTATACTCTACTTCCACAATCTGCTGGCAGTACAAAAGAATAAGCGGCAGATCTACTTAGGCGTAGTCACGGTGCTTTGCTCCTAAGACCATGCTGTCCTGGTTTTGTTAAAAAACAAGTTTCTCTTTTAGCGAATTTTTGCCTGTCAGCTAAAGCCTTCATATTAGCTGCATTTTCCTGGAGAACCCGACACATGTTTTGGTTAAACCTAGCAATGGAATGCAAACTTATTGATAAGCACGGATGAACATCTCGCGAGAGGGGCAACGAGAAACTGATGTCCGAGAGACTGACCAACGGTGTATAACGTTCCATTCACGTGAATACTTCATATAAAAGTGGGAGATCACGAGGATCTCATCCCTTTGCCTTTTCCCTTTTTCCTCATGGCTGACATTAGGAGAGGACCTTGCTGGTCGTCCCTGCGAACTGAGGCCTAGTGAGAGGCTGAATCCAGCTCCGGTTGGCTACAGAGTCTAATCCAGGACTTTGGGTGCTGGCTCTGCAGTTGCTGAGACTTACAAGATTGGTTTTGTATATTTTGTATTATTTTCTCTATTCTTATTAGTAGCATTAGTAAAACATCTTTAACTTTTCCAACTCTCTTCTCTCTGTCCTTCTTTCCCTCCCGATCGCCTGTCCTGAGTGGGAAGGGGGGAGAGGGAGGGGCAAAAGGGGGAAGTGGAGGGGAGAGGAGGTTAACAATACATCTGCCAGGGTTTGATTGTCACCCCGCAATCCTAACCCTCGACAGATAATTGGCGCCCAACGTGGGGCCAGAGAAAGGGGTAAATTTGGAGATTTTTGGCTTTTCTACTGCTCTGACGTACCTTTCAATTTTCTTGGCACGGTGCCAGCTCATAGAGTTGTGATACTCGCGCGTCTGTTTGCTTCGGATATTATTTAGTGGTATTAAGGCAAAGTGAATTACATTGATTTAAAGATGTTATGGCAAAAGTTGTATCAGTTATTTTCTACATTGTGCTCGCTGATCCCATATCTGTGTTGGTGTTTCTTTCTGAATCGAAGTATTCACTATATAACAACAAGAAACTGGACAGCGGTCATGATGATTCTGTGTGGTATGGCACTGGTTTATTTCATTATACTGCAGCCGCTAATGAATTTCTACTCACTTCTGCTTTACCTTGAAAAACCTCCAGGAGAGATTAAAGAGCAGAATGGCTCTATATTTGCTAATTGGTCAAGCGAATCTTTAGAAAGGCTGACTAACAATACTTTTGTGATTTCGCTGGGACAGTTTGCAAATGTGTTAGAGAACTTTGAATACCCTTGGAGCTTTGATAGAACTGTGATGGTGTTATCTGGTTTGCTGAATGTGTGTCAGTTTGTGTTACTGTTAAGAGAAATGAGGTTCAATAGGAGGTTTGCGTCTCTTCTTAGTCCTGAGATTTGCAGTGCGCCTTCAGAAGCTTTAGCAAAAAGCACTCCGAGCCGCTCGAGAAAAGGCAAAACAGCCAAAGCTGCTGCTGCAGCCACGGCCCCCCCAACCGCGGCTTCACAGGCTGAAGCTACAGCTCCTCCGCAGAGCTCCTCTGCCAAGGTCGCTGCAGATAACGTTACTTCTCCAGCCTCAAAGGCTAACAAGGCAGCCCCCCCTTCTTCACACACTGGGCACTGTTGCTGCTGTAACCACAGCAATCACTGTGACAGTCATTCAGACTCTGAAAATGAATCAAATGATGGTGAACCCATATCAGCATCAGTTGCTGGTTGTAAGAAAGTCACTAGAAAGACTACCCGTGCAGCAGGTGATGGCACAGGGCCAACATCAACCCAAGAGGCATCATCATCAGGACAGGGTGGAGATGAAGTGACCACCACTCGGTCCTTTTCTCCAGGTGAGCTGAGAGATCTGCGAAAAGACTTTAGTCGTCGTGAAGGCGAGAATATTTTAACCTGGCTGCTGCGATGCTGGGACAATGGGGCAGAAACAATTGAATTGGAAGGTGGTGAAGCCAGGCAGCTGGGATCTCTGTCAAAAGATTCCACCATTGATAGGGCAATTTCAAGAGAGTCTAATGCCACTACTCTCTGGACCCGACTCCTGGCAGCTATGAAAGTCAGATTTCCCTACAAGGAAGACTGTATATCCACGTTAGGGAAATGGAATACTATGGAGAGAGGTATCCAGTTCCTGAGAGAATTAGCGGTGCGAGAGATCATCTATCTAGGACCTAACAGCCAAGAGGGGACAGACCCAGATAGAATCAATTGTACAAAATCTATGTGGCGCAGATTTGTACAAAGTGCACCACCTGCATATGCTAAGTCATTGGCAGGAATGGTCTGGTCGGCTAGAGGTATACAAGAAATTAATGAAGTGATTGAGCAGCTCCGGTACTTTGAGGACAGCCTTGCTGGTTCTCTACGGGCTTGTGTCTCCGCTGTGGAGAAACTGTGTGAAAAATCTGATGACCGGTTTGAAAAGCTGTTGCAAGAAATCAAAGAGCTCAGAGAAGACTCGTACCGTTCACGACCTGCACAAACCTATGTTTCAGCTGTTAGGAGAAGGCGTTTCCAATCTCGAGAGAGAAGGCAGAGACAGCCCACAAAAAGAGGTTCACTGTGGTTCTTCCTACATGAGCAGGGAGAAAACATGAATAAGTGGCATGGAAGGCCTACCTCAGAACTTCAGGAACGAGTACGTGAGATAAAAGGAAAAACTCCTAGGAAGGTGGCTGCTCCAGTTTACAAAAGGAGCAGAAGAGATTCTGATGCTCTTGAAGGAACCTCTAATTCACACCCAGAGACTGTGCAAAACAGGAATTAGAGGTGCCCTGCCTCCAACCAGGTGGAGGAAAGGGATAACAGAGTTTATTGGACTGTACAAATACTATGGCCTGGTACAACACAACCCCAGGAGTACAAAGCTTTAGTGGACACTGGTGCTCAGTGCACAATAATTCCTTCTAACTATAAAGGAATGCAATCCATCAATATTGTTGGAGTGACTGGGGGATCCCAGGAGCTGACTGTTGTAGAGGCTGAAATGAGCCTAACTGGAAAAAACTGGCAAAAGCATCCCATTGTGACTGGTCCAGATGCTCCGTGCATCCTTGGCATAGACTACCTCAGGAGAGGGTATATTAAGGACCCAAAAGGGTATAGGTGGGCATTTGGTATAGCAGCTGTGGACACTGAGAAAATTGAACAGCTGTCTGATTTGCCTGGTCTTTCAGATGACCCCTCTGTTGTAGGACTGCTGAGGGTTGACGATCAGCAGGTGCCAATTGCTACCACGACGGTGCATCCCCGGCAATATCGCACCAATCGAGACTCTTTGATTCCTATCCAGAAGCTGATCCGTCAATTGGAAAGCCAGGGTGTGATCAGTAAGACTCGCTCACCTTTTAACAGCCCAATCTGGCCAGTGCGTAAGTCTAGTGACGAGTGGAGACTAACTGTAGACTATCGTGGCCTGAATGAAGTTACACCACCACTGAGTGCTGCTGTGCCTGACATACTAGAACTGCAATTTGAACTGGAGTCAAAGGCAGCCAAGTGGTATGCTACAATTGACATTGCTCATGCATTTTTCTCTATTCCTGTAGCAGCAGAGTGCAGGCCGCAGTTTGCTTTCACCTGGAGGGGCATCCAGTATACATGGAATCGCTTGCCCCAGGGGTGGAAACACAGTCCTACCATCTGCCATGGGCTGATCCAGACCACGCTGGAGCAAGGTGAAGCTCCAGAACACTTGCAATATATTGATGACATCATCGTATGGGGCGACACAGCGAAAGAAGTCTTCGAGAAAGGTGAGAGAATAATTCATATTCTTTTGGATGCTGGTTTTGCCATAAAACGGAGCAAGGTCAAGGGACCTGCACGAGAGATCCAGTTTTTAGGAATAAAATGGCAAGATGGCCGTCGTCAGATCCCGATGGATGTGATCAACAAAATTGCAGCAATGTCTCCACCTACTAATAAAAAGGAGACACAGACTTTCTTGGGCGTTGTAGGTTTTTGGAGAATGCACATTCCTGACTACAGCCACATTGTGAGCCCTCTCTATCGAGTGACTCGTAAAAGGAACCAATTTGAGTGGGGCCCTGAACAACGCCAAGCCTTTGAACAAATTAAGCGTGAGATAACTCACGCGGTGGCCCTTGGACCAGTCCGAACTGGACTAGGTGTTAAAAATGTGCTCTACACCGCAGCCGGAGATAATGGACTTACCTGGAGCCTCTGGCAGAAAGCACCAGGAGAAACCCGAGGTCGACCCCTAGGTTTTTGGAGTCGAGGATACAAAGGATCTGAGGCCAACTATACTCCAACTGAAAAGGAAATACTAGCAGCATATGAAGGAGTTCGAGCTGCTTCAGAAGTGATCGGCACCGAAAACACTCCGCAACGACAGCGACGCCAAAACCAGAGATGGCATCAATCGAAACACGCTGCAGGGAGGCAGTGATGAGGCAAGGAGCCTCTTCTGCAACCCCAGGAAAAAGGACCCCAACGTCACAGCCCCTTATGAGACGGCGGCACTGGCGCGCACACACCCACAGAGCGGACGGCGGCACTGGCGCGCACACACCCACAGAGCGGACGGCGGCACTGGCGCGCACACACCCACAGAGCGGACGGCGGCACTGGCGCGCACACACCCACAGAGCGGACGGCGGCACTGGCGCGCACACACCCACAGAGCGGACGGCGGCACTGGCGCGCACACACCCACAGAGCGGACGGCGGCACTGGCGCGCACACACCCACAGAGCGGACGGCGGCACAACCTAAGAACTTCTTCCCAGCATCTTGAAGTGTCAGTCCCTAGGACTGGAGGGGTAGAGAGCACAGCTGCTGATGCAGCCCAGAATGACACCATAAATCACAACTGACCAGGAACATCCAAAATGCAAGAACCGTCCACGCTTTTGGCTGATGATACAATAATCCAGCACCCGATTGGCATTACGCCAATTAACACCGGCATTCCGGATCCCGGGATGGCACCTGAGAGGCCCGTTGGGCCCCCGGAGGACAGCGAGACCCCGGGATCATCTAACAGGTGCAAGGCAGGCTTCCCGAGCTACACGACAATGCAGACGCAGGCTGGAGCTGCCCTGCCCGGCACATGCTGGCATCGCACTGTAAAGTTCCCTGGGCCCTTTACCCACCCAAAGGGGACTTGTCCTGGACAGCCCTTTCCCTTATCAGAACTTTACCCCCATCCCTGCGATTCCCAGCCCCTTCCCAGCCCCCGTGCCTCCACTTATCTTTCAGAAGGCCGAGGGACCAAATCCACCTTCGACAGAGAAAACGCCACGTGCACTAACGGAGATGTTCCTGCATTGCCGGGGTCCTCTTCAACATCTACGGTAACACAGGAAAAGACACGCTCACTAAGCCGTGCCAGCATACAGTATAGCGGGGTAAACGCCGACTCCTCCCGCAACACCCACCTCCTCCTAAGTTCCTCGGCGTTCCGTTCGGCACATCGTGTCACGGGTGCGGTCACAAACCCTCATCGCTCGTAACACCTAAGACAGCGAGAAACAAAAGAACTGTAGGGCTTGGAGCGTGTCCCCAGCCCCACGCTCCTCCTCGCCCATACCCCGGCTCACCAGAAACGTACCTCCAAGTCCAAAGGGCACAAAAGGAGCCTGCAAAACAAGAAGGAAATGCTGAACCGAGTCACCGAGCGACACCGGGCTCCTCGACACCCACCGCCGCCTCACCTTCTCGGCTGCTGGCCGGCGTGCGGCTTCGCCCCTCCGAGCTGGTCCACGGCACCTGCGAAAACAAAAGCACCTGCTCAGACGCTGCTCAAAAACAGCCCGCCCGTAGACGGGCCCGTCTCCCCCTCCTTTACCTTGGCCGCTCTCCCACCTGCCTGCCCACCCTTGCTTTTGACTGCAACGCCGTTGACCACAGGGGTTCAGCTGCCGCCTGTAAAACACAACCCAATGACGCTGACACCTGCACTGGCAACACGGGACCTGAAACGAGCGGCTGCTTCGGCCCGATGCTCATTGTTCACCTTGCCCGAGGAGATGCGGTGCTAATACCCAGGTTTCCTCTTTGCTTCTATGAAAGAGACAAATGACCAAACTTACATAGAGCCACACGACACATCTTCCCGCTGGCATCACACACCGACCCACCTGCTTATGGCGCGCTGCTCGCCTCTTCTGTTGCTCTTTCGAACCAAGTCATCCCTCTACCTCTGAAAATAAGGTATTCAACAAGTCACCCAGACGCTCATCAACAGCCTGACCATTCCACAGGTTTGCTTTCTATTCAGGAATCCCACCCGAAACTCTAATTGAGTCCCTAAAACACTGGGGAACGGACTGCCAGCTCCCCTGCCCACAGCTACTGCATCCCAGATGATCGCACAACCTTTGACTACACAATTGAATCTGTCAACAGATTAACCCTGGACTCCTAGAGTTTGCTCTACCCGCCCCTGACTCCACACCACCGGGCAGAGCAGCTCCGAGCCGAACGTGCACGTGCGCAGACAAACGCGCCACAGAACGCTATGGACAACACAACCGCAACAGCACCAAAAACGCTCTGCAATGACAGTGACCCAAAACCAGAGACGGCATCAATCCAAATGCCCTGCAGGGAGGCAGTGATGAGGCAAGGAGCCTCTTCTGCAGCCCCAGGAAAAAGAAAAAGGAACCGAACATCACACCCTTACGAGACGGCGGCACTGCCACACACACACGCAGAAGAGACGGCGGCACGACCTAAGAACTTCTTCCCAGCATCTTGAAGTGCCAGTCCCTTAGACTGGAGGAGTAGAGCGCAGAGCTGCTGATGCAGCCCAGATTGACACCGTAAGTCACAGCTGACCAGAAACGTCCAAAATGCAAGCACCGTCCACGCTTTTGGCTGATGATACAAGAATCCAGCACCCGATTGGCTCTACGCCAATTAACACCGACATTTCGGATCCCAGGATAGCACCTGAGAGGCCCGTTGGGCCCCCGGAGCACAGCGAGACCCCGGGATCGTCTGACAGGCACGAGGCGAGCTTCCCGAACTACACGACAACAGGCGCCGGCGGGAGCTGCCCTGCCCGGCAGATGCTGGCATCGCACCGTAACGTTCCCTGACCCCTTATCTGCCCGAAGGGGACCGCTCCTAGACTGCGCTTTTCTGTCTGAGAACTTTAAACCCACCCTGCGATTCCCAGCCCCTTCCCAGGCCTCGTGCCTCCACTTATCTTTCAGAGAGCTGAGGGATCGAATCCACCTTCGACAGAGGAAAACGCCACCTGTGCTAACGGGGATCTTCCCGCAGTTGTCGCTTTCTCCATCGTCGCCTACAGTAAGGAAAGCGAGAACACGCACGCTATCGAGACCCCAAATAATATTTATCCATAGTAGCCTACGGTTCGTTGCTCACATTGGCTGAGTTCTGGGAGGTACATTTGAATGATCCACCGGGGGCCGCCGCACGCTGCAAAGGTTCTGGAGACAAGATGCTCTTCCAGGAGAAGAGATGACATTAACAACTATTAATACAGCAATACAAACCAAAAAACAACACTCCCTCTCCATTGTAGTCAGGAATCTTGGGAAAATGCAAAGCACCTGGAAATGAATCAACAAAAGAAACATAACAACAAACAACTTTTCTACTACAGCTGTTGTTAAACCTTCGCTGTTCCTGAAGCTCTTACATCAAACAGGCACCTCTGCTTGTCCAAAGACATCTGCCTATTTGGATTAAACATCTCAGAAGCTGCTGAAGGAGTAGCAGAGAACCACCACCGAAGGGGCTCTGGAGCAGAATGAGCTCCCTCCCCGGGGACCGGGGCTCAAATACCCAGGGCTCCGCCCACCCCTTCCCACAAACCCCTGGGAAAGGGGCAGGGTCATTCACCCCAGACCCCCTCACCACCCTTATCAAATTACCTGGAATCTCCCTGAAAATGACAGCACCTGCACTTTATTGCTGCTATTGCAGCTACAATGAGACCGAGTATGGATTTCAACTTAGTTTTTCTAGGGAGCAGATAGAAAGTAAAATACAACTGCCAGCACTCCATCACCATTGAAGTCAGGAATTTTGGGAAAATGCAAAGCACCTGGAACCGAATCAATGAACGAAACATAATGACAAACAACCTTTCTACTACAGCTGCTACTGAACCTTTGCTGCTCCTGAAGCTCGTACCTCGAACAGACACCTCCGCTTCTCCAAAGACATCTGCCCATGTAGATTAAACGGCTCAAAAGCTGCCGAGGGGAGGGGTCGATCATCCCAGGCCCAGCCCACCACCCTTATAAAATCACCTGGACCCTAACTAGAAATGACAGCACCTGTGGGAGATTTAAGGGATTTTGTTAAGGTTGTTGTGCAGATGGGTTTCTGTTAGATAGAGATTTATTTCTGAACTAGACAAAGCGACTCCAAGGCTGGCGCGAAGGCTGAAAAACAACATCTGTTATGAGAGTGAGGTAATTCTATAATAACAAGACCCGAAAGTGGACGATATCCGATCAGCCCACGCGTGTTTGGAACGTGGACGCTTATCGGGAAATAACTGCGTATATAAGGAGGATTGTCTCTGTAATAAATGGCTTCGCTTGAATTCGTGTTGAGTTGCGTGGAGTCCGTGAGTTTGCGCCCTCGCAAGCGGTGACCCCGACGTGATCCCTAAGGAGAATTTACAGAAGGCGCGCGACCGCTGCAGGGAGTAAGCCCGAGCTGGAACGGCTCGGCTGGACCGTGACCGGGACGCGGGCTGCGGGCTGCGTGACTCCCGATTGATGTCTACGGAGTGACAGAGGAGGGATAAAGGATCCGATATCGTCGCAACGGACACCCAAAGAGGTGAGCAACTGGGGGCGAGAGGAGATGGGGCAGAATATTTTTAAAGAAGAAAAAGAAATACTGCGGCTCCTCTCGCATATTCTCTCTAAGAGAGTGGTGAAGTATGAGGAGAGTAACCTCAAAAGATTGTTAATTTGGTGCAGAGGCAGTGGGTTTCCTGCTGACCTGTTAGGAGTTTTTCAAATAAAGACCTGGGAAAAAGTGGGAACTGTGTTGTGGAAGGCGATTAGTCGCAGTGAAAAATATATTCTCGGCCTTGTAACCACCTGTAAACTGGTAATTACTACAGTGAAGCAATTAAAACCTGGAAAGACTGTTATAAGCATTAGTGACTCAAAACTTAAACTTGAACTTTGGGATGATATGTAAAAACCTAACCCTAACCCTAAACCCTAACCCGGTGTGAAGTGGCCGGGGCGGAGGTGTGAAGTGAAGTGGCCAGGCAGGCCAGGAGTTCAGGAGGGGACCCGCCCAGGAGTTCAGGAGGGGACCCGCCCAGGAGTTCAGGAGGGGACCAGGAGTTCAGGGAGGGACTGAAGAATTCAGGAGGGGACCTAGGAGTTCAGGGGGTAACCCAGGAGTTCAGGAGCGGACGCAGGAGTTCAGGAGCGGACCCAGGAGTGCCCCAAAGGACCCAGGAGTTCAGTAGGGGACCCAGGAGTGCCCCAAAGGATCCAGAGTTCAGGAGGGGACCCAAGAGTTCAGGAGGGGACCCAGGAGTACCCCAAAGCACCCAGGAGTTCAGGGGGGAACCCAGAAGTTCTGAGGGGACCCAAGAGTGCCCCAAAGGATTCAGAGTTCAGGACGGGACCCACCCAGGAGTTCAGGAGGGGAACCAGCAGTGCCCCAAAGGACCCAGGAGTTCAGGGGGGACCACAGCAGTTCGGAGGGGACCCAGGAGTTCAGGAGGGGACCCAGGCATTCTGAGGGGACCCAGGAGGGCCCCAAAGTACCCAAGAGTTCGGGGGGGACCCACCCAGGAGTTCGGGAGGGGACCCTCCCAGGAGTTCAGGAGGGGACCCAGCAGTGCCCCAAAGGACCCAGCAGTTCAGGGGGGAACCCAAGAGTACTGAGGAGACCCAGGAGTTCTGAGGGGACCCAAGAGTTCCCCAAAGGACCCAAGAACTTAGGAGGGAACCCAGGAGTGCCCCAAAGGATCCAGAGTTCAGGAGGGGACCCAAGAGTTCAGGAGGGGACCCAGGAGTGCCCCAAAGGATCCAGAGTTCAGGAGGGGACCCAAGAGTTCAGGAGGGGGACCAGGAGTGCCCCAAAGGACCCAGGAGTTCAGGAGGGGACGCACCCAGGAGTTCAGGAGGGGACGCACCCAGGAGTTCAGGAGGGGACGCACCCAGGAGTTCACGGCGGGACCCACCGAGGACTTCAGGAGGGGACCCTGGAGTTCTGAGGTGACCCAGGAGTTCAGGAGGGACCCATTCAATAGTTCAGGATGGGGACCAGGAGTGCCCCAAAGGACCCAGGAGCTCAGGGGTGAACCCAGGAGTTCTGAGGGGACCCAAGAGTTCCCCAAGGGACCCAAGAGCTTAGAGGGGGACCCAGGAGTGCCCCAAAGGACCCAAGAGTTCAGGAGGGGACCCAGGAGTACCCCAAAGGACCCAGGAGTTCAGTGGGGAACCCAGGAGTTCTGAGGGGATCCAAGAGTGACCCAAAGGACCCAAGAGTTCAGGAGGGGACCCACCCAGGAGTTCAGGAGGGGACCCACCCAGGAGTTCAGGAGGGGACCCACCCAGGAGTTCAGGAGGGGACCCACCCAGGAGTTCAGGAGGGGACCCACCCAGGAGTTCAGGAGGGGACCCACCCAGGAGTTCAGGAGGGGACCCACCCAGGAGTTCAGGAGGGGACCCACCCAGGAGTTCAGGAGGGGACCCAGCAGTGCCCCAAAGGACCCAGGAGTTTATGGGGGAACCCAGGAGTGCCCCAAAGGATCCAGAGTTCAGGAGGGGACCCAGGAGTGCCCCAAAGGATCCAGAGTTCAGGAGGGGACCCAAGAGTTCAGGAGGGGACCCAGGAGTGCCCCAAAGGATCCAGAGTTCAGGAGGGGACCCAAGAGTTCAGGAGGGGGACCAGGAGTGCCCCAAAGGACCCAGGAGTTCAGTGGGGAACCCAGGAGTTCTGAGGGGACCCAAGAGTGCCCCAAAGGACCCAGGAGTTCAGGAGGGGACCCAGGAGTTCAGGGGGGAACCCAGGAGTGCCCCAAAGTACCCAGGAGTTCAGGGGGAACCCAGGCGTTCTGAGGGGACCCAGGAGTGCCCCAAAGTACCCAAGAGTTCAGGAGGGGACCCAGGAGTTCGGGAGGGACCCACCCAGGAGTTCAGTAGGGACCCACCCAGGAGTTCAGGAGGGGACCAGCAGTGCTCCAAAGGACCCAGGAGTTCTGAGGGGACCCAAGAGTTCACCAAAGGACCCAAGAGTTCAGGAGTGGACCCAGGAGTGCCCCAAAGGATCCAGAGTTCAGGAGGGGACCCTCCCAGGAGTTCAGGAGGGGACCCAGCAGTGCCCCAAAGGACCCAGGAGTTCAGGGGGTAACACAGGAGTTCGGAGGGGACCCAGGAGTTCAGTAGGGAACCCAGGCGTTCTGAGGGTACCCAGGAGTGCCCCAAAGGACCCAGGAGTTCGGGAGGGGACCCAGCAGTGCCCCAAAGGACCCAAAAGTTCAGGAGGGACCCACCCAGGAGTTCATGGCGGGACCCACCCAGGACTTCAGGAGAGGACCCATTCAGGAGATCAGGAGGGGGACCAGGAGTGCCCCAAAGGACCCAGGAGTTCAGGAGGGGACCCAGGATTGCCCCAAAGGATCCAGAGTTCAGGAGGGGACCCGCCCAGGACTTCAGGAGGGGACCCGCCCAGGACTTCAGGAGGGGACCCGCCCAGGACTTCAGGAGGGGACCCACCCAGGAGTTCAGGAGGGGACCTAGGATTTCAGGGGGTAACCCAAGAGTTCAGGAGCGGACCCAGGAGTTCAGGAGAGGACCCAGGAGTGCCCCAAGGTACCCAGGAGTTCAGGAGGGGACCCAGCAGTGCCCAAAGGACCCAGGAGATCAGGGGGGAACCCAGAAGTTCAGGAGGGGACCGAGGAGTACCCCAAAGGATCCAGTCTTCAGGAGGGGACCCAGGAGTGCCCCAAAGGATCCAGAGTTCAGGAGGGGACCCAAGAATTCAGGAGCGACCCACCCAGGACTTCATGGCGGGACCCACCCAGGACTTCATGGCGGGACCCACCCAGGAGTTCAGGAGGGACCCATTCAGGAGTTCAGGAGGGACCCATTCAGGAGTTCAGGAGGGGGACCAGGAGTGCCCCAAAGGACCCAGGAGTTCAGGGGGGAACCCAGGCGTTCTGAGGGGACCCAGGAGTGCCCCAAAGTACCCAAGAGTTCAGGAGGGGACCCAGGAGTTCGAGAGGGACCCACCCAGGAGTTCGGGAGGGACCCACCCAGGAGTTCAGGAGCGGACCCATCAGTGCCCCAAAGGACCCAGGATTTCAGGGGGGAACACAGGAGTTCGGAGGGAACCCAGAAGTTCAGGAGGGGACCCAGGCGTTCTGAGTGGACCCAGGAGTGCCCCAAAGTACCCAAGAGAACAGGAGGGGACCCGCCCAGGAGTTCAGGAGGGGACCCAGGAGTTAGGAGAGGACCCAGGAGTGCCCCAAAGGACCCAGGAGTTCAGGAGGGGACCCAGCAGTGCCCCAAAGGACCCAGGAGTTCAGGGGGAACCCAGGCGTTCTGAGGGGACCCAGGAGTGCCCCAAAGTACCCAAGAGTTCAGGAGGGGACCCAGGAGTTTGGGAGGGATCCACCCAGGAGTTCAGGAGGGACCCACCCAGGAGTTCGGGAGGGGACCCAGCAGTGCTCCAAAGGACCCAGGAGTTCTGAGGGGACCCAAGAGTTCACCAAAGGACCCAAGAGTTCACCAAAGGACCCAAGAGTTCAGGAGTGGACCCAGGAGTGCCCCAAAGGATCCAGAGTTCAGGAGGGGACCCTCCCAGGAGTTCAGGAGGGGACCCAGCAGTGCCCCAAAGGACCCAGGAGTTCAGGGGGTAACACAGGAGTTCGGAGGGGACCCAGGAGTTCAGTAGGGGACCCAGGCGTTCTGAGGGTACCCAGGAGTGCCCCAAAGTACCCAGGAGTTCGGGAGGGGACCTACCCAGGAGTTCGGGAGGGGACCCAGCAGTGCCCCAAAGGACCCAAAAGTTCAGGAGGGACCCACCCAGGAGTTCATGGCGGGACCCACCCAGGACTTCAGGAGGGGACCCATTCAGGAGTTCAGGAGGGGGACCAGGAGTGCCCCAAAGGACCCAAGAGTTCAGGAGGGGACCCAGGATTGCCCCAAAGGATCCAGAGTCCAGGAGGGGACCCGCCCGGGAGTCCAGGAGGGGACCCGCCCGGGAGTCCAGGAGGGGACCCGCCCGGGAGTCCAGGAGGGGACCCGCCCGGGAGTCCAGGAGGGGACCCGCCCGGGAGTCCAGGAGGGGACCCGCCCGGGAGTCCAGGGAGGGACTGAAGAATTCAGGAGGGGACCTAGGAGTTCAGGGGTTAACCCAAGAGTTCAGGAGCGGACCCAGGAGTTCAGGAGAGGACCCAGGAGTGCCCCAAAGGACCCAGGAGTTCAGGAGGGGACCCAGCAGTGCCCCAAAGGACCCAGGAGTTCAGGGGGAACCCAGACGTTCTGAGGGGACCCAGGAGTGCCCCAAAGTACCCAGGAGTTCGGGAGGGACCCACCCAGGAGTTCGGGAGGGACCCACCCAGGAGTTCGGGAGGGACCCACCCAGGAGTTCGGGAGGGACCCACCCAGGAGTTCGGGAGGGGACCCAGCAGTGCCCCAAAGGACCTAGGTGTTCTGAGGGGACCCAAGAGTTCACCAAAGACCCAAGAGTTCAGGAGTGGACCCAGGAGTGCCCCAAAAGATCCAGAGTTCAGGAGGGGACCCGCCCAGGACTTCAGGAGGGGACCCGCCCAGGACTTCAGCAGGGGACCTAGGAGTTCAGGGGGTAACCCAAGAGTTCAGGAGAGGACCCAGGAGTGCCCCAAAGGACCCAGGAGTTCAGGAGGGGACCCAGCAGTGCCCCAAAGGACCCAGGAGATCAGGGGGGAACCCAGAAGTTCAGGAGGGGACCGAGGAGTACCCCAAAGGATCCAGAGTTCAGGAAGGGACCCAAGAGTTCGGGAGGGGACCCACCCAGGAGTTCGGGGGGGGACCCACCCAGGAGTTCGGGGGGGGACCCAGCAGTGCCCCAAAGGACCCAGGAGTTCAGGGGGGAACCCAGGAGTGCCCCAAAGGATCCAGAGTTCAGGAGGGGACCCAGGAGTGCCCCAAAGGACCCAGGAGTTCAGGAGGGGACCCAGCAGTGCCTCAAAGGACCCAGGAGTTCAGGGGGGAACCCAGGAGTGCCCCAAAGGATCCAGAGTTCAGGAGGGGACCCAGGAGTGCCCCAAAGGACCCAGGAGTTCAGGAGGGGACCCAGGAGTGCCCCAAAGGACCCAGGAGTTCAGGAGGGGACCCAGCAGTGCCCCAAAGGACCCAGGAGTTCAGGGGGGAACCCAGGAGTGCCCCAAAGGACCCAGAAGTGCCCCAAAGGACCCAGGAGTGCCCCAAAGGACCCAGGAGTTCAGGAGGGGACCCAGCAGTGCCCCAAAGGACCCAGGAGATCAGGGGGGAACCCAGAAGTTCAGGAGGGGACCGAGGAGTACCCCAAAGGATCCAGAGTTCAGGAAGGGACCCAGGAGTTCGGGAGGGGACCCACCCAGGAGTTCGGGAGGGGACCCACCCAGGAGTTCGGGGGGGGACCGAAGAGTTCAGAAGGCGAACCAGGAGTGCCCCAAAGGACCCAGGTGTGCCCCAATGTACCCAGGAGTTCAGGAGGGGACCCAGCAGTGCCCCAAAGGACCCAGGAGTTCAGGGGGGAACCCAGGAGTTTGGAGGGGATCCAGGAGTGCCCCAAGGTACCCAGGAGTTCAGGGGGGAACCCAGGAGTTCGGAGGGGACCCAGATGTTCAGGAGGGGACCCAGAAGTTCAGGAGGGGACCGAGGAGTACCCCAAAGCATCCAGTCTCCAGGAGGGGACCCAGGAGTGCCCCAAAGGATCCAGAGTTCAGGAAGGGACCCAAGAGTTCAGGAGGGGACCCACCCAGGTGTTCAGGGGGGGACCGGGAGTTCAGGGGGGGACCTAGGAGTTCAGGGGGTAACCCAGGAGTTTAGGAGAGGACCCAGGAGTTCAGGAGAGGACCCAGGAGTGCCCCAAAGGACCCAGGAGTTCAGGGTGAATCCAGGAGTTCAGGAGGGACCCACCCAGGATTTCGGGAGGGGACCCAACCAGGAGTTCGGGAGGGGACCCAGCAGTGCCCCAAAGGACCCAGGAGTTCAGGGGGGAACCCAGGAGTGCCCCAAAGGATCCAGAGTTCAGGAGGGGACCCAGGAGTGCCCCAAAGGACCCAGGAGTTCAGGAGGGGACCCAGGAGTGCCCCAAAGGACCCAGGAGTTCAGGAGGGGACCCAGCAGTGCCCCAAAGGACCCAGGAGTTCAGGGGGGAACCCAGGAGTGCCCCAAAGGACCCAGGAGTGCCCCAAAGGACCCAGGAGTTCAGGAGGGGACCCAGCAGTGCCCCAAAGGACCCAGGAGATCAGGGGGGAACCCAGAAGTTCAGGAGGGGACCGAGGAGTACTTCAAAGGATCCAGAGTTCAGGAAGGGACCCAGGAGTTCGGGAGGGGACCCACCCAGGAGTTCGGGAGGGGACCCACCCAGGAGTTCGGGAGGGGACCCACCCAGGAGTTCGGGAGGGGACCGAAGAGTTCAAAAGGCGAACCAGGAGTGCCCCAAAGGACCCAGGAGTGCCCCAAGGTACCCAGGAGTTCAGGAGGGGACCCAGCAGTGCCCCAAAGGACCCAGGAGTTCAGGAAGGAACCCAGGAGTTTGGAGGGGATCCAGGAGTGCCCCAAGGTACCCAGGAGTTCAGGAGGGGACCCAGCAGTGCCCCAAAGGACCCAGGAGTTCAGGAGGGGACCCAGCAGTGCCCCAAAGGACCCAGGAGTTCAGGGGGGAACCCAGGAGTGCCCCAAAGGACTCAGGAGTGCCCAAAAGGACCCAGGAGTTCAGGAGGGGACCCAGCAGTGCCCCAAAGGACCCAGGAGTTCAGGAGGGGACCCAGCAGTGCCCCAAAGGACCCAGGAGTTCAGGGGGGAACCCAGGAGTGCCCCAAAGGACTCAGGAGTGCCCAAAAGGACCCAGGAGATCAGGGGGGAACCCAGAAGTTCAGGAGGGGACCGAGGAGTACCCCAAAGGATCCAGAGTTCAGGAAGGGACCCAGGAGTTCGGGAGGGGACCCACCCAGGAGTTCGGGAGGGGACCCACCCAGGAGTTCGGGAGGGGACCCACCCAGGAGTTCAAGAGGGCCCCACCCAGGAGTTCGGGGGGGGACCGAAGAGTTCAGAAGGCGAACCAGGAGTGCCCCAAAGGACCCAGGAGTGCCCCAAAGGACCCAGGAGTGCCCCAAAGGATCCAGAGTTCAGGAAGGGACCCACCCAGGAGTTCGGGAGGGGACCCACCCAGGAGTTCGGGAGGGGACCCACCCAGGAGTTCGGGAGGGGACCCACCCAGGAGTTCGGGAGGGGACCCACCCAGGAGTTCGGGAGGGGACCCACCCAGGAGTTCAGGAGGGACCCATTCAGGAGATCAGGAGGGGACCCAGCAGTGCCCCAAAGGACCCAGGAGATCAGGGGGGAACCCAGAAGTTCAGGAGGGGACCGAGGAGTACCCCAAAGGATCCAGAGTTCAGGAAGGGACCCAGGAGTTCGGGAGGGGACCCACCCAGGAGTTCGGGAGGGGACACACCCAGGAGTTCGGGAGGGGACCCACCCAGGAGTTCGGGAGGGGACCCACCCAGGAGTTCAAGAGGTTCCCACCCAGGAGTTCGGGGGGGGACCGAAGAGTTCAGAAGGCGAACCAGGAGTGCCCCAAAGGACCCAGGAGTGCCGCAAGGTACCCAGGAGTTCAGGAGGGGACCCAGCAGTGCCCCAAAGGACCCAGGAGTTCAGGGGGGAACCCAGGAGTTTGGAGGGGATCCAGGAGTGCCCCAAGGTACCCAGGAGTTCAGGAGGGAACCCAGATGTTCAGGAGGGGACCCAGATGTTCAGGAGGGGACCGAGGAGTACCCCAAAGCATCTAGTCTTCAGGAGGGGACCCAGGAGTGTCCCAAAGGATCCAGAGTTCAGGAAGGGACCCAGGAGTTCAGGAGGGGACCCACCCAGGAGTTCGGGAGGGGACCCACCCAGGAGTTCAGGGGGGGACCGGGAGTTCAGGGGGGGACCTAGGAGTTCAGGGGTAACCCAGGAGTTCAGGAGGGGACCCAGGAGTTCAGGAGAGGATTCAGGAGTTCAGGAGAGGACCCAGGAGTGCCCCAAAGGACCCAGTTGTTCACGGTGAATCCAGGAGTTCAGGAGGGACCCACCCAGGATTTCGGGAGAGGACCCAACCAGGAGTTCGGGAGGGGACCCAGCAGTGCCCCAAAGGACCCAGGAGTTCAGGGGGGAACCCAGGAGTGCCCCAAAGGATCCAGAGTTCAGGAGGGGACCCAGGAGTGCCCCAAAGGACCCAGGAGTTCAGGAGGGGACCCAGGAGTGCCCCAAAGGACCCAGGAGTTCAGGAGGGGACCCAGCAGTGCCCCAAAGGACCCAGGAGTGCCCCAAAGTACCCAGGAGTTCAGGGGGGAACCCAGGCGTTCTGAGGGGACCCAGGAGTGCCCCAAAGTACCCAAGAGTTCAGGAGGGGACCCAGGAGTTCGGGAGGGACCCACCCAGGAGTTCAGGAGGGACCCACCCAGGAGTTCAGGAGGGGACCCAGCAGTGCTCCAAAGGACCCAGGAGTTCTGAGGGGACCCAAGAGTTCACCAAAGGACCCAAGAGTTCAGGAGTGGACCCAGGAGTGCCCCAAAGGATCCAGAGTTCAGGAGGGGACCCTCCCAGGAGTTCAGGAGGGGACCCAGCAGTGCCCCAAAGGACCCAGGAGTTCAGGGGGTAACACAGGAGTTCGGAGGGGACCCAGGAGTTCAGTAGGGAACCCAGGCGTTCTGAGGGTACCCAGGAGTTCGGGAGGGGACCCACCCAGGAGTTCGGGAGGGGACCCAGCAGTGCCCCAAAGGACCCAGGAGTTCAGGAGGGACCCACTCAGGAGTTCATGGCGGGACCCACCCAGGACTTCAGGAGGGGACCCATTCAGGAGTTCAGGAGGGGGACCAGGAGTGCCCCAAAGGACCCAGGAGTTCAGGAGGGGACACAGGATTGCCCCAAAGGATCCAGAGTTCAGGAGGGGACCCGCCCGGGAGTTCAGGGGGGGACCCGCCCGGGAGTTCAGGGGGGGACCCGCCCGGGAGTTCAGGGGGGGACCCGCCCGGGAGTTCAGGGGGGGACCCGCCCGGGAGTTCAGGGGGGGACCCGCCCGGGAGTTCAGGGGGGGACCCGCCCGGGAGTTCAGGGGGGGACCCGCCCGGGAGTTCAGGGGGGGACTGAATAATTTAGGAGGGGACTTAGGAGTTCAGGGGGTAACCCAAGAGTTCAGGAGCGGACCCAGGAGTTCAGGAGAGGACCCAGGAGTGCCCCAAAGGACCCAGGAGTTCAGGAGGGGACCCAGCAGAGCCCCAAATGACCCAGGAGTTCAGGGGGGAACCCAGGAGTGCCCCAAAGTACCCAGGAGTTCAGGAGGGGACCCAGGCATTCTGAGGGGACCCAGGAGTGCCCCAAAGGACCCAAGAGTTCAGGAGGGGACCCAGGAGTTCGGGAGGGGACCCAGCAGTGCCCCAAAGGACCCAGGAGTTCTGAGGGGACCCAAGAGTTCACCAAAGACCCAAGAGTTCAGGAGTGGACCCAGGAGGGACCCAAAGGATCCAGACTTCAGGAGGGGACCCGCCCAGGACTTCAGGAGGGGACCCGCCCAGGACTTCAGGAGGGGACCTAGGAGTTCAGGGGGTAACCCAAGAGTTCAGGAGCGGACCCAGGAGTTCAGTAGAGGACCCAGGAGTGCCCCAAGGTACCCAGGAGTTCAGGAGGGGACCCAGCAGTGCCCAAAGGACCCAGGAGATCAGGGGGGAAGCCAGAAGTTCAGGAGGGGACCGAGGAGTACCCCAAAGGATCCAGTCTTCAGGAGGGGACCCAGAAGTGCCCCAAAGGATCCAGAGTTCAGGAGGGGACCCAAGAGTTCAGGAGCGACCCACCCAGGACTTCATGGCGGGACCCACCCAGGACTTCATGGCAGGACCCACCCAGGAGTTCAGGAGGGACCCATTCAGGAGTTCAGGAGGGACCCATTCAGGAGTTCAGGAGGGGACCCAGCAGTGCCCCAAAGGACCCAGGAGATCAGGGGGGAACCCAGAAGTTCAGGAGGGGACCGAGGAGTACCCCAAAGGATCCAGAGTTCAGGAAGGGACCCAGGAGTTCGGGAGGGGACCCACCCAGGAGTTCGGGAGGGGACCCACCCAGGAGTTCGGGAGGGGACCCACCCAGGAGTTCGGGAGGTTCCCACCCAGGAGTTCGGGGGGGGACCGAAGAGTTCAGAAGGCGAACCAGGAGTGCCCCAAAGGACCCAGGAGTGCCCCAAGGTACCCAGGAGTTCAGGAGGGGACCCAGCAGTGCCCCAAAGGACCCAGGAGTTCAGGGGGGAACCCAGGAGTTTGGAGGGGATCCAGGAGTGTCCCAAAGGACCCAGGAGTTCAGGGGGGAACCCAGGAGTTCGGAGGGGACCCAGATGTTCAGGAGGGGACCCAGAAGTTCAGGAGGGGACCGAGGAGTACCCCAAAGCATCCAGTCTTCAGGAGGGGACCCAGGAGTGCCCCAAAGGATCCAGAGTTCAGGAAGGGACCCAAGAGTTCAGGAGGGGACCCACCCAGGAGTTCGGGAGGGGACCCACCCAGGAGTTCGGGGGGGGACCTAGGAGTTCAGGGGGGGACCTAGGAGTTCAGGGGGGGACCCAGGAGTTCAGGGGGGGACCCAGGAGTTCAGGGGGGGACCCAGGAGTGCCCCAAAGGACTCAGGAGCTCAGGAGGGACCCAGCAGTTCAGGAGCGGGCCCCCACAGAAGTTCACGAGGGCACCCAAGAGTTCAGGGCGGGACCCAGGAGTGCCCCAGAGGACCAAGGAGTTCAGCGGGGGACCCCAGAGTGCCCCAAAGGATCCAGAGTTCAGGAGGGAGCCACCCAGGAGTTCAGGAGGGAGCCACCCAGGATTTCGGGAGGGGACCCAACCAGGAGTTCGGGAGGGGACCCAGCAGTGCCCCAAAGGACCCAGGAGTTCAGGGGGGAACCCAGGAGTGCCCCAAAGGATCCAGAGTTCAGGAGGGGACCCAGGAGTGCCCCAAAGGACCCAGGAGTTCAGGAGGGGACCCAGGAGTGCCCCAAAGGACCCAGGAGTTCAGGAGGGGACCCAGCAGTGCCCCAAAGGACCCAGGAGTTCAGGGGGGAACCCAGGAGTGCCCCAAGTACCCAGGAGTTCAGAGGGAACCCAGGCGTTCTGAGGGGACCCAGGAGTGCCCCAAAGTACCCAAGAGTTCAGGAGGGGACCCAGGAGTTCGGGAGGGGACCCACCCAGGAGTTCGGGAGGGGACCCACCCAGGAGTTCGGGAGGGGACCCACCCAGGAGTTCGGGGGGGGACCGAAGAGTTCAGAAGGCGAACCAGGAGTGCCCCAAAGGACCCAGGAGTGCCCCAAGGTACCCAGGAGTTCAGGTGGGGACCCAGCAGTGCCCCAAAGGACCCAGGAGTTCAGGGGGGAACCCAGGAGTTTGGAGGGGATCCAGGAGTGCCCCAAGGTACCCAGGAGTTCAGGGGGTAACCCAGGAGTTCAGGAGGGGACCCAGGAGTTCAGGAGGGGACCCAGGAGTTCAGGAGGGGACCCAGGAGTGCCCCAAAGGACCCAGGAGTTCAGGGTGAATCCAGGAGTTCAGGAGGGACCCACCCAGGATTTCGGGAGGGGACCCAACCAGGAGTTCGGGAGGGGACCCAGCAGTGCCCCAAAGGACCCAGGAGTTCAGGGGGGAACCCAGGAGTGCCCCAAAGGATCCAGAGTTCAGGAGGGGACCCAGGAGTGCCCCAAAGGACCCAGGAGTTCAGGAGGGGACCCAGGAGTGCCCCAAAGGACCCAGGAGTTCAGGAGGGGACCCAGCAGTGCCCCAAAGGACCCAGGAGTTCAGGGGGGAACCCAGGAGTGCCCCAAAGGACCCAGGAGTGCCCCAAAGGACCCAGTTGTTCAGGGTGAATCCAGGAGTTCAGGAGGGACCCACCCAGGATTTCGGGAGGGGACCCAACCAGGAGTTCGGGAGGGGACCCAGCAGTGCCCCAAAGGACCCAGGAGTTCAGGGGGGAACCCAGGAGTGCCCCAAAGGATCCAGAGTTCAGGAGGGGACCCAGGAGTGCCCCAAAGGACCCAGGAGTTCAGGAGGGGACCCAGGAGTGCCCCAAAGGACCCAGGAGTTCAGGAGGGGACCCAGCAGTGCCCCAAAGGACCCAGGAGTTCAGGGGGGAACCCAGGAGTGCCCCAAAGGACCCAGGAGTGCCCCAAAGGATCCAGAGTTCAGGAAGGGACCCACCCAGGAGTTCGGGAGGGGACCCACCCAGGAGTTCGGGAGGGGACCCACCCAGGAGTTCGGGAGGGGACCCACCCAGGAGTTCGGGGGGGGACCGAAGAGTTCAGAAGGCGAACCAGGAGTGCCCCAAAGGACCCAGGAGTGCCCCAAGGTACCCAGGAGTTCAGGAGGGGACCCAGCAGTGCCCCAAAGGACCCAGGAGTTCAGGGGGGAACCCAGGAGTTTGGAGGGGATCCAGGAGTGCCCCAAGGTACCCAGGAGTTCAGGGGGGAACCCAGGAGTTCGGAGGGGACCCAGATGTTCAGGAGGGGACCGAGGAGTACCCCAAAGCATCTAGTCTTCAGGAGGGGACCCAGGAGTGTCCCAAAGGATCCAGAGTTCAGGAAGGGACCCAAGAGTTCAGGAGGGGACCCACCCAGGAGTTCGGGAGGGGACCCACCCAGGAGTTCGGGGGGGACCGGGAGTTCAGGGGGGGACCTAGGAGTTCAGGGGGTAACCCAGGAGTTCAGGAGAGGATTCAGGAGTTCAGGAGAGGACCCAGGAGTGCCCCAAATGACCCAGCTGTTCAGGGTGAATCCAGGAGTTCAGGAGGGACCCACCCAGGATTTCGGGAGGGGACCCAACCAGGAGTTCGGGAGGGGACCCAGCAGTGCCCCAAAGGACCCAGGAGTTCAGGGGGGAACCCAGGAGTGCCCCAAAGGATCCAGAGTTCAGGAGGGGACCCAGGAGTGCCCCAAAGGACCCAGGAGTTCAGGAGGGGACCCAGGAGTGCCCCAAAGGATCCAGAGTTCAGGAGGGGACCCAGGAGTGCCCCAAAGGACCCAGGAGTTCAGGGGGGAACCCAGGAGTGCCCCAAAGGACCCAGGAGTGCCCCAAAGGACCCAGGAGTTCAGGAGGGGACCCAGCAGTGCCCCAAAGGACCCAGGAGATCAGGGGGGAACCCAGAAGTTCAGGAGGGGACCGAGGAGTACCCCAAAGGATCCAGAGTTCAGGAAGGGACCCAGGAGTTCGGGAGGGGACCCACCCAGGAGTTCGGGAGGGGACCCACCCAGGAGTTCGGGAGGGGACCCACCCAGGAGTTCGGGAGGGGACCCACCCAGGAGTTCGGGAGGGGACCGAAGAGTTCAGAAGGCGAACCAGGAGTGCCCCAAAGGACCCAGGTGTGCCCCAATGTACCCAGGAGTTCAGGAGGGGACCCAGCAGTGCCCCAAAGGACCCAGGAGTTCAGGGGGGAACCCAGGAGTTTGGAGGGGATCCAGGAGTGCCCCAAGGTACCCAGGAGTTCAGGGGGGAACCCAGGAGTTCGGAGGGGACCCAGATGTTCAGGAGGGGACCCAGAAGTTCAGGAGGGGACCGAGGAGTACCCCAAAGCATCCAGTCTCCAGGAGGGGACCCAGGAGTGTCCCAAAGGATCCAGAGTTCAGGAAGGGACCCAAGAGTTCAGGAGGGGACCCACCCAGGTGTTCAGGGGGGGACCGGGAGTTCAGGGGGGGACCTAGGAGTTCAGGGGGTAACCCAGGAGTTTAGGAGAGGACCCAGGAGTTCAGGAGAGGACCCAGGAGTGCCCCAAAGGACCCAGGAGTTCAGGGTGAATCCAGGAGTTCAGGAGGGACCCACCCAGGATTTCGGGAGGGGACCCAACCAGGAGTTCGGGAGGGGACCCAGCAGTGCCCCAAAGGACCCAGGAGTTCAGGGGGGAACCCAGGAGTGCCCCAAAGGATCCAGAGTTCAGGAGGGGACCCAGGAGTGCCCCAAAGGACCCAGGAGTTCAGGAGGGGACCCAGGAGTGCCCCAAAGGACCCAGGAGTTCAGGAGGGGACCCAGCAGTGCCCCAAAGGACCCAGGAGTTCAGGGGGGAACCCAGGAGTGCCCCAAAGGACCCAGGAGTGCCCCAAAGGACCCAGGAGTTCAGGAGGGGACCCAGCAGTGCCCCAAAGGACCCAGGAGATCAGGGGGGAACCCAGAAGTTCAGGAGGGGACCGAGGAGTACTTCAAAGGATCCAGAGTTCAGGAAGGGACCCAGGAGTTCGGGAGGGGACCCACCCAGGAGTTCGGGAGGGGACCCACCCAGGAGTTCGGGAGGGGACCCACCCAGGAGTTCGGGAGGGGACCCACCCAGGAGTTCGGGAGGGGACCCACCCAGGAGTTCGGGAGGGGACCCACCCAGGAGTTCGGGAGGGGACCCACCCAGGAGTTCGGGAGGGGACCCACCCAGGAGTTCGGGAGGGGACCGAAGAGTTCAAAAGGCGAACCAGGAGTGCCCCAAAGGACCCAGGAGTGCCCCAAGGTACCCAGGAGTTCAGGAGGGGACCCAGCAGTGCCCCAAAGGACCCAGGAGTTCAGGAAGGAACCCAGGAGTTTGGAGGGGATCCAGGAGTGCCCCAAGGTACCCAGGAGTTCAGGAGGGGACCCAGCAGTGCCCCAAAGGACCCAGGAGTTCAGGAGGGGACCCAGCAGTGCCCCAAAGGACCCAGGAGTTCAGGGGGGAACCCAGGAGTGCCCCAAAGGACTCAGGAGTGCCCAAAAGGACCCAGGAGTTCAGGAGGGGACCCAGCAGTGCCCCAAAGGACCCAGGAGTTCAGGAGGGGACCCAGCTGTGCCCCAAAGGACACAGGAGTTCAGGGGGGAACCCCGGAGTGCCCCAAAGGACTCAGGAGTGCCCAAAAGGACCCAGGAGATCAGGGGGGAACCCAGAAGTTCAGGAGGGGACCGAGGAGTACCCCAAAGGATCCAGAGTTCAGGAAGGGACCCAGGAGTTCGGGAGGGGACCCACCCAGGAGTTCGGGAGGGGACCCACCCAGGAGTTCGGGAGGGGACCCACCCAGGAGTTCGGGAGGGGACCCACCCAGGAGTTCGGGGGGGGACCCACCCAGGAGTTCGGGGGGGGACCCACCCAGGAGTTCGGGGGGGGACCCACCCAGGAGTTCGGGGGGGGACCCACCCAGGAGTTCGGGGGGGGACCGAAGAGTTCAGAAGGCGAACCAGGAGTGCCCCAAAGGACCCAGGAGTGCCCCAAAGGACCCAGGAGTGCCCCAAAGGACCCAGAGTTCAGGAAGGGACCCACCCAGGAGTTCGGGAGGGGACCCACCCAGGAGTTCGGGAGGGGACCCACCCAGGAGTTCGGGAGGGGACCCACCCAGGAGTTCGGGAGGGGACCCACCCAGGAGTTCGGGAGGGACCCATTCAGGAGTTCAGGAGGGGACCCAGCAGTGCCCCAAAGGACCCAGGAGATCAGGGGGGAACCCAGAAGTTCAGGAGGGGACCGAGGAGTACCCCAAAGGATCCAGAGTTCAGGAAGGGACCCAGGAGTTCGGGAGGGGACCCACCCAGGAGTTCGGGAGGGGACACACCCAGGAGTTCGGGAGGGGACCCACCCAGGAGTTCAAGAGGTTCCCACCCAGGAGTTCGGGGGGGGACCGAAGAGTTCAGAAGGCGAACCAGGAGTGCCCCAAAGGACCCAGGAGTGCCCCAAGGTACCCAGGAGTTCAGGAGGGGACCCAGCAGTGCCCCAAAGGACCCAGGAGTTCAGGGGGGAACCCAGGAGTTTGGAGGGGATCCAGGAGTGCCCCAAGGTACCCAGGAGTTCAGGAGGGAACCCAGATGTTCAGGAGGGGACCCAGATGTTCAGGAGGGGACCGAGGAGTACCCCAAAGCATCTAGTCTTCAGGAGGGGACCCAGGAGTGTCCCAAAGGATCCAGAGTTCAGGAAGGGACCCAAGAGTTCAGGAGGGGACCCACCCAGGAGTTCGGGAGGGGACCCACCCAGGAGTTCAGGGGGGGACCGGGAGTTCAGGGGGGGACCTAGGAGTTCAGGGGTAACCCAGGAGTTCAGGAGGGGACCCAGGAGTTCAGGAGAGGATTCAGGAGTTCAGGAGAGGACCCAGGAGTGCCCCAAAGGACCCAGTTGTTCAGGGTGAATCCAGGAGTTCAGGAGGGACCCACCCAGGATTTCGGGAGAGGACCCAACCAGGAGTTCGGGAGGGGACCCAGCAGTGCCCCAAAGGACCCAGGAGTTCAGGGGGGAACCCAGGAGTGCCCCAAAGGATCCAGAGTTCAGGAGGGGACCCAGGAGTGCCCCAAAGGACCCAGGAGTTCAGGAGGGGACCCAGGAGTGCCCCAAAGGACCCAGGAGTTCAGGAGGGGACCCAGCAGTGCCCCAAAGGACCCAGGAGTTCAGGGGGGAACCCAGGAGTGCCCCAAAGTACCCAGGAGTTCAGGGGGGAACCCAGGCGTTCTGAGGGGACCCAGGAGTGCCCCAAAGTACCCAAGAGTTCAGGAGGGGACCCAGGAGTTCGGGAGGGACCCACCCAGGAGTTCAGGAGGGACCCACCCAGGAGTTCAGGAGGGGACCCAGCAGTGCTCCAAAGGACCCAGGAGTTCTGAGGGGACCCAAGAGTTCACCAAAGGACCCAAGAGTTCAGGAGTGGACCCAGGAGTGCCCCAAAGGATCCAGAGTTCAGGAGGGGACCCTCCCAGGAGTTCAGGAGGGGACCCAGCAGTGCCCCAAAGGACCCAGGAGTTCAGGGGGGAACCCAGGAGTGCCCCAAAGGACTCAGGAGTGCCCAAAAGGACCCAGGAGTTCAGGAGGGGACCCAGCAGTGCCCCAAAGGACCCAGGAGTTCAGGAGGGGACCCAGCTGTGCCCCAAAGGACACAGGAGTTCAGGGGGGAACCCCGGAGTGCCCCAAAGGACTCAGGAGTGCCCAAAAGGACCCAGGAGATCAGGGGGGAACCCAGAAGTTCAGGAGGGGACCGAGGAGTACCCCAAAGGATCCAGAGTTCAGGAAGGGACCCAGGAGTTCGGGAGGGGACCCACCCAGGAGTTCGGGAGGGGACCCACCCAGGAGTTCGGGAGGGGACCCACCCAGGAGTTCGGGAGGGGACCCACCCAGGAGTTCGGGGGGGGACCCACCCAGGAGTTCGGGGGGGGACCCACCCAGGAGTTCGGGGGGGGACCCACCCAGGAGTTCGGGGGGGGACCGAAGAGTTCAGAAGGCGAACCAGGAGTGCCCCAAAGGACCCAGGAGTGCCCCAAAGGACCCAGGAGTGCCCCAAAGGACCCAGAGTTCAGGAAGGGACCCACCCAGGAGTTCGGGAGGGGACCCACCCAGGAGTTCGGGAGGGGACCCACCCAGGAGTTCGGGAGGGGACCCACCCAGGAGTTCGGGAGGGGACCCACCCAGGAGTTCGGGAGGGGACCCACCCAGGAGTTCGGGAGGGACCCATTCAGGAGTTCAGGAGGGGACCCAGCAGTGCCCCAAAGGACCCAGGAGATCAGGGGGGAACCCAGAAGTTCAGGAGGGGACCGAGGAGTACCCCAAAGGATCCAGAGTTCAGGAAGGGACCCAGGAGTTCGGGAGGGGACCCACCCAGGAGTTCGGGAGGGGACACACCCAGGAGTTCGGGAGGGGACCCACCCAGGAGTTCAAGAGGTTCCCACCCAGGAGTTCGGGGGGGGACCGAAGAGTTCAGAAGGCGAACCAGGAGTGCCCCAAAGGACCCAGGAGTGCCCCAAGGTACCCAGGAGTTCAGGAGGGGACCCAGCAGTGCCCCAAAGGACCCAGGAGTTCAGGGGGGAACCCAGGAGTTTGGAGGGGATCCAGGAGTGCCCCAAGGTACCCAGGAGTTCAGGAGGGAACCCAGATGTTCAGGAGGGGACCCAGATGTTCAGGAGGGGACCGAGGAGTACCCCAAAGCATCTAGTCTTCAGGAGGGGACCCAGGAGTGTCCCAAAGGATCCAGAGTTCAGGAAGGGACCCAAGAGTTCAGGAGGGGACCCACCCAGGAGTTCGGGAGGGGACCCACCCAGGAGTTCAGGGGGGGACCGGGAGTTCAGGGGGGGACCTAGGAGTTCAGGGGTAACCCAGGAGTTCAGGAGGGGACCCAGGAGTTCAGGAGAGGATTCAGGAGTTCAGGAGAGGACCCAGGAGTGCCCCAAAGGACCCAGTTGTTCAGGGTGAATCCAGGAGTTCAGGAGGGACCCACCCAGGATTTCGGGAGAGGACCCAACCAGGAGTTCGGGAGGGGACCCAGCAGTGCCCCAAAGGACCCAGGAGTTCAGGGGGGAACCCAGGAGTGCCCCAAAGGATCCAGAGTTCAGGAGGGGACCCAGGAGTGCCCCAAAGGACCCAGGAGTTCAGGAGGGGACCCAGGAGTGCCCCAAAGGACCCAGGAGTTCAGGAGGGGACCCAGCAGTGCCCCAAAGGACCCAGGAGTTCAGGGGGGAACCCAGGAGTGCCCCAAAGTACCCAGGAGTTCAGGGGGGAACCCAGGCGTTCTGAGGGGACCCAGGAGTGCCCCAAAGTACCCAAGAGTTCAGGAGGGGACCCAGGAGTTCGGGAGGGACCCACCCAGGAGTTCAGGAGGGACCCACCCAGGAGTTCAGGAGGGGACCCAGCAGTGCTCCAAAGGACCCAGGAGTTCTGAGGGGACCCAAGAGTTCACCAAAGGACCCAAGAGTTCAGGAGTGGACCCAGGAGTGCCCCAAAGGATCCAGAGTTCAGGAGGGGACCCTCCCAGGAGTTCAGGAGGGGACCCAGCAGTGCCCCAAAGGACCCAGGAGTTCAGGGGGTAACACAGGAGTTCGGAGGGGACCCAGGAGTTCAGTAGGGAACCCAGGCGTTCTGAGGGTACCCAGGAGTTCGGGAGGGGACCCACCCAGGAGTTCGGGAGGGGACCCAGCAGTGCCCCAAAGGACCCAGGAGTTCAGGAGGGACCCACTCAGGAGTTCATGGCGGGACCCACCCAGGACTTCAGGAGGGGACCCATTCAGGAGTTCAGGAGGGGGACCAGGAGTGCCCCAAAGGACCCAGGAGTTCAGGAGGGGACACAGGATTGCCCCAAAGGATCCAGAGTTCAGGAGGGGACCCGCCCGGGAGTTCAGGGGGGGACCCGCCCGGGAGTTCAGGGGGGGACCCGCCCGGGAGTTCAGGGGGGGACCCGCCCGGGAGTTCAGGGGGGGACCCGCCCGGGAGTTCAGGGGGGGACCCGCCCGGGAGTTCAGGGGGGGACTGAATAATTTAGGAGGGGACTTAGGAGTTCAGGGGGTAACCCAAGAGTTCAGGAGCGGACCCAGGAGTTCAGGAGAGGACCCAGGAGTGCCCCAAAGGACCCAGGAGTTCAGGAGGGGACCCAGCAGAGCCCCAAATGACCCAGGAGTTCAGGGGGGAACCCAGGAGTGCCCCAAAGTACCCAGGAGTTCAGGAGGGGACCCAGGCGTTCTGAGGGGACCCAGGAGTGCCCCAAAGGACCCAAGAGTTCAGGAGGGGACCCAGGAGTTCGGGAGGGGACCCAGCAGTGCCCCAAAGGACCCAGGAGTTCTGAGGGGACCCAAGAGTTCACCAAAGACCCAAGAGTTCAGGAGTGGACCCAGGAGGGACCCAAAGGATCCAGACTTCAGGAGGGGACCCGCCCAGGACTTCAGGAGGGGACCCGCCCAGGACTTCAGGAGGGGACCCGCCCAGGACTTCAGGAGGGGACCTAGGAGTTCAGGGGGTAACCCAAGAGTTCAGGAGCGGACCCAGGAGTTCAGTAGAGGACCCAGGAGTGCCCCAAGGTACCCAGGAGTTCAGGAGGGGACCCAGCAGTGCCCAAAGGACCCAGGAGATCAGGGGGGAAGCCAGAAGTTCAGGAGGGGACCGAGGAGTACCCCAAAGGATCCAGTCTTCAGGAGGGGACCCAGAAGTGCCCCAAAGGATCCAGAGTTCAGGAGGGGACCCAAGAGTTCAGGAGCGACCCACCCAGGACTTCATGGCGGGACCCACCCAGGACTTCATGGCAGGACCCACCCAGGAGTTCAGGAGGGACCCATTCAGGAGTTCAGGAGGGACCCATTCAGGAGTTCAGGAGGGGACCCAGCAGTGCCCCAAAGGACCCAGGAGATCAGGGGGGAACCCAGAAGTTCAGGAGGGGACCGAGGAGTACCCCAAAGGATCCAGAGTTCAGGAAGGGACCCAGGAGTTCGGGAGGGGACCCACCCAGGAGTTCGGGAGGGGACCCACCCAGGAGTTCGGGAGGGGACCCACCCAGGAGTTCGGGAGGGGACCCACCCAGGAGTTCAAGAGGTTCCCACCCAGGAGTTCGGGGGGGGACCGAAGAGTTCAGAAGGCGAACCAGGAGTGCCCCAAAGGACCCAGGAGTGCCCCAAGGTACCCAGGAGTTCAGGAGGGGACCCAGCAGTGCCCCAAAGGACCCAGGAGTTCAGGGGGGAACCCAGGAGTTTGGAGGGGATCCAGGAGTGCCCCAAAGGACCCAGGAGTTCAGGGGGGAACCCAGGAGTTCGGAGGGGACCCAGATGTTCAGGAGGGGACCCAGAAGTTCAGGAGGGGACCGAGGAGTACCCCAAAGCATCCAGTCTTCAGGAGGGGACCCAGGAGTGCCCCAAAGGATCCAGAGTTCAGGAAGGGACCCAAGAGTTCAGGAGGGGACCCACCCAGGAGTTCGGGAGGGGACCCACCCAGGAGTTCAGGGGGGGACCGGGAGTTCAGGGGGGGACCTAGGAGTTCAGGGGGGGACCCAGGAGTTCAGGAGGGGACCCAGGAGTGCCCCAAAGGACTCAGGAGCTCAGGAGGGACCCAGGAGTTCAGGAGCGGGCCCCCACAGAAGTTCACGAGGGCACCCAAGAGTTCAGGGCGGGACCCAGGAGTGCCCCAGAGGACCAAGGAGTTCAGCGGGGGACCCCAGAGTGCCCCAAAGGATCCAGAGTTCAGGAGGGAGCCACCCAGGAGTTCAGGAGGGAGCCACCCAGGATTTCGGGAGGGGACCCAACCAGGAGTTCGGGAGGGGACCCAGCAGTGCCCCAAAGGACCCAGGAGTTCAGGGGGGAACCCAGGAGTGCCCCAAAGGATCCAGAGTTCAGGAGGGGACCCAGGAGTGCCCCAAAGGACCCAGGAGTTCAGGAGGGGACCCAGGAGTGCCCCAAAGGACCCAGGAGTTCAGGAGGGGACCCAGCAGTGCCCCAAAGGACCCAGGAGTTCAGGGGGGAACCCAGGAGTGCCCCAAGTACCCAGGAGTTCAGAGGGAACCCAGGCGTTCTGAGGGGACCCAGGAGTGCCCCAAAGTACCCAAGAGTTCAGGAGGGGACCCAGGAGTTCGGGAGGGGACCCACCCAGGAGTTCGGGAGGGGACCCACCCAGGAGTTCGGGAGGGGACCCACCCAGGAGTTCGGGAGGGGACCCACCCAGGAGTTCGGGAGGGGACCGAAGAGTTCAGAAGGCGAACCAGGAGTGCCCCAAAGGACCCAGGAGTGCCCCAAGGTACCCAGGAGTTCAGGTGGGGACCCAGCAGTGCCCCAAAGGACCCAGGAGTTCAGGGGGGAACCCAGGAGTTTGGAGGGGATCCAGGAGTGCCCCAAGGTACCCAGGAGTTCAGGGGGTAACCCAGGAGTTCAGGAGGGGACCCAGGAGTTCAGGAGGGGACCCAGGAGTTCAGGAGGGGACCCAGGAGTTCAGGAGGGGACCCAGGAGTTCAGGAGGGGACCCAGGAGTGCCCCAAAGGACCCAGGAGTTCAGGGTGAATCCAGGAGTTCAGGAGGGACCCACCCAGGATTTCGGGAGGGGACCCAACCAGGAGTTCGGGAGGGGACCCAGCAGTGCCCCAAAGGACCCAGGAGTTCAGGGGGGAACCCAGGAGTGCCCCAAAGGATCCAGAGTTCAGGAGGGGACCCAGGAGTGCCCCAAAGGACCCAGGAGTTCAGGAGGGGACCCAGGAGTGCCCCAAAGGACCCAGGAGTTCAGGAGGGGACCCAGCAGTGCCCCAAAGGACCCAGGAGTTCAGGGGGGAACCCAGGAGTGCCCCAAAGGACCCAGGAGTGCCCCAAAGGACCCAGGAGTGCCCCAAAGGACCCAGTTGTTCAGGGTGAATCCAGGAGTTCAGGAGGGACCCACCCAGGATTTCGGGAGGGGACCCAACCAGGAGTTCGGGAGGGGACCCAGCAGTGCCCCAAAGGACCCAGGAGTTCAGGGGGGAACCCAGGAGTGCCCCAAAGGATCCAGAGTTCAGGAGGGGACCCAGGAGTGCCCCAAAGGACCCAGGAGTTCAGGAGGGGACCCAGGAGTGCCCCAAAGGACCCAGGAGTTCAGGAGGGGACCCAGCAGTGCCCCAAAGGACCCAGGAGTTCAGGGGGGAACCCAGGAGTGCCCCAAAGGACCCAGGAGTGCCCCAAAGGACCCAGGAGTGCCCCAAAGGATCCAGAGTTCAGGAAGGGACCCACCCAGGAGTTCGGGAGGGGACCCACCCAGGAGTTCGGGAGGGGACCCACCCAGGAGTTCGGGAGGGGACCGAAGAGTTCAGAAGGCGAACCAGGAGTGCCCCAAAGGACCCAGGAGTGCCCCAAGGTACCCAGGAGTTCAGGAGGGGACCCAGCAGTGCCCCAAAGGACCCAGGAGTTCAGGGGGGAACCCAGGAGTTTGGAGGGGATCCAGGAGTGCCCCAAGGTACCCAGGAGTTCAGGGGGGAACCCAGGAGTTCGGAGGGGACCCAGATGTTCAGGAGGGGACCCAGAAGTTCAGGAGGGGACCGAGGAGTACCCCAAAGCATCTAGTCTTCAGGAGGGGACCCAGGAGTGTCCCAAAGGATCCAGAGTTCAGGAAGGGACCCAAGAGTTCAGGAGGGGACCCACCCAGGAGTTCGGGAGGGGACCCACCCAGGAGTTCGGGGGGGACCGGGAGTTCAGGGGGGGACCTAGGAGTTCAGGGGGTAACCCAGGAGTTCAGGAGAGGATTCAGGAGTTCAGGAGAGGACCCAGGAGTGCCCCAAATGACCCAGTTGTTCAGGGTGAATCCAGGAGTTCAGGAGGGACCCACCCAGGATTTCGGGAGGGGACCCAACCAGGAGTTCGGGAGGGGACCCAGCAGTGCCCCAAAGGACCCAGGAGTTCAGGGGGGAACCCAGGAGTGCCCCAAAGGATCCAGAGTTCAGGAGGGGACCCAGGAGTGCCCCAAAGGACCCAGGAGTTCAGGAGGGGACCCAGGAGTGCCCCAAAGGACCCAGGAGTTCAGGAGGGGACCCAGCAGTGCCCCAAAGGACCCAGGAGTTCAGGGGGGAACCCAGGAGTGCCCCAAAGTACCCAGGAGTTCAGAGGGAACCCAGGCGTTCTGAGGGGACCCAGGAGTGCCCCAAAGTACCCAAGAGTTCAGGAGGGGACCCAGGAGTTCGGGAGGGACCCACCCAGGAGTTCAGGAGGGGACCCAGCAGTGCTCCAAAGGACCCAGGAGTTCTGAGGGGACCCAAGAGTTCACCAAAGGACCCAAGAGTTCAGGAGTGGACCCAGGAGTGCCCCAAAGGATCCAGAGTTCAGGAGGGGACCCTCCCAGGAGTTCAGGAGGGGACCCAGCAGTGCCCCAAAGGACCCAGGAGTTCAGGGGGTAACACAGGAGTTCGGAGGGGACCCAGGAGTTCAGTAGGGAACCCAGGCGTTCTGAGGGTACCCAGGAGTTCGGGAGGGGACCCACCCAGGAGTTCGGGAGGGGACCCAGCAGTGCCCCAAAGGACCCAGGAGTTCAGGAGGGACCCACTCAGGAGTTCATGGCTGGACCCACCCAGGACTTCAGGAGGGGACCCATTCAGGAGTTCAGGAGGGGGACCAGGAGTGCCCCAAAGGACCCAGGAGTTCGGGAGGGGACCCACCCAGGAGTTCAGGGGGGGACCGGGAGTTCAGGGGGGGACCTAGGAGTTCAGGGGGTAACCCAGGAGTTCAGGAGGGGACCCAGGAGTTCAGGAGGGGACCCAGGAGTTCAGGAGGGGACCCAGGAGTGCCCCAAAGGACTCAGGAGTTCAGGAGGGACCCAGGAGTTCAGGAGCGGGCCCCCACAGAAGTTCACGAGGGCACCCAAGAGTTCAGGGCGGGACCCAGGAGTGCCCCAGAGGACCAAGGAGTTCAGCGGGGGACCCCAGAGTGCCCCAAAGGATCCAGAGTTCAGGAGGGACCTAGGAGTTCAGGGCGGGACCCAGGAGTTCAGGAGGGGACCCAGGAGTGCCCCAACGGACCCAGGAGTTCAGTGGGGAACCCAGGAGTTCTGAGGGGACCCAAGAGTTAAGGAGGGCATTCAAGAGTTCAGGAGGGAGCCACCCAGGAGTTCAGGAGGGAGCCACCCAGGAGTTCAGGAGGGAGCCACCCAGGAGTTCAGGAGGGAGCCACCCAGGAGTTCAGGAGGGAGCCACCCAGGAGTTCAGGAGGGAGCCACCCAGGAGTTCAGGAGGGGACTGGGGGTTCAGGGGGGGACCCAGGAGATCAGGGGGGCCCCCAAGAGCTCAGGGGGGGACTGAAGAGTTCGGGGGGGGACTGAAAAGTTCAGGAGGGGACCCACCCAGGAGTTCAAGAGGGGACCCAGCAGTTCAGGAGGGACCCAGCAGTGTTCCAAGGGACCCAGGAATTCAGGGGGGAACCCAGGAGTGCCCCAAAGGACCCACGAGTTCAGGAGGGGACTCAGGAGTTCAGGATGGGACCCAGGAGTGCCCCAAAGGATCCAGAGTTCAGGAGGGGACCCAAGAGCTCAGTGCGGGACCCAGCAGTTGAGGAGGGAACCCAGGAGTGCCCCAAAGGACCCAGGAGTGCCCCAAAGGACCCAGGAGTTAAGGAGGGCTCCCAAGAGTTCCGGGGGGGGACCCAAGAGTTCCGGGGGGGGACCCAGCAGTGGCCCAAACGACCCAGGAGTTCTGAGGGGACCCAGGAGTGCCCCAAAAAACAAAAGAGTTCAGGAGGGGACCCAGGAGTGCCCCAAAGGACCCACGAGTTCAGGAGGGGACCCAGGAGTGCTCCAAAGGACCGAAGAGTTCAGGAGGGGACCCAGGAGTTCAGGAGGGCACCCAAGAGTTCCGGGGGGGACCCAAGAGTTCAGGAGGGGACCCAGCAGTGCCCCAAGGGACCCAGGAGTTCAGGGGGGAACCCAGGAGTTCAGGAGGGGAACCCAGGAGTTCCCTAAAGGACCCAAGAGTTCAGGAGGGGACCCAGGAGTGCCCCAAAGGATCCAGAGTTCAGGAGGGGATCCAGGAGTGCCCCAAAGGATCCAGAGTTCAGGAGGGGACCCAGGAGTTCAGGAGGGCACCCAAGAGTTCCGGGGGGGACCCAAGAGTTCAGGAGGGGACCCAGCAGTGCCCCAAGGGACCCAGGAGTTCAGGGGGGAACCCAGGAGTTCCCTAAAGGACCCAAGAGTTCAGGAGGGGACCCAGGAGTGCCCCAAAGGATCCAGAGTTCAGGAGTGGACCCAGGAGTGCCCCAAAGGACCCAAGAGTTCAGGGGGGGACCCACCCAGGAGTTCAGGGGGGGACCAGGAGTTCAGGAGGGGACCCAGGAGTGCCCCAAAGGACCCAAGAGTTCAGGAGGGACCCAGGAGTTCAGGAGCGGGCCCACACAGGAGTTCAGGAGGGACCCAAGAGTTCAGGGCGGGACCCAGGAGTGCCCCAAGGACCCAGGAGTTCAGCGGGGAACCCAGGAGTGCCCCAAAGGACCCAAGAGTTCAGGAGGGCACCCAAGAGATCAAGAGGGACCCACCCAGGAGTTCAGGAGGGACCCACCCAGGAGTTCAACAGGGGACTGTGGGTTCAGGGGGGGACCCAGGAGTTCAGGAGGGTAACCAGGAGATCATGGGGGCCCCAGGAGCTCAGGGGGGACTGAAGAGTTCAGGAGGGGACCCACCCAGGAGTTCAGGAGGGGACCCAGCAGTGCCCCAAAGAACCCAGGAGTTCAGGGGGGGACCCACCCAGGAATTCACGGGGGACCCACCCAGGAGTTCAGGAGGGACCCAGGCATCCGGCTGCCCATCCTCCGCAGGTTCTGGACTTGTCACTCAATGAGGTCACAACTCTGCAGGGTTTCCCACCCCTCCACCACCTGGAGGAGCTGGATCTCCATGGAAACCATGAGAACCAAGGGGGCACTGGGAGGGACTGGGAGACACTGAGGGGTCAGTGGGGGTCAATGGGGATCAGTGCGACCGGATCAAAGGGAACTGGGGTGAACTGGTGTGAACTGGGGGTGCTGGGGTCAGGCTCTGATTGGTTCCTCCCTTTGACTCTGACCTTAGTGATTGGCGACACCTCCGCCCTCACCCCATTGGCCGCCTGCCCCCAGCTGCACCGCATCCGATTGGCCGACACGTCCTTGGCCGCCGCCCCCGATCGCTGCGCCCGCCTGGCCGAGCTCCTCCCGCAGGTGACCATCGCTCTCACCTGATTCGTCGGTGCCTCTGAAGACTCCGCCCACTCCAGCACAACCCACCTTAAAACATGGGGGGGGCAATAAATAAAGTGATGTTACCACAATGCAAGTCCGTTTGTGTGACCCCAGCCTCGTCTGGTTCTGAGCGCGTGTCTGTCAGACGGCTGCTTTACTCTTACAAGTTCACTGCTGTGTGATTATGATGGCAAAGGGCAATGCAAGATAGAAGGGTTTGTTCTGCTGGGGGTCACCACCCGCCCCCCGCGTCTGAGCGGGCCAATCAGAGGGCACGGGAGGGCTGGAGGGGCGGAGCGCTGGTGTCCGTGCGGGAATTTGTCACCGTGCGGCGTGCGTTCGACTTTGTCCTTGTCTCTGTCTGTGAGCGTGTGGGACTCCGTGTCGTGTGAGTGTTGGACTTTGCTGTGTCTATGTGTGTGCGTAGGACTCAGTGTCACTGTCCGTGTGCCGGACTTGGCATCCGTGTGGGCGCGTTAGACTCGGTGTCTATCGCTGTTGTGTGTGAGTGTCGGACTTTCTCTGTCTGTGTGTGCCAGTCTTTGTTTCTGTGAGGGCTGGACTCTGTCCGAGTGTGTGTTTGATGGAGTTTGAGCGGACCGATTGGTGAGGTTGAATGGGATCGCGTGTGCAGTTCTGGCAGGGTTTCTATTGGACAGCATGTCAGATTATTTAAATTGCCAAACTAAAAATAAAATACAAACTAAACTTCCTTGTTGTTGTTTTTTCTTCAGGTGCAGCAGTAAGGTTGTGGATGCTCTAGGGGATTTAAAAAAAAAAAACATTAAATAAATAATTCCAGTCCTCCCCTAGAGCATCCACAGCCCTACTGCTGCACCAGACTTGTAGGTATTTTGTGTGGAAAAAGAAGAGAAAACTAAATTATACATTCCAATCCATTACATGACATTACCATACCCCTAAGAAATACTCAAACAATAAACAGCCAAACACATATGAAACAAATGAGACCCTGATTATGCAAATTAAACCCCAATTATGAAAACGACCTCATTAAATACGCAAATGAGGTAAACACACCTCCTCCCCGCCACTTCACACCTCCTCCCTGGCCACTTCACAGCTCCTGCCTGGCCACTTCACACTGGGTTAGGGTTTACGGTTAGGGTTAGGTTTTTATATATCATCCCCAAGTTCAAGTTTAAGTTTTGAGTCACTAATGCTCATAACAGTCTTTCCAGGTTTTAATTGCTTCACTGTAGTAATTACCAGTTTACAGGTGGTTACAAGGCTGAGAATATATTTTTCACTGCGACTAATCGCCTTCCACAACACAGTTCCCACTTTTTCCCAGGTCTCTATTTGAAAAACTCCTAACAGGTCAGCAGGAAACCCACTGCCTCTGCACCAAATTAACAATCTTTTGAGGTTACTCTCCTCATACTTCACCCCTCTCTTAGAGAGAATATGCGAGAGGAGCCGCAGTATTTCTTCTTCTTCTTTAAAAATATTCTGCCCCATCTCCTCTCGCCCCCAGCTGCTCACCTCTTTGGGCGTCCGTTGCGATGATATCGGATCCTTTATCACTCCTCTGTCACTCCGTAGACATCAATCGGGAGTCCCACAGCCCGCGTCCCGGTCACGGTCCAGCCGAGCCGTTCCAGCTGGGGCTCGCTCCCTGCAGCGGTCGTGCGCCTTCCGTAAATTCTCCTTAGGGATCACGTCGGGGTCACCGCTTGCGAGGGCGCAAACTCACGGACTCCACGCAACTCAATACGAATTCAAGCGAAGCCATTTATTACAGAGACAAGCCTCCTTATATACGCAGTTATTTCCCAATAAGCGTCCACGTTTCAAACACGCGTCGGCTGATCAGATATCGTCCACGTTCAGGTCTTGTTATTATAGAATTACCTCACTCTCATAACAGGTGTTGTTTTTCAGCCTTCGCGCCAGTCTTGGAGTCGCTTTGTCCAGTTCAGAAATAAATCTCTATCTAACAGAAACCCATCTGCACAACAACCTTAAGAAAATCCCTTAAATCTCCCACAGGTGCTGTCATTTCTAGTTAGGGTCCAGGTGATTTTATAAGGGTGGTGGGCGGGGCCTGGGATGATCGACCCCTCCCCTCGGCAGCTTTTGAGCCGTTTAATCTACGTGGGCAGTCGTCTTTGGAGAAGCGGAGGTGTCTGTTCGAGGTACGAGCTTCAGGAGCAGCAAAGGTTCAGTAGCAGCTGTGGTAGAAAGGTTGTTTGTCATTATGTTTCATTCATTGATTCGGTTCCAGGTGCTTTGCATTTTCCCAAAATTCCTGACTACAATGGAGATGGAGTGCTGGCAGTTGTATTTCACTTTCTATCTGCTCCCTAGAAAAACTAAGTTGAGATCCATACTCGGTCTCATTGTAGCTGCAATAGCAGCAATAAAGTGCAGGTGCTGTCATTTTCAGGGAGATTCCAGGTAATTTGATAAGGGTGGTGAGGGGGTCTGGGGTGAATGACCCCGCCCCTTTCCCAGGGGTTTGTGGGAAGGGGTGGGCAGAGCCCTGGGTATTTGAGCCCCGGTCCCCAGGCAGGGAGCTCATTCTGCTCCAGAGCCTCTTCAGTGGTGGTTTTCTGCTGCTCCTTCAGCAGCTAGCAGCTTTTGAGATGTTTAATCCAAATGGGCAGATGTCTTTGGACAAGCAGAGGTGCCTGTTTGATGTAAGAGCTTCAGGAACAGCGAAGGTTTAACAACAGCTGTAGTAGAAAAGTTGTTTGTTGTTATGTTTCTTTTGTTGATTCATTTCCAGGTGCTTTGCATTTTCCCAAGATTCCTGACTACAATGGAGAGGGAGTGTTGTTTTTTGGTTTGTATTGCTGTATTAATAGTTGTTAATTTAATCTCTTCTCCTGGAAGAGGGTCTTGTCTCCAGAACCTTTGCAGCGTGCGGCGGCCCCCGGTGGATCATTCAAATGTACCTCCCAGAACTCAGCCAAGGTGAGCAACGAACCGTAGGCTACTATGGATAAATATTATTTGGGGGCTCGATAGCGTGCGTGTTCTCGCTTTCCTTACTGTAGGCGACGATGGAGAAAGCGACAACTGCGGGAAGATCTCTGTTAGCCCACGTGGCGTTTTCCTCTGTCAAAGGTGGATTCGATCCCTCAGCTCTCTGAAAGATAAGTGGAGGCATGAGGGCTGGGAAGGGGCTGGGAATCGCAGGGTGCGATTAAAGTTCTCAGACAGAAAAGCGCAGTCTAGGAGCGGTCCCCTTCAGGCAGATAAGGGGTCAGGGAACGTTACGGTGCGATGCCAGCATCTGCCGGGCAGGGCAACTCCCGCCGGCGCCTGTTGTCGTGTAGTTCGGGAAGCCCACCTCGTGCCTGTCAGACGATCCCGGGGTCTCGCTGTGCTCCGGGGGCCCAACGGGCCTCTCAGGTGCCATCCCGGGATCCGGAATGCCGGTGCTAATTGGCGTAGTGCCAATTGGGTGCTGGATTATTGTATCATCAGCCAAAAGCGTGGATGGTGCTTGCATTTTGGATGTTTCTGGTCAGTTGTGATTTATGGTGTCATTCTGGGCTGCATCAGCAGCTCTGCTCTCTACCCCTCCAGTCCTAGGGACTGGCATTTCAAGATGCTGGGAAGAAGTTCTTAGGTTGTGCCGCCATCTCCTCTGTGTGTGTGTGCGCCGGTGCCGCCGTCTCATAAGGGACTGTGATGTTCAGCTCCTTTTTCCTGGGGTTGCAGAAGAGGCTCCTTGCCTCATCACTGCCTCCCTGCAGGGCATTTGGATTGATGCCTTCTCTGGTTTTGGTGTCGCTGTCGTTGCGGAGTGTTTTTGGTGCCATTGCGGTCGTGTCGTCCATAGCGTTCTGTGGCGTCTTTGACTGCGCACGTGCACGTTCGGCTCGGAGCTGCTCTGCCCGGCGGTGTGGAGTCAGGGGCGGGTGGAGTGAGCTCTAGGAGTCCACGGTTAATCTGTTGACAGATTCAACTGTGTAGGCAAAGGTTGTACGGTCATCTGGGATGCAGTAGCTGTGGGCAGGGGAGCTGGCAGTCTGTTCCCCAGTGTTTTAGGGACTCAATTAGAGCTTCTGGTGCGATTCCTGAATAGAAAGCAGACCTGTGGAATGGTCAAGCTGTTGATGAGCATCTCAGTGACTTGTTGAATACCTTGATTTCAGATGCAGAGGGACAACATGGCACGAAAGAGCGACGGAAGAGCCGAGCAGAGCGCCGTAAGCAGGTGGGTCGGTGCATGGTGTCAGAGGGAAGATGTGCCCTCTGTCTTTATCTAAGTTGGGTTGTTTGTCTGTTTTACAGGTGTGAAACAAAGAGGAAAGCTGGGTATCGGCACTGCAGCTGCTCGGGCACGGTGAGGAACGAGTGCTGGGCCAAAGCAGCAGCTCATTTCAGGTCTTGTGTTGCTGGTGCAGGTATGAGTATCCTTTGGTTGTGTTTTACAGGTGGTAGCTGAACCTCTGTAGTCAACAGCGTTGCAGTCAAAAGCAAAGGCAGCCAGGTGGGCGAGCGGCCAAGGTAAAGGAGCGGGAGATGGAATTGTCTGTGGGCAGGCCGTTTTCAGGCAGCGTCAGAGTAGATGCCTTTGTTTTTGCAGGTGCCGCGGACCACCTCGGAGGGGCGAAGCTGCACGCCGACCAGCAGCCGAGAAGGTGAGGCGGTGGTGGGTGTCAAGGAGCCCGGTGTCTCGGTTCAGCATTTCCTTCTTGTTTTGCAGGCTCCTTTTGGGCTCTTTGGACTCAGAGGAGCATTTCTGGTGAGCCGGGGTATGGGCGAGGAGGAGCGTGAGGCTGGGGACTCGCTCCAAGCCCTACAGTTCTTTTGTTTCCCAATGTCTTAGGTGCCACGAGCAATGAGGGTTTGTGACCGCACCGGTGGCACGACGCGCCGAACAGAACGCCAAGGAACTTAGGAGGTGGGTGTTGCGGAAGGAGCTGGCGTTTACCCCGCGATACCGTGTGCTGACACGACTTCGTAAGCGTGTGTTTTCCCGTGTTAGTGTAGATGTTGAAGAGGAACCCGGCGATGCAGGAACATCTCCGTTAGCGCACGTGGCGTTTTCTCTGTCGAAGGTGGATTCGGTCCCTCAGCCCTCTGAAAGATAAGTGGAGGCACAGGGGCTGGGAAGGGGCCGGGAGTCGCAGGGAGGCAGGTAAAGTTCTGATAAGGGGAAGGGCTGTCCAGGAAAAGTCCTCTTGGGGTGGGTAAAGGACCTAGGGAACTTTACAGTGCGATGCCAGCACGTGCCGGGCAGGGCAGCTCCAGCCTGCGTCTGCGTTGTCGTGTAGCTCGGGAAGCCTGGCTTGCACCTGTCAGACGATCCCGGGGTCTCGCTGTACTCCGGGGGCCCAACGGGCCTCTCAGGTGCCATCCCGGGATCCGGAATGCCGGTGTTAATTGGTGTAGAGCCAATCGGGTGCTGGATTCTTGTATCATCAGCCAAAAGCGTGGACGGTGCTTGCATTTTGGACATTTCTGGTCAGCAGTGACCTATGGTGTCATTCTGGGCTGCTTCAGCAGCTCTGCTCTCTACCCCTCCAGTCTAAGGGACTGGCACTTCAAGATGCTGGGAAGAAGTTCTTAGGTTGTGCCGCCGTCTCTGTGTGTGTGGGCTCCAGTGCCGCCGCAGTCTCATAAGGGGCCGTGACGTTGGGCTTTTTTTTCCTGGGGTTGCAGAAGAGGCTCCTTGCCTCATCACTGCCTCCCTGCAGGGCATTTTGATTGATGTCGTCTCTGGTTTTGGCGTCGCTGTTGTTGCGGAGCGTTGCGGTGCCGTTGCGGTCGTGTCTTCCATAGCGTTCTGTGACGCGTTTGTCTGCGCACGTGCACGTTCGGCTCGGAGCTGCTCTGCCCGGCGGTGTGGAGTCAGGGGCGGGTGGAGTGAGCTCTAGGAGTCCAGGGTTAATCTGTTGACAGATTCAGTTGTGTAGGCAAAGGTTGTGCGGTCATCTGGGATGCAGTAGCTGTGGGCAGGGGAGCTGGCAGTCCGTTCCCTAGTGTTTTAGGGACTCAATTAGAGCTTCTGGTGGGATTCCTGAATAGAAAGCAAACCTGTTGAATGGTCAAGCAGTTGATGAGCGTCTGGGTGACTTGTTGAATACCTTGATTTCAGAGGTAGAGGGATGACTTGGTACGAAAGAGCAACAGAAGAGGCGAGCAGCGCGCCATAAGCAGGTGGGTCGGTGTGTGATGCCAGTGGGAAGATGTGCCGTGTGGCTCTATGTAAGTTTGGTCATTTGTCTCTTTCATAGAAGCAAAGAGGAAACCTGGGTATTAGCACCGCAACTCCTCAGGCAAGGTGAACAATGAGCGTCAGGCCGAAGCAGCAGCTCGTTTCAGGTCCCGTGTTGCCAGTGCAGGTATGAGCGTCATTGGGTTGTGTTTTACAGGCGGCAGCTGAACCCCTGTGGTCAACGGCGTTGCAGTCAAAAGCAAGGATGGGCAGGCAGGTGGGAGAGCGGCCAAGGTAAAGGAGCTGGAGACGGGCCCGTGTACGGGCGGGCTGTTTTTGAGCAGCGTCTGAGCAGGTGCCTTTGTTCTCGCAGGTGCCGTGGACCAGCTCGGAGGGGCGAAGCTGCACGCCGGCCAGCAGCCGAGAAGGTGAGGCGGCTGTGGGTGTCGAGGAGCCCGGTGTCGCCCGGTGACTCGGTTCAGTGTTTCCTTCTTGTTTTGCAGGCTCCTTTTGGGCCCTTTGGACTCGGAGGAGCTTTTCTGGTGAACCGGGGTATGGGCGAGGAGGAGCGTGGGGCTGGGGACACGCTCCAAGCCCTACAGTTCTTTTGTTTCTCGCTGTCTTAGGCGTTACGAGCGATGAGGGTTTGTGACCGCACCCGTGACACGACGCACCGAACGGAACGCCGAGGAACTTAAGGAGGAGGTGGGTGTTGCGGGAGGAGTCGGCGTTTACCCCGCGATACCGTATGCTGGCACGGCTTAGTGAGCGTGTGTTTTCCTGTGTTACTGTAGATGTTGAAGAGGACCCCGGCAATGCAGGAACATCTCCGTTAGCGCACGTGGCGTTTTCTCTGTCGAAGGTGGATTCGGTCCCTCAGCCCTCTGAAAGATAAGTGGAGGCACAGGGGCTGGGAAGGGGCCGGGAATTGCAGGGAGGCGGGTAAAGTTCTGATAAGGGCTTTCCCTGTCCAGGAAACGTCCCCTTTGGGTGGGTTAAGGGCCCAGGGAACTTTACAGTGCGATGCCAGCACGTGCCGGGCAGGGCAGCTCCAGCCTGCGTCTGCGTTGTCGTGTAGCTCGGGAAGCCTGCCTTGCACCTGTCAGACGATCCCGGGGTCTCGCTGTACTCCGGGGGCCCAACGGGCCTCTCAGGTGCCATCCCGGGATCCGGAATGCCGGTGTTAATTGGTGTAGAGCCAATCGGGTGCTGGATTCTTGTATCATCAGCCAAAAGCGTGGACGGTGCTTGCATTTTGGACATTTCTGGTCAGCAGTGACCTATGGTGTCATTCTGGGCTGCTTCAGCAGCTCTGCTCTCTACCCCTCCAGTCTAAGGGACTGGCACTTCAAGATGCTGGGAAGAAGTTCTTAGGTTGTGCCGCCGTCTCTGTGTGTGTGGGCTCCAGTGCCGCCGCCGTCTCTGTGTGTGTGGGCGCCAGTGCCGTCGCCGTCTCATAAGGGGCCGTGACGTTGGGCTCCTTTTTCCTGGGGTTGCAGAAGAGCCTCCTTGCCTCATCACTGCCTCCCTGCAGGGCATTTGGATTGATGCCTTCTCTGGTTTTGGTGTCGCTGTCGTTGCGGAGTGTTTTTGGTGCCATTGCGGTCGTGTAGTCCATAGCGTTCTGTGGCGAGTTTGACTGCGCACGTGCACGTTCGGCTCGGAGCTGCTCTGCCCGGCGGTGTGGAGTCAGGGGCGGGTGGAGTGAGCTCTAGGAGTCCACAGTAATCTGTTGACAGATTCAGTTGTGTAGGCAAAGGTTGTGCGGTCATCTGGGATGCAGTAGCTGTGGGCAGGGGAGCTGGCAGTCTGTTCCCCAGTGTTTTAGGGACTCAATTAGAGTGTTGGGTGGGATTCCTGAATAGAAAGCAGACCTGTGGAATGGTCAAGCTGTTGATGAGCATCTCAGTGACTTGTTGAATACCTTGATTTCAGATGCAGAGGGACAACATGGCACGAAAGAGCGACGGAAGAGCCGAGCAGAGCGCTGTAAGCAGGTGGGTCGGTGCGTGGTGTCAGAGCGAAGATGTGCCTTGTGCCTTTATATTGTGTGCTGGCTTTGCTTAGTGAGTGTGTGTTTTCTTGTGTTATTGCAGATGTTGAGGAGGAACTTGGTGATGCAGGAAGATCTCCATCAGCACATGTGGTGTTTTCCTCTGTTGAAGATGGATTCGGTTTCTTGGCCCTCTGAAAGATAAGTGGAGGCTGGAGGGCTGGGAAGGGGTTGGGAACTGCCGGGAGGGGGGTAAAGTTCTCTTTGGGGCAAGGGTGTTCCAGGAACAGTCCCTTTTGGGCAGGGAACTTCACAGTGCGATGCCAGGGTGTCCTGGGCAGGGCAGCTCCAGCCTAGTGTCAGTGTTGTATTGCAGGTCGGGAGGCTTGCATTGTGCCTGCCAGACGGTCCCGGGCTCTCATCGCGCTTGAGGGACCCGACAGGCATCCCGGGCACCATCCCGGGATCCGGAACGCCGGTGCCAGTTGGCATAGCGCCAATCAGGTCCCTGTTTTCTTGTATCAGCAGCTGAAAGCGTGGATCGTTTTTGCATTTTGGATGTTTCTGCTCAGTTGTGTTTTATAGTGTCATTCTGGGCTGCATCGGCAGTTCTGCTCTGTACCCCTCCAGTCTAAGGGACTGGCACTTCTTCCCAGCGTCTTGAAGGTTTTAAGTAGCGCCGCCGTCTCCTCTGTGTGTGTGCGCGCCAGTGCCGCCGTCTCCTCTGTGTGTGTGCGCGCCAGTGCCGCCGTCTCCTCTGTGTGTGTGCGCGCCAGTGCCGCCGTCTCCTCTGTGTGTGTGCGCGCCAGTGCCGCCGTCTCCTCTGTGTGTGTGCGCGCCAGTGCCGCCGTCTCCTCTGTGTGTGTGCGCGCCAGTGCCGCCGTCTCCTCTGTGTGTGTGCGCGCCAGTGCCGCCGTCTCCTCTGTGTGTGTGCGCGCCAGTGCCGCCGTCTTATAAGGGGCCGTGACGTTCGGCTCCTTTGTTTTCTGGGGTTGCAGTGGAGGCTCCTCGCCACACCAGTGCCCCCCTGCAGGTTTTTTTGATCGATGCCTCTCTGATTGGGAGTTGTTCCTATTGTTGGGTGTTGTTGGTGTTGTTGACATGATGTCGCCTGTAACGTTCTGTGACGCGTTTGTCTGCGCACGTGCACATTCGGCTCGGAGCTGCTCTGCCCGGCGGTGTGGAGTCAGGGGCGGGTGGAGTGAGCTCTAGGAGTCCAGGGTTAATCTGTTGACAGATTCAGTTGTGTAGGCAAAGGTTGTGCGGTCATCTGGGATGCAGTAGCTGTGGGCAGGGGAGCTGGCAGTCCGTTCCCTAGTGTTTTAGGGACTCAATTAGAGCTTCTGGTGGGATTCCTGAATAGAAAGCAAACCTGTTGAATGGTCAAGCAGTTGATGAGCGTCTGGGTGACTTGTTGAATACCTTGATTTCAGAGGTAGAGGGATGACTTGGTACGAAAGAGCAACAGAAGAGGCGAGCAGCGCGCCATAAGCAGGTGGGTCGGTGTGTGATGCCAGCGGGAAGATGTGCCGTGTGGCTCTATGTAAGTTTGGTCATTTGTCTCTTTCATAGAAGCGAAGAGGAAACCTGGGTATTAGCACCGCAACTCCTCAGGCAAGGTGAACAATGAGCGTCGGGCCGAAGCAGCAGCTCGTTTCAGGTCCCGTGTTGCCAGTGCAGGTATGAGCGTCATTGGGTTGTGTTTTACAGGCGGCAGCTGAACCCCTGTGGTCAACGGCGTTGCAGTCAAAAGCAAGGATGGGCAGGCAGGTGGGAGAGCGGCCAAGGTAAAGGAGCTGGAGACGGGCCCGTGTACGGGCGGGCTGTTTTTGAGCAGCGTCTGAGCAGGTGCCTTTGTTCTCGCAGGTGCCGTGGACCAGCTCGGAGGGGCGAAGCTGCACGCCGGCCAGCAGCCGAGAAGGTGAGGCGGCTGTGGGTGTCGAGGAGCCCGGTGTCGCCCGGTGACTCGGTTCAGTGTTTCCTTCTTGTTTTGCAGGATCCTTTTGGGCCCTTTGGACTCGGAGGAGCTTTTCTGGTGAACCGGGGTATGGGCGAGGAGGAGCGTGGGGCTGGGGACACGCTCCAAGCCCTACAGTTCTTTTGTTTCTCGCTGTCTTAGGCGTTACGAGCGATGAGGGTTTGTGACCGCACCCGTGACACGACGCACCGAACGGAACGCCGAGGAACTTAAGGAGGAGGTGGGTGTTGCGGGAGGAGTCGGCGTTTACCCCGCGATACCGTATGCTGGCACGGCTTAGTGAGCGTGTGTTTTCCTGTGTTACTGTAGATGTTGAAGAGGACCCCGGCAATGCAGGAACATCTCCGTTAGCGCACGTGGCGTTTTCTCTGTCGAAGGTGGATTCGGTCCCTCAGCCCTCTGAAAGATAAGTGGAGGCACAGGGGCTGGGAAGGGGCCGGGAATTGCAGGGAGGCGGGTAAAGTTCTGATAAGGGCTTTCCCTGTCCAGGAAACGTCCCCTTTGGGTGGGTTAAGGGCCCAGGGAACTTTACAGTGCGATGCCAGCACGTGCCGGGCAGGGCAGCTCCAGCCTGCGTCTGCGTTGTCGTGTAGCTCGGGAAGCCTGCCTTGCACCTGTCAGACGATCCCGGGGTCTCGCTGTACTCCGGGGGCCCAACGGGCCTCTCAGGTGCCATCCCGGGATCCGGAATGCCGGTGTTAATTGGTGTAGAGCCAATCGGGTGCTGGATTCTTGTATCATCAGCCAAAAGCGTGGACGGTGCTTGCATTTTGGACATTTCTGGTCAGCAGTGACCTATGGTGTCATTCTGGGCTGCTTCAGCAGCTCTGCTCTCTACCCCTCCAGTCTAAGGGACTGGCACTTCAAGATGCTGGGAAGAAGTTCTTAGGTTGTGCCGCCGTCTCTGTGTGTGTGGGCTCCAGTGCCGCCGCCGTCTCTGTGTGTGTGGGCGCCAGTGCCGTCGCCGTCTCATAAGGGGCCGTGACGTTGGGCTCCTTTTTCCTGGGGTTGCAGAAGAGCCTCCTTGCCTCATCACTGCCTCCCTGCAGGGCATTTGGATTGATGCCTTCTCTGGTTTTGGTGTCGCTGTCGTTGCGGAGTGTTTTTGGTGCCATTGCGGTCGTGTAGTCCATAGCGTTCTGTGGCGAGTTTGACTGCGCACGTGCACGTTCGGCTCGGAGCTGCTCTGCCCGGCGGTGTGGAGTCAGGGGCGGGTGGAGTGAGCTCTAGGAGTCCACGGTAATCTGTTGACAGATTCAGTTGTGTAGGCAAAGGTTGTGCGGTCATCTGGGATGCAGTAGCTGTGGGCAGGGGAGCTGGCAGTCTGTTCCCCAGTGTTTTAGGGACTCAATTAGAGTGTTGGGTGGGATTCCTGAATAGAAAGCAGACCTGTGGAATGGTCAAGCTGTTGATGAGCATCTCAGTGACTTGTTGAATACCTTGATTTCAGATGCAGAGGGACAACATGGCACGAAAGAGCGACGGAAGAGCCGAGCAGAGCGCCGTAAGCAGGTGGGTCGGTGCGTGGTGTCAGAGCGAAGATGTGCCTTGTGCCTTTATATTGTGTGCTGGCTTTGCTTAGTGAGTGTGTGTTTTCTTGTGTTATTGCAGATGTTGAGGAGGAACTTGGTGATGCAGGAAGATCTCCATCAGCACATGTGGTGTTTTCCTCTGTTGAAGATGGATTCGGTTTCTTGGCCCTCTGAAAGATAAGTGGAGGCTGGAGGGCTGGGAAGGGGTTGGGAACTGCCGGGAGGGGGGTAAAGTTCTCTTTGGGGCAAGGGTGTTCCAGGAACAGTCCCTTTTGGGCAGGGAACTTCACAGTGCGATGCCAGGGTGTCCTGGGCAGGGCAGCTCCAGCCTAGTGTCAGTGTTGTATTGCAGGTCGGGAGGCTTGCATTGTGCCTGCCAGACGGTCCCGGGCTCTCATCGCGCTTGAGGGACCCGACAGGCATCCCGGGCACCATCCCGGGATCCGGAACGCCGGTGCCAGTTGGCATAGCGCCAATCAGGTCCCTGTTTTCTTGTATCAGCAGCTGAAAGCGTGGATCGTTTTTGCATTTTGGATGTTTCTGCTCAGTTGTGTTTTATAGTGTCATTCTGGGCTGCATCGGCAGCTCTGCTCTGTACCCCTCCAGTCTAAGGGACTGGCACTTCTTCCCAGCGTCTTGAAGGTTTTAAGTAGCGCCGCCGTCTCCTCTGTGTGTGCGCGCGCCAGTGCCGCCGTCTCCTCTGTGTGTGTGCGCGCGCCAGTGCCGCCGTCTCCTCTGTGTGTGTGCGCGCGCCAGTGCCGCCGTCTCCTCTGTGTGTGTGCGCGCGCCAGTGCCGCCGTCTCCTCTGTGTGTGTGCGCGCGCCAGTGCCGCCGTCTCCTCTGTGTGTGTGCGCGCGCCAGTGCCGCCGTCTCCTCTGTGTGTGTGCGCGCGCCAGTGCCGCCGTCTCCTCTGTGTGTGTGCGCGCGCCAGTGCCGCCGTCTCCTCTGTGTGTGTGCGCGCGCCAGTGCCGCCGTCTCCTCTGTGTGTGTGCGCGCGCCAGTGCCGCCGTCTCCTCTGTGTGTGTGCGCGCGCCAGTGCCGCCGTCTCCTCTGTGTGTGTGCGCGCGCCAGTGCCGCCGTCTCCTCTGTGTGTGTGCGCGCGCCAGTGCCGCCGTCTTATAAGGGGCCGTGACGTTCGGCTCCTTTGTTTTCTGGGGTTGCAGTGGAGGCTCCTCGCCACACCAGTGCCCCCCTGCAGGTTTTTTTGATTGATGCCTCTCTGATTGGGAGTTGTTCCCATTGTTGGGTGTTGTTGGTGTTGTTGACATGATGTCGCCTGTAACGTTCTGTGGCACGTTTGTCTGCGCACGTGCACGTTCGGCTCGGAGCTGCTCTGCCCGGTGGTGTGGAGTCAGGGGCGGATGGAGTGAGCTCTAGGAGTCCATGGTTAATCTGTTGATGTGTTAAAATGTATAGCCAGAAGTCATCTGGGACGCAGTAGCTGGGGGCAGGGGAGTCGTAAGTCCTTTTAGTGGTGTTTTGCAGTCGTTAGAGAGACCATTGATGATTAGTGTTGTCTGTGGTGTGCTGTTATTTCATAGACAAAGCCTGTTTTAATGAAATCTTTTTGGTTTTTTTCTTTGCAGGTGACCACATTGTCAATATGAGTCACTTATAGAAAGGCGTTTTGTTAGGCTATGTAGCACTCATAATTATAGCCTTTACTCGATGGTAACAAAAGCAGCTACAGACTCCGATCGTCACCCATCCCATAAGGCGCGCTTTACACGTTCCCGCAGGAATAGGCTTCTGTCGCCAAAAATGCCACATTCGAGGCCGTCGGGAAGCTCCTACGGACCGTAAACCGAATCTACGGCTGCGCAGAGCCGAGTCCAGCGCGAGGTCAGTGCACAGGATCCGCTGAGAAGCAAGATGACCAGAGACTCGGCTATCGCTATTGGATGCAATCGCAGCGTAGAGGGGTGGGTGAATAGTTTGTAAGGGTATAAATACCCAGGGATTTCCACGCTCGGCTGGGACCTCAGCAGAAGAGGCAGCTCCAGTCAGCCTTCCCGCAGTACCGCTCCGTTCGGTTGGTTATTTACATGGATTTTGCCGGAGAGTTTGCCCTGATAGACCGAGGACTTAGACCATGACCCAACCGTCCCCGTGCCTCTGGAAGGGAGGTAGGGATGCCGAGGCGTAGAGCGATGCCATTCAGAAATTCAGGCTGAGCGGTATAAGGAGTCAGGTGTGCACATACAGTCCTTTGGCCATATGTCAATATAATATCTTAGGTGTTTTCCCTCTCCCCTGCACGGCCGGGAGGCCAACCGTAGATCCAGCGCAGGGCTAAGTTCGGATCCAGCCGCACCCGGGCTCCCGTCCGCAGAGGAGTTTAGAAAGTGAGGGGGTCTGATCCCAACCTCACGCCTCGACGGAAAGACCTCCCTGTAGCCTTTGGCATCTCCCGTCCACGTAGAAATCGCTCTGAATCAAGTTTCAGCTGAATTTGCTTAGCATATTCTGTCCTCCTAGTAAGCAATAGCGTCCCTCACCATTACATTCCGCCACAGCGCAAGCCGTCTAGCGCCACCCTCGGTCGGCCGCGCCCCAGTCGGTCACCCGAAACCGAGCGATGTCGGCGGGATCGCGGGCGTCGTCGGCGTTTGGCGACGGAGACGCGGGGCGAGTTTGAATTCCGGAATCTCAGAGGAAGGAGGTCGCTGTAACTGACAGGATCAGGACGCCGAGCAAGAATAGGTCACCACAGTCAAGAACTATATGAAGGATGGCAAGGGAATTAAGTGCAAAGTGTGAAGGCCCTGTCTCAAGCCAGTCTTCGGGAGAGGAAGAAGCGGTCGGCCGGGTAGATGACGCGCAGAGCGTTCGGATAGTGTGAAACCTCGAGCAAACGCGGCTCGGGGCTGTAGTTATTTGTCCTTGGAGGTTCAAATTTTTTTCCTTTTCAGGTAAATTCCAAAGTTAAAGAATAAAAAACTCCAGCTGGGGGATCCATCCCCCCCGACCGGTTTTTTTCCCTGGTCCTGGCCGATCCGCGAGGCGACATTTGTCGCCGAGGTTAGGACGCGGGCGGCCCTCGGGCTGGGGTTTCGGCAGGCAGGGCCATTTTGGAGGCTCCTGGGAACGGTGTTCCCGAGGGGCAACAGCATAGAGGGGACAACAGCTGCCATGTGAGCGTGGGGTGGGTTTGGTAGGTGAATGAGTGGTGCGCTCAGCTGTGTGATTGTGGTGCATTTGTATATTGGGGGTTGTGAGTTTTTGTCCTTGCAGGTTAATGATTTTTCCTTTTCAGGTACATTTAAAATTTCAAATAGAATAAAAAACCCCAGCCAGGGAATTTTTTTTTTTTTTTTTCCCCCCGGTCCCGGCCGCTCCGCGAGGCGACGTTCGTCGCCAAGGTTCGGACCCGGGAGGCCGTCGGACCGGGGTTTTGGCAGGCAGGGCCATTTTGGAGGCTGCTGGGAACAGCGTTCCCCACGAGCAATGGCACAGAGGGCACAATGGCTGTGATGCGTGAGGTGGCTTTGTTAGGTGAATGAGTGGTGTGGTGAGCTGTGAGATTTGGTGTGTTTGTGTTTATGGGTTGTGGGTTTTTGTCTGTGCAGGTTCATGGTTTTTCCTTTTCAGGTCCATTTAAGTTTTAAAATAGAATAAAAAAAAACCCAGCCGGGGGATTTTTTTTTTTTCCCCCGGCTGGGTGTGTGTTTTTCCCGGTCCCGGCCGCTCCGCAAGGCGATGTTGGTCGCCAAGGTTCGGATGCGGGCGACCCTCGGACCGGGGTTTTGGCAGGCAGGGCCATTTCGGAGGCTCCCGGGAACGATGTTCCTGAGGGGCGATGCGGACATGGGGCGATCGTACGAGCTGGGAGAATGGCAGCCGTGCGAGAGGGTGGTGGGTTTGGTATTGGAGTGAGTGGTGCGGTTTAGCTGTGAGGTCTGGTATGATTGTGTTTTGGGGTAGTTGTTTTCTTTGCAGGTTTATTTTGAAATTTACCTGAAAAGGAGGAAAAAACAGAAATAGGAAAACAAGCCCCTGTCAGGGGATTCTCTGTTCTCTGCCCCCCCAGGAGGGTGTTTTTTCCCCAGGTCCAGGCCGCTAGGCAAGATCAAGTTCACAGTCAGCGTTCCAATTTGGGTCCGGCTGGGACGGCAGTTTTGGAGGCGAGGGGATTGTCAAGGCTCTGGGAACAGCTTTTGAGGCCGTAGTTATTCCAGATTGCGGTCTCGGTCTGTAGCGGCCAGGAGGTTCGTTTAGGGAACGGTACCGGAAAGCCGGTCGCAATCGCCCCAGGAGCGGTCAAACTAAACGGCCCACGAGTTGGTCAGGGTCGTGATAGGGGCATGTTATCCTCCGTAAGGTGACATCAGGGATGCCGTGAGATAGAGGAGTTGGCTTTTCTGCGTAGCGTGATAAATGTAATACGTAAAATATGTAATCAAGGTACGCATTAGATGTTTCGGTTACCAGTCAGGAGGATACTCTGTAGAAGAGTCATAACAGGGAGGAGTCCATTCTGCGACGCGGTCAAAGGGACATGGTCGGGAAGAGTCCGTAAATCGCTCCGATCCGGAACAAAACTTTGTAACGGCTCCCTACCAAAGGTGATGATATTCCCCGTAGCCTTAGGCACTGTGATATATTATGTCAAAATGCTGTAATATGGGGGAGTTTTCTGTGTTATGGTCATAGTGATAAGGGAATGCTGTAATAACAAGCAGTTTGTATATGATCTTACCGTTTATTACAACTCCATGTAATTTGTTGGGTAATATTGAGTTTGAGGGGCCTAGCTTTACCTAACTCAGCTCCTTCACAAAGGTAATAAAGCAGCTGTACCTTGTTGTTGTCCGGCATCTTTTTCAGTCGGAGAAGTTTCGCGTGCGTGAGAGGCTTTGAGAGCATGTCGACGGCGAGCGCATGCCAGACTCAGTCACCATCCGTCGCGTCCACGCAGCAATTCGTCACGTGCGGCGTGCGGGTTAGACTTCGTCCGTCTCCGTCCGTGGGTGCATTGGACTTTGTGTCTATGTGTGTAGGACTTTGTCCGTGTCTATGTGCATGTGCATGCTGGACTCAGTGTCAGCCATCCATGCTGGACTTCATATGTGCATGTGGGTGTGTTGGACTTTGTCTGTATCCACATTGGAGTCTGTCTGTGTCTGAGTGTCCATTTGACGGACTTTGAGCAAGCGGACCAGTCGTTGAGGTTGAAGGGCAGTGAGTGTGCAGTTCTGGAAGGGTTTCTTTTGGATGTCGTGTCAGATTAGTTTGTCATTGCAAAGAAACTAAATAAAAATGAAATAAACTACTTGAAGAAAAAGTGAGGAAGAAAAAGAATGTATTTTATTTTTAAGTGGAGCAGTATGGCTTTGGGTGCTCTAGGGGATTTAAAAAAAATATATTTAATATAAATCCCAGTACTCCCTGCAGTCTCTGGGAGGAGGTGTGGATTGGTTTTGTTGTTTTTATGGTGGGTTTTTTTGTTGTGTTCTGGTTTTTGTAGGGGAGAAAAAGTTGTTTTTTTCCTCCCTAATTTGCATATTTAATGAGTTAATTTGCATAATTCCTGTGTAATTTGAATATTTCTGGTAGTTGAGGATTTTTTATGTTATGTGTAGTTCTGTATTTTTCTGTTGCATATTTAATTCTTATTTGTAGATGTTGTTATTTATATTCTGTAGTATGTATAGGTAAAAAGACGAAAAACTAAAAGTCTGGTGCAGCAGTAGGGGTTAGGCCATTAGCGTTAGGGTTAGGGTCAGTTAGGGTCGTTAGGGTTAGGGGTTAGGGTCGTTAGGGTTAGGGGTTAGGGTCGTTAGGGTTAGGGGTTAGGGTCGTTAGGGTCGTTAGGGTTTAGGGGTTAGGGTTAGGGTTTAGGGTTAGGGTTTAGGGTGAGGGGGTAAGGGGTTAGGGTCATTAGGGTTAGGGGGGCTAGGGTTAGGGGTTAGGGGTTTGGGGGAGGGGTCAGGGGTCAGGGTTAGGGGGTTAGGGGTTGGGGGTTGGGTTTAGATTTAGGATTAGTGTTAGGGTTAGGGGTTAGGGTTTAGGGTTATGGTTAGGGTTAGGTTTAGGGATGATGTTTAGGGTTTAGGGCATAGGGTTAGTGTTAAGGGTAGAGGTTAGGTTTAGGGTTACTGTTAGGTTAGGGTTAGGGCCGTTAGGGTTAGGGTCAGGGTTAGAGTTAGGGTTAGGGCCATTAGGGTTAGGGTCAGGGTTAGGGCCATTAGAGTTAGGGTTAGGGTTAGGGCCATTAGAGTTAGGGTTAGGGCCATTAGGGTTCGGTTAGGGTTAGGCTTAGGGTTAGGGCCATTAGGGTTGGGTTAGGGCCATTAGGGTTAGGGCCATTAGGGTTAGGGCCATTAGGGTTAGGGCCATTAGGGTTAGGGTTAGTGCCATTAGGGTCAGGGTCAGGGTTAGGGTTAGGGTTAGGGATTAGGGTTAGGGTCAATTAGGGTTAGGGTTAGGGTTTAGGATTACGCTTAGGGTTAGGATTAGGGTTAGGGTTTAGGATTACGCTTAGGGTTAGGATTAGGGTTAGGGTTTAGGATTAGGGTTAGGGTTTAGGATTACGCTTAGGGTTAGGGGTTAGGGTTAGGGTTTAGGATTACGCTTAGGGTTAGGATTAGGGTTAGGGTTTAGGATTACGCTTAGGGTTAGGGGTTAGGGTTAGGGCTACGCTTAGGGTTGCGCTTAGGGTTAGGGTTAGGGCTAGGGTTAGGGTCAGGATTAGGGTTAGGGTTAAGGTTAAGGTTAGGGTAAGTTTAAGGGGTTAGGGTTACAGTTAGGATTAGGGGTTAGGGTTAGGGTTAGGGATTAGGGTTAGGGTCGGTTAGGGTTAGGGTTTAAGATTACGCTTAGGGTTAGGGCTTAGGGTTAGATTTAGTGTTAGGGTTATGCTTAGGGTTACGATTAGGGTTAGGGGTTAGGGTTAGGATTAGGGTTAGGGTTTTGGGTTAGGGTAAGTTTAAGGGGTTAGGGTTACAGTTAGGATTAGGGGTTAGGGTTAGTGTTAGGGTTAGGGGTTTTGGTTAGGGTTAGAGTTAACGGTAGGGTTAGGGCTACGCTTAGGGTTAGGGTTAGGGTTAGGGGTTAGGGTTAGGGTTTAGGATTACGCTTAGGGTTAGGATTAGGGTTAGGGTTTAGGATTACGCTTAGGGTTAGGGCTTAGGGTTAGGGTTTAGGATTATGCTTAGGGTTAGGATTAGGGTTAGAGTTAGTGTTAGGGTTAAAGTTAGGTTTAGGTTTAGGGTTAGGGTTACGGATAGGAATAGGGTTAGGCTTAGAGTTCAAGTTAGGGGTTAGGGTTAGGGCTAGATTTAGGCTTACGGGTTAGGGGCTAGGGTTAGGGCTAGGGTTAGGGTTAGGGTTAGGGCCGTTAGGGTTAGGGTTATGGTTTTGGGTTAGGTTTAGGGTTAGGGCCGTTAGGGTTAGGGCCATTAGAGTTAGGGTTAGGGTTACGATTAGGGTTTTGGTTTAGGGTTAGGGTTGGGGTTGTTAGGGTTAGGTTTAGGGTTAATGTTAGGGTTAGGGTTTTGGGTTAGGCTTAGGCTTAGGGCCATTACGGTTGGGTTAGGGGTTAGGGTTAGGGATAGGAATAGGGTTAGGCTTAGAGTTAGGGGTTAGGGTTAGGGCTAGAGTTAGGCTTACGGGTTAGGGGTTAGGCGTAAGGGTTAGGCGTAAGGGTAGGGTTAGGGCCTTAGGGTTAGGGCCTTAGGGTTATGTTTAGGCTTAGTGTTAGGGTTAGGGGTTAGGGTTAGGTGTTAGGTTTAGATTTAGGATTAGTGTTAGGGTTAGGGTTTAGGGTTATGGTTACGGTTAGGTTTAGGGATGATGTTTAGGGTTTAGGGCATAGGGTTAGTGTTAAGGGTAGAGGTAGGTTTAGGGTTACTGTTAGGTTAGGGTTAGGGTTAGGGTTAGGGCCATTAGAGTTAGGGTTAGGGTTAGGGCCATTAGAGTTAGGGTTAGGGTTAGGGCCATTAGAGTTAGGGTTAGGGCCATTAGGGTTGGGTTAGGGTTAGGCTTAGGGTTAGGGCCATAACGGTTGGGTTAGGGGTTAGGGCCATTAGGGTTAGGGTTAGGGCCGTTACGGTTAGGGTTAGGGTTGGTTGGGGGTTAGGGTTAGGTTAGGGTTAGGGTTAGGGTTTAGAGTTAGGGTTAGGGTTATTGTTAAAGTTAGGTTTAAAGTTAGGGGTTAGGGTCAGGATTAGGGTTAGGGTTAAGGTTAGGGTAAGTTTAAGGGGTTAGGGTTACAGTTAGGATTAGGGGTTAGGGTTAGTGTTAGGGTTAGGGGTTTTGGTTAGGGTTAGAGTTAACGGTAGGGTTAGGGTTAGGGATTAGGGTTAGGGTTAGGGTCAATTAGGGTTAGGGTTAGGGTTGCGCTTAGGGTTAGGGGTTAGGGTTAGGGTCAATTAGGGTTAGGGTTAGGGTTACGCTTAGGGTTGCGTTTAGGGTTGGGCTTAGGGTTAGGGGTTAGGGTTAGGGTTAGGGTTAGGGGTTAGGGTTAGTGTTAGGGTTAGGGGTTTTGGTTAGGGTTAGAGTTAACGGTAGGGTTAGGGTTAGGGATTAGGGTTAGGGTTAGGGTCAATTAGGGTTAGGGTTACGCTTAGGGTTGCACTTAGGGTTAGGGGTTAGGGGTTAGGGTTAGGGATTAGGGTTAGGGTTAGGGTCAATTAGGGTTAGGGTTACGCTTAGGGTTGCGCCTAGGGTTAGGCTTGGGGTTAGGGTTAGGGTTAGGGATTAGGGTTAGGGTTTAGGGTTAGGGTTAGGGTTTAGGATTACGCTTAGGGTTAGGATTAGGGTTAGGGTTTAGGATTACGCTTAGGGTTAGGGCTTAGGGTTAGATTTAGTGTTAGGGTTATGCTTAGGGTTACGATTAGGATTAGGGTTAGGATTAGGGTTAAGGTTAGGGTTAGGGTTTTGAGTTGGGGTTAGGGTTAGGGTTAGGGATTCGGGTTAGGGTTACGGTCAATTACGTTTAGGGTTGCGCTTAGGGTTGCGTTTAGGGTTGCGCTTAGGGTTGCGCTTAGGGTTGCGCTTAGGGTTGCGCTTAGGGTTGCGCTTAGGGTTGCGCTTAGGGTTGCGCTTAGGGTTGCGCTTAGGGTTGCGCTTAGGGTTGCGCTTAGGGTTGCGCTTAGGGTTGCGCTTAGGGTTGCGCTTAGGGTTGCGCTTAGGGTTGCGCTTAGGGTTGCGCTTAGGGTTGCGCTTAGGGTTGCGCTTAGGGTTGCGCTTAGGGTTGCGCTTAGGGTTGCGCTTAGGGTTGCGCTTAGGGTTTAGGGTTAGGGATTAGGGTTAGGGATTAGGGTTAGGGATTAGGGTTAGGGTTACGGTCAATTAGGTTTAGGGTTAGGGTTAGGGTTACGCTTAGGGCTACGCTTAGGGTTGTGGTTAGGGTTAGGGTTAGCGGTTAGGGTTAGGGTTAGGGTTTAGGATTACGCTTAGGGTTAGGATTAGGGTTAGGGTTTAGGATTACGCTTAGGGTTAGGATTAGGGTTAGGGTTTAGGATTACGCTTAGGGTTAGGGGTTAGGGTTAGGGTTTAGGATTACGCTTAGTGTTAGGATTAGGGTTAGGGTTTAGGATTACGCTTAGGGTTAGGGCTTAGGGTTAGATTTAGTGTAGGGGTTATGCTTAGGGTTAGGGTTAGGGGTTAGGGTTAGGGTTAGGGTAAGTTTAAGGGGTTAGGGTTACAGTTAGGATTAGGGGTTAGGGTTAGGGGTTTTGGTTAGGGTTAGAGTTAACGGTAGGGTTAGGGTTAGGGTCAATTAGGGTTAGGGTTAGGGCTACGCTTAGGGTTAGGGTTAGGGGTTAGGGTTAGGGTTTAGGATTACGCTTAGGGTTAGGGTTAGGGATTAGGGTTAGGGATTAGGGTTAGGGCTAGGGTTAGGGTTAGGGCCGTTAGGGTTAGGGTTATGGTGTTGGGTTAGGTTTAGGGTTAGGGTTAGGGCCGTTAGGGTTAGGGCCATTAGAGTTAGGGTTAGGGTTAGGGTTACGATCAGGGGTTTGGTTTAGAGTTAGGGTTAGGGTTGGGGTTGTTAGGGTTAGGTTTAGGGTTAATGTTAGGGTTAGGGTTTTGGGTTAGGCTTAGGCTTAGGGTTAGGGCCATTACGGTTGGGTTAGGGTTAGGGGTTAGGGTTAGGGTTACGGATAGGAATAGGGTTAGGCTTAGAGTTAGGGTTAGGGGTTAGGGTTAGGGCTAGAGTTAGGCTTACGGGTTAGGGGTTAGGCGTAAGGGTTAGGCGTAACGGTAGGGTTAGGGCCTTAGGGTTAGGGCCTTAGGGTTAGGGCCTTAGGGTTATGTTTAGGCTTAGTGTTAGGGTTAGGGGTTAGGGTTAGGTGTTAGGTTTAGATTTAGGATTAGTGTTAGGGTTTAGGGTTATGGTTAGGGTTAGGTTTAGGGATGATGTTTAGGGTTTAGGGCATAGGGTTAGTGATAAGGGTAGAGGTTAGGTTTAGGGTTACTGTTAGGTTAGGGTTAGGGCCGTTAGGGTTAGGGTTAGGGCCATTAGAGTTAGGGTTAGGGCCATTAGAGTTAGGGTTAGGGCCATTAGGGTTGGGTTAGGGTTAGGCTTAGGGTTAGGGCCATTACGGTTGGGTTACGGGTTAGGGCCATTAGGGTTAGGGTTAGGGCCATTAGGGTTAGGGCCCTTAGGGTTAGGGTTAGGGCCATTAGGGTTGGGTTAGGGTTAGGGTTAGGGCCATTAGGGTTAGGGTCAGGGTTAGGGTTAGGGTTAGGGCCATTAGGGTTAGGGTCAGGGTCAGGGTTAGGGTTAGGGTCAGGGTTAGGGTTAGGGTTAGTGTTAGGGTTGGTTGGGGGTTAGGGTTAGGGTTAGGGTTTAGAGTTAGGGTTAGGGTTATTGGGTTAGGGTTAGGGGTTAGGGTTAGGGTTTAGGGTTAGGGTTAAGGTTAGGGTAAGTTTAAGGGGTTAGGGTTACAGTTAGGATTAGGGGTTAGGGTTAGGGTTAGGGGTTTTGGTTAGGGTTAGAGTTAACGGTTAGGGTTAGGGTTAGAGTTAACGGTTAGGGTTAGGGTTAGGGTCAATTAGGGTTAGGGTTACGCTTAGGGTTGCGCTTAGGGTTAGGGGTTAGGGTTAGGGTTTAGGATTACGCTTAGGGTTAGGATTAGGGTTAGGGTTTAGGATTACGCTTAGGGTTAGGGGTTAGGGTTAGGGTTTAGGATTACGCTTAGGGTTAGGGGTTAGGGTTAGGGTTTAAGATTACGCTTAGGGTTAGGATTAGGGTTAGGGTTTAGGATTATGCTTAGGGTTAGGGCTTAGGGTTAGATTTAGGGTTAGGGTTAGGGTTAGGGCTACGCTTAGGGTTGCGCGTTAGGGTTAGGGTTAGGGTTTAGGATTACGCTTAGGGTTAGGATTAGGGTTAGGGTTTAGGATTACGCTTAGGGTTAGGGGTTAGGGTTAGGGTTAGGGCTACGCTTAGGGTTGCGCTTAGGGTTAGGGTTAGGGTCAGGATTAGGGTTAGGGTTAAGGTTAGGGTAAGTTTAAGGGGTTAGGGTTACAGTTAGGATTAGGGGTTAGGGTTAGGGGTTTTGGTTAGGGTTAGAGTTAACGGTAGGGTTAGGGTTAGGGATTAGGGTTAGGGTCAATTAGGGTTAGTGTTAGGGCTACGCTTAGGGTTGCGCTTTAGGGTTAGGGTTAGGGTTAGGGGTTAAGGTTAGGGTTAGGGTTTAGGATTACGCTTAGGGTTAGGATTAGGGTTAGGGTTTAGGATTACGCTTAGGGTTAGGGGTTAGGGTTAGGGCTACGCTTAGGGTTGCGGTTAGGGTTAGGGTTAGGGGTTAGGGTTAGGGTTTAGGATTACGCTTAGGGTTAGGATTAGGGTTAGGGTTTAAGATTACGCTTAGGGTTAGGGCTTAGGGTTAGATTTAGTGTTAGGGTTGTGCTTAGGGTTACGATTAGGGTTAGGGTTAGGGGTTAGGGTTAGGATTAGGGTTAGGTTTTTGGGTTAGGGTTAGGGTTAGGTTTGGGGTCAGGATTAGGGTTAGGGTTAGGGTTAAGGTTAAGGTTAGGGTAAGTTTAAGGGGTTAGGGTTACAGTTAGGATTAGGGGTTAGGGTTAGTGTTAGGGTTAGGGGTTTGGGTTAGGGTTAGGGCTACGCTTAGGGTTAGGGTTAGGGTTAGGGGTTAGGGTTAGGGTTTAGGATTACGCTTAGGGTTAGGATTAGGGTTAGGGTTTAGGATTACGCTTAGGGTTAGGGTTTAGGATTACGCTTAGGGTTAGGATTAGGGTTAGAGTTAGTGTTAGGGTTAAAGTTAGGTTTAGGGTTAGGGTTAGGGTTACGGATAGGAATAGGGTTAGGCTTAGAGTTAAAGTTAGGGGTTAGGGTTAGGGCTAGATTTAGGCTTACAGGTTAGGGGCTAGGGTTAGGGCTAGGGTTAGGGTTAGGGTTAGGGCCGTTAGGGTTAGGGTTATGGTTTTGGGTTAGGTTTAGGGTTAGGTTTAGGGCCGTTAGGGTTAGGGCCATTAGAGTTAGGGTTAGGGTTAGGGTTACGATTAGGGTTTTGGTTTAGGGTTAGGGTTAGGGTTGGGGTTGTTAGGGTTAGGTTTAGGGTTAATGTTAGGGTTAGGGTTTTGGGTTAGGCTTAGGCTTAGGGTTAGGGCCATTATGGTTGGGTTAGGGGTTAGGGTTAGGGTTATTGTTACGGGGCTATTGTTGGGGCTGCAGGTTCCTCAGCAGGGAGCAGGAGGGGCAGGGCTGAGCTCTTCTCTGTGACAGTGACAGAGCCCAGGGAATGGCAGAAGATGTGCCAGGGAGGGTCAGTGGGACATGAGGAAAAGGTTCTTCACCCAGAGGTGCTGGACACTGGAACAGGTTCCCCAGGGAGGTGTCACGGCCCCAAGCCTGGGCCCCTGTATGATGTGACAGAGTGAACCTTCAGCTCCTTTGTGGATGGTGCAAAGCTGGGCAGAGGCCTTGGACAACCTCACCTGGTTCACCCTGCCCTGAGCAGGACACTGAGACAAGATGATGTTCAACCTGAGTTACTCTGTGATTCAAGGAATCTTTCCCTTGGAAAGGTTTTGGGAGAAGGAATAGGTGGAGGAACAAGAAAATAAAAAATAAACAGAGCAGTTCCTGAGAAGAATGTTTCTCTACTCAGATTGTTAGCAGGAAATCTATAATCAGCTCCCCAAACTCCCTGTTCTGCTCATTGGCCCCTGGGATTTACAGCACATTTCTTTACATCAGATTCTGCACTGAAATTTGCACTGATTGTTACAGCTTCCTCGCAGGAATCGCTTCATGTTTCCTTATAGAACCAGACGTAAACAGCCACCAGGGAATTTTTAATTAGAGGAAACAAAAAAGGAGGAAAAAAAAAGAAAACACAATAGAACTTAATGATGTTTCTCAGTTCTATGTTTAAATTCAGTATTTTCCAGTGAGGTCCGTTGCCATAACTGAAGAGTTGCCCATAGGGAGTATGAGAGCAACTGAAAGACTGAGCTGAAAGACTTCACCTGCCTGAAGCTCAAAGCAGAGTGAGAGCTGAGAGGCTCTGAATGAGCAAAGAGTGAGAGGTGAAGAACCTCTGGGGAGCAATGCAAAGTGCAAATGTCCAGACAGGTTTCTGAAAATTCATATTTTGGCAGGATAGAAATTCCACAGATATTTTATTGGAAATACTGAATTATTTCATCTGATAAAAAAAATAAGAGTGGGGAGGTTTTTGTTGTTGTTGTCATTGTTGGTTTGGTTTTGTTTTTCAGTTTTGAGGGGAGTTCTCAGGTTTTCAGGCTGAGCTCCATGATCTCACTATAAGCACCCAGTGCAAACCTCGAGAGGCCCCCGTGTACCTGAGGTGTTTGCCTGGGACTGGCAGGTATCAGACCAGACTGATGGAGCCACGTCAGTTTTGTCATTTACATCTAGTGTTCAAGAATTGTGTACTTAATTAGATAAGTTTCAGGAGTATGGGTAAAGAGGCAGGTGTGTGAAGAAGTGATAGAAGAATTTTCCAGTTTATATCATAGAATCATAGAAACATTTCAGTTGGAAGAGACTCTCAGAACCAGTGAGTCCAAACATAACCTTACTTTATCCCTAAACCATGTCCCTGAGAACCTCATCCAAACTCCTTTTAAACCCCTGCAGGCATGGTGACTGCAGCACTGCCCTGGGCAGCCTGTTCTAATGCCTGAAAACCCTTTTTGTGAATTATTTTTTCCTAAAATCCAATCTGAACCTCCTCTGGCGCAATTTGGGACCATTTCCTCTTCTCCGATCACTTGCTACTTGGGAGAAGAGAACAACATCTCCCATGCCCCATCCTCTTTTCAGGCACTGCAGAGAACGAGAACGTCTCCCCTCAGTTCCTGTTCTCCAGGCTGAACTGCCCCAGTTCCATCAACTGCTCCTCATCACACTTGTGTTCCAGACCCTCAGCAGCTTCATCACCTCCTCTGCACTCTCTCTAGTGCCTCACTGTTCTTCTTATGATGAGGGGCCCAAAACTGAACACAGGAGTCAAGGTGCGGCCCCACCAGTTCCAAGTACAGTGGCACAATCACTTCCCTCATCCCACTGGCAACACTATTCCTGATACAAGCCAGGATGCCAGTGGCCTTTTTGGCCACCTCGGCACACACTGGCTCATGTTCAGCCTCTGTTGATCAACACCCCCAGGTCTTTTTCCAACAGCAGCTTTCCAGCCGCTCTTGCCCAAGCCTGTAGTGTTGCAGGAAGTTGTTATGACCCATGTGCCTGACCCAGCACTTGGCCTCGTTGAACCTCAGACAACTGGCCTCAGTCAGCCAAGATCCCTCTGTATGGCCTTCCAACCCTCCAGCAGATCAACACTCCCACCCAATTTGGTGTCATCTGCAAACTTAATGAGGGTGCACTCAATCCCCTCATCCAGATGATTGACAAAGAGATTAAACAGAACTGGTACCAATACTGAGCCTTGGGGACACCACTTGTGACCGGTCATCAACTGGATTTGGCTCCGTTGACCACAACTCTTTGGCCCAGCCCTCCATCCAGTTCTTTACCCATCCCAGATACACCATCCAGGCCACGAGCTGCAGTTTCTCCAGGAGATGCTGTGGGATACGGTGTCAAAGGTTTTACTGAAGTCTAACGACACAACATCCACAGCCTTTCCCTCATCTACTGGGGGTGTCACCTTATCATAGAAGGAGATCAGGTTTGTCCAGAGTACCTGCCTTTCATAACCCCCTGTTGGCTGGGCCTGATCACATGATCCTCTGGTATGTGCTGCCTGATGTTACTCAAGATCACCTGCTCCATGACCTTTCCCTGCATCGAGGGCAGACTGACAGGTCTGTAGTTCCCCAGATTCTCCTTCCAGCCCTTCTTGTAGATGGGTGTCACATCTTCCAACTTCCAGTCAACTGGCATCTCCCTGATTAGCCAGGACCACAGCTAAATAAGGGGAAGTGGCTCAGTGATCGCCTCCGCCAGCTCCTCAGCACCCTTGGGTGCATCCCATGTGACCCCATAGACTTGTGGGTATCCAAGTGGTGTAGCAGGTTGCCAACCATTTCCTCTTGGATTATTTGGGCTTCATTCTGCTTCCTATCCCTGTCTTCTGGCTTGGGGTGGTGGGTACCTGGAGCACAACTGTTCTGACTTAGAGACTGAGGCAAAAAGGTATGTAATACCTCAGCCTTTCCCTTATCTTCTGTCACTATCTTTCCCTCTGCATCCATCAGGGACTGGACATCCTTTTTAGCCCTCCTGTTGTTGCTGATACATTTATAGAAACATTTCTTGTTGTCTTTAACAGCAGTAACCAGGCCTGGCTCTAGTTGGGCTTTGGCCCTTCTAGTTTCTCCCTGCATAACTTCATGGCATTCTTGTATTCCTCTTGAGTAGCCTGACACTTCTTCCAAAGACTATAAATTCTGATTTTATTCCTATGTTTCAGCCCCAGCTCTCTACTCAGACAGGCCGGCCTTCTTCCCTGCCAGTTCACCTTCTGGCACATGGGGACAGCTGCTCCTGCTCCTCTGAGATCACCTTCCTGAAGACAGACCAGCCTTCCTGGACTGCGTTGTCCTTCAGAACTGCCTCCCGAGGGTCTCTGCCAACCAGCCTTCTGAACAGGTCAATGTCTGCCCTTCAGAAATCCAAAGTAGCAGTTCTGCTGACCATCCTCCTCAAATTCAACTCCTGTCCCTTCACAGGACACCATACAGTTCACACCGTGTGTCTGAGGACGTTGTCCAGTCTCCTCTTGAACACTGTCAGGCTTGGACTGTGACCCCTCCCTGGGGATCCTGTTCAGTGTCCAGCACCTCTGGGTGAAGAACCTCTTCATCATGTCTGAACCCTGGCACGTCTTCCTTCTATTCCCTTGGCTTCTGTCATTGGTCACCAAAGACAAGAGATCAGTACCTTCTCTCCCTTCTCACTTTGCCTTGTTGAAGCTCATACAATTGGACTCAGTCAACCAAGATCCCTCAGCATCTGCAAACTTAATGAGGATGCACTCAGTGCCCTCATCCAGATCATTGATAAAGAGATTAAACAAAACTGGCCCCAATACTGAGCCCTGGGGACACCACTCGTGACCAGCCACCAATCAGATTTGGCTCTATTCACCAAAACTCTTTGGGCCTGGCCCTCCAGCCAGTTCTTTACCCATCACAGATACACCATCCAGGCCATGAGCTGCAGCTTCTCCAGGAGATGCTGTGGGATACGGTGTCAAAGGCTTTACTGCAGTCTAAGGACACAACACCCACAGCCTGTGTGGCAGATTCACTCCCCACCACAGACTTTCCCTCATCTGCTCAGCTGGTCACTTTGTCATAGAAGGAGATCAGGCTGGTCAAGCAGGACCTGCCTTTCACAAAGCCATGCTGATTGGGCCCGATTGCTCGTCTCGTATGTGTGACCTCACAGTCCTTTCCCAGCCATGTTCCTGCTGTTGGCCTATCCCCTGCAGAGGCAGAAGTGACCTCACAGTCCCCTCCACAGCCATTGGCTTCCTACTGGACTATGAGTTCCTGAGACACAAGTGACCACATGGCATTGTACCCAGCCATCACCCTGCTTGTGGTCCAGTGTGTGAGCAGATCAAACTGAGCTGCTTTCATCAAATTTATCCAATAGATTTCCTATCAAGGGTTTGAGTGGAGAAACGTTCCTCAGAGGAGCTGCTGTATTTACTCTGGGGCATTTTATATCTCACTTGAAACAGCTCTCCAAGGAAAATATTCATGGAATCCTACGATACACAGGTTGGAAGAGACCCCTGAACACCATCTCTGTCTCACCGACCTTTATGGCACCCCAAGGAACAGCTGACAGCATTTGTGCTCACTTGGGCTCATCTCACGACATGCACACAATGGACATGCACATGATGTGTATGGTTACATCTCATCTGTACAATGACACATGGACTTTTGACCTTGTATTTCATAGAATCATAGAATCTCTTGAGTTGGAAGGGGCGCACGAGGATCATCGACTCCAACTCCTGTCCCTGCACAGGACACCCCACAGGTCACACCGTGTGTCTGAGGACCTTGTCCAGTCTCTGCTTGATCACTGTCAGGTTGGGGCCCTGACTCCTCCCTGGGAAACTGTTCAGTGTCCAGCACCTCTGCAAACATGGAAACATGGACTTCTGACCTATTCATTCAGTGTAATTCCATGGAGGGACAAAGAACTCTGAGCTGGGGTGAGAGGCCAGTGCTGGAAATGGTGGTTGTGAGGGTCCAGCCCATGACAATTGCCCTGGGTGTCCAATGCACAGGGGTACAGCCCAGCCCCTGCTCTGCTGGTCCTGCAGGTCTCTGGCAGGAGGCCTGGCTCTGAGAGGACACTGCTGTGTGCCAGCCCTGCACGCACACACTGTTCAGCTGTGCCCTGGGGTTTGCATCTGTGGCCACTTTTGTGGGCATGTTCTTGAGAGAAGGTTTATAAGAAGACCTAAACCTTCAGGCCCTGCCCCGAGGAGATCACCTTTCTATCTGGAAAGGCTGTTGTGAGCCCAGCTCTGTCACAACAGTACCCATTGCCTGTCCCTGCCTGCGCTCACAGCACTGACACACAGCAGGACGGGGACCAAGCTGCCAGAGCACTCAGGCCTTGCACCAACACAAGGGATGAGAAGGAGAGTGTGGGAGTGGAACCAGAACAGCTCTGGAAGACCAAGCACTGGTGCTCTGTGGCAGTGCTGCCATGCTGGACTCTCTTCCCTTCTACCCATGCACACAGGAACTGTCCCTGCAGCTCCAAAATAGCCCTGCAGGAGGGACACAGTGAAAAACAAGTCACTATACGAACCTTTATTTTGTTTAAACAAAAGGAGAGCACGGCTCCTCATTTATACAGCCAGTGGTTATAAAAGAAAAGCAGACAGAGAATTGGAAAGGGGATGAAAACATTATAACAATAAAAAACCAACACACCAAAACAGAAAATCCAGATGACAGGCTAAGCCTGTAATAAGTTACTTTAAAACTCCTATGCAGAAGCAGACGGGCAGTTTATTACTCCAGAAAACACTTATATATGATTTTGCACAGGGCATCCTTGAGCTCCTGGTTCCTCATGCTGTAGATGAGGGGGTTCACTGCTGGAGGTAACACTGAGTACAGAACAGACACCACCAGGTCCGTGGATGTGGAGGAGAAAGAGGGGGGTTTCAGGTGAGCAAATATGCCAGTGCTGATAAACAGGGAGACCACGGCCAGGTGAGGGAGGCAGGTGGAAAAGGCTTTGTGCCATCCCTGCTCAGAGGGGATCCTCAGCACGGCCCTCAAGATCTGCACGTAGGACACCATGATGAAAATGAAGCACATAAAAGCTAAACAGCAACTGACTACAAGAATCCCAAGTTCCCTGAGGTAGGTGTCTGAGCAGGAGAGCTTGAGGATCTGGGGGATTTCACAGAAGAACTGGTCCAGGGCATTGCCCTTGCACAGGGGCAGTGAAAATGCATTGGCCGTGTGCAGCAGAGCACTGAGAAACCCAGTGGCCCAGGCAGCTGCTGCCATGTGGACACAAGCTCTGCTGCCCAGGAGGGTCCCGTAGTGCAGGGGTTTGCAGATGGCAACGTAGTGGTCGTAGGACATGATGGTGAGAAGAAAATACTCTGCTGTAGTACAGAAAAAGAAAAAAAAGATCTGGGCAGCACATCCTGTGTATGAGATGGCCCTGGTGTCCCACAGAGAGTTGGCCATGGACTTTTCTCTGTTCTCCCTTTCATAACAATTCCGGGTTTAGTTTCCTCCCGTTTCTGATCATTTCCCTGCTGCCTTGAGATTCTCCCCCTGGGAGGTGTTTCCCTGTCCATGTCTCTTCCATGTCAGTGCTCACAGACCCCATCCCACCCTCTGTGCCCTCCCCCTGGCCCTACAGATCCTGCCTGTTCACAGGGCACTGCCTGGGGGCATCTTCCTGTTTGCAGGTTGGAAAACAGGACAGGTCAGACTAAGGCTGACGGGTCCAGCCAATGGTGGAGATGAAGCCCAGGTCGAGGAGGGCGAGGTTGAGCAGGAAGAAGTACATGGGGGTCTGGAGGTCCTGGTCCCAGGCTATGGTGGTGATGATGAGGCTGTTGCCCAGGAGGGCAGCCAGGTAGATGCCCAGGAAGAGCCAGAAGTGCAAGAGCTGCAGCTCCCGTGTGTCTGTGAATGGCAGGAGCAGGAACTGGGTGATGGAGCTGCTATTGGACATCTGCAGCCTCTGGGCATAGGACACTGACAAGTTAGGGGAGATTTCTCTGAGCAAAGTCAAAGCCATTTCTCACACACCCTCCCCTGCTCCACGCTCCCTTGTCCTTTCCCAGACCTTCCTCCAGCTCCGTGTCTGAGCCCTGGGTGGTGCTGGCTAGAGGTGCCGTGAGGAGCAGGGCCTGTGCCCGCTGGCTGCCGAGGAGTCAGCCCTGCTCTGCAGCAGGGGGCATGGGAACAGGGGGCAGGGGACAGTCCTGGGGATCAGCTTTGTCGGATGGAACCAAAACAAGTCTCATCCTTTCCTAAAAAGCATTTTCTTGGTTGCAGCATCTCTGCACTTCTCTGAGGGGCTTTCAGATAACACACAGATGCTGTAGGACAGGTTTCCATCCTGGATGGAACCTCACTTCTTGGAAGGAAACCTCAGTGAAACAGACAAGGGTCCTAATGATGGCATTTGATTCAGGGAGACTCAGCTCATTCCCAGCCCCACAGCCTGCATTGCCCACAGCCCCACAGGGCAGAGCAAAGCTGGGACACGTGTTCCCATGGACACACCTGCAGGAAAGGACCCACAAGATCAGGCTGTGACTCTGCAGCTGAAACTGCCATCCCCAGAGAGCCTGAGAGCAAGAACAAGATCCCAACAGCAGTGACCCAGAGCAGGGGAGCAAGAAGGACAATGCGGTGAGGGTGGGTGTGACAGAGGACAGGGCAGAGGCAGCCGGGCACTCAGACAGCGTCACCCTTCCCCAGCTGTGCAGCCACCTCCCAGACACCAACATTGCCGGGCAGCTGCTCTCAGCCCCTGTGCTCTGCAGAGGAACTGGAGCTCTGGCTGCACAGGAGCTGCTTCATGCCTTGGAGCCCCCGGCCCTGAGGGCAGAGGCTTTGCTGGGTGGGACAGGAGGCCAGGGGGCTGCTCACTGGAGGGATCTGCACTGCAGGGGATCACAGGGACTTTTCTCTGTTCTCCCTCCCATAACAATTCCGGGTTTAGTTTCCTCTCACTTCTGATCATTTCCCTGGTGCCTGGAGATTCTCCCCCTGAGAGGTGTTTCCCTGTCCATGTCTCTTCCCTGTCAGTGCTCACAGACCCCATCCCAGCCTCTGTGCCCTCCCCCTGGCCCTACAGATCCTGCCTGTTCACAGGGCACTGCCTGGGGGCATCTTCCTGTTTGCAGGCTGGAAAACAGGACAGGTCAGACTAGGCTGACGGGTCCTGCCAAGGTGATGCAGGTGCTGTGCACAGGCAGAGGGGTGGTGAAGGGATGGTATGAGCCTTCTGGCAGATGTACTGATCACTCAGAGTTGCAGTTCAGGAGTCTCAGTGACTTGTTTAAGCATGAGAGCTCATTTTCATTTTATCCTTTCCTGCACCCCCAACCCCTTGGGATAGGAAACTGAAAAGACAGGCTCAGGAAAGCTCCTTATCTGTCAGGTAATCCTTGCATTGATCTTCTCCTTGGGGCGTCCCCTTGGAAGAATCCTGCAGGACATCTGGAGCTGTGAGCAGTGCTGACCCACAGAGTATCCTCTCAACAGCAGAAGCACCTTTCCTACCCTTATGGGGGATGCTCCTTTCCCCTGAAGCTTCTCCCTGCAGCACTGTGGGGATCTCCCCGGTCAGGCTGAGCGCTGACCCTGTCAGGCGGCAGAGTCCCTGCCCCAGCACAGCCCTGGGGTGCAGGGACCCTGCTCTGCAGGACAGCCCTGGGCACCCCTGGGTGCTCACCCGGCTTCACAGCTGTTCAGCATTGCCTGACAAGATCCCCTCCTTACAGATCCCACCAGCTGTGCCTGTGCCAGTTTTAGGAGATGCCTCCATTAGCTACAGCTGCATTGCCCTGCATGCAGAGACTTACCATGGCATGGCCTGCAAAGGCTTCTCCTCCAGTGAGCTCTCAGTCATCCTCCCAATCCTGACCACCTTTAATCTCTCTCTGCCTTGCTCGTCTCCCTGAGATCCCCAGGCAGAGCCCTCAGCCCTGCTGCGCTGTGCAGAGGAGCTGCTCCTGGGCAGAGCTGTCTCTCTGCAGCGCTGCCGCTTGCCAGGAGCTCCCTCTGTCCCAGGAGCCCAGCCCAGCTCAGCAGCACAGGAGCAGCCCAAGGCACTTTAATGACCCCCCTGGTGGGTTTGGTGCTGTGCCCATTGACCTCAGACCCTGAGGTGGAGTTGATGCAACTTCTCAAGAAGTGAAAGTCAGAATCAAACTCCAAAGTTTCTTGCAATGTTATTGGGTTGCACTGAGGGGCACAACTGAGAAACCATCCACAGAGTCGGGTTAAAACAGAAAAATGGAGGCAGAGATGACAGATCAGGAAAAGCAAAGTAAATGTCTCTCTGATGCTGAGTAAACCTGGATGTGTTTCATTAACCAAAGGGCCAAGCCCTGACCCCCAGCCCTGGGAAGGCAGATCCTGTCCATCCCACGTTGCCCAGGGCCCTTCCTGGGACAGTGTGATGTGGGTCTGTGCAAGGCCAAGGGCAGGACTATGGTCCCACACCTCCCAGGTTCCTGGCTGGGGACAAGGAGGCCATGAGGCCCCTGTGCTGGAAGGACAAGGTGTCTCCTCACAGGCATCAGAGGTGCAGACAACAGCCATAGCCAAGGGGAGAAGGAGCTCATGTCTGCTGGGGGTTTCAGCCCTTTACATCCCTTGATCATCTCCACCACAGCCTGTCCTGTGCTGTGGCATCCCCTGCACCTCTTTCCCTGCAGGCTGCAGACATCCCCCCTGCTGCCCCACCTTGCTCTTGTCTGAGCATCTTCCTTCCTTTGCTGAGATCTCTCCATCCTCCCCAGCTGCTCCTTGGAGCACAAAGCCTTGGGCTGATGCAGACTCCCTCTGCTGACCTGCTCCACCACAGCACTGCCCTTCCAGTCACATTCCTTTCTGCTCATGTTCAGCCTGGACCTCCCCAGCTGCACTTTGGGCCATTATTTCTTTCTCATGCTCTTTCCCACTATGAAGAAACCTCCACCACCTCTGAAACCACCCTTCGAGCACTCTCCGGCTACTCCTGCCCTGCTGCAGCCTCCTCAGCGCTGCTGGGCCAAAGCAGCCCAGGTCCCTCAGCATCCCACACCATGTGCACAAGGTGCTGAACCTGCCTTGGCAGAGCCCTGCACTCTCCAGTTCCTCCCTGCTTCTCCAAACTGGGAAGCCGCACACTGGCACACCCCCGTGTGTGTGGGGTCACACCAGTCCTGAACCGAATGGCATGAGAACTCCAGGTGTCTGGGTCCCCACGCTCCTCCTCATGCAGCCCCGTGTGCAGCTGCCTTGTTCATGGTGAGCGTGCGCCACGGGCTGGTGTGGGGACCTTGGAGTGCCCAGGCCCTTCTCCTCAGGGTCACTGCTCAGCATGTCAGGTCCTGCTCTATCCTGATGTGTGGGGTAATTCTCCCACCCTTATGCAGAATGTTTCACTTCTCCTTGTAAAACTGAAGAGCTTTCTGATGGGTGAATCCCAGATTTCCTCAAAGTTGTGCCTCTCCCTGGACTGAAGCTCCATTTGCTCAGCTGTTATTGTTTGCATGTAGAGGGCTTGTCCTGATGGGGGTGTGTCTCCCAAGATAACAAGATAAGGAGCTGCAGGGCACTATAAATACCATCTCCTGGAGAAACTGTGGGGTCTTGGGGGCCTGGTACTCGTAATGCCATGTCTGGACTCCAAGGGCAAGTTGTCCTTTATGTCAGAGAACTGCAGGAATGTGTGGAGCTCTGCCTGGGGACAGACAATGTCAGCTGAATTTTGAGGAGTCAGCATGAGAGGGCAGAACATCATGGGCAATGTTGTGGTCACTGCACATCAGCTGCAGACTCACTGGTCAGGAAGAGGAATTAGATGATGCCTTCTTCAAACAGATGAAAGAAGCCTCATGTTTCCAGGGCTGTGTCCTCGTGGCAGACCTGAGATATCCCAATATCTGCACGGCACCAGCCTTCCAGGAGGGTTTGGAGCTCATTGACAACATCTTCCTGACACGGGTGTCTGAGGGGTCAGTGAGGTGAGGTGCCCTGTGGGACTTCACACTTACAAACCACAAAGAGTTGGTCAGGATGGAACAGTCAGGGATGGGAAAGTGGAGCTGAGGCTCCTGGGAGATGATCACAAGGCAAAGAGCAGGATTTCAGGAGAGCAAGCTTTGGCCTGCTGAGGGACCTGCTTGGGTCCTATGGGATATGACCTTTGTGTCTGCAGTGCTTTTCTCTCACATTTCCTTCCTCCTCTCTCCCACCTGCTGTTGTGCAGCTTTTTTTACCCTTTCTCAAATTCAATATCCCAGAGGTGCTGCCAGCATCACTGAGTGGCTCAGATTTGGAAGGCGTGGGTCCATCTTGGAGCAGCTGAAATCAGTTCTGTCTGACGTTGGTGAACATGAATTGTGAAACAAGGAAGAGGTGGTGAGGGATGTGAACATCAGTGTCCACCTTGGCTGTTGTGACCAGGAAACAGTGGGGTCCCAGGCACCAGAGGGGAGGGAGGGAGGCCAGCAGCAGAGCACAGGCTGGTGGGCTCCAGAGGAGAAGACTTTGACATACTGAGGGGTGGCGACCAATAGAGGTGGTGGCATGGAAGTAGATCTGAAGAGTGAAGGAGCTCAGGAAACCTAAACAAGCCGTACAGGACAACCTGCTCCAAGCACAAGAATGATCTTTCCAAGTACCCCTGAAAAGAAGCATTTATCTCATGGGGCTGGACCAGTTCTTCTGTGAAATCCCCCACATCCTCAAGCTCTCCTGCTCACACTCCTACCTCAGGCAACTTGGGCTTATTGTGGTTGGTGTCTGTTTAGCATTTGGGTGTTTTGTGTTCATTGTGCTGTCCTATGTGCAGATCTTGAGGGCCGTGCTGAGGATCCCCTCTGAGCAGGGATGGCACAAAGCCTTTTCCACCTGCCTCCCTCACCTGGCCGTGGTCTCCCTGTTTGTCAGAACTGCCATGTTTGCCCACCTGAAACCTCCCTCCATCTCCTCCCCATCCCTGGACCTGGTGGTGTCTGTTCTGTACTCGGTGGTGCCTCCAGCAGTGAACCCCCTCATCTACAGCATGAGGAACCAGGAGCTCAAGGACGCCCTGCAGAAACATATGACTCGATTTCTTCTGAAGCTATAAACTGTATCTATCTTCTTCTACGTAAGAGTTATAGTCTAACTCTTTGCAGGTTCATCCTGTCTGCAGTACTTTTTTTCTCTATTTGTGTTTTTTTTATTGTGATAATGTTTTAAGTCCCTTTGAAATTCACTGTCTGCTCTTCTCACTGAGTGGCTGTGATGATGAGGAATGGTGCTCTCTGTGTATAAACAAAATAAAGGGCCCTTCAGGAAATATTTTTCTGCTGACATCCTAACTCCAAGGCCTTTTTGGAGCTGCAGGGACAGTTCCTGTGTGTCTGAATGGAGAGGAAAAGAGTCCAGTATGGCAGCACTGCCAGGGAGCACCAGCACTGCGTGCTCTGGCACCTTTGTCACCATCCTGCTGTGTATCACTTGTGATCGCAAGCAGGGACAGGCGATGGGGATTGTGTGGCAGAGCTGGCCTCAGAACAGCCTTTCCAGAAAGAAAGGCTTAGGTCTTCATTCAAACTTTTCTCAGAACCTCCTGCAGTGTCCTCTCACAGCCAGGCCTCCTGCCAGAGACCTGCAGGACCAGCAGAGCAGGGTCTGTGCTGTGCCCCTGTGCACTGGACACCTAACACAATCTGCCCCAATCATCATGGACTAATCCCTCACAATGTCCATTTCCATCACTGGCCTCTCACCCCAGCTCAGAGCGGTTCTTTGTCCCTCCATGGAAAGACAATGAATGAGTTGGTAAGAAGAAGAATGTTTGTGTTCTACAGATGAGATGTGTGCATGCACATCATGTACGTGAGATGAGATTAACAGAAGTGAGCACAAATGCTGTCAGATATACCGGGGGTAGCATTTTGCACCTGAGACACAGCAACCCTGTCTGTACAGACAGACTGGGGGACGAGATCTCAGAATCCCAGAATGTCAGGGATTGGAAGAGACCTGGAAAGCTCATCCAGTGCAATCCCCCAGAGCAGGAACACCCAGCTGAGGTTCCACAGGAAGGTGTCCAGGCGGGTTTGAATGTCTGCAGAGAAGGAGACTCCACAACCTCCCTGGGCAGCCTGGGCCAGGCTCTGACACCCGCACCGGGAAGAAGTTTCTTTTCATCTTTCAGTGGAACCTCCTGTGTTCCAGTTTGCACCCATTACCCCTTGTCCTATCATTGGTTGTCACCGCGAAGAGCCTGGCTACATCCTCCTGACACTCACCCTTTATATATTTATGAACACTCATGAGGTCACCCCTCAGTGTCCTCTTCTCCAGCTCCAGAGCCCCAGCTCCCTCAGCCTTTCCTCACACGGGAGATGCTCCACTCCCTTCAGCATCTTGGTGGGTGCGCTGGACTCTCTCCAGCAGTTCCCTGTCCTTCTGGAACTGAGGGGCCACAACTGGACACAATATTCCAGGTGTGGTCTCCCCAGGGCAGAGCAGAGGGGCAGGAGAACCTCTCTGACCTACTGACCACCCCCTTCTAACCCACCCCAGGTACCATTGGCCTTCCTGGCCACAAGAGCCCAGTGCTGGCTCATGGTCACCCTGCTGTCCCGAGGACCCCCAAAGCCCTTTCCCCTACACTACTCTCTAGCAGGCTGTTCCCCAACTTATACTGGAACCTGGGGTTGTTCCTGCCCAGATTCAAGACTCCACACTTGCCCTTGTTATATTTCGTTAAATTTTCCCCCACTCAACTCTCCAGCCTGTCCAGGTCTCTGATGGCAGCACAGCTTCCAGTGTCAGCCACTCCTCCCAGCTTGGTGTCACCAGCAAACTTGCTGACAGTCACTCTATTCCCTCGTCCAAATCATTGATGAGTATATTGAATAATACTGGCCCCAGCACTGCCCCCTGGGGCACTGCACTGGATCCAGGCCTCAACTGGACTCTGCCCATTGACCACAACTCTCTGGCTTCTTCCCTTCAGCCAGTTCACAGTCCACCTCACTACCCGCTCATCCAGACCGCACTCCCTCAGTTTAGCAGCAAGGTTGCTGTGGGAGACGGTGTCAAATGCTTTACTGAAGTCAAGGTAGATCACATCCACTGCTTTGCCATCATCCATCCACCTTGTTATGTCCTCATAAAAGGCTATGAGGTTGGTCAAGCACGACTTCCCCTTGGTGAAGCCATGCTGACTGCCCCTAATGACCCTCTTATCCTTGATATGCTTTGAGATGGCACCAAGGGTAAGTTGTTCCATCACCTTCCCAGGGATGGAGGTGAGGCTGACCAGTCTATAGTTACCTGGGTTCTCCTTCTTGCCCTTTTTGAAGACTGGAGTGACATTTGCTTTCCTCAAGTCTTCAGGCACCTCTCCTGTTTCCCAAGACGTGGCAAAGATGATGGAGAACGGTCCAGCAATGACCTCAGCAAGCTCCCTCAGCACCCGCGGGTGCATCCCATCCGGACCGATGGATTTATGGATGTCCAGATTGCCCAACTGCTCCCTAACCCAGTCCTCATCAACCCAGGCAAACTCCTCCATTGTCCTGCTTTCCCCATGGGTCTCAGTGGTACAGGGCTCCTCAGGACAGCCCCTGGCAGAGCAGACAGAGACAAAGAAGCATTCAGTAACTCTGCCTTCTCTGTATCTTCTGTCACCAGGGCACCCACCTCGTTCATCAGTGGGCCTACATTGCCTCTGCTGTTAGTTTTATCTGCCACGTATTGGAAAAAACTCTTCCTGTTGTCCTTGACTCCTCTCGCCAGGTTTAATTCTAAGGAGGCCTTAGCTTTCCCAGTTGCCTCCCTACACCCTCTGACAACAGCCTGATATTCTCCCCAAGTGGCCAGCCCCTCCTTCGTGATCTATAAACTCTCCTCTCCCACTTGAGCACATCCAACATCTCCCTGTTCAACCACACAGGTCTCCTGGCTCCCTTCCTTGACTTCCTACGTGTCGGGATGCTCTGATCTTGTGCCCGGTACAAACAGTCCCTGAACACTGACCAACTATCTTGGGCCCCTTTACCTTCAAGCAGCCTTGCCCAGGGGATTTCCCCCTGCAATTGCCTGAAAAGGCCAAAGTTTGCCCTGCTGAAGTCCAGGGTTGCAATTCTGCTTGCTATCCTGCTCCTGCCACAGGAGATCCTGAACTGCACCATCTCATGGTCGCTGCAGCCAAAGCAGCCCTCAACCCTTACCGCTTCAACCAGCCCCTCGTTAGTGAGGATGAGGTCCAGCAGCTCCTCGCCTAGTCGGCTCCTCTGCCCTTTCAATCAGAAAGTTCTCGTCAAGGCACTGGAGGATCTTCCTAGACTGTGGCTGGCTGGCTGAGTAGTCCTTCCAACAAACATCAGGGAAGTTAAAATCCCCCACCACAACCAGGGCCTGTGATTGCGAGGTTGCTCTCAACTGTCTGATGGCTTGTATGCCCATCTGTCACGGTCCATTCAATGATGGGCTTGTGATGGTTCTGGTCACCTTGATCTCAGAGCGCAAAATTACGGTGACCAGAATGCCAAGGGCTTATAGTTCAATCAAGCAGTGTAACTTTATTAATTTGCCCATAAAGCGGCACGCGATAGAGAGAGAGAAAGAAAAAGAAGTCCTGCCAGTCCTCCATTGTGGTTCTGGATCCTCTGGTGGGAAGATCTTCAATTGTGTCCATTCTGGAGTCACCTTTTATGCTTCTTCACCCCCCCTCGCTCCCATTGTTTGAGGCCAGTCTCCGCCTTGATTTCACAACCCAGGCTCATACTGCGCAGGCTCGAAGGGTTCACGCTTTCTTTTCCCAACGCTTATGTGGCCTGCATTCAGGGGTCCTTTTCTGGTCCATTGGGTGACCTCAGGACCCTTGGCAAGCTCCTGGGCATGCTCCTCTTCATTGGCCATTGTTTGAGGGAGCAGGTGAGGGACATGTGTAACTGAGGCTGCAGGTGAGAACACATCTTCTGGACGGCAGCTCTTGTCCCTGAGTTGAAGAGACCCTCATAACAACAGCTTTCAGGAGACAGGGGCTGGCTTGGCTGAAGCAGCAGGCAAAGTCCACACAGCAGCCATTGTAAGCAGGAGCCCCCCCATATCAGAGAAAACAGTTCAACACAATGCTTCTCCTTGGGCCTCTCTCCAAATCATCATCCAACTGTTCTTTCAGTCAGGGCCTCAGTTCTCTCAGATCACCCCAACCCAAGCATTCATTGCAGATCCCTCAACCCATTAACAATCACACAAAACCCATTGGAGATCCCCCCAAACCCAAACATGGGAGATCCCCTCAAACCCATTGGACATCCCCCAACCCATTGGAGATCCCTTAAACACATTGGAGACACCCCAAACCATACCATGGGAGATCTCCCAATGCATTGGATATCCCCTCAAACCCATTGGAGACCCCCAAAACCAACCATGGGAGTTCCCCCAACCCATTGGATATCCCCTGAAACCCATTGGAGATCCCCCCAAACCCACTGGAGATCCCCCAAAACCAACCATGGGAGATCCCTCAACCCGTTGGAGATCCCCCAATCGACTAGAGATCCACCCCAACCCATTGGAGATCCAACAACCCAACCATGGAAGATCCCCCAAACCCCTTGGAGATCCCCTAACCCATTGAAGGTCCCACCAAACCCATTGGAGATCATCCAACCCAACCATGGGAGATCTCCCCAACCCTTTGGAGATCCCCCAACCCAACCCATTGGAGATGCCACGAAACCCATTGGAGATGCCCCCAAACCCAAACATGGGAGATCCTCCAATCAATTGGACATCCCCTAACGCATTGGAGATCTCTTAAACCCGTTAAAGATCCCCCCCAACCTATTGGCGATCCCTCAACCCAACCATTGGAGATCCCCCCAAACCATGGGAGATACTCCAACTCACTGGAGACCCCCACCCAAACCCATTAGAGACCCCCTCCCCCAACCCATTGGAGATCCCCCCAATCCCGTTGGAGTTCCCCCAATTCCCTGGAGATCTCTGAAACCCACTGGAGATCCCCCAAACCCATCGGAGATCCCCCCAAACCCACTGGCAGATGTACTGATCACTCAGAGTCGCAGTGACTTGTTTTAAGCATGAGAGTTCATTTTTGTTTTATCCTTTCCTGCACCCCCACCCCTTGGGATAGGAAACTGAAAAGACAGGGTCAGGAAAGATCCTTCTCTGTCAGGTAATCCTTGCATTGTTATTGCCCTTGGAAAAATTCTGGGGGTGATCTGGAGCTGTGAGCGGTGCTGACCCACACAGCACCCCCTCCACAGCAGAGGCACCTTTACTGCCCTTATGTGGGATGCTCCTTTCCCCAGAAGCTTCTCCCCACAGCACCATGGGGATCTACCCGGTCAGGCTGAGCGCTGACCCTGGCAGGCGGCAGAGTCCATGCCCTGGCACAGCCCTGGGGTGCAGGGACCCTGCTCTGCAGGACAGCCCTGGGCACCCCTGGGTGCTCACCGGGCTTCACAGCTGTTCAACATCGCCTGACAAGATCCCCTCCTTACAGATCCCACGTGCTATGCCTGTGCTAACTCTAGGAGACGCCTCCAGGACCTACAGCTGCATTGCCCTGCATGCAGAGACTTACCATGGCATGGGCTGCAAAGGTTTCTCCTCCAGTGAGCTCTCAGTCATCCTCCCAATCCTGACCACCTTTAATCTCTCTCTGCCTTGCTCGTCTCCCTGAGATCCCCAGGCAGAGCCCTCAGCCCTGCTGCGCTGTGCAGAGGAGCTGCTCCTGGGCAGAGCTGTCTCTCTGCAGCGCTGCCGCTTGCCAGGAGCTCCCTCTGTCCCAGGAGCCCAGCCCAGCTCAGCAGCACAGGAGCAGCCCAAGGCACTTTAATGACTCCTGTGGTAGGTTTGGTGCTGTGTCCATGGACCTCAGAACCTGAGGAAAAGGTGATGAAACCTCTCAAGAAGTCAGAGTCAGATTCAAACTTCCAAGGTTGTTGTAATGTTAATGGGTCTGACTGAGGGACAAAACTGAGAAATTGTCCCCAGGGTTGTTCAGAGTAGAAAACTGAAGGCAGTGATGACTGGTCAGGAAAAGCAAAGTAAATGTCTCTCTGATGCTGAGTAAACCTGGATGTGTTTCATTAACCAAAGGGCCAAGCCCTGACCCCCAGCCCTGGGAAGGCAGATCCTCTCCCTCCCACGTTGCCCAGGGCCCTTCCTGGACAGTGTGATAAGGGGCTGTGCAAGGCCAAGGGCAGGACTATGGTCCCACACCTCCCAGGGTCCGGGCTGGGGACAAGGAGGCCATGAGGCCCCTGTGCTGGAAGGACAAGGTGTCTCCTCACAGGCATCAGAGGTGCAGACAACAGCCATAGCCAAGGGGAGAAGGAGCTCATGTCTGTTGGGGGCTTTCAGCCTCTTTACGTCCCGTGATCATCTCCACCACAGCCTGTCCTGTGCTGTGGCATCCCCTGCACCTCTTTCCCTGCAGGCTGCAGACATCCCCCCTGCTGCCCCACCTTGCTCTTGTCTGAGCATCTTCCTCCCTTTGCTGAGACCTCTGCATCCTCCCCAGCTGTTCCTTGGAGCACAAAGCCTTGGGCTGATGCAGACTCCCTCTGCTGACCTGCTCCACCACAGCACTGCCCTTCCAGTCACATTCCTTTCTGCTCATGTCCAGCCTGGACCTCCCCAGCTGCACTTTGGGCCATTATTTCTTTCTCATGCTCTTTCCCACTATGCAGAAAACCTCCACCACCTCTGAAACCACCCTTCAAGCACTCTCAGGCTACTCCTGCACTGCTGCAGCCTCCCCAGCCCTGCTGGGCCAAAGCAGCCCAGGTCCCTCAGCATCCCACACCATGTGCACAAGGTTCTGAACCTGCCTTAGCAGAGCCCTGCACTCTCCAGTTCTCCCCTGCTTCTCCAAACTGGGAAGCCGCACACTGGCACACCCCTGTGTGTGTGGGGTCACACCAGTGCTGAACCGAGTGGGATGAGAACTCCAGGTGTCTGGGTCCCCACGCTCCTCCTCATGCAGCCCCATGTGCAGCTGCCTTGTTCATGGTGAGCGTGCACCACGGGCTGGTGTGGGGACCTTGGAGTGCCCAGGCCCTTCTCCTCAGGGTCACTGCTCAGCGTGTCAGGTCCTGCTCTGTCCTGATGGATGGGTTATTGTCCCACCCTGATACAGAACTGTTCACTTCATCTTGTCAATATTCAGAGTTTTCTGATGGGTAAATACCAGATGCGAGGAGCTCTGCCTGGGGACAGACAATGTCAGCTGAAGGTTGAGGAGTCAGCATGAGAGGGCAGAACAGCATGGGCAATGTTGTGGTGACTGGACATCAGCTACAGGATCCCTGATCAGGAACAGGAATTAGATGAGGCCTCCTTCAGACAAATGAAAGAAGCCTCATGTTTCCAGGGCCATGTCCTTGTGGCAGACCTGAGATATCCCAATATCTGCAAGGTACCAGCCTTCCAGGAGGGTTTGGAGCTCATTGACAACATCTTCCTGACACGGGTGACTGAGGAGTCAGTGAGGTGAGGTGCCCTGTGGGACTTCACACTTACAAACCACAAAGAGGTGGTCAGGGATGGAACAGTCAGGGATGGGAAAGTGGAGCTGAGGCTCCTGGGAGATGATCACAAGGCAAAGAGCAGGATTTCAGGAGAGCAAGCTTGGGCCTGCTGAGGGACCTGCTTGGGTCCTATGGGACATGACCTTGGTGTCTGCAGTGCTTTTCTCTCACATTTCCTCTCTCCTCTCTCCCACCTGCTGTTGTGCAGCGGTTTTACACTTTCTCAAATACAATATCCCAGAGGTGCTGCCAGCATCACTGAGTGGCTCAGATTTGGCAAGGAGTGGGTCCATCTTGGAGCGTCTGAAATCAGCTCTGTCTGTTGTCTGTCAAACTCCTGATGTCGTCTTAGAGAGGTGACAACTGTAGCACATCAATACCTACCCCCAGTTCCAAGACTTTGCCATGTAAACCCAATAGAGAGTGACAATGTGTTGGATATTACCAGCTACATGATCATGGAGAAGAAATGGAAAAGATCTTCTGTCAGTAACTCAAGCAAGTCTCCAGTCAATGAGCAGGTTCCTATGGGGAACTGTAATTACCCTGCCATTCACTGGTCAGGCAAAACAGCAGCTGCCAACAATCCAGAGAACCTTGGGCCAACTGCTTAACAAAAGGGAGGGAATCATCTCTCCAAGTACCCATGAAAAGAAGCATTTCGCAGTATCACAGTATCACAGTATGTTTGAGATTGGAAGGGACGTCGAAAGATCATCCAGTCCAATCCCCGAGCTGGAGCAGGATCGCCTAGGTGAGGTCACATGTGAACATGTCCAGGCGGGCTTTGAATGTCTCCAGAGAAGGAGACTCCTCAATCCCCCTGGGCAGCCTGGTCCAGGCTCTGTCACCCTCACTGAGAAGAAGTTTTTTCTCAAGTTTAAGTGGAACCTCTTGTGTTCCAGCTTGATCCCATTGCCCCTTGTCCTATCATTGTTTGCCACTGAGAAGAGCCTGGCTCCATCCTCATGACACTCACCCTTTATATATTTATAAACATTAATAAGGTCACCCCTCAGTCTCCTCTTCTCCAAACTAAAGAGACGCAGCTCCCTCAGCCTTTCTTCATAAGGGAGATGCTCCACTCCCTTAATCATCTTTGTTGCCCTATGCTGGGCCCTCTCCAGCAGTTCCCTGTCTTTCTGGAACTGAGGGGCCCAGAACTGGACACAATATTCCAGATGGGGTCTCACCAGGGCGGAGTAGAGGGGAAGGAGGACCTCTCTTGATCTACTAACCACCCCTCTTCTTATACACCCGAGGATACCATTGGCCTTCTTGGCCATAAGGGCACAGTGCTGGCTCATGGTCATCCTGTTGTCCACCAGGACCCCCAGGTCCCTTTCCCCTACACTGCTCTCTAATATGTAATTTCCCAACCTATACTGGAACCTGGGTTTGTTCCTGCGCAGATGCAGGACTCTACACTTTCCCTTGTTAAATTCCATCAGGTTATTCCCCGCCCAACTCTCCGGCCTGTCCAGGTCCCGCTGGATGGCAGCACAGCCTTCTGGCGTGTCAGCCTCTCCTCCCAGCTTAGTGTCATCAGCAAACTTGCTGATAGTACACTCAATTCCCTCATCCAAATCGTTAATTAATCTGTTGAATAATATTGGCCCCAGTACTGACCCCTGAGGCACTGCACTAGGTTCAGGCCTCCAAGTGGACTCCGCACCATTGACCACCTCACTACTCTATTGTCTAGACGACACCTCCTCAACTTAGCGGTGAGGATGCTGTGGGAGACTGTGTCAAAGGCTTTACTGAAGTCAAGGTAGACCACATCCACCGCTCTGCAATCATCCATCCACCTTGTTACATTCTCATAAAAGGCTATGAAATTGGTCAAGCATGACTTACGCTTGGTAAAGCCATGATGACTGCCCCTAATGACCCTTTTATCCTTGACATGCCTTGAGATGACACCAAGGAGAAGCTGTTCCATTACTTTCCCAGGGATGGAGGTGAGGCTGACGGGTCTATAATTACCCGGGTCCTCCTTCTTGCCCTTTTTGAAGACTGCAGTGACATTTGCTTTCCTCCAATCCCTGGGCACCTCTCCCATTTCCCAAGACTTGGCAAAAATGATGGATAGCGGTCTAGCAATGACTTCAGCCAGCTCCCTCAGCATCCACAGATGCATCCCATCTGGACCCATGGATTTATGGATGTCCAGACTATTTAATTGCTCCCTAATCCAGTCCTCATCGACTAAAGCAAACTCCTCCATTGACCTGGCTTCATCCGGGGTCTCAGGGGTACAGGGCTCCCCAGGACAGCCTCCAACAGAGTAGACAGAGACAAAGAAGGCATTCAGCAATTCTGCCTTCTCTGTGTCTTCTGCCACCAGGGCACCCACCTCATTCATCAGTGGGCCTACATTACCTCTGGTATTAGTTTTACCTGCTATGTATTTGAAAAAGTTCTTTTTGCTGTTCTTGACCCCTCTCGCCAGCTGTAATTCTAAGGAGGCCTTGGCTACCCTAGCTGCCTTCCTGCATCCTCTAACAGCAGCCTTATATTCCTCCCAAATGGCCAGTCTCTGCTTCCATGACCTGTAAACTCGCCTCTTCTGCTTGAGCATACCCAACAGATCCCTATTCAACCACGCAGGCCTCCTGGTTCCCTTCCTCGACTTCCTACGTGTGGGGATGCTCTGATCCTGAGCGTGGAAGAAGCAATCTCTGAATGCAATCCAGCTCTCTTGGGCCCCTTTTCCTTCAAGCAGTCTTGCCCATGGGATTTCCCCCAGCAATTGCTTGAAAAGACCGAAGTCAGCCCTGCTAAAGTCCAGGGTTGCAATTCTACTTGCTATTCTGTTCCTGCCACACGAGATGCTGAACTCCACCATCTTGTGGTCACTGCAACCCAGGCAGCCCTCAACCTTTACTGCTTCGACCAGACCCTCTTTGTTAGTGAGGATGAGATCCAGCAGTGCACCTCTCCTGGTCGGCTCCTCCACCATCTGCATGAGGAAGTTATCATCAATGCACTGGAGGAACCTCCTGGACTGTGGCTGGCTGGCTGAATGGTCCTTCCAGCAAACATCAGGGAAGTTAAAATCCCCCACAACAACCAGGGCCTGTGACTGTGAGGCCACTCTCAGCTGCGCATAGAAGGCCTCATCAACTTCCTCAGCCTGATCTGGTGGCCTGTAATAGACACCTACAACAGTATCACCCCTGCCAGCCTGTCCCTTGATCCTGACCCATACACTCTCAACTCGTTCCTCATCCACTCCTGGGCAGAATTTAGTACATTGCAGTTGCTCTCTCACATAGAGAGCAGCTCCACCACCACTCCTGGTTGACCTGTGTTTCCTGCTGGCAGAATGTCTCACAGCCCCCACTGAGGAGGGCAGGGGGTTGGGAGATGGGAGCACGTTTCAGTTTCCAGATCCCAGGACAGAGCCCAAACCATCCTGCCCTTGAAATCCAATTCCTTGAGCTGCACAGCTGGTGGGTTTCTGTGGATAATCATGTTAAAAAGCATCCTTCAAGTGTTTGTGTAATACGTCTAGGAATGTCAGTTTTTAAAGAAAAATAAAAGTTTAACAGGCTAATATTTAAATATCTGTAAAATAGTACTCTGTATCCGTGATAGCCCCTCTGGCAATGACAATTAAATAGATATTTGCACTATAAGGCATGATACCCCACCCACAAGCACACATCTAAGTGGTTCAGATGAAGGGTGGTCTGGCAAACGTCACCCTTTGTGTCCCCAGGTGCACGGACATTGCTCATGTGCCTCTGCAGAGAGTGGCAGGAGCTGGATCCCCTTCTCGGGACAGACTCCTTCCAGGAGAGACACAGACACAGGGGTAACTCATCAGGTCTTTAGGGCATTTCACTTGGCATCAGTTTTGACACATTGGGTGCTGTCCTGTGACTGCCCTTTCTGCACAAATGATCATACAAAGACAACCATTTAGTAAGACATGGCCATAAAGGGGCTGTTATGGACAAGAAAGCTCACCATAAACTCTGGAGAGAGCGAGGAAGTTTATAATAAGCACCAGGAAGAACCAAGAAGCTTAAGGCCTCTTCTGAAGAGTGGGAGGCCTGAGCAGCCGTGATTGGCCATGTGTAGGTGTGGGAGAGGGTCAGGGCATGTCAGGGAGAAGCAATGAGATGGCTGATGGCTTCAGTGAACCCTTCCAGCCATGTCTGAACCCAGAAATGGAAAGCAGTTGATGTCTGCAGGTGGAGGAGGAACAGGAGGAAGAATTTCCTGGGAATATGGAAGGAAGAAAGCCCTCTCTTGGGCTACTCATGTATGGCAGTGTCATTTCCATCCTGGGGGCATGGCTGTGCCTGGGAGATGGGGAATGGCTGCTGCTGGGGTGGCCGTGCTCAGTCATGGCCCATGAGCTGACCCTGCTCTGCTCCTCTCTTACACTGCCCACACTTGGATGGTCCTCAGGAATCATCCATGAGCCTGGTGGATCCATGAACCTCCTGGAGTGATGGGTATGGATCCAAAGAGAGGATTCAAGCAAGTTTGGGACTGGGACATTGAGGTGATTGGTGACCATTGCCAGGTGTATGAAAGAAGCTGGGTGAGTTGTGAAGAACTCACAGGCATTTGCAGCTCCACAGAAAACCAGAGCCTTGCAGTTAAAGCGACAGCACTTGACATAAAACCCACCCCCAAAGCATGAAACACTCACAGTGACCACAGGAGAAGCCTTGTAAAACATTTGAGAAAAATCTACCAGGTCCCAGGGGTCAGGGCTCACCCATTGTGATGATGAACAAGCATCAAGGGCTGACATGGCATCAGAGCCACCTCCCCATGGCTCTCACCACCTTTAACCAGTGTCTCCAAGTCTTTCCTTCACCGGCCCTCACGGACAGGGACCTGCACTGGTTGTTTCCTTCACAGCTGTGTCAGTGATGGCCCTTCATGGGGTCCCACACACCCTCAGAAACTTGGGGTTTGCTTCTGCCTTTCACTTCATTAGAGGTTTGTTCGTTGTTTCAGCATCTGCAGTTCAGGATCATGGCAGCAGAGGGCTCATTAACATCTGAAATGCTCTTACAAGGCAAGGCTCTGTGCATCTTTTTCCTAAAGGCTTCAAGTCTGTTGTTGATGATTAGGGAGATTTCAGAAATAGTAAACCAGAGAGCATTTCCATAATAAATAGCAATAAAGCTAAATTTCTTCTATTTCCTTCCATGCTCAGTTTTCATTTTCTGTAATGGTGTCTGAGTATCTGAGTTGCCTCAGGTCACCCTGACTTGAGCCCCATCCATTGCTGGGTTTTCTCCAGACTCCTGAGTTTAGGAATGAACTCCCAGGAGACCTTGCTGGTGAAGATGGGGGCAAAGAAGCTATGAAGAACCTCAGTCCTGTCTGATTGTACTCTTACAAAGTTCAGCAGGAGGCCCACGTCTCTTATTTTAAGGAAACTGTGTAAGCTCGTCTTGCTGCCTTCATTCTCCCCTGCAGCTATGAAGTTCAGATCAGCTTTGGCATCATCTTTACATCGATGGACAAGGTTTCTGAATTCCTCCTCTGCAGCTTCCCCTGCTTCCACCTCCTGTGTGCTGCCTTTTTGTCCTGGAGCTCCATCAGTTCAGATGAGCAGCCTCACAAGATAAATGCTTCTTTTCATGGGTTCTCAAAGAAATCATTCTTGTGCTTGGAGCAGCCTGTCCTGTAAGGCTGCTCTGGTTTCCTGAGCTTCTTCACCTTTCAGGCCTGCTTCCACGTAACCACCTCATCTGCCATCCTCCAGTACGTCAAAGTCTTCTCTGCAGCCCACCAGCCTGTGCTCTGCTGCTGGCCTTCCTCCCTCCCCTCTGGTGGCTGGGACCCCACTGTTTCCTGGTCACAACAGCCAAGGTGGACACTGACGTTCACATCCCTCACCAGCTCTTCATTCTTGATCAGGAATAGATCCAGGTGAACATCACCCCTATTGGCCCACCAGGCAGACATGTTAAGAAGTCGGCCCAAGATCACCTCCTGGCCAGTGAGTGTCAGGGTAATTACAGTTCTCCATAGGAACCTGCTCATTGACTGGAGGCATCCTAAGGTTGCTGACAGAAGATGTTTTCCATTTCTTCTCCACGGTCAAGTAATTTGTAACATCCAACTGGATGTACATGGCTAAGTCTTGGAACTGGGAGTGAGAGTGGCTGGGCACCTCACCTCACTGACTCCTGAGTCACCCATGTCAGGAAGACGTTGTCAATGAGCTCCAAAACCCTCCTTGTCCCCAGCCAGGAACCTGGGAGGTGTGGGACCATAGTCCTGCCCTTGGCCTTGCACAGCCCCACATCACACTGTCCAGGAAGGGCCCTGGGCAACGTGTGAGGGACAGGATCTGCCTTCCCAGGGCTGGGGGTCAGGGCTTGACCTTTGGTTAATGAAAGACATCCAGGTTTACTCAGCATCAGAGAGACCTTTACTTTGCTTTTCCTGGACTGTCGTCACTGCCTCCGGTTTTCTATTCTAACCAGATCCTGGAGACCGTTGCTCAGTAGTGTCCCTCAGTGAGACCCATTAACAATACCAGAAACTATGGAGTTTGAATCTGACTTTGATTTCTTGAGAAGTTTCTTCTTCTTCCCCTCAAGGTCTGATGTTCATGGACTCTACACCAAACCCACCAGAGGGGTCATTAAAGCGCCTTGGGCTGCTCCTGTGCTGCTGAGCTGGGCTGGGCTCCTGGGACAGAGGGAGCTCCTGGCAAGCGGCAGCGCTGCAGAGAGACAGCTCTGCCCAGGAGCAGCTCCTCTGCACAGCGCAGCAGGGCTGAGGGCTCTGCCTGGGGATCTCAGGGAGACGAGCAAGGCAGAGAGAGATTAAAGGTGGTCAGGACTGGGAGGATGACTGAGAGCTCACTGGAGGAGAAACCTTTGCAGCCCTTGCCATGGTAAGTCTCTGGGTGCAGGGCAATGCAGCTGTAGCTCCTGGAGGCATCTCCTAAAACTGGCACAGGCACAGCTTGTGGGATCTGTAAGGTGGGGGATCTTGCACCTCAATTTTGAACAGCTGTGAAGCTGGGTGAGCCCCCAGGGGTGCCCAGGGCTGTCCTGAAGAGCAGGGTCCCTGCTCCCCAGGGCTGTGCCGGGGCAGGGACTCTGCCGCCTGCCAGGGTCAGCGCTCAGCCTGCCCGGGGAGATCCCATGGCAGCAGCTGTGGGTGGAAGGAGCGACCCCCGGCAGGGCAGGCAGGGAGCTTGTGGGCTTGAAGGGTGCTGTGTGGGTCAGGGCTGCTCAGAGCTCCAGATCAACTCCACAGACATGGCAGAGGGTCCTTCTGAACAACGACATCAAGACAGGAGCAGCTGCAAGGGAAGGAGTCTGTGCTTTCAGTTTTCCACTCTTGGTTGTCTGGTGTGCAGTGGAAGATGGGGATTTATTTCTCTCTTTGGAGAAGACACTGAGACCCCAGTTCTCGTTAGGACTTGTCTGAGCTGCTCCTGAGCCCCTGCACACACAGAGCTGCCCCTGGGCAGTGCCAGGAGGTGTGAGCAGGACAGAGCTGAGCACACAGCGGGTGGGACGGGGTCTGTGACACTGACAGGGAGCAGACCCAGGGACAGATGCACAGCTGCAGGGAGCACAGACATGGGCAGGAAGAGTTAACTGCTACCAGAAATGCTGGGGACAGGATTTAAGAACCTCTCTCACATCCCCTGCAGTGCAGACACATTTCCCAGTGCAACCCCTGGTCTCCTCTCCTCTCCATCAGAGCCTCTGCCCCAAAGCCATGGGGTCCAGGTCACCAGTCTCCACCTCAGCAGCTGGACCTCCAGGGGAAAGGTTCCTGGAACGTGGTACACAAAAAAGGTGCTAAAAGTACTTGCTCTACAGTGTCATTTCATGAGTGGCAGCAGCACAGTCAGGTAAGGAGAAGGTTCCACAGCATGCCCGTCTGCCTTTCTGTCCTTGCTTTATTTCTCAGAAGCACTGCAGTGTTCTTTCCTGTTTCTCCACCTGTTCCTGGAGCTCTTGCTCTCTGGGGTTGGGGTGGGAGTGTGGGTCAGTTTTTGTCCTGACACCTATTCAGTGGATATTGTCCCAGAGCTGTGTTCATGGAAACTGCATTCCCAAGCTGCATTTTAAACTGTGATGAGCTGTTTTTCTCACTTGGTAGAAAGAGAGAATGAACGGAAACGTCCCTCCATCAGGGAGGGGGTTTTCCATGAGAAACAGTCTGTTCATTTTCCTCAGAGAAGTCTCCCCTAACTCGTCACTGGCTTTTCCTCCTTGCACAGGTCCTCATGCCCACAGGCAGCAAATGTCCAACAGCAGCTCCTTCACCCAGTTCCTCCTCCTGCCGTTCACAGACACACGGGAGCTGCAGCTCTTGCACTTCTGGCTCTTCCTGGGCATCTACCTGGCTGCCCTCCTGGGCAACGGCCTCATCATCACCACCATAGCCTGGGACCAGGACCTCCAGACCCCCATGTACTTCTTCCTGCTCAACCTCGCCCTCCTCGACCTGGGCTTCATCTCCACCACTGTCCCCAAATCCATGGCCAATTCCCTCTGGGACACCAGGACCATCTCCTTTTTAGGATGTGCTGCACAGCTCTTTTCATTTGTGTTCCTGATAATAGCAGAGTACTCTATGCTCACCATCATGTCCTATGACCGCTACGTTGCCATCTGCAAACCCCTGCACTACGGGACCCTCCTGGGCAGCAGAGCTTGTGTCCACATGGCAGCAGCTGCCTGGGCCACTGGGTTTCTCAATGCTCTGCTGCACACGGCCAATACATTTTCACTGCCCCTGTACAAGGGAAATGCCCTGGACCAGTTCTTCTGTGAAATCCCCCAGATCCTCAAGCTCTCCTGCTCACACTCCTACCTCAGGGAAATTTGGCTTCTCATGTTTTGTGCTTCTTTTTTTTTGGGATGTTTTGTGTTCATTGTGGTGTCCTATGTGCAGATCTTCAGGGCCGTGCTGAGGATCCCCTCTGAGCAGGGACGGCACAAAGCCTTTTCCACCTGCCTCCCTCACCTGGCTGTCATCTCTCTGTTTGCCAGCACTGGCATTTTTGCCTATCTGAAGCCCCCCTCCATCTCTTCCCAATCCTTGGACCTGGTGGTGTCTGTTCTGTACTCGCTGATACCTCCAGCAGTGAACCCCCTCATCTACAGCATGAGGAACAAGGAACTCCAGGGTTCCATGTGGAAACTGATAACTGGATGTTTTCAATAACAAACAGCAACAAACTCTCATTTTCTCCATAGCAGTTATAGTTTAACTCACTGCAGGCTCAGCCATTCTTGTTCTCTTGTTGTTCTTTTCATGTTTTGTGATAATGTTGTCATCCCTTTCCTAATTCACTGTCTACCTTTTTTTCTGACCAATTTTTATGTAAATGAGAAGCCTTTTTGCCTGTGTTTAAAAAATAAATAAAGGGAACTACAGTGTTCTGTCTAGGTTTGTTTTTCTCCTGAGATCTTCTTTGAAGTCCTTTTTGGAGACACAGGGAGTTTCTGTTTGCATTGGTGGAGGGGAACAGAGTCCAGCCTGGCAGCCCTGCCAGGGAGCACCAGTGCTTGTTCTTCCAGAGCTGTTCTGGTTCCACTCCCACACTCTACTTCTCATCCCTTGTGTTGGTGCAAGGCCTGAGTGCTCTGGCAGCTTGGTCCCCGTCCAGAAAATAAAGCAGGGACATGCAATGGGCACTGCTGTGACAGAGCTGGCCTCAGAACAGCCTTTCCAGATAGAAAGGTGATCTCCTCAGGGCAGGGATGAAGGTTTAGATCTTCTTACAATGTTTTTCTCAATAACATTTTCAAGAAAGTGGCCACAGATGCAACACCAGGGTACAGCTGAACAGTGTGTGTGTGCAGGCTGGCACACAGCAGTGTCCTCTCACAGCCAGGCCTCCTGCCAGAGACCTGCAGGACCAACAGAGCAGGGGCTGGGTTGTGCCCCTGTGCACCCCTTCAGAAGGTGCCTCAGGTCAATCACCATGCACTGGCCACTCACAACCACCATTTCCAGCCCTGCGCTCTCACCCAAAGAGGCTGTTCTTCCCTCCATGGGTAGACACTCAATGAGTGCTTCAGCAGTCCATGTTTGCTTTGGACAGATGAGATGTGAGTATCCACATCATGTATGTGAGGTGACATGAACGTGAGTGAGCACAAACACCATCAGCTACTCCTTTTCCATTCTGTGAAGGTCTGTGGAACACACGAGGTCTTGAGCTCACTTCATATTGGGAGGAGCAACCTATGGGAAATCACCTGAATGCAGCACTGGGTTGTGCTTCCTTTGACTGAGGTCCCCGTGTCCATTCCCCATGACGTGGGACATCTCAGATGAGTCCAGAGCAGGTGACACAGCAGAGGGGTGAGGTGTCTCCCATCCTTTGGGAGTGGCAACAGGAAGCCAGAAGGACACTGTGACTCCTGCCTCTGTGTGTAAAAGGGACAGACTCTGTCTCTGAGCATCCCTGGGTGCATAAGGAGTCCTGAGATCAACTCAGATATGGATGCCAGACACAACCCTGATATTTCTCTGTGTGACTCCAGGAACAGATCCCACTGGATCAGTGAGATTCATCTCAGCTGCACTGGACAGGATCATTGCAGGATCGTTCTCCAATCTGCTACATCACCCTTGCCTGTGATTCCACATTGTGCTTTCATAAGTGCCATAGAAACCAGAATGGTTCTGGGGTCCTAAGGAAATGCAGATCTCAAACCCATCTTCAAGAGGAGCAGGAATAGGAACGGGGAGAATAACAGGCTGGCCACCCTACCTCCCTCCCTGGGAAGGGGATGGGATGCGTCCTCCTGCAGCCGTTTCCAGGAATGTGAAGGACAAGGAAGGGATTGCTGAACCCAAATGGACAGGGAAAAGAAAGGCATGTTGTGTACAGGGCGTTTGCAAGGCCTCAGCCATGGTCTCCTTCTGGCCAGAGTGATGCTGATGGGGCTCAAGAAGTGGATGCTGGGTGGGAAGTTGGCTGAACCATCAAGCCCAAATATCAGCAGTGGTACAAGGTCCTCCATGCAGCCAGTTACTGGTGTCATCTCTCATTGACCAGCACTTGGGCCAACACTGTTGAACATCTTTATTCTCCCCTTCCAGGATGTAACACTGTGCACTTTCAGTGCCTTTGAGGATGATGGAGGCTTTTCATTCACATTGCTCGTAGGAAAAATATTTGACAAATTTGACAAAGGTGAGGGAGTGAGATGGGTGTCTGCAGCCTGCAGGGAAAGAGGAGCAGGTGTAGGATGATGTAGAGCACGATTCAATCTTGGTCAGGTCCTGGGTCCTCAGGAGGGGATGGATGGGTGTGGTATTATGAGGTCTCAGACACTCATAATCCAGTCACAATCGTGTGGCTGTGAAGGGACAGTGAGGTCAGTTCTGTCTCTGGAGGTGACAGCCCAGCAGCAGGGACATGGCTGGGAAAGAACCTCTGCCAAGGTACCCACAGGCCCTACCCAGGAAGAGGCCTTGGAGATGGGTTGTCATGTCCATCCTGCCTGAGAACATGATGGGACAGCAGCAGGGACATGTGCAACTTGGAAGGTGAGGACTGGATATGAGGAGTAAGAAATGTCACTGGAAGGGCAGTGCTGTGGTGCTGGAGGTCACCCAGAGGGAGCTGGATCAGCCCATGGTTTGTGTTCCAAGAGCAGCCAGTGAGGGTGCAGACACAGCAGTGAAGGTGCAGAAATGCTGGGGTGAGAGCAGGTGGGGAAGCGAGATGGGTGTCTGCAGCCTGCAGGGAAAGAAGGGCAGGGGTAGGACCGTGTAGAAGAGCCTGTGGTGGAGATGGCAAAGGGCGCTGGCAAGGCTGGAAGGGACCCACAGAACCCAGGTCTCTGCCCCTTGGCCATGGCAGTTGTCTCTGCCACCGAGGCCCAGGAGAAGCCATGTTGTCCTCATGGCACTGGGGCCTCTCTGCCTCCTTGCAGCCCCATGGGGAAGCTGGAAGTTGTTGTCCCAGTGTTGTCCTTCCCTGGGCCTTGCACACCCACATCCCATGGTCCCAGGAAGAGCCCTGAGCCGTGTGTGAGGGACAGGATGCCCCTTCCCATTGCCTGGAGGTCATGGCTTCTCCTTTCTGCTTCAGAAAGCAAACCAAGGGGTTTCTCAGCATCAGAGCTGAAGAGAAGACTAAAAGGAGACCTCACGGTGGCTACAGCTTCCTCACAAGGGGAGAAGGAAGGGAACGTACTGATCTCTTCTCTGTGGTGACCATTGACAGAACCCAAGGGAATGGAAGAAAGACGTGCCAGGGGAGGGTCAGTTGGACATGAGGAAAAGGTTCTTCACCCAGAGGTGCTGGACACTGAACTGGGTCCCAGGGAGGTGTCACGGCCCCAACCTGACAGTGTTCAAGAAGAGACTGGACAACGTCCTCAGACACACGGTGTGACCTGTGGGGTGTCCTGTGCAGGGACAGGAGTTGGACTCAATGATCCTTGTGGGTTCCTTCCAACTCCGGACATTCTGTGATTCTATGAAATAATAGGTCAAAAGTCCATGTTTTCATTGCACAGATGAGATGTAACCATACACATCGTGTGCATGTCCACTGTGTGCATGTGGTGAGATGAACCCAAGGGAGCACTGATGCTGTCAGCTATTCCTTGGGGTGCCATAAAGGTCAGTGGGACAGAGATGGTGTTCAGGGGTCTCTTCCAACCTGCGCTATTGTAGGATTCCATTAATCTTTTCCTTGGAGAGCTCTTTCACGTCAGAAGAGACAAAGGAAGATGAAGAAAAAAACAGAGTCAGAAGCAGTGTAAATACAGCAGCTCCTCTGAGGAACGTTTCTCCACTCAAACCCTTGATAGGAAATCTATTGGATACATTTGATGAAAGCAGCTCAGTTCGATCTGCTCACACACTGGACCACAAGCAGGGTGATGGCTGGGTACAATGCCATGTGGTCACTTGTGTCTCAGGAGCTCGTAGTCCAGTAGGAAGCCAATGGCTGTGCAGGGCACTGTGAGGTCACTTCTGCCTCTGCAGGGGATAGGCCAACAGCAGGAACATGGCTGGGAAAGGACTGTGAGGTCACCCATACGAGACGAGCAATCGGGCCCAGTCAGCATGGCTTTGTGAAAGGCAGGTCCTGCTTGACCAGCCTGATCTCCTTCTATGACAAGGTGACCGGCTGAGCAGATGAGGGAAAGTCTGTGGTGGGGAGTGAATCCGCCACACAGGCTGTGGGTGTTGTGTCCTTAGACTGCAGTAAAGCCTTTGACACCCACCATGATAAAACCTCCTTTCAGGTAGCTGTAGACAGCAATAAGCCTCCTTTTCTCAAGGCTGAACAGCCTCAGCTCCCTAAACCGTTCCTCATAACACTGGTGCTCCAGACCCTTCACCACCCTTGTCATGCTCCTCTGAACTCTCTCCAGCACCTCAATGTCTTCCTTGTCCTGAGGGGCCTAAAACTGACCCCAGGATTCAAGGTGCAGCCTCACCAGTGCCCAGTACAAAGGGATGATCACTCCTCTAGTCCTGCTAAAACTCGAATTGAATCAAGGCTTGAACACCTTGTTCTGACCCAGTTTGTGACAGGTTGGACTGCAGACTCCTGAGGTCCCTTCAACCTCAGTTCTCTTATGATCCCATTGTGATGTTGGGCTCTGTTTCTAACTGGAGCAGAGCAGACGATGATGGGGCAGGATCCACCTGTGCTGTAGGTGACCATCTAAACCAACATCTCAGCCAGTGAACAAGCCAACACCTCAGTGTGACTCGCTCTGGGCAAAGTGTGAGGAGTCCTGGGCAGGGAAGGTTGAGAGGGCATGGGGCGCTATGTAAGACACAAAATGATCTTGGCTTCATGCCTGCAGGCCCATCAGATGTCAGTTAATGTCAATGAAAATTAAAATAAGAAGAACTGAAGGCAAAGATCCAAAGCAAAGGAAGGTGTCAACATACTTCTCTTTATTTTTCTTTACGGGGGCTTTCTTTTCTTTGAAAAGGAAAGAGTTTTCCAGAACTGGGCATGGATTTAAGACACAGATGTCTTCAGCTCCAGAGACACAAACACCTGGTGCCAGTGTAGGTGCCCCAGGAACCCCTGCCCAGGCTCCACCTGCATTGCAAGGTGCTCTGGTCTCCCCAGGTCCTGTGTGATAGATGCCAATCCCAGGCCAGCACCTCAGGTACACTGGGGCCCCTAAACTGGCACTGGCTGTTAATGATGAGACAGCTGATGACTGATGTCTGCTTGGAAAGGTGCACCTTTGTGTTGTTGTTTTGTTTCTGCTTTGTTTTGTTGTTGTTGTTCCTGCTGTTTTGTTTTTGATTTTGGTTTTTGTTTTGTTGGGTTTGGTTGGTTGGTTGGTTGGTTTTGCTTTGGTTTTGTGGGGTATTTGTTTCCCTGTTTTCTTTCTTTGATTGTTTGATTGGAGATTTTTGTTTAGTTATTGTTTTTTGTTTGTTTGTTTGTGTGGGTTTGAGTGTGGTTTGTTCTTTTTAACATATTAATTAAAAAAAATAAAAGGTCAAAAAGTGAATTATGGGGAAGTGTACTAAGGGTAGAAGAAGAAATATCGGTCTTCCCCTGTACTTCTGTCCTGGTTTTGTTAAAAACAGGTTTCTCTTTTAGCGAATTTTTGCCTGTCAGCTAAAGCCTTCATGTCAGCTGCATTTTCCTGGAGAACCTGACACATGTTTTGGTTAAACCTAGCAAGGGAATGCAAACTTATTGATAAGCACGGATGGACATCTCGCGAGAGGGGCAACGAGAAACTGGTGATCGAGAGACTGACCAACGGTGTATAACATTCCATTCACGTGAATACTTCATATAAAAGTGGGAGATCACGAGGATCTCGTCCCTTTGCCCTTTTTCCCTTTTTCCTCATGGCTGACATTAGGAGAGGACCTTGCTGGTCGTCCCTGCGAACTGAGGCCAGTGACAGACTGAATCCAGCTCCAGTTGGCTACAGAGTCTAATCCAGGACTTTGGGTGCTGGCTCTGCAGTTGCTCAGACTTACAAGATTGGTTTTGTATATTTTGTATTATTTTCTCTATTCTTATTAGTAGCGTTAGTAAAACATCTTTAACTTTTCCAACTCTCTTCTCTCTGTCCTTCTTTCCCTCCCGATCGCCTGTCCTGAGCGGGAAGGGGGGAGAGGGAGGGGAAAAAGGGGGAAGTGGGGGGGAGAGGAGGTTAACAATACATCTGCCAGGGTTTGATTGTCACCCCGCAATCTTAACCCTCGACAGATAATTGGCGCCCAACGTGGGGCAAGAGAAAGGGGTAAATTTGGAGATTTTTGGCTTTTCTACTGCTCTGACGTACCTTTCAATTTTCTTGGCATGGTGCCAACTCATAGAGTTGTGATACCCGCGCGTCTGTTTGCTTCGGATATTTTTTAGTGGTATTAAGGCAAAGTGAATTACATTGACTTAAAGATGTTGTGGCATAAGTTGTATCGGTTATTTTCTACATTGTGCTCACTGATCCCATATCTGTGTTGGTGTTTCTTTCTGAATCGAAGTATTCATTATATAACAACAAGAAACTGGACAGCGGTCATGATGATTCTGTGTGGTATGGCACTGGTTTATTTCATTATATTGCAGACGCTAATGAATTTGTACTCGCTTCTGCTTTACCTTGAAAAACCTCCAGGAGAGATTAAAGAGCAGAATGGCTCTATATTTGCTAATTGGTCAAGCGAATCTTTAGAAAGGCTGACTAACAATACTTTTGTGTTTTCGCTAGGACAGTTTGCAAATGTTTTAGAGAACTTTGAATATCCTTGGAGCTTTGATAGAACTGTGATGGTGTTATCTGGTTTGCTGAATGTGTGTCAGTTTGTGTTACTGTTAAGAGAAATGAGGTTCAATAGGAGGTTTGCGTCTCTTTTTAGTCCTGAGATTTGCGGTGCGCCTTCGGAAGCTTTAGCAAAAAGCACTCCTAGCCGCTCGAGAAAAGGCAAAACAGCCAAAGCTGCTGCTGCAGCCACTGCCCCCCCAACCGCGGCTTCGCAGGCTGAAGCTACAGCTCCTCCGCATTTCTCCTCTGCCAAGGTCGCTGCAGATAACACCTCTCCAGCCTCAAAGGCTGACAAGGCAGCCCCCCCGTCTTCACACACTGGGCACTGTTGCTGCTGTAACCACAGCAATCACTGTGACAGTCATTCAGACTCTGAAAATGAATCAAATGATGGTGAACCCATATCAGCATCAGTTGCTGGTTGTAAGAAAAGTCACTAGAAAGACCACTCGTGCAGCAGGTGATGGCACAGGGCCAACATCAACCCAAGAGGCATCATCATCAGGACAGGGTGGAGATGAAGTGACCACCACTCGGTCCTTTTCTCCAGGTGAGCTGAGAGATCTGCGAAAAGACTTCAGTCGTCGTGAAGGCGAGAATATTTTAACCTGGCTGCTGCGATGCTGGGACAATGGGGCAGAAACAATTGAATTAGAAGGTGGTGAAGCCAGGCAGCTGGGATCTCTGTCAAAAGATTCTGCCATTGATAGGGCAATTTCAAGAGAGTCTAATGCCGCTACTCTCTGGACCTGACTCCTGCAGCTATGAAAGCCAGATTTCCCTACAAGGAAGATTGTATATCCAAGTTAGGGAAATGGAATACTATGGAGAGAGGTATCCAGTTCCTGAGAGAATTAGCTGTGCGAGAGATCATCTATCTAGGACCAAACAGCCAAGAGGGGACAGACCCAGATAGAATCAATTGTACAAAATCTATGTGGCACAGATTTGTACAAAGTGCACCACCTGCATATGCTAAGTCATTGGCAGGAATGGTCTGGTCAGCTAGAGGTGTACAAGAAATTAATGAAGTGATTGAGTAGCTCCGGTACTTTGAGGACAGCCTTGCTGGTTCTCTACGGGCTTGTGTCTCCGCTGTGGAGAAACTGTGTGAAAAATCTGATGACCGGTTTGAAAAGCTGTTGCAAGAAATCCAAGAGCTCAGAGCAGACTCGTACCGTTCACGACCTGCACAAACCTATGTTTCAGCTGTTAGGAGAAGGCGTTTCCAATCTCGAGAGAGAGGGCAAAGACAGCCCACAAAAAGAGGTTCACTGTGGTTCTTCCTACATGAGCAGGGAGAAAACATGAATAAGTGGCATGGAAGGCCTACCTCAGAACTTCAAGAACGAGTACGTGAGATAAAAGGAAAAACTCCTAGGAAGGTGGCTGCTCCAGTTTACAAAAGGAGCAGAAGAGATTCTGATGCTCTTGAAGGAACCTCTAATTCACACTCAGAGACTGTGCAAAACAGGAATTAGAGGTGCCCTGCCTCCAACCAGGTGGAGGAAAGGGATAACAGAGTTTATTGGACTGTACAAATACTATGGCCTGGTACAACACAACCCCAGGAGTACAAAGCTTTAGTGGACACTGGTGCTCAGTGCACAATAATTCCTTCTAATTATAAAGGAACGCAATCCATCAATATTGTTGGAGTGACTGGGGGATCCCAGGAACTGACTGTTGTAGAGGCTGAAATGAGCCTAACTGGAAAAAACTGGCAAAAGCATCCCATTGTGACTGGTCCAGATGCTCCGTGCATCCTTGGCATAGACCACCTCAGGAGAGGGTATATTAAGGACCCAAAAGGGTATAGGTGGGCATTTGGTATAGCAGCTGTGGACACTGAGAAAATTGAACAGCTGTCTGATTTGCCTGGTCTTTCAGATGACCCTTCTGTTGTAGGACTGCTGATGGTTGACGATCAGCAGGTGCCAATTGCTACCACGACGGTGCATCCCCGGCAATATCGCACCAATCGAGACTCTTGGATTCCTATCCAGAAGCTGATCCGTCAATTGGAAAGCCAGGGTGTGATCAGTAAGACCCGCTCACCTTTTAACAGCCCAATCTGGCCAGTGCGTTAGTCTAGTGACGAGTGGAGACTAACTGTAGACTATCGTGGCCTGAATGAAGTTACAGCACACTGAATGCTGCTGTGCCTGACATGCTAGAACTGCAATTTGAACTGGAGTCAAAGGCAGTGAAGTGCGATGCTACAATTGACATTGCTCATGCATTTTTCTCTATTCCTGTAGCAGCAGAGTGCAGGCCGCAGTTTGCTTTCACCTGGAGGGGCATCCAGTATACATGGAATCGCTTGCCCCAGGGGTGGAAACACAGTCCTACCATCTGCCATGGACTGATCCAGACCACGCTGGAGCAAGGTGAAGCTCCAGAACACTTGCAATATATTGATGACATCATCGTATGGGGCGACACAGCGAAAGAAGTCTTCGAGAAAGGTGAGAGAATAATTCATATTGTTTTGGATGCTGGTTTTGCCATAAAACGGAGCAAGGTCAAGGGACCTGCACGAGAGATCCAGTTTTTAGGAATAAAATGGCAAGATGGCCGTCGTCAGATCCCAGTGGATGTGATCAACAAAATTGCAGCAATGTCTCCACCTACTAATAAAAAGGAGACACAGACTTTCTTGGGCGTTGTAGGTTTTTGGAGAATGCATATTCCTGACTACAGCCACATTGTGAGCCCTCTCTATCGAGTGACTCGTAAAAGGAACCAATTTGAGTGGGGCCCTGAACAACAACAAGCCTTTGAACAAATTAAGCGTGAGATAACTCATGCGGTAGCCCTTGGACCAGTCCGAACTGGACTAGGTGTTAAAAATGTGCTCTACACCGCAGCCGGAGATAATGGACTTACCTGGAGCCTCTGGCAGAAAGCACCAGGAGAAACCCGAGGTCGACCCCTAGGTTTTTGGAGTCGAGGATACAAAGGATCTGAGGCCAACTACACTCCAACTGAAAAGGAGATATTAGCAGCATATGAAGGAGTTTGCGCTGCTTCAGAAGTGATGGGCACTGAAGCACAGCTCCTCCTGCACCTCGACTGCCGGTGCTGAGCTGAGTGTTCAAAGGGACGGTTCCCTCTCCACATCATGCAACTGAAGTTACATGGAGTAAATGGATTGCACTGATCACACAATGAGCTCGAATTGGAAGTCCCAACCGTCCAGGGATATTAGAAGTTATTACAGACTGGCCAGAAAGCAAAGATTTTGGGATGTCTCCAGATGAGGAGGAAGTAAAACGTGCTGAAGAATCACCACCATATAATACGCTTTCAGAGACTGATAAGCAGTATGCGCTGTTCACAGGTGGATCCTGTCGTCTTGTAGGAAAACATCGAAGGTGAAAGCTGCTGTGTGGAGTCCCACACGACAAGTTACAGAAGCCACTGAAGGACAAGGTGAATCCAGTCAGTTTGCAGAAGTGAAAGCCATCCAGCTGGCTTTGGACATTGCTGAACGAGAGAAGTGGCCAATACTTTATCTCTATACTGACTCATGGATGGTAGCAAATGCCTTGTGGGGGTGGCTACAGCAATGGAAGAAAAGCAACTGGCAGCGCAGAGGTAAACCCATTTGGGCTGCCACACTGTGGCAAGACATAGCTGCTCGGCTAGAGAGCCTGCCTGTGAAAGTTGGTCATGTAGATGCTCATGTGCCTAAAAGTCGAGCCACCGAGGAACATCTAAACAACCAACAAGCGGATCAAGCTGCTAAGATTAAAGTAGCTGAGGTGGACTTGGACTGGCAACATAAAGGTGAATTTTTCCTAGCTCGATGGGCCCATGATGCTTCAGGGCATCAAGGTAGAGATGCAACATACAAACGGGCTCGTGATCGAGGGGTGGATTTAACTATGGACACTATTTCACAGGTTATTCATGAATGTGAAACTTGCGCCGAAATCAAACAAGCAAAACAGTTAAAGCCTGTATGGTATGGGGGGCGATGGTTAAAGTATAAGTATGGAGAAGCTTGGCAGATTGATTATATTACACTTCCACAAACACGTCAAGGTAAGCGTTATGTACTTACAATGGTGGAAGCAACCACCGGATGGTTGGAAACATCTGCTGTACCTCATGCTACAGCCCGAAATACCATCTTGGGCCTTGAGAAGCAAGTCCTTTGGCGGCACGGTACGCCAGAAAGAATTGAATCAGACTATGGTACTCATTTCAAAACCAGTATTATAGACAATTGGGCCAAAGAACATGGTATTGAGTGGGTGTATCATATTCCATATCATGCACCAGCCTCTGGGAAAACTGAAAGGTGCAATGGTTTGTTAAAAACTACACTAAAGGCACTTGGTGGTGGAACCTTTAAAAACTGGGATTCACATTTAGCAAAAACCACTTGGTTGGGCAACACTAGGGGATCAACCAATCGAGCCGGGCCTGCCCAATCAGAAATTCTACAGACTGTGGAAGGAGATAAAGTCCCTGTAGTACACATGAAAAATATGTTAGGAAAGGCAGTCTGGGTTACTCCTGCCTCAGGCAAAGGCAAACCTATTCGTGGGATTGTTTTTGCCCAGGGACCTGGCAGCACCTGGTGGGTGATGCTTAAGGATGGAGAAGTTCGGTGTGCACCTCAAGGGGATTTGATTTTAGGTGAAAATATGCAATGCTGAACTGTACGATGTGAATTGCCGCACTAACAATGTTTAATAAGTGTCTTTTAGATTAAGACAATGGTGATGAAACCAGCGCTGGCTTCTTCGAGTGGCGCCCGACACCTTCTTCGAAGTTGGTGTCCTTAACCCACAAACAGAGGTCATGAGATGCACTTGGACCATTTTTCCTGCCCTGGGAGACTGTGGTGACAAAATGAACTTAATGAACTTTTCAAAGGATGGTCCACTGATTAATTACTCCTGTGTATATATGTACATATGTGTATATATATATATATATATATAGTAGTGATTAATTAGATTGTATTGATAGATTGTATTGATAAGGTTTAAGTATTCAGTGAATGTCATATTATAAGGGGTGGAATGTCCTGGTTTTGTTAAAAAACAAGTTTCTCTTCTAGTGAATTTGCCTGTCAGCTCAAGCTTCATATCAGCTGCATTTTCCTGGAGAACCGGACACATGTTTTGGCAAACCCAGCAATGGAATGAAAACTTATTGATGAGCACGGATGGACATCTCGCGAGAGGGGCAATAAGAAACCGGTGACAAACTGTGTATAACATTCCGTTCACGTGAATACTTCATATAAAAGCGGGAGATCACGAGGATCTCGGCCCTTTTTTCCTCATGGCCGACATTAGGAGAGGACCTTGCTGGTCGTCTCTGCAAACTGAGGCCAGTGAGAGACTGAATCCAGCTCCGGTTGGCTACAGAGTCTAATCCAGGACTTTGGGTGCTGGCTCTGCAGTTGCTCAGACTTACAAGATTGGTTTTGTATATTTGTATTATTTTCTCTATTCTTATCAGTAGCATCAGTAAAACATCTTTAACTTTTCCAACTCTCTTCCCTCTGTGCTTCTTCCCCTCCCAATTGCCTGTGCTGAGTGGGAAGGGGGAGAGGGAGGGGAAAAAAAAGGAATTGGGGGGGAGAGGAGGTTGACAACACATCTGGCAGGGTTTGATTGTCACCCCGCAATCTTAAAACTCGACAGGGACAAAGAGGGCCCTGGGATGTCACAATGGGCCCTGGGGACAAAGGGCGGTCCTCAGGATATCACAATGGGCCCTGGGGACAAGGGTGGTCGCCAGGATGTCACAATGGGCTCTGGTGACAATGGGGTCCCCAGGATGTCACAATGGGCCCTGGGGACAACAGGCGGTCCTGGGATGTCACAATGGGCCCTGGGGACAAAGAGTGTCCCCAGGATGTCAGAATGGGCCCTGAGGACAAGTTGGGGTCCCCTGAATTTCACAATAGGTCCTGGGGACAAAGATGGCTCCCCAGCATATCACAATGGGCCCTGGGGACAAGGAGGGATCCACAGGATGTCACAATGGGCCCTGGGGACAATGGGGGGTCCTGGGACGTCACAATGGGCCCTGGGGACAAGGGGGGGTCCCCAGGATGTCACAATGGGCCCTGGGGACAAAGAGGGGTCCCCAGAATGTCACAATGGGCACTGGGGAGAAGGGGGTGCAGTGGATGTCACAATGGGCCCTGGGGACAAAAGGATTTGCCATGGTGCCACAATGGGCCCTGGGGTCAAAGGGGGTCCCCATGGTGCTACAATGGGCCCTGGGGACAAAGGGGGTCCCCATGGTGCTACAATGGGCCCTGGGGACAAAGGAGGGTCCTGGGATGTCACAATGGGCCCTGGGGACAAAGGGGGTGTCCCCATGGTGCCACAATGGGCCCTGGGAGCAAGGGGGTGGCCAGAATGTCACAATGGGTCCTGGGGAAAATGGGGAGTGCCCAGGATGTCACAATGGACCCTGAGGACAAGCGGGGGTCTCCATGGTGTCACAACGGGCCCCAGTGACAAAGGGGGTCCCCTGAATGTCACAATAGGTCCTGGGGACAATGCGGGGTCCTGGGACGTCACAATGGGCCCTGGAAACAAGGAGGGATCCCCAGGATGTCACAATGGGCCCTGGAGACAATGGGGGGTCCTGGGACGTCACAATGGGCCCTGGGGACAAGGGGGGTCCCCAGGATGTCACAATGGGCCCTGGAGACAATGGGGGGTCCTGGGACGTCACAATGGGCCCTGGGGACAAGGGGGGGTCCCCAGGATGTCACAATGGGCCCTGGGGACAAGGGGGTGCCGAGGATGTCACAATGGGCCCTGGGGACAATGGTGGGTCCTGGGATGTCACAATGGGCCCTGGGGACAAGGAGGGATCCCCAGGATGTCACAATGGGCCCAGTGACAAAGGGGGTCCCTATGGTGCCATAATGGGCCCTGGGGACAAATGGGGTCCCCTGGATGTCACAATGGGCTCTGGGGACAAGGAGGTTCCCCAGGATGTCACAATGGGCCCTGGGGACAAAGAGCGTCCCCAGCATGTCACAATGGGCCCTGGGGACAAAGGGGGTCCCCACGGTATCAGAATGGGCCCTGGGGACAAAGGGGGGTCCCCTGAATGTCACAATGGGCCCTGGGGACAATGGGGGGTCCTGGGATGTCACAATGAGCCCTGCAGAAAAGCGTGGTACCCACGGTGTCACAATGGGCCGTGGGCACAAGGGGGGGTCCCCATAGTGTCACAATGGGCCCTGGGGACAAGGCGGTGCAGTGGATGTCACAATGGGCCCTGGGGACAATGGGGGGTGTCCAGGATGTCAGAATGAGTCCTGAGGACAAGGGGGGGTCCCCATGGTGTCACAATGGGTCCGCAGTGACAAGGAGGGGTCCCCATGGTGTCACAATAGGCCCTGGGGACAAAGTGGGGTCCAAGAATGTCACAATGGGCCCTGGGAACAAAAGGGGTTGCCATGGTGCCACAATGGGCCCTGGGGTCAAAGGGGGTCCCAATGGTGCTACAATGGGCCCTGGGGACAAAGAGGGGTCCTGGGACGTCACAATGGGCCCTGGGGACAAGGGGGGGGTCCCCAGGATGTCACAATGGTCCCTGGGGACAAGGAGGGATCCCCAGGATGTCACAATGGGCCCTGGGGATCCTGGGACGTCACAATGGGCCCTGGGGACAAGGGGGGGTCCCCAGGATGTCACAATGGGCCCTGGGGACAAGGGGGTGCCGAGGATGTCACAATGGGCCCTGGAGACAATGGGGGGTCCTGGGATTTCACAATGGGCCCTGGGGACAAGGGGGGGTCCCCAGGCTGTCACAATGGGCCTTGGGAACAAGGGGGTCCCCAGGATGTCACAATGGGCCCTGGGGACAATGGGGGGTTCTGGAATGTCACAATGGGCCCCAGTGACAAAGGGGGTCCCTATGGTGCCACAATGGGCCCTAAGGACAAAGGGGGTCCCCTGGATGTCACAATGGGCTCTGGGGACAAGGAGGGTCCCCAGGATGTCACAATGGGCCCTGGGGACAAAGAGCGTCCCCAGGATGTCACAATGGGCCCTGGGGACAACAGGCGGTCCTGGGATGTCACAATGGGCCCTGGGGACAAAGAGTGTCCCCAGGATGTCAGAATGGGCTCTGAGGACAAGTTGGGGTCCCCTGAATTTCTCAATGGGCCCTGGGGACAATGGGGGGTCCTGGGACGTCACAATGGGCCCTGGGGACAAGGAGGGATCCACAGGATGTCACAATGGGCCCTGGGGACAATGGGGGGTCCTGGGAAGTCACAATGGGCCCTGGGGACAAGGGGGGGTCCCCAGGATGTCACAATGGGCCCTGGGGACAAAGAGGGGTCCCCTGAATGTTACAATGGGCCCTGGGGAGAAGGGGGTGCAGTGGATGTCACAATGGGCCCTGGGGACAATGGGGGGTGTCCAGGGTGTCAGAATGAGTCCTGAGGACAAGGTGGGGAACCCATGGTGTCACAATGGGTCCCCAGTGACAAGGATGGTGTCCCCTTGGTGTCACAATAGGCCCTGGGGACAAAGTGGGGTCCAAGAATGTCACAATGGGCCCTGGGGACAAAAGGGGTTGCCATGGTGCCACAATGGGCCCTGGGGTCAAAGGGGGTCCCCATGGTGCTACAATGGGCCCTGAGGACAAAGGGGGGTCCTGGGATGTCACAATGGGCCCTGGGGACAAAGGCGGTGTCCCCATGGTGCCACAACGGGCCCTGGGAGCAAGGGGGTGGCCAGGATGTCACAATGGGTCCTGGGGAAAATGGGGGGTGCCCAGGATGTCACAATGGACCCTGAGGACAAGCGGGGTTCTCCATGGTGTCACAATGGGCCCCAGTGACAAAGGGGGTCCCCTGAATGTCACAATAGGTCCTGGGGACAATGGGGGGTCCTGGGACGTCACAATGGGCCCTGGGGACAAGGAGGGATCCCCAGGATGTCACAATGGGCCCTGGAGACAATGGGGGATCCTGGGACGTCACAATGGGCCCTGGGGACAAGGGGGGGTCCCCAGGATGTCACAATGGGCCCTGGGGACAAGGGGGTGCCGAGGATGTCACAATGGGCCCTGGGGACAATGGGGGGTCCTGGGATGTCACAATGGGCCCTGGGGACAAGGGGGGGTCCCCAGGATGTCACAATGGGCCCTGGGGACCAGGGGGGTGCCGAGGATGTCACAATGGGCCCTGGGGACAATGGGGGGTCCTGGGATGTCACAATGGGCCTTGGGAACAAGGGGGTCCCCCAGATATCACAATGGGCCCTGGGGACAATGTAAGGTCCTGGGCAGTCACAATGGACCCTGAGGACAAGGGGGGTCCCCAGGATGTCACAATGAAGTCTTGGGAGAAAGGGGTCCCCAGGATGTCACAATGGGCCCTGGGGACCAGGGTGGGTCCTGGGATGTCACAATGGGCCCCAGTGACAAAGGGGGTCCCTATGGTTCCACAATGGGCCCTGGGGACAAAGGGGGTCCCCTGGATGTCACAATGGGCTTTGGGGACAAGAAGGGTCCCCAGGATGTCTGTCAATGGGCCCTGCGGACAAAAGGGGTCCCCACGGTATCAGAATGGACCCTGGGGACAAAGGGGGGTCCCCTGAATGTCACAATGGGTCCTGGGGACAATGGGGGGTCCTGGGATGTCACAATGAGCCCTGCAGACAAGGGTGGTTCCCACGGTGTCACAATGGGCCGTGGGCACAAGGGGGGGTCCCCATAGTGTCACAATGGGTCCTGGGGACAAGTGGGGTCCCCAGGATGTCACAATGGGCCCTGAAGACAATGGGGGGTCCTGGGACGTCACATTGGGCCCTGGGGACATGGGAGGGTCCCCAGGATGTCACAATGGGCCCTGGGGACAAAGAGGCGTCTCCTTAATGTCACAATGGGCCCTGGGGAGAAGGGGGTGCAGTGGATGTCACAATGGGCCCTGGGGACAATGGGGGGTGTCCAGGATGTCAGAATGAGTCCTGAGGACAAGGGGGGGTCCCCATGGTGTCACAATGGGTCCCCAGTGACAAGGAGGGGTCCCCATGGTGTCACAATAGGCCCTGGGGACAAAGTGGGGTCCAAGAATGTCACAATGGGCCCTGGGGACAAAAGGGGTTGCCATGGTGCCACAATGGGCCCTGGGGTCAAAGGGGGTCCCCATGGTGCTACAATGGGCCCTGGGGACAAAGGGGGGTCCTGGGATGTCACAATGGGCCCTGGGAGCAAGGGGGTGGCCAGGATGTCACAATGGGTCCTGGGGATAATGGGGGGTGCCCAGGATGTCACAATGGACCCTGAGGACAAGCCGGGGTCTCCATGGTGTCACAACGGGCCCCAGTGACAAAGGGCGTCCCCTGAATGTCACAATAGGTCCTGGGGACAATGGGGGGTCCTGGGACGTCACAATGGGCCCTGGGGACAAGGGGGGGTCCCCAGGATGTCACAATGGGCCCTGGGGACAAGGGGGTGCCGAGGATGTCACAATGGGCCCTGGGGACAATGGGGGGTCCTGGGATGTCACAATGGGCCCTGGGGACAAGGGGGGGTCCCCAGGATGTCACAATGGGCCTTGGGAACAAGGGCGTCCCCCAGATATCACAATGGGCCTAGGGGACAATGTAAGGTCCTGGGCAGTCACAATGGACCCTGAGGACAAGGGGGGTCCCCAGGATGTCACAATGAAGTCTTGGGAGAAAGGGGTCCCCAGGATGTCACAATGGGCCCTGGGGACCAGGGTGGGTCCTGGGATGTCACAATGGGCCCCAGTGACAAAGGGGGTCCCTATGGTTCCACAATGGGCCCTGGGGACAAAGGGGGTCCCCTGGATGTCACAATGGGCTTTGGGGACAAGAAGGGTCCCCAGGATGTCTGTCAATGGGCCCTGCGGACAAAGGGGGTCCCCACGGTATCAGAATGGACCCTGGGGACAAAGGGGGGTCCCCTGAATGTCACAATGGGTCCTGGGGACAATGGGGGGTCCTGGGATGTCACAATGAGCCCTGCAGACAAGGGTGGTTCCCACGGTGTCACAATGGGCCGTGGGCACAACGGGGGGTCCCCATAGTGTCACAATGGGTCCTGGGGACAAGTGGGGTCCCCAGGATGTCACAATGGGCCCTGAAGACAATGGGGGGTCCTGGGACGTCACATTGGGCCCTGGGGACAAGGGAGGGTCCCCAGGATGTCACAATGGGCCCTGGGGACAAAGAGGCGTCTCCTGAATGTCACAATGGGCCCTGGGGACAAGGCGGTGCAGTGGATGTCACAATGGGCCCTGGGGACAATGGGGGGTGTCCAGGATGTCAGAATGAGTCCTGAGGACAAGGGGGGGTCCCCATGGTGTCACAATGGGTCCCCAGTGACAAGGAGGGGTCCCCATGGTGTCACAATAGGCCCTGGGGACAAAGTGGGGTCCAAGAATGTCACAATGGGCCCTGGGGACAAAAGGGGTTGCCATGGTGCCACAATGGGCCCTGGGGTCAAAGGGGGTCCCCATGGTGCTACAATGGGCCCTGGGGACAAAGGGGGGTCCTGGGATGTCACAATGGGCCCTGGGGACAAAGGGGGTGTCCCCATGGTGCCACAACGGGCCCTGGGAGCAAGGGGGTGGCCAGGATGTCACAATGGGTCCTGGGGAAAATGGGGGGTGCCCAGGATGTCACAATGGACCCTGAGGACAAGCGGGGGTCTCCATGGTGTCACAACGGGCCCCAGTGACAAAGGGGGTCCCCTGAATGTCACAATAGGTCCTGGGGACATTGGGGGGTCCTGAGACGTCACAATGGGCCCTGGGGACAAGGAGGGATCCCCAGGATGTCACAAAGGGCCCTGGAGACAATGGGGGGTCCTGGGACGTCACAATGGGCCCTGGGGACAAGAGGGGGTCCCCAGGATGTCACAATGGGCCCTGGGTACAAAGAGGGGTCCCCTGAATGTCACAATGGGCCCTGGGGACAATGGGGGGTCCTGGGATGTCACAATGAGCCCTAAGGACAAGGGGGGGTCCCCAGGATGTCACAATGGGCCCTGGGGACAATGGGGGGTCCTGGGATGTCACAATGAGCCCTAGGGACAAAGAGCGTCCCCAGCATGTCACAATGGGCCCTGGGGACAAAGGGGGTCCCCACGGTATCAGAATGGGCCCTGGGGACAAAGGGGGGTCCCCTGAATGTCACAATGGGCCCTGGGGACAAAGGGGGTCCCCACGGTATCAGAATGGGCCCTGGGGACAAAGGGGGGTCCCCTGAATGTCACAATGGGCCCTGGGGACAATGGGGGGTCCTGGAGTGTCACAACGAGCCCTGCAGACAAGGGTGGTACCCACGGTGTCACAATGGGCCCTGGGCACAAGGGGGGGTCCCCATAGTGTCACAATGGGTCCTGGGGACAAGTGGGGTCCCCAGGATGTCACAATGGGCCCTGAAGACAATGGGCGGTCCTGGGACGTCACATTGGGCCCTGGGGACAAGGGAGGGTCCCCAGGATGTCACAATGGGCCCTGGGGACAAAGAGGGGTCCCCTGAATGTCACAATGGTCCTGGGGACAATGGGGGGTCCTGGGACGTCACAATGGACCCTGGGGACAAGGAGGGATCCCCAGGATGTCACAAAGGGCCCTGGAGACAATGGGGGGTCCTGGGACGTCACAATGGGCCCTGGGGACAAGAGGGGGTCCCCAGGATGTCACAATGGGCCCTGGGTACAAAGAGGGGTCCCCTGAATTTCACAATGGGCCCTGGGGACAAGGGGGTGCAGAGGATGTCACAATGGGCCCTGGGGACAAAGGGGGGTCCTGGGATGTCACAATGAGCCCTAAGGACAAGGGGGGGTCCCCAAGATGTCACAATGGGCCCTGGGGACAATGGGGGGTCCTGGGATGTCACAATGAGCCCTAAGGACAAGGGGGGTCCCCAGGATGTCACAATGGGCCCTGGGGACAAGGGGGTGCCGAGGATGTCACAATGGGCCCTGGGGACTATGGGGCGTTCTGGGATGTCACAATGGGCCCTGGGGACAAGGGGGGGTCCCCAGGATGTCACAATGGGCCTGGGGAACAAGGGGGTCCCCCAGATATCCCAATGGGCCCTGGGGACAATGTAAGGTCCTGGGCTGTCACAATGGACCCTGAGGACAAGGGGGGTCCCCAGGCTGTCACAATGAAGTCTTGGGACAAAGGGGGTCCCCAGGATGTCACAATGTGCCCTGGGGACCAGGGGGGGTTCTGGGATGTCACAATGGGCCCCAGTGACAAAGGGGGTCCCTATGGTGCCACAATGGGCCCTGGGGACAAAGGGTGTCCCCTGGATGTCACAATGGGCTCTGGGGACAAGGAGGGTCCCCAGGATGTCACAATGGGCCCTGGGGACAAGGGGGTGCCGAGGATGTCACAATGGGCCCTGGGGACAATGGGGGGTCCTGGGATGTCACAATGAGCCCTAAGGACAAGGGGGTGTCCCCAGGATGTCACAATGGGCCTTGGGAACAAGGGGGTCCCCCAGATATCACAATGGGCCCTGGGGACAAAGTAATGTCCTGGGCTGTCACAATGGGCCCTGAGGACAAGGGGGGTCCCCAGTATGTCACAATGAAGTCTTGGGACAAAGGGGGTCCCCAGGATGTCACAATGGGCCCTGGGAACCAGGGGGGGTCCTGGGATGTCACAATGGGCCCTAAGGACAAGGGGGGTCCCCAGGATGTCACAATGGGCCCTGGGGACAAGGGGGTGCCGAGGTTGTCACAATGTGCCCTGGGGACAATGGGTGGTCCTGGGATGTCACAATGGGCCCTGGGGAGAAGGGGGGGTCCCCAGGATGTCACAATGGGCCTGGGGAACAAGGGGGTCCCCCAGATATCCCAATGGGCCCTGGGGACAATGTAAGGTCCTGGGCTGTCACAATGGACCCTGAGGACAAGGGGGGTCCCCAGGCTGTCACAATGAAGTCTTGGGACAAAGGGGGTCCCCAGGATGTCACAATGTGCCCTGGGGACCAGGGGGGGTTCTGGGATGTCACAATGGGCCCCAGTGACAAAGGGGGTCCCTATGGTGCCACAATGGGCCCTGGGGACAAAGGGGGTCCCCTGGATGTCACAATGGGCTCTGGGGACAAGGAGGGTCCCCAGGATGTCACAATGGGCCCTGGGGACAAGGGGGTGCCGAGGATGTCACAATGGGCCCTGGGGACAATGGGGGGTCCTGGGATGTCACAATGAGCCCTAAGGACAAGGGGGTGTCCCCAGGATGTCACAATGGGCCTTGGGAACAAGGGGGTCCCCCAGATATCACAATGGGCCCTGGGGACAAAGTAATGTCCTGGGCTGTCACAATGGGCCCTGAGGACAAGGGGGGTCCCCAGGATGTCACAATGAAGTCTTGGGACAAAGGGGGTCCCCAGGATGTCACAATGGGCCCTGGGAACCAGGGGGGGTCCTGGGATGTCACAATGGGCCCTAAGGACAAGGGGGGTCCCCAGGATGTCACAATGGGCCCTGGGGACAAGGGGGTGCCGAGGTTGTCACAATGTGCCCTGGGGACAATGGGGGGTCCTGGGATGTCACAATGGGCCCTGGGGACAAGGGGGGGTCCCCAGGATGTCACAATGGGCCTGGGGAACAAGGGGGTCCCCCAGATATCCCAATGGGCCCTGGGGACAATGTAAGGTCCTGGGCTGTCACAATGGACCCTGAGGACAAGGGGGGTCCCCAGGCTGTCACAATGAAGTCTTGGGACAAAGGGGGTCCCCAGGATGTCACAATGTGCCCTGGGGACTAGGGGGGGTTCTGGGATGTCACAATGGTCCCCAGTGACAAAGGGGGTCCCTATGGTGCCACAATGGGCCCTGGGGACAAAGGGGGTCCCCTGGATGTCACAATGGGCTCTTGGGACAAGGAGGGTCCCCAGGATGTCACAATGGGCCCTGGGGACAAGGGGGTGCCGAGGATGTCACAATGGGCCCTGGGGACAATGGGGGGTCCTGGGATGTCACAATGAGCCCTAAGGACAAGGGGGGTTCCCCAGGATGTCACAATGGGCCTTGGGAACAAGGGGGTCCCCCAGATATCACAATGGGCCCTGGGGACAAAGTAATGTCCTGGGCTGTCACAATGGGCCCTGAGGACAAGGGGGGTCCCCAGGATGTCACAATGAAGTCTTGGGACAAAGGGGGTCCCCAGGATGTCACAATGGGCCCTGGGGACCAGGGGGGGTCCTGGGATGTCACAATGGGCCCTAAGGACAAGGGGGGTCCCCAGGATGTCACAATGGGCCCTGGGGACAAGGGGGTGCCGAGGATGTCACAATGGGCCCTGGGGACAATGGGGGGTCCTGGGATGTCACAATGGGCCCTGGGGACAAGGGGGGGTCCCCAGGATGTCACAATGGGCCTGGGGAACAAGGGGGTCCCCCAGATATCCCAATGGGCCCTGGGGACAAAGAAAGGTCCTGGGCTGTCACAATGGACCCTGAGGACAAGGGGGGTCCCCAGGCTGTCACAATGAAGTCTTGGGACAAAGGGGGTCCCCAGGATGTCACAATGTGCCCTGGGGACCAGGGGAGGTTCTGGGATGTCACAATGGGCCCCAGTGACAAAGGGGGTCCCTATGGTGCCACAATGGGCCCTGGGGACAAAGGGGGTCCCCTGGATGTCACAATGGGCTCTGGGGACAAGGAGGGTCCGCGGATGTCACAATGGGCCCTGGGGACAAGGGGGTGCCGAGGATGTCACAATGGGCCCTGGGGACAATGGGGGGTCCTGGGATGTCACAATGAGCCCTAAGGACAAGGGGGGGTCCCCAGGATGTCACAATGGGCCCTGGGGACCAGGGGGGGTCCTGGGATGTCACAATGGGCCGCAGTGACAAAGGGGGTCCCTATGGTGCCACAATGGGCCCTGGGGACAAATGGGGTCCCCTGGATGTCACAATGGGCTCTGGGGACAAGGAGGGTCCCCAGGATGTCACAATGGGCCCTAGGGACAAAGAGCATCCCCAGCATGTCACAATGGGCCCTGGGGACAAAGGGGGGTCCCCTGAATGTCACAATGGGCCCTGGGGACAATGGGGGGTCCTGGAGTGTCACAACGAGCCCTGCAGACAAGGGTGGTACCCACGGTGTCACAATGGGCCCTGGGCACAAGGGGGGATCCCCATAGTGTCACAATGGGTCCTGGGGACAAGTGGGGTCCCCAGGATGTCACAATGGGCCCTGAAGACAATGGGCGGTCCTGAGACGTCACATTGGGCCCTGGGGACAAGGGAGGGTCCCCAGCATGTCACAATGGGCCCTGGGGACAAAGAGGGGTCCCCTGAATGTCACAATGGTCCCTGGGGAGAAGGGGGTGCAGTGGATGTCACAATGGGCCCTGGGGACAATGGGGGGTGTCCAGGATGTCAGAATGAGTCCTGAGGACAAGAGGGGGTCCCAATGGTGTCACAATGGGTCCCCAGTGAAAAGGAGGGGTCCCCATGGTGACACAATAGGCCCTGAGGACAAAGGGGGGTCCAGGGATGTCACAATGGGCCATGGGGACAAAGGGGGTGTCCCCATGTTGCCACAACGAGCCCTGGGAGCAAGGGGGTGGCCAGGATGTCACAATGGGTCCTGGGGAAAATGGGGGGTGCCCAGGATGTCACAATGGACCCTGGAGGACAAGCGGGGGTCTCCATGGTGACACAATGGTCCCCAGTGACGAAGGGGGACCCCTGAATGTCACAATAGGTCCTGGGGACAATGGGGTGTCCTGGGACGTCACAATGGGCCCTGGGGAAAAGGGGGGGTCCCCAGGATGTCACAATGGGCCCTGGGGACAAAGAGGGGTCCCCTGAATGTCACAATGGGCCCTGGGGACAAGGGGGTACAGAGGATGTCACAATGGGCCCTGGGGACAATGGGGGGTCCTGGGACGTCACAATGGGCCCTGGGGACAAGGAGGGATCCCCAGGATGTCACAATGGGCCCTGGAGACAATGGGGGTCCTGGGACGTCACAATGGGCCCTGGGGACAAGGGGGGGTCCCCAGGATGTCACAATGGGCCCTGGGGACAAGGGGGTGCCGAGGATGTCACAAGGGGCCCTGGGGACAATGGGGGGTCCTGGGATGTCACAATGGGCCCTGGGGAAAAGGGGGGGTCCCCAGGATGTCACAATGGGCCTTGGGAACAAGGGATCCCCCAGATATCACAATGGGCCCTGGGGACAATGTAAGGTCCTGGGCTGTCACAATGGACCCTGAGGACAAGGGGGGTCCCCAGGATGTCACAATGAAGTCTTGGGACAAAGGGGGTCCCCAGGATGTCACAATGGGCCCTGGGGACCAGGGTGGGTCCTGGGATGTCACAATGGGCCCCAGTGACAAAGGGGGTCCCTATGGTGCCACAATGGGCCCTGGGGACAAATGGGGTCCCCTGGATGTCACAATGGGCTCTGGGAACAAGGAGGGTCCCCAGGATGTCACAATGGGCCCTGGGGACAAAGAGCGTCCCCAGCATGTCACAATGGGCCCTGGGGACAAAGGGGGTCCCCACGGTATCAGAATGGGCCCTGGGGACAAAGTGGGGTCCCCTGAATGTCACAATGGGCCTTGGGGACAATGGGGGGTCCTGGGATGTCACAATGAGCCCTGCAGACAAGGGTGGTACCCACGGTGTCACAATGGGCCCTGGGCACAAGGGGGGTCCCCATAGTGTCACAATGGGTCCTGGGGACAAGTGGGGTCCCCAGGATGTCACAATGGGCCCTGAAGACAATGGGGGGTCCTGGGACGTCACATTGGGCCCTGGGGACAAGGGAGGGTCCCCAGGATGTCACAATGGGCCCTGGGGACAAAGAGGGGTCCCCTGAATGTCACAATGGGCCCTGGGGAGAAGGGGGTGCAGTGGATGTCACAATGGGCCCTGTGGACAATGGGGGGTGTCCAGGATGTCAGAATGAGTCCTGAGGACAAGGGCGGGTCCCCATGGTGTCACAATGGGTCCCCAGTGACAAGGAGGGGTCCCCATGGTGTCACAATAGGCCCTGGGGACAAAGTGGGGTCCAAGAATGTCACAATGGGCCCTGGGGACAAAAGGGGTTGCCATGGTGCCACAATGGGCCCTGGGGTCAAAGGGGGTCCCCATGGTGCTACAATGGGCCCTGGAGACAAAGGGGGGTCCTGGGATGTCACAATGGGCCCTGGGGACAAAGGGGGTGTCCCCATGGTGCCACAACGAGCCCTGGGAGCAAGGGGGTGGCCAGGATGTCACAATGGGTCCTGGGGAAAATGGGGGGTGCCCAGGATGTCACAATGGACCCTGAGGAGAAGCGGGGTTCTCCATGGTGTCACAATGGGCCCCAGTGACAAAGGGGGTCCCCTGAATGTCACAATAGGTCCTGGGGACAATGGGGGGTCCTGGGACGTCACAATGGGCCCTGGGGACAAGGAGGGATCCCCAGGATGTCACAATGGGCCCTGGGGACAATGGGGGTTCCTGGGACATCACAATGGGCCCTGGGGACAAGGGGGGGTCCCCAGGATGTCACAATGGGCCCTGGGTACAAAGAGGGGTCCCCTGAATGTCACAATGGGCCCTGGGGACAAGGGGGTGCAGAGGATGTCACAATGGGCCCTGGGGACAATGGGGGGTCCTGGGACATTACTATGGGCCCTGGGGACAAAGGGGGGTCCCCAGGATGTCACAATGGGCCCTGGGGACAATGTAAGGTCCCCTGAATGTCACAATGGGCCCTGGGGAGAAGAGGGTGCAGTGGATGTCACAATGGGCCCTGGGGACAATGGGGGGTGTCCAGGATGTCAGAATGAGTCCTGAGGACAAGGGGGGGTCCCCATGGTGTCACAATGGGTCCCCAGTGACAAGGAGGGGTCCCCATGGTGTCACAATAGGCCCTGGGGACAAAGTGGGGTCCAAGAATGTCACAATGGGCCCTGGGGACAAAAGGGGTTGCCATGGTGCCACAATGGGCCCTGGGGTCAAAGGGGGTCCCCATGGTGCTACAATGGGCCCTGGGGACAAAGGGGGGTCCTGGGATGTCACAATGGGCCCTGGGGACAAAGGGGGTGTCCCCATGGTGCCACAACGGGCCCTGGGAGCAAGGGGGTGGCCAGGATGTCACAATGGGTCCTGGAGAAAATGGGGGGTGCCCAGGATGTCACAATGGACCCTGAGGACAAGCGGGGGTCTCCATGGTGTCACAACGGGCCCCAGTGACAAAGGGGGTCCCCTGAATGTCACAATAGGTCCTGGGGACAATGGGGGGTCCTGGGACGTCACAATGGGCCCTGGGGACAAGGAGGGATCCCCAGGATGTCACAATGGGCCCTGGGGACAATGGGGGGTCCTGGGACGTCACAATGGGCCCTGGGGACAAGGGGGTGCAGAGGATGTCACAATGGGCCCTCGGGACAAAGAGGGGTCCCCTGAATGTCACAATGGGCCCTGGGGACAAGGGGTGCAGAGGATGTCACAATGGGCCCTGGGGACAATGGGGGGTCCTGGGACGTCACAATGGGCCCTGGGGACAAGGAGGGATCCCCAGGATGTCACAATGGGCCCTGGAGACAATGGGGGTCCTGGGACGTCACAATGGGCCCTGAGGACAAGGGGGGTTCCCCAGTATGTCACAATGGGCCCTGGGGACAAAGAGGGGTCCCCTGAATGTCACAATGGGCCCTGGGGACAATGGGGGGTCCTGGGATGTCACAATGGGCCTTAAGGACAAGGGGGTGTCCCCAGGATGTCACAATGGGCCCTGGGGACCAGGGAGGGTCCTGGGATGTCACAATGGGCCCCAGTGACAAAGGGGGTCCCTATGGTGCCACAATGGGCCCTGGGGATAAAGGTGGTCCCCACGGTATCAGAATGGGCCCTGGGGACAAAGGGGGGTCCCCTGAATGTCACAATGGGCCCTGGGGACAATGGGGGGTCCTGGGATGTCACAATGGGCCCTAAGGACAAGGGGGTGTCCCCAGGATGTCACAATGGGCCTTGGGAACAAGGGGGTCCCCCAGATATCACAATGGGCCCTGGGGACAAAGTAAGGTCCTGGGCTGTCACAATGGACCCTGAGGACAATGGGGGGTCCCCAGGATGTCACAATGAAGTCTTGGGACAAAGGGGGTCCCTAGGATGTCACAATGGGCCCTGGCGACCAGGGGGGGTCCTGGGATGTCACAATGGGCCCCAGTGACAAAGGGGGTCCCTATGGTGCCACAATGGGCCCTGGGGACAAATGGGGTCTCCTGGATGTCACAGTGGGCTCTGGGGACAAGGAGGGTCCCCAGGATGTCACAATGGGCCCTGGGGACAAAGAGCGTCCCCAGCATGTCACAATTGGCCCTGGGGACAAAGGGGGTCCCCACGGTATCAGAATGGGCCCTGGGGACAAAGGGGGGTCCCCTGAATGTCACAATGGGCCCTGGGGACAATGGGGGGTCCTGGGATGTCACAATGAGCCCTGCAGACAAGGGTGGTACCCACGGTGTCACAATGGGCCCTGGGCACAAGGGGGGGTCCCCATAGTGTCACAATGGGTCCTGGGGACAAGTGGGGTCCCCAGGATGTCACAATGGGCACTGAAGACAATGGGGGGTCCTGGGACGTCACATTGGGCCCTGGGGACAAGGGAGGGTCCCCAGGATGTCACAATGGGCCCTGGGGACAAAGAGGGGTCCCCTGAATGTCACAATGGGCCCTGGGGACAAAGAGGCGTCTCCTGAATGTCACAATGGGCCCTGGGGAGAAGGGGGTGCAGTGGATGTCACAATGGGCCCTGGGGACAATGGGGGGTGTCCAGGATGTCAGAATGAGTCCTGAGGACAAGGGGGGGTCCCCATGGTGTCACAATGGGTCCCCAGTGACAAGGAGGGGTCCCCATGGTGTCACAATAGGCCCTGGGGACAAAGTGGGGTCCAAGAACGTCACAATGGGCCCTGGGGACAAAAGGGGTTGCCATGGTGCCACAATGGGCCCTGGGGTCAAAGGGGGTCCCCATGGTGCTACAATGGGCCCTGGGGACAAAGGGGGGTCCTGGGATGTCACAATGGGCCCTGGGGACAAAGGGGGTGTCCCCATGGTGCCACAACGGGCCCTGGGAGCAAGGGGGTGGCCAGGATGTCACAATGGGTCCTGGGGAAAATGGGGGGTGCCCAGTATGTCACAATGGACCCTGAGGACAAGCGGGGGTCTCCATGGTGTCACAATGGGCCCCAGTGACAAAGGGGGTCCCCTGAATGTCACAATAGGTCCTGGGGACAATGGGGGGTCCTGAGACGTCACAATGGGCCCTGGGGACAAGGAGGGATCCCCAGGATGTCACAATGGGCCCTGGGGACAAAGAGCGTCCCCAGCATGTCACAATGGGCCCTGGGGACAAAAGGGTCCCCACAGTATCAGAATGGGCCCTGGGGACAAAGGGGGGTCCCCTGAATGTCACAATGGGCCCTGGGGACAATGGGGGGTCCTGGGATGTCACAATGAGCCCTGCAGACAAGGGTGGTACCCACGGTGTCACAATGGGCCCTGGGCACAAGGGGGGTCCCCATAGTGTCACAATGGGTCCTGGGGACAAGTGGGGTCCCCAGGATGTCACAATGGGCCCTGAAGACAATGGGGGGTCCTGGGACGTCACATTGGGCCCTGGGGACAAGGGAGGGTCCCCAGGATGTCACAATGGGCCCTGGGGACAAAGAGGGGTCCCCTGAATGTCACAATGGGCCCTGGGGAGAAGGGGGTGCAGTGGATGTCACAATGGGCCCTGGGGACAATGGGGGGTGTCCAGGATGTCAGAATGAGTCCTGAGGACAAGGGCGGGTCCCCATGGTGTCACAATGGGTCCCCAGTGACAAGGAGGGGTCCCCATGGTGTCACAATAGGCCCTGGGGACAAAGTGGGGTCCAAGAATGTCACAATGGGCCCTGGGGACAAAAGGGGTTGCCATGGTGCCACAATGGGCCCTGGGGTCAAAGGGGGTCCCCATGGTGCTACAATGGGCCCTGGAGACAAAGGGGGGTCCTGGGATGTCACAATGGGCCCTGGGGACAAAGGGGGTGTCCCCATGGTGCCACAACGAGCCCTGGGAGCAAGGGGGTGGCCAGGATGTCACAATGGGTCCTGGGGAAAATGGGGGGTGCCCAGGATGTCACAATGGACCCTGAGGAGAAGCGGGGTTCTCCATGGTGTCACAATGGGCCCCAGTGACAAAGGGGGTCCCCTGAATGTCACAATAGGTCCTGGGGACAATGGGGGGTCCTGGGACGTCACAATGGGCCCTGGGGACAAGGAGGGATCCCCAGGATGTCACAATGGGCCCTGGGGACAATGGGGGTTCCTGGGACATCACAATGGGCCCTGGGGACAAGGGGGGGTCCCCAGGATGTCACAATGGGCCCTGGGTACAAAGAGGGGTCCCCTGAATGTCACAATGGGCCCTGGGGACAAGGGGGTGCAGAGGATGTCACAATGGGCCCTGGGGACAATGGGGGGTCCTGGGACATTACTATGGGCCCTGGGGACAAAGGGGGGTCCCCAGGATGTCACAATGGGCCCTGGGGACAATGTAAGGTCCCCTGAATGTCACAATGGGCCCTGGGGAGAAGAGGGTGCAGTGGATGTCACAATGGGCCCTGGGGACAATGGGGGGTGTCCAGGATGTCAGAATGAGTCCTGAGGACAAGGGGGGGTCCTCATGGTGTCACAATGGGTCCCCAGTGACAAGGAGGGGTCCCCATGGTGTCACAATAGGCCCTGGGGACAAAGTGGGGTCCAAGAATGTCACAATGGGCCCTGGGGACAAAAGGGGTTGCCATGGTGCCACAATGGGCCCTGGGGTCAAAGGGGGTCCCCATGGTGCTACAATGGGCCCTGGGGACAAAGGGGGGTCCTGGGATGTCACAATGGGCCCTGGGGACAAAGGGGGTGTCCCCATGGTGCCACAACGGGCCCTGGGAGCAAGGGGGTGGCCAGGATGTCACAATGGGTCCTGGAGAAAATGGGGGGTGCCCAGGATGTCACAATGGACCCTGAGGACAAGCGGGGGTCTCCATGGTGTCACAACGGGCCCCAGTGACAAAGGGGGTCCCCTGAATGTCACAATAGGTCCTGGGGACAATGGGGGGTCCTGGGACGTCACAATGGGCCCTGGGGACAAGGAGGGATCCCCAGGATGTCACAATGGGCCCTGGGGACAATGGGGGGTCCTGGGACGTCACAATGGGCCCTGGGGACAAGGGGGTGCAGAGGATGTCACAATGGGCCCTCGGGACAAAGAGGGGTCCCCTGAATGTCACAATGGGCCCTGGGGACAAGGGGTGCAGAGGATGTCACAATGGGCCCTGGGGACAATGGGGGGTCCTGGGACGTCACAATGGGCCCTGGGGACAAGGAGGGATCCCCAGGATGTCACAATGGGCCCTGGAGACAATGGGGGTCCTGGGACGTCACAATGGGCCCTGAGGACAAGGGGGGTTCCCCAGTATGTCACAATGGGCCCTGGGGACAAAGAGGGGTCCCCTGAATGTCACAATGGGCCCTGGGGACAATGGGGGGTCCTGGGATGTCACAATGGGCCTTAAGGACAAGGGGGTGTCCCCAGGATGTCACAATGGGCCCTGGGGACCAGGGAGGGTCCTGGGATGTCACAATGGGCCCCAGTGACAAAGGGGGTCCCTATGGTGCCACAATGGGCCCTGGGGATAAAGGTGGTCCCCACGGTATCAGAATGGGCCCTGGGGACAAAGGGGGGTCCCCTGAATGTCACAATGGGCCCTGGGGACAATGGGGGGTCCTGGGATGTCACAATGGGCCCTAAGGACAAGGGGGTGTCCCCAGGATGTCACAATGGGCCTTGGGAACAAGGGGGTCCCCCAGATATCACAATGGGCCCTGGGGACAAAGTAAGGTCCTGGGCTGTCACAATGGACCCTGAGGACAATGGGGGGTCCCCAGGATGTCACAATGAAGTCTTGGGACAAAGGGGGTCCCTAGGATGTCACAATGGGCCCTGGCGACCAGGGGGGGTCCTGGGATGTCACAATGGGCCCCAGTGACAAAGGGGGTCCCTATGGTGCCACAATGGGCCCTGGGGACAAATGGGGTCTCCTGGATGTCACAGTGGGCTCTGGGGACAAGGAGGGTCCCCAGGATGTCACAATGGGCCCTGGGGACAAAGAGCGTCCCCAGCATGTCACAATTGGCCCTGGGGACAAAGGGGGTCCCCACGGTATCAGAATGGGCCCTGGGGACAAAGGGGGGTCCCCTGAATGTCACAATGGGCCCTGGGGACAATGGGGGGTCCTGGGATGTCACAATGAGCCCTGCAGACAAGGGTGGTACCCACGGTGTCACAATGGGCCCTGGGCACAAGGGGGGGTCCCCATAGTGTCACAATGGGTCCTGGGGACAAGTGGGGTCCCCAGGATGTCACAATGGGCACTGAAGACAATGGGGGGTCCTGGGACGTCACATTGGGCCCTGGGGACAAGGGAGGGTCCCCAGGATGTCACAATGGGCCCTGGGGACAAAGAGGGGTCCCCTGAATGTCACAATGGGCCCTGGGGACAAAGAGGCGTCTCCTGAATGTCACAATGGGCCCTGGGGAGAAGGGGGTGCAGTGGATGTCACAATGGGCCCTGGGGACAATGGGGGGTGTCCAGGATGTCAGAATGAGTCCTGAGGACAAGGGGGGGTCCCCATGGTGTCACAATGGGTCCCCAGTGACAAGGAGGGGTCCCCATGGTGTCACAATAGGCCCTGGGGACAAAGTGGGGTCCAAGAACGTCACAATGGGCCCTGGGGACAAAAGGGGTTGCCATGGTGCCACAATGGGCCCTGGGGTCAAAGGGGGTCCCCATGGTGCTACAATGGGCCCTGGGGACAAAGGGGGGTCCTGGGATGTCACAATGGGCCCTGGGGACAAAGGGGGTGTCCCCATGGTGCCACAACGGGCCCTGGGAGCAAGGGGGTGGCCAGGATGTCACAATGGGTCCTGGGGAAAATGGGGGGTGCCCAGTATGTCACAATGGACCCTGAGGACAAGCGGGGGTCTCCATGGTGTCACAATGGGCCCCAGTGACAAAGGGGGTCCCCTGAATGTCACAATAGGTCCTGGGGACAATGGGGGGTCCTGAGACGTCACAATGGGCCCTGGGGACAAGGAGGGATCCCCAGGATGTCACAATGGGCCCTGGGGACAAAGAGCGTCCCCAGCATGTCACAATGGGCCCTGGGGACAAAAGGGTCCCCACAGTATCAGAATGGGCCCTGGGGACAAAGGGGGGTCCCCTGAATGTCACAATGGGCCCTGGGGACAATGGGGGGTCCTGGGATGTCACAATGAGCCCTGCAGACAAGGGTGGTACCCACGGTGTCACAATGGGCCCTGGGCACAAGGGGGGTCCCCATAGTGTCACAATGGGTCCTGGGGACAAGTGGGGTCCCCAGGATGTCACAATGGGCCCTGAAGACAATGGGGGGTCCTGGGACGTCACATTGGGCCCTGGGGACAAGGGAGGGTCCCCAGGATGTCACAATGGGCCCTGGGGACAAAGAGGGGTCCCCTGAATGTCACAATGGGCCCTGGGGAGAAGGGGGTGCAGTGGATGTCACAATGGGCCCTGGGGACAATGGGGGGTCCTGGGATGTCACAATGAGCCCTGCAGACAAGGGTGGTACCCACGGTGTCACAATGGGCCCTGGGCACAAGGGGGGGTCCCCATAGTGTCACAATGGGTCCTGGGGACAAGTGGGGTCCCCAGGATGTCACAATGGGCACTGAAGACAATGGGGGGTCCTGGGACGTCACATTGGGCCCTGGGGACAAGGGAGGGTCCCCAGGATGTCACAATGGGCCCTGGGGACAAAGAGGGGTCCCCTGAATGTCACAATGGGCCCTGGGGACAAAGAGGCGTCTCCTGAATGTCACAATGGGCCCTGGGGAGAAGGGGGTGCAGTGGATGTCACAATGGGCCCTGGGGACAATGGGGGGTGTCCAGGATGTCAGAATGAGTCCTGAGGACAAGGGGGGGTCCCCATGGTGTCACAATGGGTCCCCAGTGACAAGGAGGGGTCCCCATGGTGTCACAATAGGCCCTGGGGACAAAGTGGGGTCCAAGAACGTCACAATGGGCCCTGGGGACAAAAGGGGTTGCCATGGTGCCACAATGGGCCCTGGGGTCAAAGGGGGTCCCCATGGTGCTACAATGGGCCCTGGGGACAAAGGGGGGTCCTGGGATGTCACAATGGGCCCTGGGGACAAAGGGGGTGTCCCCATGGTGCCACAACGGGCCCTGGGAGCAAGGGGGTGGCCAGGATGTCACAATGGGTCCTGGGGAAAATGGGGGGTGCCCAGTATGTCACAATGGACCCTGAGGACAAGCGGGGGTCTCCATGGTGTCACAATGGGCCCCAGTGACAAAGGGGGTCCCCTGAATGTCACAATAGGTCCTGGGGACAATGGGGGGTCCTGAGACGTCACAATGGGCCCTGGGGACAAGGAGGGATCCCCAGGATGTCACAATGGGCCCTGGGGACAAAGAGCGTCCCCAGCATGTCACAATGGGCCCTGGGGACAAAAGGGTCCCCACAGTATCAGAATGGGCCCTGGGGACAAAGGGGGGTCCCCTGAATGTCACAATGGGCCCTGGGGACAATGGGGGGTCCTGGGATGTCACAATGAGCCCTGCAGACAAGGGTGGTATCCACGGTGTCACAATGGGCCCTGGGGACAATGGGGGGTCCTGGGACGTCACAATGAGCCCTGGGGACAAGGAGGGATCCCCAGGATGTCACAATGGGCCCTGGAGACAATGGGGGGTCCTGGGACGTCACAATGGGCCCTGGGGAAAAGGGGGGGTCCCCAGGATGTCACAATGGGCTCTGGGGACAAAGAGGGGTCCCCTGAATGTCACAATGAGCCCTGGGGACAAGTTGGGGTCCTCTGAATTTCACAATGGGCTCTGGGGACAAAGAGGGCTCCCCAGCATATCACAATGGGCCCTGGGGACAATGGGGGGTCCTGGAACGTCACAATGGGCCCTGGGGACAAGGAGGGATCCACAGGATGTCACAATGGGCCCTGGGGACAATGGGGGGTCCTGGGACATCACAATGGGCCCTGGGGACAAGGGGGGGTCCCCAGGATGTCACAATGGGCCCTGGGGACAAAGAGGGGTCCCCTGAATGTCACAATGGGCCCTGGGGACAATGGGGGGTGTCCAGGATGTCAGAATGAGTCCTGAGGACAAGGGGGGGTCCCCATGGTGTCACAATGGGTCCCCAGTGACAAGGAGGGGTCCCCTTGGTGTCACAATAGGCCCTGGGGACAAAGTGGGGTCCAAGAATGTCAAAATGGGCCCTGGGGACAAAAGGGGTTGCCATGGTGCCACAATGGGCCCTGGGGTCAAAGGGGGTCCCCATGGTGCTACAATGGGCCCTGGGGACAAAGGGGGGTCCTGGGATGTCACAATGGGCCCTGGGGACAAAGGGGGTGTCCCCATGGTTCCACAAAGGGCCCTGGGAGCAAGGGGGTGGCCAGGATGTCAGAATGGGTCCTGGGGAAAATGGGGGGTGCCCAGGATGTCACAATGGACCCTGAGAACAAGCGGGGGTCTCCATGGTGTCACAACGGGCCCCAGTGACAAAGGGGGTCCCCTGAATGTCACAATAGGTCCTGGGGACAATGGGGGGTCCTGGGACGTCACAATGGGCCCTGGGGACAAGGAGGGATCCCCAGGATGTCACAATGGGCCCTGGGGACAAAGAGGGGTCCCCTGAATGTCACAATGGGCCCTGGGGACAAGGGGGTGCAGAGAATGTCACAATGGGCACTGGGGACAAGGGGGTGCAGAGGATGTCACAATGGGCCCTGGGGACAAGGAGGGATCCCCAGGATGTCACAATGGGCCCTGGGGACAAAAGGGGTTGCCATGGTGACACAATGGGCCCTGGGGTCAAAGGGGGGTGTCCAGGATGTCAGAATGAGTCCTGAGGACAAGGGGGGGTCCCCATGGTGTCACAATGGGTCCCCAGTGACAAGGAGGGGTCCCCATGGTGTCACAATAGGCCCTGGGGACAAAGTGGGGTCCAAGAATGTCACAATGGGCCCTGGGGACAAAAGGGGTTGCCATGGTGCCACAATGGGCCCTGGGGTCAAAGGGGGTCCCCATGGTGCTACAATGGGCCCTGGGGACAAAGGGGGGTCCTGGGATGTCACAATGGGCCCTGGGGACAAAGGGGGTGTCCCCATGGTGCCACAACGGGCCCTGGGAGCAAGGGGGTGGCCAGGATGTCACAATGGGTCCTGGGGAAAATGGGGGGTGCCCAGGATGTCACAATGGACTCTGAGGACAAGGGGGGGTCTCCATGGTGTCACAACGGGCCCCAGTGACAAAGGGGGTCCCCTGAATGTCACAATAGGTCCTGGGGACAATGGGGGGTCCTGGGACGTCACAATGGGCCCTGGGGACAAGGAGGGATCCCCACAATGTCACAATGGGCCCTGGAGACAATGGGGGGTCCTGGGACGTCACAATGGGCCCTGGGGAAAAGGGGGGGTCCCCAGGATGTCACAATGGGCCCTGGGGACAAAGAGGGGTCCCCTGAATGTCACAATGGGCCCTGGGGACAAGGGGGTGCAGAGGATGTCACAATGGGCCCTAGGGACAATGGGGGGTCCTGGGACGTCACAATGGGCCCTGGGGACAAGGAGGGATCCCCAGGATGTCACAATGGGCCCTGGAGACAATGGGGGTCCTGGGACGTCACAATGGGCCCTGGGGACAAGGGGGGGTCCCCAGGATGTCACAATGGGCCCTGGGGACAAGGGGGTGCCGAGGATGTCACAATGGGCCCTGGGGACAATGGGGGGTCCTGGGATGTCACAATGGGCCCTAAGGACAAGGGGGGGTCCCCAGGATGTCACAATGGGCCTTGGGAACAAGGGGGTCCCCCAGATATCACAATGGGCCCTGGGGACAAAGTAAGGTCCTGGGCTGTCACAATGGACCCTGAGGACAAGGGGGGTCCCCAGGATGTCACAATGAAGTCTTGGGACAAAGGGGGTCCCCAGGATGTCACAATGGGCCCTGGGGACCAGGGGGGGTCCTGGGATGTCACAATGGGCCCCAGTGACAAAGGGGGTCCCTATGGTGCCACAATGGGCCCTGGGGACAAATGGGGTCCCCTGGATGTCACAATGGGCTCTGGGGACAAGGAGGGTCCCCAGGATGTCACAATGGGCCCTGGGGACAAAGAGCGTCCCCAGCATGTCACAATTGGCCCTGGGGACAAAGGGGGTTCCCACGGTATCAGAATGGGCCCTGGGGACAAAGGGGGGTCCCCTGAATGTCACAATGGGCCCTGGGGACAATGGGGGGTCCTGGGATGTCACAATGAGCCCTGCAGACAAGGGTGGTACCCACGGTGTCACAATGGGCCCTGGGCACAAGGCGGGGTCCCCATAGTGTCACAATGGGTCCTGGGGACAAGTGGGGTCCCCAGGATGTCACAATGGGCACTGAAGACAATGGGGGGTCCTGGGACGTCACATTGGGCCCTGGGGACAAGGGAGGGTCCCCAGGATGTCACAATGGGCCCTGGGGACAAAGAGGGGTCCCCTGAATGTCACAATGGGCCCTGGGGACAAAGAGGGGTCTCCTGAATGTTACAATGGGCCCTGGGGAGAAGGGGGTGCAGTGGATGTCATAATGGGCCCTGGGGACAATGGGGGGTGTCCAGGATGTCAGAATGAGTCCTGAGGATAAGGGGGGGTCCCCATGGTGTCAGAATGGGTCCCCAGTGACAAGGAGGGGTCCCCATGGTGTCACAATAGGCCCTGGGGACAAAGTGGGGTCCAAGAATGTCACAATGGGCCCTGGGGACAAAAGGGGTTGCCATGGTGCCACAATGGGCCCTGGGGTCAAAGGGGGTCCCCATGGTGCTACAATGGGCCCTGGGGACAAAGGGGGGTCCTGGGATGTCACAATGGGCCCTGGGGAAAAAGGGGGTGTCCCCATGGTGCCACAACGGGCCCTGGGAGCAAGGGGGTGGCCAGGATGTCACAATGGGTCCTGGGGAAAATGGGGGGTGCCCAGGATGTCACAATGGACCCTGAGGACAAGCGGGGGTCTCCATGGTGTCACAACGGGCCCCAGTGACAAAGGGGGTCCCCTGAATGTCACAATAGGTCCTGGGGACAATGGGGGGTCCTGAGACGTCACAATGGGCCCTGGGGACAAGGAGGGATCCCCAGGATGTCACAATGGGCCCTGGGGACAAAGAGCGTCCCCAGCATGTCACAATGGGCCCTGGGGACAAAAGGGTCCCCACAGTATCAGAATGGGCCCTGGGGACAAAGGGGGGTCCCCTGAATGTCACAATGGGCCCTGGGGACAATGGGGGGTCCTGGGATGTCACAATGAGCCCTGCAGACAAGGCTGGTATCCACGGTGTCACAATGGGCCCTGGGGACAAGGGGGTGTCCCCAGGATGTCACAATGGGCCCTGGGGACAAGGGTGGTACCCACGGTGTCACAATGGTCACTGGGCACAAGGGGGGGTCCCTATAGTGTCACAATGGGTCCTGGGGACAAGTGGGGTCCCCTGAAAGTCACAATGGGCCCTGGGGACAATGTGGGGTCCTGGGATGTCACAATGGGCCTTAGTGAGAAACTAGAACCCCTGAATGTCACAATGGGCCCTGGGGACAATGGGGGGTCCTGGGACGTCACAATGGGCCCTGGGGACAAGGAGGGATCCCCAGGATGTCACAATGGGCCCTGGGGACAATGGCGGGTCCTGGGACGTCACAATGGGCCCTGGGGACAAGGGGGGGTCCTCAGGATGTCACAATGGGCCCTGGGGACAAAGAGGGGTCCCCTGAATGTCACAATGGGCCCTGGGGACAAGGGGGTGCCGAGGATGTCACAATGGGCCCTGGGGACAATGGGGTGTCCTAGGACGTCACAATGGGCCCTGGGGACAAGGGGGGGTCCCCAGGATGTCACAATGGGCCCTGGGGACAAAGTGGGGTCCCCTGAATGTCACAATGGGCCCTGGGGACAAGGGGGTGCAGAGGATGTCACAATGAGCCCTGGGGACAATGGGGGGGTGTCCTGGGACGTCACAATGGGCCCTGGGGACAAGGAGGGATCCCCAGGATGTCAGAATGGGCCCTGGAAATAATGGGGGCTCCTGGGACGTCACAATGGGCACTGGGGACAAGGGGGGGTCCCCAGGATGTCACAATGGGCCCTGGAGACAATGGGGGTGCCGAGGATGTCACAATGGGCTTTGGGGACAAGGAGGGGTCCACAGGATGCCACAATGGGCCTTGGGAACAAGGGGGTCCCCCAGATATCACAATGGGCCCTGGGGACAATGTAACGTCCTGGGCTGTCACAATGGACCCAGAGGACAAGGGGGGTCCCCAGGATGTCACAATGAAGTCTTGGGACAAAGGGGGTCCCCAGGATGTCACAATGGGCCCTGGGGACCAGGGGGGGTCCTGGGATGTCACAATGGGCCCCAGTGACAAAGGGGGTCCCTATGGTGCCACAATGGGCCCTGGGGACAAAGGGGGCCCCCTGGATGTCACAATGGGCTCTGGGGACAAGGAGGGTCCCCAGGATGTCACAATGGGCCCTGGGGACAAGGGGGTCCCCACGGTATCAGAATGGGCCCCAATGACAAAGGGGGGTCCCCTGAATGTCACAATGGGCCCTGGGGACAATGGGGGGTCCTTGGATGTCACAATGAGCCCTGCAGACAAGGGTGGTACCCACAGTGTCACAATGGGCCCTGGGGAGAATGGGGGGTCCTGGGATGTCACAATGGGCCCCAGTGACAAAGGGTGTCCCCTGAATGTCATAATAGGTCCTGGGGACAATGGGGGGTCCTGGGACGTCACAATGGGCCCTGGGGACAAGGAGGGATCCCCAGGATGTCACAATGGGCCCTGAGGACAATGGGGGTTGCTGGGACGTCACAATGGGCCCTGGGGACAAGGGGGTGCAGAGGATGTCACAATGGGCCCTGGGGACAAAGAGGGGTCCCCTGAATGTCACAATGGGCCCTGGGGACAAGGGGGTGTCCCCAGGATGTCACAATGGTCCCTGGGGACAATGGGGGGTCCTGGGACGTCACAATGGGCCCTGGGGACAAGGAGGGATCCCCAGGATGTCACAATGGTCCCTGGGGACAAAGTGGGGTGCCCAGGATGTCACAGTGGGCCCTGAGGAAAAGGGGGGCTCCCCATGGTGTAACAATGGGTCCCCAGTGACAAGGAGGGTCTCCATGGTGTCACGATGGGTCCTGGGGACAAGGGGGTCCCCAGGATGTAACAATGGACCCTGGGGACAATGGGGGGTCCTGGGGCGTCACAATGGGTCCTGGGGACAAGGAGGGATCTCCAGGATGTCACAATGGGCCGTGGGGACTATGGGGGGTCCTGGGACGTCACAATGGGCCCTGGGGACAAGGGGGCGTCGCCAGGATGTCACAAGGGGCCCTGGGGACAAAGAGGGGTCCCTACAGTGTCACAATGGGTCCTGGGGACACAGAGGGGCCATAGGACCTCACAATCCGCCCTGGGGAGAAAGGGGGGGTCCCCTGAAAGTCACAATGAGCCCGGGGAACAGAGGGGGTCCCCAGGATCTCACACTGGGCCCTGGGGACAATGTGGGGTCCTGGGATGTCACAATGGGCCCTGGGGACAAAGGGGGCTCCCCAGGATATCACAATGTGGCCTGAGGACAAGGGGAGGTCCCCATGGTGTTACAATGGGTCCCCAGCGACAAGGGGGTCCCCCATGGTGTCACAATGAGCCCTGGGGACAATGGGGGGTCCTGGGATGTCGCAATGGGCCCTGGGGACAAGGGGTTAGGGGGTTGTGTTAGGGGGTTGGAGGATTAGGTGATGCAGGATTTGGGGGTGCAAGGCCAGGGGAGCAGGATTTTGCGGGGCCTGATTTGGGGCTACAGGGTCTGTGGCTGCAGGTTCCAGGGGTGTAGGATTTGGGGGTTCAGGGTTTAGGGGTGCAGTGGATTGGAGTGCAGTGGTTTGGGGTGCAGGGTTTGGGGAAGGAGGATATAGGGGTGCAGTGGTTTGGAGTGCAGTGGTTTGGGGTGCAGGGTTTGGGGAAGGAGGATATAGGGGTGCAGGGTTTAGGGTGCAGGATCTTGGGTTGCAGGGGTTTGGGGTGGAGGGCTTGGTAGGGCAGGATTGGGGGTGGAAAGTTTAGGGGGTAGGGCTGGGGGTGCAGGATTTGGGGGTGAAGGGGTTGTGAGGTGCAGGGTTCTGGGGTGCAGGGTTTGGGAGATCGGTACGTGGGGCTGGAGGATTTGGGGGTGCAGGGTTTGGAGCAGCAGGATCTGGGGGTGCAAGATTGGGGGTAGCAGGGTTTTGGGGGAGCAGGGTTTAGGGGTCAGGCTTTAGGGGGACAGGGTTTGGGGGGCAGGGTTGGGAGGGATGATTTTGGGGTGCAGGGTTTAGGTCAGCAGGATCTTGGGGTGAAAGGGTTTGGCGTGAAGGGTTGGGTAGGACAGGATTTGGGGTGCAGGATTTTAGGGTGCAACTTGTGGGGGTCAGGATTTGGGGTACAGGGTTTGGGGGTGCAGGGTTTAGTGGTGCAGGGTTTGGGGGTGCAGGTCTTGGGGAGGCAGAATTGGGGGTGCAGGTTTTTGGAGTTCAGGGATTTGGGGGTGCAGATTTTGGGTGTTCAGGACCTGGGGGTGCAGGATTTGGGGATGTAGGTTTGGGGTGCAGGGCTTAGGGTTTCAGTATCTTGGGTTGAAGAGGTTTGGGGTGAAGGGTTGTGTACGGCAGGATTTGGGGGTGCAGGGCTTTGGGCTGAATGTTTGGGGATGCAGGGTTCGCATGTTTAGGAACTGGGGGTGCAGGATTTGGGTTTGCGGGTTTGGGGAATTTTGGGGTAAAGGATTTGGGGTGCAGGGTTGGGGGACGCAGGATCTGAGGGTGCAGCGTTTGGGGTGCAGAGTTAGGGGCTGCAGGATATGGGGTGCAGGGTTTGGGGGGCACTGTTTTGGGGGGAAGGATTTGCGAGATGCAGGGTTTAAGGGTTTAGAATTTGGAGGTGTCGAATTTTGGGGTGCAGGAGGTGTGGGGTTTGGGGTTGCAGGATTTGGGGGAGAATGGTTTGGGGGTGCAAGACTTGAGGGTGCAGGGTTTGGGGGTTTGGGACATGGGGCTGGAAGATTTGGGGGTGCAGGATTTGGGGTGCAGTGTGTGGGGGTGCAAGATCTTGGGGTGTATGAGCGTTGGGTGTGGGATTTGAAGGACAATGATTTGGGGGTGCAGGGATTGGGGGTGTAGGGTTTTGGGGTTGCTGCGTTTGGAGATTCGGGATGTGGAGGTCAAGGATTTGGGGGTACAAGGGCTGGTTGCAGGATTTGTGGGTACAGGGTTTGGTTGCAGGATTTGGGGTGCAGGGTTTGAAGTGCAGGGCTAAAGGGGGCAGGATTTGGAGGTGCAAGATTTGGTGGTCTGGGGTACTGGGGTGCAGGGTTTTGGGGTGCGGGATTTGGGGGTGCAGGTTCCATGTCTTTAGGAACTGGGCGGGGAGGGTTTCTTGGTGCGGACTTTTGAGTGCAAGTTTGAGGGGCCTTGATTTTGGGGTGCACGGTTTGGGTGGCAGGATTCCGGGTGTAAGGTTTTGAGGTGCAGGACTTGGGGTGCAGGTTTCACACGTTAAGGAACTGGGGCTGCAGAGGTTGGGGGTGCAGCGTTGTGGGCTGCAGGGTTGAAGGGTGCAGGATTTAAGGGTACAGGTTTTGGGGGTGCAGGAGCTGGGGGTGCAGGCTGTAGGGATCCGAATATGGGGGTGCAGGGTTCTGGGGTGCAGGATCTGGGTGAGCAGGTTGTTGGGGTACAGAACCTTGTAGTTCAGCGTTTAGAGGCAGGATTTGGGGGTGCAGGGCTTTGGGGTGAGGGGTCTGGGGTGAGGGGTTCAGGTGTTCAGCACCTGGGGGTGCAGGACCTGAGGGCTGGAGGATTTGGGGGTGCAGGGATTTCAGGGTGCAACTTGTGGGGTTCAGGGTTTTGGGTATAGGGTTTAGGGGTGCAGAGTTTTGGGGGGGAGGATTGGGGAAGCAGGGTTTTGGGGTGCAAGGTTCAGTGGTGCAGGGTTCTGGGGGTGCAGGGTTTAGCGCCAGAATTGGGGGTGCAGGGTTTGGGATTGCAGGGTGTTGGGGGAAGGATCTGGGGGTACAAGATTGGGGGTAGCAGGGTTTTGGGGAGCAGGGTTTCAGGGTCAGGCTTTAGGGGGACAGGGTTTGGGGGGCAGGGCTGGGAGGGATGATTTGGGGGTGCAGGGTTTAGGGCAGCAGGATCTTGGGGTGAAGGGATTTGGGGTGAAGTGTGAGTAGGACAGGATTTGGGGGTGCAGGATTTTAGGGTGCAACTTGTGGGGGCAGGATTTGGGGTACAGGAGGTTGGGGGTGCAGGGTTTGGGGTGTAGGATTTAGTGGAGTAGAGAATGGGGGTGAAGGTCTTGTGGAGGCAGAATTGGGGGTGCAGGTCTTGGGGAGGCAGAATTGGGGGTGCAGATTTTGGGTGTTCAGGACCTGGGGGTGCAGGATTTGGGGATGTAGGTTTTGGGGGGTAGATTTTGGGGTGCTGGGTTCGGCACATGGGTCTGGAGGATTTGGGGGTGCAGGGTTAAGGGGTTTAGGATTTTGGGGTGCACAGTTTAGGGTGCACGTTCTGGGCATGTATGATTTGAGAGTGCAGGGCTTTGGGGTACAGGATTTGGGGTGCAGGGTTTTGGGGTCAGGATCTGGGGGTGCAGGGTGTTGGGGAGAAGGATTTGGGGGTGCAGCATTTTGAAGTGCAGGGTTTGGAGGAGGGAGGTTTTGGGGGTGAAGGATTTGGTGGTTCAGGTTTTGGGGGTGCAGTGTTAAGGGGGTGGAGGTATAGGGGTGCAGGATTTGGGGGTTCAGGATGTGGGGGTGCAGGGTATGGGAGGGAAGGATCTGGGGCTTCAGGATTTGGGGGTGCACTGTTGGGGGTGCAGGGTTTAGAAGTCAGGTCTAAGAGTGCAGCGTTTGGGGTGCAGAGTGTGGGGTGCATAGGACTGGGGCACAGGATTTGGGGGTGCGGGGTTTCAGGGATCAGGATTTGGAGGTGTGGAGTTTTGGGGTGCAGGGGATGGGGTTGAAGGATCTGAGGGTGTAGGGTGGTGGGGGAAGGATTTGGGGGTGAGAGATTTGGGTGCAGGATTTGGGGGTTCAGTGTTTAGGGCAGCACAATCTTGGGGTGCAGGGGTTTGCAGTGAAAGGTTTGGTAGGCAGGATTTGGGGTGCAGGATTCTGGGGTGCTGGGTTTGGGGTACAGGATTTGGTGTTGCAGGGATGGGGTTGAAGGGCTTGGGTTTCCAGGCCTTTGAGGTGCAGGATTTGGAGGTGCAAGGTTTGGGAGGGAATTCTTTGGGGTGCAGGGTTTGGGGGCAGGGTTTAGGGGTGGAGGGTATAGGACAGAAGGATTTGGGAATGCAGGGTTTGGGGTGCAGGTTTCGGGGTTCAGGAAGGTAGGGAGGGCAGGATTAGGGGGTGCAAGGTTTCAGTTGTAGGGTTTAGGGGTGCAGAGTTTGGTAGGGCCGAATTTGGGGGTGCAGGGTTTGGGGTGCAGGGTTTGGGAAGACAGGATCGGGGGTGGAGGATTTGGGGGTGCAGGATTGAGGGGCAGGGTTTTGGTGCAGGGCTTGTGGTCAGGATCTGGGGTGCGGGTTTGGGAAGAGTATTTTGGGGTGCAGGATTTTGGGTGCCGTGTTTGCGGGGCAGGTTTGGGGTGATCACTGCACCTTTTCCTTTCTCCAGGTGCAGAGCCCGTGCCTCACTTGGTTCCGTCTGCAAACAGCGCCCATCCCAGCTCGAATCCCCCTGCCCCTCTCACCCTGTGCAGCTCTTTGTGCGCTGAGCTCCGCACTCAGCACCAGCGGGTGCGGCTCCTCCTGAGGGGCTGGGGGGAGGGGGCGGGGCCAAGGGCTGGTTTGAGGGGGCGGGGCTGAGGCGGCGAGCTGCGATTGGCTGGCCGGGCCGCAGCGGCCGTTCCCGCCTGAGCCTTGGGGCAGAGCCAGAGCGGGAGTGCGGGGGGCGGCCGGGCCAGGAGCCGCCCGCAGAGCGCCAGGAGAGCGGGCTTCGGGGACTCGGCCCGGGAACAAGCGGCAGGAGGAGAGGAGACGGCCCCAGCGGTACCGGGTGAGCTTCTGGCTGGAGCCTGGGAGCTGTTCCTCCCAGCGAGGGCTGTTGGGCACTGAACGGGCTGCCCAGGGCAGGGCTGGAGCCGCCATCCCTGGAGGGGTTTCCACAGGAGCTCCTGAGGGCCGTGGGCAGTGCCGGGGGGTTGTGCTTGGACTCCAGCACCTTCAAGGTGTTTGACACCCAAAGGGATTCTGTGGCACACTCCATTTTCACATTGCCATGGAGCCCGGAGGTCCCAGCGGGGTTTGGATCAGCGTGTTCTGGAACATTCTCAGTGGTCGGGTCTGTGTGCAGAGTGTGGTGGGAACGAGAAGAGAGGAGATGGAGAGAACAGTGGGGAGGTGGAGGAGCAGGAGTGGAGGTGAATACCAGAGAGAGCGAGTGTGTGCGGATCAGCAGTGATTACCCCAAACCTGCCCCGCAGACACGGCACCCAAAATCCTGCACCCCAAAATACTCTTCCCAAACCCGCCCCCCCACATCCTTCCCCCCAGAACCCTCAAACCCCAAATCCTGCACCCTAGATTCTGCATCCCTGTTAACCCTTCACCCCAAAACCCTGCAACACAAAATCCTGCAGCACCAAACCCTGCAACGTGCACCCCTAAATTCTGCACCCCCAAATCCTTCCTCCCAAGCCATGGACCCCCAAAACCTGTAATACCAAACTCTACAACCCCGAATCCTGCACCCCAAAACCCTGAACCCCAAAATACTGCACCCCTAAATTCTGCACCCCAAACCCTGCAGGCCAACCCCGGCACCCCGACGCCCTGCACCCCCAGTTCCTGAACACAGAAAACCTGCCAATGGGAACCCCAAAACCTTGCACCACAAATCACTTTCCTTCCAATCCCACACCCAAAACTCATACACCCCAAGATGCTGCACCCCAAAACCCTGCCCCCTAAACTTTGTACCCCAAACCCTACACCCCAAAACCTGCAGTCCCAGACCCTGCACCTGAAAACTCTACACCCCCAAATCCTTCACCCCAAAATCCTGCCCTACCAAGCCCTGCACCCTCAGATCCTGCACCCCAAAACCTTCACCCCAAAACCCTGTACCCCAAAACCCTTTACCCTAAAAGCTGCACCAGCAGATCCTTCCCTCAACTCCCTGCACCCCCAATTCCTGCCCCACCAGACCCTGCACCCCCAACCCTGCTCCTCTGTTCCTGCTCTCCACAAGCCTGCACCCCCAAATCTGTCCCCCAAAACTCTGAACCCCAACAGCACGCACGCTCGAATCCTCCACCCCTCATCCTGACCCCCAAACCCCTCACCCCAAAACCCTGCACCCCAGTACCCCAGACCACCAAATCTTGCACCTGCAAATCCTGTCCCCTTCAAACCCCTGTACCCCGAAATCTTGAACCCAAGCCCTGTACCGTGAAATCCTGCACCCAAGCCCTGTACCCCCAAATCCTTGACACCCACATTCTGAATCTTCAAAAACTGCAACCCCAAACCCTGCCCCCCCAAACCCTGCACCCCTGAACCCTGCACCCCAGATCCTGCACCACTGAACCCTGCATCCCCCAATCCCTTAACTCCCAAAACCTGCACCCCCAGACCCTGTAGCACCAAATCTGCCCCCCCAAAACCCTGCAGCCCTGAAATCTGCACCCCCAAATAATTTTCCTTCAAATCTCACACCCAAAGCTCGTAGACCCCAAGCTCATGCACCCCCAAACCTGCACCCCAAACCCTGTACCCCAGATCCTGCACCCCTGAACCCTGCATCCCCAATTCCTGCCCACCAAACCCTGCACCCCCTAACCCTGAACCCCAAATCCCTCACCCAAACACCCTGCACCCCCAAATCCTGCACCCCAAATCCTTCCCCAACACCCTGCTGCCCCAAATCCTGCACTCCCTAACCCTGAACCTGAAATCCCTCACCCAAAATCCTGCACCCCAGAACCCTGTACCCCAAAATCCTGCCCTACCCAACCCTTCACCTCGAAATTCTGTCCCCCAACCCTACACCCCTAAATCCCGCACCCCCAGATCCTGCCGCCCAAATCCTGAAACCCCAAATCATGCACAACCGATTCTTCTCTCACAAGCCCTGCACCCCAAAACTCTGCACCCCCAAATCCTGTCCCCCAAAACATTGCGCCCCAAACCTTGAACCCGCAAACCGTGCACACCCAGGTCCTGAACACCTGAACCCTGCACCCCCAAATCCTTTAATCCCCAAACCCTGTACCCCAGATCCTTCCCCAACACCCTGCACCCCCAAAGCCTGCACCCCATAACTCTGAACCCCCAATCCCTCACTCAAAATCCCTGCACCCACAAACCCTTCACCCCAATATCCTTCCCCACAACACCCTGCACCCATAGATCCTGTACCCCCAGATCCTGCACCCAACACCCTGCACCCCAGAACCCTGAACCTCCAAACTCAGCCCTACCAAACCTTCACCCTAAAATCCTGCACCCTAAAATCCTTCTGCCCAACCCCCAACCCTGCACACCCAAATCCTGCACCCCAAAACTCAGCACCACAGAACCCTTTGCCCCAAAGACCTGCACCTCAAAATTCCTGCCACCCTAGACCCTGAACCCCCAAACCCTGCACTCTAAATCCTGCTCTCTAAACCCTTTGCCCCAAAACCCTGCGCCCTCAAATCCTGCCTCCCAAAAATGTACATCCCGAACCCTGAACCCCAAACCCTGCACCCCAAGATCCTGCCCCACCAAACCCTGCACCCCAAGTCTCTGCTACCCTAAACCCTGCACCCCCAAATCCTTGCCCCCCAATCCTGCTGACCAAAAGTCGGCTCCTCTAAATCCTGCACCCCAATATCCTGCCCCTCCAAAACCCTACACCCCCTAAACCCTGCACCCCAAATCTGCACCCCCAAACCCTGCACTCCCCAATCCTTCATCCCCAAGGCCGTCACCCCTCAAATGCTGCACCCCTGAAATCCTGTTCCCTGAGACCCTGCACCCCCAGGTCCTGAAACCCAAACCCCTGCACCCCAAAATACTGCACCCCAACCCCTGCAGGCCAACCCCGGCACCCCAGAGCCCTTCAACGCAAAATCCCGCACCCCCAGTTCCTGAACACGCAAAACCTGCCCCCCCAAACCCTGCACCCCAAAACCTTGCACCACAAATCATTTTTTTTCAAATCCCACACCCAAAACTCGTACACCCCAAGATCCTGCGCCCCAAACCCTGCCCCCTAAACTTTGTACCCCCAAACCCTACACCCCAAAACCTGCAGTCCCAAACCCTGCCCCCCAAGCCCTACACCCCAAAATCTACAGTCCCAAACCCTGCACCCCAAAATACTGCACTCCAAAATCCTGCACGCCCAGATTTTACACTCCCAAACCCTTCACCCCCAAAACATTCACCTCCTAACACTGAGCCCCCAAATCCTGCACCCCCAAATCCTGCCTCATCAAGCCCTGTACCCTGAAGCCGTGCATCCCAAAAGCCTGCACTGTAAATCCTGCCCCCCAAACCTGCCCCCCGAAATTGTCCCCCATACAACCTTAACCCCCCCAATCCTGAATCCCCCTAATCCTGCACCCCAGATCCTTGCCCCCAAGCCCTTCACCCCCAAACCTGGCATCCCAAACCCTGCCCCCCAAATATCTCGCCCCCAGATCCTTCCCCCAAACCATTTCCCCCGAATCTTGTAGGTCCAAACCCATCCCCCAAACCCCTGAACTCTGCTCCCCAAACCTTGTCACCCAAATCCATCACCCCCAGATCCTGCTCCCCAAAACCTGCACCCAAAATCTTGCCCCACTAACCCTGCACCCCCAAATTCTGACCCCCAATCAATGCACTGACAAACTCTGCACCCGCAGATCCTTCCCCCCCAACCCGGCACCCTGAAATCCCTCACCCCAAATCCCTGCACTCTCAAATCTTGCATCCCCACAAAATGTGCACCCCAAGATCTACCCCCAGACACCCTGCCCCCATTAATCCTGTACCCCCAAATCCTGCACCCCCAAGTGCTGAAACTTCAAACACTGCACATTCAGAGCCTTTCTTGCCCTGCCCTGCACCCCCAAATCCTGCAAGCCCCTAAATCCTCCAACCCCCAGGTCCTGGAGCCCTGAACCCTGCACCCCAACCCCTCACCCCAAAGCCCTGCACCCTCAAATCCTGCCTCTAAACCCTGAACACACGAACCCTGCACCCCCAACCTCACCCGAAAGTCCTGCACCCCCCGACCCTGCTCTACCAAACCCTTCAGTGCAGACCCCTGCACCCCAAGATCCTGAATTCCAAAGTCTGCACCCCGTGATCATCCATCCCCAAACCCTGCACCCCCAGATCCTTCACCTCAAAACCCGGCACCCCAGAATCCCGAACCACCAAATCTTGCACCCCCAAATCCTGCCCCCTCAAACCCTGCACTTCAAACCCTGCAGCCCCAAATCGTTCCCCCCAAGCCCCTGTGCCCCTAAACCATGCACCTCATTATTCTTTCCCCCAAACCCTTCACCCCCCAGCCGTACAACCCCAACGCCTGCACCCTAAATCCTACATCCCCAAACCCTGCACCCCCAAATCCTGTCCCCCAACAATGCACCCCCAAAGCCTGCACCCCAAATCCTGCCCCCCCAGCTTGCACTCTGCACCCCCAAACCGTGCACTCCCACTCCCTGAACGCCCAAGTCCTGCACCCCCACGTCCTTAGCGCCCAAAATGTGCACCCCAGATCCTCCCCACCCAGTCCTGCACCCCTAATATTCCACCCTCTAATAATGCACCCCTAAGCCTCGCACCCTGAAAGCTGCACCCCCAGGTCTTGAGTCCCCAAACCCTGCACCCCCAAATCCCGCACCCTTAAATCCTGTCCTCCTAAAACCCAGGACCCCCATAATTTGCCTCCCTAAACCCTGCTCCCCAAACCACTGCACCCCCAATGCAGCACCCTCAGGTCCTGAACACCCAAACCCTGCACCCCCAAACCCTGCACCCTCAAACACAGCACCCCGAAAGAATTCCCTCCCAAACCTTGCACCTCCAAGGCCTGGAAACCCAAGCCCTTCAACCCCATCCCTGCAACACCAAATCCTGTGCCCCAAAACCCAGCACCCCAGAATCCTGCACCCCAAATCCTGCCCTACCAAACCTTTTACTGCAAACCCCTGCACCCCAAGATTGTGCTGCCCTAAACAATGAACCCCCAAATCCTGCAGCCCCAGGTCCTTGCCTCCCAAAACTCTGCACCCCCAAATGCTGCACCTCCAATCTCTCACCCCCAAATCCTTCCACACAGAGTCCCAGGATGTCAGGGGTTGGAAGGGACCTGGAAAGCTCATCCGGTGCAATCCCCCCATGGAGCAGGAACACCCAGCTGAGGTGACACAGGAAGGCGTGTACCCCACCACCCTGCACCCCCAAATCCTTCACCCCCAAACCCTGCCCCCCAAAACTCCACCCCTCCACATCCTGAACCCTGAAACCCCGCACCCCCAAATCCTCTGCCCCAATGCTCTGCACCCTTAACACTCTGCAACCTTAAACTTTCCCCCAAACCCTGAACTCTGAAACTCTGCACCCCAAAACCCTGATCCCCCAAATTCTTTCCCAAACCCTGCACCCTTGATTCCTGCACCCCCAGTTCCTGAACTCATGAAACCTGCACCCCCAAACCCCTGCACCCCCAAACCCTGCACTCTTAGACCTGACTTCTAAACCCTGCACCCCGAAACGGTGCACCCCCAAATCCTGAAGCCCCAGATCCTTCCCTCCCATACCCTGCAGCCCAAATCCTGAACCCCCAAATCCTGAACTCCAGGATCTTGCACCCCCAGACCCTGTACCCCCAAATCAGGCCCCAAAAACCCTGCACTCCCAACCCTGCACCCCCAAATCCTGCACCTCTAATCCTCCACCCCCTTAACACTGCACCCCCAAAACCTGCACCACCATATTTCGCACCCTCAAAACCTGAACCACCAAACCTTGCACCTCCAAAACCTCCCTCCTCCAAACCCTGCCCTTCAAAATGCTGCACCCCGAATCCTTCTCCCCAACACCCTGCACCCCCAGATCCTGACCCCAAAACCCTGCACCCCAAATCCTGTACCCCAAAGCCCTGCACTCTCAAATCATACATGCCCAGAACGTGCACCCTAAACCGTGCACCCCAAAATCCTAAACCCCTTAACCCTGCACCCCCAAATCCTCCAGACCCATGTGCCGAACCCAGCACCCCAAAATCTACCCCCCAAAACCTACATCCCCAAATCCTGCACCCCCAGGTCCTGAACACCCAAAATCTGCACCCCCAAACCCTTAACTCCCAAAACCTGCACCCCCAATTCTGCTTCCCCAGGATCTACAACCCAATCCGTGCTCCACTAAATCCTGCACCCACAAACCCTGCACCCCCAATCCCCTGTACCCCAAATCCTGCCCCCACAAGTGGCACCCTAAAAACCTGCACCCCAAATCCTGTCCTACCCAACCCTTCACCCCAAACCCCTTCACCCCAAGATCCTGCTGCCCTAAACCCTGCACCCCCAAATCATCCCTCCCAGTCCTGCCCCCCAAACCCTGACCCCCTAAAGCCTGACCCCGAAACCCTGCTCCCCAAAACCCTGGTACCCCAAACCTTGTACCCTCAGATCCTACACCCAATATCCTGCAATCCCAAACAATGCACCCCGATATTCTGATCCCTACAGCCTGCACCCCCAGCTCCTGCACCCCCAAAACCTGTACCCCTAAATCCTGCACCCTTCAACCCTGCAGCCCACAACGCTGCACCCCCAACCTCTGCAGCCCCAGTTCCTTAACGTGTGAAACCTGCGCCCCCAAGTCCTGCACCCCAAAACCTTACACCCGGAATCCTGCCCCCCAAACCATGCACCCCAAAATCAAGGCCCCTCAAACTTGCACTCAAAAGTCCGCACCACAAAATCCTGCCCCCCCAGTTCCTAAAGACATGGAACCTGCACCCCCAAAGCCTCACCCTAAAGCCCTGCAGCCCCAAATCCGGCCCTACCAAACCCTTCAGCCCCGCACCCCACGATCCTCCTACCCTAAACTCCAAGAGCCTGCACCCATAAATCCTGGAGCCCCAGATCCTGCACCCGACACCCTGCACCCCAGAACTCTGCACCTCCAGATCTAAACCCTTCAACCCTGCACCCCAAATCCTCCCCAAAACACTCCACCCCCAAAGCCTACAGCCCTGAATCCTGCCCCACAAACCGTGCACCCCCAGATCTGTCCCCGAAACTCTGTGCCCCAACAGCATGCACGCTCAAATCCTCCACCCCACATCCTGACCCCCAAATCCCTCACCCCAAAACCCTGCACCCCAATACCCCAGACCACCAAATCTTGCACCTCCAAATCCTGCCCCCTTTAGACCTGCACTTCAAACCCTGCACCCCAAATCCTGCAACCAAACATTGTACCCCCAAATCCTTGACCTCCACATCCCGAATCTCCAAATGCAGCAACCCCAAAACCCTACACCCCCAATCCCTGCACCCCCAAATCATTGTCCTTCAAATCCCACACCCAACGCTCGTACACCCCCAGATCTTGCACCCCCACACACTGCACCCCAAATCCTGCACCCCCAAATCCTCCAGCCCTACGTCCCAAACCCCCAAACCCTGCACCCCCAGTTCCTGAACATGAGAACCCTGCACCCCCAAACCCGAAGCCCGAAGCCCTGCACCCCCAAATCCTGTCCTACCCAACCCTTCACCCCAAACCACTTCACCCCAAGATCCTGCTGCCCTAAACCCTGCACCCCAAAATCATCCCTCCCAACCCTGCCCCCCAAACCCTGTCCCCGTAAAGCCTGACCCCGAAACCCTGCTCCCCAAAACCCTGCTACCCCCAATCTTGCACCCCCCAACTCTGCACCCCCAGATCCTGCTGCTCCAAACCCTGCACCCCAAATCCTCCAGCCCCACGTACCGATCTCCCAAAGCCTGCACCCCAGAACCCTGCACCCCACAACCCCTTCACCCCCAAATCCTGCACCCCCAGCCCTACCCCCTAAACCTTCGACCCGCAAACCCTGCCCTACCAAGCCCTCCACCCCAAACCCCTGCACCCCAAGATCCTGCACCCTAAACCCTGCACCTCCATATCCTCCTTCCCCTAACCCTGCACCCCAAAACACTGCACTCCAAACCACTGCACCCCTAAATCCTGCAACCCCAAATCCTGGCCCCCAAACCCGGCACCCCAAACTCCTGCACCCAAAGATCCTACTGCCCTAAACCCTGAACCCCCAAATCCTGCACCCCTGGAACCTGCAACCCCAGACCCTGTAGCCCCAAATCAGGCCCCGCAAAATCCTGCTCCCCCAGCCTTGCACCCTCAAATCCTGCACCACCTAATCCTCCAACCCCCTAACACAACCCCCTAACCCCTTGTCCCCAGGGCCCATTGTGACATCCCAGGACCACCCATTGTCCCCAGGGCCCATTGTGACATCCTGGGGACCCCTCTTTGTCCCCAGGGCCCATTGTGATGTCCCAGGACCCCCCATTGTGCCCAGAGCCCATTGTGACAGCCTAGGGAGCCCCTTTGTCCCCAGGGCCCATTGTGACACCATGGGGACCCCCCTTGTTCCCAGGGCCTATTGTGACATTCAGGGCACCCCGTTGTCCCCAGGGCCCATTGTGACATTCACGGGACCCCCCTTTGTCCCCAGGGCCCATTCTGATATGGTGGGGAACCCCTTTCTCTCCAGGGCCCATTGTGACATCCTGGGGACGCCCTTTGTCCCCAGGGCTCATTTTGACACCGTCGACACCCCCCTTTGTCCCCAGGACCCTCCATTGTCCCCAGGGCCCATTGTGACATCCTGGGGACCCCCCTTCGTTCCCACGCCCCCACCCCAGTTCCTGGTGCTGAGTGCGGAGCTCAGTGCACACAGAGCTGCCCAGGGTGAGCAGTGCAGGTGCGGTTCGAGCTGGGAGGAAAGGCTGTGGGTGTGTTCAGCCTTCTGGGCCATGATGGGTATGAACCCCTACCGTGTTTAACACACCAGTGCTGTTTAACGGGGGCGTGTGGGGCGGAGCGAATCCCCCGCGCTGCTTTGCTTTTGCTCTGATGAACGGGAGTTTAAGGAATACAAGTGAGGAATTGGATTGAAATAAATAACTTACGCTTTTTCTATGGATAAAAACGTTTAAGCCAATAATTCACAAACAAATTTCGTAACTTTTTACATAGAACTTAAGCACCTTTTCCTTTCTCCAGGTGCAGAGCCCGTGCCTCACTTGGTTCCGTCTGCAAACAGCGCCCATCCCAGCTCGAATCCCCCTGCCCCTCTCACCCTGTGCAGCTCTTTGTGCGCTGAGCTCCGCACTCAGCACCAGCGGGTGCGGCTCCTCCTGAGGGGCTGGGGGGAGGGGGCGGGGCCAAGGGCTGGTTTGAGGGGGCGGGGCTGAGGCGGCGAGCTGCGATTGGCCGGCCGGGCCGCAGTGGCCGTTCCCGCCTGAGCCTTGGGGCGAAGCCAGAGCTGGAGTGCGGGGGGCGGCCGGGCCAGGAGCCGCCCGCAGAGCGCCCAGAGAGCGGGCTTCGGGGACTCTGCCCGGGAACGAGTGGCAGGAGGAGAGGAGACGGCCCCAGCGGTACCGGGTGAGCTTCTGGCTGGAGCCTGGGAGCTGTTCCTCCCAGCGAGGGCTGTCGGGCACTGAACGGGCTGCCCAGGGCAGGGCTGGAGCCGCCATCCCTGGAGGGGTTTCCACAGGAGCTCCTGAGGGCCGTGGGCAGTGCCGGGGGGTTGTGCTTGGACTCCAGCACCTTCAAGGTGTTTGACACCCAAAGGGATTCTGTGGCACACTCCATTTTCACATTGCCATGGAGCCCGGAGGTCCCAGCGGGGTTTGGATCAGCGTGTTCTGGAACATTCTCAGTGGTCGGGTCTGTGTGCAGAGTGTGGTGGGAACGAGAAGAGAGGAGATGGAGAGAACAGTGGGGAGGTGGAGGAGCAGGAGTGGAGGTGAATACCAGAGAGAGCGAGTGTGTGCGGATCAGCAGTGATCACCCCAAACCTGCCCCGCAGACACGGCACCCAAAATCCTGCACCCCAAAATACTCTTCCCAAACCTGCACCCCAGATCCTGACCCCAAGCCCTGCACCAAAACCCTGCCCCTCAATCCTGCACCCCCAAATCCTCCACCCCTGGTCCTGTCTTCCCAAACCCTGCACCCCAAATTCTGCACCCCCAAATTCGGCCCTACCAAACTCTGCACCCCTAAACCCTACAACTGAAACCTTGCACCCCCTAATCCTGCCCTCCCTACCTTCCTGAACCCCGAAACCTGCACCCCAAACCCTGCATTCCCAAATCTTTCCGTCCTATACCCTGCACCCCTAAACCCTGCCCCCAAACCCTGCACCCCAAAGAATTCCCTCCCAAACCTTGCACCTCCAAATCCTGCACCTCAAAGGCCTGGAAACCCAAGCCCTTCAACCCCATCCCTGCAACACCAAATCCTGTACCCCAAACCCAGCCCCCCAGAATCCTGCACCCCAAATCCTGCCTACCAAACCTTTCACTGCAAACCCCTGCACCCCAAGATTGTGCTGCCCTAAACACTGAACCCCCAAATCCTGCAGCCCCGGATCCTTGCCTGCCAAAACTCTGCATCTCCAAATCCTGCACCCCAAATCTCTCACCCCCACCACCCTGCACTCCCAACCCCTGCACCCCAAAACTCCACACCTCCAAATCCTGAACCCTGAAACCTCGCACCCCCAAATCCTGTGCCCCAGTCCTGTGCACCCCACACTCTGCAACCTTAAATTTCCCCCCAAGCCCCTGCACCCCAAACGCTGCACTCTTAGACCTGACTTCTAAACCCTGCACCCCCAAACAGTGCACCCCCAAATCCTGAAGCCCCAGATCCTTCCCTCCCATACTGTGCACCCCCAAATCCTGAACCCCCAGATCCTGAATTCCAGGATCTTGCACCCCCAGACCCTGCACCCCCAAATCAGACACACGAAAATCTGCACCCCCAAATCTTGCACCTCTAAGCCTCCACCCCTTAACACTGCGTCCCCAAATCTTTCACCCCAAAACCTCAACCCAGAACCCTGTACCCCAAAACCCTACACCTCCAAATCCTGAACCCTTAAACCCTGCACCCCCAGATCCTCCCCCCAAATGAATGAACCCCCAAAACCTACACCCCCAGATGCTGCTGCCCCATACCCCACACCCCAAACTCTGCACCCAGAAATCCTGCACTCTCATAACCCTGCACCTCAAACAATTCCCTCGACCCTGCACCCCCAGAACCTGTAACCCCAATCGCTGCACCCCCAGGTCCTGTCCCCAAACTCTGCACTGCCAGATCCTGCCCGCCTAAACCCTTAAAGCCCAAATATTGTACCCTCAGATCCTTCCTCAACACCCTGCACCCCCAAATTCCCCACCGAAAACCTGCACCCCCAGATCCTGCACCACCAAGTTCTGTACCCTGAAACCCTACACTGAAAATCCTGCCCCCTAACTCTGCACCCCCAAATCCTGCACCCCCAAATCCTGCATCCCGAAACCCTGCACCCCCAAATCCTTCAACCCCCAAAGCCAATGCACTGCCAAACCCTGGACCCCCAGATACTGCACCCCAGAACCCTGCACGTTGAAATCCTGCACCCCAAACCCTGCAGCCCAGAACCCTATACCCGATATCCTGCCGCCCCACAACTTGCACCCCCCAAACCTGCAACCCCAAATACTGCACCCCAAATCCTGCATCTTGAAACCCTGCACCCCTAAATCCTTCCTCCCAAGCCATGAATCCCCAAAACCTGTAATACCAAATCCTACACCCCCAAATCCTGCACCCCAAAATCGTTGCCCCAAACCATTCGCCCCCGAATCTTTTATGTCCAAACCTGTCCCCCAAAACCTTGCACCCCTGAACTCTGCTCCCCCAAAGCCGGCCTGCGAAACCTTGTCAACCAATTCCATCACCCCCAGATCCTGCTCCCCAAACCCTGCACCCAAAATCCTGCCCCACAAACCCTGCGCCCTCAGATCCTTCCTTACCCAACCCTGCACACCCAAATCCTCCAACCCCCAAATCCTCCATCCCCCAAGTCCTGAACCCTGCACCCCCAACTCCTCACCCCAAAGCCCTGCACCCCCAAATCCTGCCTCTAAACCCTGAACAACAAGGTTCTGCACCCCAAACCCTGCTCCCCCATATCCTGCTCCCCAGATCCTGCACCCCAGAATCCTGCACCCCCATACTGTGATCCCTGCACCCTGCACCCCCAGATCCTTCCCTCCCAAAACCCATAGCCCCATAACCCTGCACCCCAAAACGCTGCACCTCCAGATCGTGAACCTTTAAACCCTGCACCCCAAATCCTTCCTCCCCAAAACCTGCACCCCAAAACCCTACAATCCCAGATCTTGCACCTGCAAATCTCTGCACTCCACAACCCTGCACCCTCAAATCCTGCACCTGTATATCCTGCCCCCCAAAACCCTGGCACCTCCAAACCCTTGACCCCCAAATCCTGCAACCCTAAACCAGGCACCCCAAACCCTTCCCCACCAAACCCTGCACCCCTCAGACCCTGAAGCCCAAATCCCTCTCCCAAAGCCCCTGCACCCCTTAAATCCTGCACCCCTGAAATCCTGTTCCCTAAGACCCTGCACCCCAAAATACTGCACCCCAATCCCTGCAGGCCAACCCCGGCACCCCAGAGCCCTTCAACGCAAAATCCTGCACCCCCAGTTCTGAACATGCAAAACCTGCCCCCTAAACCCTGCACCCCAAAACCTGCCCCCTAACACTGCACCCCAAAGCCCAGCACCCCAAAATCCTTCCCCCCCAGTTTCTAAAGACATGAAACCTGCACCCCGATAACCTCACCCTAAAGCCCTGCACCCCCAAATCCTGCCCTACCAAAGCCTTCAGCCCTGCACCCCAAGATCCTCCTACCCTAAACCCCCAACACCCTGCACCCATAAATCCTGGAACCAAACCTTGCACTACAAACCCCTACACCCCCAAATCCTTCCCCCCTAACCCTGCACCCTGAAACCCTTCAACCCCAGATCATACACCCCCAAACCCTGCACCCCGAAAGCATTCACCCCCTAACACTGCACCCCCAAATCCTGGAACCCCGAATCTTGAAATCTCAAACCCTGCACTGCAACACCTTGCGCTTCCAAACCCTGCACCCCCAAACCTTGCACCCCCAGATTCTGCACCCCAAAACCCGGCACCCCAGACCCCTGCACACCTAAATTCTGCACCTCCAGGCTCTACACGTGTGGACCCTGTACCCCCAAACCCTGCATACACAAAACCTGACCTTGGAAATCCTGCACCCCCAAATCCTCCAGCCCCACGTCCTGAACTCCCAAACCCTGTACCCCTAAAACCTGCAACCACAAACCTGGCACCTCCAAACTCTGCACCCCAAATCTTCCCTCCCCAAAACCTGCACCCCAAAACCATACAAGCCCATATCTTGCACCCCTAAATCTCTGCACTCCACAACCCTGCACCCTCAAATCCTGCACCCCTATATCCTGCCCCCCAAAACCCTGCACCTCCAAACCCTTGACCCCCAAATCCTGCAACCCTAAACCAGGCACCCCAAACCCTTCCCCACCAAACCCTGCACCCCCAGTTCCTCCATCCCCACGTCATGAACCCCCAAACCCTGCTCCCCAAAACTCTTCACCCCCAAAGCCTGAATTCCCAACCCCTGCACCCCAAACTTAGCTGTCAAAACTGTGCTTCCCAAAATTCTGCCTCCTCAAGCCTGGCCCCACAGAACCCTGACCCTCACCCTGGCTCCCCAAACCCTGCACCCCAAACCCTGCACCCCCAAATCATTTTCCTTCAAATCCTGCATCCAAAACTCGTACACCCCAAGATCATGCACCCATAGTCCTGAAACTTCAAACCCTGCACCCTCAGATCCTTCCTTACCCAACCCTGCACCCCCAAACACTGCACCCTAAATCCGGCTTCCCCAAACCGTGCACCCCAAAATCAAGGCCCCTCAAACTTGATTCAAAAATCTGCACCACAAAACCCTGCCCCCCCAGTTCCTAAAGACATGGAACCTGCACCCCCAAAGCCTCACCCTAAAGCCCTGCACCCCCAAATCCGGCCCTACCAAACCCTTCAGCCCTGCACCCCAAGATCCTCCTACCCTAAGCCCCCAACACCATACACCCATAAATCCTGGAACCCCAGATACTGCACCCCAAAACTCTGCAGCTCCTAAACCCTTCAACCCTGCACCCCAAATCCTCCCCAAACACTCTACCCCCAAAGCCTACAGCCCTGAATCCTGCCCCACAAACCCTGCACCCCCAGATCTGTCCCCGAAACTCTGCCCCAACAGCACGCATGCTCAAATCCTCCACCCCCAAATCCCTGACCCCAAAACCCTGCACCCCCAATCCCTGCACCCGCAAATCATTGTCCTTCAAATCCCACACCCAAAGCTCGTACACCCCAAGATCTTGCACCCCCACACAATGCACCCCAAATCCTGCACCCCCAAATCCTCCAGCCCCACGTCCCAAACCCCCAAACCCTGCACCCTCAAGTCTTGCACCCCCAAACCATTCTCCCCCAAATCCTGCAACCCCAAACCACACACCTCCTGCACCCCAAAATTCGACACCTCCAAATTCTAAACTCTTAAACCCTGCATCTTGCAAATCCTTCCCCCCAAAACAGTGCCCCCCAAACCCTGCACCCCAGATCCTGCAGCCCCTAACTCTGCACCCCAAACGCTGCACCCTCAGATCCTGCGTCCCCCAACCCTGCACCCCAAATCCTTTACCCCAAAATTCCCCAAACCTGCAAACCCAAATCCTGCACCCCCAGTTCCTGAACATGTGAACCCTGCACCCCCAAACCTTCAGCCCGAAGCCCTGCACCCCCAAATCCTGCCGTACACAACCCTTCACCCCAAACCTCTTCAACCCAAGATACTGAAACCCTAAGCCCTGCACCCCAAACCTACATCCCCAAATCCTGCACCCCCAGGTCCTGAAGACCCAAAATCTGCACCCCCAAATCCCTTAACTCCAAAAACCTGCACCCCCAATTCTGCCTCCCCAGACCTGCACCCCCAAACCCTGCACCACTAAACCCTGCACCCCAAATCCTGACCCCCACAAGTTGCACTCTAAAAACCTTCCCCCCAAATCCTGTCCTACCCAACCCTTCACCCCAAATCCCTTCACCCCAAGATTGTGCTGACCTAAACCCTGCACCCCAAAATCATCCCTCCCAACCCTGCCCCCTAAACCCTGTCCCCCTAAAGCCTGACCCCTAAACCCTGCTCCCCAAAACCCTGCTACCCCTAATCTTGCACCCCCAGATCCTGCTGCTTCAAACCCTGCACCCCCAAATCCTCCAGCCCCACGTACCGATCTCCCAAACCCTGCACCCCAGAACCCTGCATCTCACAACCCCTTCACCCCCAAATCCTGCACCCCCAGCCCTACCCCCTAAACTTTCCACCCCCAGTCCTGCCCTACCAAGCCCTCCACCCCAAACCCTTGCACCCCAAGATCCTGCACCCTGAACCCTGCACCCCTATATCCTCCTTCCCCAAACCCTGCACCCCAAACCACTGCACTCCAAACCACTGCACCCCTAAACCCTGAACCCCCAAATCCTGCACCCCTGGAACCTGCAACCACAGACCCTGTAGCCCCAAATCAGGCCCCGCAAAATCCTGCTCCCTTGGCCTTGCACCCCCAAATCCTGCACCACCTAATCCTCCAACCCCCTAACACAACCCCCTAAACCCCTTGTCCCCAGGGCCCACTGTGACATCCCAGGACCCCCCATTGTCCCCAGGGCTCATTGTGACACCATGGGGGACCCCCTTGTCGCTGGGGACCCATTGTAACACCATGGGGACCTCCCCTTGTCCTCAGGCCCCATTGTGATATCCTGGGGAGCCCCCTTTGTCACTGGGGCCCATTGTGACATCCCAGGACTCCCCATTGTCCCCAGGGTCCATTGTTACATCCTGGGGACCCCCTTGTCCCCAGGACCCATCGTGACACCATGGGGACCCTCTTGTTACTGGGGACCCATTGTGACACCATGGGGAGTCCCCATTGTCCTCAGGGCCCATTGTGACATCCTGGGCCCCCTCCTTTGTCCCCCGGGACCATTGTAACACCGTGGGGACCCCCTTTGTCCCCAGGGCCCATTGTGACACCTTGGGGAACACCCCTTGTCCTCAGGGCCTATTGTGAACATCCTGGGGCACCTCCAATGTCCCCAGAGCCCAGTGTGAGATTCTGGGGAGCCCCTCTATTCCCCGGGCTCATTGTGACTTTCAGGGGACGCCCCCTTTGTCCCCAGGGCCGATTGTGAGGTCCTAGGGCCCCTCTGTGTCCCCAGGGCCCATCGTGACACCATGGGGACCCTCCTTGTCACTGGGGACCCATTGTTACATCTCAGGACTCCACATTGTCCCCAGGGCCCATTGTGACATCCTGGGGACCCCTCTTTGTCCCCAGGACCCATTGTGACGTCCCAGGACCCCCCATTGTCCCCAGGGTCCATTGTTACATCCTGGGGACCCCCTTGTCCCCAGGACCCATCGTGACACCATGGGGACCCTCCTTGTCACTGGGGACCCATTGTGACACCAAGGGGAGCCCCCCTTTTCCTCAGGGCCCACTGTGACATCCTGGGCACCCCACTTTGTCCCCCGGGACCATTGTAACACCGTGGGGACCGCCTTTGTCCCCAGGGCCCATTGTGACACTGTGGGGACCCCTCTTCTCCCCAGGGCCCATTGTTATGTTCCAGGACCCCCCATTTTCCGCAGGGCCCATTGTGACACCTTGGGGACCCCCTTGTCACTGGGGACCCATTGTGACACCATGGGGACCACCCCTTGTCCTCAGGGCCTATTGTGAACATCCTGGGGAACCTCTATTTTCCCCAGAGTCCATTGAGAGATCCTGGGGACCCCCTTGTCCCCAGGTCCAATTGTGACATCCTGGGGAGCCTCTTTGTCCCCAGGGCCTCTTGTGACATCCTGGGGACCCCCTTTGTCCCCAGGGCCCATTGTGATGTCCCAGGACCCCACATTGTCCCCATGGCCCATTGTGACATCCTGGGGAGCCTCTTTGTCCCCAGGGCCCATTGTGACATCCTGGGGACCCCCTTTGTCACCAAGGCCCATTGTGACGTCCCAGGACCCCCCATTGTCCCCAGGGCCCATTGTGACATCCTGGGGACCTCCCATTGTCCTCAGTGCCCACTGAGACATCCTGGGGACCCGCTTTGTCACTGGGGACCGATTGTGACATCCCAGGAACCCCATTGTCCCAAGGGCCCATTGTGACATCCAGGGGACCCCCCTATGTCTCCAGGACGCATTGTGACACCGTGGGGACCTCATTAGTCCCCGGGGCCCATTGTGACATCCTAGGGACCTCCCTTTGTCCCCAGGGCTCATTGTGGCACCATGGAGACCCCCTTTGTCACTGTGGCACATTGTGATATCCCAGAACCCCACTTTGTCCCCATGGCCCATTTTGACATCCTGGGGACGCCCTTTCTCCCCAGGGGCCATTGTGACATTCAGGGGACCCCCCCTTGTCCCCAGGGCCCATTGTAACGTCCCAGGACCCCTCCTTGTCCCCAGGGCCCATTGTGACATCATGGGGACCCCCATTTGTCACTGGGGCTCATTGAGATATCGTGGGAACCAATTTTGTCCCCAGGGCCCATTGTGACGTCCTGGGGATCCCTCCTTGTCCCCAGGGCCCATTGTGACGTCCCAGGACTCCCCATTGTCCCCAGGGCCCATTGTGACATTCAGGGCACCCCGTTGTCCCCAGGGCCCATTGTGACATTCAGGGGACGCCTCTTTGTACCCAGGGCCCATTGTGACATCCTGGGGACCCCCCCTTGTCACTGGGGCCCATTGTGACCTCCCAGGACCCCCCATTGTCCCCAGGGCCCATTGTGACATCCTGGGGATCCCTCCTTGTCCCCAGGGCCCATTGTGACGTCCCAGGACCCCACATTGTACCCAGGACCCATTGTGACATTCAGGGGAACCCCTTTGTCACTGGGGCCCATTGTGACATCCCAGGACCCCACTTTGTCCCCAGGGCCCATTGTGACATCCTGGGGACCCCACTTGTCCCCAGGATCCATTGTGACACTATGGGGACCCACCCTTGTTCCCAGGGCCCATTGTGACACCGTGGGTACCACCCTTGTCCGCAGGGCTCATTGTGACATCCCAGGACCCCCCATTGTCCCCAGGGCCCATTGTGACATTCAGGGGACCCCCCTTTGTCCCCAGGGCCCATTCTGATACTGTGGGGACCCCCTTTGTCCCCAGGGCACATTGTGACATCCTGGGGACGCCCTTTGTCCCCAGGACCCATTTTGACACCGTCGACACCCCCCTTTGTCCCCAGGGCCCATTGTGACATCCTGGGGACACTCCTTGTCCCCAGAGCCCATTGTGACATCCAGGGGACCCCCTTTGTCCCCAGGGCCCATTGTGACATCGCAGGACCCCCCCTGGTCCCCAGGGCCCATTGTGACATCCTGGGGACCCCCTTTGTCCCCACGGCCCATTGTGGCACCATGGGGACCCCCTTTTGCACTGGGGCCCATTGTGACATCCCAGGACCCCACTTTGTCCCCAGGGCTTATTGTGACACCATGGGGACCTCCCTTGTCTCCAGGGCCGACTATGACATCCCATGACCCCCCTTTGTCCCCAGTGCTATTTTGAAATCCTGGGGACCCCCTTTGTCCCCAGGGCCCATTGTGGCACCATGGGGAACCCCTTTGTCACTGGGGCCCATTGTGACATCCCAGGACCCCCCATTGTCCCCAGGGTTCATTGTTACCTCCTGGGGACCCCATTGTCCCCAGGACCCATCGTGACACCATGGGGACCCTCCTTGTCACTGGGGACCCATTGTGACACCATGGGGACCCCTCCTTGACCTCAGGGCCCATTGTGACATCCTGGGCATCCCCCTTTGTCCCCCGGGACCATTGTAACACCGTGGGGACCCCCTTTGTCCCCAGGGCCTATTGTTAAATCCCAGGACCCCCCATTGTCCCCAGGGCCCATTGTGACACCTTGGGGACCCCCTTGTCACTGGGGACCCATTGTGACACCATGGGGACCACCCCTTGTCCTCAGGGCCTATTGTGAACATCCTGGGGAACCTCCATTGTACCCAGAGCCCATTGTGAGTTCCTGGGGACCCCCTTGTCCCCAGGTCACATTGTGACATCCTGGGGAGCCTCTTTGTCCCCACGGCCCATTGTGACATCCTGGGGACCCCCTTTGTCCCCAGGGCCCATTGTGACATCCTGGGGACCTCCTTGTCCCCAGGACCCATCCTGGCACCGTGGGGACCTCCCTTGTCACTGGGGACCCTTTGTGACACCATGGGGACCTCCCATTGTCCTCAGGGCCCATTGAGACATCCTGGGGACCCCCTTTGTCACTGGGGACCCGTTGTGACATCCCAGGAACCCCATTGTCCCAAGGGCCCATTGTGACATCCTAGGGACCTCCCTTTGTCCCCAGGGCTCATTGTGGCACCATGGGGACCCCCTTTGTCACTGTGTCACATTGTGATATCCAAGAAGCCCACGTTGTCCCCAAGGCCCATTTTGACATCCTGGGGACCCCCTTTCTCCCCAGGACCCATTGTGACATTCAGGGGACCCCTCTTTGTCCCCAGGGCCCATTGTGACATCCTGGGGACCCCCCCTTGTCACTGGGGCCCATTGTGACGTCCCAGGACCCCCCATTGTCCCCAGGGCCCATTGTGACATCCTGGGGATCCCTGCTTGTCCCCAGGGCCCATTGTGACGTCTTAGGACACCCCATTGTCCCCCGGACCCATTGTGACATTCAGGGCACCCCCTTGTCCCCAGGGCCCATTGTGACATTCAGGGCACCCCCTTGTCCCCAGGGCCCATTGTGACATTCAGGGGATGCCTCTTTGTACCCAGGGCACATTGTGAGATCCTGGGGACCCCCCCTTGTCCCCAGGGCCCATTGTGACGTCCCAGAACCCCCTATTGTCCCCAGGGCCCATTGTGACATCCTGGGGATCCCTCCTTGTCCCCAGGGCCCATTGTGACGTCCCAGGACCCCCTATTGTCCCCAGGACCCATTGTGACATTCAGGGGACCCCCTTTGTCACTGGGGCCCATTGTGACATCCCAGGACCCCACATTGTCCCCAGGACCCATTGTGACATCCTGGGGACCCCACTTGTCCCCAGGACCCATTGTGACACTATGGGGACCCCCCCTTGTTCCCAGGGTCCATTGTGACACCGTGGGTACCACCCTTGTCCACAGGGCTCATTGTGACATCCCAGGACCCCCCTTTGTCCCCAGGGCCCATTGTGACATCCAGGGGATCCCCTTTGTCCCCAGGGCCCATTGTGACATCGCAGGACCCCCCCTGGTTCCCAGGGACCATTGTGACATCCTGGGGTCTCCTTTTGTCCCCACGGCCCATTGTGGCACCATGGGGACCCCCTTTGTCACCGGGGCCCTTTGTGACATCCCAGGACTCCACTTTGTCCCAAGGGCTTATTGTGACACCATGGGGACCTCCCTTGTTCCCAGGGCCCATTGTGACATCCCATGACCCCCCTTTGTCCCCAGTGTTATTGTGAAATCCTGGGGACCCCCTTTGTGCCCAGGGCCCATTGTGGCACCATGGGGAACCCCTTTGTCAGTGGGGGCCATTGTGACATTCCAGGACTCCACTTTGACCCCAGGGCTCGTTTTGACACCTTGGGGACTCCCATTGTCCCCAGGGCCCATTGTGACATCCTGGGGATCCCCCTTTGTTCCCATGGTCCATTGTGACATCCTGGGCAACCCCATTGTCCCCAGGGCCCATTGTGACATCTGGGGGACCCCCTTGTCCCCAGGAGACATCGTGGCACCGTGGGGACCCTACTTGTCACTTGGGGCCATTGTGACACCATGGGGACCCCCCCTTTGTCCCCAGTGCCCATTGTGACATCCTGCGGACCCCCCTTTGTCCCCAGGGCCCATTTTGACATTCAGGGGACTCACCATTGTCCCCAGGGCCCACTGTGACCTTCAAGGGACCCCCGTTGTTCCCAGGGCCTATTGTGACTTTCAGGGGACCCCACCTTGTCCCCAGGGCTGATTGTGACGTCCTAGGGCCCCTCTGTGTCCCCAGGGCCCATTGTGACACTTTAGAGACCCCTCTTTGTCCCCAGGGCCCATTGTGACATCTTGGGGACCCCCCCTTGTCCCCAGGGCCCATTGTGACGTCCCAGGACCCCCCATTGTCCCCAGGGCCCATTGTGGCATCCTGGGCATCCCCTTTGTCCCCAGGGCCCATTGTGACATCCTGGGGATCCCCTTTGTCCCCAGGGCCCATTGTGGCACCATGAGGACCCTCTTTGTCACTGGGGCCCATTGTGACATCCCAGGACCCCCCTTTGTCCCCAGGGCCCATTGTGACATCCTGGGGATCCCTCCTTGTTCCCAGCGCCCATTGTGACGTCCCAGGACCCCCCATCGTCCCCAGGGCCCATTGTGACATTCAGGGGACCCCCTTTGTCACTGGGGCCCATTGTGACATCCCAGGACCCCACATTGTCCCCAGGGCCCATTGTGACATTCAGGGGTCCCCCCCTTGTCCCCAGGGCCCATTGTGATTTCCCAGGACCCCTCAGTGTCCCCACGGCCCATTGTGACATCCTGGGGACCCCCCTTTCTCACTGGGGCTCATTGAGACATCGTGGGGACCAACTTTGTCCCCAGGGCCCATTGTGACGTCCCAGGACCTCCCGTTGTCCCCAGTGTCCATTGTGACATCCGAGGAGCCCACTTTGTCTCCAGGACCCATTTTGATATTGAGGGGAGCCACGTTTGTCCCCAGGGCCCATTGTGACACCATGGGGACCCCCCCTTGTCACTGGGGACCCATTGTGACACCATGGGGACCCCCCCTTGTCCTCAGGACTCATTCTCACATCCTGGGCACTCTCCATTGTCCCCAGGGCCCACTGTGACATCCTACCCACCCCCTTGCTCCCAGGACCCATTGTGGCACCATGGGGACATCCCCTTTGTCCCCAAGGACCATTGTGACATCCCAGGACCCCCCTTTGTCCCCAGGGCCCATTGTAGCACCATGGGGACCCCCTTTGACCCCAGGGCCTATTGTGGCACCATGACAACCCCTTTTGTCCCCAGGGCCCATTGTGACATTCTAGGACCCCACTTTGTCCCCAGGGCCTATTGTGACACCATGGGTACCCCTCCTTCTCACTGGGGACCCATTGTGACACCATGGGGACCCCCCCTTGTCCTCAGGACTCATTCTCACATCCTGGGCACTCTCCATTGTCCCCAGGGCCCATTGTGACATCCTGGGGACCCTCAATGTCCCCAGGGCCCATTGTGACATCCCAGAACCTCCTATTGTCCCCAGGGCCCATTGTGACATCCTGGGGACCCCCATTGTCCCCAGGGCCCATTGTGACATTCCAGGACCCCCCATTGTCCGCAGGGCCCATTGTGCAATCCACTGCACCCCCTTGTCCCCAGGGCCCATTGTGACATTCAGGGGACCCCTCATTGTCCCCAGGGCGCATTGTGACATCCTGGTGACCCCGCCTTGTCACTGGGGCCCATTGTGGCGTCCCAGGACCCCCCATTGTCCCCAGGGCCCATTGTGACATCCTGGGGATCCCTGCTTGACCCCAGGGCCCATTGGGACGTCCCAGGACCCCCCATTGTCCACCAGGATCCATTGTGACATCCCAGGACTCCACATTGTCCCCAGGACCCATTGTGACATTCAGGGCACCCCCTTGTCCCCAGGGCCCATTGTGACATTCAGGGGATGCCTCTTTCTACCCAGGGCCCATTGTGACATCCTGGGGACCCCCCCTTGTCCCCAGGGCCCATTGTGACGTCCCAGGACCCCCTATTGTCCCCAGGGCCCATTGTGACATCCTGGGGATCCCTCCTTGTCCCCAGGACCCATTGTGACGTCCCAGGACCCCCCATTGTCCACCAGGACCCATTGTGACATCCCAGGACCCCACATTGTCCCCAGGACCCATTGTGACATCCTGGGCACCCTCATTGTCCCCAGGGCCCATTGTGACATCCCAGAACCTCCTATTGTCCCCAGGGCCCATTGTGACATCCTGGGGACCCCCATTGTCCCCAGGGCTGATTGTACACATTCCAGGACCCCCCATTGTCCCCAGGGCCCATTGTGACATCCACTGCATCTCCTTGTCCCCAGGGCCCATTGTGATATTCAGGGGACCCCTCTTTGTCCCCAGGGCCCATTGTGACATCCTGGGGACCCCCCCTTGTCACTGGGGCCCATTGTGACGTCCCGGGACCCCCCATTGTCCCCAGGGCCCATTGTGACATTCAGGGGACCCCCTTTGTCACTGGGGCCCATTGTGACATCCCAGGACCCCACATTGTCCACAGGGCCCATTGTGACATCGTGGGGATCCCCTTTGTCCGCAGGGCTCATTGTGACATCCCAGGACCCCCCTTTGTCCCCAGGGCCCATTCTGATACCGTGGGGATCCCCTTTGTCCCCAGAGCCCATTGTGATATCCAGGGGACCTTCTTTGTCCCCAGGGCCCATTGTGACATCCCATGACCCCCCTTGGTCCCCAGTGCCCATTGTGAAATCCTGGGGACCTCCTTTGTGCCCAGGGCCCATTGTGGCACCATGGGGAACGCCTTTGTCACTGGGGGCCATTGTGACATTCCAGGATTCCACTTTGTCCCCAGGGCTCGTTCTGACACCTTGGGGACTCCCATTGTCCCCAGGGCCCATTGTGATATCCTGGGGATCCCCCTTTGTCCCCAGGGTCCATTGTGACATCCTGGGCAACCCCATTGTCTGCAGGGCCCATTGTGACATCTGGGGGACCCCCTTGTCCCCAGGACCCATCGTGGTACCGTGGGGCCCTCTTTGTCACTTGGGCTCATTGTGACACCATGGGGACGCCCCCTTTGTCCCCAGTGCCCATTGTGACATCCTGCGGACCCCCCTTTGTCCCCAGGGCCCATTTTGACATTCAGGGCACCCACCATTATCCCCAGGGCCCATTGTGACCTTCAAGGGAGCCCCATTGTTCCCAGGGCCCATTGTGACGTCCTGGGGAGCCCCCTCTATTCCCAGGGCTCATTGTGACTTTCAGGGGATCCCCCCTTGTCCCCAGGGCTGATTGTGACGTCCTAGGGCCCCTCTTTGTCCCCAGGGCCCATTGTGACATCCTGGGGACCCCCCCTTGTCCCCAGAGCCCATTGTGATGTCCCAGGACCCCCCATTGTCCCCAGAGCCAATTGTGACATCCTGGGGATCCCTCCTTGTCCCCAGGGCCCATTGTGACGTCCCAGGACTCCCCATTGTCCCCAGGGCCCATTGTGACATCCTCGGCACCCCCTTGTCCCCAGGGCCCATTGTGACATTCAGGGGACCCCTCTTTGTCCCCAGGGCCCATTGTGACATCCTGGGTACCCCCTCTTGTCCCCAGGGCCCATTGTGACGTCCCAGGAACCCCCATTGTCCCCAAGGCCCATTGTGACATTCAGGGGACCCCTCTTTGTCCCCAGGGCCCATTGTGACATCCTGGGGACCCCCTCTTGTCCCCAGGGCCCATTGTGACATCCCAGGAACCCTCATTGTCCCCAGGGCCCATTGTGACATCTTGGGGATCCCTCCTTATCCCCAGGGCCCATTGTGACGTCCAGGACCCCCCATTGTCCCCAGGACACATTGTGACATTCAGGGGACCCCCTTTGTCACTGGGGCCCCTTGTGACATCCTGGGGATCCCTCCTTGTCCCCAGGGCCTATTGTGACGTCCCAGGACCCCCCATTGTCCCCAGGGCCCATCGTGACATTCAGGGGACCCCCTTTTTCACTGGGGCCCATTGTGACATCCCAGGACCCCACATTGTCCCCAGGGCCCATTGTGACATTCAGGGGACCCCCTTTGTCACCGGGGCCCATTGTGACGTCCGAGGACCCCCCATTGTCCCAAGGGTCCATTGTTACATCCTGGGGACCCCCTTGTCCCCAGGACCCATCGTGACACCATGGGGACCCTCCTTGTCACTGGGGACCTGTTGTGACACCATGGGGACCCCCCCTTGTCCTCAGGGTCCATTGTGACATCCTGGGCATCCCCCTTTGTCCCCCGGGACCATTGTAACACTGTGGGGACCCCCTTTGTCCCCAGGGCCCATTGTGACACTGTGGGGAACCCCCTTGTCCTCAGGGCCTATTGTTACGTCCCAGGACCCCCCATTGTCCCCAGGGCCCATTGTGACACCTTGGGGACCCCCTTGTCACTGGAGACCCATTGTGACAGCATGGGGACCACCCCTTGTCCTCAGGGCCTATTGTGAACATCCTGGGGAACCTCCATTGTCCCCAGAGCCCATTGTGAGTTCCTGGAGACCCCCTTGTCCCCAGGTCCCATTGTGACATCCTGGGGAGCCTCTTTGTCCCCAGGGCCCATTGTGACATCCTGGGGACTTCCTTTGTCACTGGGGACTCATTGTGACACCATGGGGACCTCCCATTGTCTTCAGGGCCCATTGAGACATCCTGGGGACCCCCTTTGTCACTGAGGACCCATTGTGACATCCCAGGAACCCCATTGTCCCAAGGGCCCATCGTGACATCCTGGGGACCCCCCTTTGTCTCCAGGACATATTGTGACACCGTGGGGACCTCATTAGTCCCCAGGGCCCATTGTGACATCCTAGGGATCCCCTCTTGTCCCCAGGGCCCATGGTGACGTCCCAGGACCCCCCCTTGTCCCAGGGCCCATTGTGACATTCACGGGACTCCCCTTTGTCCCCAGGGCCGATTCTGATATGGTGGGGACCCCCTTTGTCCCCAGGGCCAATTGTGACATCCTGGGGACGCCCTTTGTACCCAGGGCCCATTTTGACACCGTCAACACCCCCCTTTGTCCCCAGGGCCCATTGTGACATCCTGGGGACCCTCCTTGTCCCCAGAGCCCATTGTGACATCCAGGGGACCCCCTTTGTCCCCAGGGCCCATTGTGGCACCATGGGGACCCCCTTTGTCACTGGGGCCCATTGTGACATCCCAGGACCCCCCTTTGTCCCCAGGGCCCATTGTGGCACCATGGGGACCCCCTTTGTCACTGGGGCCCATTGTGACATCCTGGGGACCCCCCTTTGTCCCCAGGGCCCATTGTGACATCCTCTGCACCCCTTGTCCCCAGGGCCCATTGTGACATTCAGGGGACCCCTCTTTGTCCCCAGGGCCCATTGTGACATCCTGGGGACCCCCCCTTGTCCCCAGGGCCCATTGTGACGTCCCAGGACCCCCCATTGTCCCCAGGGCCCATTGTGACATCCTGGGGACCGCACTTGTCCCCAGGACCCATTGTGACACTATGGAGACCCCCCCTTGTGCCCAGGGCCCATTGTGACACCGTGGGTACCACCCTTGTCCCCAGGGCTCATTGTGATATCCCAGGACCCCCCATTGTCCCCAGGGCCCATTGTGACTTTCAGGGCCCCCCCCTTTGTCCCCAGGGCCCATTCTTATACCGTGGGGACCCCCTTTGTCCCCAGGGCCCATTGTGACAAGCTGGGGACGCTCTTTGTCCCCAGGGCCCATTGTGACATCCTGGGGACCGTCCTTGTCCCCAGAGCCCATTGTGACATCCAGGGGACCCCCTTTGTCCCCAGGGCCCATTGTGGCACCATGAGGACCCTCTTTGTCACTGGGGCCCATTGTGACATCCCAGGACCCCCCTTTGTCCCCAGGGCCCATTGTGACATCCTGGGGATCCCTCCTTGTCCCCAGGGCCCATTGTGACATCCTGGGGATCCCTCCTTGTTCCCAGGGCCCATTGTGACGTCCCAGGACCCCCCATTGTCCCCAGGGCCCATTGTGACATTCAGGGGACCCCCTTTGTCACTGGGACCCATTGTGACATCCCAGGACCCCACATTGTCCCCAGGGCCCATTGTGACATTCAGGGGTCCCCCCCTTGTCCCCAGGACCCATTGTGATGTCCCAGGACCCCTCATTGTCCCCACGGCCCATTGTGACATCCTGGGTACCCCCCTTTGTCACTGGGGCTCATTGAGACATCGTGGGGACCAACTTTGTCCCCAGGGCCCATTGTGACGTCCCAGGCCTCCCGTTGTCCCCAGTGTCCATTGTGACATCCGAGGAGCCCACTTTGTCCCCAGGACCCATTGTGACATCCTGGGGACCCCCTTGCTCCCAGGGCCCATTGTGGCACCATGGGGACATCCCCTTTGTCCCCAGGGCCCATTGTGACATCCCAGAACCTCCTATTGTCCTCAGGGACCATTGTGACATCCTGGGGACCCCCATTGTCCCCAGGGCCCATTGTGACGTCTTAGGACCCCCCATTGTCCCCAGGGCCCATTGTGACATTCAGGGCACCCCGTTGTCCCCAGGGCCCATTGTGACATTCACGGGACCCCCCTTTGTCCCCAGGGCCCATTCTGATATGGTGGGGAACCCCTTTCTCTCCAGGGCCCATTGTGACATCCTGGGGACGCCCTTTGTCCCCAGGGCTCATTTTGACACCGTCGACACCCCCCTTTGTCCCCAGGGCCCATTGTGACATCCTGGGGACCCTCCTTGTCCCCAGAGCCCATTGTGACATCCAGGGGACACCCTTTGTCCCCAGGGCCCATTGTGGCACCATGGGGACCCCCTTTGTCACTGGGGCCCATTGTGACATCCCAGGAGCCCCCTTTGTCCCCAGGGCCCATTGTGACATCCTGGGGACCCCCATTGTCCCCACAACCCATTGTGACATTCCAGGACCCCCCATTGTCCCCAGGGCCCATTGTGACATCCACTGCACCCCCTTGTCCACAGGGCCCATTGTGACATTCAGGGGACCCCTCTTTGTCCCCAGGGCCCATTGTGACATCCTGGGGCCCCCCCTTGTCCCCAGGGCCCATTGTGACGTCTTAGGACCCCCCATTGTCCCCAGGGCCCATTCTGACATTCAGGGCACCCCCTTGTCCCCAGGGCCCATTGTGACATTCCGGGGACGCCTCTTTGTCCCCAGGACCCATTGTGACATTCAGGGGACCCCTTTGTCACTGGGTCCCATTGTGACATCCCAGGACCCCACATTGTCCCCAGGACACATTGTGACATCCTGGGGACCCCACTTGTCCCCAGGACCCATTGTGACACTATGGGGACCCCCCCTTGTTCCCAGGGCCCATTGTGACACCGTGGGTACCACCCTTGTCCGCAGGGCTCATTGTGACATCCCAAGACCCCCCTTTGTCCCCAGGGCCCATTCTGATACCGTGGGGATCCCCTTTGTTCCCAGAGCCCATTGTGACATCCAGGGGACCCCCTTTGTCCCCAGGGCCCATTGTGACATCGCAGGACCCCCCTGGTCGCCAGGGCCCATTGTGACATCCTGGGGATGCCCCCTTGTCACCAGGACCCATTGTGACGTCCCAGGACCCCCCATTGTCCCCAGGGCCCATTGTGACATCCTGGGGATCCCTGCTTGGCCTCAGGGCCCATTGTGACGTCTTAGGACCCCCCATTGTCCCCAGGGCCCATTGTGACATTCAGGGGACGCCTCTTTGTACCCAGGGCACATTGTGACATCCTGGGGACCCCTTTTGTCCCCACGGCCCATTGTGGCACGTGGGGACCCCCTTTGTCACTGGGGCCCATTGTGATATCCCAGGACCCCACTTTGTCCCCATGGCTTATTGTGACACCATGGGGACCTCCCTTGTCCCCAGGGCCCATTGTGACATCCCATGACCCCCCTTTGTCCCCAGTACTATTGTGAAATCCTGGGGACCCCCTTTGTGCCCAGGGCCCATTGTGGCACCATGGGGAACCCCTTTGTCACTGGGGGCCATTGTGACATTCCAGGATTCCACTTTGTCCCCAGGGCTCGTTCTGACACCTTGGGGACTCCCATTGTCCCAAGGGCCCATTGTGACATCCTGGGGATCCCCCTTTGTCCCCAGGGTCCATTGTGACATCCTGGGCAACCTCATTGTCCCCAGGGCCCATTGTGACATCTGGGGGACCCCCTTGTCCCCAGGACCCATCGTGGCACCGTGGGGACCCTCCTTGTCACTTGGGCCCATTGTGACACCATGGGCACCCCCTCTTTGTCCCCAGTGCCCATTGTGACATCCTGCGGACCCCGCTTTGTCCCCAGGGCCCATTTTGACATTCAGGGGACCCACCATTGTCCTCAGGGCCCATTGTGACATCCTCAGCACCTCCTTGTCCCCAGGGCCGATTGTGACCTTCAAGGGACCCCCATTGTTCCCAGGGCCCATTGTGATGTCCTGGGGAGCCCCCTATGTTCCCAGGGCTCATTGTGACTTTCAGGGGACCCCCCTTGTCCCTAGGGCTGATTGTGACGTCCTAGGGCCCGTCTGTGTCCCCAGGGCCCATTGTGACACTTTAGAGACCCCTCTTTGTCCCCAGGGCCCATTGTGACATCCTGGAGACCCCCCCTTGTCCCCAGGGCCCATTGTGACGTCCCAGGAACCCCCATTGTTCCCAGGGCCCATTGTGACGTCCTGGGGAGCCCCCTCTGTTCCCAGGGCTCATTGTGACTTTCAGGGGACCCCCCCTTGTCCCCAGGGCTTATTGTGACATCCTAGGGCCCCTCTGCGTCCTCAGGGCCCATTGTGACACTTTAGAGACCCCTCTTTGTCCCCAGGGCCCATTGTGACATCTTGGGGACCCCCCCTTGTCCCCAGGGCCCATTGTGACGTCCCAGGACCCCCCATTGTCCCCAGGGCCCATTGTGACATCCTCGGCACCCCCTTATCCCCAGGGCCCATTGTGACATTCAGGGGACCCCTCTTTGTCCCCAGGGCCCATTGTGACATCCTGGGGACCCCCTCTTGTCCCCAGGGCCCATTGTGACGTCCCAGGACCCCCCATTGTCCCCAGGGCCCATTGTGACATTCAGGGGACCCCCTTTGTCACTGGGGCCCATTGTGACATCCCAGGACCCCCCCTTGTCCCCAGAGCCCATTGTGACATCCTGGAGACCCCCTTTGTCTCCAGGGCCCATTGTGACGTCCGAGGACCCCCCATTGTCCCCAGGGTCCATTGTTACATCCTGGGGACCCCCTTGTCCCCAGGACCCATCGTGACACCATGGGGACCCTCCTTGTCACTTGGGCTCATTGTGACACCATGGGGACGCCCCCTTTGTCCCCAGTGCCCATTGTGACATCCTGCGGAACCCCCTTTGTCCCCAGGGCCCATTTTGACATTCAGGGCACCCACCATTGTCCCCAGGGCCCATTGTGACCTTCAAGGGACCCCCTTTGTCCCCAGGGCCCATTTTGACATTCAGGGCACCCACCATTGTCCCCAGGGCCCATTGTGACCTTCAAGGGACCCCCATTGTTCCCAGGGCCCATTGTGACGTCCTGGGGAGCCCCCTCTATTCCCAGGGCTCATTGTGACTTTCAGGGGATCCCCCCTTGTCCCCAGGGCTGATTGTGACGTCCTAGGGCCCCTCTTTGTCCCCAGGGCCCATTGTGACATTCAGGGGTCCCCCCCTTGTCCCCAGGACCCATTGTGATGTCCCAGGACCCCTCATTGTCCCCACGGCCCATTGTGACATCCTGGGTACCCCCCTTTGTCACTGGGGCTCATTGAGACATCGTGGGGACCAACTTTGTCCCCAGGGCCCATTGTGACGTCCCAGGCCTCCCGTTGTCCCCAGTGTCCATTGTGACATCCGAGGAGCCCACTTTGTCCCCAGGACCCATTGTGACATCCTGGGGACCCCCTTGCTCCCAGGGCCCATTGTGGCACCATGGGGACATCCCCTTTGTCCCCAGGGCCCATTGTGACATCCCAGAACCTCCTATTGTCCCCAGGGACCATTGTGACATCCTGGGGACCCCCATTGTCCCCAGGGCCCATTGTGACGTCTTAGGACCCCCCATTGTCCCCAGGGCCCATTGTGACATTCAGGGCACCCCGTTGTCCCCAGGGCCCATTGTGACATTCACGGGACCCCCCTTTGTCCCCAGGGCCCATTCTGATATGGTGGGGAACCCCTTTCTCTCCAGGGCCCATTGTGACATCCTGGGGACGCCCTTTGTCCCCAGGGCTCATTTTGACACCGTCGACACCCCCCTTTGTCCCCAGGGCCCATTGTGAAATCCTGGGGACCCTCCTTGTCCCCAGAGCCCATTGTGACATCCAGGGGACACCCTTTGTCCCCAGGGCCCATTGTGGCACCATGGGGACCCCCTTTGTCACTGGGGCCCATTGTGACATCCCAGGAGCCCCCTTTGTCCCCAGGGCCCATTGTGACATCCTGGGGACCCCCATTGTCCCCACAACCCATTGTGACATTCCAGGACCCCCCATTGTCCCCAGGGCCCATTGTGACATCCACTGCACCCCCTTGTCCACAGGGCCCATTGTGACATTCAGGGGACCCCTCTTTGTCCCCAGGGCCCATTGTGACATCCTGGGGCCCCCCCTTGTCCCCAGGGCCCATTGTGACGTCTTAGGACCCCCCATTGTCCCCAGGGCCCATTGTGACATTCAGGGCACCCCCTTGTCCCCAGGGCCCATTGTGACATTCCGGGGACGCCTCTTTGTCCCCAGGACCCATTGTGACATTCAGGGGACCCCTTTGTCACTGGGTCCCATTGTGACATCCCAGGACCCCACATTGTCCCCAGGACACATTGTGACATCCTGGGGACCCCACTTGTCCCCAGGACCCATTGTGACACTATGGGGACCCCCCCTTGTTCCCAGGGCCCATTGTGACACCGTGGGTACCACCCTTGTCCGCAGGGCTCATTGTGACATCCCAAGACCCCCCTTTGTCCCCAGGGCCCATTCTGATACCGTGGGGATCCCCTTTGTTCCCAGAGCCCATTGTGACATCCAGGGGACCCCCTTTGTCCCCAGGGCCCATTGTGACATCGCAGGACCCCCCTGGTCGCCAGGGCCCATTGTGACATCCTGGGGATGCCCCCTTGTCACCAGGACCCATTGTGACGTCCCAGGACCCCCCATTGTCCCCAGGGCCCATTGTGACATCCTGGGGATCCCTGCTTGGCCTCAGGGCCCATTGTGACGTCTTAGGACCCCCCATTGTCCCCAGGGCCCATTGTGACATTCAGGGGACGCCTCTTTGTACCCAGGGCACATTGTGACATCCTGGGGACCCCTTTTGTCCCCACGGCCCATTGTGGCACGTGGGGACCCCCTTTGTCACTGGGGCCCATTGTGATATCCCAGGACCCCACTTTGTCCCCATGGCTTATTGTGACACCATGGGGACCTCCCTTGTCCCCAGGGCCCATTGTGACATCCCATGACCCCCCTTTGTCCCCAGTACTATTGTGAAATCCTGGGGACCCCCTTTGTGCCCAGGGCCCATTGTGGCACCATGGGGAACCCCTTTGTCACTGGGGGCCATTGTGACATTCCAGGATTCCACTTTGTCCCCAGGGCTCGTTCTGACACCTTGGGGACTCCCATTGTCCCAAGGGCCCATTGTGACATCCTGGGGATCCCCCTTTGTCCCCAGGGTCCATTGTGACATCCTGGGCAACCTCATTGTCCCCAGGGCCCATTGTGACATCTGGGGGACCCCCTTGTCCCCAGGACCCATCGTGGCACCGTGGGGACCCTCCTTGTCACTTGGGCCCATTGTGACACCATGGGCACCCCCTCTTTGTCCCCAGTGCCCATTGTGACATCCTGCGGACCCCGCTTTGTCCCCAGGGCCCATTTTGACATTCAGGGGACCCACCATTGTCCTCAGGGCCCATTGTGACATCCTCAGCACCTCCTTGTCCCCAGGGCCGATTGTGACCTTCAAGGGACCCCCATTGTTCCCAGGGCCCATTGTGATGTCCTGGGGAGCCCCCTATGTTCCCAGGGCTCATTGTGACTTTCAGGGGACCCCCCTTGTCCCTAGGGCTGATTGTGACGTCCTAGGGCCCGTCTGTGTCCCCAGGGCCCATTGTGACACTTTAGAGACCCCTCTTTGTCCCCAGGGCCCATTGTGACATCCTGGAGACCCCCCCTTGTCCCCAGGGCCCATTGTGACGTCCCAGGAACCCCCATTGTTCCCAGGGCCCATTGTGACGTCCTGGGGAGCCCCCTCTGTTCCCAGGGCTCATTGTGACTTTCAGGGGACCCCCCCTTGTCCCCAGGGCTTATTGTGACATCCTAGGGCCCCTCTGCGTCCCCAGGGCCCATTGTGACACTTTAGAGACCCCTCTTTGTCCCCAGGGCCCATTGTGACATCTTGGGGACCCCCCCTTGTCCCCAGGGCCCATTGTGACGTCCCAAGACCCCCCATTGTCCCCAGGGCCCATTGTGACATCCTCGGCACCCCCTTGTCCCCAGGGCCCATTGTGACATTCAGGGGACCCCTCTTTGTCCCCAGGGCCCATTGTGACATCCTGGGGACCCCCTCTTGTCCCCAGGGCCCATTGTGACGTCCCAGGACCCCCCATTGTCCCCAGGGCCCATTGTGACATTCAGGGGACCCCCTTTGTCACTGGGGCCCATTGTGACATCCCAGGACCCCCCCTTGTCCCCAGAGCCCATTGTGACATCCTGGAGACCCCCTTTGTCTCCAGGGCCCATTGTGACGTCCGAGGACCCCCCATTGTCCCCAGGGTCCATTGTTACATCCTGGGGACCCCCTTGTCCCCAGGACCCATCGTGACACCATGGGGACCCTCCTTGTCACTTGGGCTCATTGTGACACCATGGGGACGCCCCCTTTGTCCCCAGTGCCCATTGTGACATCCTGCGGAACCCCCTTTGTCCCCAGGGCCCATTTTGACATTCAGGGCACCCACCATTGTCCCCAGGGCCCATTGTGACCTTCAAGGGACCCCCATTGTTCCCAGGGCCCATTGTGACGTCCTGGGGAGCCCCCTCTATTCCCAGGGCTCATTGTGACTTTCAGGGGATCCCCCCTTGTCCCCAGGGCTGATTGTGACGTCCTAGGGCCCCTCTTTGTCCCCAGGGCCCATTGTGACATTCAGGGGTCCCCCCCTTGTCCCCAGGACCCATTGTGATGTCCCAGGACCCCTCATTGTCCCCACGGCCCATTGTGACATCCTGGGTACCCCCCTTTGTCACTGGGGCTCATTGAGACATCGTGGGGACCAACTTTGTCCCCAGGGCCCATTGTGACGTCCCAGGACCTCCCGTTGTCCCCAGTGTCCATTGTGACATCCGAGGAGCCCACTTTGTCCCCAGGACCCATTATGACATCCTGGGGACCCCCTTGTTCCCAGGGCCCATTGTGGCACCATGGGGACATCCCCTTTGTCCCCAGGGCCCATTGTGACATCCCAGAACCTCCTATTGTCCCCAGGGACCATTGTGACATCCTGGGGACCCCCATTGTCCCCAGGGCCCATTGTGACGTCTTAGGACCCCCCATTGTCCCCAGGGCCCATTGTGACATTCAGGGCACCCCGTTGTCCCCAGGGCCCATTGTGACATTCACGGGACCCCCCTTTGTCCCCAGGGCCCATTCTGATATGGTGGGGAACCCCTTTCTCTCCAGGGCCCATTGTGACATCCTGGGGACGCCCTTTGTCCCCAGGGCTCATTTTGACACCGTCGACACCCCCCTTTGTCCCCAGGGCCCATTGTGACATCCTGGGGACCCTCCTTGTCCCCAGAGCCCATTGTGACATCCAGGGGACACCCTTTGTCCCCAGGGCCCATTGTGGCACCATGGGGACCCCCTTTGTCACTGGGGCCCATTGTGACATCCCAGGAGCCCCCTTTGTCCCCAGGGCCCATTGTGACATCCTGGGGACCCCCATTGTCCCCACAACCCATTGTGACATTCCAGGACCCCCCATTGTCCCCAGGGCCCATTGTGACATCCACTGCACCCCCTTGTCCACAGGGCCCATTGTGACATTCAGGGGACCCCTCTTTGTCCCCAGGGCCCATTGTGACATCCTGGGGCCCCCCCTTGTCCCCAGGGCCCATTGTGACGTCTTAGGACTCCCCCTTGTCCCCAGAGCCCATTGTGACATCCTGGAGACCCCCTTTGTCTCCAGGGCCCATTGTGACGTCCAAGGACCCCCCATTGTCCCCAGGGTCCATTGTTACATCCTGGGGACCCCCTTTTCCCCAGGACCCATCGTGACACCATGGGGACCCTCCTTGTCACTGGGGACCCATTGTGACACCATGGGGACCCTGCATTGTCCTCATGGCCCATTGTGACATCCTGGGCATCCCCCTTTGTCCCACGGGACCATTGTAACACCGTGCGGACCCCCTTTGTCCCCAGGGCCCATTGTGACACTGTGGGGAAGCCCCTTGTCCCCAGGGCCTATTGTTACATCCCAGGACCCCCCATTGTCCCCAGGGCCCATTGTGACACCTTGGGGACCCCCTTGTCACTGGAGACCCATTGTGACAGCATGGGGACCACCCCTTGTCTTCAGGGCCTATTGTGAACATCCTGGGGAACCTCCATTGTCCCCAGAGCCCATTGTGAGTTCCAGGAGACCCCCTTGTCCCCAGGTCCCATTGTGACATCCTGGGGAGCCTCTTTGTCCCCAGGGCCCACTGAGACATCCTGGGGACCCCCTTTGTCACTGGGGACCCATTGTGACATCCCAGGAACCCCATTGTCCCCAGGGCCCATTGTGACATCCCAGGACCCCCCATTGTCCCCAGGGCCCATTGTGACCTCCTCGGCACCCCCTTGTCCCTAGGGCCCATTGTGACATTCACGGGACCCCCTTTGTCCCCAGGGCCCATTCTGATATGGTGGGGACCTCCTTTGTCCCCAGGGCCCATTGTGACATCCTGGGGACGCCCTTTGTCCCCAGGGCCCATTTTGACACCGTCGACACCCCCCTTTGTCCCCAGGGCCCATTGTGACATCCTGGGGACCCTCCTTCTCCCCAGAGCCCATTGTGACATCCAGGGGACCCCCTTTGTCCCCAGGGCCCATTGTGACATCCTGGGGTCCCCCCTTTGTCCCCAGGGCCCATTGAAATGTCCCAGGACCACCGTTTGTCCCCAGGGTTCATTGTGACATCCTGTGGACCCCATTTGTCCCCACGGCCCATTGTGGCACCATGGGGACTCCGTTTGTCACTGGGGCCCATTGTGACATCCCAGGACCCAACTTTGTCCCCAGGGCTTATTGTGACACCATGGGGATCTCTCTTGTCCCCAGGGCCCATTGTGGCATCCCATGACCTTCCTTTATCCCCAGTGCTATTGTGAAATCCTGGGGACCCCTTTTGTCCCCAGGGCCCATTGTGGCACCATGGGGAACCCCTTTGTCACTGGGGGCCATTGTGACATTCCAGGATTCCACTTTGTCCCCAGGGCTCGTTCTGACACCTTGGGGACTCCCATGGTCCCCAGGGCCCATTGTGACATCCTGGGCAACCCCATTGTCCCCAGGGGCCATTGTGACATCTGGGGAATGCCCTTGTCCCCAGGACCCATCATGGCACCGTGGGGACCCTCCTTGTCACTTGGGCCCATTGTGACACCATGGAGACCCCCCCTTTGTCTCCAGTACCCATTGTGACATCCTGGGGATCCCTCCTTGTCCCCAGGACCCATTGTGACATTCAGGGGACCCTCTTTGTCACTGGGGCCCATTGTGAAATCCCAGGACTCCACATTGTCCCCAGGGCCCATTGTGACATCCTGGGAACCCCACTTGTCCCCAGGACCCATTGTGACACTATGGGGACCCCCCCTTGTGCCCAGAGACCACTGTGACACTGTGGGTACCACCCTTGTCCGCAGGGCTCATTGTGACATCCCAGGACCCCCCATTGTCCCCGGGGCCCATTGTGACATTCTAGGACCCCACTTTGTCCCCAGGGCCTATTGTGATATCATGGGGACCCCTCCTTGTCACTGGGGACCCATTGTGACACCATGGGGACCCCCCCTTTGTCCCCAGCGCCCATTGTGACATCCTGCGCACCCCCTTTGTCCCCAGGGTCCATTGTGACATCCTGGGCAACCCCATTGTCCCCAGGGCCCATTGTGACATCTGGGGGACGCCCTTGTCCCCAGGACCCTTCGTGGCACCGTGGGGACCCCCATTGTCCCCAGGGCCCATTGTGACATTCCAGGACCCCCCATTGTCCCCAGGGCCCATTGTGACATCCTCGGCACCCCCTTGTCCCCAGGGCCCATTGTGACATCCTGGGCAACCCCCCTTGTCCCCAGGGCCCATTGTGACGTCCCAGGACCCCCCCTTCTCCCCAGGGCCCATTGTGACATTCAGGGGACCCCCCCTTATCCCCAGGGCCCATTGTGACATCCCAGGACCCCCCATTGTCCCCAGGGCCCATTGTGACATCCTGGGGATCGCTCCTTGTCCCCAGGGCCCATTTTGACGTCCCAGGACCCCCCATTGTCCCCAGGACCCATTGTGACATTCAGGGGACCCCCTTTGTCACTGGGGCCCATTGTGACATCCCAGGACCCCACATTGTCCCCAGGGCCCATTGTGACATCCTGGGGACCCCACTTGTCCCCAGGACCCATTGTGACACCATGGGGACCCCCATTGTCCCCAGGGCCCATTGTGACATTCCAGGACCCCCCATTGTCCCCAGGGCCCATTGTGACATCCTCGGCACCCCCTTGTCCCCAGGGCCCATTGTGACATCCTGGGCAACCCCATTGTCCCCAGGGCCCATTGTGACATCTGGGGGACGCCCTTGTCCCCAGGACCCATCGTGGCACCGTGGGGACCCCCATTGTCCCCAGGGCCCATTGTGACATTCCAGGACCCCCCATTGTCCCCAGGACCCATTGTGACATCCTCGGCACCCCCTTGTCCCCAGGGCCCATTGTGACATCCTGGGCAACCCCCCTTGTCCCCAGGGCCCATTGTGACGTCCCAGGACCCCCCCTTCTCCCCAGGGCCCATTGTGACATTCAGGGGACCCCCCCTTATCCCCAGGGCCCATTGTGACATCCCAGGACCCCCCATTGTCCCCAGGGCCCATTGTGACATCCTGGGGATCGCTCCTTGTCCCCAGGGCCCATTTTGACGTCCCAGGACCCCCCATTGTCCCCAGGACCCATTGTGACATTCAGGGGACCCCCTTTCTCACTGGGGCCCATTGTGAAATCCCAGGACCCCACATTGTCCCCAGGGCCCATTGTGACATCCTGGGGACCCCACTTGTCCCCAGGACCCATTGTGACACCATGGGGACCCCCATTGTCCCCAGGGCCCATTGTGACATTCCAGGACCCCCCATTGTCCCCAGGGCCCATTGTGACATCCTCGGCACCCCCTTGTCCCCAGGGCCCATTGTGACATCCTGGGCAACCCCCCTTGTCCCCAGGGCCCATTGTGACGTCCCAGGACCCCCCCTTCTCCCCAGGGCCCATTGTGACATTCAGGGGATCCCCCCTTATCCCCAGGGCCCATTGTGACATCCCAGGACCCCCCATTGTCCCCAGGGCCCATTGTGACATCCTGGGGATCGCTCCTTGTCCCCAGGGCCCATTTTGACGTCCCAGGACCCCCCACTGTCCCCAGGACCCATTGTGACATTCAGGGGACCCCTTTGTCACTGGGGCCCATTGTGACATCCCAGGACCCCACATTGTCCCCAGGGCCCATTGTGACATCCTGGGGACCCCACTTGTCCCCAGGACCTATTGTGACACCATGGGGACCCCCATTTGTGCCCAGGGCCCATTGTGGCACTGTGGGTACCACCCTTGTCCGTAGGGCTCATTGTGACATCCCAGGACCCCCCATTGTCCCCAGGGCCCATTGTGACGTTCAGGGGACCCCCCTTTGTCCCCAGGGCCTATTCTGATACCGTGGGGACCCCCTTTATCCCCAGGGCCCATTGTGACATCCTGGGGGCGCTCTTTGTCCCCAGGGCCCATTGTGACATCCTGGGGACCGTCCTTGTCCCCAGAGCCCATTGTGACATCCAGGGGACCCCCTTTGTCCCCAGGGCCCATTGTGGCACCATAAGGACCCACTTTGTCACTAGGGCCCATTGTGACATCCCAGGACCTGCCCTGGTCCCCAGGGCCCATTGTGACATCCATGGGACCCCCATTGTCCCAAGACTTCATTGTGACATCCTGGGCACCCCCCTTGTCCTCAGGGTCCATTGTGACAGACCAGGACCCCCCGTTCTCCCCAGGGCCCATTGTGATATCTGGGGGACCCCCTTGTTCCCAGGGCCCATTGTGACATCCTGGAGACACCCCCTTGTCCCCAGGGCCCATTGTGACATCCCAGGACCCCCCATTGTCTCCAGGGCCCATTGTGACATCCTGGGGATCCCTCCTTGTCCCCAGGGCCCATTGTGACATCCGGCGGACCCCCCTTTGTCCCCAGGGCCCATTGTGACATCCTAGGGACCCGTTTCTCCCCAGGGCCCTTTGTGGCACCATAAGGACCCCCCCTTGTCACTGGGGGCCCATTGTGACACCATGGAGACCCCTGCTTGTCCTCAGGGTCCATTGTGACATCCTGGGCACTCCCCATTTTCCCCAGGACCCATTGTGACATCCTGGCCACCCCCTTGCTCCCAGGGCCCATTGTGGCACCATGGGGACACCCCCTTGTCCCCAGGGCCCATTGTGACATCCCAGGACCCCCCTTTGTCCCCAGGACCCATTGTAGCACCATGGGGACCCCTTTTGTCCCCAGGGCCCATTGTGACATTCTTGGACCCGACTTTGTCCCCAGGGCCTATTGTGACACCATGGGGACACCTCCTTGTCACTGGGGACCCATTGTGACACCATGGGGACCCCTCCTTGTCCTCAGGACTCATTCTCACCTCCTGGGTACCCCCCATTGTCCCCAGGGCCCATTGTGACATCGTGGGGACCCTCATTGTCCCCAGGGCCCATTGTGACATCCTGGGGACCCCCATTGTCCCCAGGGCCCCTTGTGACATACTCGGCACCCCCTTGTCCCCAGGGCCCATTGTGACATCCTGGGCACCCCCCCTTGTCCCCAGGGCCCATTGTGACGTTCCAGGACCCCCCCTTGTCCCCAGGGCCCATTGTGACATTCAGGGGACCCCTCTTTGTCCCCAGGGCCCATTGTGACATCCTGGGCACCCCCCCTTATCCCCAGGGATCATTGTGACGTCCCAGGACCCCCCATTGTCCTTAGGGCCCATTGTGACATCCTGGGGATCGCTCCTTGTCCCCAGGGCCCATTGTGACGTCCCAGAACCCCCCATTGTCCCCAGGACCCATTGTGACATTCAGGGGACCCCTGTCGAGGGTTAGGATTGCGGGGTGACAATCAAACCCTGGCAGATGTATTGTTAACCTCCTCTCCCCCCCACTTCTCCCTTTTGCCCCTGCCTCTCCCCCCTTCCCACTCAGGACAGGCGATCGGGAGGGAAAGAAAGACAGAGAGAGAAGAGTTGGAAATGTTAAAGATGTTTTACTAATGCTACTAATAAGAATAGAGAAAATAATAAAAAATATACAAAACCAATCTTGTAAGTCTCAGCAACTGCAGAGCCAGCACCCAAAGTCCTGGATTGGACTCTGCAGCCAACCGGAGCTGGATTCAGTCTCTCACTAGGCCTCAGTTCGCAGGGACGACCAGCAAGGTCCTCTCGTAATGTCAGCCATGAGGAAAAAGGGAAAAAAGCAAAGGGCCGAGATCCTCGTGATCTCCCACTTTTATATGAAGTATTCACGTGAATGGAATGTTATACACCGTTGGTCAGTCTCTCGGACATCAGTTTTCTCGTTGCCCCTCTCGCGAGATGTCCATCCGTGCTTATCAATAAGTTTGCATTCCATTGCTAGGTTTAACCAAAACATGTGTTGGGTTCTCTAGGAAAATGCAGCTAACATGAAGGCTTTAGCTGACAGGCAAATTCAGTAAAAAAGAAACTTGTTTTTAACAAAACCAGGACATTCCACCCCTTATAATATGACATTCACTGAATACTTAAACCTTATCAATACAATCTATCAATACAATCTAATTAATCACTACTACTATATATATATATACATATGTACATATATACACAGGAGTAATTAATCAGTGGACCATCTTTTGAAAAGTTAATTAAGTTCATTTTGTCACCACAGTCTCCCAGGGCAGGAAAAATGGTACAAGTGCATCTCATGACCACTGTTTGTGGGTTAAGGACACCAACTTCGAAGAAGGTGTCGGGCGCCACTCGAAGAAGCCAGCGCTGGTTTCATCACCATTGTCTTGATCTGAAAGACACTTATTAAACATTGTTAGTGCGGCAATTCACATCATACAGTTCAGCATTGCATATTTTCACCTAAAATCCAATCCCCTTGAGGTACACACCGAACTTCTCCATCCTTAAGCATCACCCACCAGGTGCTGCCAGGTCCCTGGGCAAAAACAATCCCACGAATAGGTTTGCCTGTGCCTGAGGCAGGAGTAACCCATACTGCCTTTCCTAAGATATTTTTCATGTGTACTACAGGGACTTTAACTCCTTCTACAGTCCGTAGAATTTCTGATTGGGCAGGCCCGGCTCGATTGGTTGATCCCCTAGTGTTGACCAACCAAGTGGCTTTTGCTAAATGTGAATCCCAGTTTTTAAAGGTTCCGCCACCAAGTGCCTTTAGTGTAGTTTTTAACAAACCATTGTACCTTTCAATTTTCCCAGAGGCTGGTGCATGATATGGAATATGATACACCCACTCAATACCATGTTCTTTGGCCCAATTGTCTATAATACTGTTTTTGAAATGAGTACCGTTGTCTGATTCAATTCTTTCTGGCGTACCGTGCCACCAAAGGACTTGCTTCTCAAGGCCCAAGATAGTATTTCGGGCTGTAGCATGAGGTACGGCATATGTTTCCAACCATCCAGTGGTTGCTTCTACCATTGTAAGTACATAATGCTTACCTTGACGTGTTTGTGGAAGTGTAATATAATCAATCTGCCAAGCTTCTCCATACTTATACTTTAACCATCGCCCCCCATACCATACAGGTTTTAACCGTTTTGCTTGTTTCATTTCGGCGCAAGTTTCACATTCATGAATAACCTGTGAAATAGTGTCCATAGTTAAATCCACCCCTCGATCACGAGCCCATTTGTATGTTGCATCTCTGCCTTGATGCCCTGAAGCATCATGGGCCCACCGAGCTAGGAAAAGTTCGCCTTTATGTTGCCAGTCCAAGTCCACCTCAGCTACTTTAATCTTAGCAGCTTGATCCGCTTGTTGGTTGTTTAGGTGTTCCTCGGTGGCTCGACTTTTAGGCACATGAGCATCTACATGACGAACTTTCACAGGCAGGCTCTCTAGCCGAGCAGCAATGTCTTGCCACAGTGTGGCAGCCCAAATGGGTTTACCTCTGCGCTGCCAGTTGCTTTTCTTCCATTGCTGTAGCCACCCCCACAAGGCATTTGCTACCATCCATGAATCTGTATAGAGATAAAGTATTGGACATTTCTCTCGTTCAGCAATGTCCAAAGCCAGCTGGATGGCTTTCACTTCTGCAAACTGACTGGATTCACCTTGTCCTTCAGTGGCTTCTGTAACTTGTCGTGTGGGACTCCACACAGCAGCTTTCACCTTCGATGTTTTCCTACAAGACGACAGGATCCATCTGTGAACAGTGCATACTGCTTATCAGTCTCTGAAAGCGTATTATATGGTGGTGCTTCTTCAGCACGTTTTACTTCCTCCTCATCTGGAGACATCCCAAAGTCTTTGCTTTCTGGCCAGTCTGTAATCACTTCTAATATCCCTGGACGGTTGGGACTTCCAATTCGAGCTCGTTGTGTGATCAGTGCAATCCATTTACTCCATGTAACTTCGGTTGCATGATGTGGAGAGGGAACCGTCCCTTTGAACATCCAGCTCAGCACCGGCAGTCGAGGTGCCAGGAGGAGCTGTGCTTCAGTGCCCATCACTTCTGAAGCAGCTCGAACTCCTTCATATGCTGCCAGTATCTCCTTTTCAGTTGGAGTACAGTTGGCCTCAGATCCTTTGTATCCTCGACTCCAAAAACCTAGGGGTCGACCTCGGGTTTCTCCTGGTGCTTTCTGCCAGAGGCTCCAGGTAAGTCCATTATCTCCGGCTGCGGTGTAGAGCACATTTTTAACATCTAGTCCAGTTCGGACTGGTCCAAGGGCCACTGCATGAGTTATCTCACGCTTAATTTGTTCAAAGGCTTGTCGTTGTTCAGGGCCCCACTCAAATTGGTTCTTTTTATGAGTCACTCGATAGAGAGGGCTCACAATGTGGCTGTAGTCAGGAATGTGCATTCTCCAAAAACCTACAACGCCCAAGAAAGTCTGTGTCTCCTTCATATTAGTAGGTGGAGACATTGCTGCAATTTTGTTGATCACATCCATTGGGATCTGACGACGGCCATCTTGGCATTTTATTCCTAAAAACTGGATCTCTCGTGCAGGTCCCTTGACCTTGCTTCGTTTTATGGCAAAACCAGCATCCAAAAGAATCTGAATTATTCTCTCACCTTTCTCGAAGACTTCTTTTGCTGTGTCACCCCATACAATGATGTCATCAATATATTGCAAGTGTTCTGGAGCTTCACCTTGCTCCAGCGTGGTCTGGATCAGTCCATGGCAGATGGTAGGACTGTGTTTCCACCCCTGGGGCAAGCGATTCCATGTATACTGGATGCCCCTCCAGGTGAAAGCAAACTGTGGCCTGCACTCTGCTGCTACAGGAATAGAGAAAAATGCATTAGCAATGTCAATTGTAGCATACCACTTGGCTGCCTTTGACTCCAGTTCAAATTGCAGTTCTAGCATGTCAGGCACAGCAGCACTCAGTGGTGGTGTAATTTCATTCAGGCCACGATAGTCTACAGTTAGTCTCCACTCGTCACTAGACTTACGCACTGGCCAGATTGGGCTGTTAAAAGGTGAGCGAGTCTTACTGATCACACCCTGGCTTTCCAATTGACGGATCAGCTTCTGGATAGGAATCAAAGAGTCTCGATTGGTGCGATATTGCCGGCGATGCACCGTCGTGGTAGCAATTGGCACCTGCTGATCGTCAACCCTCAGCCGTCCTACAACAGAAGGGTCATCTGAAAGACCAGGCAAATCAGACAGCTGTTCAATTTTCTCAGTGTCCACAGCTGCTATACCAAATGCCCACCTATACCCTTTTGGGTCCTTAAAATACCCTCTCCTGAGGTAGTCTATACCAAGGATGCACGGAGCATCTGGACCAGTCACAATGGGATGCTTTTGCGAGTTTTTTCCAGTTAGGTTCATTTCAGCCTCTGCAACAGTCAGTTCCTGGGATCCCCCAGTCACTCCAACAATATTGATGGATTGCATTCCTTTATGATTAGAAGGAATTATTGTGCACTGAGCACCAGTGTCCACCAAAGCTTTGTACTCCTGGGGTTGTGTTGTACCAGGCCATCGTATTTCTACAGTCCAATAAACTCTGTTATCCCTTTCCTCCACCTGGTTGGAGGCAGAGCACCTCTAATTCCTGTTTTGCACAGTCTCTGGGTGTGAATTAGAGGTTCCTTCAAAAGCATCAGAATCTCTTCTGCTCCTTTTGTAAACTGGAGCAGCCACCTTCCTAGGAGTTTTTCCTTTTATCTCACGTACTCGTTCTTGAAGTTCTGAGGTAGGCCTTCCATGCCACTTATTCATATTTTCTCCCTGCTCATGTAGGAAGAACCACAGTGAACCTCTTTTTGTGGGCTGTCTCTGCCCTCTCTCTCGAGATTGGAAACGCCTTCTCCTAACAGCTGAAACATAGGTTTGTGCAGGTCGTGAACGGTACGAGTCTGCTCTGAGCTCTTGGATTTCTTGCAACAGCTTTTCAAACCGGTCATCAGATTTTTCACACAGTTTCTCCACAGCGGAGACACAAGCCCGTAGAGAACCAGCAAGGCTGTCCTCAAAGTACCGGAGCTGCTCAATCACTTCATTAATTTCTTGTACACCTCTAGCTGACCAGACCATTCCTGCCAATGACTTAGCATATGCAAGTGGTGCACTTTGTACAAATCTGCGCCACATAGATTTTGTACAATTGATTCTATCTGGGTCTGTCCCCTCTTGGCTGTTTGGTCCTAGATAGATGATCTCTCGCACAGCTAATTCTCTCAGGAACTGGATACCTCTCTCCATAGTATTCCATTTCCCTAACGTGGATATACAATCTTCCTTGTAGGGAAAACTGACTTTCATAGCTGCCAGGAGTCGGGTCCAGAGAGTAGCGGCATTAGACTCTCTTGAAATTGCCCTATCAATGGTGGAATCTTTTGACAGAGATCCCAGCTGCCTGGCTTCACCACCTTCTAATTCAATTGTTTCTGCCCCATTGTCCCAGCATCGCAGCAGCCAGGTTAAAATATTCTCGCCTTCACGACGACTAAAGTCTTCTTGCAGATCTCTCAGCTCACCTGGAGAAAAGGACCGAGTGGTGGTCACTTCATCTCCACCCTGTCCTGATGATGATGCCTCTTGGGTTGATGTTGGCCCTGTGCCATCACCTGCTGCACGGGTAGTCTTTCTAGTGACTTTCTTACAACCAGCAACTGATGCTGATATGGGTTCACCATCATCTGATTCATTTCCAGAATCTGAATGACTGTCACAGTGATTGCTGTGGTTACAGCAGCAACAGTGCCCAGTGTGTGAAGACGGGGGGGGCTGCCTTGTTAGCCTTTGAGGCTGGAGAAGTAACGTTATCTGCAGCGACCTTGGCAGAGGAGAAATGCGGAGGAGCTGTAGCTTCAGCCTGTGAAGCCGCGGTTGGGGGGACAGTGGCTGCAGCAGCAGCTTTGGCTGTTTTACCTTTTCTCGAGCGGCTAGGAGTGCTTTTTGCTAAAGCTTCCGAAGACACACTGCAAATCTCAGGACTAAGAAGAGACGCAAACCTCCTATTGAACCTCATTTCTCTTAACAGTAACACAAACTGACACACATTCAGCAAACCAGATAACACCATCACAGTTCTATCAAAGCTCCAAGGGTATTCAAAGTTCTCTAAAACATTTGCAAACTGTCCTAGCGAAAACACGAAAGTATTGTTAGTCAGCCTTTCTAAAGATTCGCTTGACCAATTAGCAAATATAGAGCCATTCTGCTCTTTAATCTCTCCTGGAGGTTTTTCAAGGTAAAGCAAAAGCGAGTAGAAATTCATTACCGGCTGCAATATAATGAAATAAACCAGTGCCATACCACACAGCATCATCATGACCGCTGTCCAGTTTCTTGTTGTTATATAATGAATACTTCGATTCAGAAAGAAACACCAACAAAGATATGGGATCAGCGAGCACAATGTAGAAAATAGCTGATATAACTTATGCCACAACATCTTTAAATCAATGTAATTCACTTTGCCTTAATACCACTAAATAATATCCAAAGCAAACAGACGCGCGAGTATCACAACTCTATGAGTTGGCACCGTGACAAGAAAATTGAAAGGTACGTCAGAGCAGTAGAAAAGCCAAAAATCTCCAAATTTACCCCTTTCTCGTGCCCCACGTTGGGCGCCAATTATCTGTCGAGGGTTAAGATTGCGGGGTGACAATCAAACCCTGGCAGATGTATTGTTAACCTCCTCTCCCCCCCACTTCCCCCTTTTGCCCCTGCCTCTCCCCCCTTCCCACTCAGGACAGGCGATCGGGAGGGAAAGAAGGACAGAGAGAAGAGAGTTGGAAAAGTTAGAGATGTTTTACTAACGCTACTAATAAGAATAGAGAAAATAATACAAAATATACAAAACCAATCTTGTAAGTCTCAGCAACTGCAGAGCCAGCACCCGAAGTCCTGGATTAGACTCTGTAGCCAACCGGAGATGGATTCAGTCTCTCACTAGGCCTCAGTTCGCAGGGACGACCAGCAAGGTCCTCTCCTAATGTCAGCCATGAGGAAAAAAGGGAAAGAGGGCAAAGGGGCGAGATCCTCGTGATCTCCCACTTTCATATGAAGTATTCACGTGAATGGAATGTTATACACCATTGGTCAGTCTCTCGATCACCAGTTTCTCGTCGCCCCTCTCGTGAGATGTCCATCCGTGCTTATCAATAAGTTTGCATTCCATTGCTAGGTTTAACCAAAACATGTGTCAGGTTCTCCAGGAAAATGCAGCTAATATGAAGGCTTTAGCTGACAGGCAAAAATTCGCTAAAAGAGAAACTTGTTTTTAACAAAACCAGGACATAAGCCTAAACTGCAAATATCTCTCCATAAAGATGGTTTTTATACTGTACTTCCACAATCTTCTGGCAGTACAAAAGAACAAGCGGCAGATGTACTTAGGCTGAGTCATGGTGGTTTGGTGCAGAGACCATGCATATCATGGGAATATTTCAGCATTTCTGCTCTGGTTTTCATTGTATTACACCAAAACACCCACCTGATGACATCATTTCAAGAGCAAAAGCAGCAATTTGCAGAATTCAGCTTCTTTGGGGAACTGAGCAATTGCTGAGGTGACAGCAAGTCCTGCTGGGTCCCTGTCACCTGCAGAGTGCCCGCATCCTCACCACGGTAGCGGGCATTGCGACAAAGGTTCTATGTTAGCTGAGTGTGGCAGCCGAGCGCCCGCTAGGGGAGGGTGAGCCTGTCAGCCCCGGGCCTGTCACTGCCTGCTGTCCCCCCTGTCACCAGCAAGGCCTCTGAAAAGTTTCCAAAACATCCCCAGACTTGGGTGCAAAGTGGTCAAAAGTCTCCAAGAGACAAGTCGGGAAGAAGATATGGAACAGAGGGAGAAAGGCAAGGGAGCAGGCCAAAGGGAGGCAAGAGGAAAAAGTAGTGCTGGGCTGGACGACTGAAATGGAGGAATTGAAAGAGGAAAGCCAGGAAGCAGGAGAGTTTGAGAAAAGGAGAGAGGAAAGAAGAGACATGCAGCCAGACGAGGGCTTAGTGAGAGAGGCTGGGACAGAGAACAGGATGAGAAGGAAATAAGGCAAGGCAAGGCAAGGCTAGGCCAAAGGACGTTTCTTTGATTTATATTTTCTACCACATTCATCTGGAGATGAGGAGGAAAGCCATCAGAACTTATGGATTAGTCCCAAACAAAAGCCCCGGCTACTTGAGACACTTAGACTAAGCCTAAACCACAAAGATCTCTCCATAAAGATGGTTTTTATACTGTACTTCCACAATCTTCTGGCAGTACAGAAGAACAAGCGGCAGATGTACTTAGGCTGAGTCATGGTGGTTTGGTGCAGAGACCATGCATATCATGGGAATAGTTCAGCATTTCTGCTCTGGTTTTCAGTGTATTACACCAAAACACCCACCTGATGACAGCATTTCAAGAGCAAAAGCAGCAATTTGCAGAATTCAGCTTCTTTGGGGAACTGAGCAATTGCTGAGCTGACACCACGTCCTGCTGGGTCCCTGTCACCTGCAGAGTGCCTGCATCCTCACCACGGTAGCGGGCATTGCGACAAAGGTTCTATGTCAGCTGGGTGTGGCTGCCAAGTGCCCGCTGGGGGAGGGGGAGCCTGTCAGACCCGGGCCTGTCACTGCCTGCTGTCCCCCCTGTCACCAGTGAGGCCTCTGAAAAGTTTCCAAAACATCCCCAGACTTGGGTCCAAAGTGGCCAAAAGTCTCCAAGAGACAAGTTGGGAAGAAGGATATGGAACAGAGGGAGAAAGGCAAGGGAGAAAGCCAAAGGGAGGCAAGAGGAAAAAGTAGTGCCGGGCTGCAGGACTGAAATGGAGGAATTGAAAGAGGAAAGCCAGGAAGCAGGAGAGTTTGAGAAAAGGAGAGAGGAAAGAAGAGACATGCAGCCAGACGAGGGCTTAGTGAGAGAGGCTGGGACAGAGAACAGGATGAGAAGGAAATAAGGCAAGGCAAGGCAAGGCTAGGCCAAAGGACGTTTCCTTGATTTATATTTTCTACCACATTCATCTGGAGATGAGGAGGAAAGCTATCAGACCTTATGGATTAGGCCCAAACAAAAGCCCCGGCTACTTGAGACACTTAGACTAAGCCAACAAAGCACAAAGATCTCTCCATAAAGATGGTTTTTATACTGTACTTCCACAATCAGCTGGCAGCACAAAAGAACAACGGCAGACATACTTAGGCTGAGTCATGGTGGTTTGGTGCAGAGACCATGCATATCATGGGAATATTTCAGCATTTCTGCTCTGGTTTTCAGTGTATTACACCAAAACACCCACCTGATGACATCATTTCAAGAGCAAAAGCAGCAATTTGCAGAATTCAGCTTCTTTGGGGACTGAGCAATTGCTGAGCTGACACCAAGTCCTGCTGGGTCCCTGTCACCTGCAGAGTGCCCGCATCCTCACCACGGTAGCGGGCATTGTGACAAAGGTTCTAAGTCAGCTGGGTGTGGCAGCCGAGCGCTCGCTAGGGGAGGGGAAGCCTGTCAGCCCCGGGCCTGTCACTGCCTGCTGTCCCCCGTGTCACCAGCTAGGCCTCTGAAAAGTTTCCAAAACATGCCCAGACTTGGGTGCAAAGTGGCCAAAAGTCTCCAAGAGACAAGTCGGGAAGAAGGATATGGAAGAGAGGGAGAAAGCCAAGGGAGCAGGCCCAAGGGAGGCAAGAGAAAAAAGTAGTGCCGGGCTGCAGGACTGAAATGGAGGAATTGAAAGACGAAAGCCAGGAAGCAGGAGAGTTTGAGAAAAGGAGAGAGGAAAGAAGAGACATGCAGCCAGACGAGGGGTTAGTGAGAGAGGCTGGGACAGAGAACAGGATGAGAAGGAAATAAGGCAAGGCAAGGCAAGGCAAGGCTAGGCCAAAGAACGTTTCTTTGATTTATATTTTCTACCACATTCATCTTGAGATGAGAGGAAAGCCATCAGACCTTATGGATTAGGCCCAAACAAAAGCCCCGGCTACTTGAGACACTTAGACTAAGCCTAAACCACAAAGATCTCTCCATAAAGATGGTTTTTATACTGTACTTCCACAATCAGCTGGCAGCACAAAAGAACAAGCGGCAGACATACTTAGGCTGAGTCATGGTGGTTTGGTGCAGAGACCATGCATATCATGGGAATATTTCAGCATTTCTGCTCTGGTTTTCAGTGTATTACACCAAAACCCCCACCTGATGACATCATTTCAAGAGCAAAAGCAGCAATTTGCAGAATTCAGCTTCTTTGGGGAACTGAGCAATTGCTGAGCTGACAGTAAGTCCTGCTGGGTCCCTGTCACCTGCAGAGTGCCCGCATCCTCACCACGGTAGCGGGCATTGTTACAAAGGTTCTATGTCATCTGGGTGTGGCAGCCGAGCGCCCGCTAGGGGAGGGGGAGCCTGTCAGCCCCGGGCCTGTCACTGCCTGCTGTCCCCCCTGTCACCAGCGAGGCCTCTGAAAAGTTTCCAAAACATGCCCAGACTTGGGTGCAAAGTGGCCAAAAGTCTCCAAGAGACAAGTCGGGAAGAAGGATATGGAAGAGAGGGAGAAAGCCAAGGGAGCAGGCCAAAGGGAGGCAAGAGAAAAAAGTAGTGCCGGGCTGCAGGACTGAAATGGAGGAATTGAAAGACGAAAGCCAGGAAGCAGGAGAGTTTGAGAAAAGGAGAGAGGAAAGAAGAGACATGCAGCCATATGAGGGCTTACTGAGAGAGGCTGGGACAGAGAACAGGATGAGAAGGAAATAAGGCAAGGCAAGGCAAGGCTAGGCCAAAGGACGTTTCTTTGATTTATATTTTCTACCACATTCATCTTGAGATGAGAGGAAAGCCATCAGACCTTATGGATTAGGCCCAAACAAAAGCCCCGGCTACTTGAGACACTTAGACTAAGCCTAAACCACAAAGATCTCTCCATAAAGATGGTTTTTATACTGTACTTCCACAATCAGCTGGCAGCACAAAATAACAAGCGGCAGACATACTTAGGCTGAGTCATGGTGGTTTGGTGCAGAGACCATGCATATCATGGGAATATTTCAGCATTTCTGCTCTGGTTTTCAGTGTATTACACCAAAACACCCACCTGATGACATCATTTCAAGAGCAAAAGCAGCAATTTGCAGAATTCAGCTTCTTTGGGGAACTGAGCAATTGCTGAGCTGACAGCAAGTCCTGCTGGGTCCCTGTCACCTGCAGAGTGCCAGCATCCTCACCACGGTAGCGGGCATTGTGACAAAGGTTCTACGTCAGCTGGGTGTTGCAGCCGAGCGCCCGCTAGGGGAGGGGAAGCCTGTCATCCCCGGGCCTGTCACTGCCTGCTGTCCCCCCTGTCACCAGCGAGGCCTCTGAAAAGTTTCCAAAACATCCCCAGACTTGGCTTCCAAGTGGCCAAAAGTCTCCAAGAGACAAGTCGGGAAGAAGGATATGGAAGAGAGGGAGAAAGCCAAGGGAGCAGGCCCAAGGGAGGCAAGAGGAAAAACTAGTGAGGGGCTGCAGGACTGAAATGGAGGAATTGAAAGACGAAAGCCAGGAAGCAGGAGAGTTTGAGAAAAGGAGAGAGGAAAGAAGAGACATGCAGCCAGACGAGGGCTTAGTGAGAGAGGCTGGGACAGAGAACAGGATGAGAAGGAAATAAGGCAAGGCAAGGCAAGGCAAGGCTAGGCCAAAGAACGTTTCTTTGATTTATATTTTCTACCACATTCATCTTGAGATGAGAGGAAAGCCATCAGACCTTATGGATTAGGCCCAAACAAAAGCCCCGGCTACTTGAAACACTTAGACTAAGCCTAAACCACAAAGATCTCTCCATAAAGATGGTTTTTATACTGTACTTCCACAATCAGCTGGCAGCACAAAAGAACAAGCGGCAGACATACTTAGGCTGAGTCATGGTGGTTTGGTGCAGAGACCATGCATATCATGGGAATATTTCAGCATTTCTGCTCTGGTTTTCAGTGTATTACACCAAAACACCCACCTGATGACATCATTTCAAGAGCAAAAGCAGCAATTTGCAGAATTCAGCTTCTTTGGGGAACTGAGCAATTGCTGAGCTGACAGTAAGTCCTGCTGGGTCCCTGTCACCTGCAGAGTGCCCGCATCCTCACCACGGTAGCGGGCATTGTGACAAAGGTTCTATGTCATCTGGGTGTGGCAGCCGAGCGCCCGCTAGGGGAGGGGGAGCCTGTCAGCCCCGGGCCTGTCACTGCCTGCTGTCCCCCCTGTCACCAGCGAGGCCTCTGAAAAGTTTCCAAAACATGCCCAGACTTGGGTGCAAAGTGGCCAAAAGTCTCCAAGAGACAAGTCGGGAAGAAGGATATGGAAGAGAGGGAGAAAGCCAAGGGAGCAGGCCAAAGGGAGGCAAGAGAAAAAAGTAGTGCCGGGCTGCAGGACTGAAATGGAGGAATTGAAAGACGAAAGCCAGGAAGCAGGAGAGTTTGAGAAAATGAGAGAGGAAAGAAGAGACATGCAGCCAGACGAGGGGTTAGTGAGAGAGGCTGGGACAGAGAACAGGATGAGAAGGAAATAAGGCAAGGCAAGGCAAGGCTAGGCTAGGCCAAACGAGGTTTCCTTGATTTATATTTTCTACCACATTCATCTTGAGATGAGGAGGAAAGCCCTCAGACCTTATGGATTAGGCCCAAACAAAAGCCCCGGCTACTTGAGACACTTAGACTAAGCCTAAACCACAAAGATCTCTCCATAAAGATGGTTTTTATACTGTACTTCCACAATCAGCTGGCAGTACAAAAGAACAAGCGGCAGATGGACTTAGGCTGAGTCATGGTGGTTTGGTGCAGAGACCATGCATATCATGGGAATATTTCAGCATTTCTGCTCTGGTTTTCAGTGTATTACACCAAAACACCCACCTGATGACATCATTTCAAGAGCAAAGCAGCAATTTGCAAAATTCAGCTTCTTTGGGGAACTGAGCAATTGCTGAGCTGACAGCAAGTCCTGCTGGGTCCCTGTCACCTGCAGAGTGCCCGCATCCTCACCACAGTAGCGGGCATTGTGACAAAGGTTCTATGTCAGCTGGGTGTGGCAGCGGAGCGCCCGCTAGGGGAGGGTGAGCCTGTCAGCCCCGGGCCTGTCACTGCCTGCTGTCCCCCCTGTCACCAGCGAGGCCTCTGAAAAGTTTCCAAAACATCCCCAGACTTGGGTGCAAAGTGGCCAAAAGTCTCCAAGAGACAAGTCGGGAAGAAGGATATGGAAGAGAGGGAGAAAGCCAAGGGAGCAGGCCCAAGGGAGGCAAGAGGAAAAAGTAGTGCCGGGCTGCAGGACTGAAATGGAGGAATTGAAAGACGAAAGCCAGGAAGCAGGAGAGTTTGAGAAAAGGAGAGAGGAAAGAAGAGACATGCAGCCATATGAGGGCTTAGTGAGAGAGGCTGGGACAGAGAACAGGATGAGAAGGAAATAAGGCAAGGCAAGGCAAGGCTAGGCCAAAGGACGTTTCTTTGATTTATATTTTCTACCACATTCATCTTGAGATGAGGAGGAAAGCCATCAGACCTTATGGATTAGGCCCAAACAAAAGCTCCGGCTACTTGGGACACTTAGATTAAGCCTAAACCACAAAGATCTCTCCATAAAGATGGTTTTTATACTGTACTTCCACGATCTGCTGTCAGTAGAGAAGAACAAGCGGCAGATGTACTTAGGCTGAGTCATGGTGGTTTTGTGCAGAGACCATGCATATCATGGGAATATTTCAGCATTTCTGCTCTGGTTTTCAGTGTATTACACCAAAACACCTACCTGATGACATCATTTCAAGAGCAAAAGCAGCAATTTGCAGAATTCAGCTTCTTTGGGGAACTGAGCAATTGCTGAGCTGACAGCAAGTCCTGCTGGGTCCCTGTCACCTGCAGAGTGCCCGCATCCTCACCACGGTAGCGGGCATTGTGACAAAGGTTCTACGTCAGCTGGGTGTTGCAGCCGAGCGCCCGCTAGGGGAGGGGGAGCCTGTCAGCCCCGGGCCTGTCACTGCCTGCTGTCCCCCGTGTCACTAGCGAGGCCTCTGAAAAGTTTCCAAAACATCCCCAGACTTGGCTCCCAAGTGGCCAAAAGTCTCCAAGAGACAAGTCGGGAAGAAGGATATGGAAGAGAGGGAGAAAGCCAAGGGAGCAGGCCCAAGGGAGGCAAGAGGAAAAAGTAGTGCCGGGCTGCAGTACTGAAATGGAGGAATTGAAAGACGAAAGCCAGGAAGCAGGAGAGTTTGAGAAAAGGAGAGAGGAAAGAAGAGACATGCAGCCAGACGAGGGGTTAGTGAGAGAGGCTGGGACAGAGAACAGGATGAGAAGCAAATAATGCAATGCAAGGCAAGGCAAGGCTAGGCCAAACGAGATTTCCTTGATTTATATTTTCTACCACATTCATCTTGAGATGAGGAGGAAGCCATCAGACCTTATGGATTAGGCCCAAACAAAAGCCCCGGCTACTTGAGACACTTAGACTAAGCCTAAACCACAAAGGTCTTTACCATAAAGATGGTTTTTATACTGCACTTCCACAATCTTCTGTCAGTACAAAAGAACAATCGGCAGACATACTTAGGCTGAGACATGGTGGTTTGGTGCAGAGACCATGCATATCATGGGAATATTTCAGCATTTCTGCTCTGGTTTTCAGTGTATTACACCAAAACACCCACCTGATGACATCATTTCAAGAGCAAAAGCAGCAATTTGCAGAATTCAGCTTCTTTGGTGAACTGAGCAATTGCTGAGTTGACAGCAAGTCCTGCTGGGTCCCTGTCACCTGCAGAGTGCCCGCATCCTCCCCACGGTAGCGGGCATTGTGACAAAGGTTCTATGTCAGCTGGGTGTGGCAGCCGAGGGCCCGCTAGGGGAGGGGGAGCCTGTCAGCCCCGGGCCTGTCACTGCCTGCTGTCCCCCCTGTCACCAGCGAGGCCTCTGAAAAGTTTCCAAAACATCCCCAGACTTGGCTCCAAAGTGGCCAAAAGTCTCCAAGAGACAAGTCGGGAAGAAGGATATGGAACAGAGGGAGAAAGCCAAGGGAGCAGGCCCAAGGGAGGCAAGAGGAAAAAGTAGTGCCGGGCTGCAGGACTGAAATGGAGGAATTGAAAGACGAAAGCCAGGAAGCAGAACAATTTGAGAAAAGGAGAGAGGAAAGAAGAGACATGCAACAAGACGAGGGGTTAGTGAGAGAGGCTGGGACAGAGAACAGGATGAGAAGGAAATAAGGCAAGGCAAGGCAAGGCTAGGCCAAAGGACGTTTCCTTGATTTATATTTTCTACCACATTCATCTTGAGATGAGGAGGAAAGCCATCAGACCTTATGGATTAGGCCCAAACAAAAGCCCCGGCTACTTGAGACACTTAGACTAAGCCTAAACCACAAAGATCTCTCCATAAAGATGGTTTTTATACTGTACTTGCACAATCTGCTGTCAGTACAGAAGAACAAGCGGCAGATGTACTTAGGCTGAGTCATGGTGGTTTGGTGCAGAGACCATGCATATCATGGGACTATTTAAGCATTTCTGCTCTGGTTTTCAGTGTATTACACCAAAACACCCACCTGATGATATCATTTCAAGAGCAAAAGCAGCAATTTGCAGAATTCAGCTTCTTTGGGGAACTGAGCAATTGCTGAGCTGACAGCAAGTCCTGCTGGGTCCCTGTCACCTGCAGAGTGCCCGCATCCTCCCCACGGTAGCGGGCATTGTGACAAAGGTTCTGTGTCAGCTGGGTGTGGCAGCCGAGCGCCCGCTAGGGGAGGGGGAGCCTGTCAGCCCCGGGCCTGTCACTGCCTGCTGTCCCCCCTGTCACCAGCGAGGCCTCTGAAAAGTTTCCAAAACATCCTCAGACTTGGCTCCAAAGTGGCCAAAAGTCTCCAAGAGACAAGTCGGGAAGAAGGATATGGAAGAGATGGAGAAAGCCAAGGGAGCAGGCCCAAGGGAGGCAAGAGGAAAAAGTAGTGCCGGGCTGCAGGACTGAAATGGAGGAATTGAAAGACGAAAGCCAGGAAGCAGGAGAGTTTGAGAAAAGGAGAGAGGAAAGAAGAGACATGCAGCCAGACGAGGGCTTAGTGAGAGAGGCTGGGACAGAGAACAGGATGAGAAGGAAATAAGGCAAGGCAAGGCAAGGCTAGGCCAAACGAGGTTTCCTTCATTTATATTTTCTACCACATTCATCTTGAGATGAGAGGAAAGCCATCAGACCATATGGATTAGGCCCAAACAAAAGCCCCGGCTACTTGAGACACTTAGACTAAGCCTAAACCAGAAAGATCTCTCCATAAAGATGGTTTTTATACTGTACTTCCACAATCAGCTGGCAGTACAAAAGAACAAGCGGCAGAAATACTTAGGCTGAGACATGGTGGTTTGGTGCAGAGACCATGCATATCATGGGAATATTTCAGCATTTCTGATCTGGTTTTCAGTGTATTACACCAAAACACCCACCTGATGACATCATTTCAAGAGCAAAAGCAGCAATTTGCAGAATTCAGCTTCTTTGGGGAACTGAGCAATTGCTGAGCTGACAGCAAGTCCTGCTGGGTCCCTGTCACCTGCAGAGTGCCCGCATCCTCACCACGGTAGCGGGCATTGTGACAAAGGTTCTACGTCAGCTGGGTGTGACAGCCGAGCGCCCGCTAGGGGAGGGGGAGCCTGTCAGCCCCGGGCCTGTCACTGCCTGCTGTCCCCCCTGTCACCAGCGAGGCCTCTGAAAAGTTTCCAAAACATCCCCAGACTTGGGTCCAAAGTGGCCAAAAGTCTCCAAGAGACATGTCGGGAAGAAGGATATGGAAGAGAGGGAGAAAGCCAAGGGAGCAGGCCAAAGGGAGGCAAGAGAAAAAAGTAGTGCCGGGCTGCAGGACTGAAATGGAGGAATTGAAAGATGAAAGCCAGGAAGCAGGAGAGTTTGAGAAAAGGAGAGAGGAAAGAAGAGACATGCAGCCAGACGAGGGCTTAGTGAGAGAGGCTGGGACAGAGAACAGGATGAGAAGGAAATAAGGCAAGGCAAGGCAAGGCAAGGCTAGGCCAAACGAGGTTTCCTTCATTTATATTTTCTACCACATTCATCTTGAGATGAGAGGAAAGCCATCAGACCATATGGATTAGGCCCAAACAAAAGCCCCGGCTACTTGAGACACTTAGACTAAGCCTAAACCAGAAAGATCTCTCCATAAAGATGGTTTTTATACTGTACTTCCACAATCAGCTGGCAGTACAAAAGAACAAGCGGCAGACATACTTAGGCTGAGACATGGTGGTTTGTTGCAGAGACCATGCATATCATGGGAATATTTCAGCATTTCTGCTCTGGTTTTCAGTGTATTACACCAAAACACCCACCTGATGACATCATTTCAAGAGCAAAACAGCAATTTGCAGAATTCAGCTTCTTTGGGGAACTGAGCAATTGCTGAGCTGACACCAAGTCCTGCTGGGTCCCTGTCACCTGCAGAGTGCCTGCATCCTCACCACGGTAGCGGGCATTGTGACAAAGGTTCTATGTCAGCTGGGTGTGGCAGCCGAGCGCCCGCTAGGGGAGGGGGAGCCTGTCAGCCCCGGGCCTGTCACTGCCTGCTGTCCCCCGTGTCACCAGCGAGGCCTCTGAAAAGTTTCCAAAACATGCCCAGACTTGGCTCCAAAGTGGCCAAAAGTCTCCAAGAGACAAGTCGGGAAGAAGGATATGGAAGAGAGGGAGAAAGCCAAGGGAGCAGGCTAAAGGGAGGCAAGAGGAAAAAGTAGTGCCGGGCTGCAGGACTGAAATGGAGGAATTGAAAGACGAAAGCCAGGAAGAAGGAGAGTTTGAGGAAAGGAGAGAGGAAAGAAGAGACATGCAGCCAGACGAGGGGTTAGTGAGAGAGGCTGGGACAGAGAACAGGATGAGAAGGAAATAAGGCAAGGCAAGGCAAGGCTAGGCCAAAGGACGTTTCTTTGATTTATATTTTCTACCACATTCATCTTGAGATGAGAGGAAAGCCATCAGACGTTATGGATTAGGCCCAAACAAAAGCCCCGGCTACTTGAGACACTTAGTCTAAGTCTAAACCACAAAGATCTTACCATAAAGATGGTTTTTATACTGTACTTTCACAATCAGCTGGCAGTACAAAAGAACAAGCGGCAGACGTACTTAGGCTGAGACATGGGGGTTTGGTGCAGAGACCATGCATATCATGGGAATATTTCAGCATTTCTGCTCTGGTTTTCAGTGTATTACACCAAAACACCCACCTGATGACATCATTTCAAGAGCAAAATCAGCAATTTACAAAATTCAACTTCTTTGGGGAACTGAGCAATTGCTGAGCTGACAGGAAGTCCTGCTGGGTCCCTGTCACCTGCAGAGTGCCCGCATCCTCACCACGGTAGCGGGCATTGTGACAAAGGTTCTATGTCAGCTGGGTGTGGCAGCCGAGCGCCCGCTAGGGGAGGGGGAGCCTGTCAGCCCCGGGCCTGTCACTGCCTGCTGTCCCCGCTGTCACCAGCGAGGCCTCTGAAATGTTTCCAAAACATGCCCAGACTTGGGTCCAAAGTGGCCAAAAGTCTCCAAGAGACATGTCGGGAAGAAGGATATGGAAGAGAGGGAGAAAGCCAAGGGAGCAGGCTAAAGGGAGGCAAGAGAAAAAAGTAGTGCCGGGCTGCAGGAATGAAATGGAGGAATTGAAAGACGAAAGCCAGGAAGCAGGAGAGTTTGAGAAAAGGAGAGAGGAAAGAAGAGACATGCAGCCAGACGAGGGCTTAGTGAGAGAGGCTGGGACAGAGAACAGGATGAGAAGGAAATAAGGCAAGGCAAGGCAAGGCTAGGCCAAAGGACGTTTCTTTGATTTATATTTTCTACCACATTCATCTTGAGATGAGAGGAAAGCCATCAGACGTTATGGATTAGGCCCAAACAAAAGCCCCGGCTACTTGAGACACTTAGACTAAGCCTAAACCTGAAAGATCTCTCCATAAAGATGGTTTTTATACTGTACTTCCACAATCAGCTGGCAGTACAAAAGAACAAGCGGCAGACATACTTAGGCTGAGACATGGTGGTTTGGTGCAGAGACCATGCATATCATGGGACTATTTCAGCATTTCTGCTCTGGTTTTCAGTGTATTACACCAAAACACCCACCTGATGACATCATTTCAAGAGCAAAAGAAGCAATTTGCAAAATTCAAATTCTTTGGGGAACTGAGCAATTGCTGAGCTGACAGCAAGTCCTGCTGGGTCCCTGTCACCTGCAGAGTGCCCGCATCCTCACCACGGTAGCGGGCATTGTGACAAAGGTTCTACGTCAGCTGGGTGTGACAGCCGAGCGCCCGCTAGGGGAGGGGGAGCCTGTCAGCCCCGGGCCTGTCACTGCCTGCTGTCCCCCGTGTCACCAGCGAGGCCTCTGAAAAGTTTCCAAAACATGCCCAGACTTGGGTCCAAAGTGGCCAAAAGTCTCCAAGAGACAAGTCGGGAAGAAGGATATGGAAGAGAGGGAGAAAGCCAAGGGAGCAGGCCAAAGGGAGGCAAGAGGCAAAAGTAGTGCCGGGCTGCAGGACTGAAATGGAGGAATTGAAAGACGAAAGCCAGGAAGCAGGAGAGTTTGAGAAAAGGAGAGAGGAAAGAAGAGACATGCAGCCAGACGAGGGCTTAGTGAGAGAGGCTGGGACAGAGAAGAGGATGAGAAGGAAATAAGGCAAGGCAAGGCAAGGCTAGGCCAAAGGACGTTTATTTGATTTATATTTTCTACCACATTCATCTTGAGATGAGAGGAAAGCCATCAGACCATATGGATTAGGCCCAAACAAAAGCCCCGGCTACTTGAGACACTTAGACTAAGCCTAAACCACAAAGATCTTACCATAAAGATGGTTTTTATACTGTACTTTCACAATCAGCTGGCAGTACAAAAGAACAAGCGGCAGACGTACTTAGGCTGAGACATGGTGGTTTGGTGCAGAGACCATGCATATCATGGGAATATTTCAGCATTTCTGCTCTGGTTTTCAGTGTATTACACCAAAACACCCACCTGATGACATCATTTCAAGAGCAAAAGCAGCAATTTGCAGAATTCAGCTTCTTTGGGGAACTGAGCAATTGCTGAACTGACAGCAAGTCCTGCTGGGTCCCTGTCACCTGCAGAGTGCCCGCACCCTCACCACGGTAGCGGGCATTGTGACAAAGGTTCTATGTCAGCTGGGTGTGGCAGCCGAGCGCCCGCTAGGGGAGGGGGAGCCTGTCAGCCCCGGGCCTGTCACTGCCTGCTGTCCCCCCTGTCACCAGCGAGGCCTCTGAAAAGTTTCCAAAACATGCCCAGACTTGGCTCCAAAGTGGCCAAAAGTCTCCAAGAGACATGTCGGGAAGAAGGATATGGAAGAGAGGGAGAAAGCCAAGGGAGCAGGCCAAAGGGAGGCAAGAGAAAAAAGTAGTGCCGGGCTGCAGGACTGAAATGGAGGAATTGAAAGACGAAAGCCAGGAAGCAGGAGAGTTTGAGAAAAGGAGAGAGGAAAGAAGAGACATGCAGCCAGACGAGGGCTTAGTGAGAGAGGCTGGGACAGAGAACAGGATGAGAAGGAAATAAGGCAAGGCAAGGCAAGGCTAGGCCAAAGGACGTTTCTTTGATTTATATTTTCTACCACATTCATCTTGAGATGAGAGGAAAGCCATCAGACCTTATGGATTAGGCCCAAACAAAAGCCCCGGCTACTTGAGACACTTAGACTAAGCCTAAACCAGAAAGATCTCTCCATAAAGATGGTTTTTATACTGTACTTCCACAATCAGCTGGCAGTACAAAAGAACAAGCGGCAGACATACTTAGGCTGAGACATGGTGGTTTGGTGCAGAGACCATGCATATCATGGGACTATTTCAGCATTTCTGCTCTGGTTTTCAGTGTATTACACCAAAACACCCACCTGATGACATCATTTCAAGAGCAAAAGAAGCAATTTGCAAAATTCAAATTCTTTGGGGAACTGAGCAATTGCTGAGCTGACAGCAAGTCCTGCTGGGTCCCTGTCACCTGCAGAGTGCCCGCATCCTCACCACAGTAGCGGGCATTGTGACAAAGGTTCTATGTCAGCTGGGTGTGGCAGCCGAGCGCCCGCTAGGGGAGGGGGAGCCTGTCAGCCCCGGGCCTGTCACTGCCTGCTGTCCCCCCTGTCACCAGCGAGGCCTCTGAAAAGTTTCCAAAACATGCCCAGACTTGGGTCCAAAGTGGCCAAAAGTCTCCAAGAGACAAGTCGGGAAGAAGGATATGGAAGAGAGGGAGAAAGCCATTGGAGCAGGCCCAAGGGAGGCAAGAGAAAAAAGTAGTGCCGGGCTGCAGGACTGAAATGGAGGAATTGAAAGACGAAAGCCAGGAAGCAGTAGAGTTTGAGAAAAGGAGAGAGGAAAGAAGAGACATGCAGCCAGACGAGGGCTTAGTGAGAGAGGCTGGGACAGAGAACAGGATGAGAAGGAAATAAGGCAAGGCAAGGCAAGGCAAGGCTAGGCCAAACGAGGTTTCCTTCATTTATATTTTCTACCACATTCATCTTGAGATGAGAGGAAAGCCATCAGACCATATGGATTAGGCCCAAACAAAAGCCCCGGCTACTTGAGACACTTAGACTAAGCCTAAACCAGAAAGATCTCTCCATAAAGATGGTTTTTATACTGTACTTCCACAATCAGCTGGCAGTACAAAAGAACAAGCGGCAGAAATACTTAGGCTGAGACATGGTGGTTTGGTGCAGAGACCATGCATATCATGGGAATATTTCAGCATTTCTGATCTGGTTTTCAGTGTATTACACCAAAACACCCACCTGATGACATCATTTCAAGAGCAAAAGCAGCAATTTGCAGAATTCAGCTTCTTTGGGGAACTGAGCAATTGCTGAGCTGACAGCAAGTCCTGCTGGGTCCCTGTCACCTGCAGAGTGCCCGCATCCTCACCACGGTAGCGGGCATTGTGACAAAGGTTCTACGTCAGCTGGGTGTGACAGCCGAGCGCCCGCTAGGGGAGGGGGAGCCTGTCAGCCCCGGGCCTGTCACTGCCTGCTGTCCCCCGTGTCACCAGCGAAGCCTCTGAAAAGTTTCCAAAACATCCCCAGACTTGGGTCCAAAGTGGCCAAAAGTCTCCAAGAGACATGTCGGGAAGAAGGATATGGAAGAGAGGGAGAAAGCCAAGGGAGCAGGCCAAAGGGAGGCAAGAGAAAAAAGTAGTGCCGGGCTGCAGGACTGAAATGGAGGAATTGAAAGACGAAAGCCAGGAAGCAGGAGAGTTTGAGAAAAGGAGAGAGGAAAGAAGAGACATGCAGCCAGACGAGGGCTTAGTGAGAGAGGCTGGGACAGAGAACAGGATGAGAAGGAAATAAGGCAAGGCAAGGCAAGGCAAGGCTAGGCCAAACGAGGTTTCCTTCATTTATATTTTCTACCACATTCATCTTGAGATGAGAGGAAAGCCATCAGACCATATGGATTAGGCCCAAACAAAAGCCCCGGCTACTTGAGACACTTAGACTAAGCCTAAACCAGAAAGATCTCTCCATAAAGATGGTTTTTATACTGTACTTCCACAATCAGCTGGCAGTACAAAAGAACAAGCGGCAGACATACTTAGGCTGAGACATGGTGGTTTGTTGCAGAGACCATGCATATCATGGGAATATTTCAGCATTTCTGCTCTGGTTTTCAGTGTATTACACCAAAACACCCACCTGATGACATCATTTCAAGAGCAAAACAGCAATTTGCAGAATTCAGCTTCTTTGGGGAACTGAGCAATTGCTGAGCTGACACCAAGTCCTGCTGGGTCCCTGTCACCTGCAGAGTGCCCGCATCCTCACCACGGTAGCGGGCATTGTGACAAAGGTTCTATGTCAGCTGGGTGTGGCAGCCGAGCGCCCGCTAGGGGAGGGGGAGCCTGTCAGCCCCGGGCCTGTCACTGCCTGCTGTCCCCCCTGTCACCAGCGAGGCCTCTGAAAAGTTTCCAAAACATGCCCAGACTTGGCTCCAAAGTGGCCAAAAGTCTCCAAGAGACATGTCGGGAAGAAGGATATGGAAGAGAGGGAGAAAGCCAAGGGAGCAGGCCAAAGGGAGGCAAGAGAAAAAAGTAGTGCCAAGCTGCAGAACTGAAATGGAGGAATTGAAAGACGAAAGCCAGGAAGCAGGAGAGTTTGAGAAAAGGAGAGAGGAAAGAAGAGACATGCAGCCAGACGAGGGCTTAGTGAGAGAGGCTGGGACAGAGAACAGGATGAGAAGGAAATAAGGCAAGGCAAGGCAAGGCTAGGCCAAAGGATGTTTCTTTGATTTATATTTTCTACCACATTCATCTTGAGATGAGAGGAAAGCCATCAGACGTTATGGATTAGGCCCAAACAAAAGCCCCAGCTACTTGAGACACTTAGACTAAGCCTAAACCAGAAAGATCTCTCCATAAAGATGGTTTTTATACTGTACTTCCACAATCAGCTGGCAGTACAAAAGAACAAGCGGCAGACATACTTAAGCTAAGACATGGTGGTTTGGGGCAGAGACCATGCATATCATGGGAATATTTCAGCATTTCTGCTCTGGTTTTCAGTGTATTACACCAAAACACCCACCTGATGACATCATTTCAAGAGCAAAAGAAGCAATTTGCAAAATTCAAATTCTTTGGGGAACTGAGCAATTGCTGAGCTGACAGCAAGTCCTGCTGGGTCCCTGTCACCTGCAGAGTGCCCGCATCCTCACCACGGTAGCGGGCATTGTGACAAAGGTTCTATGTCAGCTGGGTGTGGCAGCCGAGCGCCCGCTAGGGGAGGGGGAGCCTGTCAGCCCCGGGCCTGTCACTGCCTGCTGTCCCCCGTGTCACCAGCGAGGCCTCTGAAAAGTTTCCAAAACATGCCCAGACTTGGCTCCAAAGTGGCCAAAAGTCTCCAAGAGACAAGTCGGGAAGAAGGATATGGAAGAGAGGGAGAAAGCCAAGGGAGCAGGCTAAAGGGAGGCAAGAGGAAAAAGTAGTGCCGGGCTGCAGGACTGAAATGGAGGAATTGAAAGACGAAAGCCAGGAAGAAGGAGAGTTTGAGGAAAGGAGAGAGGAAAGAAGAGACATGCAGCCAGACGAGGGGTTAGTGAGAGAGGCTGGGACAGAGAACAGGATGAGAAGGAAATAAGGCAAGGCAAGGCAAGGCTAGGCCAAAGGACGTTTCTTTGATTTATATTTTCTACCACATTCATCTTGAGATGAGAGGAAAGCCATCAGACGTTAGGGATTAGGCCCAAACAAAAGCCCCGGCTACTTGAGACACTTAGTTTAAGTCTAAACCACAAAGATCTTACCATAAAGATGGTTTTTATACTGTACTTTCACAATCAGCTGGCAGTACAAAAGAACAAGCGGCAGACGTACTTAGGCTGAGTCATGGTGGTTTGGTGCAGAGACCATGCATATCATGGGAATATTTCAGCATTTCTGATCTGGTTTTCAGTGTATTACACCAAAACACCCACCTTATGACATCATTTCAAGAGCAAAAGCAGCAATTTGCAGAATTCAGCTTCTTTGGGGAACTGAGCAATTGCTGAGCTGACACCAAGTCCTGCTGGGTCCCTGTCACCTGCAGAGTGCCCGCATCCTCACCACGGTAGCGGGCATTGTGACAAAGGTTCTATGTCAGCTGGGTGTGGCAGCCGAGCGCCCGCTAGGGGAGGGGGAGCCTGTCAGCCCCGGGCCTGTCACTGCCTGCTGTCCTCCCTGTCACCAGCGAGGCCTCTGAAAAGTTTCCAAAACATGCCCAGACTTGGCTCCAAAGTGGCCAAAAGTCTCCAAGAGACAAGTCGGGAAGAAGAATATGGAAGAGAGGGAGAAAGCCAAGGGAGCAGGCCAAAGGGAGGCAAGAGGAAAAAGTAGTGCCGGGCTGCAGGAATGAAATGGAGGAATTGAAAGACGAAAGCCAGGAAGCAGTAGAGTTTGAGAAAAGGAGAGAGGAAAGAAGAGACATGCAGCCAGACGAGGGCTTAGTGAGAGAGGCTGGGACAGAGAACAGGATGAGAAGGAAATAAGGCAAGGCAAGGCAAGGCAAGGCTAGGCCAAACGAGGTTTCCTTCATTTATATTTTCTACCACATTCATCTTGAGATGAGAGGAAAGCCATCAGACCATATGGATTAGGCCCAAACAAAAGCCCCGGCTACTTGAGACACTTAGACTAAGCCTAAACCAGAAAGATCTCTCCATAAAGATGGTTTTTATACTGTACTTCCACAATCAGCTGGCAGTACAAAAGAACAAGCGGCAGAAATACTTAGGCTGAGACATGGTGGTTTGGTGCAGAGACCATGCATATCATGGGAATATTTCAGCATTTCTGATCTGGTTTTCAGTGTATTACACCAAAACACCCACCTGATGAAATCATTTCAAGAGCAAAAGCAGCAATTTGCAGAATTCAGCTTCTTTGGGGAACTGAGCAATTGCTGAGCTGACAGCAAGTCCTGCTGGGTCCCTGTCACCTGCAGAGTGCCCGCATCCTCACCACGGTAGCGGGCATTGTGACAAAGGTTCTACGTCAGCTGGGTGTGACAGCCGAGCGCCCGCTAGGGGAGGGGGAGCCTGTCAGCCCCGGGCCTGTCACTGCCTGCTGTCCCCCCTGTCACCAGCGAAGCCTCTGAAAAGTTTCCAAAACATCCCCAGACTTGGGTCCAAAGTGGCCAAAAGTCTCCAAGAGACATGTCGGGAAGAAGGATATGGAAGAGAGGGAGAAAGCCAAGGGAGCAGGCCAAAGGGAGGCAAGAGAAAAAAGTAGTGCCGGGCTGCAGGACTGAAATGGAGGAATTGAAAGACGAAAGCCAGGAAGCAGGAGAGTTTGAGAAAAGGAGAGAGGAAAGAAGAGACATGCAGCCAGACGAGGGCTTAGTGAGAGAGGCTGGGACAGAGAACAGGATGAGAAGGAAATAAGGCAAGGCAAGGCAAGGCAAGGCTAGGCCAAACGAGGTTTCCTTCATTTATATTTTCTACCACATTCATCTTGAGATGAGAGGAAAGCCATCAGACCATATGGATTAGGCCCAAACAAAAGCCCCGGCTACTTGAGACACTTAGACTAAGCCTAAACCAGAAAGATCTCTCCATAAAGATGGTTTTTATACTGTACTTCCACAATCAGCTGGCAGTACAAAAGAACAAGCGGCAGACATACTTAGGCTGAGACATGGTGGTTTGTTGCAGAGACCATGCATATCATGGGAATATTTCAGCATTTCTGCTCTGGTTTTCAGTGTATTACACCAAAACACCCACCTGATGACATCATTTCAAGAGCAAAACAGCAATTTGCAGAATTCAGCTTCTTTGGGGAACTGAGCAATTGCTGAGCTGACACCAAGTCCTGCTGGGTCCCTGTCACCTGCAGAGTGCCCGCATCCTCACCACGGTAGCGGGCATTGTGACAAAGGTTCTATGTCAGCTGGGTGTGGCAGCCGAGCGCCCGCTAGGGGAGGGGGAGCCTGTCAGCCCCGGGCCTGTCACTGCCTGCTGTCCCCCCTGTCACCAGCGAGGCCTCTGAAAAGTTTCCAAAACATGCCCAGACTTGGCTCCAAAGTGGCCAAAAGTCTCCAAGAGACATGTCGGGAAGAAGGATATGGAAGAGAGGGAGAAAGCCAAGGGAGCAGGCCAAAGGGAGGCAAGAGAAAAAAGTAGTGCCAGGCTGCAGAACTGAAATGGAGGAATTGAAAGACGAAAGCCAGGAAGCAGGAGAGTTTGAGAAAAGGAGAGAGGAAAGAAGAGACATGCAGCCAGACGAGGGCTTAGTGAGAGAGGCTGGGACAGAGAACAGGATGAGAAGGAAATAAGGCAAGGCAAGGCAAGGCTAGGCCAAAGGATGTTTCTTTGATTTATATTTTCTACCACATTCATCTTGAGATGAGAGGAAAGCCATCAGACGTTATGGATTAGGCCCAAACAAAAGCCCCGGCTACTTGAGACACTTAGACTAAGCCTAAACCACAAAGATCTCTCCATAAAGACGGTTTTTATACTGTACTTCCACAATCAGCTGGCAGTACAAAAGAACAAGCGGCAGATGTACTTAGGCTGAGACATGGTGGTTTGGTGCAGAGACCATGCATATCATGGGAATATTTCAGCATTTCTGCTCTGGTTTTCAGTGTATTACACCAAAACACCCACCTGATGACATCATTTCAAGAGCAAAAGCAGCAATTTGCAGAATTCAGCTTCTTTGGGGAACTGAGCAATTGCTGAGCTGACACCAAGTCCTGCTGGGTCCCTGTCACCTGCAGAGTGCCCGCATCCTCACCACAGTAGCGGGCATTGTGACAAAGGTTCTATGTCAGCTGGGTGTGGCAGCCGAGCGCCCGCTAGGGGAGGGGGAGCCTGTCAGCCCCGGGCCTGTCACTGCCTGCTGTCCCCCCTGTCACCAGCGAGGCCTCTGAAAAGTTTCCAAAACATGCCCAGACTTGGGTCCAAAGTGGCCAAAAGTCTCCAAGAGACAAGTCAGGAAGAAGGATATGGAAGAGAGGGAGAAAGCTAAGGGAGCAGGCCCAAGGGAGGAAAGAGAAAAAAGTAGTGCCGGGCTGCAGGACTGAAATGGAGGAATTGAAAGACGAAAGCCAGGAAGCAGGAGAGTTTGAGAAAAGGAGAGAGGAAAGAAGAGACATGCAGACAGACGAGGGCTTAGTGAGAGAGGCTGGGACAGAGAACAGGATGAGAAGGAAATAAGGCAAGGCAAGGCAAGGCAAGGCTAGGCCAAACGAGGTTTCCTTCATTTATATTTTCTACCACATTCATCTTGAGATGAGAGGAAAGCCATCAGACCATATGGATTAGGCCCAAACAAAAGCCCCGGCTACTTGAGACACTTAGACTAAGCCTAAACCAGAAAGATCTCTCCATAAAGATGGTTTTTATACTGTACTTCCACAATCAGCTGGCAGTACAAAAGAACAAGCGGCAGAAATACTTAGGCTGAGACATGGTGGTTTGGTGCAGAGACCATGCATATCATGGGAATATTTCAGCATTTCTGATCTGGTTTTCAGTGTATTACACCAAAACACCCACCTGATGAAATCATTTCAAGAGCAAAAGCAGCAATTTGCAGAATTCAGCTTCTCTGGGGAACTGAGCAATTGCTGAGCTGACAGCAAGTCCTGCTGGGTCCCTGTCACCTGCAGAGTGCCCGCATCCTCACCACGGTAGCGGGCATTGTGACAAAGGTTCTACGTCAGCTGGGTGTGACAGCCGAGCGCCCGCTAGGGGAGGGGGAGCCTGTCAGCCCCGGGCCTGTCACTGCCTGCTGTCCCCCCTGTCACCAGCGAAGCCTCTGAAAAGTTTCCAAAACATCCCCAGACTTGGGTCCAAAGTGGCCAAAAGTCTCCAAGAGACATGTCGGGAAGAAGGATATGGAAGAGAGGGAGAAAGCCAAGGGAGCAGGCCAAAGGGAGGCAAGAGAAAAAAGTAGTGCCGGGCTGCAGGACTGAAATGGAGGAATTGAAAGACGAAAGCCAGGAAGCAGGAGAGTTTGAGAAAAGGAGAGAGGAAAGAAGAGACATGCAGCCAGACGAGGGCTTAGTGAGAGAGGCTGGGACAGAGAACAGGATGAGAAGGAAATAAGGCAAGGCAAGGCAAGGCAAGGCTAGGCCAAAGGACGTTTCTTCGATTTATATTTTCTACCACATTCATCTTGAGATGAGAGGAAAGCCATCAGACCATATGGATTAGGCCCAAACAAAAGCCCCGGCTACTTGAGACACTTAGACTAAGCCTAAACCAGAAAGATCTCTCCATAAAGATGGTTTTTATAGTGTACTTCCACAATCAGCTGGCAGTACAAAAGAACAAGCGGCAGACATACTTAAGCTGAGACATGGTGGTTTGGGGCAGAGACCATGCATATCATGGGAATATTTCAGCATTTCTGCTCTGGTTTTCAGTGTATTACACCAAAACACCCACCTGATGACATCATTTCAAGAGCAAAAGAAGCAATTTGCAAAATTCAAATTCTTTGGGGAACTGAGCAATTGCTGAGCTGACAGCAAGTCCTGCTGGGTCCCTGTCACCTGCAGAGTGCCCGCATCCTCACCACGGTAGCGGGCATTGTGACAAAGGTTCTATGTCAGCTGGGTGTGGCAGCCGAGCGCCCGCTAGGGGAGGGGGAGCCTGTCAGCCCCGGGCCTGTCACTGCCTGCTGTCCCCCCTGTCACCAGCGAGGCCTCTGAAAAGTTTCCAAAACATGCCCAGACTTGGCTCCAAAGTGGCCAAAAGTCTCCAAGAGACAAGTCGGGAAGAAGAATATGGAAGAGAGGGAGAAAGCCAAGGGAGCAGGCTAAAGGGAGGCAAGAGGAAAAAGTAGTGCCGGGCTGCAGGAATGAAATGGAGGAATTGAAAGACGAAAGCCAGGAAGCAGGAGAGTTTGAGAAAAGGAGAGAGGAAAGAAGAGACATGCAGCCAGACGAGGGGTTAGTGAGAGAGGCTGGGACAGAGAACAGGATGAGAAGGAAATAAGGCAAGGCAAGGCTAGGCCAAAGGACGTTTCTTTGATTTATATTTTCTACCACATTCATCTTGAGATGAGAGGAAAGCCATCAGACGTTATGGATTAGGCCCAAACAAAAGCCCCGGCTACTTGAGACACTTAGTCTAAGTCTAAACCACAAAGATCTTACCATAAAGATGGTTTTTATACTGTACTTTCACAATCAGCTGGCAGTACAAAATAACAAGCGGCAGACGTACTTAGGCTGAGACATGGGGGTTTGGTGCAGAGACCATGCATATCATGGGAATATTTCAGCATTTCTGCTCTGGTTTTCAGTGTATTACACCAAAACACCCACCTGATGACATCATTTCAAGAGCAAAATCAGCAATTTACAAAATTCAACTTCTTTGGGGAACTGAGCAATTGCTGAGCTGACAGGAAGTCCTGCTGGGTCCCTGTCACCTGCAGAGTGCCCGCATCCTCACCACGGTAGCGGGCATTGTGACAAAGGTTCTATGTCAGCTGGGTGTGGCAGCCGAGCGCCCGCTAGGGGAGGGGGAGCCTGTCAGCCCCGGGCCTGTCACTGCCTGCTGTCCCCCCTGTCACCAGCGAGGCCTCTGAAATGTTTCCAAAACATGCCCAGACTTGGGTCCAAAGTGGCCAAAAGTCTCCAAGAGACATGTCGGGAAGAAGGATATGGAAGAGAGGGAGAAAGCCAAGGGAGCAGGCCCAAGGAAGGCAAGAGAAAAAAGTAGTGCCGGGCTGCAGGAATGAAATGGAGGAATTGAAAGACGAAAGCCAGGAAGCAGGAGAGTTTGAGAAAAGGAGAGAGGAAAGAAGAGACATGCAGCCAGACGAGGGCTTAGTGAGAGAGGCTGGGACAGAGAACAGGATGAGAAGGAAATAAGGCAAGGCAAGGCAAGGCTAGGCCAAAGGATGTTTCTTTGATTTATATTTTCTACCACATTCATCTTGAGATGAGAGGAAAGCCATCAGACGTTATGGATTAGGCCCAAACAAAAGCCCCGGCTACTTGAGACACTTAGACTAAGCCTAAACCAGAAAGATCTCTTCATAAAGATGGTTTTTATACTGTACTTCCACAATCAGCTGGCAGTACAAAAGAACAAGCGGCAGATGTACTTAGGCTGAGACATGGTGGTTTGGTGCAGAGACCATGCATATCATGGGAATATTTCAGCATTTCTTCTCTGGTTTTCAGTGTATTACACCAAAACACCCACCTGATGACATCATTTCAAGAGCAAAAGCAGCAATTTGCAGAATTCAGCTTCTTTGGGGAACTGAGCAATTGCTGAGCTGACAGCAAGTCCTGCTGGGTCCCTGTCACCTGCAGAGTGCCCGCATCCTCACCACGGTAGCGGGCATTGTGACAAAGGTTCTATGTCAGCTGGGTGTGGCAGCCGAGCGCCCGCTAGGGGAGGGGGAGCCTGTCAGCCCCGGGCCTGTCACTGCCTGCTGTCCCCCGTGTCACCAGCGAGGCCTCTGAAAAGTTTCCAAAACATGCCCAGACTTGGCTCCAAAGTGGCCAAAAGTCTCCAAGAGACAAGTCGGGAAGAAGGATATGGAAGAGAGGGAGAAAGCCAAGGGAGCAGGCCAAAGGGAGGCAAGAGGAAAAAGTAGTGCCAGGCTGCAGGACTGAAATGGAGGAATTGAAAGACGAAAGCCAGGAAGCAGGAGAGTTTGAGAAAAGGAGAGAGGAAAGAAGAGACATGCAGCCAGACGAGGGCTTAGTGAGAGAGGCTGGGACAGAGAACAGGATGAGAAGGAAATAAGGCAAGGCAAGGCAAGGCTAGGCCAAAGGATGTGTCTTCGATTTATATTTTTTACCACATTCATCTTGAGATGAGAGGAAAGCCATCAGACGTTATGGATTAGGCCCAAACAAAAGCCCCGGCTACTTGAGACACTTAGAATAAGACTAAACCAGAAAGATCTCTCCATAAAGATGGTTTTTATACTGTACTTCCACAATCACCTGGCAGTACAAAAGAACAAGCGGCAGATGTACTTAGGCTGAGACATGGTGGTTTGGTGCAGAGACCATGCATATCATGGGAATATTTCAGCATTTCTGCTCTGGTTTTCAGTGTATTACACCAAAACACCCACCTGATGACATCATTTCAAGAGCAAAAGCAGCAATTTGCAGAATTCAGCTTCTTTGGGGAACTGAGCAATTGCTGAGCTGACAGCAAGTCCTGCTGGGTCCCTGTCACCTGCAGAGTGCCCGCATCCTCACCACGGTAGCGGGCATTGTGACAAAGGTTCTATGTCAGCTGGGTGTGGCAGCCGAGCGCCCGCTAGGGGAGGGGGAGCCTGTCAGCGCCGGGCCTGTCACTGCCTGCTGTCCCCCGTGTCACCAGCGAGGCCTCTGAAAAGTTTCCAAAACATGCCCAGACTTGGGTCCAAAGTGGCCAAAAGTCTCCAAGAGACAAGTCGGGAAGAAGGATATGGAAGAGAGGGAGAAAGCCAAGGGAGCAGGCCAAAGGGAGGCAAGAGGAAAAAGTAGTGCCGGGCTGCAGGACTGAAATGGAGGAATTGAAAGACGAAAGCCAGGAAGCAGGAGAGTTTGAGAAAAGGAGAGAGGAAAGAAGAGACATGCAGCCAGACGAGGGCTTAGTGAGAGAGGCTGGGACAGAGAACAGGATGAGAAGGAAATAAGGCAAGGCAAGGCAAGGCTAGGCCAAAGGACGTTTCTTTGATTTATATTTTCTACCACATTCATCTTGAGATGAGAGGAAAGCCATCAGACGTTATGGATTAGGCCCAAACAAAAGCCCCGGCTACTTGAGACACTTAGACTAAGCCTAAACCTGAAAGATCTCTCCATAAAGATGGTTTTTATACTGTACTTCCACAATCAGCTGGCAGTACAAAAGAACAAGCGGCAGACATACTTAGGCTGAGACATGGTGGTTTGGTGCAGAGACCATGCATATCATGGGACTATTTCAGCATTTCTGCTCTGGTTTTCAGTGTATTACACCAAAACACCCACCTGATGACATCATTTCAAGAGCAAAAGAAGCAATTTGCAAAATTCAAATTCTTTGGGGAACTGAGCAATTGCTGAGCTGACAGCAAGTCCTGCTGGGTCCCTGTCACCTGCAGAGTGCCCGCATCCTCACCACGGTAGCGGGCATTGTGCAAAGGTTCTATGTCAGCTGGGTGTGGCAGCCGAGCGCCCGCTAGGGGAGGGGGAGCCTGTCAGCCCCGGGCCTGTCACTGCCTGCTGTCCCCCGTGTCACCAGCGAGGCCTCTGAAAAGTTTCCAAAACATGCCCAGACTTGGGTCCAAAGTGGCCACAAGTCTCCAAGAGACAAGTCGGGAAGAAGGATATGGAAGAGAGGGAGAAAGCCAAGGGAGCAGGCCAAAGGGAGGCAAGAGGCAAAAGTAGTGCCGGGCTGCAGGACTGAAATGGAGGAATTGAAAGACGAAAGCCAGGAAGCTGGAGAGTTTGAGAAAAGGAGAGAGGAAAGAAGAGACATGCAGCCAGACGAGGGCTTAGTGAGAGAGGCTGGGACAGAGAACAGGATGAGAAGGAAATAAGGCAAGGCAAGGCAAGGCAAGGCTAGGCCAAAGGACGTTTCTTCGATTTATATTTTTTACCACATTCATCTTGAGATGAGAGGAAAGCCATCAGACGTTAGGGATTAGGCCCAAACAAAAGCCCCGGCTACTTGAGACACTTAGTTTAAGTCTAAACCACAAAGATCTTACCATAAAGATGGTTTTTATACTGTACTTTCACAATCAGCTGGCAGTACAAAAGAACAAGCGGCAGACGTACTTAGGCTGAGTCATGGTGGTTTGGTGCAGAGACCATGCATATCATGGGAATATTTCAGCATTTCTGATCTGGTTTTCAGTGTATTACACCAAAACACCCACCTGATGACATCATTTCAAGAGCAAAAGCAGCAATTTGCAGAATTCAGCTTCTTTGGGGAACTGAGCAATTGCTGAGCTGACACCAAGTCCTGCTGGGTCCCTGTCACCTGCAGAGTGCCCGCATCCTCACCACGGTAGCGGGCATTGTGACAAAGGTTCTATGTCAGCTGGGTGTGGCAGCCGAGCGCCCGCTAGGGGAGGGGGAGCCTGTCAGCCCCGGGCCTGTCACTGCCTGCTGTCCCCCCTGTCACCAGCGAGGCCTCTGAAAAGTTTCCAAAACATGCCCAGACTTGGCTCCAAAGTGGCCAAAAGTCTCCAAGAGACAAGTCGGGAAGAAGAATATGGAAGAGAGGGAGAAAGCCAAGGGAGCAGGCCAAAGGGAGGCAAGAGGAAAAAGTAGTGCCGGGCTGCAGGAATGAAATGGAGGAATTGAAAGACGAAAGCCAGGAAGCAGGAGAGTTTGAGAAAAGGAGAGAGGAAAGAAGAGACATGCAGCCAGACGAGGGCTTAGTGAGAGAGGCTGGGACAGAGAACAGGATGAGAAGGAAATAAGGCAAGGCAAGGCTAGGCCAAATGACGTTTCTTTGATTTATATTTTCTACCACATTCATCTTGAGATGAGAGGAAAGCCATCAGACCACATGGATTAGGCCCAAACAAAAGCCCCGGCTACTTGAGACACTTAGACTAAGTCTAAACCACAAAGATCTCTCCATAAAGATGGTTTTTATACTGTACTTCCACAATCTTCTGTCAGTACAAAAGAACAAGTGGCAGACATACTTAGGCTGAGACATGGTGGTTTGGTGCAGAGACCATGCATATCATGGGAATATTTAAGCATTTCTGCTCTGGTTTTCAGTGTATTACACCAAAACCCCCACCTGATGACATCATTTCAAGAGCAAAAGCAGCAATTTGCAGAATTCAGCTTCTTTGGGGAACTGAGCAATTGCTGAGCTGACAGCAAGTCCTGCTGGGTCCCTGTCACCTGCAGAGTGCCCGCATCCTCACCACGGTAGCGGGCATTGTGACAAAGCTTCTATGTCAGCTGGGTGTGGCAGCCGAGCGCCCGCTAGGGGAGGGGGAGCCTGTCAGCCCCGGGCCTGTCACAGCCTGCTGTCCCCCCTGTCACCAGCGAGGCCTCTGAAAAGTTTCCAAAACATGCCCAGACTTGGCTCCAAAGTGGCCAAAAGTCTCCAAGAGACAAGTCGGGAAGAAGGATATGGAAGAGAGGGAGAAAGCCAAGGGAGCAGGCCAAAGGGAGGCAAGAGGAAAAAGTAGGGCCGGGCTGCAGGACTGAAATGGAGGAATTGAAAGACGAAAGCCAGGAAGCAGGAGAGTTTGAGAAAAGGAGAGAGGAAAGAAGAGACATGCAGCCAGACGAGGGCTTAGTGAGAGAGGCTGGGACAGAGAACAGGATGAGAAGGAAATAAGGCAAGGCAAGGCAAGGCTAGGCCAAAGGACGTTTCTTTGATTTATATTTTCTACCACATTCATCTTGAGATGAGAGGAAAGGCATCAGACGTTATGGATTAGGCCCAAACAAAAGCCCCGGCTACTTGAGACACTTAGTCTAAGTCTAAACCACAAAGATCTTACCATAAAGATGGTTTTTATACTGTACTTTCACAATCAGCTGGCAGTACAAAAGAACAAGCGGCAGACGTACTTAGGCTGAGACATGGGGGTTTGGTGCAGAGACCATGCATATCATGGGAATATTTCAGCATTTCTGCTCTGGTTTTCAGTGTATTACACCAAAACACCCACCTGATGACATCATTTCAAGAGCAAAATCAGCAATTTACAAAATTCAACTTCTTTGGGGAACTGAGCAATTGCTGAGCTGACAGGAAGTCCTGCTGGGTCCCTGTCACCTGCAGAGTGCCCGCATCCTCACCACGGTAGCGGGCATTGTGACAAAGGTTCTATGTCAGCTGGGTGTGGCAGCCGAGCGCCCGCTAGGGGAGGGGGAGCCTGTCAGCCCCGGGCCTGTCACTGCCTGCTGTCCCCCGTGTCACCAGCGAGGCCTCTGAAAAGTTTCCAAAACATGCCCAGACTTGGCTCCAAAGTGGCCAAAAGTCTCCAAGAGACAAGTCGGGAAGAAGGATATGGAAGAGAGGGAGAAAGCCAAGGGAGCAGGCCAAAGGGAGGCAAGAGGAAAAAGTAGTGCCGGGCTGCAGGACTGAAATGGAGGAATTGAAAGACGAAAGCCAGGAAGCAGGAGAGTTTGAGAAAAGGAGAGAGGAAAGAAGAGACATGCAGCCAGACGAGGGCTTAGTGAGAGAGGCTGGGACAGAGAACAGGATGAGAAGGAAATAAGGCAAGGCAAGGCAAGGCTAGGCCAAAGGACGTTTCTTTGATTTATATTTTCTACCACATTCATCTTGAGATGAGAGGAAAGCCATCAGACGTTATGGATTAGGCCCAAACAAAAGCCCCGGCTACTTGAGACACTTAGAATAAGCCTAAACCAGAAAGATCTCTCCATAAAGATGGTTTTTATACTGTACTTCCACAATCACCTGGCAGTACAAAAGAACAAGCGGCAGATGTACTTAGGCTGAGACATGGTGGTTTGGTGCAGAGACCATGCATATCATGGGAATATTTCAGCATTTCTGCTCTGGTTTTCAGTGTATTACACCAAAACACCCACCTGATGACATCATTTCAAGAGCAAAAGCAGCAATTTGCAGAATTCAGCTTCTTTGGGGAACTGAGCAATTGCTGAGCTGACAGCAAGTCCTGCTGGGTCCCTGTCACCTGCAGAGTGCCCGCATCCTCACCACGGTAGCGGGCATTGTGACAAAGGTTCTATGTCAGCTGGGTGTGGCAGCCGAGCGCCCGCTAGGGGAGGGGGAGCCTGTCAGCCCCGGGCCTGTCACTGCCTGCTGTCCCCCCTGTCACCAGCGAGGCCTCTGAAAAGTTTCCAAAACATGCCCAGACTTGGGTCCAAAGTGGCCAAAAGTCTCCAAGAGACAAGTCAGGAAGAAGGATATGGAAGAGAGGGAGAAAGCTAAGGGAGCAGGCCCAAGGGAGGCAAGAGAAAAAAGTAGTGCCGGGCTGCAGGAATGAAATGGAGGAATTGAAAGACGAAAGCCAGGAAGCAGGAGAGTTTGAGAAAAGGAGAGAGGAAAGAAGAGACATGCAGCCAGACGAGGGCTTAGTGAGAGAGGCTGGGACAGAGAACAGGATGAGAAGGAAATAAGGCAAGGCAAGGCTAGGCTAGGCCAAACGAGGTTTCCTTGATTTATATTTTCTACCACATTCATCTTGAGATGAGAGGAAAGCCTTCAGACCTTATGGACTAGGCCCAAATAAAAGCCCCGGCTACTTGAAACACTTAGACTAAGCCTAAACCACAAAGATCTCTCCATAAAGATGGTTTTATACTGTACTTCTACAATCTGCTGTCAGTAGAGAAGAATAAGCGGCAGATGTACTTAGGCTGAGTCATGTTGTTTGCTGCAGAGACCATGCATATCATGGGAATATTTCAGCATTTCTGCTCTGGTTTTCAGTGTATTACACCAAAACACCCACCTGATGACATCATTTCAAGAGCAAAGCACCAATTTGCAAAATTCAACTTCTTTGGGGAACTGAGCAATTGCTGAGCTGACAGCAAGTCCTGCTGGGTTCCTGTCACCTGCAGAGTGCCCGCATCCTCACCACGGTAGCGGGCATTGTGACAAAGGTTCTATGTCAGCTGGGTGTGGCAGCCGATCGGCCGCTAGGGGAGGGGGAGCCTGTCAGCCCCGGGCCTGTCACTGCCTGCTGTCCCCCCTGTCACCAGCGAGGCCTCTGAAAAGTTTCCAAAACATGCCCAGACTTGGCTCCAAAGTGGCCAAAAGTCTCCAAGAGACAAGTCGGGAAGAAGGATATGGAAGAGAGGGAGAAAGCCAAGGGAGCAGGCCCAAGGGAGGCAAGAGGAAAAAGTAGTGCCGGGCTGCAGGACTGAAATGGAGGAATTGAAAGACGAAAGCCAGGAAGCAGGAGAGTTTGAGAAAAGGAGAGAGGAAAGAAGAGACATGCAGCCAGACGAGGGCTTAGTGAGAGAGGCTGGGACAGAGAACAGGATGAGAAGGAAATAAGGCAAGGCAAGGCTAGGCCAAAGGACGTTTCTTTGATTTATATTTTCTACCACATTCATCTTGAGATGAGAGGAAAGGCATCAGACGTTATGGATTAGGCCCAAACAAAAGCCCCGGCTACTTGAGACACTTAGTCTAAGTCTAAACCACAAAGATCTTACCATAAAGATGGTTTTTATACTGTACTTTCACAATCAGCTGGCAGTACAAAAGAACAAGCGGCAGACGTACTTAGGCTGAGACATGGGGGTTTGGTGCAGAGACCATGCATATCATGGGAATATTTCAGCATTTCTGCTCTGGTTTTCAGTGTATTACACCAAAACACCCACCTGATGACATCATTTCAAGAGCAAAATCAGCAATTTACAAAATTCAACTTCTTTGGGGAACTGAGCAATTGCTGAGCTGACAGGAAGTCCTGCTGGGTCCCTGTCACCTGCAGAGTGCCCGCATCCTCACCACGGTAGCGGGCATTGTGACAAAGGTTCTATGTCAGCTGGGTGTGGCAGCCGAGCGCCCGCTAGGGGAGGGGGAGCCTGTCAGCCCCGGGCCTGTCACTGCCTGCTGTCCCCCGTGTCACCAGCGAGGCCTCTGAAAAGTTTCCAAAACATGCCCAGACTTGGCTCCAAAGTGGCCAAAAGTCTCCAAGAGACAAGTCGGGAAGAAGGATATGGAAGAGAGGGAGAAAGCCAAGGGAGCAGGCCAAAGGGAGGCAAGAGGAAAAAGTAGTGCCGGGCTGCAGGACTGAAATGGAGGAATTGAAAGACGAAAGCCAGGAAGCAGGAGAGTTTGAGAAAAGGAGAGAGGAAAGAAGAGACATGCAGCCAGACGAGGGCTTAGTGAGAGAGGCTGGGACAGAGAACAGGATGAGAAGGAAATAAGGCAAGGCAAGGCAAGGCTAGGCCAAAGGACGTTTCTTTGATTTATATTTTCTACCACATTCATCTTGAGATGAGAGGAAAGCCATCAGACGTTATGGATTAGGCCCAAACAAAAGCCCCGGCTACTTGAGACACTTAGAATAAGCCTAAACCAGAAAGATCTCTCCATAAAGATGGTTTTTATACTGTACTTCCACAATCACCTGGCAGTACAAAAGAACAAGCGGCAGATGTACTTAGGCTGAGACATGGTGGTTTGGTGCAGAGACCATGCATATCATGGGAATATTTCAGCATTTCTGCTCTGGTTTTCAGTGTATTACACCAAAACACCCACCTGATGACATCATTTCAAGAGCAAAAGCAGCAATTTGCAGAATTCAGCTTCTTTGGGGAACTGAGCAATTGCTGAGCTGACAGCAAGTCCTGCTGGGTCCCTGTCACCTGCAGAGTGCCCGCATCCTCACCACGGTAGCGGGCATTGTGACAAAGGTTCTATGTCAGCTGGGTGTGGCAGCCGAGCGCCCGCTAGGGGAGGGGGAGCCTGTCAGCCCCGGGCCTGTCACTGCCTGCTGTCCCCCCTGTCACCAGCGAGGCCTCTGAAAAGTTTCCAAAACATGCCCAGACTTGGGTCCAAAGTGGCCAAAAGTCTCCAAGAGACAAGTCAGGAAGAAGGATATGGAAGAGAGGGAGAAAGCTAAGGGAGCAGGCCCAAGGGAGGCAAGAGAAAAAAGTAGTGCCGGGCTGCAGGAATGAAATGGAGGAATTGAAAGACGAAAGCCAGGAAGCAGGAGAGTTTGAGAAAAGGAGAGAGGAAAGAAGAGACATGCAGCCAGACGAGGGCTTAGTGAGAGAGGCTGGGACAGAGAACAGGATGAGAAGGAAATAAGGCAAGGCAAGGCTAGGCTAGGCCAAACGAGGTTTCCTTGATTTATATTTTCTACCACATTCATCTTGAGATGAGAGGAAAGCCTTCAGACCTTATGGACTAGGCCCAAATAAAAGCCCCGGCTACTTGAAACACTTAGACTAAGCCTAAACCACAAAGATCTCTCCATAAAGATGGTTTTATACTGTACTTCTACAATCTGCTGTCAGTAGAGAAGAATAAGCGGCAGATGTACTTAGGCTGAGTCATGTTGTTTGCTGCAGAGACCATGCATATCATGGGAATATTTCAGCATTTCTGCTCTGGTTTTCAGTGTATTACACCAAAACACCCACCTGATGACATCATTTCAAGAGCAAAGCACCAATTTGCAAAATTCAACTTCTTTGGGGAACTGAGCAATTGCTGAGCTGACAGCAAGTCCTGCTGGGTTCCTGTCACCTGCAGAGTGCCCGCATCCTCACCACGGTAGCGGGCATTGTGACAAAGGTTCTATGTCAGCTGGGTGTGGCAGCCGATCGGCCGCTAGGGGAGGGGGAGCCTGTCAGCCCCGGGCCTGTCACTGCCTGCTGTCCCCCCTGTCACCAGCGAGGCCTCTGAAAAGTTTCCAAAACATGCCCAGACTTGGCTCCAAAGTGGCCAAAAGTCTCCAAGAGACAAGTCGGGAAGAAGGATATGGAAGAGAGGGAGAAAGCCAAGGGAGCAGGCCCAAGGGAGGCAAGAGGAAAAAGTAGTGCCGGGCTGCAGGACTGAAATGGAGGAATTGAAAGACGAAAGCCAGGAAGCAGGAGAGTTTGAGAAAAGGAGAGAGGAAAGAAGAGACATGCAGCCAGACGAGGGCTTAGTGAGAGAGGCTGGGACAGAGAACAGGATGAGAAGGAAATAAGGCAAGGCAAGGCTAGGCCAAAGGACGTTTCTTTGATTTATATTTTCTACCACATTCATCTTGAGATGAGAGGAAAGGCATCAGACGTTATGGATTAGGCCCAAACAAAAGCCCCGGCTACTTGAGACACTTAGACTAAGCCTAAACCACAAAGATCTTCCCATAAAGATGGTTTTTATACTGTACTTCCACAATCAGCTGGCAGTACAAAAGAACAAGCGGCAGACATACTTAGGCTGAGTCATGGTGGTTTGGTGCAGAGACCATGCATATCATGGGAATATTTCAGCATTTCTGCTCTGGTTTTCAGTGTATTACACCAAAACACCCACCTGATGACATCATTTCAAGAGCAAAAGCAGCAATTTGCAGAATTCAGCTTCTTTGGGGAACTGAGCAATTGCTGAGCTGACAGCAAGTCCTGCTGGGTCCCTGTCACCTGCAGAGTGCCCGCATCCTCACCACGGTAGCGGACATTGTGACAAAGGTTCTATGTCAGCTGGGTGTGGCAGCCGATCGGCCGCTAGGGGAGGGGGAGCCTGTCAGCCCCGGGACTATCACTGCCTGCTGTCCCCCGTGTCACCAGCGAGGCCTCTGAAAAGTTTCCAAAACATGGCCAGACTTGGCTCCAAAGTGGCCAAAAGTCTCCAAGAGACAAGTCGGGAAGAAGGATATGGAAGAGAGGGAGAAAGCCAAGGGAGCAGGCCAAAGGGAGGCAAGAGGAAAAAGTAGTGCGGGGCTGCAGGACTGAAATGGAGGAATTGAAAGACGAAAGCCAGGAAGCAGGAGAGTTTGAGAAAAGGAGAGAGGAAAGAAACATGCAGCCGGACGAGGGCTTAGTGAGAGAGGCTGGGACAGAGAACAGGATGAGAAGGAAATAAGGCAAGGCAAGGCAAGGCAAGGCTAGGCCAAAGGACGTTTCTTTGATTTATATTTTCTACCACATTCATCTTGAGATGAGAGAAAAGCCATCAGACCTTATGGACTAGGCCCAAACAAAAGCCCCGGCTACTTGAGACACTTAGACTAAGCCTAAACCACAAAGATCTCTCCATAAAGATGGTTTTTATACTGTACTTCCACAATCAGCTGGCAGTACAAAAGAACAAGCGGCAGACATACTTAGGCTGAGTCATGGTGGTTTGGTGCAGAGACCATGCATATCATGGGAATATTTCAGCATTTCTGCTCTGGTTTTCAGTGTATTACACCAAAACACCCACCTGATGACATCATTTCAAGAGCAAAGCAGCAATTTGCAAAATTCAACTTCTTTGGGGAACTGAGCAATTGCTGAGCTGACAGCAAGTCCTGCTGGGTCCCTCTCACCTGCAGAGTGCCCGCATCCTCACCACAGTAGCGGGCATTGTGACAAAGGTTCTATGTCAGCTGGGTGTGGCAGCCGAGCGCCCGCTAGGGGAGGGGGAGCCTGTCAGCCCCGGGCCTGTCACTGCCTGCTGTCCCCCCTGTCACCAGCGAGGCCTCTGAAAAGTTTCCAAAACATGCCGAGACTTGGCTCCAAAGTGGCCAAAAGTCTCCAAGAGACAAGTCGGGAAGAAGGATATGGAAGAGAGAGAGAAAGCCAAGGGAGCAGGCCCAAGGGAGGCAAGAGGAAAAAGTAGTGCGGGGATGCAGGACTGAAATGGAGGAATTGAAAGACGAAAGCCAGGAAGCAGGAGAGTTTGAGAAAAGGAGAGAGGAAAGAAGAGACATGCAGCCAGACGAGGGCTTAGTGAGAGAGGCTGGGACAGAGAACAGGATGAGAAGGAATTAAGGCAAGGCAAGGCAAGGCAAGGCTAGGCCAAACGAGGTTTCCTTGATTTATATTTTCTACCACATTCATCTTGAGATGAGGAGGAAAGCCATCAGACCTTATGGATTATGCCCAAACAAAAGCCCCGGCTACTAGAGACACTTAGACTAAGTCTAAACCACAAAGATCTTACCATAAAGATGGTTTTTATACTGTACTTCCACAATCAGCTGGCAGTACAAAAGAACAAGCGGCAGACATACTTAGGCTGAGACATGGTGGTTTGGTGCAGAGACCATGCATATCATGGGAATATTTCAGCATTTCTGCTCTGGTTTTCAGTGTATTACACCAAAACACCCACCTGATGACATCATTTCAAGAGCAAAGCAGCAATTTGCAGAATTCAGCTTCTTTGGGGAACTGAGCAATTGCTGAGCTGACAGCAAGTCCTGCTGGGTCCCTGTCACCTGCAGAGTGCCCGCATCCTCACCACGGTAGCGGGCATTGTGACAAAGGTTCTACGTCAGCTGGGTGTGGCAGTCGAGCGCCCGCTAGGGGATGGTGAGCCTGTCAGCCCCGAGCCTGTCACTGCCTGCTGTCCCCCCTGTCACCAGCGAGGCCTCTGAAAAGTTTCCAAAACATCCCCAGACTTGGCTCCAAAGTGGCCAAAAGTCTCCAAGAGACAAGTCGGGAAGAAGAATATGGAAGAGAGGGAGAAAGCCAAGGGAGAAGGCCCAAGGGAGGCAAGAGGAAAAAGTAGTGCCGGGCTGCAGGACTGAAATGGAGGAATTGAAAGACGAAAGCCAGGAAGCAGGAGAGTTTGAGAAAAGGAGAGAGGAAAGAAGAGACATGCAGCCAGACGAGGGCTTAGTGAGAGAGGCTGGGACAGAGAACAGGATGAGAAGGAAATAAGGCAAGGCAAGGCTAGGCTAGGCCAAACGAGGTTTCCTTGATTTATATTTTCTACCACATTCATCTTGAGATGAGAGGAAAGCCTTCAGACCTTATGGACTAGGCCCAAACAAAAGCCCCGGCTACTTGAAACACTTAGACTAAGCCTAAACCACAAAGATCTCTCCATAAAGATGGTTTTATACTGTACTTCTACAATCTGCTGTCAGTAGAGAAGAATAAGCGGCAGATGTACTTAGGCTGAGTCATGTTGTTTGCTGCAGAGACCATGCATATCATGGGAATATTTCAGCATTTCTGCTCTGGTTTTCAGTGTATTACACCAAAACACCCACCTGATGACATCATTTCAAGAGCAAAGCACCAATTTGCAAAATTCAACTTCTTTGGGGAACTGAGCAATTGCTGAGCTGACAGCAAGTCCTGCTGGGTTCCTGTCACCTGCAGAGTGCCCGCATCCTCACCACGGTAGCGGGCATTGTGACAAAGGTTCTATGTCAGCTGGGTGTGGCAGCCGATCGGCCGCTAGGGGAGGGGGAGCCTGTCAGCCCCGGGCCTGTCACTGCCTGCTGTCCCCCCTGTCACCAGCGAGGCCTCTGAAAAGTTTCCAAAACATGCCCAGACTTGGCTCCAAAGTGGCCAAAAGTCTCCAAGAGACAAGTCGGGAAGAAGGATATGGAAGAGAGGGAGAAAGCCAAGGGAGGAGGCCCAAGGGAGGCAAGAGGAAAAAGTAGTGCCGGGCTGCAGGACTGAAATGGAGGAATTGAAAGACGAAAGCCAGGAAGCAGGAGAGTTTGAGAAAAGGAGAGAGGAAAGAAGAGACATGCAGCCAGACGAGGGCTTAGTGAGAGAGGCTGGGACAGAGAACAGGATGAGAAGGAAATAAGGCAAGGCAAGGCAAGGCAAGGCTAGGCCAAAGGACGTTTCTTTGATTTATATTTTCTACCACATTCATCTTGAGATGAGAGGAAAGCCATCAGACCTTATGGACTAGGCCCAAACAAAAGCCCCGGCTACTTGAGACACTTAGACTAAGCCTAAACCACAAAGATCTCTCCATAAAGATGGTTTTTATACTGTACTTCCACAATCAGCTGGCAGTACAAAAGAACAAGCGGCAGACATACTTAGGCTGAGTCATGGTGGTTTGGTGCAGAGACCATGCATATCATGGGAATATTTCAGCATTTCTGCTCTGGTTTTCAGTGTATTACACCAAAACACCCACCTGATGACATCATTTCAAGAGCAAAAGCAGCAATTTGCAGAATTCAGCTTCTTTGGGGAACTGAGCAATTGCTGAGCTGACAGCAAGTCCTGCTGGGTCCCTGTCACCTGCAGAGTGCCCGCATCCTCACCACGGTAGCGGACATTGTGACAAAGGTTCTATGTCAGCTGGGTGTGGCAGCCGAGCGCCCGCTAGGGGAGGGGGAGCCTGTCAGCCCCGGGACTATCACTGCCTGCTGTCCCCCGTGTCACCAGCGAGGCCTCTGAAAAGTTTCCAAAACATGGCCAGACTTGGCTCCAAAGTGGCCAAAAGTCTCCAAGAGACAAGTCGGGAATAAGGATATGGAAGAGAGGGAGAAAGCCAAGGGAGCAGGCCAAAGGGAGGCAAGAGGAAAAAGTAGTGCGGGGCTGCAGGACTGAAATGGAGGAATTGAAAGACGAAAGCCAGGAAGCAGGAGAGTTTGAGAAAAGGAGAGAGGAAAGAAACATGCAGCCGGACGAGGGCTTAGTGAGAGAGGCTGGGACAGAGAACAGGATGAGAAGGAAATAAGGCAAGGCAAGGCAAGGCAAGGCTAGGCCAAAGGACGTTTCTTTGATTTATATTTTCTACCACATTCATCTTGAGATGAGAGAAAAGCCATCAGACCTTATGGACTAGGCCCAAACAAAAGCCCCGGCTACTTGAGACACTTAGACTAAGCCTAAACCACAAAGATCTCTCCATAAAGATGGTTTTTATACTGTACTTCCACAATCAGCTGGCAGTACAAAAGAACAAGCGGCAGACATACTTAGGCTGAGTCATGGTGGTTTGGTGCAGAGACCATGCATATCATGGGAATATTTCAGCATTTCTGCTCTGGTTTTCAGTGTATTACACCAAAACACCCACCTGATGACATCATTTCAAGAGCAAAGCAGCAATTTGCAAAATTCAACTTCTTTGGGGAACTGAGCAATTGCTGAGCTGACAGCAAGTCCTGCTGGGTCCCTGTCACCTGCAGAGTGCCCGCATCCTCACCACGGTAGCGGGCATTGTGACAAAGGTTCTACATCAGCTGGGTGTGGCAGCCGAGCGCCCGCTAGGGGATGGTGAGCCTGTCAGCCCCGAGCCTATCACTGCCTGCTGTCCCCCCTGTCACCAGCGAGGCCTCTGAAAAGTTTCCAAATCATCCCCAGACTTGGCTCCAAAGTGGCCAAAAGTCTCCAAGAGACAAGTCGGGAAGAAGAATATGGAAGAGAGGGAGAAAGCCAAGGGAGAAGGCCCAAGGGAGGCAAGAGGAAAAAGTAGTGTCGGGCTGCAGGACTGAAATGGAGGAATTGAAAGACGAAAGCCAGGAAGCAGGAGAGTTTGAGAAAAGGAGAGAGGAAAGAAGAGACATGCAGCCAGACGAGGGCTTAGTGAGAGAGGCTGGGACAGAGAACAGGATGAGAAGGAAATAAGGCAAGGCAAGGCAAGGCTAGGCCAAACGAGGTTTCCTTGATTTATATTTTCTACCACATTCATCTTGAGATGAGGAGGAAAGCCATCAGACCTTATGGATTAGGCCCAAACAAAAGCCCCGGCTACTTGAGACACTTAGACTAAGCCTAATCCACAAAGATCTCTCCATAAAGATGGTTTTTATACTGTACTTCCACAATCTGCTGTCAGTAGAGAAGAACAAGCGGCAGATGTACTTAGGCTGAGTCATGGTGGTTTGGTGCAGAGACCATGCATATCATGGGAATATTTCAGCATTTCTGCTCTGGTTTTCAGTGTATTACACCAAAACACCCACCTGATGACATCATTTCAAGAGCAAAGCAGCAATTTACAAAATTCAACTTCTTTGGGGAACTGAGCAATTGCTGAGCTGACAGCAAGTCCTGCTGGGTCCCTGTCACCTGCAGAGTGCCCGCATCCTCACCACGGTAGCGGGCATTGTGACAAAGGTTCTACGTCAGCTGGGTGTGGCAGCCGAGCGCCCGCTAGGAGAGGGGGAGCCTGTCAGCCCCGGGCCTGTCACTGCCTGCTGTCCCCCCTGTCACCAGCGAGGCCTCTGAAAAGTTTCCAAAACATGCCCAGACTTGGGTCCAAAGTGGCCAAAAGTCTCCAAGAGACAAGTTGGGAAGAAGGATATGGAAGAGAGGGAGAAAGCCAAGGGAGCAGGCCAAAGGGAGGCAAGAGGAAAAAGTAGTGCGGGGCTGCAGGACTGAAATGGAGGAATTGAAAGACGAAAGCCAGGAAGCAGGAGAGTTTGAGAAAAGGAGAGAGGAAAGAAGAGACATGCAGCCAGACGAGGGCTTAGTGAGAGAGGCTGGGACAGAGAACAGGATGAGAAGGAAATAAGGCAAGGCAAGGCTAGGCTAGGCCAAACGAGGTTTCCTTGATTTATATTTTCTACCACATTCATCTTGAGATGAGAGGAAAGCCTTCAGACCTTATGGACGAGGCCCAAACAAAAGCCCCGGCTACTTGAGACACTTAGACTAAGCCTAAACCACAAAGATCTCTCCATAAAGATGGTTTTATACTGTACTTCTACAATCTGCTGTCAGTAGAGAAGAATAAGCGGCAGATGTACTTAGGCTGAGTCATGCTGGTTTGCTGCAGAGACCATGCATATCATGGGAATATTTCAGCATTTCTGCTCTGGTTTTCAGTGTATTACACCAAAACACCCACCTGATGACATCATTTCAAGAGCAAAGCAGCAATTTGCAAAATTCAACTTCTTTGGGGAACTGAGCAATTGCTGAGCTGACAGCAAGTCCTGCTGGGTTCCTGTCACCTGCAGAGTGCCCGCATCCTCACCACGGTAGTGGGCATTGTGACAAAGGTTCTATGTCAGCTGGGTGTGGCAGCCGATCGCCCGCGAGGGGAGGGGGAGCCTGTCAGCCCCGGGCCTGTCACTGCCTGCTGTCCCCCCTGTCACCAGCGAGGCCTCTGAAAAGTTTCCAAAACATCCCCAGACTTGGCTCCAAAGTGGCCAAAAGTCTCCAAGAGACAAGTCGGGAAGAAGAATATGGAAGAGAGGGAGAAAGCCAAATGAGAAGGCCCAAGGGAGGCAAGAGGAAAAAGTAGTGTCGGGCTGCAGGACTGAAATGGAGGAATTGAAAGACGAAAGCCAGGAAGCAGGAGAGTTTGAGAAAAGGAGAGAGGAAAGAAGAGACATGCAGCCAGACGAGGGCTTAGTGAGAGAGGCTGGGACAGAGAACAGGATGAGAAGGAAATAAGGCAAGGCAAGGCAAGGCTAGGCCAAACGAGGTTTCCTTGATTTATATTTTCTACCACATTCATCTTGAGATGAGGAGGAAAGCCATCAGACCTTATGGATTAGGCCCAAACAAAAGCCCCGGCTACTTGAGACACTTAGACTAAGCCTAATCCACAAAGATCTCTCCATAAAGATGGTTTTTATACTGTACTTCCACAATCTGCTGTCAGTAGAGAAGAACAAGCGGCAGATGTACTTAGGCTGAGTCATGGTGGTTTGGTGCAGAGACCATGCATATCATGGGAATATTTCAGCATTTCTGCTCTGGTTTTCAGTGTATTACACCAAAACACCCACCTGATGACATCATTTCAAGAGCAAAGCAGCAATTTACAAAATTCAACTTCTTTGGGGAACTGAGCAATTGCTGAGCTGACAGCAAGTCCTGCTGGGTCCCTGTCACCTGCAGAGTGCCCGCATCCTCACCACGGTAGCGGGCATTGTGACAAAGGTTCTACGTCAGCTGGGTGTGGCAGCCGAGCGCCCGCTAGGAGAGGGGGAGCCTGTCAGCCCCGGGCCTGTCACTGCCTGCTGTCCCCCCTGTCACCAGCGAGGCCTCTGAAAAGTTTCCAAAACATGCCCAGACTTGGGTCCAAAGTGGCCAAAAGTCTCCAAGAGACAAGTTGGGAAGAAGGATATGGAAGAGAGGGAGAAAGCCAAGGGAGCAGGCCAAAGGGAGGCAAGAGGAAAAAGTAGTGCGGGGCTGCAGGACTGAAATGGAGGAATTGAAAGACGAAAGCCAGGAAGCAGGAGAGTTTGAGAAAAGGAGAGAGGAAAGAAGAGACATGCAGCCAGACGAGGGCTTAGTGAGAGAGGCTGGGACAGAGAACAGGATGAGAAGGAAATAAGGCAAGGCAAGGCTAGGCTAGGCCAAACGAGGTTTCCTTGATTTATATTTTCTACCACATTCATCTTGAGATGAGAGGAAAGCCTTCAGACCTTATGGACGAGGCCCAAACAAAAGCCCCGGCTACTTGAGACACTTAGACTAAGCCTAAACCACAAAGATCTCTCCATAAAGATGGTTTTATACTGTACTTCTACAATCTGCTGTCAGTAGAGAAGAATAAGCGGCAGATGTACTTAGGCTGAGTCATGCTGGTTTGCTGCAGAGACCATGCATATCATGGGAATATTTCAGCATTTCTGCTCTGGTTTTCAGTGTATTACACCAAAACACCCACCTGATGACATCATTTCAAGAGCAAAGCAGCAATTTGCAAAATTCAACTTCTTTGGGGAACTGAGCAATTGCTGAGCTGACAGCAAGTCCTGCTGGGTTCCTGTCACCTGCAGAGTGCCCGCATCCTCACCACGGTAGTGGGCATTGTGACAAAGGTTCTATGTCAGCTGGGTGTGGCAGCCGATCGCCCGCGAGGGGAGGGGGAGCCTGTCAGCCCCGGGCCTGTCACTGCCTGCTGTCCCCCCTGTCACCAGCGAGGCCTCTGAAAAGTTTCCAAAACATCCCCAGACTTGGCTCCAAAGTGGCCAAAAGTCTCCAAGAGACAAGTCGGGAAGAAGGATATGGAAGAGAGGGAGAAAGGCAAGGGAGCAGGCCAAAGGGAGGCAAGAGACAAAAGTAGTGCCGGGCTGCAGGACTGAAATGGAGGAATTGAAAGAGGAAAGCCAGGAAGCAGGAGAGTTTGAGAAAAGGAGAGAGGAAAGAAGAGACATGCAGCCAGACGAGGGCTTAGTGAGAGAGGCTGGGACAGAGAACAGGATGAGAAGGAAATAAGGCAAGGCAAGGCAAGGCAAGGCTAGGCCAAAGGACGTTTCTTTGATTTATATTTTCTACCACATTCATCTTGAGATGAGAGGAAAGCCATCAGACCATATGGATTAGGCCCAAACAAACCCCCGGCTACTTGAGACACTTAGACTAAGTCTAAACCACAAAGATCTTACCATAAAGATGGTTTTTATACTGTACTTTCACAATCAGCTGGCAGTACAAAAGAACAAGCGGCAGATGTACTTAGGCTGAGTCATGGTGATTTGGTGCAGAGACCATGCATATCATGGGAATATTTCAGCATTTCTGCTCTGGTTTTCAGTGTATTACACCAAAACACCCACCTGATGACATCATTTCAAGAGCAAAAGCAGCAATTTGCAGAATTCAGCTTCTTTGTGGAACTGAGCAATTGCTGAGCTGACAGCAAGTCCTGCTGGGTCCCTGTCACCTGTAGAGTGCCCGCATCCTCACCACGGTAGCGGGCATTGTGACAAAGGTTCTACGTCAGCTGGGTGTGGCAGCCGAGCGCTCGCTAGGGGAGGGGAAGCCTGTCAGCCCCGGGCCTGTCACTGCCTGCTGTCCCCCGTGTCACCAGCGAGGCCTCTGAAAAGTTTCCAAAACATGCCCAGACTTGGGTCCAAAGTGGCCAAAAGGCTCCAAGAGACAAGTAGGGAAGAAGGATATGGAAGAGAGGGAGAAAGCCAAGGGAGCAGGCCAAAGGGAGGCAAGAGAAAACAGTAGTGCCGGGCTGCAGGACTGAAATGGAGGAATTGAAAGACGAAAGCCAGGAAGCAGGAGAGTTTGACAAAAAGGAGAGAGGGAAGAAGAGACATGCAGCCAGACAGGGGCTTAGTGAGAGAGGGTGGGACAGAGAACAGGATGAGAAGGAAATAAGGCAAGGCAAGGCAAGGCAATGCTAGGCCAAAGGACGTTTCTTTGATTTATATTTTCTACCACATTCATCTTGAGATGAGAGGAAAGCCATCAGACCTTATGGACTAGCCCCAAACAAAAGCCCCGGCTACTTGAGACACTTAGACTAAGCCTAAACCACAAAGATCTCTCCATAAAGATGGTTTTTATATTGTACTTCCACAATCAGCTGGCAGTACAAAAGAACAAGCGGCAGACATAATTAGGCTGAGTCATGGTGGTTTGGTGCAGAGACCATGCATATCATGGGAATATTTCAGCATTTCTGCTCTGGTTTTCAGTGTATTACACCAAAACACCCACCTGATGACATCATTTCAAGAGCAAAGCAGCAATTTGCAAAATTCAACTTCTTTGGGGAACTGAGCAATTGCTGAGCTGACAGCAAGTCCTGCTGGGTCCCTGTCACCTGCAGAGTGCCCGCATCCTCACCACGGTAGCGGGCATTGTGACAAAGGTTCTACGTCAGCTGGGTGTGGCAGCCGAGCGCTCGCTAGGGGAGGGGAAGCCTGTCAGCCCCGGGCCTGTCACTGCCTGCTGTCCCCCGTGTCACCAGCGAGGCCTCTGAAAAGTTTCCAAAACATGCCCAGACTTGGGTCCAAAGTGGCCAAAAGGCTCCAAGAGACAAGTCGGGAAGAAGGATATGGAAGAGAGCGAGAAAGCCAAGGGAGCAGGCCCAAGGGAGGCAAGAGAAAAAAGTAGTGCCGGGCTGCAGGACTGAAATGGAGGAATTGAAAGACGAAAGCCAGGAAGCAGGAGAGTTTGAGAAAAGGAGAGAGGAAAGAAGAGACATGCAGCCAGACGAGGGCTTAGTGAGAGAGGCTGGGACAGAGAACAGGATGAGAAGGAAATAAGGCAAGGCAAGGCAAGGCTAGGCCAAAGGACGTTTCTTTGATTTATATTTTCTACCACATTCATCTTGAGATGAGAGGAAAGCCATCAGACCTTAAGGACTAGGCCCAAACAAAAGCCCCGGCTACTTGAGACACTTAGACTAAGCCTAAACCAGAAAGATCTCTCCATAAAGATGGTTTTTATACTGTACTTCCACAATCAGCTGGCAGTACAAAAGAACAAGCGGCAGACATACTTAGGCTGAGTCATGGTGGTTTGGTGCAGAGACCATGCATATCATGGGAATATTTCAGCATTTCTGCTCTGGTTTTCAGTGTATTACACCAAAACACCCACCTGATGACATCATTTCAAGAGCAAAAGCAGCAATTTGCAGAATTCAGCTTCTTTGGGGAACTGAGCAATTGCTGAGCTGACAGCAAGTCCTGCTGGGTCCCTGTCACCTGCAGAGTGCCCGCATCCTCACCACAGTAGCGGGCATTGTGACAAAGGTTCTACGTCAGCTGGGTGTGGCAGCCGAGCGCCCACTAGGGGAGGGGAAGCCTGTCAGCCCCGGGCCTGTCACTGCCTGCTGTCCCCCCTGTCACCAGCGAGGCCTCTGAAAAGTTTCCAAAACATCCCCAGACTTGTGTCCAAAGTGGCCAAAAGTCTCCAAGAGACAAGTCGGGAAGAAGGATATGGAAGAGAGGGAGAAAGCCAAGGGAGCAAGCCCAAGGGAGGCAAGAGAAAAAAGTAGTGCCGGGCTGCAGGACTGAAATGGAGGAATTGAAAGACGAAAGCCAGGAAGCAGGAGAGTTTGAGAAAAGGAGAGAGGAAAGAAGAGACATGCAGCCAGACGAGGGCTTAGTGAGAGAGGCTGGGACAGAGAACAGGATGAGAAGGAAATAAGGCAAGGCAAGGCAAGGCAAGGCTAGGCCAAACGAGGTTTCCTTGATTTATATTTTCTACCACATTCATCTTGAGATGAGGAGGAAAGCCATCAGACCTTATGGATTAGGCCCAAACAAAAGCCCCGGCTACTTGAGACACTTAGACTAAGTCTAAACCACAAAGATCTTACCATAAAGATGGTTTTTATACTGTACTTTCACAATCAGCTGGCAGTACAAAAGAACAAGCGGCAGATGTACTTAGGCTGAGTCATGGTGGTTTGGTGCAGAGACCATGCATATCATGGGAATATTTCAGCATTTCTGCTCTGGTTTTCAGTGTATTACACCAAAACACCCACCTGATGACATCATTTCAAGAGCAAAGCAGCAATTTGCAAAATTCAACTTCTTTGGGGAACTGAGCAATTGCTGAGCTGACAGCAAGTCCTGCTGGGTCCCTGTCACCTGCAGAGTGCTCGCATCCTCACCACAGTAGTGGGCATTGTGACAAAGGTTCTATGTCAGCTGGGTGTGGCAGCCGAACGCCCGCTAGGGGAGGGGGAGCCTGTCAGCCCCGGGCCTGTCACTGCCTGCTGTCCCCCCTGTCACCAGCGAGGCCTCTGAAAAGTTTCCAAAACATGCCCAGACTTGGGTCCAAAGTGGCCAAAAGTCTCCAAGAGACAAGTCGGGAAGAAGAATATGGAACAGAGGGAGAAAGCCAAGGGAGCAGGCCAAAGGGAGGCAAGAGAAAAAAGTAGTGCTGGGCTTCAGGACTGAAATGGAGGAATTGAAAGACGAAAGCCAGGAAGCAGGAGAGTTTGAGAAAAGGAGAGAGGAAAGAAGAGACATGCAGCCAGACGAGGGCTTAGTGAGAGAGGCTGGGACAGAGAACAGGATGAGAAGGAAATAAGGCAAGGCAAGGCAAGGCTAGGCCAAAGGACGTTTCTTTGATTTATATTTTCTACCACATTCATCTGGAGATGAGGAGGAAAGCCATCAGACCTTATGGATTAGGCCCAAACAAAAGCCCCGGCTACTTGAGACACTTAGACTAAGCCTAAACCACAAAGATCTCTCCATAAAGATGGTTTTTATACTGTACTTCCACAATCTTCTGGCAGTGCAGAAGAACAAGCGGCAGATGTACTTAGGCTGAGTCATGGTGGTTTGGTGCAGAGACCATGCATATCATGGGAATAGTTCAGCATTTCTGCTCTGGTTTTCAGTGTATTACACCAAAACACCCACCTGATGACATCATTTCAAGAGCAAAAGCAGCAATTTGCAGAATTCAGCTTCTTTGGAGAACTGAGCAATTGCTGAGCTGACAGCAAGTCCTGCTGGGTCCCTGTCACCTGCAGAGTGCCCGCATCCTCACCACGGTAGCGGACATTGTGACAAAGGTTCTATGTCAGCTGGGTGTGGCAGCCGAGCGCCCGCTAGGGGAGGGGGAGCCTGTCAGCCCCGGGCCTGTCACTGCCTGCTGTCCCCCCTGTCACCAGCGAGGCCTCTGAAAAGTTTCCAAAACATCCCCAGACTTGGCTCCAAAGTGGCCAAAAGTCTCCAAGAGACAAGTCGGGAAGAAGGATATGGAACAGAGGGAGACAAGCATGGGAGCAGGCCAAAGGCAGGTAAGAGGAAAAACTAGTGCGGGGCTGCAGGACTGAAATGGAGGAATTGAAAGACGAAAGCCAGGAAGCAGGAGAGTTTGAGAAAAGGAGAGAGGAAAGAAGAGACATGCAGCCAGACGAGGGCTTAGTGAGAGAGGCTGGGACAGAGAACAGGATGAGAAGGAAATAAGGCAAGGCAAGGCAAGGCTAGGCCAAAGGACGTTTCTTTGATTTATATTTTCTACCACATTCATCTGGAGATGAGGAGGAAAGCCATCAGACCTTATGGATTAGGCCCAAACAAAAGCCCCGGCTACTTGAGACACTTAGACTAAGCCTAAACCACAAAGATCTCTCCATAAAGATGGTTTTTATACTGTACTTCCACAATCTTCTGGCAGTACAGAAGAACAAGCGGCAGATGTACTTAGGCTGAGTCATGGTGGTTTGGTGCAGAGACCATGCATATCATGGGAATAGTTCAGCATTTCTGCTCTGGTTTTCAGTGTATTACACCAAAACACCCACATGATGACATCATTTCAAGAGCAAAAGCAGCAATTTGCAGAATTCAGCTTCTTTGGAGAACTGAGCAATTGCTGAGCTGACAGCAAGTCCTGCTGGGTCCCTGTCACCTGCAGAGTGCCCGAATCCTCACCACGGTAGCGGGCATTGTGACAAAGGTTCTATGTCAGCTGGGTGTGGCAGTCGAGTGCCCCCTAGGAGACGGTGAGCCTGTCAGCCCCGGGCCTCTCACTGCCTGCTGTCCCCCCTGTCACCAGCGAGGCCTCTGAAAAGTTTCCAAAACATCCCCAGACTTGGCTCCAAAGTGGCCAAAAGTCTCCAAGAGACAAGTCGGGAAGAAGGATATGGAACAGGGGGAGACAAGCATGGGAGCAGACCAAAGGCAGGTAAGAGAAAAAACTAGTGCGGGGCTGCAGGACTGAAATGGAGGAATTGAAAGACGAAAGCCAGGAAGCAGGAGAGTTTGAGAAAAGGAGAGAGGAAAGAAGAGACATGCAGCCAGACGAGGGCTTAGTGAGAGAGGCTGGGACAGAGAACAGGATGAGAAGGAAATAAGGCAAGGCAAGGCAAGGCAAGGCTAGGCCAAAGGATGTTTCTTTGATTTATATTTTCTACCACATTCATCTTGAGATGAGAGGAAAGCCATCAGACCTTATGGACTAGGCCCAAACAAAAGCCCGGGCTACTTGAGACACTTAGACTAAGCCTAAACCAGAAAGATCTCTCCATAAAGATGGTTTTTATACTGTACTTCCACAATCAGCTGGCAGTACAAAAGAACAAGCGGCAGACATACTTAGGCTGAGTCATGGTGGTTTGGTGCAGAGACCATGCATATCATGGGAATATTTCAGCATTTCTGCTCTGGTTTTCAGTGTATTACACCAAAACACCCACCTGATGACATCATTTCAAGAGCAAAAGCAGCAATTTGCAGAATTCAGCTTCTTTGGGGAACTGAGCAATTGCTGAGCTGACAGCAAGTCCTGCTGGGTCCCTGTCACCTGCAGAGTGCCCGCATCCTCACCACAGTAGCGGGCATTGTGACAAAGGTTCTATGTCAGCTGGGTGTGGCAGCTGAGCACCCGCTAGGGGAGGGGGAGCCTGTCAGCCCCGGGCCTGTCACTGCCTGCTGTCCCCCCTGTCACCAGCGAGGCCTCTGAAAAGTTTCCAAAACATGCCCAGACTTGGCTCCAAAGTGGCCAAAAGTCTCCAAGAGACAAGTCGGGAAGAAGGATATGGAAGAGAGGGAGAAAGCCAAGGGAGCAGGCCCAAGGGAGGCAAGAGGAAAAAGTAGTGCCGGGCTGCAGGACTGAAATGGAGGAATTGAAAGACGAAAGCCAGGAAGCAGGAGAGTTTGAGAAAAGGAGAGAGGAAAGAAGAGACATGCAGCCAGACGAGGGCTTAGTGAGAGAGGCTGGGACAGAGAACAGGATGAGAAGGAAATAAGGCAAGGCAAGGCAAGGCAAGGCTAGGCCAAACGAGGTTTCCTTGATTTATATTTTCTACCACATTCATCTTGAGATGAGGAGGAAAGCCATCAGACCTTATGGATTAGGCCCAAACAAAAGCCCCGGCTACTTGAGACACTTAGACTAAGTCTAAACCACAAAGATCTTACCATAAAGATGTTTTTTATACTGTACTTTCACAATCAGCTGGCAGTACAAAAGAACAAGCGGCAGATGTACTTAGGCTGAGTCATGGTGGTTTGGTGCAGAGACCATGCATATCATGGGAATATTTCAGCATTTCTGCTCTGGTTTTCAGTGTATTACACCAAAACACCCACCTGATGACATCATTTCAAGAGCAAAGCAGCAATTTACAAAATTCAACTTCTTTGGGGAACTGAGCAATTGCTGAGCTGACAGCAAGTCCTGCTGGGTCCCTGTCACCTGCAGAGTGCTCGCATCCTCACCACAGTAGTGGGCATTGTGACAAAGGTTCTATGTCAGCTGGGTTTGGCAGCCGAGCGCCCGCTAGGGGAGGGGGAGCCTGTCAGCCCCGGGCCTGTCACTGCCTGCTGTCCCCCCTGTCACCAGCGAGGCCTCTGAAAAGTTTCCAAAACATGCCCAGACTTGGGTCCAAAGTGGCCAAAAGTCTCCAAGAGACAAGTCGGGAAGAAGAATATGGAACAGAGGGAGAAAGCCAAGAGAGCAGGCCAAAGGGAGGCAAGAGAAAAAAGTAGTGCTGGGCTGCAGGACTGAAATGGAGGAATTGAAAGACGAAAGCCAGGAAGCAGGAGAGTTTGAGAAAAGGAGAGAGGAAAGAAGAGACATGCAGCCAGACGAGGGCTTAGTGAGAGAGGCTGGGACAGAGAACAGGATGAGAAGGAAATAAGGCAAGGCAAGGCAAGGCAAGGCTAGGCCAAAGGACGTTTATTTGATTTATATTTTCTACCACATTCATCTTGAGATGAGAGGAAAGCCATCAGACGTTATGGATTAGGCCCAAACAAAAGCCCCGGCTACTTGAGACACTTAGACTAAGTCTAAACCACAAAGATCTTACCATAAAGATGTTTTTTATACTGTACTTTCACAATCAGCTGGCAGTACAAAAGAACAAGCGGCAGATGTACTTAGGCTGAGTCATGGTGGTTTGGTGCAGAGACCATGCATATCATGGGAATATTTCAGCATTTCTGCTCTGGTTTTCAGTGTATTACACCAAAACACCCACCTGATGACATCATTTCAAGAGCAAAGCAGCAATTTACAAAATTCAACTTCTTTGGGGAACTGAGCAATTGCTGAGCTGACAGCAAGTCCTGCTGGGTCCCTGTCACCTGCAGAGTGCTCGCATCCTCACCACAGTAGTGGGCATTGTGACAAAGGTTCTATGTCAGCTGGGTTTGGCAGCCGAGCGCCCGCTAGGGGAGGGGGAGCCTGTCAGCCCCGGGCCTGTCACTGCCTGCTGTCCCCCCTGTCACCAGCGAGGCCTCTGAAAAGTTTCCAAAACATGCCCAGACTTGGGTCCAAAGTGGCCAAAAGTCTCCAAGAGACAAGTCGGGAAGAAGAATATGGAACAGAGGGAGAAAGCCAAGAGAGCAGGCCAAAGGGAGGCAAGAGAAAAAAGTAGTGCTGGGCTGCAGGACTGAAATGGAGGAATTGAAAGACGAAAGCCAGGAAGCAGGAGAGTTTGAGAAAAGGAGAGAGGAAAGAAGAGACATGCAGCCAGACGAGGGCTTAGTGAGAGAGGCTGGGACAGAGAACAGGATGAGAAGGAAATAAGGCAAGGCAAGGCAAGGCAAGGCTAGGCCAAAGGACGTTTATTTGATTTATATTTTCTACCACATTCATCTTGAGATGAGAGGAAAGCCATCAGACGTTATGGATTAGGCCCAAACAAAAGCCCCGGCTACTTGAGACACTTAGACTAAGCCTAAACCACAAAGATCTCTCCATAAAGATGGTTTTTATACTGTATTTCCACAATCAGCTGGCAGTACAAAAGAACAAGCGGCAGACATACTTAGGCTGAGTCATGGTGGTTTGGTGCAGAGACCATGCATATCATGGGAATATTTCAGCATTTCTGCTCTGGTTTTCAGTGTATTACACCAAAACACCCACCTGATGACATCATTTCAAGAGCAAAAGCAGCAATTTGCAGAATTCAGCTTCTTTGGGGAACTGAGCAATTGCTGAGCTGACACCAAGTCCTGCTGGGTCCCTGTCACCTGCAGAGTGCCCGCATCCTCCCCACGGTAGCGGGCATTGTGACAAAGGTTCTATGTCAGCTGGGTGTGGCAGCCGAGCGCCCGCTAGGGGAGGGGGAGCCTGTCAGCCCCGGGCCTGTCACTGCCTGCTGTCCCCCCTGTCACCAGCGAGGCCTCTGAAAAGTTTCCAAACCATCCTTAGATTTGGCTCCAAAGTGGCCAAAAGTCTCCAAGAGACAAGTCGGGAAGAAGAATATGGAAGAGAGGGAGAAAGCCAAGGGAGCAGGCCAAAGGGAGGCAAGAGGAAAAAGTAGTGCCGGGCTGCAGGACTGAAATGGAGGAATTGAAAGACGAAAGCCAGGAAGCAGGAGAGTTTGAGAAAAGGAGAGAGGAAAGAAGAGACATGCAGCCAGACGAGGGGTTAGTGAGAGAGGCTGGGACAGAGAACAGGATGAGAAGGAAATAAGGCAAGGCAAGGCAAGGCTAGGCCAAAGGACGTTTCTTTGATTTATATTTTCTACCACATTCATCTTGAGATGAAAGGAAAGCCATCAGACCTTATGGACTAGGCCCAAACAAAAGCCCCGGCTACTTGAGACACTTAGACTAAGTCTAAACCACAAAGATCTCTCCATAAAGATGGTTTTTATACTGTACTTCCACAATCAGCTGGCAGTACAAAAGAACAAGCGGCAGACATACTTAGGCTGAGTCATGGTGGTTTGGTGCAGAGACCATGCATATCATGGGAATATTTCAGCATTTCTGCTCTGGTTTTCAGTGTATTACACCAAAACACCCACCTGATGACATCATTTCAAGAGCAAAAGCAGCAATTTGCAGAATTCAGCTTCTTTGGGGAACTGAGCAATTGCTGAGCTGACTGTGAGTCCTGCTGGGTCCCTGTCACCTGCAGAGTGCCCGCATCCTCACCACGGTAGCGGGCATTGTGACAAAGGTTCTATGTCAGCTGGGTGTGGCAGCCGACCGTCCGCTAGGGGAGGGTGAGCCTGTCAGCCCCGGGCCTCTCACTGCCTGGTGTCCCCCCTGTCACCAGCGAGGCCTCTGAAAAGTTTCCAAACCATCCTTAGATTTGGCTCCAAAGTGGCCAAAAGTCTCCAAGATACAAGTCGGGAATAAGAATATGGAAGAGAGGGAGAAAGCCAAGGGAGCAGGCCAAAGGGAGGCAAGAGGAAAAAGTAGTGCCGGGCTGCAGGACTGAAATGGAGGAATTGAAAGACGAAAGCCAGGAAGCAGGAGAGTTTGAGAAAAGGAGAGAGGAAAGAAGAGACATGCAGCCAGACGAGGGGTTAGTGAGAGAGGCTGGGACAGAGAACAGGATGAGAAGGAAATAAGGCAAGGCAAGGCAAGGCTAGGCCAAAGGATGTTTCTTTGATTTATATTTTCTACCACATTCATCTTGAGATGAGAGGAAAGCCATCAGACTTTATGGATTAGGCCCAAACAAAAGCCCCGGCTACTTGAGACACTTAGACTAAGCCTAAACCAGAAAGATCTCTCCATAAAGATGGTTTTTATACTGTACTTCCACAATCAGCTGGCAGTACAAAAGAACAAGCGGCAGACATACTTAGGCTGAGTCATGGTGGTTTGGTGCAGAGACCATGCATATCATGGGAATATTTCAGCATTTCTGCTCTGGTTTTCAGTGTATTACACCAAAACACCCACCTGATGACATCATTTCAAGAGCAAAAGCAGCAATTTGCAGAATTCAGCTTCTTTGGGGAACTGAGCAATTGCTGAGCTGACACCAAGTCCTGCTGGGTCCCTGTCACCTGCAGAGTGCCCGCATCCTCCCCACGGTAGCGGGCATTGTGACAAAGGTTCTATGTCAGCTGGGTGTGGCAGCCGAGCGCCCGCTAGGGGAGGGGGAGCCTGTCAGCCCCGGGCCTGTCACTGCCTGCTGTCCCCCCTGTCACCAGCGAGGCCTCTGAAAAGTTTCCAAACCATCCTTAGATTTGGCTCCAAAGTGGCCAAAAGTCTCCAAGAGACAAGTCGGGAAGAAGAATATGGAAGAGAGGGAGAAAGCCAAGGGAGCAGGCCAAAGGGAGGCAAGAGGAAAAAGTAGTGCCGGGCTGCAGGACTGAAATGGAGGAATTGAAAGACGAAAGCCAGGAAGCAGGAGAGTTTGAGAAAAGGAGAGAGGAAAGAAGAGACATGCAGCCAGACGAGGGGTTAGTGAGAGAGGCTGGGACAGAGAACAGGATGAGAAGGAAATAAGGCAAGGCAAGGCAAGGCTAGGCCAAAGGACGTTTCTTTGATTTATATTTTCTACCACATTCATCTTGAGATGAAAGGAAAGCCATCAGACCTTATGGACTAGGCCCAAACAAAAGCCCCGGCTACTTGAGACACTTAGACTAAGTCTAAACCACAAAGATCTCTCCATAAAGATGGTTTTTATACTGTACTTCCACAATCAGCTGGCAGTACAAAAGAACAAGCGGCAGACATACTTAGGCTGAGTCATGGTGGTTTGGTGCAGAGACCATGCATATCATGGGAATATTTCAGCATTTCTGCTCTGGTTTTCAGTGTATTACACCAAAACACCCACCTGATGACATCATTTCAAGAGCAAAAGCAGCAATTTGCAGAATTCAGCTTCTTTGGGGAACTGAGCAATTGCTGAGCTGACTGTGAGTCCTGCTGGGTCCCTGTCACCTGCAGAGTGCCCGCATCCTCACCACGGTAGCGGGCATTGTGACAAAGGTTCTATGTCAGCTGGGTGTGGCAGCCGACCGTCCGCTAGGGGAGGGTGAGCCTGTCAGCCCCGGGCCTCTCACTGCCTGGTGTCCCCCCTGTCACCAGCGAGGCCTCTGAAAAGTTTCCAAACCATCCTTAGATTTGGCTCCAAAGTGGCCAAAAGTCTCCAAGATACAAGTCGGGAATAAGAATATGGAAGAGAGGGAGAAAGCCAAGGGAGCAGGCCAAAGGGAGGCAAGAGGAAAAAGTAGTGCCGGGCTGCAGGACTGAAATGGAGGAATTGAAAGACGAAAGCCAGGAAGCAGGAGAGTTTGAGAAAAGGAGAGAGGAAAGAAGAGACATGCAGCCAGACGAGGGGTTAGTGAGAGAGGCTGGGACAGAGAACAGGATGAGAAGGAAATAAGGCAAGGCAAGGCAAGGCTAGGCCAAAGGATGTTTCTTTGATTTATATTTTCTACCACATTCATCTTGAGATGAGAGGAAAGCCATCAGACTTTATGGATTAGGCCCAAACAAAAGCCCCGGCTACTTGAGACACTTAGACTAAGCCTAAACCAGAAAGATCTCTCCATAAAGATGGTTTTTATACTGTACTTCCACAATCAGCTGGCAGTACAAAAGAACAAGCGGCAGACATACTTAGGCTGAGTCATGGTGGTTTGGTGCAGAGACCATGCATATCATGGGAATATTTCAGCATTTCTGCTCTGGTTTTCAGTGTATTACACCAAAACACCCACCTGATGACATCATTTCAAGAGCAAAAGCAGCAATTTGCAGAATTCAGCTTCTTTGGGGAACTGAGCAATTGCTAAGCTGACAGCAAGTCCTACTGGGTCCCTGTCACCTGCAGAGTGCCCGCGTCCTCACCACGGTAGCGGGCATTGTGACAAAGGTTCTACGTCAGCTGGGTGTGGCAGCCGAGCGCCCGCTAGGGGAGGGGGAGCCTGTCAGCCCCGGGCCTGTCACTGCCTGCTGTCCCCCCTGTCACCAGCGAGACCTCTGAAAAGTTTCCAAAACATGCCCAGACTTGGCTCCAAAGTGGCCAAATGTCTCCAAGAGACAAGTCGGGAAGAAGGATATGGAAGAGAGGGAGAAAGCCAAGGGAGCAGGCCAAAGGGAGGCAAGAGGAAAAAGTAGTGCGGGGCTGCAGGACTGAAATGGAGGAATTGAAGGACGAAAGCCAGGAAGCAGGAGAGTTTGAGAAAAGGAGAGAGGAAAGAAGAGACATGCAGCCAGACGAGGGCTTAGTGAGAGAGGCTGGGACAGAGAACAGGATGAGAAGGAAATAAGGCAAGGCAAGGCAAGGCAAGGCTAGGCCAAAGGACGTTTCTTTGATTTATATTTTCTACCACATTCATCTTGAGATGAGAGGAAAGCCATCAGACGTTATGGATTAGGCCCAAACAAAAGCCCCGGCTACTTGAGACACTTAGACTAAGCCTAAACCACAAAGATCTCTCCATAAAGATGGTTTTTATACTGTATTTCCACAATCAGCTGGCAGTACAAAAGAACAAGCGGCAGACATACTTAGGCTGAGTCATGGTGGTTTGGTGCAGAGACCATGCATATCATGGGAATATTTCAGCATTTCTGCTCTGGTTTTCAGTGTATTACACCAAAACACCCACCTGATGACATCATTTCAAGAGCAAAAGTAGCAATTTGCAGAATTCAGCTTCTTTGGGGAACTGAGCAATTGCTGAGCTGACACCAAGTCCTGCTGGGTCCCTGTCACCTGCAGAGTGCCCGCATCCTCCCCACGGTAGCGGGCATTGTGACAAAGGTTCTATGTCAGCTGGGTGTGGCAGCCGAGCGCCCGCTAGGGGAGGGGGAGCCTGTCAGCCCCGGGCCTGTCACTGCCTGCTGTCCCCCCTGTCACCAGCGAGGCCTCTGAAAAGTTTCCAAACCATCCTTAGATTTGGCTCCAAAGTGGCCAAAAGTCTCCAAGAGACAAGTCGGGAAGAAGAATATGGAAGAGAGGGAGAAAGCCAAGGGAGCAGGCCAAAGGGAGGCAAGAGGAAAAAGTAGTGCCGGGCTGCAGGACTGAAATGGAGGAATTGAAAGACGAAAGCCAGGAAGCAGGAGAGTTTGAGAAAAGGGCAGAGGAAAGAAGAGACATGCAGCCAGACGAGGGGTTAGTGAGAGAGGCTGGGACAGAGAACAGGATGAGAAGGAAATAAGGCAAGGCAAGGCAAGGCTAGGCCAAAGGACGTTTCTTTGATTTATATTTTCTACCACATTCATCTTGAGATGAAAGGAAAGCCATCAGACCTTATGGACTAGGCCCAAACAAAAGCCCCGGCTACTTGAGACACTTAGACTAAGTCTAAACCACAAAGATCTCTCCATAAAGATGGTTTTTATACTGTACTTCCACAATCAGCTGGCAGTACAAAAGAACAAGCGGCAGACATACTTAGGCTGAGTCATGGTGGTTTGGTGCAGAGACCATGCATATCATGGGAATATTTCAGCATTTCTGCTCTGGTTTTCAGTGTATTACACCAAAACACCCACCTGATGACATCATTTCAAGAGCAAAAGCAGCAATTTGCAGAATTCAGCTTCTTTGGGGAACTGAGCAATTGCTGAGCTGACTGTGAGTCCTGCTGGGTCCCTGTCACCTGCAGAGTGCCCGCATCCTCACCACGGTAGCGGGCATTGTGACAAAGGTTCTATGTCAGCTGGGTGTGGCAGCCGACCGTCCGCTAGGGGAGGGTGAGCCTGTCAGCCCCGGGCCTCTCACTGCCTGGTGTCCCCCCTGTCACCAGCGAGGCCTCTGAAAAGTTTCCAAACCATCCTTAGATTTGGCTCCAAAGTGGCCAAAAGTCTCCAAGATACAAGTCGGGAATAAGAATATGGAAGAGAGGGAGAAAGCCAAGGGAGCAGGCCAAAGGGAGGCAAGAGGACAAAGTAGTGCCGGGCTGCAGGACTGAAATGGAGGAATTGAAAGACGAAAGCCAGGAAGCAGGAGAGTTTGAGAAAAGGAGAGAGGAAAGAAGAGACATGCAGCCAGACGAGGGGTTAGTGAGAGAGGCTGGGACAGAGAACAGGATGAGAAGGAAATAAGGCAAGGCAAGGCAAGGCTAGGCCAAAGGATGTTTCTTTGATTTATATTTTCTACCACATTCATCTTGAGATGAGAGGAAAGCCATCAGACTTTATGGATTAGGCCCAAACAAAAGCCCCGGCTACTTGAGACACTTAGACTAAGCCTAAACCAGAAAGATCTCTCCATAAAGATGGTTTTTATACTGTACTTCCACAATCAGCTGGCAGTACAAAAGAACAAGCGGCAGACATACTTAGGCTGAGTCATGGTGGTTTGGTGCAGAGACCATGCATATCATGGGAATATTTCAGCATTTCTGCTCTGGTTTTCAGTGTATTACACCAAAACACCCACCTGATGACATCATTTCAAGAGCAAAAGCAGCAATTTGCAGAATTCAGCTTCTTTGGGGAACTGAGCAATTGCTAAGCTGACAGCAAGTCCTACTGGGTCCCTGTCACCTGCAGAGTGCCCGCGTCCTCACCACGGTAGCGGGCATTGTGACAAAGGTTCTACGTCAGCTGGGTGTGGCAGCCGAGCGCCCGCTAGGGGAGGGGGAGCCTGTCAGCCCCGGGCCTGTCACTGCCTGCTGTCCCCCCTGTCACCAGCGAGACCTCTGAAAAGTTTCCAAAACATGCCCAGACTTGGCTCCAAAGTGGCCAAATGTCTCCAAGAGACAAGTCGGGAAGAAGGATATGGAAGAGAGGGAGAAAGCCAAGGGAGCAGGCCAAAGGGAGGCAAGAGGAAAAAGTAGTGCGGGGCTGCAGGACTGAAATGGAGGAATTGAAAGACGAAAGCCAGGAAGCAGGAGAGTTTGAGAAAAGGAGAGAGGAAAGAAGAGACATGCAGCCAGACGAGGGCTTAGTGAGAGAGGCTGGGACAGAGAACAGGATGAGAAGGAAATAAGGCAAGGCAAGGCAAGGCAAGGCTAGGCCAAACGAGGTTTCCTTGATTTATATTTTCTACCACATTCATCTTGAGATGAGGAGGAAAGCCATCAGATCTTATCGATTAGGCCCAAACAAAAACCCCGGCTACTTGAGACACTTAGACTAAGCCTAAACCACAAAGATCTCTCCATAAAGATGGTTTTTATACTGTACTTTCACAATCAGCTGGCAGTACAAAAGAACAAGCGGCAGATGGACTTAGGCTGAGTCATGGTGGTTTGGTGCAGAGACCATGCATATCATGGGAATATTTCAGCATTTCTGCTTTGGTTTTCAGTGTATTACACCAAAACACCCACCTGATGACATCATTTCAAGAGCAAAGCAGCAATTTGGAAAATTCAACTTCTTTGGGGAACTGAGCAATTGCTAAGCTGACAGCAAGTCCTGCTGGGTCCCTGTCACCTGCAGAGTGCCCGCATCCTCACCACGGTAGTGGGCATTGTGACAAAGGTTCTATGTCAGCTGGGTGTGGCAGCCGAGCGCCCGCTAGGGGAGGGGGAGCCTGTGAGCCCCGGGCCTGTCACTGCCTGCTGTCCCCCCTGTCACCAGCGAGGCCTCTGAAAAGTTTCCAAAACATCCCCAGACTTGGCTCCAAAGTGGCCAAAAGTCTCCAAGAGACAAGTCTGGAAGAAGGATATGGAACAGAGGGAGAAAGCCAAGGGAGCAGGCCCAAGGGAGGCAAGAGGAAAAAGTAGTGCCGGGCTGCAGGACTGAAATGGAGGAATTGAAAGACGAAAGCCAGGAAGCAGGAGAGTTTGAGAAAAGGAGAGAGGAAAGAAGAGACATGCAGCCAGACGAGGGGTTAGTGAGAGAGGCTGGGACAGAGAACAGGATGAGAAGGAAATAAGGCAAGGCAAGGCTAGGCCAAACGAGGTTTCCTTGATTTATATTTTCTACCACATTCATCTTGAGATGAGGAGGAAAGCCATCAGACCTTATGGATTAGGCCCAAACAAAAGCCCTGGCTACTTGAGACACTTAGACTAAGCCTAAACCACAAAGATCTCTCCATAAAGATGTTTTTTATACTGTACTTTCACAATCAGCTGGCAGTACAAAAGAACAAGCGGCAGATGTACTTAGGCTGAGTCATGGTGGTTTGGTGCAGAGACCATGCATACCATGGGAATATTTCAGCATTTCTGCTCTGGTTTTCAGTGTATTACACCAAAACACCCACCTGATGACATCATTTCAAGAGCAAAGCAGCAATTTGCAAAATTCAACTTCTTTGGGGAACTGAGCAATTGCTGAGCTGACAGCAAGTCCTGCTGGGTCCCTGTCACCTGCAGAGTGCCCGCATCCTCACCACGGTAGCGGGCATTCTGACAAAGGTTCTATGTCAGCTGGGTGTGGCAGCCGAGCGCCCGCTAGGGGAGGGGGAGCCTGTCAGCCCCGGGCCTGTCACTGCCTGCTGTCCCCCCTGTCACCAGCGAGGCCTCTGAAAAGTTTCCAAAACATGCCCAGACTTGGGTCCAAAGTGGCCAAAAGTCTCCAAGAGACAAGTCGGGAAGAAGGATATGGAAGAGAGGGAGAAAGCCAAGGGAGCAGGCCCAAGGGAGGCAAGAGGAAAAAGTAGTGCGGGGCTGCAGGACTGAAATGGAGGAATTGAAAGACGAAAGCCAGGAAGCAGGAGAGTTTGAGAAAAGGAGAGAGGAAAGAAGAGACATGCAGCCAGACGAGGGGTTAGTGAGAGAGGCTGGGACAGAGAACAGGATGAGAAGGAAATAAGGCAAGGCAAGGCAAGGCAAGGCTAGGCCAAACGAGGTTTCCTTGATTTATATTTTCTACCACATTCATCTTGAGATGAGGAGGAAAGCCATCAGACCTTAAGGATTAGGCCCAAACAAAAGCCCCGGCTACTTGAGACACTTAGACTAAGCCTAAACCACAAAGATCTCTCCATAAAGATGGTTTTTATACTGTACTTCCACAATCAGCTGGCAGTACAAAAGAACAAGCGGCAGACATACTTAGGCTGAGTCATGGTGGTTTGGTGCAGAGACCATGCATATCATGGGAATATTTCAGCATTTCTGCTCTGGTTTTCAGTGTATTACACCAAAATACCCACCTGATGACATCATTTCAAGAGCAAAAGCAGCAATTTGCAGATCTCAGCTTCTTTGGGGAACTGAGCAATTGCTGAGCTGACAGCAAGTCCTGCTGGGTCCCTGTCACCTGCAGAGTGCCCGCATCCTCACCACGGTAGCGGGCATTGTGACAAAGGTTCTATGTCAGCTGGGTGTGGCAGCCGAGCGCCCGCTAGGGGAGGGGGAGCCTGTCAGCCCCGGGCCTGTCACTGCCTGCTGTCCCCCCTGTCACCAGCGAGGCCTCTGAAAAGTTTCCAAAACATCCCCAGATTTGGCTCCAAAGTGGCCAAATGTCTCCAAGAGACAAGTCGGGAAGAAGAATATGGAAGAGAGGGAGAAAACCAAGGGAGCAGGCCAAAGGGAGGCAAGAGGAAAAAGTAGTGCCGGGCTACAGGAATGAAATGGAGGAATTGAAAGACGAAAGCCAGGAAGCAGGAGAGTTTGAGAAAAGGAGAGAGGAAAGAAGAGACATGCAGCCAGACGAGGGCTTAGTGAGAGAGGCTGGGACAGAGAACAGGATGAGAAGGAAATAAGGCAAGGCAAGGCAAGGCTAGGCCAAAGGACGTTTCTTTGATTTATATTTTCTACCACATTCATCTTGAGATGAGAGGAAAGCCATCAGACCATATGGATTAGGCCCAAACAAAAACCCCGGCTACTTGAGACACTTAGACTAAGCCTAAACCACAAAGATCTCTCCATAAAGATGGTTTTTATACTGTACTTCCACAATCAGCTGGCAGTACAAAAGAACAAGCGGCAGATGGACTTAGGCTGAGTCATGGTGGTTTGGTGCAGAGACCATGCATATCATGGGAATATTTCAGCATTTCTGCTCTGGTTTTCAGTGTATTACACCAAAACACCCACCTGATGACATCATTTCAAGAGCAAAAGCAGCAATTTGCAAAATTCAACTTCTTTGGGGAACTGAGCAATTGCTGAGCTGACAGCAAGTCCTGCTGGGTCCCTGTCACCTGCAGAGTGCCCGCATCCTCACCACGGTAGCGGGCATTGTGACAAAGGTTCTATGTCAGCTGGGTGTGGCAGCCGAGCGCCCGCTAGGGGAGGGGGAGCCTGTCAGCCCCGGGCCTCTCACTGCCTGCTGTCCCCCCTGTCATCAGCGAGGCCTCTGAAAAGTTTCCAAAACATCCCCAGACTTGGCTCCAAAGTGGCCAAATGTCTCCAAGAGACAAGTCGGGAAGAAGGATATGGAAGAGAGGGAGAAAACCAAGGGAGCAGGACAAAGGGAGGCAAGAGGAAAAAGTAGTGCCGGGCTGCAGGACTGAAATGGAGGAATTGAAAGACGAAAGCCAGGAAGCAGGAGAGTTTGAGAAAAGGAGAGAGGAAAGAAGAGACATGCAGCCAGACGAGGGCTTAGTGAGAGAGGCTGGGACAGAGAACAGGATGAGAAGGAAATAAAGCAAGGCAAGGCAAGGCAAGGCTAGGCCAAACGAGGTTTCCTTGATTTATATTTTCTACCACATTCATCTTGAGATGAGGAGGAAAGCCATCAGACCTTATGGATTAGGCCCAAACAAAAGCCCCGGCTACTTGAGACACTTAGACTAAGCCTAAACCACAAAGATCTCTCCATTAAGATGGTTTTTATACTGTACTTTCGCAATCAGCTGGCAGTACAAAAGAACAAGCGGCAGATGGACTTAGGCTGAGTCATGGTGGTTTGGTGCAGAGACCATGCATATCATGGGAATATTTCAGCATTTCTGCTCTGGTTTTCAGTGTATTACACCAAAACACCCACCTGATGACATCATTTCAAGAGCAAAAGCAGCAATTTGCAGAATTCAGCTTCTTTGGGGAACTGAGCAATTGCTGAGCTGACAGTAAGTCCTGCTGGGTCCCTGTCACCTGCAGAGTGCCCGCATCCTCACCACGGTAGCGGGCATTGTGACAAAGGTTCTATGTCAGCTGGGTGTGGCAGCCGAGCGCCCGCTAGGGGAGGGGGAGCCTGTCAGCCCCGGGCCTGTCACTGCCTGCTGTCCCCCCTGTCACCAGCGAGGCCTCTGAAAAGTTTCCAAAACATACCCAGATTTGGCTCCAAAGTGGCCAAATGTCTCCAAGAGACAAGTCGGGAAGAAGAATATGGAAGAGAGGGAGAAAACCAAGGGAGCAGGCCAAAGGGAGGCAAGAGGAAAAAGTAGTGCCGGGCTACAGGAATGAAATGGAGGAATTGAAAGACGAAAGCCAGGAAGCAGGAGAGTTTGAGAAAAGGAGAGAGGAAAGAAGAGACATGCAGCCAGACGAGGGCTTAGTGAGAGAGGCTGGGACAGAGAACAGGATGAGAAGGAAATAAGGCAAGGCAAGGCAAGGCTAGGCCAAAGGACGTTTCTTTGATTTATATTTTCTACCACATTCATCTTGAGATGAGAGGAAAGCCATCAGACGTTATGGATTAGGCCCAAACAAAAGCCCCGGCTACATGAGACACTTAGACTAAGCCTAAACCAGAAAGATCTCTCCATAAAGATGGTTTTTATACTGTACTTCCACAATCAGCTGGCAGTACAAAAGAACAAGCGGCAGACATACTTAGGCTGAGTCATGGTGGTTTGGTGCAGAGACCATGCATATCATGGGAATATTTCAGCATTTCTGCTCTGGTTTTCAGTGTATTACACCAAAACACCCACCTGATGACATCATTTCAAGAGCAAAAGCAGCAATTTGCAGAATTCAGCTTCTTTGGGGAACTGAGCAATTGCTGAGCTGACAGCAAGTCCTGCTGGGTCTCTGTCACCTGCAGAGTGCCCGCATCCTCCCCACGGTAGCGGGCATTGTGACAAAGGTTCTACGTCAGCTGGGTGTGGCAGCCGAGCGCCCGCTAGGGGAGGGGGAGCCTGTCAGCCCCGGGCCTGTCACTGCCTGCTGTCCCCCGTGTCACCAGCGAGGCCTCTGAAAAGTTTCCAAAACATCCCCAGACTTGGCTCCAAAGTGGCCAAAAGTCTCCAAGAGACAAGTCGGGAAGAAGAATATGGAAGAGAGGGAGAAAACCAAGGGAGCAGGCCAAAGGGAGGCAAGAGGAAAAAGTAGTGCCGGGCTACAGGACTGAAATGGAGGAATTGAAAGACGAAAGCCAGGAAGCAGGAGAGTTTGAGAAAAGGAGAGAGGAAAGAAGAGACATGCAGCCAGACGAGGGCTTAGTGAGAGAGGCTGGGACAGAGAACAGGATGAGAAGGAAATAAGGCAAGGCAAGGCAAGGCTAGGCCAAAGGACGTTTCTTTGATTTATATTTTCTACCACATTCATCTTGAGATGAGAGGAAAGCCATCAGACGTTATGGATTAGGCCCAAACAAAAGCCCCGGCTACATGAGACACTTAGACTAAGCCTAAACCAGAAAGATCTCTCCATAAAGATGGTTTTTATACTGTACTTCCACAATCAGCTGGCAGTACAAAAGAACAAGCGGCAGACATACTTAGGCTGAGTCATGGTGGTTTGGTGCAGAGACCATGCATATCATGGGAATATTTCAGCATTTCTGCTCTGGTTTTCAGTGTATTACACCAAAACACCCACCTGATGACATCATTTCAAGAGCAAAAGCAGCAATTTGCAGAATTCAGCTTCTTTGGGGAACTGAGCAATTGCTGAGCTGACAGCAAGTCCTGCTGGGTCTCTGTCACCTGCAGAGTGCCCGCATCCTCCCCACGGTAGCGGGCATTGTGACAAAGGTTCTACGTCAGCTGGGTGTGGCAGCCGAGCGCCCGCTAGGGGAGGGGGAGCCTGTCAGCCCCGGGCCTGTCACTGCCTGCTGTCCCCCGTGTCACCAGCGAGGCCTCTGAAAAGTTTCCAAAACATCCCCAGACTTGGCTCCAAAGTGGCCAAAAGTCTCCAAGAGACAAGTCGGGAAGAAGGATATGGAAGAGAGCGAGAAAGCCAAGGGAGCAGGCCCAAGGGAGGCAAGAGAAAAAAGTAGTGCCGGGCTGCAGGACTGAAATGGAGGAATTGAAAGACGAAAGCCAGGAAGCAGGAGAGTTTGAGAAAAGGAGAGAGGAAAGAAGAGACATGCAGCCAGACGAGGGCTTAGTGAGAGAGGCTGGGACAGAGAACAGGATGAGAAGGAAATAAAGCAAGGCAAGGCAAGGCAAGGCTAGGCCAAACGAGGTTTCCTTGATTTATATTTTCTACCACATTCATCTTGAGATGAGGAGGAAAGCCATCAGACCTTATGGATTAGGCCCAAACAAAAGCCCCGGCTACTTGAGACACTTAGACTAAGCCTAAACCACAAAGATCTCTCCATAAAGATGGTTTTTATACTGTACTTCCACAATCAGCTGGCAGTACAAAAGAACAAGCGGCAGACATACTTAGGCTGAGTCATGGTGGTTTGGTGCAGAGACCATGCATATCATGGGAATATTTCAGCATTTCTGCTCTGGTTTTCAGTGTATTACACCAAAACACCCACCTGATGACATCATTTCAAGAGCAAAAGCAGCAATTTGCAGAATTCAGCTTCTTTGGGGAACTGAGCAATTGCTGAGCTGACAGTAAGTCCTGCTGGGTCCCTGTCACCTGCAGAGTGCCCGCATCCTCACCACGGTAGCGGGCATTGTGACAAAGGTTCTATGTCAGCTGGGTGTGGCAGCCGAGCGCCCGCTAGGGGAGGGGGAGCCTGTCAGCCCCGGGCCTGTCACTGCCTGCTGTCCCCCCTGTCAGCAGCGAGGCCTCTGAAAAGTTTCCAAAACATACCCAGATTTGGCTCCAAAGTGGCCAAAAGTCTCCAAGAGACAAGTCGGGAAGAAGAATATGGAAGAGAGCGAGAAAGCCAAGGGAGCAGGACAAAGGGAGGCAAGAGGAAAAAGTAGTGCCGGGCTGCAGGACTGAAATGGAGGAATTGAAAGACGAAAGCCAGGAAGCAGGAGAGTTTGAGAAAAGGAGAGAGGAAAGAATAGACATGCAGCCAGACGAGGGCTTAGTGAGAGAGGCTGGGACAGAGAACAGGATGAGAAGGAAATAAGGCAAGGCAAGGCAAGGCTAGGCCAAAGGACGTTTCTTTGATTTATATTTTCTACCACATTCATCTTGAGATGAGAGGAAAGCTATCAGACCTTATGGACTAGGCCCAAACAAAAGCCCCGGCTACTTGAGACACTTAGACTAAGCCTAAACCAGAAAGATCTCTCCATAAAGATGGTTTTTATACTGTACTTCCACAATCAGCTGGCAGTACAAAAGAACAAGCGGCAGACATACTTAGGCTGAGTCATGGTGGTTTGGTGCAGAGACCATGCATATCATGGGAATATTTCAGCATTTCTGCTCTGGTTTTCAGTGTATTACACCAAAACACCCACCTGATGACATCATTTCAAGAGCAAAAGCAGCAATTTGCAGATCTCAGCTTCTTTGGGGAACTGAGCAATTGCTGAGCTGACAGTAAGTCCTGCTGGGTCCCTGTCACCTGCAGAGTGCCCGCATCCTCACCACGGTAGTGGGCATTGTGACAAAGGTTCTATGTCAGCTGGGTGTGGCAGCCGAGCGCCCGCTAGGGGAGGGGGAGCCTGTCAGCCCCGGGCCTGTCACTGCCTGCTGTCCCCCCTGTCACCAGCGAGGCCTCTGAAAAGTTTCCAAAACATGCCCAGACTTGGGTCCAAAGTGGCCAAAAGTCTCCAAGAGACAAGTCGGGAAGAAGGATATGGAAGAGAGGGAGAAAGCCAAGGGAGCAGGCCCAAGGGAGGCAAGAGAAAAAAGTAGTGCCGGGCTGCAGGACTGAAATGGAGGAATTGAAAGACGAAAGCCAGGAAGCAGGAGAGTTTGAGAAAAGGAGAGAGGAAAGAAGAGACATGCAGCCAGACGAGGGCTTAGTGAGAGAGGCTGGGACAGAGAACAGGATGAGAAGGAAATAAGGCAAGGCAAGGCAAGGCAAGGCTAGGCCAAATGAGGTTTCCTTGATTTATATTTTCTACCACATTCATCTTCAGATGAGGAGGAAAGCCATCAGACCTTATGGATTAGGCCCAAACAAAAGCCCCGGCTACTTGAGACACTTAGACTAAGCCTAAACCACAAAGATCTCTCCATAAAGATGGTTTTTATACTGTACTTTCGCAATCAGCTGGCAGTACAAAAGAACAAGCGGCAGATGGACTTAGGCTGAGTCATGGTGGTTTGGTGCAGAGACCATGCATATCATGGGAATATTTCAGCATTTCTGCTCTGGTTTTCAGTGTATTACACCAAAACACCCACCTGATGACATCATTTCAAGAGCAAAAGCAGCAATTTGCAGATCTCAGCTTCTTTGGGGAACTGAGCAATTGCTGAGCTGACAGTAAGTCCTGCTGGGTCCCTGTCACCTGCAGAGTGCCCGCATCCTCACCACGGTAGCGGCCATTGTGACAAAGGTTCTATGTCAGCTGGGTGTGGCAGCCGAGCGCCCGCTAGGGGAGGGGGAGCCTGTCAGCCCCCGGCCTGTCACTGCCTGCTGTCCCCCCTGTCACCAGCGAGGCCTCTGAAAAGTTTCCAAAACATACCCAGATTTGGCTCCAAAGTGGCCAAATATCTCCAAGAGACAAGTCGGGAAGAAGAATATGGAAGAGAGGGAGAAAACCAAGGGAGCAGGCCAAAGGGAGGCAAGAGGAAAAAGTAGTGCCGGGCTACAGGAATGAAATGGAGGAATTGAAAGACGATAGCCAGGAAGCAGGAGAGTTTGAGAAAAGGAGAGAGGAAAGAAGAGACATGCAGCCAGACGAGGGCTTAGTGAGAGAGGCTGGGACAGAGAACAGGATGAGAAGGAAATAAGGCAAGGCAAGGCAAGGCTAGGCCAAAGGACGTTTCTTTGATTTATATTTTCTACCACATTCATCTTGAGATGAGAGGAAAGCCATCAGACGTTATGGATTAGGCCCAAACAAAAGCCCCGGCTACTTGAGACACTTAGACTAAGCCTAAACCAGAAAGATCTCTCCATAAAGATGGTTTTTATACTGTACTTCCACAATCAGCTGGCAGTACAAAAGAACAAGCGGCAGACATACTTATGCTGAGTCATGGTGGTTTGGTGCAGAGACCATGCATATCATGGGAATATTTCAGCATTTCTGCTCTGGTTTTCAGTGTATTACACCAAAACACCCACCTGATGACATCATTTCAAGAGCAAAAGCAGCAATTTGCAGAATTCAGCTTCTTTGGGGAACTGAGCAATTGCTGAGCTGACAGCAAGTCCTGCTGGGTCCCTGTCACCTGCAGAGTGCCCGCATCCTCCCCACGGTAGCGGGCATTGTGACAAAGATTCTACGTCAGCTGGGTGTGGCAGCCGAGCGCCCGCTAGGGGAGGGGGAGCCTGTCAGCCCCGGGCCTGTCACTGCCTGCTGTCCCCCGTGTCACCAGCGAGGCCTCTGAAAAGTTTCCAAAACATGCCCAGACTTGGCTCCAAAGTGGCCAAAAGTCTCCAAGAGACAAGTCGGGAAGAAGGATATGGAAGAGAGGGAGAAAGCCAAGGGAGCAGGCCCAAGGGAGGCAAGAGAAAAAGTAGTGCCGGGCTGCAGGACTGAAATGGAGGAATTGAAAGACGAAAGCCAGGAAGCAGGAGAGTTTGAGAAAAGGAGAGAGGAAAGAAGAGACATGCAGCCAGACGAGGATTTAGTGAGAGAGGCTGGGACAGAGAACAGGATGAGAAGGAAATAAGGCAAGGCAAGGCAAGGCAAGGCTAGGCCAAACGAGGTTTCCTTGATTTATATTTTCTACCACATTCATCTTGAGATGAGAGGAAAGCCATCAGATGTTATGAATTAGGCCCAAACAAAAGCCCCGGCTACTTGAGACACTTAGACTAAGCCTAAACCACAAAGATCTCTCCATAAAGATGGTTTTTATACTGTACTTCCACAATCAGCTGGCAGTACAAAAGAACAAGCGGCAGATGGACTTAGGCTGAGTCATGGTGGTTTGGTGCAGAGACCATGCCTATCATGGGAATATTACAGCATTTCTGCTCTGGTTTTCAGTGTATTACACCAAAACACCCACCTGATGACATCATTTCAAGAGCAAAAGCAGCAATTTGCAGAATTCAGCTTCTTTGAGGAACTGAGCAATTGCTGAGCTGACAGCAAGTCCTGCTGGGTCCCTGTCACCTGCAGAGTGCCCGCATCCTCCCCACGGTAGCGGGCATTGTGACAAAGGTTCTATGTCAGCTGGGTGTGGCAGCCGAGCGCCCGCTAGGGGAGGGGGAGCCTGTCAGCCCCGGGCCTGTCACTGCCTGCTGTCCCCCCTGTCACCAGCGAGGCCTCTGAAAAGTTTCCAAAACATGCCCAGACTTGGGTCCAAAGTGGCCAAAAGTCTCCAAGAGACAAGTCGGGAATAAGAATATGGAAGAGAGGGAGAAAGCCAAGGGAGCAGGCCAAAGGGAGGCAAGAGGAAAACGTAGTGCCGGGATGCAGGAATGAAATGGAGGAATTGAAAGACGAAAGCCAGGAAGCAGGAGAGTTTGAGAAAAGGAGAGAGGAAAGAAGAGACATGCAGCCAGACGAGGGGTTAGTGAGAGAGGCTGAGACAGAGAACAGGATGAGAAGGAAATAAGGCAAGGCAATGCAAGGCTAGGCCAAAGGACGTTTCTTTGATTTATATTTTCTACCACATTCATCTTGAGATGAGGAGGAAAGCCATCAGACGTAATGGATTAGGCCCAAACAAAAGCCCCGGCTACTTGAGACACTTAGACTAAGTCTAAACCACAAAGATCTTACCATAAAGATGGTTTTTATACTGTACTTTCACAATCAGCTGGCAGTACAAAAGAACAAGCGGCAGATGGACTTAGGCTGAGTCATGGTGGTTTGGTGCAGAGACCATGCATATCATAGGAATATTTCAGCATTTCTGCTCTGGTTTTCAGTGTATTACACCAAAACACCCACCTGATGACATCATTTCAAGAGCAAAAGCAGCAATTTGCAGATCTCAGCTTCTTTGGGGAACTGAGCAATTGCTGAGCTGACAGTAAGTCCTGCTGGGTCCCTGTCACCTGCAGAGTGCCCGCATCCTCACCACGGTAGCGGGCATTGTGACAAAGGTTCTATGTCAGCTGGGTGTGGCAGCCGAGCGCCCGCTAGGGGAGGGGGAGCCTGTCAGCCCCGGGCCTGTCACTGCCTGCTGTCCCCCCTGTCACCAGCGAGGCCTCTGAAAAGTTTCCAAAACATCCCCAGATTTGGCTCCAAAGTGGCCAAATATCTCCAAGAGACAAGTCGGGAAGAAGAATATGGAAGAGAGGGAGAAAACCAAGGGAGCAGGCCAAAGGGAGGCAAGAGGAAAAAGTAGTGCCGGGCTACAGGAATGAAATGGAGGAATTGAAAGACGATAGCCAGGAAGCAGGAGAGTTTGAGAAAAGGAGAGAGGAAAGAAGAGACATGCAGCCAGACGAGGGCTTAGTGAGAGAGGCTGGGACAGAGAACAGGATGAGAAGGAAATAAGGCAAGGCAAGGCAAGGCTAGGCCAAAGGACGTTTCTTTGATTTATATTTTCTACCACATTCATCTTGAGATGAGAGGAAAGCCATCAGACGTTATGGATTAGGCCCAAACAAAAGCCCCGGCTACTTGAGACACTTAGACTAAGCCTAAACCAGAAAGATCTCTCCATAAACATGGTTTTTATACTGTACTTCCACAATCAGCTGGCAGTACAAAAGAACAAGCGGCAGATGGACTTAGGCTGAGTCATGGTGGTTTGGTGCAGAGACCATGCCTATCATGGGAATATTACAGCATTTCTGCTCTGGTTTTCAGTGTATTACACCAAAACACCCACCTGATGACATCATTTCAAGAGCAAAAGCAGCAATTTGCAGAATTCAGCTTCTTTGGGGAACTGAGCAATTGCTGAGCTGACAGCAAGTCCTGCTGGGTCCCTGTCACCTGCAGAGTGCCCGCATCCTCACCACGGTAGCGGGCATTGTGACAAAGGTTCTACGTCAGCTGGGTGTGGCAGCCGAGCGCCCGCTAGAGGAGGGGGAGCCTGTCAGCCCCGGGCCTGTCACTGCCTGCTGTCCCCCGTGTCACCAGCGAGGCCTCTGAAAAGTTTCCAAAACATGCCCAGACTTGGGTCCAAAGTGGCCAAAAGTCTCCAAGAGACAAGTCGGGAAGAAGGATATGGAAGAGAGGGAGAAAGCCAAGGGAGCAGGCCAAAGGGAGGCAAGAGAAAAAGTAGTGCCGGGCTGCAGGACTGAAATGGAGGAATTGAAAGACGAAAGCCAGGAAGCAGGAGAGTTTGAGAAAAGGAGAGAGGAAAGAAGAGACATGCAGCCAGACGAGGGCTTAGTGAGAGAGGCTGGGACAGAGAACAGGATGAGAAGGAAATAAGGCAAGCCAAGGCAAGGCTAGGCCAAAGGACGTTTCTTTGATTTATATTTTCTACCACATTCATCTTGAGATGAGAGGAAAGCCATCAGACCGTATGGATTAGGCCCAAACAAAAGCCCCGCTACTTGAGACACTTAGACTAAGCCTAAACCAGAAAGATCTCTCCATAAAGATGGTTTTTATACTGTACTTCCACAATCAGCTGGCAGTACAAAAGAACAAGCGGCAGACATACTTAGGCTGAGTCATGGTGGTTTGGTGCAGAGACCATGCATATCATGGGAATATTTCAGCATTTCTGCTCTGGTTTTCAGTGTATTACACCAAAACACCCACCTGATGACATCATTTCAAGAGCAAAAGCAGCAATTTGCAGAATTCAGCTTCTTTGGGGAACTGAGCAATTGCTGAGCTGACAGCAAGTCCTGCTGGGTCCCTGTCACCTGCAGAGTGCCCGCGTCCTCACCACGGTAGCGGGCATTGTGACAAAGGTTCTACGTCAGCTGGGTGTGGCAGCCGAGCGCTCGCTAGGGGAGGGGAAGCCTGTCAGCCCCGGGCCTGTCACTGCCTGCTGTCCCCCCTGTCACCAGCGAGGCCTCTGAAAAGTTTCCAAAACATGCCCAGACTTGGGTCCAAAGTGGCCAAAAGTCTCCAAGAGACAAGTCGGGAAGAAGGATATGGAAGAGAGGGAGAAAGCCAAGGGAGCAGGCCCAAGGGAGGCAAGAGAAAAAAGTAGTGCCGGGCTGCAGGACTGAAATGGAGGAATTGAAAGACGAAAGCCAGGAAGCAGGAGAGTTTGAGAAAAGGAGAGAGGAAAGAAGAGACATGCAGCCAGACGAGGGCTTAGTGAGAGAGGCTGGGACAGAGAACAGGATGAGAAGGAAATAAGGCAAGGCAAGGCAAGGCAAGGCTAGGCCAAACGAGGTTTCCTTGATTTATATTTTCTACTACATTCATCTTGAGATGAGGAGGAAAGCCATCAGACGTAATGGATTAGGCCCAAACAAAAACCCCGGCTACTTGAGACACTTAGACTAAGCCTAAACCACAAAGATCTTACCATAAAGATGGTTTTTATACTGTACTTTCACAATCAGCTGGCAGTACAAAAGAACAAGCGGCAGATGTACTTAAGCTGAGTCATGGTGGTTTGGTGCAGAGACCATGCATACCATGGGAATATTTCAGCATTTCTGCTCTGGTTTTCAGTGTATTACACCAAAACACCCACCTGATGACATCATTTCAAGAGCAAAGCAGCAATTTGCAAAATTCAACTTCTTTGGGGAACTGAGCAATTGCTGAGCTGACAGCAAGTCCTGCTGGGTCCCTGTCACCTGCAGAGTGCCCGCATCCTCACCACAGTAGCGGGCATTGTGACAAAGGTTCTATGTCAGCTTGGTGTGGCAGCCGAGCGCCCGCTAGGGGAGGGGGAGCCTGTCAGCCCCGGGCCTGTCACTTCCTGCTGTCCCCCCTGTCACCAGCGAGGCCTCTGAAAAGTTTCCAAAACATGCCCAGACTTGGGTCCAAAGTGGCCAAAAGTCTCCAAGAGACAAGTCGGGAAGAAGGATATGGAAGAGAGGGAGAAAGCCAAGGGAGCAGGCCCAAGGGAGGCAAGAGAAAAAAGTAGTGCCGGGTTGCAGGACTGAAATGGAGGAATTGAAAGACGAAAGCCAGGAAGCAGGAGAGTTTGAGAAAAGGAGAGAGGAAAGAAGAGACATGCAGCCAGACGAGGGGTTAGTGAGAGAGGCTGAGACAGAGAACAGGATGAGAAGGAAATAAGGCAAGGCAAGGCAAGGCAAGGCTAGGCCAAAGGACGTTTCTTTGATTTATATTTTCTACCACATTCATCTTGAGATGAGAGGAAAGCCATCAGACCTTATGGATTAGGCCCAAACAAAAGCCCCGGCTACTTGAGACACTTAGACTAAGCCTAAACCACAAAGATCTCTCCATAAAGATGGTTTTTATACTGTACTTCCACAATCAGCTGGCAGTACAAAAGAACAAGCGGCAGACATACTTAGGCTGAGTCATGGTGGTTTGGTGCAGAGACCATGCATATCATGGGAATATTTCAGCATTTCTGCTCTGGTTTTCAGTGTATTACACCAAAACACCCACCTGATGACATCATTTCAAGAGCAAAAGCAGCAATTTGCAGAATTCAGCTTCTTTGGGGAACTGAGCAATTGCTGAGCTGACTGTAAGTCCTGCTGGGTCCCTGTCACCTGCAGAGTGCCCGCATCCTCACCACGGTAGCGGGCATTGTGACAAAGGTTCTATGTCAGCTGGGTGTGGCAGCCGAGCGCCCACTAGGGGAGGGGGAGCCTGTCAGCCCCGAGCCTGTCACTGCCTGCTGTCCCCCCTGTCACCAGCGAGGCCTCTGAAAAGTTTCCAAAACATGCCCAGACTTGGGTCCAAAGTGGCCAAAAGTCTCCAAGAGACAAGTCGGGAAGAAGAATATGGAAGAGAGGGAGAAAGCCAAGGGAGCAGGCCAAAGGGAGGCAAGAGGAAAAAGTAGTGCCGGGCTGCAGGAATGAAATGGAGGAATTGAAAGACGAAAGCCAGGAAGCAGGAGAGTTTGAGAAAAGGAGAGAGGAAAGAAGAGACATGCAGCCAGACGAGGGGTTAGTGAGAGAGGCTGGGACAGAGAACAGGATGAGAAGGAAATAAGGCAAGGCAAGGCTAGGCCAAAGGACGTTTCTTTGTTTTATATTTTCTACCACATTCATCTTGAGATGAGAGGAAAGCCATCAGACCTTATGGACTAGGCCCAAACAAAAGCCCCGGCTACTTGAGACACTTAGACTAAGCCTAAACCACAAAGATCTCTCCATAAAGATGTTTTTTATACTGTACTTCCACAATCAGCTGGCAGTACAAAAGAACAAGCGGTAGACATATTTAGGCTGAGTCATGGTGGTTTGCTGGAGAGACCATGCATATCATGGGAGTATTTCAGCATTTCTGCTCTGGTTTTCAGTGTATTACACCAAAACACCCACCTGATGACATCATTTCAAGAGCAAAAGCAGCAATTTGCAGAATTCAGCTTCTTTGGGGAACTGAGCAATTGCTGAGCTGACAGTAAGTCCTGCTGGGTCCCTGTCACCTGCAGAGTGCCCGCATCCTCACCACGGTAGCGGGCATTGTGACAAAGGTTCTATGTCAGCTGGGTGTGGCAGCCGAGCGCCCGCTAGGGGAGGGGGAGCCTGTCAGCCCCGGGCCTGTCACTGCCTGCTGTCCCCCCTGTCACCAGCGAGGCCTCTGAAAAGTTTCCAAAACATCCCCAGACTTGGCTCCAAAGTGGCCAAAAGTCTCCAAGAGACAAGTCGGGAAGAAGAATATGGAAGAGAGGGAGAAAGCCAAGGGAGCAGGCCAAAGGGAGGCAAGAGGAAAACGTAGTGCCGGGCTGCAGGACTGAAATGGAGGAATTGAAAGACGAAAGCCAGGAAGCAGGAGAGTTTGAGAAAAGGAGAGAGGAAAGAAGAGACATGCAGCCAGACGAGGGGTTAGTGAGAGAGGCTGGGACAGAGAACAGGATGAGAAGGAAATAAGGCAAGGCAAGGCAAGGCAAGGCTAGGCCAAACGAGGTTTCTTTGATTTATATTTTCTACCACATTCATCTTGAGATGAGGAGGAAAGCCATCAGACCTTATGGATTAGGCCCAAACAAAAGCCCCGGCTACTTGAGACACTTGGACTAAGCCTAAACCATAAAGATCTCTCCATAAAGATGGTTTTTATACTGTACTTCCACAATCTTCTGTCAGTACAGAAGAACAAGCGGCAGATGTACGTAGGCTGAGTCATGGTGGTTTGCTGCAGAGACCATGCATATCATGGGACTATTTCTGCATTTCTGCTCTGGTTTTCAGTGTATTACACCAAAAAACCCACTTGATGACATCATTTCAAGAGCAAAAGCAGCAATTTGCAGAATTCAGCTTCTTTGGGGAACTGAGCAATTGCTGAGCTGACAGCAAGTCCTGCTGGGTCCCTGTCACCTGCAGAGTGCCCGCATCCTCCCCACGGTAGCGGGCATTGTGACAAAGGTTCTATGTCAGCTGGGTGTGGCAGCCGAGCGCCCGCTAGGGGAGGGGGAGCCTGTCAGCCCCGGGCCTGTCACTGCCTGCTGTCCCCCGTGTCACCAGCGAGGCCTCTGAAAAGTTTCCAAAACATGCCCAGACTTGGGTCCAAAGTGGCCAAAAGTCTCCAAGAGACAAGTCGGGAAGAAGGATATGGAAGAGAGGGAGAAAGCCAAGGGAGCAGGCCCAAGGGAGGCAAGAGGAAAAACTAGTGAGGGGCTGCAGGACTGAAATGGAGGAATTGAAAGATGAAAGCCAGGAAGCAGGAGAGTTTGAGAAAAGGAGAGAGGAAAGAAGAGACATGCAGCCAGACGAGGGGTTAGTGAGGGAGGCTGGGACAGAGAACAGGATGAGAAGGAAATAAGGCAAGGCAAGGCAAGGCAAAGCTAGGCCAAACGAGGTTTCCTTGATTTATATTTTGTACCACATTCATCTTGAGATGAGGAGGAAAGCCATCAGACCTTATGGATTAGGCCCAAACAAAAGCCCCGGCTACTAGAGACACTTAGACTAAGTCTAAACCACAAAGATCTCTCCATAAAGATGGTTTTTATACTGTACTTTCACAATCAGCTGGCAGTACAAAAGAACAAGCGGCAGATGTACTTAGGCTGAGTCATGGTGGTTTGGTGCAGAGACCATGCATATCATGGGAATATTTCAGCATTTCTGCTCTGGTTTTCAGTGTATTACACCAAAACACCCACCTGACGACATCATTTCAAGAGCAAAAGCAGCAATTTGCAGAATTCAGTTTCTTAGGGGAACTGAGCAATTGCTGAGCCGACAGCAATTCCTGCTGGGTCCCTGTTACCTGCAGAGTGCCCGCATCCTCCCCACGGTAGCGGGCATTGTGACAAAGGTTCTATGTCAGCTGGGTGTGGCAGCCGAGCGTCCGCTAGGGGAGGGGGAGCCTGTCAGCCCCGGGACTGTCACTGCCTGCTGTCCCCCGTGTCACCAGCCTGGCCTCTGAAAAGTTTCCAAAACATCCCCAGACTTGGGTGCAAAGTGGCCAAAAGTCTCCAAGAGACAAGTCGGGAAGAAGGATATGGAAGAGAGGGAGAAAGCCAAGGGAGCAGGCCCAAGGGAGGCAAGAGGAAAAAGTAGTGCCGGGCTGCAGGACTGAAATGGAGGAATTGAAAGACGAAAGCCAGGAAGCAGGAGAGTTTGAGAAAAGGAGAGAGGAAAGAAGAGACATGCAGCCAGACGAGGGGTTAGTGAGAGAGGCTGGGACAGAGAACAGGATGAGAAGGAAATAAGGCAAGCAAGGCAAGGCTAGGCCAAAGGAAGTTTCTTTGATTTATATTTTCTACCACATTCATCTTGAGATGAGGAGGAAAGCCATCAGACCTTATGGATTAGGCCCAAACAAAAGCCCCGGCTACTTGAGACACTTGGACTAAGCCTAAACCATAAAGATCTCTCCATAAAGATGGTTTTTATACTGTACTTCCACAATCTTCTGTCAGTACAGAAGAACAAGCGGCAGATGTACGTAGGCTGAGTCATGGTGGTTTGCTGCAGAGACCATGCATATCATGGGACTATTTCTGCATTTCTGCTCTGGTTTTCAGTGTATTACACCAAAAAACCCACTTGATGACATCATTTCAAGAGCAAAAGCAGCAATTTGCAGAATTCAGCTTCTTTGGGGAACTGAGCAATTGCTGAGCTGACAGCAAGTCCTGCTGGGTCCCTGTCACCTGCAGAGTGCCCGCATCCTCCCCACGGTAGCGGGCATTGTGACAAAGGTTCTATGTCAGCTGGGTGTGGCAGCCGAGCGCCCGCTAGGGGAGGGGGAGCCTGTCAGCCCCGGGCCTGTCACTGCCTGCTGTCCCCCGTGTCACCAGCGAGGCCTCTGAAAAGTTTCCAAAACATGCCCAGACTTGGGTCCAAAGTGGCCAAAAGTCTCCAAGAGACAAGTCGGGAAGAAGGATATGGAAGAGAGGGAGAAAGCCAAGGGAGCAGGCCCAAGGGAGGCAAGAGGAAAAACTAGTGAGGGGCTGCAGGACTGAAATGGAGGAATTGAAAGATGAAAGCCAGGAAGCAGGAGAGTTTGAGAAAAGGAGAGAGGAAAGAAGAGACATGCAGCCAGACGAGGGGTTAGTGAGGGAGGCTGGGACAGAGAACAGGATGAGAAGGAAATAAGGCAAGGCAAGGCAAGGCAAAGCTAGGCCAAACGAGGTTTCCTTGATTTATATTTTGTACCACATTCATCTTGAGATGAGGAGGAAAGCCATCAGACCTTATGGATTAGGCCCAAACAAAAGCCCCGGCTACTAGAGACACTTAGACTAAGTCTAAACCACAAAGATCTCTCCATAAAGATGGTTTTTATACTGTACTTTCACAATCAGCTGGCAGTACAAAAGAACAAGCGGCAGATGTACTTAGGCTGAGTCATGGTGGTTTGGTGCAGAGACCATGCATATCATGGGAATATTTCAGCATTTCTGCTCTGGTTTTCAGTGTATTACACCAAAACACCCACCTGACGACATCATTTCAAGAGCAAAAGCAGCAATTTGCAGAATTCAGTTTCTTAGGGGAACTGAGCAATTGCTGAGCCGACAGCAATTCCTGCTGGGTCCCTGTTACCTGCAGAGTGCCCGCATCCTCCCCACGGTAGCGGGCATTGTGACAAAGGTTCTATGTCAGCTGGGTGTGGCAGCCGAGCGTCCGCTAGGGGAGGGGGAGCCTGTCAGCCCCGGGCCTGTCACTGCCTGCTGTCCCCCGTGTCACCAGCCTGGCCTCTGAAAAGTTTCCAAAACATCCCCAGACTTGGGTGCAAAGTGGCCAAAAGTCTCCAAGAGACAAGTCGGGAAGAAGGATATGGAAGAGAGGGAGAAAGCCAAGGGAGCAGGCCCAAGGGAGGCAAGAGGAAAAAGTAGTGCCGGGCTGCAGGACTGAAATGGAGGAATTGAAAGACGAAAGCCAGGAAGCAGGAGAGTTTGAGAAAAGGAGAGAGGAAAGAAGAGACATGCAGCCAGACGAGGGGTTAGTGAGAGAGGCTGGGACAGAGAACAGGATGAGAAGGAAATAAGGCAAGCAAGGCAAGGCTAGGCCAAAGGACGTTTCTTTGATTTATATTTTCTACCACATTCATCTTGAGATGAGGAGGAAAGCCATCAGACCTTATGGATTAGGCCCAAACAAAAGCCCCAGCTACTTGAGACACGTAGACTAAGCCTAAACCACAAAGATCTCTCCATAAAGATGGTTTTTATACTGTACCTCCACAATCTGCTGTCAGTACAGAAGAACAAGCGGCAGATGTACGTAGGCTGAGTCATGGTGGTTTGGTGCAGAGACCATGCATATCATGGGAATATTTCAGCATTTCTGCTCTGGTTTTCAGTGTATTACACCAAAACACCCACCTGATGACATCATTTCAAGAGCAAAAGCAGCAATTTACAGAATTCAGCTTCTTTGGGGAACTGAGCAATTGCTGAGCTGACTGCAAGTCCTGCTGGGTCCCTGTCACTTGCACAGTGCCCGTATCCTCCCCACGGTAGCGGGCATTGTGACAAACGTTCTATGTCAGCTGGGTGTGGCAGCCGAGCGCCCGCTAGGGGAGGGGGAGCCTGTCAGCCCCGGGCCTGTCACTGCCTGCTGTCCCCCCTGTGACCAGCGAGGCCTCTGAAAAGTTTCCAAAACATCCCCAGACTTGGCTCCAAAGTGGCCAAAAGTCTCCAAGAGACAAGTCGGGAAGAAGGATATGGAAGAGAGGGAGAAAGCCAAGGGAGCAGGCCAAAGGGAGGCAAGAGGAAAAAGTAGTGCCGGGCTGCAGGACTGAAATGGAGGAATTGAAAGACGAAAGCCAGGAAGCAGGAGAGTTTGAGAAAAGGAGAGAGGAAAGAAGAGACATGCAGCCAGACGAGGGCTTAGTGAGAGAGGCTGGGACAGAGAACAGGATGAGAACGAAATAAGGCAAGGCAAGGCAAGGCTAGGCCAAAGGATGTTTCTTTGATTTATATTTTCTACCACATTCATCTTGAGATGAGAGGAAAGCCATCAGACCTTATGGATTAGGCCCAAACAAAAGCCCCAGCTACTTGAGACACTTAGACTAAGCCTAAACCACAAAGATCTCTCCATAATGATGGCTTTTATACTGTACCTCCACAATCTTCAGTCAGTACAGAAGAACAAGCGGCAGATGTACTTAGGCTGAGTCATGGTGGTTTGGTGCAGAGACCATGCATATCATGGGAATATTTCAGAATTTCTGGTCTGGTTTTCAGTGTATTACACCAAAACACCCACCTGATGACATCATTTCAAGAGCAAAAGCAGCAATTTGCAGAATTCAGCTTCTTTGGGGAACTGAGCAATTGCTGAGCTGACACCAAGTCCTGCTGGGTCCCTGTCACCTGCAGAGTGCCCGCATCCTCCCCACGGTAGCGGGCATTGTGACAAAGGTTCTATGTTAGCTGGGTGTGGCAGCCTAGCCCCCTCTAGGGGAGGGGGAGCCTGTCACTGCCTGCTGTCCCCCCTGTCACCAGCGAGGCCTCTGAAAAGTTTCCAAAACATCCCCAGACTTGGGTGCAAAGTGGCCAAAAGTCTCCAAGAGACAAGTCGGGAAGAAGGATATGGAACAGAGGGAGAAAGCCAAGGGAGCAGGCCAAAAGGAGGCAAGAGGAAAAAGTAGTGCGGGGCTGCAGGACTGAAATGGAGGAATTGAAGGACGAAAGCCAGGAAGCAGGAGAGTTTGAGAAAAGGAGAGAGGAAAGAAGAGACATGCAGCCAGACGAGGGGTTAGTGAGAGAGGCTGGGACAGAGAACAGGATGACAAGGAAATAAGGCAAGGCAAGGCAAGGCTAGGCAAAGGACGTTTCTTTGATTTATATTTTCTACCACATTCATCTTGAGATGAGGAGGAAAGCCATCAGACCTTATGGATTAGGCCCAAACAAAAGCCCCGGCTGCTTGAGACACTTAGACTAAGCCTAAACCACAAAGATCTCTCCATAAAGATGGTTTTTATACTGTACCTCCACAATCTGCTGTCAGTACAGAAGAACAAGCGGCAGATGTACGTAGGCTGAGTCATGGTGGTTTGGTGCAGAGACCATGCATATCATAGGAATATTTCAGCATTTCTGCTCTGGTTTTCAGTGTATTACACCAAAACACCCACCTGATGACATCATTTCAAGAGCAAAAGCAGCAATTTGCAGAATTCAGCTTCTTTGGGGAACTGAGCAATTGCTGAGCTGACAGCAAGTCCTGCTGGGTCCCTGTCACCTGCAGAGTGCCCGCATCCTCACCACGGTAGCGGGCATTGTGACAAAGGTTCTATGTCAGCTGGGTGTGGCAGCCGAGCGCCCGCTAGGGGAGGGGAAGCCTGTCAGCCCCGGGCCTGTCACTGCCTGCTGTCCCCCCTGTCACCAGCGAGGCCTCTGAAAAGTTACCAAAACATCCCCAGACTTGGGTGCAAAGTGGCCAAAAGTCTCCAAGAGACAAGTCGGGAAGAAGGATATGGAACAGAGGGAGAAAGCCAAGGGAGCAGTCCAAAGGGAGGCAAGAGGAAAAAGTAGTGCCGGGATGCAGGACTGAAATGGAGGAATTCAAAAACGAAAGCCAGGAAGCAGGAGAGTTTGAGAAAAGGAGAGAGGAAAGAAGAGACATGCAGCCAGACGAATGGTTAGTGAGAGAGGCTGGGACAGAGAACAGGATGAGAAGGAAATAAGGCAAGGCAAGGCAAGGCTAGGCCAAAGGACGTTTCTTTGATTTATATTTTCTACCACATTCATCTTGAGAGGAGGAGGAAAGCCATCAGACCTTATGGATTAGGCCCAAACAAAAGCCCCGGCTACTTGAGACACTTAGACTAAGCCTAAACCACCAAGATCTCTCCATAAAGATGGTTTCTATACTGTACCTCCACAATCTGCTGTCAGTACAGAAGAACAAGCGGCAGATGTACTTAGGCTGAGTCATGGTGGTTTGGTGCAGAGACCATGCATATCATGGGAATATTTCAGCATTTCTGCTCTGGTTTTCAGTGTATTACACCAAAACACCCACCTGATGACATCATTTCAAGAGCAAAATCAGCAATTTGCAGAATTCAGCTTCTTTGGGGAACTGAGCAATTGCTGAGCTGACAGCAAGTCCTGCTGGGTCCCTGTCACCTGCAGAGTGCCCGCATCCTCCCCACGGTAGCAGGCATTGTGACAAAGGTTCTATGTCAGCTGGGTGTGGCAGCCGAGCGCCCGCTAGGGGAGGGGGAGACTGTCAGCCCCGGGCCTGTCACTGCCTGCTGTCCCCCCTGTCACCAGCGAGGCCTCTGAAAAGTTTCCAAAACATCCCCAGACTTGGGTGCAAAGTGGCCAAAAGTCTCCAAGAGACAAGTCGGGAAGAAGGATATGGAACAGAGGGAGAACGCCAAGGGAGCAGGCCCAAGGGAGGCAAGAGGAAAAAGTAGTGCGGGGCTGCAGGACTGAAATGGAGGAATTGAAAGACGAAAGCCAGGAAGCAGGAGAGTTTGAGAAAAGGAGAGAGGAAAGAAGAGACATGCAGCCAGACGAGGGGTTAGTGAGAGAGGCTGGGACAGAGAACAGGATGAGAAGGAAATAAGGCAAGGCAAGGCAAGGCTAGGCCAAAGGAAGTTTCTTTGATTTATATTTTCTACCACATTCATCCTGAGATGAGGAGGAAAGCCATCAGACCTTATGGATTAGGCCCAAACAAAAGCCCCGGCTACTTGAGACACTTGGACTAAGCCTAAACCATAAAGATCTCTCCATAAAGATGGTTTTTATACTGTACTTCCACAATCTTCTGTCAGTACAGAAGAACAAGCGGCAGATGTACGTAGGCTGAGTCATGGTGGTTTGCTGCAGAGACCATGCATATCATGGGACTATTTCTGCATTTCTGCTCTGGTTTTCAGTGTATTACACCAAAACACCCATCTGACGACATCATTTCAAGAGCAAAAGCAGCAATTTGCAGAATTCAGCTTCTTTGGGGAACTGAGCAATTGCTGAGCTGACAGCAAGTCCTGCTGGGTCCCTGTCACCTGCAGAGTGCCCGCATCCTCCCCACGGTAGCGGGCATTGTGACAAAGGTTCTATGTCAGCTGGGTGTGGCAGCCGAGCGCCCGCTAGGGGAGGGGGAGCCTGTCAGCCCCGGCCCTGTCACTGCCTGCTGTCTCCCCTGTCACCAGCGAGGCCTCTGAAAAGTTTCCAAAACATCCCCAGACTTGGCTCCCAAGTGGCCAAAAGTCTCCAAGAGACAAGTTGGGAAGAAGGATATGGAACACAGGGAGAAAGCCAAGGGAGCAGGCCAAAAGGAGGCAAGAGGAAAAAGTAGTGCGGGGCTGCAGGACTGAAATGGAGGAATTGAAAGAGGAAAGCCAGGAAGCAGGAGAGTTTGAGAAAAGGAGAGAGGAAAGAAGAGACATGCAGCCAGACGAGGGGTTAGTGAGAGAGGCTGGGACAGAGAACAGGATGAGAAGGAAATAAGGCAAGGCAAGGCAAGGCTAGGCCAAAGGACGTTTCTTTGATTTATATTTTCTACCACATTCATCTTGAGATGAGGAGGAAAGCCATCAGACCTTATGGATTAGGCCCAAACAAAAGCCCCGGCTACTTGAGACACTTAGACTAAGCCTAAGCCAGCAAGATCTCTCCATAAAGATGGTTTCTATACTGTACCTCCGCAATCTTCTGTCAGTACAGAAGAACAAGCGGCAGATGTACTTAGGCTGAGTCATGGTGGTTTGGTGCAGAGACCATGCATATCATGGGAATATTTCAGCATTTGTGCTCTGGTTTTCAGTGTATTACACCAAAACACCCACCTGATGACATCATTTCAAGAGCAAAAGCAGCAATTTGCAGAATTCAGCTTCTTTGGGGAACTGAGCAATTGCTGAGCTGACAGCAAGTCCTGCTGGGTCCCTGTCACCTGCAGAGTGCCCGCATCCTCCCCACGGTAGCGGGCATTGTGACAAAGGTTCTATGTCAACTAGGTGTGGCAGCCGTGCGCCCGCTAGGGGAGGGTGAGCCTGTCAGCCCCGGGCCTGTCACTGCCTGCTGTCCCCCCTGTCACCAGCGAGGCCTCTGAAAAGTTTCCAAAACATCCCCAGACTTGGCTCCCAAGTGGCCAAAAGTCTCCAAGAGACAAGTTGGGAAGAAGGATATGGAAGAGAGGGAGAAAGCCAAGGGAGCAGGCCAGCGGGAGGCAAGAGGAAAAAGTAGTGCGGGGCTGCAGGACTGAAATGGAGGAATTGAAAGAGGAAAGCCAGGAAGCAGGAGAGTTTGAGAAAAGGAGAGAGGAAAGAAGAGACATGCAGCCAGACGAGGGGTTAGTGAGAGAGGCTGGGACAGAGAACAGGATGAGAAGGAAATAAGGCAAGGCAAGGCAAGGCTAGGCCAAAGGACGTTTCTTTGATTTATATTTTCTACCACATTCATCTTGAGTTGAGGAGGAAAGCCATCAGACCTTATGGATTAGGCCCAAACAAAAGCCCCAGCTACTTGAGACACTTAGACTAAGCCTAAACCACAAAGATCTCTCCATAAAGATGTTTTTTATACTGTACCTCCACAATCTGCTGTCAGTTCAGAAGAACAAGCGGCAGATGTACGTAGGATGAGTCATGGTGGTTTGGTGCAGAGACCATGCATATCATGGGAATATTTCAGCATTTCTGCTCTGGTTTTCAGTGTATTACACCAAAACACCCACCTGATGACATCATTTCAAGAGCAAAAGCAGCAATTTGCAGAATTCAGCTTCTTTGGGGAACTGAGCAATTGCTGAGCTGACAGCAAGTCCTGCTGGGTCCCTGTCACCTGCAGAGTGCCCGCATCCTCCCCACGGTAGCGGGCATTGTGACAAAGGTTCTATGTCAGCTGGGTGTGGCAGCCGAGCGCTCGCTAGGTGAGGGGGAGCCTGTCAGCCCCGGGCCTGTCACTGCCTGCTGTCCCCCCTGTCAGCAGCGAGGCCTCTGAAAAGTTTCCAAAACATCCCCAGACTTGGCTCCCAAGTGGCCAAAAGTCTCCAAGAGACAAGTCGGGAAGAAGGATATGGAAGAGAGGGAGAAAGCCAAGGGAGCAGGCCAAAGGGAGGCAAGAGGAAAAAGTAGTGCCGGGCTGCAGGACTGAAATGGAGGAATTGAAAGACGAAAGCCAGGAAGCAGGAGAGTTTGAGAAAAGGAGAGGGGAAAGAAGAGACATGCAGCCAGACGAGGGGTTAGTGAGAGAGGCTGGGACAGAGAACAGGATGAGAAGGAAATAAGGCAAGGCAAGGCAAGGCTAGGCCAAAGGACGTTTCTTTGATTTATATTTTCTACCACATTCATCTTGAGATGAGGAGGAAAGCCATTAGACCTTATGGATTAGGCCCAAACAAAAGCCCCGGCTACTTGAGACACTTAGACTAAGCCTAAACCACAAAGATCTCTCCATAAAGATGGTTTTTATACTGTACCTCCACAATCTGCTGTCAGTACAGAAGAACAAGCGGCAGATGTACGTAGGCTGAGTCATGGTGGTTTGGTGCAGAGACCATGCATATCATGGGAATATTTCAGCATTTGTGCTCTGGTTTTCAGTGTATTACACCAAAACACCCACCTGATGACATCATTTCAAGAGCAAAAGCAGCAATTTGCAGAATTCAGCTTCTTTGGGGAACTGAGCAATTGCTGAGCTGACAGCAAGTCCTGCTGGGTCCCTGTCACCTGCAGAGTGCCCGCATCCTCCCCACGGTAGCGGGCATTGTGACAAAGGTTCTATGTCAGCTGGGTGTGGCAGCCGAGCGCCCGCTAGGTGAGGGGGAGCCTGTCAGCCCCGGCCCTGTCACTGCCTGCTGTCCCCCCTTTCACCAGCGAGGCCTCTGAAAAGTTTCCAAAACATCCCCAGACTTGGGTGCAAAGTGGCCAAAAGTCTCCAAGAGATAAGTCGGGAAGAAGGATATGGAACAGAGGGAGAAAGCCAAGGGAGCAGGCCAAAGGGAGGCAAGAGGAAAAAGTAGTGCCGGGCTGCAGGACTGAAATGGAGGAATTGAAAGAGGAAAGCCAGGAAGCAGGAGAGTTTGAGAAAAGGAGAGAGGAAAGAAGAGACATGCAGCCAGACGAGGGGTTAGTGAGAGAGGCTGGGACAGAGAACAGGATGAGAAGGAAATAAGGCAAGGCAAGGCAAGGCTAGGCCAAAGGACGTTTCTTTGATTTATATTTTCTACCACATTCATCTTGAGATGAGGAGGAAAGCCATCAGACCTTATGGATTAGACCCAAACAAAAGCCCCAGCTACTTGAGACACTTAGACTAAGCCTAAACCAGCAAGATCTCTCCATAAAGATGGTTTCTATACTGTACCTCCACAATCTTCTGTCAGTACAGAAGAACAAGCGGCAGATGTACTTAGGCTGAGTCATGGTGGTTTGGTGCAGAGACCATGCATATCATGGGAATATTTCAGCATTTCTGCTCTGGTTTTCAGTGTATTACACCAAAACACCCACCTGATGACATCATTTCAAGAGCAAAAGCAGCAATTTGCAGAATTCAGCTTCTTTGGGGAACTGAGCAATTGCTGAGCTGACAGCAAGTCCTGCTGGGTCCCTGTCACCTGCAGAGTGCCCGCATCCTCCCCACGGTAGCGGGCATTGTGACAAAGGTTCTATGTCAGCTGGGTGTGGCAGCCGAGCGCCCGCTAGGGGAGGGTGAGCCTGTCAACCCCAGGCCTGTCACTGCCTGCTGTCCCCCCTGTCACCAGCGAGGCCTCTGAAAAGTTTCCAAAACATCCCCAGACTTGGCTCCCAAGTGGCCAAAAGTCTCCAAGAGACAAGTCGGGAAGAAGGATATGGAACAAAGGGAGAAAGCCAAGGGAGCAGACCAAAGGGAGGCAAGAGGAAAAAGTAGTGCGGGGCTGCAGGACTGAAATGGAGGAATTGAAAGAGGAAAGCCAGGAAGCAGGAGAGTTTGAGAAAAGGAGAGAGGAAAGAAGAGACATGCAGCCAGACGAGGGGTTAGTGAGAGAGGCTGGGACAGAGAACAGGATGAGAAGGAAATAAGGCAAGGCAAGGCAAGGCTAGGCCAAAGGACGTTTCTTTGATTTATATTTTCTACCACATTCATCTTGAGATGAGGAAGAAAGCCATCAGACCTTATGGATTAGGCCCAAACAAAAGCCCCAGCTACTTGAGACACTTAGACTAAGCCTAAACCACAAAGATCTCTCCATAAAGATGGTTTTTATACTGTACCACCAAAATCTGCTGTCAGTACAGAAGAACAAGCGGCAGATGTACGTAGGCTGAGTCATGGTGGTTTGGTGCAGAGACCATGCATATCATGGGAATATTTCAGCATTTCTGCTCTTGTTTTCAGTGTATTACACCAAAACACCCACCTGATGACATCATTTCAAGAGCAAAAGCAGCAATTTGCAGAATTCAGCTTCTTTGGGGAACTGAGCAATTGCTGAGCTGACAGCAAGTCCTGCTGGGTCCCTGTCACCTGCAGAGTGCCCGCATCCTCACCACGGTAGCGGGCATTGTGACAAAGGTTCTATGTCAGCTGGGTGTGGCAGCCGAGCGCCCGCTAGGGGAGGGGAAGCCTGTCAGCCCCGGGCCTGTCACTGCCTGCTGTCCCCCCTGTCACCAGCGAGGCCTCTGAAAAGTTACCAAAACATCCCCAGACTTGGGTGCAAAGTGGCCAAAAGTCTCCAAGAGACAAGTCGGGAAGAAGGATATGGAACAGAGGGAGAAAGCCAAGGGAGCAGTCCAAAGGGAGGCAAGAGGAAAAAGTAGTGCCGGGATGCAGGACTGAAATGGAGGAATTCAAAAACGAAAGCCAGGAAGCAGGAGAGTTTGAGAAAAGGAGAGAGGAAAGAAGAGACATGCAGCCAGACGAATGGTTAGTGAGAGAGGCTGGGACAGAGAACAGGATGAGAAGGAAATAAGGCAAGGCAAGGCAAGGCTAGGCCAAAGGACGTTTCTTTGATTTATATTTTCTACCACATTCATCTTGAGAGGAGGAGGAAAGCCATCAGACCTTATGGATTAGGCCCAAACAAAAGCCCCGGCTACTTGAGACACTTAGACTAAGCCTAAACCACCAAGATCTCTCCATAAAGATGGTTTCTATACTGTACCTCCACAATCTGCTGTCAGTACAGAAGAACAAGCGGCAGATGTACTTAGGCTGAGTCATGGTGGTTTGGTGCAGAGACCATGCATATCATGGGAATATTTCAGCATTTCTGCTCTGGTTTTCAGTGTATTACACCAAAACACCCACCTGATGACATCATTTCAAGAGCAAAATCAGCAATTTGCAGAATTCAGCTTCTTTGGGGAACTGAGCAATTGCTGAGCTGACAGCAAGTCCTGCTGGGTCCCTGTCACCTGCAGAGTGCCCGCATCCTCCCCACGGTAGCAGGCATTGTGACAAAGGTTCTATGTCAGCTGGGTGTGGCAGCCGAGCGCCCGCTAGGGGAGGGGGAGACTGTCAGCCCCGGGCCTGTCACTGCCTGCTGTCCCCCCTGTCACCAGCGAGGCCTCTGAAAAGTTTCCAAAACATCCCCAGACTTGGGTGCAAAGTGGCCAAAAGTCTCCAAGAGACAAGTCGGGAAGAAGGATATGGAACAGAGGGAGAACGCCAAGGGAGCAGGCCCAAGGGAGGCAAGAGGAAAAAGTAGTGCGGGGCTGCAGGACTGAAATGGAGGAATTGAAAGACGAAAGCCAGGAAGCAGGAGAGTTTGAGAAAAGGAGAGAGGAAAGAAGAGACATGCAGCCAGACGAGGGCTTAGTGAGAGAGGCTGGGACAGAGAACAGGATGAGAAGGAAATAAGGCAAGGCAAGGCAAGGCTAGGCCAAAGGACGTTTCTTTGATTTATATTTTCTACCACATTCATCTTGAGATGAGGAGGAAAGCCATCAGACCTTATGGATTAGGCCCAAACAAAAGCCCCGGCTACTTGAGACACTTAGACTAAGCCTAAGCCAGCAAGATCTCTCCATAAAGATGGTTTCTATACTGTACCTCCGCAATCTTCTGTCAGTACAGAAGAACAAGCGGCAGATGTACTTAGGCTGAGTCATGGTGGTTTGGTGCAGAGACCATGCATATCATGGGAATATTTCAGCATTTGTGCTCTGGTTTTCAGTGTATTACACCAAAACACCCACCTGATGACATCATTTCAAGAGCAAAAGCAGCAATTTGCAGAATTCAGCTTCTTTGGGGAACTGAGCAATTGCTGAGCTGACAGCAAGTCCTGCTGGGTCCCTGTCACCTGCAGAGTGCCCGCATCCTCCCCACGGTAGCGGGCATTGTGACAAAGGTTCTATGTCAACTAGGTGTGGCAGCCGTGCGCCCGCTAGGGGAGGGTGAGCCTGTCAGCCCCGGGCCTGTCACTGCCTGCTGTCCCCCCTGTCACCAGCGAGGCCTCTGAAAAGTTTCCAAAACATCCCCAGACTTGGCTCCCAAGTGGCCAAAAGTCTCCAAGAGACAAGTTGGGAAGAAGGATATGGAACAGAGGGAGAAAGCCAAGGGAGCAGGCCAGCGGGAGGCAAGAGGAAAAAGTAGTGCGGGGCTGCAGGACTGAAATGGAGGAATTGAAAGAGGAAAGCCAGGAAGCAGGAGAGTTTGAGAAAAGGAGAGAGGAAAGAAGAGACATGCAGCCAGACGAGGGGTTAGTGAGAGAGGCTGGGACAGAGAACAGGATGAGAAGGAAATAAGGCAAGGCAAGGCAAGGCTAGGCCAAAGGACGTTTCTTTGATTTATATTTTCTACCACATTCATCTTGAGTTGAGGAGGAAAGCCATCAGACCTTATGGATTAGGCCCAAACAAAAGCCCCAGCTACTTGAGACACTTAGACTAAGCCTAAACCACAAAGATCTCTCCATAAAGATGTTTTTTATACTGTACCTCCACAATCTGCTGTCAGTTCAGAAGAACAAGCGGCAGATGTACGTAGGATGAGTCATGGTGGTTTGGTGCAGAGACCATGCATATCATGGGAATATTTCAGCATTTCTGCTCTGGTTTTCAGTGTATTACACCAAAACACCCACCTGATGACATCATTTCAAGAGCAAAAGCAGCAATTTGCAGAATTCAGCTTCTTTGGGGAACTGAGCAATTGCTGAGCTGACAGCAAGTCCTGCTGGGTCCCTGTCACCTGCAGAGTGCCCGCATCCTCCCCACGGTAGCGGGCATTGTGACAAAGGTTCTATGTCAGCTGGGTGTGGCAGCCGAGCGCTCGCTAGGTGAGGGGGAGCCTGTCAGCCCCGGGCCTGTCACTGCCTGCTGTCCCCCCTGTCACCAGCGAGGCCTCTGAAAAGTTTCCAAAACATCCCCAGACTTGGCTCCCAAGTGGCCAAAAGTCTCCAAGAGACAAGTCGGGAAGAAGGATATGGAAGAGAGGGAGAAAGCCAAGGGAGCAGGCCAAAGGGAGGCAAGAGGAAAAAGTAGTGCCGGGCTGCAGGACTGAAATGGAGGAATTGAAAGACGAAAGCCAGGAAGCAGGAGAGTTTGAGAAAAGGAGAGGGGAAAGAAGAGACATGCAGCCAGACGAGGGCTTAGTGAGAGAGGCTGGGACAGAGAACAGGATGAGAAGGAAATAAGGCAAGGCAAGGCAAGGCTAGGCCAAAGGACGTTTCTTTGATTTATATTTTCTACCACATTCATCTTGAGATGAGGAGGAAAGCCATCAGACCTTATGGATTAGGCCCAAACAAAAGCCCCAGCTACTTGAGACACTTAGACTAAGCCTAAACCACAAAGATCTCTCCATAAAGATGTTTTTTATACTGTATCTCCACAATCTGCTGTCAGTACAGAAGAACAAGCGGCAGATGTACTTAGGCTGAGTCATGGTGGTTTGGTGCAGAGACCATGCATATCATGGGAATATTTCAGCTTTTCTGCTCTGGTTTTCAGTGTATTACACCAAAACACCCACCTGATGACATCATTTCAAGAGCAAAAGCAGCAATTTGCAGAATTCAGCTTCTTTGGGGAACTGAGCAATTGCTGAGCTGACAGCAAGTCCTGCTGGGTCCCTGTCACCTGCAGAGTGCCCGTATCCTCCCCACGGTAGCGGGCATTGTGACAAAGGTTCTATGTCAGCTGGGTGTGGCAGCCGAGTGCCCGCTAGGGGAGGGGGAGCCTGTCAGCCCCGGGCCTGTCACTGCCTGCTGTCCCCCCTGTCACCAGCGAGGCCTCTGAAAAGTTTCCAAAACATCCCCAGACTTGGCTCCCAAGTGGCCAAAAGTCTCCAAGAGACAAGTTGGGAAGAAGGATATGGAACAGAGGGAGAAAGCCAAGGGAGCAGGCCAGAGGGAGGCAAGAGGAAAAAGTAGTGCGGGGCTGCAGGACTGAAATGGAGGAATTGAAAGAGGAAAGCCAAGAAGCAGGAGAGTTTGAGAAAAGGAGAGAGGAAAGAAGAGACATGCAGCCAGACGAGGGGTTAGTGAGAGAGGCTGGGACAGAGAACAGGATGAGAAGGAAATAAGGCAAGGCAAGGCAAGGCTAGGCCAAAGGACGTTTCTTTGATTTATATTTTCTACCACATTCATCTTGAGATGAGGAGGAAAGCCATCAGACCTTATGGATTAGGCCCAAACAAAAGCCCCGGCTACTTGAGACACTTAGACTAAGCCTAAACCACAAAGATCTCTCCATAAAGATGGTTTTTATACTGTACCTCCACAATCTGCTGTCAGTACAGAAGAACAAGTGGCAGATGTACGTAGGCTGAGTCATGGTGGTTTGGTGCAGAGACCATGCATATCATGGGAATATTTCAGCATTTGTGCTCTGGTTTTCAGTGTATTACACCAAAACACCCACCTGATGACATCATTTCAAGAGCAAAAGCAGCAATTTGCAGAATTCAGCTTCTTTGGGGAACTGAGCAATTGCTGAGCTGACAGCAAGTCCTGCTGGGTCCCTGTCACCTGCAGAGTGCCCGCATCCTCCCCACGGTAGCGGGCATTGTGACAAAGGTTCTATGTCAGCTGGGTGTGGCAGCCGAGCGCCCGCTAGGTGAGGGGGAGCCTGTCAGCCCCGGCCCTGTCACTGCCTGCTGTCCCCCCTTTCACCAGCGAGGCCTCTGAAAAGTTTCCAAAACATCCCCAGACTTGGGTGCAAAGTGGCCAAAAGTCTCCAAGAGATAAGTCGGGAAGAAGGATATGGAACAGAGGGAGAAAGCCAAGGGAGCAGGCCAAAGGGAGGCAAGAGGAAAAAGTAGTGCCGGGCTGCAGGACTGAAATGGAGGAATTGAAAGAGGAAAGCCAGGAAGCAGGAGAGTTTGAGAAAAGGAGAGAGGAAAGAAGAGACATGCAGCCAGACGAGGGGTTAGTGAGAGAGGCTGGGACAGAGAACAGGATGAGAAGGAAATAAGGCAAGGCAAGGCAAGGCTAGGCCAAAGGACGTTTCTTTGATTTATATTTTCTACCACATTCATCTTGAGATGAGGAGGAAAGCCATCAGACCTTATGGATTAGACCCAAACAAAAGCCCCAGCTACTTGAGACACTTAGACTAAGCCTAAACCAGCAAGATCTCTCCATAAAGATGGTTTCTATACTGTACCTCCACAATCTTCTGTCAGTACAGAAGAACAAGCGGCAGATGTACTTAGGCTGAGTCATGGTGGTTTGGTGCAGAGACCATGCATATCATGGGAATATTTCAGCATTTCTGCTCTGGTTTTCAGTGTATTACACCAAAACACCCACCTGATGACATCATTTCAAGAGCAAAAGCAGCAATTTGCAGAATTCAGCTTCTTTGGGGAACTGAGCAATTGCTGAGCTGACAGCAAGTCCTGCTGGGTCCCTGTCACCTGCAGAGTGCCCGCATCCTCCCCACGGTAGCGGGCATTGTGACAAAGGTTCTATGTCAGCTGGGTGTGGCAGCCGAGCGCCCGCTAGGGGAGGGTGAGCCTGTCAACCCCAGGCCTGTCACTGCCTGCTGTCCCCCCTGTCACCAGCGAGGCCTCTGAAAAGTTTCCAAAACATCCCCAGACTTGGCTCCCAAGTGGCCAAAAGTCTCCAAGAGACAAGTCGGGAAGAAGGATATGGAACAAAGGGAGAAAGCCAAGGGAGCAGACCAAAGGGAGGCAAGAGGAAAAAGTAGTGCGGGGCTGCAGGACTGAAATGGAGGAATTGAAAGAGGAAAGCCAGGAAGCAGGAGAGTTTGAGAAAAGGAGAGAGGAAAGAAGAGACATGCAGCCAGACGAGGGGTTAGTGAGAGAGGCTGGGACAGAGAACAGGATGAGAAGGAAATAAGGCAAGGCAAGGCAAGGCTAGGCCAAAGGACGTTTCTTTGATTTATATTTTCTACCACATTCATCTTGAGATGAGGAAGAAAGCCATCAGACCTTATGGATTAGGCCCAAACAAAAGCCCCAGCTACTTGAGACACTTAGACTAAGCCTAAACCACAAAGATCTCTCCATAAAGATGGTTTTTATACTGTACCACCAAAATCTGCTGTCAGTACAGAAGAACAAGCGGCAGATGTACGTAGGCTGAGTCATGGTGGTTTGGTGCAGAGACCATGCATATCATGGGAATATTTCAGCATTTCTGCTCTTGTTTTCAGTGTATTACACCAAAACACCCACCTGATGACATCATTTCAAGAGCAAAAGCAGCAATTTGCAGAATTCAGCTTCTTTGGGGAACTGAGCAATTGCTGAGCTGACAGCAAGTCCTGCTGGGTCCCTGTCACCTGCAGAGTGCCCGCATCCTCACCACGGTAGCGGGCATTGTGACAAAGGTTCTATGTCAGCTGGGTGTGGCAGCCGAGCGCTCGCTAGGTGAGGGGGAGCCTGTCAGCCCCGGGCCTGTCACTGCCTGCTGTCCCCCCTGTCAGCAGCGAGGCCTCTGAAAAGTTTCCAAAACATCCCCAGACTTGGCTCCCAAGTGGCCAAAGGTCTCCAAGAGACAAGTCGGGAAGAAGGATATGGAACAGAGGGAGAAAGCCAAGGGAGCAGGCCAAAGGGAGGCAAGAGGAAAAAGTAGTGCCGGGCTGCAGGACTGAAATGGAGGAATTGAAAGACGAAAGCCAGGAAGCAGGAGAGTTTGAGAAAAGGAGAGAGGAAAGAAGAGACATGCAGCCAGACGAGGGCTTAGTGAGAGAGGCTGGGACAGAGAACAGGATGAGAAGGAAATAAGGCAAGGCAAGGCAAGGCTAGGCCAAAGGACGTTTCTTTGATTTATATTTTCTACCACATTCATCTTGAGATGAGGAAGAAAGCCATCAGACCTTATGGATTAGGCCCAAACAAAAGCTCCAGCTACTTGAGACACTTAGACTAAGCCTAAACCACAAAGATCTCTCCATAAAGATGTTTTTTATACTGTACCTCCACAATCTGCTGTCAGTACAGAAGAACAAGCGGCAGATGTACGTAGGATGAGTCATGGTGGTTTGGTGCAGAGACCATGCATATCATGGGAATATTTCAGCATTTGTGCTCTTGTTTTCAGTGTATTACACCAACACACCCACCTGATGACATCATTTCAAGAGCAAAAGCAGCAATTTGCAGAATTCAGCTTCTTTGGGGAACTGAGCAATTGCTGAGCTGACAGCAAGTCCTGCTGGGTCCCTGTCACCTGCAGAGTGCCCGCATCCTCACCACGGTAGCGGGCATTGTGACAAAGGTTCTATGTCAGCTGGGTGTGGCAGCCGAGCGCTCGCTAGGTGAGGGGGAGCCTGTCAGCCCCGGGCCTGTCACTGCCTGCTGTCCCCCCTGTCAGCAGCGAGGCCTCTGAAAAGTTTCCAAAACATCCCCAGACTTGGCTCCCAAGTGGCCAAAGGTCTCCAAGAGACAAGTTGGGAAGAAGGATATGGAACAGAGGGAGAAAGCCAAGGGAGCAGGCCAAAGGGAGGCAAGAGGAAAAAGTAGTGCCGGGCTGCAGGACTGAAATGGAGGAATTGAAAGACGAAAGCCAGGAAGCAGGAGAGTTTGAGAAAAGGAGAGAGGAAAGAAGAGACATGCAGCCAGACGAGGGCTTAGTGAGAGAGGCTGGGACAGAGAACAGGATGAGAAGGAAATAAGGCAAGGCAAGGCAAGGCTAGGCCAAAGGACGTTTCTTTGATTTATATTTTCTACCACATTCATCTTGACATGAGGAGGAAAGCCATCAGACCTTATGGATTAGGCCCAAACAAAAGCCCCGGCTACTTGAGACACTTAGACTAAGCGTAAACCAGAAAGATCTCTCCATAAAGATGGTTTTTATACTGTACCTCCACAATCTGCTGTCAGTACAGAAGAAAAAGCGGCAGATGTACGTAGGCTGAGTCATGGTGGTTTGGTGCAGAGACCATGCATATCATGGGAATATTTCAGCATTTCTGCTCTGGTTTTCAGTGTATTACACCAAAACACCCACCTGATGACATCATTTCAAGAGCAAAAGCAGCAATTTGCAGAATTCAGCTTCTTTGGGGAACTGAGCAATTGCTGAGCTGACAGCAAGTCCTGCTGGGTCCCTGTCACCTGCAGAGTGCCCGCATCCTCCCCACGGTAGCGGGCATTGTGACAAAGGTTCTATGTCAGCTGGGTGTGGCAGCCGAGCGCCCGCTAGGGGAGGGGGAGCCTGTCAGCCCCGGGCCTGTCACTGCCTGCTGTCCCCCCTGTCAGCAGCGAGGCCTCTGAAAAGTTTCCAAAACATCCCCAGACTTGGCTCCCAAGTGGCCAAAAGTCTCCAAGAGACAAGTCGGGAAGAAGGATATGGAACAGAGGGAGAAAGCCAAGGGAGCAGGCCAAAGGGAGGCAAGAGGAAAAAGTAGTGCCGGGCTGCAGGACTGAAATGGAGGAATTGAAAGACGAAAGCCAGGAAGCAGGAGAGTTTGAGAAAAGGAGAGAGGAAAGAATAGACATGCAGCCAGACGAGGGCTTAGTGAGAGAGGCTGGGACGAAGAACAGGATGAGAAGGAAATAAGGCAAGGCAAGGCAAGGCTAGGCCAAAGGACGTTTCTTTAATTTATATTTTCTACCACATTCATCTTGAGAGGAGGAGGAAAGCCATCAGACCTTATGGATTAGGCCCAAACAAAAGCCCCAGCTACTTGAGACACTTAGACTAAGCCTAAACCACAAAGATCTCTCCATAAAGATGGTTTTTATACTGTACCTCCACAATCTTCTGTCAGTACAGAAGAACAAGCGGCAGATGTACGTAGGCTGAGTCATGGTGGTTTGGTGCAGAGACCATGCATATCATGGGAATATTTCAGCATTTCTGCTCTGGTTTTCAGTGTATTACACCAAAACACCCACCTGATGACATCATTTCAAGAGCAAAAGCAGCAATTTGCAGAATTCAGCTTCTTTGGGGAATTGAGCAATTGCTGAGCTGACAGCAAGTCCTGCTGGGTCCCTGTCACCTGCAGAGTGCCCGCATCCTCACCACGGTAGCGGGCATTGTGACAAAGGTTCTATGTCAGCTGGGTGTGGCAGCCGAGCGCCCGCTAGGGGAGGGGGAGCCTGTCAGCCCCGGGCCTGTCACTGCCTGCTGTCCCCCCTGTCACCAGCGAGGCCTCTGAAAAGTTTCCAAAACATCCCCAGACTTGGCTCCCAAGTGGCCAAAAGTCTCCAAGAGACAAGTCGGGAAGAAGGATATGGAACAGAGGGAGAAAGCCAAGGGAGCAGGCCCAAGGGAGGCAAGAGGAAAAAGTAGTGCGGGGCTGCAGGACTGAAATGGAGGAATTGAAAGACGAAAGCCAGGAAGCAGGAGAGTTTGAGAAAAGGAGAGAGGAAAGAAGAGACATGCAGCCAGACGAGGGGTTAGTGAGAGAGGCTGGGACAGAGAACAGGATGAGAAGGAAATAAGGCAAGGCAAGGCAAGGCTAGGCCAAAGGACGTTTCTTTGATTTATATTTTCTACCACATTCATCTTGAGAGGAGGAGGAAAGCCATCAGACCTTATGGATTAGGCCCAAACAAAAGCCCCGGCTACTTGAGACACTTAGACTAAGCCTAAACCACAAAGATCTCTCCATAAAGATGGTTTTTATACTGTACCTCCACAATCTGCTGTCAGTACAAAAGAATAAGCGGCAGATCTACTTAGGCTGAGTCACGGTGCTTTGCTCCTAAGACCATGCATACCATGGGAATATTTCAGAATTTCTGCTCTGGTTTTCAGTGTATTACACCAAAACACCCACCTGATGACATCATTTCAAGAGCAACAGCAGCGATTTGCAGAATTCAGCTTCTTTGGGGAACTGAGAAATTGCTGAGCTGACACCAAGTCCTGCTGTGTCCCTGTCACCCGCAGAGTGCCCGCAGCCTCACCACGGTAGCGGGCATTGTGACAAAGGTTCTATGTCAGCTGGGTGTGGCAGCCGAGCGCCCCCTAGGGGAGGGGGAGCCTGTCAGCCCCGGGCCTGTCACTGCCTGCTGTCCCCCCTGTCAGCAGCGAGGCCTCTGAAAAGTTTCCAAAACATCCCCAGACTTGGGTCCAGCGTGGCCAAAAGTCTCCAAGAGACAAGTCGGAAAGAAGGATATGGAACAAAGGGAGAAAGCGAAGGGAGCAAGCCAAAGGGAGGGAAGAGGAAAATCTAGTGCCGGGCTGCAGGACTGAAATGGAGGAATGGAAAGACAAAAGCCAGGAAGCAGGAGAGTTGGAGAAAAGGAGAGAGGAAAGAAGAGACATGCAGCCAGACGAGGGATTAGTGAGGGAGGCTGGCACAGAGAACAGGATGAGAAGGAAATAAGGCAAGGCAAGGCTAGGCCAAAGCACATTTCCTTGCTTTATATTTTCTACCACATTCATCTGGAGACGAGGAGGAACGCCATCAGACCTGATGGATTAGGCCCAATCAAAAACCCCGGCTACTTGAGACACTTAGACTAAGCCTAAAATGCAAAGATCTCTCCATCAGGATGGTTTTTATACTCTACTTCCACAATCTGCTGGCAGTACAAAAGAATAAGCGGCAGATCTACTTAGGCTGAGTCACGGTGCTTTGCTCCTAAGACCATGCATACCATGGGAATATTTCAGCATTTCTGCTCTGGTTTTCAGTGTATTACACCAAAACACCCACCTGATGACATCATTTCAAGAGCAACAGCAGCGATTTGCAGAATTCAGCTTCTTTGGGGAACTGAGAAATTGCTGAGCTGACACCAAGTCCTGCTGTGTCCCTGTCACCCGCAGAGTGCCCGCAGCCTCACCACGGTAGCGGGCATTGTGACAAAGGTTCTATGTCAGCTGGGTGTGGCAGCCGAGCGCCCCCTAGGGGAGGGGGAGCCTGTCAGCTCCGGGCCTGTCACTGCCTGCTGTCCCCCCTGTCAGCAGCGAGGCCTCTGAAAAGTTTCCAAAACATCCCCAGACTTGGGTCCAGCGTGGCCAAAAGTCTCCAAGAGACAAGTCGGAAAGAAGGATATGGAACAAAGGGAGAAAGCGAAGGGAGCAAGCCAAAGGGAGGGAAGAGGAAAATCTAGTGCCGGGCTGCAGGACTGAAATGGAAGAATGGAAAGACAAAAGCCAGGAAGCAGGAGAGTTTGAGAAAAGGAGAGAGGAAAGAAGAGACATGCAGCCAGACGAGGGGTTAGTGAGAGAGGCTGGCACAGAGAACAGGATGAGAAGGAAATAAGGCAAGGCAAGGCTAGGCCAAAGGACATTTCCTTGCTTTATATTTTCTACCACATTCATCTGGAGACGAGGAGGAACGCCATCAGACCTGATGGATTAGGCCCAATCAAAAACCCCGGCTACTTGAGACACTTAGACTAAGCCTAAAATGCAAAGATCTCTGCATCAGGATGGTTTTTATACTCTACTTCCACAATCTGCTGGCAGTACAAAAGAATAAGCGGCAGATCTACTTAGGCTGAGTCACGGTGCTTTGCTCCTAAGACCATGCATACCATGGGAATATTTCAGCATTTCTGCTCTGGTTTTCAGTGTATTACACCAAAACACCCACCTGATGACATCATTTCAAGAGCAACACCAGCGATTTGCAGAATTCAGCTTCTTTGGGGAACTGAGAAATTGCTGAGCTGACACCAAGTCCTGCTGTGTCCCTGTCACCCGCAGAGTGCCCGCAGCCTCACCACGGTAGCGGGCATTGTGACAAAGGTTCTATGTCAGCTGGGTGTGGCAGCCGAGCGCCCCCTAGGAGAGGGGGAGCCTGTCAGCCCCGGGCCTGTCACTGCCTGCTGTCCCCCCTGTCAGCAGCGAGGCCTCTGAAAAGTTTCCAAAACATCCCCAGACTTGGGTCCAGCGTGGCCAAAAGTCTCCAAGAGACAAGTCGGAAAGAAGGATATGGAACAAAGGGAGAAAGCGAAGGGAGCAAGCCAAAGGGAGGGAAGAGGAAAATCTAGTGCCGGGCTGCAGGACTGAAATGGAAGAATGGAAAGACAAAAGCCAGGAAGCAGGAGAGTTTGAGAAAAGGAGAGAGGAAAGAAGAGACATGCAGCCAGACGAGGGGTTAGTGAGAGAGGCTGGCACAGAGAACAGGATGAGAAGGATATAAGGCAAGGCAAGGCTAGGCCAAAGCACATTTCCTTGCTTTATATTTTCTACCACATTCATCTGGAGACGAGGAGGAACGCCATCAGACCTGATGGATTAGGCCCAATCAAAAACCCCGGCTACTTGAGACACTTAGACTAAGCCTAAAATGCAAAGATCTCTGCATCAGGATGGTTTTTATACTCTACTTCCACAATCTGCTGGCAGTACAAAAGAATAAGCGGCAGATCTACTTAGGCTGAGTCACGGTGCTTTGCTCCTAAGACCATGCATACCATGGGAATATTTCAGCATTTCTGCTCTGGTTTTCAGTGTATTACACCAAAACACCCACCTGATGACATCATTTCAAGAGCAACAGCAGCGATTTGCAGAATTCAGCTTCTTTGGGGAACTGAGAAATTGCTGAGCTGACACCAAGTCCTGCTGTGTCCCTGTCACCCGCAGAGTGCCCGCAGCCTCACCACGGTAGCGGGCATTGTGACAAAGGTTCTATGTCAGCTGGGTGTGGCAGCCGAGCGCCTCCTAGGGGAGGGGGAGCCTGTCAGCCCCGGGCCTGTCACTGCCTGCTGTCCCCCCTGTCAGCAGCGAGGCCTCTGAAAAGTTTCCAAAACATCCCCAGACTTGGGTCCAGCGTGGCCAAAAGTCTCCAAGAGACAAGTCGGAAAGAAGGATATGGAACAAAGGGAGAAAGCGAAGGGAGCAAGCCAAAGGGAGGGAAGAGGAAAATCTAGTGCCGGGCTGCAGGACTGAAATGGAAGAATGGAAAGACAAAAGCCAGGAAGCAGGAGAGTTTGAGAAAAGGAGAGAGGAAAGAAGAGAAATGCAGCCAGACGAGGGATTAGTGAGGGAGGCTGGCACAGAGAACAGGATGAGAAGGAAATAAGGCAAGGCAAGGCTAGGCCAAAGGACATTTCCTTGCTTTATGTTTTCTACCACATTCATCTGGAGACGAGGAGGAACGCCATCAGACCTGATGGATTAGGCCCAATCAAAAACCCCGGCTACTTGAGACACTTAGACTAAGCCTAAAATGCAAAGATCTCTCCATCAGGATGGTTTTTATACTCTACTTCCACAATCTGCTGGCAGTACAAAAGAATAAGCGGCAGATCTACTTAGGCTGAGTCACGGTGCTTTGCTCCTAAGACCATGCATACCATGGGAATATTTCAGCATTTCTGCTCTGGTTTTCAGTGTATTACACCAAAACACCCACCTGATGACATCATTTCAAGAGCAACAGCAGCGATTTGCAGAATTCAGCTTCTTTGGGGAACTGAGAAATTGCTGAGCTGACACCAAGTCCTGCTGTGTCCCTGTCACCCGCAGAGTGCCCGCAGCCTCACCACGGTAGCGGGCATTGTGACAAAGGTTCTATGTCAGCTGGGTGTGGCAGCCGAGCGCCCCCTAGGGGAGGGGGAGCCTGTCAGCCCCGGGCCTGTCACTGCCTGCTGTCCCCCCTGTCAGCAGCAAGGCCTCTAAAAAGTTTCCAAAACATCCCCAGACTTGGGTCCAGCGTGGCCAAAAGTCTCCAAGAGACAAGTCTGAAAGAAGGATATGGAACAAAGGGAGAAAGCGAAGGGAGCAAGCCAAAGGGAGGGAAGAGGAAAATCTAGTGCCGGGCTGCAGGACTGAAATGGAGGAATGGAAAGACAAAAGCCAGGAAGCAGGAGAGTTTGAGAAAAGGAGAGAGGAAAGAAGAGACATGCAGCCAGACGAGGGGATAGTGAGAAAGGCTGGCACAAAGAACAGGATGAGAAGGAAATAAGGCAAGGCAAGGCTAGGCCAAAGGACATTTCCTTGCTTTATGTTTTCTACCACATTCATCTGGAGACGAGGAGGAACGCCATCAGACCTGATGGATTAGGCCCAATCAAAAACCCCGGCTACTTGAGACACTTAGACTAAGCCTAAAATGCAAAGATCTCTCCATAAGGATGGTTTTTACACTCTACTTCCACAATCTGCTGGCAGTACAAAAGAATAAGCGGCAGATCTACTTAGGCTGAGTCACGGTGCTTTGCTCCTAAGACCATGCATACCATGGGAATATTTCAGAATTTCTGCTCTGGTTTTCAGTGTATTACATCAAAACACCCACCTGATGACATCATTTCAAGAGCAACACCAGCGATTTGCAGAATTCAGCTTCTTTGGGGAACTGAGAAATTGCTGAGCTGACACCAAGTCCTGCTGTGTCCCTGTCACCCGCAGAGTGCCTGCAGCCTCACCGCGGTAGCGGGCATTGTGACAAAGGTTCTATGTCAGCTGGGTGTGGCAGCCGAGCGCCCCCTAGGGGAGGGGGAGCCTGTCAGCCCCGGGCCTGTCACTGCCTGCTGTCCCCCCTGTCAGCAGCGAGGCCTCTGAAAAGTTTCCAAAACATCCCCAGACTTGGGTCCAGCGTGGCCAAAAGTCTCCAAGAGACAAGTCGGAAAGAAGGATATGGAACAAAGGGAGAAAGCGAAGGGAGCAAGCCAAAGGGAGGGAAGAGGAAAATCTAGTGCCGGGCTGCAGGACTGAAATGGAAGAATGGAAAGACAAAAGCCAGGAAGCAGGAGAGTTTGAGAAAAGGAGAGAGGAAAGAAGAGACATGCAGCCAGACGAGGGGATAGTGAGAAAGGCTGGCACAGAGAACAGGATGAGAAGGAAATAAGGCAAGGCAAGGCTAGGCCAAAGGACATTTCCTTGCTTTATGTTTTCTACCACATTCATCTGGAGACGAGGAGGAACGCCATCAGACCTGATGGATTAGGCCCAATCAAAAACCCCGGCTACTTGAGACACTTAGACTAAGCCTAAAATGCAAAGATCTCTCCATCAGGATGGTTTTTATACTCTACTTCCACAATCTGCTGGCAGTACAAAAGAATAAGCGGCAGATCTACTTAGGCTGAGTCACGGTGCTTTGCTCCTAAGACCATGCATACCATGGGAATATTTCAGCATTTCTGCTCTGGTTTTCAGTGTATTACACCAAAACACCCACCTGATGACATCATTTCAAGAGCAACACCAGCGATTTGCAGAATTCAGCTTCTTTGGGGAACTGAGAAATTGCTGAGCTGACACCAAGTCCTGCTGTGTCCCTGTCACCCGCAGAGTGCCCGCAGCCTCACCACGGTAGCGGGCATTGTGACAAAGGTTCTATGTCAGCTGGGTGTGGCAGCCGAGCGCCCCCTAGGGGAGGGGGAGCCTGTCAGCCCCGGGCCTGTCACTGCCTGCTGTCCCCCCTGTCAGCAGCGAGGCCTCTGAAAAGTTTCCAAAACATCCCCAGACTTGGGTCCAGCGTGGCCAAAAGTCTCCAAGAGACAAGTCGGAAAGAAGGATATGGAACAAAGGGAGAAAGCGAAGGGAGCAAGCCAAAGGGAGGGAAGAGGAAAATCTAGTGCCGGGCTGCAGGACTGAAATGGAAGAATGGAAAGACAAAAGCCAGGAAGCAGGAGAGTTTGAGAAAAGGAGAGAGGAAAGAAGAGACATGCAGCCAGACGAGGGGTTAGTGAGAGAGGCTGGCACAGAGAACAGGATGAGAAGGAAATAAGGCAAGGCAAGGCTAGGCCAAAGGACATTTCCTTGCTTTATATTTTCTACCACATTCATCTGGAGACGAGGAGGAACGCCATCAGACCTGATGGATTAGGCCCAATCAAAAACCCCGGCTACTTGAGACACTTAGACTAAGCCTAAAATGCAAAGATCTCTGCATCAGGATGGTTTTTATACTCTACTTCCACAATCTGCTGGCAGTACAAAAGAATAAGCGGCAGATCTACTTAGGCTGAGTCACGGTGCTTTGCTCCTAAGACCATGCATACCATGGGAATATTTCAGCATTTCTGCTCTGGTTTTCAGTGTATTACACCAAAACACCCACCTGATGACATCATTTCAAGAGCAACAGCAGCGATTTGCAGAATTCAGCTTCTTTGGGGAACTGAGAAATTGCTGAGCTGACACCAAGTCCTGCTGTGTCCCTGTCACCCGCAGAGTGCCCGCAGCCTCACCACGGTAGCGGGCATTGTGACAAAGGTTCTATGTCAGCTGGGTGTGGCAGCCGAGCGCCCCCTAGGGGAGGGGGAGCCTGTCAGCCCCGGGCCTGTCACTGCCTGCTGTCCCCCCTGTCAGCAGCGAGGCCTCTGAAAAGTTTCCAAAACATCCCCAGACTTGGGTCCAGCGTGGCCAAAAGTCTCCAAGAGACAAGTCGGAAAGAAGGATATGGAACAAAGGGAGAAAGCGAAGGGAGCAAGCCAAAGGGAGGGAAGAGGAAAATCTAGTGCCGGGCTGCAGGACTGAAATGGAAGAATGGAAAGACAAAAGCCAGGAAGCAGGAGAGTTTGAGAAAAGGAGAGAGGAAAGAAGAGACATGCAGCCAGACGAGGGGATAGTGATAAAGGCTGGCACAGAGAACAGGATGAGAAGGAAATAAGGCAAGGCAAGGCTAGGCCAAAGGACATTTCCTTGCTTTATGTTTTCTACCACATTCATCTGGAGACGAGGAGGAACGCCATCAGACCTGATGGATTAGGCCCAATCAAAAACCCCGGCTACTTGAGACACTTAGACTAAGCCTAAAATGCAAAGATCTCTCCATAAGGATGGTTTTTACACTCTACTTCCACAATCTGCTGGCAGTACAAAAGAATAAGCGGCAGATCTACTTAGGCTGAGTCACGGTGCTTTGCTCCTAAGACCATGCATACCATGGGAATATTTCAGCATTTCTGCTCTGGTTTTCAGTGTATTACACCAAAACACCCACCTGATGACATCATTTCAAGAGCAACAGCAGCGATTTGCAGAATTCAGCTTCTTTGGGGAACTGAGAAATTGCTGAGCTGACACCAAGTCCTGCTGTGTCCCTGTCACCCGCAGAGTGCCCGCAGCCTCACCACGGTAGCGGGCATTGTGACAAAGGTTCTATGTCAGCTGGGTGTGGCAGCCGAGCGCCCCCTAGGGGAGGGGGAGCCTGTCAGCCCCGGGCCTGTCACTGCCTGCTGTCCCCCCTGTCAGCAGCGAGGCCTCTGAAAAGTTTCCAAAACATCCCCAGACTTGGGTCCAGCGTGGCCAAAAGTCTCCAAGAGACAAGTCGGAAAGAAGGATATGGAACAAAGGGAGAAAGCGAAGGGAGCAAGCCAAAGGGAGGGAAGAGGAAAATCTAGTGCCGGGCTGCAGGACTGAAATGGAAGAATGGAAAGACAAAAGCCAGGAAGCAGGAGAGTTTGAGAAAAGGAGAGAGGAAAGAAGAGACATGCAGCCAGACGAGGGGTTAGTGAGAGAGGCTGGCACAGAGAACAGGATGAGAAGGAAATAAGGCAAGGCAAGGCTAGGCCAAAGGACATTTCCTTGCTTTATATTTTCTACCACATTCATCTGGAGACGAGGAGGAACGCCATCAGACCTGATGGATTAGGCCCAATCAAAAACCCCGGCTACTTGAGACACTTAGACTAAGCCTAAAATGCAAAGATCTCTGCATCAGGATGGTTTTTATACTCTACTTCCACAATCTGCTGGCAGTACAAAAGAATAAGCGGCAGATCTACTTAGGCTGAGTCACGGTGCTTTGCTCCTAAGACCATGCATACCATGGGAATATTTCAGCATTTCTGCTCTGGTTTTCAGTGTATTACACCAAAACACCCACCTGATGACATCATTTCAAGAGCAACAGCAGCGATTTGCAGAATTCAGCTTCTTTGGGGAACTGAGAAATTGCTGAGCTGACACCAAGTCCTGCTGTGTCCCTGTCACCCGCAGAGTGCCCGCAGCCTCACCACGGTAGCGGGCATTGTGACAAAGGTTCTATGTCAGCTGGGTGTGGCAGCCGAGCGCCCCCTAGGGGAGGGGGAGCCTGTCAGCCCCGGGCCTGTCACTGCCTGCTGTCCCCCCTGTCAGCAGCGAGGCCTCTGAAAAGTTTCCAAAACATCCCCAGACTTGGGTCCAGCGTGGCCAAAAGTCTCCAAGAGACAAGTCGGAAAGAAGGATATGGAACAAAGGGAGAAAGCGAAGGGAGCAAGCCAAAGGGAGGGAAGAGGAAAATCTAGTGCCGGGCTGCAGGACTGAAATGGAAGAATGGAAAGACAAAAGCCAGGAAGCAGGAGAGTTTGAGAAAAGGAGAGAGGAAAGAAGAGAAATGCAGCCAGACGAGGGATTAGTGAGGGAGGCTGGCACAGAGAACAGGATGAGAAGGAAATAAGGCAAGGCAAGGCTAGGCCAAAGCACATTTCCTTGCTTTATATTTTCTACCACATTCATCTGGAGACGAGGAGGAACGCCATCAGACCTGATGGATTAGGCCCAATCAAAAACCCCGGCTACTTGAGACACTTAGACTAAGCCTAAAATGCAAAGATCTCTCCATCAGGATGGTTTTTATACTCTACTTCCACAATCTGCTGGCAGTACAAAAGAATAAGCGGCAGATCTACTTAGGCTGAGTCACGGTGCTTTGCTCCTAAGACCATGCATACCATGGGAATATTTCAGCATTTCTGCTCTGGTTTTCAGTGTATTACACCAAAACACCCACCTGATGACATCATTTCAAGAGCAACAGCAGCGATTTGCAGAATTCAGCTTCTTTGGGGAACTGAGAAATTGCTGAGCTGACACCAAGTCCTGCTGTGTCCCTGTCACCCGCAGAGTGCCCGCAGCCTCACCACGGTAGCGGGCATTGTGACAAAGGTTCTATGTCAGCTGGGTGTGGCAGCCGAGCGCCCCCTAGGGGAGGGGGAGCCTGTCAGCCCCGGGCCTGTCACTGCCTGCTGTCCCCCCTGTCAGCAGCAAGGCCTCTAAAAAGTTTCCAAAACATCCCCAGACTTGGGTCCAGCGTGGCCAAAAGTCTCCAAGAGACAAGTCGGAAAGAAGGATATGGAACAAAGGGAGAAAGCGAAGGGAGCAAGCCAAAGGGAGGGAAGAGGAAAATCTAGTGCCGGGCTGCAGGACTGAAATGGAGGAATGGAAAGACAAAAGCCAGGAAGCAGGAGAGTTTGAGAAAAGGAGAGAGGAAAGAAGAGACATGCAGCCAGACGAGGGGATAGTGAGAGAGGCTGGCACAGAGAACAGGATGAGAAGGAAATAAGGCAAGGCAAGGCTAGGCCAAAGGACATTTCCTTGCTTTATGTTTTCTACCACATTCATCTGGAGACGAGGAGGAACGCCATCAGACCTGATGGATTAGGCCCAATCAAAAACCCCGGCTACTTGAGACACTTAGACTAAGCCTAAAATGCAAAGATCTCTCCATAAGGATGGTTTTTACACTCTACTTCCACAATCTGCTGGCAGTACAAAAGAATAAGCGGCAGATCTACTTAGGCTGAGTCACGGTGCTTTGCTCCTAAGACCATGCATACCATGGGAATATTTCAGCATTTCTGCTCTGGTTTTCAGTGTATTACACCAAAACACCCACCTGATGACATCATTTCAAGAGCAACACCAGCGATTTGCAGAATTCAGCTTCTTTGGGGAACTGAGAAATTGCTGAGCTGACACCAAGTCCTGCTGTGTCCCTGTCACCCGCAGAGTGCCTGCAGCCTCACCGCGGTAGCGGGCATTGTGACAAAGGTTCTATGTCAGCTGGGTGTGGCAGCCGAGCGCCCCCTAGGGGAGGGGGAGCCTGTCAGCCCCGGGCCTGTCACTGCCTGCTGTCCCCCCTGTCAGCAGCGAGGCCTCTGAAAAGTTTCCAAAACATCCCCAGACTTGGGTCCAGCATGGCCAAAAGTCTCCAAGAGACAAGTCGGAAAGAAGGATATGGAACAAAGGGAGAAAGCGAAGGGAGCAAGCCAAAGGGAGGGAAGAGGAAAATCTAGTGCCGGGCTGCAGGACTGAAATGGAGGAATGGAAAGACAAAAGCCAGGAAGCAGGAGAGTTTGAGAAAAGGAGAGAGGAAAGAAGAGACATGCAGCCAGACGAGGGGATAGTGAGAAAGGCTGGCACAGAGAACAGGATGAGAAGGAAATAAGGCAAGGCAAGGCTAGGCCAAAGGACATTTCCTTGCTTTATGTTTTCTACCACATTCATCTGGAGACGAGGAGGAACGCCATCAGACCTGATGGATTAGGCCCAATCAAAAACCCCGGCTACTTGAGACACTTAGACTAAGCCTAAAATGCAAAGATCTCTCCATAAGGATGGTTTTTACACTCTACTTCCACAATCTGCTGGCAGTACAAAAGAATAAGCGGCAGATCTACTTAGGCTGAGTCACGGTGCTTTGCTCCTAAGACCATGCATACCATGGGAATATTTCAGCATTTCTGCTCTGGTTTTCAGTGTATTACACCAAAACACCCACCTGATGACATCATTTCAAGAGCAACACCAGCGATTTGCAGAATTCAGCTTCTTTGGGGAACTGAGCAATTGCTGAGCTGACACCAAGTCCTGCTGTGTCCCTGTCACCCGCAGAGTGCCCGCAGCCTCACCGCGGTAGCGGGCATTGTGACAAAGGTTCTATGTCAGCTGGGTGTGGCAGCCGAGCGCCCCCTAGGGGAGGGGGAGCCTGTCAGCCCCGGGCCTGTCACTGCCTGCTGTCCCCCCTGTCAGCAGCGAGGCCTCTGAAAAGTTTCCAAAACATCCCCAGACTTGGGTCCAGCGTGGCCAAAAGTCTCCAAGAGACAAGTCGGAAAGAAGGATATGGAACAAAGGGAGAAAGCGAAGGGAGCAAGCCAAAGGGAGGGAAGAGGAAAATCTAGTGCCGGGCTGCAGGACTGAAATGGAGGAATGGAAAGACAAAAGCCAGGAAGCAGGAGAGTTTGAGAAAAGGAGAGAGGAAAGAAGAGACATGCAGCCAGACGAGGGGATAGTGAGAGAGGCTGGGACAGAGAACAGGATGAGAAGGAAATAAGGCAAGGCAAGGCTAGGCCAAAGGACATTTCCTTGCTTTATATTTTCTACCACATTCATCTGGAGACGAGGAGGAACGCCATCAGACCTGATGGATTAGGCCCAATCAAAAACCCCGGCTACTTGAGACACTTAGACTAAGCCTAAAATGCAAAGATCTCTCCATAAGGATGGTTTTTATACTCTACTTCCACAATCTGCTGGCAGTACAAAAGAATAAGCGGCAGATCTACTTAGGCTGAGTCACGGTGCTTTGCTCCTAAGACCATGCATACCATGGGAATATTTCAGCATTTCTGCTCTGGTTTTCAGTGTATTACACCAAAACACCCACCTGATGACATCATTTCAAGAGCAACACCAGCGATTTGCAGAATTCAGCTTCTTTGGGGAACTGAGAAATTGCTGAGCTGACACCAAGTCCTGCTGTGTCCCTGTCACCCGCAGAGTGCCCGCAGCCTCACCACGGTAGCGGGCATTGTGACAAAGGTTCTATGTCAGCTGGGTGTGGCAGCCGAGCGCCCCCTAGGGGAGGGGGAGCCTGTCAGCCCCGGGCCTGTCACTGCCTGCTGTCCCCCCTGTCAGCAGCGAGGCCTCTGAAAAGTTTCCAAAACATCCCCAGACTTGGGTCCAGCGTGGCCAAAAGTCTCCAAGAGACAAGTCGGAAAGAAGGATATGGAACAAAGGGAGAAAGCGAAGGGAGCAAGCCAAAGGGAGGGAAGAGGAAAATCTAGTGCCGGGCTGCAGGACTGAAATGGAGGAATGGAAAGACAAAAGCCAGGAAGCAGGAGAGTTTGAGAAAAGGAGAGAGGAAAGAAGAGACATGCAGCCAGACGAGGGGATAGTGAGAAAGGCTGGCACAGAGAACAGGATGAGAAGGAAATAAGGCAAGGCAAGGCTAGGCCAAAGGACATTTCCTTGCTTTATGTTTTCTACCACATTCATCTGGAGACGAGGAGGAACGCCATCAGACCTGATGGATTAGGCCCAATCAAAAACCCCGGCTACTTGAGACACTTAGACTAAGCCTAAAATGCAAAGATCTCTCCATAAGGATGGTTTTTACACTCTACTTCCACAATCTGCTGGCAGTACAAAAGAATAAGCGGCAGATCTACTTAGGCTGAGTCACGGTGCTTTGCTCCTAAGACCATGCATACCATGGGAATATTTCAGCATTTCTGCTCTGGTTTTCAGTGTATTACACCAAAACACCCACCTGATGACATCATTTCAAGAGCAACACCAGCGATTTGCAGAATTCAGCTTCTTTGGGGAACTGAGAAATTGCTGAGCTGACACCAAGTCCTGCTGTGTCCCTGTCACCCGCAGAGTGCCCGCAGCCTCACCACGGTAGCGGGCATTGTGACAAAGGTTCTATGTCAGCTGGGTGTGGCAGCCGAGCGCCCCCTAGGGGAGGGGGAGCCTGTCAGCCCCGGGCCTGTCACTGCCTGCTGTCCCCCCTGTCAGCAGCGAGGCCTCTGAAAAGTTTCCAAAACATCCCCAGACTTGGGTCCAGCGTGGCCAAAAGTCTCCAAGAGACAAGTCGGAAAGAAGGATATGGAACAAAGGGAGAAAGCGAAGGGAGCAAGCCAAAGGGAGGGAAGAGGAAAATCTAGTGCCGGGCTGCAGGACTGAAATGGAAGAATGGAAAGACAAAAGCCAGGAAGCAGGAGAGTTTGAGAAAAGGAGAGAGGAAAGAAGAGACATGCAGCCAGACGAGGGGTTAGTGAGAGAGGCTGGCACAGAGAACAGGATGAGAAGGAAATAAGGCAAGGCAAGGCTAGGCCAAAGGACATTTCCTTGCTTTATATTTTCTACCACATTCATCTGGAGACGAGGAGGAACGCCATCAGACCTGATGGATTAGGCCCAATCAAAAACCCCGGCTACTTGAGACACTTAGACTAAGCCTAAAATGCAAAGATCTCTGCATCAGGATGGTTTTTATACTCTACTTCCACAATCTGCTGGCAGTACAAAAGAATAAGCGGCAGATCTACTTAGGCTGAGTCACGGTGCTTTGCTCCTAAGACCATGCATACCATGGGAATATTTCAGCATTTCTGCTCTGGTTTTCAGTGTATTACACCAAAACACCCACCTGATGACATCATTTCAAGAGCAACAGCAGCGATTTGCAGAATTCAGCTTCTTTGGGGAACTGAGAAATTGCTGAGCTGACACCAAGTCCTGCTGTGTCCCTGTCACCCGCAGAGTGCCCGCAGCCTCACCACGGTAGCGGGCATTGTGACAAAGGTTCTATGTCAGCTGGGTGTGGCAGCCGAGCGCCCCCTAGGGGAGGGGGAGCCTGTCAGCCCCGGGCCTGTCACTGCCTGCTGTCCCCCCTGTCAGCAGCGAGGCCTCTGAAAAGTTTCCAAAACATCCCCAGACTTGGGTCCAGCGTGGCCAAAAGTCTCCAAGAGACAAGTCGGAAGGAAGGATATGGAACAAAGGGAGAAAGCGAAGGGAGCAAGCCAAAGGGAGGGAAGAGGAAAATCTAGTGCCGGGCTGCAGGACTGAAATGGAAGAATGGAAAGACAAAAGCCAGGAAGCAGGAGAGTTTGAGAAAAGGAGAGAGGAAAGAAGAGAAATGCAGCCAGACGAGGGATTAGTGAGGGAGGCTGGCACAGAGAACAGGATGAGAAGGAAATAAGGCAAGGCAAGGCTAGGCCAAAGCACATTTCCTTGCTTTATATTTTCTACCACATTCATCTGGAGACGAGGAGGAACGCCATCAGACCTGATGGATTAGGCCCAATCAAAAACCCCGGCTACTTGAGACACTTAGACTAAGCCTAAAATGCAAAGATCTCTCCATCAGGATGGTTTTTATACTCTACTTCCACAATCTGCTGGCAGTACAAAAGAATAAGCGGCAGATCTACTTAGGCTGAGTCACGGTGCTTTGCTCCTAAGACCATGCATACCATGGGAATATTTCAGCATTTCTGCTCTGGTTTTCAGTGTATTACACCAAAACACCCACCTGATGACATCATTTCAAGAGCAACAGCAGCGATTTGCAGAATTCAGCTTCTTTGGGGAACTGAGAAATTGCTGAGCTGACACCAAGTCCTGCTGTGTCCCTGTCACCCGCAGAGTGCCCGCAGCCTCACCACGGTAGCGGGCATTGTGACAAAGGTTCTATGTCAGCTGGGTGTGGCAGCCGAGCGCCCCCTAGGGGAGGGGGAGCCTGTCAGCCCCGGGCCTGTCACTGCCTGCTGTCCCCCCTGTCAGCAGCAAGGCCTCTAAAAAGTTTCCAAAACATCCCCAGACTTGGGTCCAGCGTGGCCAAAAGTCTCCAAGAGACAAGTCGGAAAGAAGGATATGGAACAAAGGGAGAAAGCGAAGGGAGCAAGCCAAAGGGAGGGAAGAGGAAAATCTAGTGCCGGGCTGCAGGACTGAAATGGAGGAATGGAAAGACAAAAGCCAGGAAGCAGGAGAGTTTGAGAAAAGGAGAGAGGAAAGAAGAGACATGCAGCCAGACGAGGGGATAGTGAGAGAGGCTGGCACAGAGAACAGGATGAGAAGGAAATAAGGCAAGGCAAGGCTAGGCCAAAGGACATTTCCTTGCTTTATGTTTTCTACCACATTCATCTGGAGACGAGGAGGAACGCCATCAGACCTGATGGATTAGGCCCAATCAAAAACCCCGGCTACTTGAGACACTTAGACTAAGCCTAAAATGCAAAGATCTCTCCATAAGGATGGTTTTTACACTCTACTTCCACAATCTGCTGGCAGTATAAAAGAATAAGCGGCAGATCTACTTAGGCTGAGTCACGGTGCTTTGCTCCTAAGACCATGCATACCATGGGAATATTTCAGCATTTCTGCTCTGGTTTTCAGTGTATTACACCAAAACACCCACCTGATGACATCATTTCAAGAGCAACAGCAGCGATTTGCAGAATTCAGCTTCTTTGGGGAACTGAGAAATTGCTGAGCTGACACCAAGTCCTGCTGTGTCCCTGTCACCCGCAGAGTGCCTGCAGCCTCACCGCGGTAGCGGGCATTGTGACAAAGGTTCTATGTCAGCTGGGTGTGGCAGCCGAGCGCCCCCTAGGGGAGGGGGAGCCTGTCAGCCCCGGGCCTGTCACTGCCTGCTGTCCCCCCTGTCAGCAGCGAGGCCTCTGAAAAGTTTCCAAAACATCCCCAGACTTGGGTCCAGCGTGGCCAAAAGTCTCCAAGAGACAAGTCGGAAAGAAGGATATGGAACAAAGGGAGAAAGCGAAGGGAGCAAGCCAAAGGGAGGGAAGAGGAAAATCTAGTGCCGGGCTGCAGGACTGAAATGGAGGAATGGAAAGACAAAAGCCAGGAAGCAGGAGAGTTTGAGAAAAGGAGAGAGGAAAGAAGAGACATGCAGCCAGACGAGGGGATAGTGAGAAAGGCTGGCACAGAGAACAGGATGAGAAGGAAATAAGGCAAGGCAAGGCTAGGCCAAAGGACATTTCCTTGCTTTATGTTTTCTACCACATTCATCTGGAGACGAGGAGGAACGCCATCAGACCTGATGGATTAGGCCCAATCAAAAACCCCGGCTACTTGAGACACTTAGACTAAGCCTAAAATGCAAAGATCTCTCCATAAGGATGGTTTTTACACTCTACTTCCACAATCTGCTGGCAGTACAAAAGAATAAGCGGCAGATCTACTTAGGCTGAGTCACGGTGCTTTGCTCCTAAGACCATGCATACCATGGGAATATTTCAGCATTTCTGCTCTGGTTTTCAGTGTATTACACCAAAACACCCACCTGATGACATCATTTCAAGAGCAACACCAGCGATTTGCAGAATTCAGCTTCTTTGGGGAACTGAGCAATTGCTGAGCTGACACCAAGTCCTGCTGTGTCCCTGTCACCCGCAGAGTGCCCGCAGCCTCACCGCGGTAGCGGGCATTGTGACAAAGGTTCTATGTCAGCTGGGTGTGGCAGCCGAGCGCCCCCTAGGGGAGGGGGAGCCTGTCAGCCCCGGGCCTGTCACTGCCTGCTGTCCCCCCTGTCAGCAGCGAGGCCTCTGAAAAGTTTCCAAAACATCCCCAGACTTGGGTCCAGCGTGGCCAAAAGTCTCCAAGAGACAAGTCGGAAAGAAGGATATGGAACAAAGGGAGAAAGCGAAGGGAGCAAGCCAAAGGGAGGGAAGAGGAAAATCTAGTGCCGGGCTGCAGGACTGAAATGGAGGAATGGAAAGACAAAAGCCAGGAAGCAGGAGAGTTTGAGAAAAGGAGAGAGGAAAGAAGAGACATGCAGCCAGACGAGGGGATAGTGAGAGAGGCTGGCACAGAGAACAGGATGAGAAGGAAATAAGGCAAGGCAAGGCTAGGCCAAAGGACATTTCCTTGCTTTATATTTTCTACCACATTCATCTGGAGACGAGGAGGAACGCCATCAGACCTGATGGATTAGGCCCAATCAAAAACCCCGGCTACTTGAGACACTTAGACTAAGCCTAAAATGCAAAGATCTCTCCATCAGGATGGTTTTTATACTCTACTTCCACAATCTGCTGGCAGTACAAAAGAATAAGCGGCAGATCTACTTAGGCTGAGTCACGGTGCTTTGCTCCTAAGACCATGCATACCATGGGAATATTTCAGCATTTCTGCTCTGGTTTTCAGTGTATTACACCAAAACACCCACCTGATGACATCATTTCAAGAGCAACACCAGCGATTTGCAGAATTCAGCTTCTTTGGGGAACTGAGAAATTGCTGAGCTGACAGCAAGTCCTGCTGTGTCCCTGTCACCCGCAGAGTGCCCGCAGCCTCACCACGGTAGCGGGCATTGTGACAAAGGTTCTATGTCAGCTGGGTGTGGCAGCCGAGCGCCCCCTAGGGGAGGGGGAGCCTGTCAGCCCCGGGCCTGTCACTGCCTGCTGTCCCCCCTGTCAGCAGCGAGGCCTCTGAAAAGTTTCCAAAACATCCCCAGACTTGGGTCCAGCGTGGCCAAAAGTCTCCAAGAGACAAGTCGGAAAGAAGGATATGGAACAAAGGGAGAAAGCGAAGGGAGCAAGCCAAAGGGAGGGAAGAGGAAAATCTAGTGCCGGGCTGCAGGACTGAAATGGAGGAATGGAAAGACAAAAGCCAGGAAGCAGGAGAGTTTGAGAAAAGGAGAGAGGAAAGAAGAGACATGCAGCCAGACGAGGGGATAGTGAGAAAGGCTGGCACAGAGAACAGGATGAGAAGGAAATAAGGCAAGGCAAGGCTAGGCCAAAGGACATTTCCTTGCTTTATGTTTTCTACCACATTCATCTGGAGACGAGGAGGAACGCCATCAGACCTGATGGATTAGGCCCAATCAAAAACCCCGGCTACTTGAGACACTTAGACTAAGCCTAAAATGCAAAGATCTCTCCATAAGGATGGTTTTTACACTCTACTTCCACAATCTGCTGGCAGTACAAAAGAATAAGCGGCAGATCTACTTAGGCTGAGTCACGGTGCTTTGCTCCTAAGACCATGCATACCATGGGAATATTTCAGTATTTCTGCTCTGGTTTTCAGTGTATTACACCAAAACACCCACCTGATGACATCATTTCAAGAGCAACACCAGCGATTTGCAGAATTCAGCTTCTTTGGGGAACTGAGAAATTGCTGAGCTGACACCAAGTCCTGCTGTGTCCCTGTCACCCGCAGAGTGCCTGCAGCCTCACCGCGGTAGCGGGCATTGTGACAAAGGTTCTATGTCAGCTGGGTGTGGCAGCCGAGCGCCCCCTAGGGGAGGGGGAGCCTGTCAGCCCCGGGCCTGTCACTGCCTGCTGTCCCCCCTGTCAGCAGCAAGGCCTCTAAAAAGTTTCCAAAACATCCCCAGACTTGGGTCCAGCGTGGCCAAAAGTCTCCAAGAGACAAGTCGGAAAGAAGGATATGGAACAAAGGGAGAAAGCGAAGGGAGCAAGCCAAAGGGAGGGAAGAGGAAAATCTAGTGCCGGGCTGCAGGACTGAAATGGAGGAATGGAAAGACAAAAGCCAGGAAGCAGGAGAGTTTGAGAAAAGGAGAGAGGAAAGAAGAGACATGCAGCCAGACGAGGGGATAGTGAGAAAGGCTGGCACAGAGAACAGGATGAGAAGGAAATAAGGCAAGGCAAGGCTAGGCCAAAGGACATTTCCTTGCTTTATGTTTTCTACCACATTCATCTGGAGACGAGGAGGAACGCCATCAGACCTGATGGATTAGGCCCAATCAAAAACCCCGGCTACTTGAGACACTTAGACTAAGCCTAAAATGCAAAGATCTCTCCATCAGGATGGTTTTTACACTCTACTTCCACAATCTGCTGGCAGTACAAAAGAATAAGCGGCAGATCTACTTAGGCTGAGTCACGGTGCTTTGCTCCTAAGACCATGCATACCATGGGAATATTTCAGCATTTCTGCTCTGGTTTTCAGTGTATTACACCAAAACACCCACCTGATGACATCATTTCAAGAGCAACACCAGCGATTTGCAGAATTCAGCTTCTTTGGGGAACTGAGAAATTGCTGAGCTGACACCAAGTCCTGCTGTGTCCCTGTCACCCGCAGAGTGCCTGCAGCCTCACCGCGGTAGCGGGCATTGTGACAAAGGTTCTATGTCAGCTGGGTGTGGCAGCCGAGCGCCCCCTAGGGGAGGGGGAGCCTGTCAGCCCCGGGCCTGTCACTGCCTGCTGTCCCCCCTGTCAGCAGCGAGGCCTCTGAAAAGTTTCCAAAACATCCCCAGACTTGGGTCCAGCGTGGCCAAAAGTCTCCAAGAGACAAGTCGGAAAGAAGGATATGGAACAAAGGGAGAAAGCGAAGGGAGCAAGCCAAAGGGAGGGAAGAGGAAAATCTAGTGCCGGGCTGCAGGACTGAAATGGAGGAATGGAAAGACAAAAGCCAGGAAGCAGGAGAGTTTGAGAAAAGGAGAGAGGAAAGAAGAGACATGCAGCCAGACGAGGGGATAGTGAGAAAGGCTGGCACAGAGAACAGGATGAGAAGGAAATAAGGCAAGGCAAGGCTAGGCCAAAGGACATTTCCTTGCTTTATGTTTTCTACCACATTCATCTGGAGACGAGGAGGAACGCCATCAGACCTGATGGATTAGGCCCAATCAAAAACCCCGGCTACTTGAGACACTTAGACTAAGCCTAAAATGCAAAGATCTCTCCATAAGGATGGTTTTTACACTCTACTTCCACAATCTGCTGGCAGTACAAAAGAATAAGCGGCAGATCTACTTAGGCTGAGTCACGGTGCTTTGCTCCTAAGACCATGCATACCATGGGAATATTTCAGCATTTCTGCTCTGGTTTTCAGTGTATTACACCAAAACACCCACCTGATGACATCATTTCAAGAGCAACAGCAGCGATTTGCAGAATTCAGCTTCTTTGGGGAACTGAGAAATTGCTGAGCTGACACCAAGTCCTGCTGTGTCCCTGTCACCCGCAGAGTGCCCGCAGCCTCACCGCGGTAGCGGGCATTGTGACAAAGGTTCTATGTCAGCTGGGTGCGGCAGCCGAGCGCCCCCTAGGGGAGGGGGAGCCTGTCAGCCCCGGGCCTGTCACTGCCTGCTGTCCCCCCTGTCAGCAGCGAGGCCTCTGAAAAGTTTCCAAAACATCCCCAGACTTGGGTCCAGCGTGGCCAAAAGTCTCCAAGAGACAAGTCGGAAAGAAGGATATGGAACAAAGGGAGAAAGCGAAGGGAGCAAGCCAAAGGGAAGGAAGAGGAAAATCTAGTGCCGGGCTGCAGGACTGAAATGGAAGAATGGAAAGACAAAAGCCAGGAAGCAGGAGAGTTTGAGAAAAGGAGAGAGGAAAGAAGAGAAATGCAGCCAGACGAGGGGATAGTGAGAGAGGCTGGGACAGATAACAGGATGAGAAGGAAATAAGGCAAGGCAAGGCTAGGCCAAAGGACATTTCCTTGCTTTATATTTTCTACCACATTCATCTGGAGACGAGGAGGAACGCCATCAGACCTGATGGATTAGGCCCAATCAAAAACCCCGGCTACTTGAGACACTTAGACTAAGCCTAAAATGCAAAGATCTCTCCATCAGGATGGTTTTTATACTCTACTTCCACAATCTGCTGGCAGTACAAAAGAATAAGAGGCAGATCTACTTAGGCTGAGTCACGGTGCTTTGCTCCTAAGACCATGCATACCATGGGAATATTTCAGCATTTCTGCTCTGGTTTTCAGTGTATTACACCAAAACACCCACCTGATGACATCATTTCAAGAGCAACACCAGCGATTTGCAGAATTCAGCTTCTTTGGGGAACTGAGAAATTGCTGAGCTGACAGCAAGTCCTGCTGTGTCCCTGTCACCCGCAGAGTGCCCGCAGCCTCACCACGGTAGCGGGCATTGTGACAAAGGTTCTATGTCAGCTGGGTGTGGCAGCCGAGCGCCCCCTAGGGGAGGGGGAGCCTGTCAGCCCCGGGCCTGTCACTGCCTGCTGTCCCCCCTGTCAGCAGCGAGGCCTCTGAAAAGTTTCCAAAACATCCCCAGACTTGGGTCCAGCGTGGCCAAAAGTCTCCAAGAGACAAGTCGGAAAGAAGGATATGGAACAAAGGGAGAAAGCGAAGGGAGCAAGCCAAAGGGAGGGAAGAGGAAAATCTAGTGCCGGGCTGCAGGACTGAAATGGAGGAATGGAAAGACAAAAGCCAGGAAGCAGGAGAGTTTGAGAAAAGGAGAGAGGAAAGAAGAGACATGCAGCCAGACGAGGGGATAGTGAGAAAGGCTGGCACAGAGAACAGGATGAGAAGGAAATAAGGCAAGGCAAGGCTAGGCCAAAGGACATTTCCTTGCTTTATGTTTTCTACCACATTCATCTGGAGACGAGGAGGAACGCCATCAGACCTGATGGATTAGGCCCAATCAAAAACCCCGGCTACTTGAGACACTTAGACTAAGCCTAAAATGCAAAGATCTCTCCATAAGGATGGTTTTTACACTCTACTTCCACAATCTGCTGGCAGTACAAAAGAATAAGCGGCAGATCTACTTAGGCTGAGTCACGGTGCTTTGCTCCTAAGACCATGCATACCATGGGAATATTTCAGCATTTCTGCTCTGGTTTTCAGTGTATTACACCAAAACACCCACCTGATGACATCATTTCAAGAGCAACAGCAGCGATTTGCAGAATTCAGCTTCTTTGGGGAACTGAGAAATTGCTGAGCTGACACCAAGTCCTGCTGTGTCCCTGTCACCCGCAGAGTGCCTGCAGCCTCACCGCGGTAGCGGGCATTGTGACAAAGGTTCTATGTCAGCTGGGTGTGGCAGCCGAGCGCCCCCTAGGGGAGGGGGAGCCTGTCAGCCCCGGGCCTGTCACTGCCTGCTGTCCCCCCTGTCAGCAGCGAGGCCTCTGAAAAGTTTCCAAAACATCCCCAGACTTGGGTCCAGCGTGGCCAAAAGTCTCCAAGAGACAAGTCGGAAAGAAGGATATGGAACAAAGGGAGAAAGCGAAGGGAGCAAGCCAAAGGGAGGGAAGAGGAAAATCTAGTGCCGGGCTGCAGGACTGAAATGGAGGAATGGAAAGACAAAAGCCAGGAAGCAGGAGAGTTTGAGAAAAGGAGAGAGGAAAGAAGAGACATGCAGCCAGACGAGGGGATAGTGAGAAAGGCTGGCACAGAGAACAGGATGAGAAGGAAATAAGGCAAGGCAAGGCTAGGCCAAAGGACATTTCCTTGCTTTATGTTTTCTACCACATTCATCTGGAGACGAGGAGGAACGCCATCAGACCTGATGGATTAGGCCCAATCAAAAACCCCGGCTACTTGAGACACTTAGACTAAGCCTAAAATGCAAAGATCTCTCCATCAGGATGGTTTTTACACTCTACTTCCACAATCTGCTGGCAGTACAAAAGAATAAGCGGCAGATCTACTTAGGCTGAGTCACGGTGCTTTGCTCCTAAGACCATGCATACCATGGGAATATTTCAGCATTTCTGCTCTGGTTTTCAGTGTATTACACCAAAACACCCACCTGATGACATCATTTCAAGAGCAACACCAGCGATTTGCAGAATTCAGCTTCTTTGGGGAACTGAGAAATTGCTGAGCTGACACCAAGTCCTGCTGTGTCCCTGTCACCCGCAGAGTGCCTGCAGCCTCACCGCGGTAGCGGGCATTGTGACAAAGGTTCTATGTCAGCTGGGTGTGGCAGCCGAGCGCCCCCTAGGGGAGGGGGAGCCTGTCAGCCCCGGGCCTGTCACTGCCTGCTGTCCCCCCTGTCAGCAGCGAGGCCTCTGAAAAGTTTCCAAAACATCCCCAGACTTGGGTCCAGCGTGGCCAAAAGTCTCCAAGAGACAAGTCGGAAAGAAGGATATGGAACAAAGGGAGAAAGCGAAGGGAGCAAGCCAAAGGGAGGGAAGAGGAAAATCTAGTGCCGGGCTGCAGGACTGAAATGGAGGAATGGAAAGACAAAAGCCAGGAAGCAGGAGAGTTTGAGAAAAGGAGAGAGGAAAGAAGAGACATGCAGCCAGACGAGGGGATAGTGAGAAAGGCTGGCACAGAGAACAGGATGAGAAGGAAATAAGGCAAGGCAAGGCTAGGCCAAAGGACATTTCCTTGCTTTATGTTTTCTACCACATTCATCTGGAGACGAGGAGGAACGCCATCAGACCTGATGGATTAGGCCCAATCAAAAACCCCGGCTACTTGAGACACTTAGACTAAGCCTAAAATGCAAAGATCTCTCCATAAGGATGGTTTTTACACTCTACTTCCACAATCTGCTGGCAGTACAAAAGAATAAGCGGCAGATCTACTTAGGCTGAGTCACGGTGCTTTGCTCCTAAGACCATGCATACCATGGGAATATTTCAGCATTTCTGCTCTGGTTTTCAGTGTATTACACCAAAACACCCACCTGATGACATCATTTCAAGAGCAACAGCAGCGATTTGCAGAATTCAGCTTCTTTGGGGAACTGAGAAATTGCTGAGCTGACACCAAGTCCTGCTGTGTCCCTGTCACCCGCAGAGTGCCCGCAGCCTCACCGCGGTAGCGGGCATTGTGACAAAGGTTCTATGTCAGCTGGGTGTGGCAGCCGAGCGCCCCCTAGGGGAGGGGGAGCCTGTCAGCCCCGGGCCTGTCACTGCCTGCTGTCCCCCCTGTCAGCAGCGAGGCCTCTGAAAAGTTTCCAAAACATCCCCAGACTTGGGTCCAGCGTGGCCAAAAGTCTCCAAGAGACAAGTCGGAAAGAAGGATATGGAACAAAGGGAGAAAGCGAAGGGAGCAAGCCAAAGGGAAGGAAGAGGAAAATCTAGTGCCGGGCTGCAGGACTGAAATGGAAGAATGGAAAGACAAAAGCCAGGAAGCAGGAGAGTTTGAGAAAAGGAGAGAGGAAAGAAGAGAAATGCAGCCAGACGAGGGGATAGTGAGAGAGGCTGGGACAGATAACAGGATGAGAAGGAAATAAGGCAAGGCAAGGCTAGGCCAAAGGACATTTCCTTGCTTTATATTTTCTACCACATTCATCTGGAGACGAGGAGGAACGCCATCAGACCTGATGGATTAGGCCCAATCAAAAACCCCGGCTACTTGAGACACTTAGACTAAGCCTAAAATGCAAAGATCTCTCCATCAGGATGGTTTTTATACTCTACTTCCACAATCTGCTGGCAGTACAAAAGAATAAGAGGCAGATCTACTTAGGCTGAGTCACGGTGCTTTGCTCCTAAGACCATGCATACCATGGGAATATTTCAGCATTTCTGCTCTGGTTTTCAGTGTATTACACCAAAACACCCACCTGATGACATCATTTCAAGAGCAACACCAGCGATTTGCAGAATTCAGCTTCTTTGGGGAACTGAGAAATTGCTGAGCTGACACCAAGTCCTGCTGTGTCCCTGTCACCCGCAGAGTGCCCGCAGCCTCACCACGGTAGCGGGCATTGTGACAAAGGTTCTATGTCAGCTGGGTGTGGCAGCCGAGCGCCCCCTAGGGGAGGGGGAGCCTGTCAGCCCCGGGCCTGTCACTGCCTGCTGTCCCCCGTGTCACCAGCGAGGCCTCTGAAAGTTTCCAAAACATCCCCAGACTTGGGTCCAGCGTGGCCAAAAGTCTCCAAGAGACAAGTCAAAAAGAAGGATATGGAACAAAGGGAGAAAGCGAAGGGAGCAAGCCAAAGGGAGGGAAGAGGAAAATCTAGTGCCGGGCTGCAGGACTGAAATGGAGGAATGGAAAGACAAAAGCCAGGAAGCAGGAGAGTTGGAGAAAAGGAGAGAGGAAAGAAGAGACATGCAGCCAGACGAGGGGTTATTGAGAGAGGCTGGCACAGAGAACAGGATGAGAAGGAAATAAGGCAAGGCAAGGCTAGGCCAAAGGACATTTCCTTGCTTTATGTTTTCTACCACATTCATCTGGAGACGAGGAGGAACGCCATCAGACCTGATGGATTAGGCCCAATCAAAAACCCCGGCTACTTGAGACACTTAGACTAAGCCTAAAATGCAAAGATCTCTCCATAAGGATGGTTTTTACACTCTACTTCCACAATCTGCTGGCAGTACAAAAGAATAAGCGGCAGATCTACTTAGGCTGAGTCACGGTGCTTTGCTCCTAAGACCATGCATACCATGGGAATATTTCAGCATTTCTGCTCTGGTTTTCAGTGTATTACACCAAAACACCCACCTGATGACATCATTTCAAGAGCAACAGCAGCGATTTGCAGAATTCAGCTTCTTTGGGGAACTGAGAAATTGCTGAGCTGACACCAAGTCCTGCTGTGTCCCTGTCACCCGCAGAGTGCCTGCAGCCTCACCGCGGTAGCGGGCATTGTGACAAAGGTTCTATGTCAGCTGGGTGTGGCAGCCGAGCGCCCCCTAGGGGAGGGGGAGCCTGTCAGCCCCGGGCCTGTCACTGCCTGCTGTCCCCCCTGTCAGCAGCGAGGCCTCTGAAAAGTTTCCAAAACATCCCCAGACTTGGGTCCAGCGTGGCCAAAAGTCTCCAAGAGACAAGTCGGAAAGAAGGATATGGAACAAAGGGAGAAAGCGAAGGGAGCAAGCCAAAGGGAGGGAAGAGGAAAATCTAGTGCCGGGCTGCAGGACTGAAATGGAGGAATGGAAAGACAAAAGCCAGGAAGCAGGAGAGTTTGAGAAAAGGAGAGAGGAAAGAAGAGACATGCAGCCAGACGAGGGGATAGTGAGAAAGGCTGGCACAGAGAACAGGATGAGAAGGAAATAAGGCAAGGCAAGGCTAGGCCAAAGGACATTTCCTTGCTTTATGTTTTCTACCACATTCATCTGGAGACGAGGAGGAACGCCATCAGACCTGATGGATTAGGCCCAATCAAAAACCCCGGCTACTTGAGACACTTAGACTAAGCCTAAAATGCAAAGATCTCTCCATAAGGATGGTTTTTACACTCTACTTCCACAATCTGCTGGCAGTACAAAAGAATAAGCGGCAGATCTACTTAGGCTGAGTCACGGTGCTTTGCTCCTAAGACCATGCATACCATGGGAATATTTCAGCATTTCTGCTCTGGTTTTCAGTGTATTACACCAAAACACCCACCTGATGACATCATTTCAAGAGCAACAGCAGCGATTTGCAGAATTCAGCTTCTTTGGGGAACTGAGAAATTGCTGAGCTGACACCAAGTCCTGCTGTGTCCCTGTCACCCGCAGAGTGCCCGCAGCCTCACCGCGGTAGCGGGCATTGTGACAAAGGTTCTATGTCAGCTGGGTGTGGCAGCCGAGCGCCCCCTAGGGGAGGGGGAGCCTGTCAGCCCCGGGCCTGTCACTGCCTGCTGTCCCCCCTGTCAGCAGCGAGGCCTCTGAAAAGTTTCCAAAACATCCCCAGACTTGGGTCCAGCGTGGCCAAAAGTCTCCAAGAGACAAGTCGGAAAGAAGGATATGGAACAAAGGGAGAAAGCGAAGGGAGCAAGCCAAAGGGAAGGAAGAGGAAAATCTAGTGCCGGGCTGCAGGACTGAAATGGAAGAATGGAAAGACAAAAGCCAGGAAGCAGGAGAGTTTGAGAAAAGGAGAGAGGAAAGAAGAGAAATGCAGCCAGACGAGGGGATAGTGAGAGAGGCTGGGACAGATAACAGGATGAGAAGGAAATAAGGCAAGGCAAGGCTAGGCCAAAGGACATTTCCTTGCTTTATATTTTCTACCACATTCATCTGGAGACGAGGAGGAACGCCATCAGACCTGATGGATTAGGCCCAATCAAAAACCCCGGCTACTTGAGACACTTAGACTAAGCCTAAAATGCAAAGATCTCTCCATCAGGATGGTTTTTATACTCTACTTCCACAATCTGCTGGCAGTACAAAAGAATAAGAGGCAGATCTACTTAGGCTGAGTCACGGTGCTTTGCTCCTAAGACCATGCATACCATGGGAATATTTCAGCATTTCTGCTCTGGTTTTCAGTGTATTACACCAAAACACCCACCTGATGACATCATTTCAAGAGCAACACCAGCGATTTGCAGAATTCAGCTTCTTTGGGGAACTGAGAAATTGCTGAGCTGACACCAAGTCCTGCTGTGTCCCTGTCACCCGCAGAGTGCCCGCAGCCTCACCACGGTAGCGGGCATTGTGACAAAGGTTCTATGTCAGCTGGGTGTGGCAGCCGAGCGCCCCCTAGGGGAGGGGGAGCCTGTCAGCCCCGGGCCTGTCACTGCCTGCTGTCCCCCGTGTCACCAGCGAGGCCTCTGAAAGTTTCCAAAACATCCCCAGACTTGGGTCCAGCGTGGCCAAAAGTCTCCAAGAGACAAGTCAAAAAGAAGGATATGGAACAAAGGGAGAAAGCGAAGGGAGCAAGCCAAAGGGAGGGAAGAGGAAAATCTAGTGCCGGGCTGCAGGACTGAAATGGAGGAATGGAAAGACAAAAGCCAGGAAGCAGGAGAGTTGGAGAAAAGGAGAGAGGAAAGAAGAGACATGCAGCCAGACGAGGGGTTATTGAGAGAGGCTGGCACAGAGAACAGGATGAGAAGGAAATAAGGCAAGGCAAGGCTAGGCCAAAGGACATTTCCTTGCTTTATGTTTTCTACCACATTCATCTGGAGACGAGGAGGAACGCCATCAGACCTGATGGATTAGGCCCAATCAAAAACCCCGGCTACTTGAGACACTTAGACTAAGCCTAAAATGCAAAGATCTCTCCATAAGGATGGTTTTTACACTCTACTTCCACAATCTGCTGGCAGTACAAAAGAATAAGCGGCAGATCTACTTAGGCTGAGTCACGGTGCTTTGCTCCTAAGACCATGCATACCATGGGAATATTTCAGCATTTCTGCTCTGGTTTTCAGTGTATTACACCAAAACACCCACCTGATGACATCATTTCAAGAGCAACACCAGCGATTTGCAGAATTCAGCTTCTTTGGGGAACTGAGAAATTGCTGAGCTGACACCAAGTCCTGCTGTGTCCCTGTCACCCGCAGAGTGCCTGCAGCCTCACCGCGGTAGCGGGCATTGTGACAAAGGTTCTATGTCAACTGGGTGTGGCAGCCGAGCGCCCCCTAGGGGAGGGGGAGCCTGTCAGCCCCGGGCCTGTCACTGCCTGCTGTCCCCCCTGTCAGCAGCGAGGCCTCTGAAAAGTTTCCAAAACATCCCCAGACTTGGGTCCAGCGTGGCCAAAAGTCTCCAAGAGACAAGTCGGAAAGAAGGATATGGAACAAAGGGAGAAAGCGAAGGGAGCAAGCCAAAGGGAGGGAAGAGGAAAATCTAGTGCCGGGCTGCAGGACTGAAATGGAGGAATGGAAAGACAAAAGCCAGGAAGCAGGAGAGTTTGAGAAAAGGAGAGAGGAAAGAAGAGACATGCAGCCAGATGAGGGGATAGTGAGAAAGGCTGGCACAGAGAACAGGATGAGAAGGAAATAAGGCAAGGCAAGGCTAGGCCAAAGGACATTTCCTTGCTTTATGTTTTCTACCACATTCATCTGGAGACGAGGAGGAACGCCATCAGACCTGATGGATTAGGCCCAATCAAAAACCCCGGCTACTTGAGACACTTAGACTAAGCCTAAAATGCAAAGATCTCTCCATAAGGATGGTTTTTACACTCTACTTCCACAATCTGCTGGCAGTACAAAAGAATAAGCGGCAGATCTACTTAGGCTGAGTCACGGTGCTTTGCTCCTAAGACCATGCATACCATGGGAATATTTCAGCATTTCTGCTCTGGTTTTCAGTGTATTACACCAAAACACCCACCTGATGACATCATTTCAAGAGCAACAGCAGCGATTTGCAGAATTCAGCTTCTTTGGGGAACTGAGAAATTGCTGAGCTGACACCAAGTCCTGCTGTGTCCCTGTCACCCGCAGAGTGCCCGCAGCCTCACCGCGGTAGCGGGCATTGTGACAAAGGTTCTATGTCAGCTGGGTGTGGCAGCCGAGCGCCCCCTAGGGGAGGGGGAGCCTGTCAGCCCCGGGCCTGTCACTGCCTGCTGTCCCCCCTGTCAGCAGCGAGGCCTCTGAAAAGTTTCCAAAACATCCCCAGACTTGGGTCCAGCGTGGCCAAAAGTCTCCAAGAGACAAGTCGGAAAGAAGGATATGGAACAAAGGGAGAAAGCGAAGGGAGCAAGCCAAAGGGAAGGAAGAGGAAAATCTAGTGCCGGGCTGCAGGACTGAAATGGAAGAATGGAAAGACAAAAGCCAGGAAGCAGGAGAGTTTGAGAAAAGGAGAGAGGAAAGAAGAGAAATGCAGCCAGACGAGGGGATAGTGAGAGAGGCTGGGACAGATAACAGGATGAGAAGGAAATAAGGCAAGGCAAGGCTAGGCCAAAGGACATTTCCTTGCTTTATATTTTCTACCACATTCATCTGGAGACGAGGAGGAACGCCATCAGACCTGATGGATTAGGCCCAATCAAAAACCCCGGCTACTTGAGACACTTAGACTAAGCCTAAAATGCAAAGATCTCTCCATCAGGATGGTTTTTATACTCTACTTCCACAATCTGCTGGCAGTACAAAAGAATAAGAGGCAGATCTACTTAGGCTGAGTCACGGTGCTTTGCTCCTAAGACCATGCATACCATGGGAATATTTCAGCATTTCTGCTCTGGTTTTCAGTGTATTACACCAAAACACCCACCTGATGACATCATTTCAAGAGCAACACCAGCGATTTGCAGAATTCAGCTTCTTTGGGGAACTGAGAAATTGCTGAGCTGACACCAAGTCCTGCTGTGTCCCTGTCACCCGCAGAGTGCCCGCAGCCTCACCACGGTAGCGGGCATTGTGACAAAGGTTCTATGTCAGCTGGGTGTGGCAGCCGAGCGCCCCCTAGGGGAGGGGGAGCCTGTCAGCCCCGGGCCTGTCACTGCCTGCTGTCCCCCGTGTCACCAGCGAGGCCTCTGAAAGTTTCCAAAACATCCCCAGACTTGGGTCCAGCGTGGCCAAAAGTCTCCAAGAGACAAGTCAAAAAGAAGGATATGGAACAAAGGGAGAAAGCGAAGGGAGCAAGCCAAAGGGAGGGAAGAGGAAAATCTAGTGCCGGGCTGCAGGACTGAAATGGAGGAATGGAAAGACAAAAGCCAGGAAGCAGGAGAGTTGGAGAAAAGGAGAGAGGAAAGAAGAGACATGCAGCCAGACGAGGGGTTATTGAGAGAGGCTGGCACAGAGAACAGGATGAGAAGGAAATAAGGCAAGGCAAGGCTAGGCCAAAGGACATTTCCTTGCTTTATGTTTTCTACCACATTCATCTGGAGACGAGGAGGAACGCCATCAGACCTGATGGATTAGGCCCAATCAAAAACCCCGGCTACTTGAGACACCTAGACTAAGCCTAAAATGCAAAGATCTCTCCATAAGGATGGTTTTTATACTCTACTTCCACAATCTGCTGGCAGTACAAAAGAATAAGCGGCAGATCTACTTAGGCTGAGTCACGGTGCTTTGCTCCTAAGACCATGCATACCATGGGAATATTTCAGCATTTCTGCTCTGGTTTTCAGTGTATTACACCAAAACACCCACCTGATGACATCATTTCAAGAGCAACAGCAGCGATTTGCAGAATTCAGCTTCTTTGGGGAACTGAGAAATTGCTGAGCTGACACCAAGTCCTGCTGTGTCCCTGTCACCCGCAGAGTGCGCGCATCCTCACCACGGTAGCGGGCATTGTGACAAAGGTTCTATGTCAGCTGGGTGTGGCAGCCGAGCGCCCCCTAGGGGAGGGGGAGCCTGTCAGCCCCGGGCCTGTCACTGCCTGCTGTCCCCCCTGTCAGCAGCGAGGCCTCTGAAAAGTTTCCAAAACATCCCCAGACTTGGGTCCAGCATGGCCAAAAGTCTCCAAGAGACAAGTCGGAAAGAAGGATATGGAACAAAGGGAGAAAGCGAAGGGAGCAAGCCAAAGGGAGGGAAGAGGAAAATCTAGTGCCGGGCTGCAGGACTGAAATGGAGGAATGGAAAGACAAAAGCCAGGAAGCAGGAGAGTTTGAGAAAAGGAGAGAGGAAAGAAGAGACATGCAGCCAGACGAGGGGATAGTGAGAAAGGCTGGCACAGAGAACAGGATGAGAAGGAAATAAGGCAAGGCAAGGCTAGGCCAAAGGACATTTCCTTGCTTTATGTTTTCTACCACATTCATCTGGAGACGAGGAGGAACGCCATCAGACCTGATGGATTAGGCCCAATCAAAAACCCCGGCTACTTGAGACACTTAGACTAAGCCTAAAATGCAAAGATCTCTCCATCAGGATGGTTTTTATACTCTACTTCCACAATCTGCTGGCAGTACAAAAGAATAAGCGGCAGATCTACTTAGGCTGAGTCACGGTGCTTTGCTCCTAAGACCATGCATACCATGGGAATATTTCAGCATTTCTGCTCTGGTTTTCAGTGTATTACACCAAAACACCCACCTGATGACATCATTTCAAGAGCAACAGCAGCGATTTGCAGAATTCAGCTTCTTTGGGGAACTGAGAAATTGCTGAGCTGACACCAAGTCCTGCTGTGTCCCTGTCACCCGCAGAGTGCCCGCAGCCTCACCACGGTAGCGGGCATTGTGACAAAGGTTCTATGTCAGCTGGGTGTGGCAGCCGAGCGCCCCCTAGGGGAGGGGGAGCCTGTCAGCCCCGGGCCTGTCACTGCCTGCTGTCCCCCCTGTCAGCAGCGAGGCCTCTGAAAAGTTTCCAAAACATCCCCAGACTTGGGTCCAGCGTGGCCAAAAGTCTCCAAGAGACAAGTCGGAAAGAAGGATATGGAACAAAGGGAGAAAGCGAAGGGAGCAAGCCAAAGGGAGGGAAGAGGAAAATCTAGTGCCGGGCTGCAGGACTGAAATGGAGGAATGGAAAGACAAAAGCCAGGAAGCAGGAGAGTTTGAGAAAAGGAGAGAGGAAAGAAGAGACATGCAGCCAGACGAGGGGATAGTGAGAAAGGCTGGCACAGAGAACAGGATGAGAAGGAAATAAGGCAAGGCAAGGCTAGGCCAAAGGACATTTCCTTGCTTTATGTTTTCTACCACATTCATCTGGAGACGAGGAGGAACGCCATCAGACCTGATGGATTAGGCCCAATCAAAAACCCCGGCTACTTGAGACACTTAGACTAAGCCTAAAATGCAAAGATCTCTCCATAAGGATGGTTTTTACACTCTACTTCCACAATCTGCTGGCAGTACAAAAGAATAAGCGGCAGATCTACTTAGGCTGAGTCACGGTGCTTTGCTCCTAAGACCATGCATACCATGGGAATATTTCAGCATTTCTGCTCTGGTTTTCAGTGTATTACACCAAAACACCCACCTGATGACATCATTTCAAGAGCAACAGCAGCGATTTGCAGAATTCAGCTTCTTTGGGGAACTGAGAAATTGCTGAGCTGACACCAAGTCCTGCTGTGTCCCTGTCACCCGCAGAGTGCCCGCAGCCTCACCGCGGTAGCGGGCATTGTGACAAAGGTTCTATGTCAGCTGGGTGTGGCAGCCGAGCGCCCCCTAGGGGAGGGGGAGCCTGTCAGCCCCGGGCCTGTCACTGCCTGCTGTCCCCCCTGTCAGCAGCGAGGCCTCTGAAAAGTTTCCAAAACATCCCCAGACTTGGGTCCAGCGTGGCCAAAAGTCTCCAAGAGACAAGTCGGAAAGAAGGATATGGAACAAAGGGAGAAAGCGAAGGGAGCAAGCCAAAGGGAAGGAAGAGGAAAATCTAGTGCCGGGCTGCAGGACTGAAATGGAAGAATGGAAAGACAAAAGCCAGGAAGCAGGAGAGTTTGAGAAAAGGAGAGAGGAAAGAAGAGAAATGCAGCCAGACGAGGGGATAGTGAGAGAGGCTGGGACAGATAACAGGATGAGAAGGAAATAAGGCAAGGCAAGGCTAGGCCAAAGGACATTTCCTTGCTTTATGTTTTCTACCACATTCATCTGGAGACGAGGAGGAACGCCATCAGACCTGATGGATTAGGCCCAATCAAAAACCCCGGCTACTTGAGACACCTAGACTAAGCCTAAAATGCAAAGATCTCTCCATCAGGATGGTTTTTATACTCTACTTCCACAATCTGCTGGCAGTACAAAAGAATAAGCGGCAGATCTACTTAGGCTGAGTCACGGTGCTTTGCTCCTAAGACCATGCATACCATGGGAATATTTCAGCATTTCTGCTCTGGTTTTCAGTGTATTACACCAAAACACCCACCTGATGACATCATTTCAAGAGCAACAGCAGCGATTTGCAGAATTCAGCTTCTTTGGGGAACTGAGAAATTGCTGAGCTGACACCAAGTCCTGCTGTGTCCCTGTCACCCGCAGAGTGCGCGCATCCTCACCACGGTAGCGGGCATTGTGACAAAGGTTCTATGTCAGCTGGGTGTGGCAGCCGAGCGCCCCCTAGGGGAGGGGGAGCCTGTCAGCCCCGGGCCTGTCACTGCCTGCTGTCCCCCCTGTCAGCAGCGAGGCCTCTGAAAAGTTTCCAAAACATCCCCAGACTTGGGTCCAGCATGGCCAAAAGTCTCCAAGAGACAAGTCGGAAAGAAGGATATGGAACAAAGGGAGAAAGCGAAGGGAGCAAGCCAAAGGGAGGGAAGAGGAAAATCTAGTGCCGGGCTGCAGGACTGAAATGGAGGAATGGAAAGACAAAAGCCAGGAAGCAGGAGAGTTTGAGAAAAGGAGAGAGGAAAGAAGAGACATGCAGCCAGACGAGGGGATAGTGAGAAAGGCTGGCACAGAGAACAGGATGAGAAGGAAATAAGGCAAGGCAAGGCTAGGCCAAAGGACATTTCCTTGCTTTATGTTTTCTACCACATTCATCTGGAGACGAGGAGGAACGCCATCAGACCTGATGGATTAGGCCCAATCAAAAACCCCGGCTACTTGAGACACCTAGACTAAGCCTAAAATGCAAAGATCTCTCCATCAGGATGGTTTTTATACTCTACTTCCACAATCTGCTGGCAGTACAAAAGAATAAGCGGCAGATCTACTTAGGCTGAGTCACGGTGCTTTGCTCCTAAGACCATGCATACCATGGGAATATTTCAGCATTTCTGCTCTGGTTTTCAGTGTATTACACCAAAACACCCACCTGATGACATCATTTCAAGAGCAACAGCAGCAATTTGCAGAATTCAGCTTCTTTGGGGAACTGAGAAATTGCTGAGCTGACACCAAGTCCTGCTGTGTCCCTGTCACCCGCAGAGTGCCCGCAGCCTCACCACGGTAGCGGGCATTGTGACAAAGGTTCTATGTCAGCTGGGTGTGGCAGCCGAGCGCCCCCTAGGGGAGGGGGAGCCTGTCAGCCCCGGGCCTGTCACTGCCTGCTGTCCCCCCTGTCAGCAGCGAGGCCTCTGAAAAGTTTCCAAAACATCCCCAGACTTGGGTCCAGCATGGCCAAAAGTCTCCAAGAGACAAGTCGGAAAGAAGGATATGGAACAAAGGGAGAAAGCGAAGGGAGCAAGCCAAAGGGAGGGAAGAGGAAAATCTAGTGCCGGGCTGCAGGACTGAAATGGAGGAATGGAAAGACAAAAGCCAGGAAGCAGGAGAGTTTGAGAAAAGGAGAGAGGAAAGAAGAGACATGCAGCCAGACGAGGGGATAGTGAGAAAGGCTGGCACAGAGAACAGGATGAGAAGGAAATAAGGCAAGGCAAGGCTAGGCCAAAGGACATTTCCTTGCTTTATGTTTTCTACCACATTCATCTGGAGACGAGGAGGAACGCCATCAGACCTGATGGATTAGGCCCAATCAAAAACCCCGGCTACTTGAGACACTTAGACTAAGCCTAAAATGCAAAGATCTCTCCATCAGGATGGTTTTTATACTCTACTTCCACAATCTGCTGGCAGTACAAAAGAATAAGCGGCAGATCTACTTAGGCTGAGTCACGGTGCTTTGCTCCTAAGACCATGCATACCATGGGAATATTTCAGCATTTCTGCTCTGGTTTTCAGTGTATTACACCAAAACACCCACCTGATGACATCATTTCAAGAGCAACAGCAGCGATTTGCAGAATTCAGCTTCTTTGGGGAACTGAGAAATTGCTGAGCTGACACCAAGTCCTGCTGTGTCCCTGTCACCCGCAGAGTGCCCGCAGCCTCACCACGGTAGCGGGCATTGTGACAAAGGTTCTATGTCAGCTGGGTGTGGCAGCCGAGCGCCCGCTAGGGGAGGGGGAGCCTGTCAGCCCCGGGCCTGTCACTGCCTGCTGTCCCCCCTGTCAGCAGCGAGGCCTCTGAAAAGTTTCCAAAACATCCCCAGACTTGGGTCCAGCGTGGCCAAAAGTCTCCAAGAGACAAGGCGGAAAGAAGGATATGGAACAAAGGGAGAAAGCGAAGGGAGCAAGCCAAAGGGAGGGAAGAGGAAAATCTAGTGCCGGGCTGCAGGACTGAAATGGAGGAATGGAAAGACAAAAGCCAGGAAGCAGGAGAGTTGGAGAAAAGGAGAGAGGAAAGAAGAGACATGCAGCCAGACGAGGGATTAGTGAGGGAGGCTGGCACAGAGAACAGGATGAGAAGGAAATAAGGCAAGGCAAGGCTAGGCCAAAGCACATTTCCTTGCTTTATATTTTCTACCACATTCATCTGGAGACGAGGAGGAACGCCATCAGACCTGATGGATTAGGCCCAATCAAAAACCCCGGCTACTTGAGACACTTAGACTAAGCCTAAAATGCAAAGATCTCTCCATCAGGATGGTTTTTATACTCTACTTCCACAATCTGCTGGCAGTACAAAAGAATAAGCGGCAGATCTACTTAGGCTGAGTCACGGTGCTTTGCTCCTAAGACCATGCATACCATGGGAATATTTCAGCATTTCTGCTCTGGTTTTCAGTGTATTACACCAAAACACCCACCTGATGACATCATTTCAAGAGCAACACCAGCGATTTGCAGAATTCAGCTTCTTTGGGGAACTGAGAAATTGCTGAGCTGACAGCAAGTCCTGCTGTGTCCCTGTCACCCGCAGAGTGCCCGCAGCCTCACCACGGTAGCGGGCATTGTGACAAAGGTTCTATGTCAGCTGGGTGTGGCAGCCGAGCGCCCCCTAGGGGAGGGGGAGCCTGTCAGCCCCGGGCCTGTCACTGCCTGCTGTCCCCCCTGTCAGCAGCGAGGCCTCTGAAAAGTTTCCAAAATATCCCCAGACTTGGGTCCAGCGTGGCCAAAAGTCTCCAAGAAACAAGTCGGAAAGAAGGATATGGAACAAAGGGAGAAAGCGAAGGGAGCAAGCCAAAGGGAGGGAAGAGGAAAATCTAGTGCCGGGCTGCAGGACTGAAATGGAGGAATGGAAAGACAAAAGCCAGGAAGCAGGAGAGTTTGAGAAAAGGAGAGAGGAAAGAAGAGACATGCAGCCAGACGAGGGGTTAGTGAGAAAGGCTGGCACAGAGAACAGGATGAGAAGGAAATAAGGCAAGGCAAGGCTAGGCCAAAGGACATTTCCTTGCTTTATGTTTTCTACCACATTCATCTGGAGACGAGGAGGAACGCCATCAGACCTGATGGATTAGGCCCAATCAAAAACCCCGGCTACTTGAGACACTTAGAATAAGCCTAAAATGCAAAGATCTCTCCATCAGGATGGTTTTTATACTCTACTTCCACAATCTGCTGGCAGTACAAAAGAATAAGCGGCAGATCTACTTAGGCTGAGTCACGGTGCTTTGCTCCTAAGACCATGCATACCATGGGAATATTTCAGCAATTCTGCTCTGGTTTTCAGTGTATTACACCAAAACACCCACCTGATGACATCATTTCAAGAGCAACAGCAGCGATTTGCAAAATTCAGCTTCTTTGGGGAACTGAGAAATTGCTGAGCTGACACCAAGTCCTGCTGTGTCCCTGTCACCCGCAGAGTGCCCGCAGCCTCACCACGGTAGCGGGCATTGTGAGAAAGGTTCTATGTCAGCTGGGTGTGGCAGCCGAGCGCCCCCTAGGGGAGGGGGAGCCTGTCAGCCCCGGGCCTGTCACTGCCTGCTGTCCCCCCTGTCAGCAGCGAGGCCTCTGAAAAGTTTCCAAAACATCCCGAGACTTGGGTCCAGCGTGGCCAAAAGTCTCCAAGAGACAAGTCAGAAAGAAGGATATGGAACAAAGGGAGAAAGCGAAGGGAGCAAGCCAAAGGGAGGGAAGAGGAAAATCTAGTGCCGGGCTGCAGGACTGAAATGGAGGAATGGAAAGACAAAAGCCAGGAAGCAGGAGAGTTTGAGAAAAGGAGAGAGGAAAGAAGAGACATGCAGCCAGACGAGGGGATAGTGAGAAAGGCTGGCACAGAGAACAGGATGAGAAGGAAATAAGGCAAGGCAAGGCTAGGCCAAAGGACATTTCCTTGCTTTATGTTTTCTACCACATTCATCTGGAGACGAGGAGGAACGCCATCAGACCTGATGGATTAGGCCCAATCAAAAACCCCGGCTACTTGAGACACTTAGACTAAGCCTAAAATGCAAAGATCTCTCCATCAGGATGGTTTTTATACTCTACTTCCACAATCTGCTGGCAGTACAAAAGAATAAGCAGCAGATCTACTTAGGCTGAGTCACGGTGCTTTGCTCCTAAGACCATGCATACCATGGGAATATTTCAGCATTTCTGCTCTGGTTTTCAGTGTATTACACCAAAACACCCACCTGATGACATCATTTCAAGAGCAACACCAGCGATTTGCAGAATTCAGCTTCTTTGGGGAACTGAGAAATTGCTGAGCTGACAGCAAGTCCTGCTGTGTCCCTGTCACCCGCAGAGTGCCCGCAGCCTCACCACGGTAGCGGGCATTGTGACAAAGGTTCTATGTCAGCTGGGTGTGGCAGCCGAGCGCCCCCTAGGGGAGGGGGAGCCTGTCAGCCCCGGGCCTGTCACTGCCTGCTGTCCCCCCTGTCAGCAGCGAGGCCTCTGAAAAGTTTCCAAAACATCCCCAGACTTGGGTCCAGCGTGGCCAAAAGTCTCCAAGAGACAAGTCGGAAAGAAGGATATGGAACAAAGGGAGAAAGCGAAGGGAGCAAGCCAAAGGGAGGGAAGAGGAAAATCTAGTGCCGGGCTGCAGGACTGAAATGGAGGAATGGAAAGACAAAAGCCAGGAAGCAGGAGAGTTTGAGAAAAGGAGAGAGGAAAGAAGAGACATGCAGCCAGACGAGGGGTTATTGAGAGAGGCTGGCACAGAGAACAGGATGAGAAGGAAATAAGGCAAGGCAAGACTAGGCCAAAGGACATTTCCTTGCTTTATATTTTCTACCACATTCATCTGGAGACGAGGAGGAACGCCATCAGACCTGATGGATTAGGCCCAATCAAAAACCTCGGCTACTTGAGACACTTAGACTAAGCCTAAAATGCAAAGATCTCTCCATAAGGATGGTTTTTACACTCTACTTCCACAATCTGCTGGCAGTACAAAAGAATAAGCGGCAGATCTACTTAGGCTGAGTCACAGTGCTTTGCTCCTAAGACCATGCATACCATGGGAATATTTCAGCATTTCTGCTCTGGTTTTCAGTGTATTACACCAAAACACCCACCTGATGACATCATTTCAAGAGCAACACCAGCGATTTGCAGAATTCAGCTTCTTTGGGGAACTGAGAAATTGCTGAGCAGACACCAAGTCCTGCTGTGTCCCTGTCACCCGCAGAGTGCCCGCAGCCTCACCACGGTAGCGGACATTGTGAGAAAGGTTCTATGTCAGCTGGGTGTGGCAGCCGAGCGCCCGCTAGGGGAGGGGGAGCCTGTCAGCCCCGGGCCTGTCACTGCCTGCTGTCCCCCCTTCTCAGCAGCGAGGCCTCTGAAAAGTTTCCAAAACATCCCCAGACTTGGGTCCAGCGTGGCCAAAAGTCTCCAAGAGACAAGTCGGAAAGAAGGATATGGAACAAAGGGAGAAAGCGAAGGGAGCAGGCCAAAGGGAGGGAAGAGGAAAATCTAGTGCCGGGCTGCAGGACTGAAATGGAGGAATGGAAAGACAAAAGCCAGGAAGCAGGAGAGTTTGAGAAAAGGAGAGAGGAAAGAAGAGACATGCAGCCAGACGAGGGGTTAGTGAGAAAGGCTGGGAGAGAGAACAGGATGAGAAGGAAATAAGGCAAGGCAAGGCTAGGCCAAAGGACATTTCCTTGCTTTATATTTTCTACCACATTCATCTGGAGACGAGGAGGAACGCCATCAGACCTGATGGATTAGGCCCAATCAAAAACCCCGGCTACTTGAGACACTTAGACTAAGCCTAAAATGCAAAGATCTCTCCATAAGGATGGTTTTTACACTCTACTTCCACAATCTGCTGGCAGTACAAAAGAATAAGCGGCAGATCTACTTAGGCTGAGTCATGGTGCTTTGCTCCTAAGACCATGCATACCATGGGAATATTTCAGCATTTCTGCTCTGGTTTTCAGTATATTACACCAAAACACCCACCTGATGACATCATTTCAAGAGCAACAGCAGCGATTTGCAGAATTCAGCTTCTTTGGGGAACTGAGAAATTGCTGAGCTGACACCAAGTCCTGCTGTATCCCTGTCACCCGCAGAGTGCCCGCAGCCTCACCACGGTAGCGGGCATTGTGACAAAGGTTCTATGTCAGCTGGGTGTGGCAGCCGAGCGCCCCCTAGGGGAGGGGGAGCCTGTCAGCCCCGGGCCTGTCACTGCCTGCTGTCCCCCGTGTCACCAGCGAGGCCTCTGAAAAGTTTCCAAAACATCCCCAGACTTGGGTCCAGCGTGGCCAAAAGTCTCCAAGAGACAAGTCGGAAAGAAGGATATGGAACAAAGGGAGAAAGCGAAGAGAGCAAGCCAAAGGGAGGGAAGAGGAAAATCTAGTGCCGGGCTGCAGGACTGAAATGGAGGAATGGAAAGACAAAAGCCAGGAAGCAGGAGAGTTTGAGAAAAGGAGAGAGGAAAGAAGAGACATGCAGCCAGACGAGGGGTTAGTGAGAAAGGCTGGCACAGAGAACAGGATGAGAAGGAAATAAGGCAAGGCAAGGCTAGGCCAAAGGACATTTCCTTGCTTTATATTTTCTACCACATTCATCTGGAGACGAGGAGGAACGCCATCAGACCTGATGGATTAGGCCCAATCAAAAACCCCGGCTACTTGAGACACTTAGACTAAGCCTAAAATGCAAAGATCTCTCCATCAGGATGGTTTTTACACTCTACTTCCACAATCTGCTGGCAGTACAAAAGAATAAGCGGCAGATCTACTTAGGCTGAGTCACGGTGCTTTGCTCCTAAGACCATGCATACCATGGGAATATTTCAGCATTTCTGCTCTGGTTTTCAGTGTATTACACCAAAACACCCACCTGATGACATCATTTCAAGAGCAACAGCAGCGATTTGCAGAATTCAGCTTCTTTGGGGAACTGAGAAATTGCTGAGCTGACACCAAGTCCTGCTGTGTCCCTGTCACCCGCAGAGTGCCCGCAGCCTCACCACGGTAGCGGGCATTGTGACAAAGGTTCTATGTCAGCTGGGTGTGGCAGCCGAGCGCCCCCTAGGGAAGGGGGAGCCTGTCAGCCCCGGGCCTGTCACTGCCTGCTGTCCCCCCTGTCAGCAGCGAGGCCTCTGAAAAGTTTCCAAAACATCCCCAGACTTGGGTTCAGCGTGGCCAAAAGTCTCCAAGAGACAAGTCGGAAAGAAGGATATGGAACAAAGGGAGAAAGCGAAGGGAGCAAGCCAAAGGGAGGGAAGAGGAAAATCTAGTGCCGGGCTGCAGGACTGAAATGGAGGAATGGAAAGACAAAAGCCAGGAAGCAGGAGAGTTTGAGAAAAGGAGAGAGGAAAGAAGAGACATGCAGCCAGACGAGGGGTTAGTGAGAGAGGCTGGCACAGAGAACAGGATGAGAAGGAAATAAGGCAAGGCAAGGCTAGGCCAAAGGACATTTCCTTGCTTTATGTTTTCTACCACATTCATCTGGAGACGAGGAGGAACGCCATCAGACCTGATGGGTTAGGCCAAATCAAAAACCCCGGCTACTTGAGACACTTAGACTAAGCCTAAAATGCAAAGATCTCTCCATAAGGATGGTTTTTACACTCTACTTCCACAATCTGCTGGCAGTACAAAAGAATAAGCGGCAGATCTACTTAGGCTGAGTCACGGTGCTTTGCTCCTAAGACCATGCATACCATGGGAATATTTCAGCATTTTTGCTCTGGTTTTCAGTGTATTACACCAAAACACCCACCTGATGACATCATTTCAAGAGCAACACCAGCGATTTGCAGAATTCAGCTTCTTTGGGGAACTGAGAAATTGCTGAGCTGACACCAAGTCCTGCTGTATCCCTGTCACCCGCAGAGTGCCCGCAGCCTCACCACGGTAGCGGGCATTGTGACAAAGGTTCTATGTCAGCTGGGTGTGGCAGCCGAGCGCCCCCTAGGGGAGGGGGAGCCTGTCAGCCCCGGGCCTGTCACTGCCTGCTGTCCCCCCTGTCAGCAGCGAGGCCTCTGAAAAGTTTCCAAAACATCCCCAGACTTGGGTCCAGCGTGGCCAAAAGTCTCCAAGAGACAAGTCGGAAAGAAGGATATGGAACAAAGGGAGAAAGCGAAGGGAGCAAGCCAAAGGGAGGGAAGAGGAAAATCTAGTGCCGGGCTGCAGGACTGAAATGGAGGAATGGAAAGACAAAAGCCAGGAAGCAGGAGAGTTTGAGAAAAGGAGAGAGGAAAGAAGAGACATGCAGCCAGACGAGGGGTTAGTGAGAAAGGCTGGCACAGAGAACAGGATGAGAAGGAAATAAGGCAAGGCAAGGCTAGGCCAAAGGACATTTCCTTGCTTTATATTTTCTACCACATTCATCTGGAGACGAGGAGGAACGCCATCAGACCTGATGGATTAGGCCCAATCAAAAACCCCGGCTACTTGAGACACTTAGACTAAGCCTAAAATGCAAAGATCTCTCCATAAGGATGGTTTTTACACTCTACTTCCACAATCTGCTGGCAGTACAAAAGAATAAGCGGCAGATCTACTTAGGCTGAGTCATGGTGCTTTGCTCCTAAGACCATGCATACCATGGGAATATTTCAGCATTTCTGCTCTGGTTTTCAGTGTATTACACCAAAACACCCACCTGATGACATCATTTCAAGAGCAACAGCAGCGATTTGCAGAATTCAGCTTCTTTGGGGAACTGAGAAATTGCTGAGCTGACACCAAGTCCTGCTGTATCCCTGTCACCCGCAGAGTGCCCGCAGCCTCACCACGGTAGCGGGCATTGTGACAAAGGTTCTATGTCAGCTGGGTGTGGCAGCCGAGCGCCCCCTAGGGGAGGGGGAGCCTGTCAGCCCCGGGCCTGTCACTGCCTGCTGTCCCCCGTGTCACCAGCGAGGCCTCTGAAAAGTTTCCAAAACATCCCCAGACTTGGGTCCAGCGTGGCCAAAAGTCTCCAAGAGACAAGTCGGAAAGAAGGATATGGAACAAAGGGAGAAAGCGAAGAGAGCAAGCCAAAGGGAGGGAAGAGGAAAATCTAGTGCCGGGCTGCAGGACTGAAATGGAGGAATGGAAAGACAAAAGCCAGGAAGCAGGAGAGTTTGAGAAAAGGAGAGAGGAAAGAAGAGACATGCAGCCAGACGAGGGGTTAGTGAGAAAGGCTGGCACAGAGAACAGGATGAGAAGGAAATAAGGCAAGGCAAGGCTAGGCCAAAGGACATTTCCTTGCTTTATATTTTCTACCACATTCATCTGGAGACGAGGAGGAACGCCATCAGACCTGATGGATTAGGCCCAATCAAAAACCCCGGCTACTTGAGACACTTAGACTAAGCCTAAAATGCAAAGATCTCTCCATCAGGATGGTTTTTACACTCTACTTCCACAATCTGCTGGCAGTACAAAAGAATAAGCGGCAGATCTACTTAGGCTGAGTCACGGTGCTTTGCTCCTAAGACCATGCATACCATGGGAATATTTCAGCATTTCTGCTCTGGTTTTCAGTGTATTACACCAAAACACCCACCTGATGACATCATTTCAAGAGCAACAGCAGCGATTTGCAGAATTCAGCTTCTTTGGGGAACTGAGAAATTGCTGAGCTGACACCAAGTCCTGCTGTGTCCCTGTCACCCGCAGAGTGCCCGCAGCCTCACCACGGTAGCGGGCATTGTGACAAAGGTTCTATGTCAGCTGGGTGTGGCAGCCGAGCGCCCCCTAGGGAAGGGGGAGCCTGTCAGCCCCGGGCCTGTCACTGCCTGCTGTCCCCCCTGTCAGCAGCGAGGCCTCTGAAAAGTTTCCAAAACATCCCCAGACTTGGGTTCAGCGTGGCCAAAAGTCTCCAAGAGACAAGTCGGAAAGAAGGATATGGAACAAAGGGAGAAAGCGAAGGGAGCAAGCCAAAGGGAGGGAAGAGGAAAATCTAGTGCCGGGCTGCAGGACTGAAATGGAGGAATGGAAAGACAAAAGCCAGGAAGCAGGAGAGTTTGAGAAAAGGAGAGAGGAAAGAAGAGACATGCAGCCAGACGAGGGGTTAGTGAGAGAGGCTGGCACAGAGAACAGGATGAGAAGGAAATAAGGCAAGGCAAGGCTAGGCCAAAGGACATTTCCTTGCTTTATGTTTTCTACCACATTCATCTGGAGACGAGGAGGAACGCCATCAGACCTGATGGGTTAGGCCAAATCAAAAACCCCGGCTACTTGAGACACTTAGACTAAGCCTAAAATGCAAAGATCTCTCCATAAGGATGGTTTTTACACTCTACTTCCACAATCTGCTGGCAGTACAAAAGAATAAGCGGCAGATCTACTTAGGCTGAGTCACGGTGCTTTGCTCCTAAGACCATGCATACCATGGGAATATTTCAGCATTTTTGCTCTGGTTTTCAGTGTATTACACCAAAACACCCACCTGATGACATCATTTCAAGAGCAACACCAGCGATTTGCAGAATTCAGCTTCTTTGGGGAACTGAGAAATTGCTGAGCTGACACCAAGTCCTGCTGTATCCCTGTCACCCGCAGAGTGCCCGCAGCCTCACCACGGTAGCGGGCATTGTGACAAAGGTTCTATGTCAGCTGGGTGTGGCAGCCGAGCGCCCCCTAGGGGAGGGGGAGCCTGTCAGCCCCGGGCCTGTCACTGCCTGCTGTCCCCCCTGTCAGCAGCGAGGCCTCTGAAAAGTTTCCAAAACATCCCCAGACTTGGGTCCAGCGTGGCCAAAAGTCTCCAAGAGACAAGTCGGAAAGAAGGATATGGAACAAAGGGAGAAAGCGAAGGGAGCAAGCCAAAGGGAGGGAAGAGGAAAATCTAGTGCCGGGCTGCAGGACTGAAATGGAGGAATGGAAAGACAAAAGCCAGGAAGCAGGAGAGTTTGAGAAAAGGAGAGAGGAAAGAAGAGACATGCAGCCAGACGAGGGGTTAGTGAGAAAGGCTGGCACAGAGAACAGGATGAGAAGGAAATAAGGCAAGGCAAGGCTAGGCCAAAGGACATTTCCTTGCTTTATATTTTCTACCACATTCATCTGGAGACGAGGAGGAACGCCATCAGACCTGATGGATTAGGCCCAATCAAAAACCCCGGCTACTTGAGACACTTAGACTAAGCCTAAAATGCAAAGATCTCTCCATAAGGATGGTTTTTACACTCTACTTCCACAATCTGCTGGCAGTACAAAAGAATAAGCGGCAGATCTACTTAGGCTGAGTCAAGGTGCTTTGCTCCTAAGACCATGCATACCATGGGAATATTTCAGCATTTCTGCTCTGGTTTTCAGTGTATTACACCAAAACACCCACCTGATGACATCATTTCAAGAGCAACACCAGCGATTTGCAGAATTCAGCTTCTTTGGGGAACTGAGAAATTGCTGAGCTGACACCAAGTCCTGCTGTATCCCTGTCACCCGCAGAGTGCCCGCAGCCTCACCACGGTAGCGGGCATTGTGAGAAAGGTTCTATGTCAGCTGGGTGTGGCAGCCGAGCGCCCCCTAGGAGAGGGGGAGCCTGTCAGCCCCGGGCCTGTCACTGCCTGCTGTCCCCCCTGTCAGCAGCGAGGCCTCTGAAAAGTTTCCAAAACATCCCCAGACTTGGGTTCAGCGTGGCCAAAAGTCTCCAAGAGACAAGTCGGAAAGAAGGATATGGAACAAAGGGAGAAAGCGAAGGGAGCAAGCCAAAGGGAGGGAAGAGGAAAATCTAGTGCCGGGCTGCAGGACTGAAATGGAGGAATGGAAAGACAAAAGCCAGGAAGCAGGAGAGTTTGAGAAAAGGAGAGAGGAAAGAAGAGACATGCAGCCAGACGAGGGGTTAGTGAGAAAGGCTGGCACAGAGAACAGGATGAGAAGGAAATAAGGCAAGGCAAGGCTAGGCCAAAGGACATTTCCTTGCTTTATATTTTCTACCACATTCATCTGGAGACGAGGAGGAACGCCATCAGACCTGATGGATTAGGCCCAATCAAAAACCCCGGCTACTTGAGACACTTAGACTAAGCCTAAAATGCAAAGATCTCTCCATAAGGATGGTTTTTACACTCTACTTCCACAATCTGCTGGCAGTACAAAAGAATAAGCGGCAGATCTACTTAGGCTGAGTCATGGTGCTTTGCTCCTAAGACCATGCATACCATGGGAATATTTCAGCATTTCTGCTCTGGTTTTCAGTGTATTACACCAAAACACCCACCTGATGACATCATTTCAAGAGCAACAGCAGCGATTTGCAGAATTCAGCTTCTTTGGGGAACTGAGAAATTGCTGAGCTGACACCAAGTCCTGCTGTATCCCTGTCACCCGCAGAGTGCCCGCAGCCTCACCACGGTAGCGGGCATTGTGACAAAGGTTCTATGTCAGCTGGGTGTGGCAGCCGAGCGCCCCCTAGGGGAGGGGGAGCCTGTCAGCCCCGGGCCTGTCACTGCCTGCTGTCCCCCCTGTCAGCAGCGAGGCCTCTGAAAAGTTTCCAAAACATCCCCAGACTTGGGTTCAGCGTGGCCAAAAGTCTCCAAGAGACAAGTCGGAAAGAAGGATATGGAACAAAGGGAGAAAGCGAAGGGAGCAAGCCAAAGGGAGGGAAGAGGAAAATCTAGTGCTGGGCTGCAGGACTGAAATGGAGGAATGGAAAGACAAAAGCCAGGAAGCAGGAGAGTTTGAGAAAAGGAGAGAGGAAAGAAGAGACATGCAGCCAGACGAGGGGTTAGTGAGAAAGGCTGGCACAGAGAACAGGATGAGAAGGAAATAAGGCAAGGCAAGGCTAGGCCAAAGGACATTTCCTTGCTTTATATTTTCTACCACATTCATCTGGAGACGAGGAGGAACGCCATCAGACCTGATGGATTAGGCCCAATCAAAAACCCCGGCTACTTGAGACACTTAGACTAAGCCTAAAATGCAAAGATCTCTCCATAAGGATGGTTTTTACACTCTACTTCCACAATTTGCTGGCAGTACAAAAGAATAAGCGGCAGATCTACTTAGGCTGAGTCATGGTGCTTTGCTCCTAAGACCATGCATACCATGGGAATATTTCAGCATTTCTGCTCTGGTTTTCAGTGTATTACACCAAAACACCCACCTGATGACATCATTTCAAGAGCAACACCAGCGATTTGCAGAATTCAGCTTCTTTGGGGAACTGAGAAATTGCTGAGCTGACACCAAGTCCTGCTGTATCCCTGTCACCCGCAGAGTGCCCGCAGCCTCACCACGGTAGCGGGCATTGTGACAAAGGTTCTATGTCAGCTGGGTGTGGCAGCCGAGCGCCCCCTAGGGGAGGGGGAGCCTGTCAGCCCCGGGCCTGTCACTGCCTGCTGTCCCCCCTGTCAGCAGCGAGGCCTCTGAAAAGTTTCCAAAACATCCCCAGACTTGGGTTCAGCGTGGCCAAAAGTCTCCAAGAGACAAGTCGGGAAGAAGGATATGGAACAAAGGGAGAAAGCGAAGGGAGCAAGCCAAAGGGAGGGAAGAGGAAAATCTAGTGCCGGGCTGCAGGACTGAAATGGAGGAATGGAAAGACAAAAGCCAGGAAGCAGGAGAGTTTGAGAAAAGGAGAGAGGAAAGAAGAGACATGCAGCCAGACGAGGGGTTAGTGAGAGAGGCTGGGAGAGAGAACAGGATGAGAAGGAAATAAGGCAAGGCAAGGCTAGGCCAAAGGACATTTCCTTGCTTTATATTTTCTACCACATTCACCTGGAGACGAGGAGGAACGCCATCAGACCTGATGGATTAGGCCCAATCAAAAACCCCGGCTACTTGAGACACTTAGGCTAAGCCTAAAATGCAAAGATATCTCCATAAGGATGGTTTTTACACTCTACTTCCACAATCTGCTGGCAGTACAAAAGAATAAGCGGCAGATCTACTTAGGCTGAGTCATGGTGCTTTGCTCCTAAGACCATGTATACCATGGGAATATTTCAGCATTTCTGCTCTGGTTTTCAGTGTATTACACCAAAACACCCACCTGATGACATCATTTCAAGAGCAACAGCAGCGATTTGCAGAATTCAGCTTCTTTGGGGAACTGAGAAATTGCTGAGCTGACACCAAGTCCTGCTGTATCCCTGTCACCCGCAGAGTACCCGCAGCCTCACCACGGTAGCGGGCATTGTGACAAAGGTTCTATGTCAGCTGGGTGTGGCAGCCGAGCGCCCCCTAGGGGAGGGGGAGCCTGTCAGCCCCGGGCCTGTCACTGCCTGCTGTCCCCCCTGTCAGCAGCGAGGCCTCTGAAAAGTTTCCAAAACATCCCCAGACTTGGGTTCAGCGTGGCCAAAAGTCTCCAAGAGACAAGTCGGAAAGAAGGATATGGAACAAAGGGAGAAAGCGAAGGGAGCAAGCCAAAGGGAGGGAAGAGGAAAATCTAGTGCCGGGCTGCAGGACTGAAATGGAGGAATGGAAAGACAAAAGCCAGGAAGCAGGAGAGTTTGAGGAAAAGGAGAGAGGAAAGAAGAGACATGCAGCCAGACGAGGGGTTAGTGAGAAAGGCTGGCACAGAGAACAGGATGAGAAGGAAATAAGGCAAGGCAAGGCTAGGCCAAAGGACATTTCCTTGCTTTATATTTTCTACCACATTCATCTGGAGACGAGGAGGAACGCCATCAGACCTGATGGATTAGGCCCAATCAAAAACCCCGGCTACTTGAGACACTTAGACTAAGCCTAAAATGCAAAGATCTCTCCATAAGGATGGTTTTTACACTCTACTTCCACAATCTGCTGGCAGTACAAAAGAATAAGCGGCAGATCTACTTAGGCTGAGTCATGGTGCTTTGCTCCTAAGACCATGCATACCATGGGAATATTTCAGCATTTCTGCTCTGGTTTTCAGTGTATTACACCAAAACACCCACCTGATGACATCATTTCAAGAGCAACAACAGCGATTTGCAGAATTCAGCTTCTTTGGGGAACTGAGAAATTGCTGAGCTGACACCAAGTCCTGCTGTGTCCCTGTCACCCGCAGAGTGCCCGCAGCCTCACCACGGTAGCGGGCATTGTGACAAAGGTTCTATGTCAGCTGGGTGTGGCAGCCGAGCGCCCCCTAGGGGAGGGGGAGCCTGTCAGCCCCGGGCCTGTCACTGCCTGCTGTCCCCCCTGTCAGCAGCGAGGCCTCTGAAAAGTTTCCAAAACATCCCCAGACTTGGGTTCAGCGTGGCCAAAAGTCTCCAAGAGACAAGTCGGAAAGAAGGATATGGAACAAAGGGAGAAAGCGAAGGGAGCAGGCCAAAGGGAGGGAAGAGGAAAATCTAGTGCCGGGCTGCAGGACTGAAATGGAGGAATGGAAAGACAAAAGCCAGGAAGCAGGAGAGTTTGAGAAAAGGAGAGAGGAAAGAAGAGACATGCAGCCAGACGAGGGGTTAGTGAGAGAGGCTGGGACACAGAACAGGATGAGAAGGAAATAAGGCAAGGCAAGGCTAGGCCAAAGGACATTTCCTTGCTTTATATTTTCTACCACATTCATCTGGAGACGAGGAGGAACGCCATCAGACCTGATGGATTAGGCCCAATCAAAAACCCCGGCTACTTGAGACACTTAGACTAAGCCTAAAATGCAAAGATCTCTCCATCAGGATGGTTTTTATACTTTACTTCCACAATCTGCTGGCAGTACAAAAGAATAAGCGGCAGATCTACTTAGGCTGAGTCACGGTGCTTTGCTCCTAAGACCATGCATACCATGGGAATATTTCAGCATTTCTGCTCTGGTTTTCAGTGTATTACACCAAAACACCCACCTGATGACATCATTTCAAGAGCAACAGCAGCGATTTGCAGAATTCAGCTTCTTTGGAGAACTGAGAAATTGCTGAGCTGACACCAAGTCCTGCTGTGTCCCTGTCACCCGCAGAGTGCCCGCAGCCTCACCACGGTAGCGGGCATTGTGACAAAGGTTCTATGTCAGCTGGGTGTGGCAGCCGAGCGCCCCCTAGGGGAGGGGGAGCCTGTCAGCCCCGGGCCTGTCACTGCCTGCTGTCCCCCCTGTCAGCAGCGAGGCCTCTGAAAAGTTTCCAAAACATCCCCAGACTTGGGTCCAGCGTGGCCAAAAGTCTCCAAGAGACAAGTCAGAAGGAAGGATATGGAACAAAGGGAGAAAGCGAAGGGAGCAAGCCAAAGGGAGGGAAGAGGAAAATCTAGTGCCGGGCTGCAGGACTGAAATGGAGGAATGGAAAGACAAAAGCCAGGAAGCAGGAGAGTTTGAGAAAAGGAGAGAGGAAAGAAGAGACATGCAGCCAGACGAGGGGTTAGTGAGAAAGGCTGGCACAGAGAACAGGATGAGAAGGAAATAAGGCAAGGCAAGGCTAGGCCAAAGGACATTTCCTTGCTTTATATTTTCTACCACATTCATCTGGAGACGAGGAGGAACGCCATCAGACCTGATGGATTAGGCCCAATCAAAAACCCCGGCTACTTGAGACACTTAGACTAAGCCTAAAATGCAAAGATCTCTCCATAAGGATGGTTTTTACACTCTACTTCCACAATCTGCTGGCAGTACAAAAGAATAAGCGGCAGATCTACTTAGGTTGAGTCACGGTGCTTTGCTCCTAAGACCATGCATACCATGGGAATATTTCAGCATTTCTGCTCTGGTTTTCAGTGTATTACACCAAAACACCCACCTGATGACATCATTTCAAGAGCAACAGCAGCGATTTGCAGAATTCAGCTTCTTTGGGGAACTGAGAAATTGCTGAGCTGACACCAAGTCCTGCTGTGTCCCTGTCACCCGCAGAGTGCCCGCATCCTCACCACGGTAGCGGGCATTGTGACAAAGTTTCTATGTCAGCTGGGTGTGGCAGCCGAACGCCCCCTAGGGGAGGGGGAGCCTGTCAGCCTCTGGGCTGTCACTGCCTGCTGTCCCCCCTGTCAGCAGCGAGGCCTCTGAAAAGTTTCCAAAACATCCCCAGACTTGGGTCCAGCGTGGCCAAAAGTCTCCAAGAGACAAGTCGGAAAGAAGGATATGGAACAAAGGGAGAAAGCGAAGGGAGCAAGCCAAAGGGAGGGAAGAGGAAAATCTAGTGCCGGGCTGCAGGACTGAAATGGAGGAATGGAAAGACAAAAGCCAGGAAGCAGGAGAGTTTGAGAAAAGGAGAGAGGAAAGAAGAGACATGCAGCCAGACGAGGGGTTAGTGAGAAAGGCTGGCACAGAGAACAGGATGAGAAGGAAATAAGGCAAGGCAAGGCTAGGCCAAAGGACATTTCCTTGCTTTATATTTTCTACCACATTCATCTGGAGACGAGGAGGAACGCCATCAGACCTGATGGATTAGGCCCAATCAAAAACCCCGGCTACTTGAGACACTTAGACTAAGCCTAAAATGCAAAGATCTCTCCATAAGGATGGTTTTTACACTCTACTTCCACAATCTGCTGGCAGTACAAAAGAATAAGCGGCAGATCTACTTAGGCTGAGTCATGGTGCTTTGCTCCTAAGACCATGCATACCATGGGAATATTTCAGCATTTCTGCTCTGGTTTTCAGTGTATTACACCAAAACACCCACCTGATGACATCATTTCAAGAGCAACAGCAGCGATTTGCAGAATTCAGCTTCTTTGGGGAACTGAGAAATTGCTGAGCTGACACCAAGTCCTGCTGTGTCCCTGTCACCCGCAGAGTGCCCGCATCCTCACCACGGTAGCGGGCATTGTGACAAAGTTTCTATGTCAGCTGGGTGTGGCAGCCGAACGCCCCCTAGGGGAGGGGGAGCCTGTCAGCCTCTGGGCTGTCACTGCCTGCTGTCCCCCCTGTCAGCAGCGAGGCCTCTGAAAAGTTTCCAAAACATCCCCAGACTTGGGTCCAGCGTGGCCAAAAGTCTCCAAGAGACAAGTCGGAAAGAAGGATATGGAACAAAGGGAGAAAGCGAAGGGAGCAAGCCAAAGGGAGGGAAGAGGAAAATCTAGTGCCGGGCTGCAGGACTGAAATGGAGGAATGGAAAGACAAAAGCCAGGAAGCAGGAGAGTTTGAGAAAAGGAGAGAGGAAAGAAGAGACATGCAGCCAGACGAGGGGTTAGTGAGAAAGGCTGGCACAGAGAACAGGATGAGAAGGAAATAAGGCAAGGCAAGGCTAGGCCAAAGGACATTTCCTTGCTTTATATTTTCTACCACATTCATCTGGAGACGAGGAGGAACGCCATCAGACCTGATGGATTAGGCCCAATCAAAAACCCCGGCTACTTGAGACACTTAGACTAAGCCTAAAATGCAAAGATCTCTCCATCAGGATGGTTTTTACACTCTACTTCCACAATCTGCTGGCAGTACAAAAGAATAAGCGGCAGATCTACTTAGGCTGAGTCACGGTGCTTTGCTCCTAAGACCATGCATACCATGGGAATATTTCAGCATTTCTGCTCTGGTTTTCAGTGTATTACACCAAAACACCCACCTGATGACATCATTTCAAGAGCAACAGCAGCGATTTGCAGAATTCAGCTTCTTTGGCGAACTGAGAAATTGCTGAGCTGACACCAAGTCCTGCTGTGTCCCTGTCACCCGCAGAGTGCCCGCAGCCTCACCACGGTAGCGGGCATTGTGACAAAGGTTCTATGTCAGCTGGGTGTGGCAGCCGAGCGCCCCCTAGGGAAGGGGGAGCCTGTCAGCCCCGGGCCTGTCACTGCCTGCTGTCCCCCCTGTCAGCAGCGAGGCCTCTGAAAAGTTTCCAAAACATCCCCAGACTTGGGTCCAGCGTGGCCAAAAGTCTCCAAGAGACAAGTCGGAAAGAAGGATATGGAACAAAGGGAGAAAGCGAAGGGAGCAAGCCAAAGGGAGGGAAGAGGAAAATCTAGTGCCGGGCTGCAGGACTGAAATGGAGGAATGGAAAGACAAAAGCCAGGAAGCAGGAGAGTTTGAGAAAAGGAGAGAGGAAAGAAGAGACATGCAGCCAGACGAGGGGTTAGTGAGAGAGGCTGGGAGAGAGAACAGGATGAGAAGGAAATAAGGCAAGGCAAGGCTAGGCCAAAGGACATTTCCTTGCTTTATATTTTCTACCACATTCATCTGGAGACGAGGAGGAACGCCATCAGACCTGATGGATTAGGCCCAATCAAAAACCCCGGCTACTTGAGACACTTAGGCTAAGCCTAAAATGCAAAGATATCTCCATAAGGATGGTTTTTACACTCTACTTCCACAATCTGCTGGCAGTACAAAAGAATAAGCGGCAGATCTACTTAGGCTGAGTCACGGTGCTTTGCTCCTAAGACCATGCATACCATGGGAATATTTCAGCATTTCTGCTCTGGTTTTCAGTGTATTACACCAAAACACCCACCTGATGACATCATTTCAAGAGCAACAGCAGCGATTTGCAGAATTCAGCTTCTTTGGGGAACTGGGAAGTTGCTGAGCTGACACCAAGTCCTGCTGTGTCCCTGTCACCTGCAGAGTGCCCGCAGCCTCACCACGGTAGCGGGCATTGTGACAAAGGTTCTATGTCAGCTGGGTGTGGCAGCCGAGCGCCCCCTAGGGGAGGGGGAGCCTGTCAGCCCCGGGCCTGTCACTGCCTGCTGTCCCCCCTGTCACCAGCGAGGCCTCTGAAAAGTTTCCAAAACATCCCCAGACTTGGGTCCAGCGTGGCCAAAAGTCTCCAAGAGACAAGTCGGAAAGAAGGATATGGAACAAAGGGAGAAAGCGAAGGGAGCAAGCCAAAGGGAGGGAAGAGGAAAATCTAGTGCCGGGCTGCAGGACTGAAATGGAGGAATGGAAAGACAAAAGCCAGGAAGCAGGAGAGTTTGAGAAAAGGAGAGAGGAAAGAAGAGACATGCAGCCAGACGAGGGGTTAGTGAGAGAGGCTGGCACAGAGAACAGGATGAGAAGGAAATAAGGCAAGGCAAGGCTAGGCCAAAGGACATTTCCTTGCTTTATATTTTCTACCACATTCATCTGGAGACGAGGAGGAACGCCATCAGACCTGATGGATTAGGCCCAATCAAAAACCCCGGCTACTTGAGACACTTAGACTAAGCCTAAAATGCAAAGATCTCTCCATAAGGATGGTTTTTACACTCTACTTCCACAATCTGCTGGCAGTACAAAAGAATAAGCGGCAGATCTACTTAGGCTGAGTCATGGTGCTTTGCTCCTAAGACCATGCATACCATGGGAATATTTCAGCATTTCTGCTCTGGTTTTCAGTGTATTACACCAAAACACCCACCTGATGACATCATTTCAAGAGCAACAGCAGCGATTTGCAGAATTCAGCTTCTTTGGGGAACTGAGAAATTGCTGAGCTGACACCAAGTCCTGCTGTGTCACTGTCACCCGCAGAGTGCCCGCAGCCTCACCACGGTAGCGGGCATTGTGACAAAGGTTCTATGTCAGCTGGGTGTGGCAGCCGAGCGCCCCCTAGGGGAGGGGGAGCCTGTCAGCCCCGGGCCTGTCACTGCCTGCTGTCCCCCCTGTCAGCAGCGAGGCCTCTGAAAAGTTTCCAAAACATCCCCAGACTTGGGTTCAGCATGGCCAAAAGTCTCCAAGAGACAAGTCGGAAAGAAGGATATGGAACAAAGGGAGAAAGCGAAGGGAGCAAGCCAAAGGGAGGGAAGAGGAAAATCTAGTGCCGGGCTGCAGGACTGAAATGGAAGAATGGAAAGACAAAAGCCAGGAAGCAGGAGAGTTTGAGAAAAGGAGAGAGGAAAGAAGAGAAATGCAGCCAGACGAGGGCTTAGTGAGAGAGGCTGGCACAGAGAACAGGATGAGAAGGAAATAAGGCAAGGCAAGGCTAGGCCAAAGGACATTTCCTTGCTTTATATTTTCTACCACATTCATCTGGAGACGAGGAGGAACGCCATCAGACCTGATGGATTAGGCCCAATCAAAAACCCCGGCTACTTGAGACACTTAGACTAAGCCTAAAATGCAAAGATCTCTCCATCAGGATAGTTTTTATACTTTACTTCCACAATCTGCTGGCAGTACAAAAGAATAAGCGGCAGATCTACTTAGGCTGAGTCACGGTGCTTTGCTCCTAAGACCATGCATACCATGGGAATATTTCAGCATTTCTGCTCTGGTTTTCAGTGTATTACACCAAAACACCCACCTGATGACATCATTTCAAGAGCAACACCAGCGATTTGCAGAATTCAGCTTCTTTGGAGAACTGAGAAATTGCTGAGCTGACACCAAGTCCTGCTGTGTCCCTGTCACCCGCAGAGTGCCCGCAGCCTCACCACGGTAGTGGGCATTGTGACAAAGGTTCTATGTCAGCTGGGTGTGGCAGCCGAGCGCCCCCTAGGGGAGGGGGAGCCTGTCAGCCCCGGGCCTGTCACTGCCTGCTGTCCCCCGTGTCACCAGCGAGGCCTCTGAAAAGTTTCCAAAACATCCCCAGACTTGGGTCCAGCGTGGCCAAAAGTCTCCAAGAGACAAGTCAGAAGGAAGGATATGGAACAAAGGGAGAAAGCGAAGGGAGCAAGCCAAAGGGAGGGAAGAGGAAAATCTAGTGCCGGGCTGCAGGACTGAAATGGAGGAATGGAAAGACAAAAGCCAGGAAGCAGGAGAGTTTGAGAAAAGGAGAGAGGAAAGAAGAGACATGCAGCCAGACGAGGGGTTAGTGAGAAAGGCTGGCACAGAGAACAGGATGAGAAGGAAATAAGGCAAGGCAAGGCTAGGCCAAAGGACATTTCCTTGCTTTATATTTTCTACCACATTCATCTGGAGACGAGGAGGAACGCCATCAGACCTGATGGATTAGGCCCAATCAAAAACCCCGGCTACTTGAGACACTTAGACTAAGCCTAAAATGCAAAGATCTCTCCATAAGGATGGTTTTTACACTCTACTTCCACAATCTGCTGGCAGTACAAAAGAATAAGCGGCAGATCTACTTAGGCTGAGTCACGGTGCTTTGCTCCTAAGACCATGCATACCATGGGAATATTTCAGCATTTCTGCTCTAATTTTCAGTGTATTACACCAAAACACCCACCTGATGACATCATTTCAAGAGCAACAGCAGCGATTTGCAGAATTCAGCTTCTTTGGGGAACTGAGAAATTGCTGAGCTGACACCAAGTCCTGCTGTGTCCCTGTCACCCGCAGAGTGCCCGCAGCCTCACCACGGTAGCGGGCATTGTGACAAAGGTTCTATGTCAGGTGGGTGTGGCAGCCGAGCGCCCCCTAGGGGAGGGGGAGCCTGTCAGCCCCGGGCCTGTCACTGCCTGCTGTCCCCCGTGTCACCAGCGAGGCCTCTGAAAAGTTTCCAAAACATCCCCACACTAGGCTCCAAAGTGGCCAAAAGGCTCCAAGAGACAAGTCGGAAAGAAGGATATGGAACAAAGGGAGAAAGCGAAGGGAGCAAGCCAAAGGGAGAGAAGAGGAAAATCTAGTGCCGGGCTGCAGGACTGAAATGGAGGAATGGAAAGACAAAAGGCAGGAAGCAGGAGAGTTTGAGAAAAGGAGAGAGGAAAGAAGAGACATGCAGCCAGACGAGGGGTTAGTGAGAGAGGCTGGCACAGAGAACAGGATGAGAAGGAAATAAGGCAAGGCAAGGCTAGGCCAAAGGACATTTCCTTGCTTTATGTTTTCTACCACATTCATCTGGAGACGAGGAGGAACGCCATCAGACCTGATGGATTAGGCCCAATCAAAAACCCCGGCTACTTGAGACACTTAGACTAAGCCTAAAATGCAAAGATCTCTCCATAAGGATGGTTTTTACACTCTACTTCCACAATCTGCTGGCAGTACAAAAGAATAAGCGGCAGATCTACTTAGGTTGAGTCACGGTGCTTTGCTCCTAAGACCATGCATACCATGGGAATATTTCAGCATTTCTGCTCTGGTTTTCAGTGTATTACACCAAAACACCCACCTGATGACATCATTTCAAGAGCAACAGCAGCGATTTGCAGAATTCAGCTTCTTTGGGGAACTGAGAAATTGCTGAGCTGACACCAAGTCCTGCTGTGTCCCTGTCACCCGCAGAGTGCCCGCATCCTCACCACGGTAGCGGGCATTGTGACAAAGTTTCTATGTCAGCTGGGTGTGGCAGCCGAACGCCCCCTAGGGGAGGGGGAGCCTGTCAGCCTCTGGGCTGTCACTGCCTGCTGTCCCCCCTGTCAGCAGCGAGGCCTCTGAAAAGTTTCCAAAACATCCCCAGACTTGGGTCCAGCGTGGCCAAAAGTCTCCAAGAGACAAGTCGGAAAGAAGGATATGGAACAAAGGGAGAAAGCGAAGGGAGCAAGCCAAAGGGAGGGAAGAGGAAAATCTAGTGCCGGGCTGCAGGACTGAAATGGAGGAATGGAAAGACAAAAGCCAGGAAGCAGGAGAGTTTGAGAAAAGGAGAGAGGAAAGAAGAGACATGCAGCCAGACGAGGGGTTAGTGAGAGAGGCTGGCACAGAGAACAGGATGAGAAGGAAATAAGGCAAGGCAAGTCTAGGCCAAAGGACATTTCCTTGCTTTATATTTTCTACCACATTCATCTGGAGACGAGGAGGAACGCCATCAGACCTGATGAATTAGGCCCAATCAAAAACCCCGGCTACTTGAGACACTTAGACTAAGCCTAAAATGCAAAGATCTCTCCATAAGGATGGTTTTTACACTCTACTTCCACAATCTGCTGGCAGTACAAAAGAATAAGCGGCAGATCTACTTAGGTTGAGTCACGGTGCTTTGCTCCTAAGACCATGCATACCATGGGAATATTTCATCATTTCTGCTCTGGTTTTCAGTGTATTATACCAAAACACCCACCTGATGACATCATTTCAAGAGCAACAGCAGCGATTTGCAGAATTCAGCTTCTTTGGGGAACTGAGAAATTGCTGAGCTGACACCAAGTCCTGCTGTGTCCCTGTCACCCGCAGAGTGCCCGCAGCCTCACCACGGTAGCGGGCATTGTGACAAAGGTTCTATGTCAGCTGGGTGTGGCAGCCGAGCGCCCCCTAGGGGAGGGGGAGCCTGTCAGCCCCTGGGCTGTCACTGCCTGCTGTCCCCCCTTCTCAGCAGCGAGGCCTCTGAAAAGTTTCCAAAACATCCCCAGACTTGGGTCCAGCGTGGCCAAAAGTCTCCAAGAGACAAGTCGGAAAGAAGGATATGGAACAAAGGGAGAAAGCGAAGGGAGCAAGCCAAAGGGAGGGAAGAGGAAAATCTAGTGCCGGGCTGCAGGACTGAAATGGAGGAATGGAAAGACAAAAGCCATGAAGCAGGACAGTTTGAGAAAAGGAGAGAGGAAAGAAGAGACATGCAGCCAGACGAGGGGTTAGTGAGAGAGGCTGGGAGAGAGAACAGGATGAGAAGGAAATAAGGCAAGGCAAGGCTAGGCCAAAGGACATTTCCTTGCTTTATATTTTCTACCACATTCATCTGGAGACGAGGAGGAACGCCATCAGACCTGATGGATTAGGCCCAATCAAAAACCCCGGCTACTTGAGACACTTAGACTAAGCCTAAAATGCAAAGATCTCTCCATAAGGATGGTTTTTATACTCTACTTCCACAATCTGCTGGCAGTACAAAAGAATAAGCGGCAGATCTACTTAGGCTGAGTCACGGTGCTTTGCTCCTAAGACCATGCATACCATGGGAATATTTCAGCATTTCTGCTCTGGTTTTCAGTGTATTACACCAAAACACCCACCTGATGACATCATTTCAAGAGCAACAGCAGCGATTTGCAGAATTCAGCTTCTTTGGGGAACTGAGAAATTGCTGAGCTGACACCAAGTCCTGCTGTGTCCCTGTCACCCGCAGAGTGCCCGCAGCCTCACCACGGTAGCGGGCATTGTGACAAAGGTTCTATGTCAGCTGGGTGTGGCAGCCGAGCGCCCCCTAGGGGAGGGGGAGCCTGTCAGCCCCGGGCCTGTCACTGCCTGCTGTCCCCCCTGTCAGCAGCGAGGCCTCTGAAAAGTTTCCAAAACATCCCCAGACTTGAGTCCAGCGTGGCCAAAAGTCTCCAAGAGACAAGTCGGAAAGAAGGATATGGAACAAAGGGAGAAAGCGAAGGGAGCAAGCCAAAGGGAGGGAAGAGGAAAATCTAGTGCCGGGCTGCAGGACTGAAATGGAGGAATGGAAAGACCAAAGCCAGGAAGCAGGAGAGTTTGAGAAAAGGAGAGAGGAAAGAAGAGACATGCAGCCAGACGAGGGGTTAGTGGGAGAGGCTGGGACAGAGAACAGGATGAGAAGGAAATAAGGCAAGGTAAAATACGCGAAAGGACGTTTCCTTGCTTTATATTTTCTACCACATTCATCTGGAGACGAGGAGGAACGCCATCAGACCTGATGGATTAGGCCCAATCAAAAACCCCGGCTACTTGAGACACTTAGACTAAGCCTAAAATGCAAAGATCTCTCCATCAGGATGGTTTTTATAGTCTACTTCCACAATCTGCTGGCAGTACAAAAGAATAAGCGGCAGATCTACTTAGGCTGAGTCACGGTGCTTTGCTCCTAAGACCATGCATACCATGGGAATATTTCAGCATTTCTGCTCTGGTTTTCACTGTATTACACCAAAACACCCACCTGATGACATCATTTCAAGAGCAACAGCAGCGATTTGCAGAATTCAGCTTCTTTGGGGAACTGAGAAATTGCTGAGCTGACACCAAGTCCTGCTGTGTCCCTGTCACCCGCAGAGTGCCCGCATCCTCACCACGGTAGCGGGCATTGTGACAAAGGTTCTATGTCAGCTGGGTGTGGCAGCTGAGCGCCCCCTAGGGGAGGGGGAGCCTGTCAGCCCCGGGCCTGTCACTGCCTGCTGTCCCCCCTGTCAGCAGCGAGGCCTCTGAAAAGTTTCCAAAACATCCCCAGACTTGGGTCCAGCGTGGCCAAAAGTCTCCAAGAGACAAGTCGGAAAGAAGGATATGGAACAAAGGGAGAAAGCGAAGGGAGCAAGCCAAAGGGAGGGAAGAGGAAAATCTAGTGCCGGGCTGCAGGACTGAAATGGAGGAATGGAAAGACAAAAGCCAGGAAGCAGGAGAGTTTGAGAAAAGGAGAGAGGAAAGAAGAGACATGCAGCCAGACGAGGGGTTAGTGAGAAAGGCTGGCACAGAGAACAGGATGAGAAGGAAATAAGGCAAGGCAAGGCTAGGCCAAAGGACATTTCCTTGCTTTATATTTTCTACCACATTCATCTGGAGACGAGGAGGAACGCCATCAGACCTGATGGATTAGGCCCAATCAAAAACCCCGGCTACTTGAGACACTTAGACTAAGCCTAAAATGCAAAGATCTCTCCATAAGGATGGTTTTTACACTCTACTTCCACAATCTGCTGGCAGTACAAAAGAATAAGCGGCAGATCTACTTAGGCTGAGTCACGGTGCTTTGCTCCTAAGACCATGCATACCATGGGAATATTTCAGCATTTCTGCTCTGGTTTTCAGTGTATTACACCAAAACACCCACCTGATGACATCATTTCAAGAGCAACACCAGCGATTTGCAGAATTCAGCTTCTTTGGGGAACTGAGAAATTGCTGAGCTGACACCAAGTCCTGCTGTGTCCCTGTCACCCGCAGAGTGCCCGCAGCCTCACCACGGTAGCGGGCATTGTGACAAAGGTTCTATGTCAGCTGGGTGTGGCAGCCGAGCGCCCCCTAGGGGAGGGGGAGCCTGTCAGCCCCGGGCCTGTCACTGCCTGCTGTCCCCCCTGTCAGCAGCGAGGCCTCTGAAAAGTTTCCAAAACATCCCCAGACTTGAGTCCAGCGTGGCCAAAAGTCTCCAAGAGACAAGTCGGAAAGAAGGATATGGAACAAAGGGAGAAAGCGAAGGGAGCAAGCCAAAGGGAGGGAAGAGGAAAATCTAGTGCCGGGCTGCAGGACTGAAAGGGAGGAATGGAAAGACCAAAGCCAGGAAGCAGGAGAGTTTGAGAAAAGGAGAGAGGAAAGAAGAGACATGCAGCCAGACGAGGGGTTAGTGAGAGAGGCTGGGACAGAGAACAGGATGAGAAGGAAATAAGGCAAGGTAAAATACGCGAAAGGACGTTTCCTTGCTTTATATTTTCTACCACATTCATCTGGAGACGAGGAGGAACGCCATCAGACCTGATGGATTAGGCCCAATCAAAAACCCCGGCTACTTGAGACACTTAGACTAAGCCTAAAATGCAAAGATCTCTCCATCAGGATGGTTTTTATACTCTACTTCCACAATCTGCTGGCAGTACAAAAGAATAAGCGGCAGATCTACTTAGGCTGAGTCACGGTGCTTTGCTCCTAAGACCATGCATACCATGGGAATATTTCAGCATTTCTGCTCTGGTTTTCACTGTATTACACCAAAACACCCACCTGATGACATCATTTCAAGAGCAACAGCAGCGATTTGCAGAATTCAGCTTCTTTGGGGAACTGAGAAATTGCTGAGCTGACACCAAGTCCTGCTGTGTCACTGTCACCCGCAGAGTGCCCGCAGCCTCACCACGGTAGCGGGCATTGTGACAAAGGTTCTATGTCAGCTGGGTGTGGCAGCCGAGCGCCCCCTAGGGGAGGGGGAGCCTGTCAGCCCCGGGCCTGTCACTGCCTGCTGTCCCCCGTGTCACCAGCGAGGCCTCTGAAAAGTTTCCAAAACATCCCCAGACTTGGGTCAGGCGTGGCCAAAAGTCTCCAAGAGACAAGTCGGAAAGAAGGATATGGAACAAAGGGAGAAAGCGAAGGGAGCAAGCCAAAGGGAGGGAAGAGGAAAATCTAGTGCCGGGCTGCAGGACTGAAATGGAGGAATGGAAAGACAAAAGCCAGGAAGCAGGAGAGTTTGAGAAAAGGAGAGAGGAAAGAAGAGACATGCAGCCAGATGAGGGGTTAGTGAGAAAGGCTGGCACAGAGAACAGGATGAGAAGGAAATAAGGCAAGGCAAGGCTAGGCCAAAGGACATTTCCTTGCTTTATATTTTCTACCACATTCATCTGGAGACGAGGAGGAACGCCATCAGACCTGATGGATTAGGCCCAATCAAAAACCCCGGCTACTTGAGACACTTAGACTAAGCCTAAAATGCAAAGATCTCTCCATAAGGATAGTTTTTACACTCTACTTCCACAATCTGCTGGCAGTACAAAAGAATAAGCGGCAGATCTACTTAGGCTGAGTCATGGTGCTTTGCTCCTAAGACCATGCATACCATGGGAATATTTCAGCATTTCTGCTCTGGTTTTCAGTGTATTACACCAAAACACCCACCTGATGACATCATTTCAAGAGCAACAGCAGCGATTTGCAGAATTCAGCTTCTTTGGGGAACTGAGAAATTGCTGAGCTGACACCAAGTCCTGCTGTATCCCTGTCACCCGCAGAGTACCCGCAGCCTCACCACGGTAGCGGGCATTGTGACAAAGGTTCTATGTCAGCTGGGTGTGGCAGCCGAGCGCCCCCTAGGGGAGGGGGAGCCTGTCAGCCCCGGGCCTGTCACTGCCTGCTGTCCCCCCTGTCAGCAGCGAGGCCTCTGAAAAGTTTCCAAAACATCCCCAGACTTGGGTTCAGCGTGGCCAAAAGTCTCCAAGAGACAAGTCGGAAAGAAGGATATGGAACAAAGGGAGAAAGCGAAGGGAGCAAGCCAAAGGGAGGGAAGAGGAAAATCTAGTCCCGGGCTGCAGGACTGAAATGGAGGAATGGAAAGACAAAAGCCAGGAAGCAGGAGAGTTTGAGGAAAAGGAGAGAGGAAAGAAGAGACATGCAGCCAGACGAGGGGTTAGTGAGAAAGGCTGGCACAGAGAACAGGATGAGAAGGAAATAAGGCAAGGCAAGGCTAGGCCAAAGGACATTTCCTTGCTTTATATTTTCTACCACATTCATCTGGAGACGAGGAGGAACGCCATCAGACCTGATGGATTAGGCCCAATCAAAAACCCCGGCTACTTGAGACACTTAGACTAAGCCTAAAATGCAAAGATCTCTCCATAAGGATGGTTTTTACACTCTACTTCCACAATCTGCTGGCAGTACAAAAGAATAAGCGGCAGATCTACTTAGGCTGAGTCACGGTGCTTTGCTCCTAAGACCATGCATACCATGGGAATATTTCAGCATTTCTGCTCTGGTTTTCACTGTATTACACCAAAACACCCACCTGATGACATCATTTCAAGAGCAACAGCAGCGATTTGCAGAATTCAGCTTCTTTGGGGAACTGAGAAATTGCTGAGCTGACACCAAGTCCTGCTGTGTCCCTGTCACCCGCAGAGTGCCCGCATCCTCACCACGGTAGCGGGCATTGTGACAAAGGTTCTATGTCAGCTGGGTGTGGCAGCTGAGCGCCCCCTAGGGGAGGGGGAGCCTGTCAGCCCCGGGCCTGTCACTGCCTGCTGTCCCCCCTGTCAGCAGCGAGGCCTCTGAAAAGTTTCCAAAACATCCCCAGACTTGGGTCCAGCGTGGCCAAAAGTCTCCAAGAGACAAGTCGGAAAGAAGGATATGGAACAAAGGGAGAAAGCGAAGGGAGCAAGCCAAAGGGAGGGAAGAGGAAAATCTAGTGCCGGGCTGCAGGACTGAAATGGAGGAATGGAAAGACAAAAGCCAGGAAGCAGGACAGTTTGAGAAAAGGAGAGAGGAAAGAAGAGACATGCAGCCAGACAAGGGGTTAGTGAGAGAGGCTGGGAGAGAGAACAGGATGAGAAGGAAATAAGGCAAGGCAAGGCTAGGCCAAAGGACATTTCCTTGCTTTATATTTTCTACCACATTCATCTGGAGACGAGGAGGAACGCCATCAGACCTGATGGATTAGGCCCAATCAAAAACCCCGGCTACTTGAGACACTTAGACTAAGCCTAAAATGCAAAGATCTCTCCATCAGGATGGTTTTTATACTCTACTTCCACAATCTGCTGGCAGTACAAAAGAATAAGCGGCAGATCTACTTAGGCTGAGTCACGGTGCTTTGCTCCTAAGACCATGCATACCATGGGAATATTTCAGCATTTCTGCTCTGGTTTTCAGTGTATTACACCAAAACACCCACCTGATGACATCATTTCAAGAGCAACACCAGCGATTTGCAGAATTCAGCTTCTTTGGGGAACTGAGAAATTGCTGAGCTGACACCAAGTCCTGCTGTGTCCCTGTCACCCGCAGAGTGCCCGCAGCCTCACCACGGTAGCGGGCATTGTGACAAAGGTTCTATGTCAGCTGGGTGTGGCAGCCGAGCGCCCGCTAGGGGAGGGGGAGCCTGTCAGCCCCGGGCCTGTCACTGCCTGCTGTCCCCCCTGTCAGCAGCGAGGCCTCTGAAAAGTTTCCAAAACATCCCCAGACTTGAGTCCAGCGTGGCCAAAAGTCTCCAAGAGACAAGTCGGAAAGAAGGATATGGAACAAAGGGAGAAAGCGAAGGGAGCAAGCCAAAGGGAGGGAAGAGGAAAATCTAGTGCCGGGCTGCAGGACTGAAAGGGAGGAATGGAAAGACCAAAGCCAGGAAGCAGGAGAGTTTGAGAAAAGGAGAGAGGAAAGAAGAGACATGCAGCCAGACGAGGGGTTAGTGAGAGAGGCTGGGACAGAGAACAGGATGAGAAGGAAATAAGGCAAGGTAAAATACGCGAAAGGACGTTTCCTTGCTTTATATTTTCTACCACATTCATCTGGAGACGAGGAGGAACGCCATCAGACCTGATGGATTAGGCCCAATCAAAAACCCCGGCTACTTGAGACACTTAGACTAAGCCTAAAATGCAAAGATCTCTCCATCAGGATGGTTTTTATACTCTACTTCCACAATCTGCTGGCAGTACAAAAGAATAAGCGGCAGATCTACTTAGGCTGAGTCACGGTGCTTTGCTCCTAAGACCATGCATACCATGGGAATATTTCAGCATTTCTGCTCTGGTTTTCACTGTATTACACCAAAACACCCACCTGATGACATCATTTCAAGAGCAACAGCAGCGATTTGCAGAATTCAGCTTCTTTGGGGAACTGAGAAATTGCTGAGCTGACACCAAGTCCTGCTGTGTCCCTGTCGCCCGCAGAGTGCCCGCAGCCTCACCACGGTAGCGGGCATTGTGACAAAGGTTCTATGTCAGCTGGGTGTGGCAGCCGAGCGCCCCCTAGGGGAGGGGGAGCCTGTCAGCCCCGGGCCTGTCACTGCCTGCTGTCCCCCCTGTCAGCAGCGAGGCCTCTGAAAAGTTTCCAAAACATCCCCAGACTTGGGTCCAGCGTGGCCAAAAGTCTCCGAGAGACAAGTCGGAAAGAAGGATATGGAACAAAGGGAGAAAGCGAAGGGAGCAAGCCAAAGGGAGGGAAGAGGAAAATCTAGTGCCGGGCTGCAGGACTGAAATGGAGGAATGGAAAGACAAAAGCCAGGAAGCAGGAGAGTTTGAGAAAAGGAGAGAGGAAAGAAGAGACATGCAGCCAGACGAGGGGTTAGTGAGAAAGGCTGGCACAGAGAACAGGATGAGAAGGAAATAAGGCAAGGCAAGGCTAGGCCAAAGGACATTTCCTTGCTTTATATTTTCTACCACATTCATCTGGAGACGAGGAGGAACGCCATCAGACCTGATGGATTAGGCCCAATCAAAAACCCCGGCTACTTGAGACACTTAGACTAAGCCTAATATGCAAAGATCTCTCCATCAGGATGGTTTTTACACTCTACTTCCACAATCTGCTGGCAGTACAAAAGAATAAGCGGCAGATCTACTTAGGCTGAGTCATGGTGCTTTGCTCCTAAGACCATGCATACCATGGGAATATTTCAGCATTTCTGCTCTGGTTTTCAGTGTATTACACCAAAACACCCACCTGATGACATCATTTCAAGAGCAACAGCAGCGATTTGCAGAATTCAGCTTCTTTGGGGAACTGAGAAATTGCTGAGCTGACACCAAGTCCTGCTGTATCCCTGTCACCCGCAGAGTGCCCGCAGCCTCACCACGGTAGCGGGCATTGTGACAAAGGTTCTATGTCAGCTGGGTGTGGCAGCCGAGCGCCCCCTAGGGGAGGGGGAGCCTGTCAGCCCCGGGCCTGTCACTGCCTGCTGTCCCCCGTGTCACCAGCGAGGCCTCTGAAAAGTTTCCAAAACATCCCCACACTAGGCTCCAAAGTGGCCAAAAGTCTCCAAGAGACAAGTCGGAAAGAAGGATATGGAACAAAGGGAGAAAGCGAAGGGAGCAAGCCAAAGAAAGAGAAGAGGAAAATCTAGTGCCGGGCTGCAGGACTGAAATGGAGGAATGGAAAGACAAAAGCCAGGAAGCAGGAGAGTTTGAGAAAAGGAGAGAGGAAAGAAGAGAAATGCAGCCAGACGAGGGGTTAGTGAGAGAGGCTGGGACACAGAACAGGATGAGAAGGAAATAAGGCAAGGCAAGGCTAGGCCAAAGGACATTTCCTTGCTTTATATTTTCTACCACATTCATCTGGAGACGAGGAGGAACGCCATCAGACCTGATGGATTAGGCCCAATCAAAAACCCCGGCTACTTGAGACACTTAGACTAAGCCTAAAATACAAAGATCTCTCCATCAGGATAGTTTTTATACTTTACTTCCACAATCTGCTGGCAGTACAAAAGAATAAGCGGCAGATCTACTTAGGCTGAGTCACGGTGCTTTGCTCCTAAGACCATGCATACCATGGGAATATTTCAGCATTTCTGCTCTGGTTTTCAGTGTATTACACCAAAACACCCACCTGATGACATCATTTCAAGAGCAACAGCAGCGATTTGCAGAATTCAGCTTCTTTGGGGAACTGAGAAATTGCTGAGCTGACACCAAGTCCTGCTGTGTCCCTGTCGCCCGCAGAGTGCCCGCAGCCTCACCACGGTAGCGGGCATTGTGACAAAGGTTCTATGTCAGCTGGGTGTGGCAGCCGAGCGCCCCCTAGGGGAGGGGGAGCCTGTCAGCCCCGGGCCTGTCACTGCCTGCTGTCCCCCCTGTCAGCAGCGAGGCCTCTGAAAAGTTTCCAAAACATCCCCAGACTTGGGTCCAGCGTGGCCAAAAGTCTCCGAGAGACAAGTCGGAAAGAAGGATATGGAACAAAGGGAGAAAGCGAAGGGAGCAAGCCAAAGGGAGGGAAGAGGAAAATCTAGTGCCGGGCTGCAGGACTGAAATGGAGGAATGGAAAGACAAAAGCCAGGAAGCAGGAGAGTTTGAGAAAAGGAGAGAGGAAAGAAGAGACATGCAGCCAGACGAGGGGTTAGTGAGAAAGGCTGGCACAGAGAACAGGATGAGAAGGAAATAAGGCAAGGCAAGGCTAGGCCAAAGGACATTTCCTTGCTTTATATTTTCTACCACATTCATCTGGAGACGAGGAGGAACGCCATCAGACCTGATGGATTAGGCCCAATCAAAAACCCCGGCTACTTGAGACACTTAGACTAAGCCTAATATGCAAAGATCTCTCCATCAGGATGGTTTTTACACTCTACTTCCACAATCTGCTGGCAGTACAAAAGAATAAGCGGCAGATCTACTTAGGCTGAGTCATGGTGCTTTGCTCCTAAGACCATGCATACCATGGGAATATTTCAGCATTTCTGCTCTGGTTTTCAGTGTATTACACCAAAACACCCACCTGATGACATCATTTCAAGAGCAACAGCAGCGATTTGCAGAATTCAGCTTCTTTGGGGAACTGAGAAATTGCTGAGCTGACACCAAGTCCTGCTGTATCCCTGTCACCCGCAGAGTGCCCGCAGCCTCACCACGGTAGCGGGCATTGTGACAAAGGTTCTATGTCAGCTGGGTGTGGCAGCCGAGCGCCCGCTAGGGGAGGAGGGGCCTGTCAGCCCCGGGCCTGTCACTGCCTGCTGTCCCCCCTGTCAGCAGCGAGTCGTCTGAAAAGTTTCCAAAACATCCCCAGACTTGGGTTCAGCGTGGCCAAAAGTCTCCAAGAGACAAGTCGGAAAGAAGGATATGGAACAAAGGGAGAAAGCGAAGGGAGCAAGCCAAAGGGAGGGAAGAGGAAAATCTAGTGCCGGGCTGCAGGACTGAAATGGAGGAATGGAAAGACAAAAGCCAGGAAGCAGGAGAGTTTGAGAAAAGGAGAGAGGAAAGAAGAGACATGCAGCCAGACGAGGGGTTAGTGAGAGAGGCTGGGACACAGAACAGGATGAGAAGGAAATAAGGCAAGGCAAGGCTAGGCCAAAGGACATTTCCTTGCTTTATATTTTCTACCACATTCATCTGGAGACGAGGAGGAACGCCATCAGACCTGATGGATTAGGCCCAATCAAAAACCCCGGCTACTTGAGACACTTAGACTAAGCCTAAAATGCAAAGATCTCTCCATAAGGATGGTTTTTACACTCTACTTCTACAATCTGCTGGCAGTACAAAAGAATAAGAGGCAGATCTACTTAGGCTGAGTCACGGTGCTTTGCTCCTAAGACCATGCATACCATGGGAATATTTCAGCATTTCTGCTCTGGTTTTCACTGTATTACACCAAAACACCCACCTGATGACATCATTTCAAGAGCAACACCAGCGATTTGCAGAATTCAGCTTCTTTGGGGAACTCAGAAATTGCTGAGCTGACACCAAGTCCTGCTGTGTCCCTGTCACCCGCAGAGTGCCCGCAGCCTCACCACGGTAGCGGGCATTGTGACAAAGGTTCTATGTCAGCTGGGTGTGGCAGCCGAGCGCCCCCTAGGGGAGGGGGAGCCTGTCAGCCCCGGGCCTGTCACTGCCTGCTGTCCCCCCTGTCAGCAGCGAGGCCTCTGAAAAGTTTCCAAAACATCCCCAGACTTGGGTCCAGCGTGGCCAAAAGTCTCCAAGAGACAAGTCGGAAAGAAGGATATGGAACAAAGGGAGAAAGCGAAGGGAGCAAGCCAAAGGGAGGGAAGAGGAAAATCTAGTGCCGGGCTGCAGGACTGAAATGGAGGAATGGAAAGACAAAAGCCAGGAAGCAGGAGAGTTTGAGAAAAGGAGAGAGGAAAGAAGAGACATGCAGCCAGACGAGGGGTTAGTGAGAAAGGCTGGCACAGAGAACAGGATGAGAAGGAAATAAGGCAAGGCAAGGCTAGGCCAAAGGACATTTCCTTGCTTTATATTTTCTACCACATTCATCTGGAGACGAGGAGGAACGCCATCAGACCTGATGGATTAGGCCCAATCAAAAACCCCGGCTACTTGAGACACTTAGACTAAGCCTAAAATGCAAAGATCTCTCCATAAGGATGGTTTTTACACTCTACTTCCACAATCTGCTGGCAGTACAAAAGAATAAGTGGCAGATCTACTTAGGCTGAGTCACGGTGCTTTGCTCCTAAGACCATGCATACCATGGGAATATTTCAGCATTTCTGCTCTGGTTTTCAGTGTATTACACCAAAACACCCACCTGATGACATCATTTCAAGAGCAACAGCAGCGATTTGCAGAATTCAGCTTCTTTGGGGAACTGAGCAATTGCTGAGCTGACACCAAGTCCTGCTGTGTCCCTGTCACCCGCAGAGTGCCCGCAGCCTCACCACGGTAGCGGGCATTGTGACAAAGGTTCTATGTCAGCTGGGTGTGGCAGCCGAGCGCCCCCTAGGGGAGGGGGAGCCTGTCAGCCCCGGGCCTGTCACTGCCTGCTGTCCCCCCTGTCAGCAGCGATGCCTCTGAAAAGTTTCCAAAACATCCCCAGACTTGGATCCAGCGTGGCCAAAAGTCTCCAAGAGACAAGTCGGAAAGAAGGATATGGAACAAAGGGAGAAAGCGAAGGGAGCAAGCCAAAGGGAGGGAAGAGGAAAATCTAGTGCCGGGCTGCAGGACTGAAATGGAGGAATGGAAAGACAAAAGCCAGGAAGCAGGAGAGTTTGAGAAAAGGAGAGAGGAAAGAAGAGACATGCAGCCAGACGAGGGGTTAGTGAGAAAGGCTGGCACAGAGAACAGGATGAGAAGGAAATAAGGCAAGGCAAGGCTAGGCCAAAGGACATTTCCTTGCTTTATATTTTCTACCACATTCATCTGGAGATGAGGAGGAACGCCATCAGACCTGATGGATTAGGCCCAATCAAAAACCCCGGCTACTTGAGACACTTAGACTAAGCCTAAAATGCAAAGATCTCTCCATAAGGATGGTTTTTACACTCTACTTCCACAATCTGCTGGCAGTACAAAAGAATAAGCGGCAGATCTACTTAGGCTGAGTCACGGTGCTTTGCTCCTAAGACCATGCATACCATGGGAATATTTCAGCATTTCTGCTCTGGTTTTCAGTGTATTACACCAAAACACCCACCTGATGACATCATTTCAAGAGCAACACCAGCGATTTGCAGAATTCAGCTTCTTTGGAGAACTGAGAAATTGCTGAGCTGACACCAAGTCCTGCTGTGTCCCTGTCACCCGCAGAGTGCCCGCAGCCTCACCACGGTAGCGGGCATTGTGACAAAGGTTCTATGTCAGCTGGGTGTGGCAGCCGAGCGCCCCCTAGGGGAGGGGGAGCCTGTCAGCCCCGGGCCTGTCACTGCCTGCTGTCCCCCGTGTCACCAGCGAGGCCTCTGAAAAGTTTCCAAAACATCCCCACACTAGGCTCCAAAGTGGCCAAAAGTCTCCAAGAGACAAGTCAGAAAGAAGGATATGGAACAAAGGGAGAAAGCGAAGGGAGCAAGCCAAAGGGAGAGAAGAGGAAAATCTAGTGCCGGGCTGCAGGACTGAAATGGAGGAATGGAAAGACAAAAGCCAGGAAGCAGGAGAGTTTGAGAAAAGGAGAGAGGAAAGAAGAGACATGCAGCCAGACGAGGGGTTAGTGAGAAAGGCTGGCACAGAGAACAGGATGAGAAGGAAATAAGGCAAGGCAAGTCTAGGCCAAAGGACATTTCCTTGCTTTATATTTTCTACCACATTCATCTGGAGACGAGGAGGAACGCCATCAGACCTGATGGATTAGGCCCAATCAAAAACCCCGGCTACTTGAGACACTTAGACTAAGCCTAAAATGCAAAGATATCTCCATCAGGATAGTTTTTATACTTTACTTCCACAATCTGCTGGCAGTACAAAAGAATAAGCGGCAGATCTACTTAGGCTGAGTCACGGTGCTTTGCTCCTAAGACCATGCATACCATGGGAATATTTCAGCATTTCTGCTCTGGTTTTCAGTGTATTACACCAAAACACCCACCTGATGACATCATTTCAAGAGCAACAGCAGCGATTTGCAGAATTCAGCTTCTTTGGGGAACTGAGAAATTGCTGAGCTGACACCAAGTCCTGCTGTGTCCCTGTCGCCCGCAGAGTGCCCGCAGCCTCACCACGGTAGCGGGCATTGTGACAAAGGTTCTATGTCAGCTGGGTGTGGCAGCCGAGCGCCCCCTAGGGGAGGGGGAGCCTGTCAGCCCCGGGCCTGTCACTGCCTGCTGTCCCCCCTGTCAGCAGCGAGGCCTCTGAAAAGTTTCCAAAACATCCCCAGACTTGGGTCCAGCGTGGCCAAAAGTCTCCGAGAGACAAGTCGGAAAGAAGGATATGGAACAAAGGGAGAAAGCGAAGGGAGCAAGCCAAAGGGAGGGAAGAGGAAAATCTAGTGCCGGGCTGCAGGACTGAAATGGAGGAATGGAAAGACAAAAGCCAGGAAGCAGGAGAGTTTGAGAAAAGGAGAGAGGAAAGAAGAGACATGCAGCCAGACGAGGGGTTAGTGAGAAAGGCTGGCACAGAGAACAGGATGAGAAGGAAATAAGGCAAGGCAAGGCTAGGCCAAAGGACATTTCCTTGCTTTATATTTTCTACCACATTCATCTGGAGACGAGGAGGAACGCCATCAGACCTGATGGATTAGGCCCAATCAAAAACCCCGGCTACTTGAGACACTTAGACTAAGCCTAATATGCAAAGATCTCTCCATCAGGATGGTTTTTACACTCTACTTCCACAATCTGCTGGCAGTACAAAAGAATAAGCGGCAGATCTACTTAGGCTGAGTCATGGTGCTTTGCTCCTAAGACCATGCATACCATGGGAATATTTCAGCATTTCTGCTCTGGTTTTCAGTGTATTACACCAAAACACCCACCTGATGACATCATTTCAAGAGCAACAGCAGCGATTTGCAGAATTCAGCTTCTTTGGGGAACTGAGAAATTGCTGAGCTGACACCAAGTCCTGCTGTATCCCTGTCACCTGCAGAGTGCCCGCAGCCTCACCACGGTAGCGGGCATTGTGACAAAGGTTCTATGTCAGCTGGGTGTGGCAGCCGAGCGCCCCCTAGGGGAGGGGGAGCCTGTCAGCCCCGGGCCTGTCACTGCCTGCTGTCCCCCGTGTCACCAGCGAGGCCTCTGAAAAGTTTCCAAAACATCCCCACACTAGGCTCCAAAGTGGCCAAAAGTCTCCAAGAGACAAGTCGGAAAGAAGGATATGGAACAAAGGGAGAAAGCGAAGGGAGCAAGCCAAAGAAAGAGAAGAGGAAAATCTAGTGCCGGGCTGCAGGACTGAAATGGAGGAATGGAAAGACAAAAGCCAGGAAGCAGGAGAGTTTGAGAAAAGGAGAGAGGAAAGAAGAGAAATGCAGCCAGACGAGGGCTTAGTGAGAGAGGCTGGCACAGAGAACAGGATGAGAAGGAAATAAGGCAAGGCAAGGCTAGGCCAAAGGACATTTCCTTGCTTTATATTTTCTACCACATTCATCTGGAGACGAGGAGGAACGCCATCAGACCTGATGGATTAGGCCCAATCAAAAACCCCGGCTACATGAGACACTTAGACTAAGCCTAAAATGCAAAGATCTCTCCATAAGGATGGTTTTTACACTCTACTTCCACAATCTGCTGGCAGTACAAAAGAATAAGCGGCAGATCTACTTAGGTTGAGTCACGGTGCTTTGCTCCTAAGACCATGCATACCATGGGAATATTTCAGCATTTCTGCTCTGGTTTTCAGTGTATTATACCAAAACACCCACCTGATGACATCATTTCAAGAGCAACAGCAGCGATTTGCAGAATTCAGCTTCTTTGGGGAACTGAGAAATTGCTGAGCTGACACCAAGTCCTGCTGTATCCCTGTCACCTGCAGAGTGCCCGCATCCTCACCACGGTAGCGGGCATTGTGACAAATTTTCTATGTCAGCTGGGTGTGGCAGCAGAGCGCCCCCTAGGGGAGGGGGAGCCTGTCAGCCCCGGGCCTGTCACTGCCTGCTGTCCCCCCTGTCAGCAGCGAGGCCTCTGAAAAGTTTCCAAAACATCCCCAGACTTGGGTCCAGCGTGGCCAAAAGTCTCCAAGAGACAAGTCGGAAAGAAGGATATGGAACAAAGGGAGAAAGCGAAGGGAGCAAGCCAAAGGGAGGGAAGAGGAAAATCTAGTGCCGGGCTGCAGGACTGAAATGGAAGAATGGAAAGACAAAAGCCAGGAAGCAGGAGAGTTTGAGAAAAGGAGAGAGGAAAGAAGAGAAATGCAGCCAGACGAGGGCTTAGTGAGAGAGGCTGGCACAGAGAACAGGATGAGAAGGAAATAAGGCAAGGCAAGGCTAGGCCAAAGGACATTTCCTTGCTTTATATTTTCTACCACATTCATCTGGAGACGAGGAGGAACGCCATCAGACCTGATGGATTAGGCCCAATCAAAAACCCCGGCTACTTGAGACACTTAGACTAAGCCTAAAATGCAAAGATCTCTCCATCAGGATGGTTTTTATACTTTACTTCCACAATCTGCTGGCAGTACAAAAGAATAAGCGGCAGATCTACTTAGGCTGAGTCACGGTGCTTTGCTCCTAAGACCATGCATACCATGGGAATATTTCAGCATTTCTGCTCTGGTTTTCAGTGTATTACACCAAAACACCCACCTGATGACATCATTTCAAGAGCAACAGCAGCGATTTGCAGAATTCAGCTTCTTTGGGGAACTGAGCAATTGCTGAGCTGACACCAAGTCCTGCTGTGTCCCTGTCACCCGCAGAGTGCCCGCAGCCTCACCACGGTAGCGGGCATTGTGACAAAGGTTCTATGTCAGCTGGGTGTGGCAGCCGAGCGCCCCCTAGGGGAGGGGGAGCCTGTCAGCCCCGGGCCTGTCACTGCCTGCTGTCCCCCCTGTCAGCAGCGAGGCCTCTGAAAAGTTTCCAAAACATCCCCAGACTTGGGTCCAGCGTGGCCAAAAGTCTCCAAGAGACAAGTCGGAAAGAAGGATATGGAACAAAGGGAGAAAGCGAAGGGAGCAAGCCAAAGGGAGGGAAGAGGAAAATCTAGTGCCGGGCTGCAGGACTGAAATGGAGGAATGGAAAGACAAAAGCCAGGAAGCAGGAGAGTTTGAGAAAAGGAGAGAGGAAAGAAGAGACATGCAGCCAGACGAGGGGTTAGTGAGAAAGGCTGGCACAGAGAACAGGATGAGAAGGAAATAAGGCAAGGCAAGGCTAGGCCAAAGGACATTTCCTTGCTTTATATTTTCTACCACATTCATCTGGAGACGAGGAGGAACGCCATCAGACCTGATGGATTAGGCCCAATCAAAAACCCCGGCTACTTGAGACACTTAGACTAAGCCTAAAATGCAAAGATCTCTCCATAAGGATGGTTTTTACACTCTACTTCCACAATCTGCTGGCAGTACAAAAGAATAAGCGGCAGATCTACTTAGGCTGAGTCACGGTGCTTTGCTCCTAAGACCATGCATACCATGGGAATATTTCAGCATTTCTGCTCTGGTTTTCAGTGTATTACACCAAAACACCCACCTGATGACATCATTTCAAGAGCAACACCAGCGATTTGCAGAATTCAGCTTCTTTGGGGAACTGAGAAATTGCTGAGCTGACACCAAGTCCTGCTGTGTCCCTGTCACCCGCAGAGTGCCCGCAGCCTCACCACGGTAGCGGGCATTGTGACAAAGGTTCTATGTCAGCTGGGTGTGGCAGCCGAGCGCCCCCTAGGGGAGGGGGAGCCTGTCAGCCCCGGGCCTGTCACTGCCTGCTGTCCCCCGTGTCACCAGCGAGGCCTCTGAAAAGTTTCCAAAACATCCCCACACTAGGCTCCAGCGTGGCCAAAAGTCTCCAAGAGACAAGTCGGAAAGAAGGATATGGAACAAAGGGAGAAAGCGAAGGGAGCAAGCCAAAGGGAGAGAAGAGGAAAATCTAGTGCCGGGCTGCAGGACTGAAATGGAGGAATGGAAAGACAAAAGCCAGGAAGCAGGACAGTTTGAGAAAAGGAGAGAGGAAAGAAGAGACATGCAGCCAGACGAGGGGTTAGTGAGAGAGGCTGGGAGAGAGAACAGGATGAGAAGGAAATAAGGCAAGGCAAGGCTAGGCCAAAGGACATTTCCTTGCTTTATATTTTCTACCACATTCATCTGGAGACGAGGAGGAACGCCATCAGACCTGATGGATTAGGCCCAATCAAAAACCCCGGCTACTTGAGACACTTAGACTAAGCCTAAAATGCAAAGATCTCTCCATCAGGATGGTTTTTATACTCTACTTCCACAATCTGCTGGCAGTACAAAAGAATAAGCGGCAGATCTACTTAGGCTGAGTCACGGTGCTTTGCTCCTAAGACCATGCATACCATGGGAATATTTCAGCATTTCTGCTCTGGTTTTCAGTGTATTACACCAAAACACCCACCTGATGACATCATTTCAAGAGCAACAGCAGCGATTTGCAGAATTCAGCTTCTTTGGGGAACTGAGAAATTGCTGAGCTGACACCAAGTCCTGCTGTGTCCCTGTCACCCGCAGAGTGCCCGCAGCCTCACCACGGTAGCGGGCATTGTGACAAAGGTTCTATGTCAGCTGGGTGTGGCAGCCGAGCGCCCCCTAGGGGAGGGGGAGCCTGTCAGCCCCGGGCCTGTCACTGCCTGCTGTCCCCCCTGTCAGCAGCGAGGCCTCTGAAAAGTTTCCAAAACATCCCCAGACTTGGGTCCAGCGTGGCCAAAAGTCTCCAAGAGACAAGTCGGAAAGAAGGATATGGAACAAAGGGAGAAAGCGAAGGGAGCAAGCCAAAGGGAGGGAAGAGGAAAATCTAGTGCCGGGCTGCATGACTGAAAGGGAGGAATGGAAAGACAAAAGCCAGGAAGCAGGACAGTTTGAGAAAAGGAGAGAGGAAAGAAGAGACATGCAGCCAGACGAGGGGTTAGTGAGAGAGGCTGGGAGAGAGAACAGGATGAGAAGGAAATAAGGCAAGGCAAGGCTAGGCCAAAGGACATTTCCTTGCTTTATATTTTCTACCACATTCATCTGGAGACGAGGAGGAACGCCATCAGACCTGATGGATTAGGCCCAATCAAAAACCCCGGCTACTTGAGACACTTAGACTAAGCCTAAAATGCAAAGATCTCTCCATCAGGATGGTTTTTATACTCTACTTCCACAATCTGCTGGCAGTACAAAAGAATAAGCGGCAGATCTACTTAGGCTGAGTGACGGTGCTTTGCTCCTAAGACCATGCATACCATGGGAATATTTCAGCATTTCTGCTCTGGTTTTCAGTGTATTACACCAAAACACCCACCTGATGACATCACTTCAAGAGCAACAGCAGCGATTTGCAGAATTCAGCTTCTTTGGGGAACTGAGAAATTGCTGAGCTGACACCAAGTCCTGCTGTGTCCCTGTCACCCGCAGAGTGCCCGCAGCCTCACCACGGTAGCGGGCATTGTGACAAAGGTTCTATGTCAGCTGGGTGTGGCAGCCGAGCGCCCCCTAGGGGAAGGGGAGCCTGTCAGCCCCGGGCCTGTCACTGCCTGCTGTCCCCCCTGTCAGCAGCGAGGCCTCTGAAAAGTTTCCAAAACATCCCCAGACTTGGGTCCAGCGTGGCCAAAAGTCTCCAAGAGACAAGTCGGAAAGAAGGATATGGAACAAAGGGAGAAAGCGAAGGGAGCAAGCCAAAGGGAGGGAAGAGGAAAATCTAGTGCCGGGCTGCAGGACTGAAAGGGAGGAATGGAAAGACCAAAGCCAGGAAGCAGGAGAGTTTGAGAAAAGGAGAGAGGAAAGAAGAGACATGCAGCCAGACGAGGGGTTAGTGAGAGAGGCTGGGACAGAGAACAGGATGAGAAGGAAATAAGGCAAGGTAAAATACGCGAAAGGACGTTTCCTTGCTTTATATTTTCTACCACATTCATCTGGAGACGAGGAGGAACGCCATCAGACCTGATGGATTAGGCCCAATCAAAAACCCCGGCTACTTGAGACACTTAGACTAAGCCTAAAATGCAAAGATCTCTCCATCAGGATGGTTTTTATACTCTACTTCCACAATCTGCTGGCAGTACAAAAGAATAAGCGGCAGATCTACTTAGGCTGAGTCACGGTGCTTTGCTCCTAAGACCATGCATACCATGGGAATATTTCACCATTTCTGCTCTGGTTTTCACTGTATTACACCAAAACACCCACCTGATGACATCATTTCAAGAGCAACAGCAGCGATTTGCAGAATTCAGCTTCTTTGGGGAACTGAGCAATTGCTGAGCTGACACCAAGTCCTGCTGTGTCCCTGTCACCCGCAGAGTGCCCGCAGCCTCACCACGGTAGCGGGCATTGTGACAAAGGTTCTATGTCAGCTGGGTGTGGCAGCCGAGCGCCCCCTAGGGGAGGGGGAGCCTGTCAGCCCCGGGCCTGTCACTGCCTGCTGTCCCCCCTGTCAGCAGCGAGGCCTCTGAAAAGTTTCCAAAACATCCCCAGACTTGAGTCCAGCGTGGCCAAAAGTCTCCAAGAGACAAGTCGGAAAGAAGGATATGGAACAAAGGGAGAAAGCGAAGGGAGCAAGCCAAAGGGAGGGAAGAGGAAAATCTAGTGCCGGGCTGCAGGACTGAAATGGAGGAATGGAAAGACCAAAGCCAGGAAGCAGGAGAGTTTGAGAAAAGGAGAGAGGAAAGAAGAGACATGCAGCCAGACGAGGGGTTAGTGAGAGAGGCTGGGACAGAGAACAGGATGAGAAGGAAATAAGGCAAGGCAAGGCTAGGCCAAAGGACATTTCCTTGCTTTATATTTTCTACCACATTCATCTGGAGACGAGGAGGAACGCCATCAGACCTGATGGATTAGGCCCAATCAAAAACCCCGGCTACTTGAGACACTTAGACTAAGCCTAAAATGCAAAGATCTCTCCATCAGGATGGTTTTTATACTCTACTTCCACAATCTGCTGGCAGTACAAAAGAATAAGCGGCAGATCTACTTAGGCTGAGTCACGGTGCTTTGCTCCTAAGACCATGCATACCATGGGAATATTTCAGCATTTCTGCTCTGGTTTTCAGTGTATTACACCAAAACACCCACCTGATGACATCATTTCAAGAGCAACAGCAGCGATTTGCAGAATTCAGCTTCTTTGGGGAACTGAGCAATTGCTGAGCTGACACCAAGTCCTGCTGTGTCCCTGTCACCCGCAGAGTGCCCGCAGCCTCACCACGGTAGCGGGCATTGTGACAAAGGTTCTATGTCAGCTGGGTGTGGCAGCCGAGCGCCCCCTAGGGGAGGGGGAGCCTGTCAGCCCCGGGCCTGTCACTGCCTGCTGTCCCCCCTGTCAGCAGCGAGGCCTCTGAAAAGTTTCCAAAACATCCCCAGACTTGAGTCCAGCGTGGCCAAAAGTCTCCAAGAGACAAGTCGGAAAGAAGGATATGGAACAAAGGGAGAAAGCGAAGGGAGCAAGCCAAAGGGAGGGAAGAGGAAAATCTAGTGCCGGGCTGCATGACTGAAAGGGAGGAATGGAAAGACCAAAGCCAGGAAGCAGGAGAGTTTGAGAAAAGGAGAGAGGAAAGAAGAGACATGCAGCCAGACGAGGGGTTAGTGAGAGAGGCTGGGACAGAGAACAGGATGAGAAGGAAATAAGGCAAAGTAAAATACGCGAAAGGACGTTTCCTTGCTTTATATTTTCTACCACATTCATCTGGAGACGAGGAGGAACGCCATCAGACCTGATGGATTAGGCCCAATCAAAAACCCCGGCTACTTGAGACACTTAGACTAAGCCTAAAATGCAAAGATCTCTCCATCAGGATGGTTTTTATACTCTACTTCCACAATCTGCTGGCAGTACAAAAGATTAAGCGGCAGATCTACTTAGGCTGAGTCACGGTGCTTTGCTCCTAAGACCATGCATACCATGGGAATATTTCAGCATTTCTGCTCTGGTTTTCAGTGTATTACACCAAAACACCCACCTGATGACATCATTTCAAGAGCAACAGCAGCGATTTGCAGAATTCAGCTTCTTTGGGGAACTGAGAAATTGCTGAGCTGACAGCAAGTCCTGCTGTGTCCCTGTCACCCGCAGAGTGCCCGCAGCCTCACCACGGTAGCGGGCATTGTGACAAAGGTTCTATGTCAGCTGGGTGTGGCAGCCGAGCGCCCCCGAGGGGAGGGGGAGCCTGTCAGCCCCGGGCCTGTCACTGCCTGCTGTCCCCCCTGTCAGCAGCGAGGCCTCTGAAAAGTTTCCAAAACATCCCCAGACTTGGGTCCAGCGTGGCCAAAAGTCTCCAAGAGACAAGTCGGAAAGAAGGATATGGAACAAAGGGAGAAAGCGAAGGGAGCAAACCAAAGGGAGGGAAGAGATAAAGGTAGTGCCGGGCTGCAGGACTGAAATGGAGGAATGGAAAGACTAAAGCCAGGAAGCAGGAGAGTTTGAGAAAAGGAGAGAGGAAAGAAGAGACACGCAGCCAGACGAGGGCTTAGTGAGAGAGGCTGGGACAGAGAACAGGATGAGAAGGAATTAAGGCAAGGCAAGGCTAGGCCAAAGGACGTTTCCTTGCTTTATATTTTCTACCACATTCATCTGGAGACAAGGAGGAAAGCCATCAGACCTGATGGATTAGGCCCAATCAAAAACCCCGGCTACTTGAGACACTTAGACTAAGCCTAAAATGCAAAGATCTCTCCATCAGGATGGTTTTTATACTCTACTTCCACAATCTGCTGGCAGTACAAAAGAATAAGCGGCAGATCTACTTAGGCTGAGTCACGGTGCTTTGCTCCTAAGACCATGCATACCATGGGAATATTTCAGCATTTCTGCTCTGGTTTTCAGTGTATTACACCAAAACACCCACCTGATGACATCATTTCAAGAGCAACAGCAGCGATTTGCAGAATTCAGCTTCTTTGGGGAACTGAGAAATTGCTGAGTTGACACCAAGTCCTGCTGTGTCCCTATCACGCACACAGAGTGCCCACATCCTCACCACGGTAGCGGGCATTGTGACAAAGGTTCTATGTCAGCTGTTGCTCTTGCGACCGGTAAGAGAGCTACAACGAAGCATGCCGAACGGAGAAAATAGCAGCAGCTCATCTGTTCACACCTTTTTTCTGCCATGTGGTTGAACGCCAATACGTTCGTGCTTCTGTGAGATGAAAGACGTCCTTCTTCATATGTGGTTGCTCACACCGGTCCACTTGTTAGTGTATCCATTCAGTGCTGGGTTGCGGGGCATTCAGAAGTGGCTCTGTGGAGACGTCTGCATAGAGGCAGCTGTCAGAACACGCACACTCGATTGTTCACCAAAACATATGCAGACGCGTCCTTAGCCTGTAGATTTGGATGCACAGAGTTCCCTGTGTTCGCAAGAGACAAGGGAATCGCATCTGTACGCACAGAAGCAATAGCGGACCGTTTCCCTCGGAGTGAACACGAAAGAGCCGTCTATACACTCGCAGACATGGGAACGTGCCTCAATGCAGTCACAGAGGCAGCAGCTTTTGAACAGAGGCTCTGGTGATTCTGGCACACTCCTGAAAGTCGTGCACACTGCTGTTCACTCGCTAAACGAACTCTTGGGAAACACGTCTCCGGTCCATGTACCGCTCAGATTTCTTCTCGTGTAACTGTGAACTGTGTCAGCGCGGGGATTCCGTCTCTGTTGAGCAGATGTCAATCCTGCCTCGCTTTTGCTTTGTTGCCTCTACCAAGATGATTTCCCGTTTCTCTCTTCACTGGAGCAGGCAGACACAGCCAATGCACAGCAAGTGTCAAGAGACACACTCCATCCGCTGAGTTCAACGCTTGTGCAGATGCACGTGTGCGACGAAGTCAACACACGTGCTTGTGGAGAGAATGAAAGGGACTCACAGGCGTGTGGAGCGACGGGGAGAAAGAGCGGGCGCTAAGGAACACAGAGTTTCAGGCAGACTGTCTCCACACAAACAGGCACCTGTCTGCAGGTATCCTAGATCTTGATTCTTGAACTTGAGGAAACACGCGTCTGAGCAAAACTCCCAAACGCTTCCAGGAAAGACACAGGCTCTCCCACAAGCACACAAGTGTTTGCCCTCAGCTATAGATCAGCGACAAGCTTGTGAAGAGATGCCCTGCTATTCTTTCGCCTTATGGCATCATGTGTTTCGTTTCTCTTGGAGATCGATTGCTAAGCGTCTTTCCTCGGGCGACTGTGAAGCATTTGCCACCGGAGGAGAAGTAGCACGGAGCAGCATTCAATACTCTCTACGTCACGGCCCCTTATAAGACAGCGGCACTGGCGCACACACGCACAGAGGAGACGGTGGCGCTACTTAAAAACTTCAAGATTCTGGGAAGAAGTGCCAGTCCCTTAGACTGGAGGGGTACAGAGCACAGCTGCCGATACAGCCCAGAACTACACTGTAAAACACAACTGCGCAGAAACATCCAAAATGCAAAAACCATCCACGCTTTCAGTTGCTGATACAAGAAAACCAGGACCCGATTGGCGCTACGCCAACTGGCACCGGCGTTCCGGATCCCGGGATGGCGCCCGGGATGCCTGTCGGGTCCCTCAAGTGCGACGAGACCCCGGGACCGTCTGACAGGCACAATGCAAGCCTCCCGACCTGCAATACAACGCTGACACTAGGCTGGAGCTGCCCTGCCCGGGACACGCTGGCATCGCACTGTGAAGTTCCCTGGACCCTTCGCCTGCCCAAAAGGGACTGTTCCTGGATCACCCTTGCCCCAAAGAGAACCCCGCTCCCTGCAGTTCCCAACCCCTTCCCAGCCCCCCAGCCTCCACTTATCTTTCAGAGGGCCAAGAGACTGAATCCATCTTCAACAGAGGAAAACACCACATGTGCTGATAGAGATCGTCCTGCATCACCAAGTTCCTCCTTGTCCTGGTTTTGTTAAAAAAAAAGTTTCTCTTTTAGTGATTTTTTGCCTGTCAGCTAAAGCCTTTGTATTAGCTGCATTTTCCTGGAGAACCCAACACATGTTTTGGTTAAACCTAGCAATGGAATGCAAACTTATTGATAAGCACAGATGGACATCTCGCGAGAGGGGCAACGAGAAACTGATGATCGAGAGACTGACCAATGGTGTATAACATTCCATTCACGTGAATACTTCATATAAAAGTGGGAGATCACGAGGATCTCGGCCCCTTTTTTCCCTTTTTGCCCTTTTTCCCTTTTTCCTCATGGCTGACATTAGGAGAGGACCTTGCTGGTCGTCCCTGCGAACTGAGGCCTAGTGAGAGACTGAATCCAGCTCCGGTTGGCTACAGAGTCTAATCCAGGACTTTGGGTGCTGGCTCTGCAGTTGCTGAGACTTACAAGATTGGTTTTGTATATTTTGTATTATTTTCTCTATTCTTATTAGTAGCATTAGTAAAACATCTTTAACTTTTCCAACTCTCTTCTCTCTGTCCTTCTTTCCCTCCCGATCGCCTGTCCTGAGTAGGAAGGGGGGGAGAGGGAGGGGCAAAAGGGGGAAGTGGGGGGGAGAGGAGGTTAACAATACATCTGCCAGGGTTTGATTGTCACCCCGCAATCCTAACCCTCGACAGATAATTGGCGCCCAACGTGGGGCAAGAGAAAGGAGTAAATTTGGAGATTTTTGGCTTTTCTACTGCTCTGACGTACCTTTCAATTTTCTTGGCACGGTGCCAACTCATAGAATTGTGATACTCGTGCGTCTGTTTGCTTTGGATATTATTTAGTGGTATTAAGGCAAAGTGAATTACATTGATTTAAAGATGTTATGGCAAAAGTTGTATCAGTTATTTTCTACATTGTGCTCGCTGATCCCATATCTGTGTGGGTGTTTCTTTCTGAATCGACGTATTCATTATATAACAACAAGAAACTGGACAGCGGTCATGATGATGCTGTGTGGTATGGCACTGGTTTATTTCATTATACTGCAGCCGCTAATGAATTTCTACTCGCTTCTGCTTTACCTTGAAAAACCTCCAGGAGAGATTAAAGAGCAGAATGGCTCTATATTTGCTAATTGGTCAAGCGAATCTTTAGAAAGGCTGACTAACAATACTTTTGTGTTTTCGCTAGGACAGTTTGCAAATGTTTTAGAGAACTTTGAATATCCTTGAAGCTTTGTAGAACTGTGATGGTGTTATCTGCTTTGCTGAATGTGTGTCAGTTTGTGTTACTGTTAAGAGAAATGAGGTTCAATAGGAGGTTTGCGTCTCTTTTTAGTCCTGAGATTTGCAGTGCGTCTTCAGAAGCTTTAGCAAAAAGCACTCCTAGCCGCTCGAGAAAAGGCAAAACAGCCAAAGCTGCTGCTGCAGCCACTGCCCCCCCAACCGCGGCTTCACAGGCTGAAGCTACAGCTCCTCCGCAGAGCTCCTCTGCCAAGGTCGCTGCAGATAACGTTACTTCTCCAGCCTCAAAGGCTAACAAGGCAGAGCCCCCGCCTTCACACACTGGGCACTGTTGCTGCTGTAACCACAGCAATCACTGTGACAGTCATTCAGAGTCTGAAAATGAATCAGATGATGGTGAACCCATATCAGCATCAGTTGCTGGTTGTAAGAAAGTCACTAGAAAGACTACCCGTGCAGCAGGTGATGGCACAGGGCCAACATCAACCCAAGAGGCATCATCAGGACAGGGTGGAGATGAAGTGACCACCACTCAGTCCTTTTCTCCAGGTGAGCTGAGAGATCTGCGAAAAGACTTCAGTCGTCGTGAAGGCGAGAATATTTTAACCTGGCTGCTGCGATGCTGGGACAATGGGGCAGAAACAATTGAATTAGAAGGTGATGAAGCCAGGCAACTGGGATCTCTGTCAAAAGATTCCACCATTGATAGGGCAATTTCAATAGAGTCTAATGCCTCTACTCTCTGGACCCGACTCCTGGCAGCTATGAAAGTCAGATTTCCCTACAAGGAAGATTGTATATCCAAGTTAGGGAAATGGAATACTATGGAGAGAGGTATCCAATTCCTGAGAGAATTAGCTGTGCGAGAGATCATCTATCTAGGACCAAACAGCCAAGAGGGGACAGACCCAGATAGAATCAATCGTACAAAATCTATGTGGTGCAGATTTGTACAAAGTGCACCACCTGCATATGCTAAGTCATTGGCAGGAATGGTCTGGTCAGCTAGAGGTATACAAGAAATTAATGAAGTGATTGAGCAGCTCCGGTACTTTGAGGACAGCCTTGCTGGTTCTCTACGGGCTTGTGTCTCCACTGTGGAGAAACTGTGTGAAAAATCTGATGACCGGTTTGAAAAGCTGTTGCAAGAAATCCAAGAGCTCAGAGCAGACTCGTACCGTTCACGACCTGCACAAACCTATGTTTCAGCTGTTAGGAGAAGGCGTTTCCAATCTCGAGAGAGAGGGCAGAGGCAGCCCACAAAAAGAGGTTCACTGTGGTTCTTCCTACATGAGCAGGGAGAAAACATGAATAAGTGGCATGGAAGGCCTACCTCAGAACTTCAAGAACGAGTACGTGAGATAAAAGGAAAAACTCCTAGGAAGGTGGTTGCTCCAGTTTACAAAAGGAGCAGAAGAGATTCTGATGCTCTTGAAGGAACCTCTAATTCACACCCAGAGACTGTGCAAAACAGGAATTAGAGGTGCCCTGTTTCCAACCAGGTGGAGGAAAGGGATAACAGAGTTTATTGGACTGTACAAATACAATGGCCTGGTACAACACAACCCCAGGAGTACAAAGCTTTAGTGGACACTGGTGCTCATTGCACAATAATTCCTTCTAATTATAAAGGAACGCAATCCATCAATATTGTTGGAGTGACTGGGGGATCCCAGGAACTGACTGTTGTAGAGACTGAAATGAGCCTAACTGGAAAAAACTGGCAAAAGCATCCCATTGTGACTGGTCCAGATGCTCCGTGCATCCTTGGTATAGACCACCTCAGGAGAGGGTATATTAAGGACCCAAAAGGGTATAGGTGGGCATTTGGTATAGCAGCTGTGGACACTGAGAAAATTGAACAGCTGTCTGATTTGCCTGGTCTTTCAGATGACCCTTCTGTTGTAGGACTGCTGATGGTTGATGATCAGCAGGTGCCAATTGCTACCACGACGGTGCATCGCCAGCAATATCACACCAATCGAGACTCTTGGATTCCTATCCAGAAGCTGATTCGTCAATTGGAAAGCCAGGGTGTGATCAGTAAGACTCGCTCACCTTTTAACAGCCCAATCTGGCCAGTGCGTAAGTCTAATGACGAGTGGAGACTAACTGTAGACTATCGTGGCCTGAATGAAGTTACACCACCACTGAGTGCTGCTGTGCCTGACATGCTAGAACTGCAATTTGAACTGGAGTCAAAGGCAGTGAAGTGCGATGCTACAACTGACATTGCTAATGCATTTTTCTCTATTCCTGTAGCAGCAGAGTGCAGGCCACAGTTTGCTTTCACCTGGAGGGGCATCCAGTATACATGGAATCGCTTGCCCCAGGGGTGGAAACACAGCCCTACCATCTGCCACGGACTGATCCAGACCACGCTGGAGCAAGGTGAAGCTCCAGAACACTTGCAATATATTGGTGACATCATCGTATGGGGCGACACAGCGAAAGAAGTCTTCGAGAAAGGTGAGAGAATAATTCATATTCTTTTGGATGCTGGTTTTGCCATAAAACGGAGCAAGGTCAAGGGACCTGCACGAGAGATCCAGTTTTTAGGAATAAAATGCCAAGATGGCCGTTGTCAGATCCCGATGGATGTGATCAACAAAACTGCAGCAATGTCTCCACCTACTAATAAAAAGGAGACACAGACTTTCTTAGGCGTTGTAGGTTTTTGGAGAATGCACATTCCTGACTACAGCCACATTGTGAGCCCTCTCTATCGAGTGACTCGTAAAAGGAACCAATTTGAGTGGGGCCCTGAACAACGACAAGCCTTTGAACAAATTAAGCGTGAGATAACTCATGCGGTGGCCCTTGGACCAGTCCGAACTGGACTAGATGTTAAAAATGTGCTCTACACCGCAGCCGATAATAATGGACTTACCTGGAGCCTCTGGCAGAAAGCACCAGGAGAAACCCGAGGTCGACCCTTAGGTTTTTGGAGTCGAGGATACAAAGGATCTGAGGCCAACTATACTCCAACTGAAAAGGAGATACTAGCAGCATATGAAGGAGTTCGAGCTGCTTCAGAAGTGATGGGCACTGAAGCACAGCTCCTCCTGGCACCTCGACTGCCGGTGCTGAGCTGGATGTTCAAAGGGACGGTTCCCTCTCCACATCATGCAACCGAAGTTACATGGAGTAAATGGATTGCACTGATCACGCAATGAGCTCGAATTGGAAGTCCCAACCGTCCAGGGATATTAGAAGTTATTACAGACTGGCCAGAAAGCAAAGACTTTGGGATGTCTCCAGATGAGGAGAAAGTAAAACGTGCTGAAGAAGCACCACCATATAATACGCTTTCAGAGACTGATAAGCAGTATGCGCTGTTCACAGATGGATCCTGTCGTCTTGTAGGAAAACATCGAAGGTGAAAGCTGCTGTGTGGAGTCCCACACGACAAGTTACAGAAGCCACTGAAGGACAAGGTGAATCCAGTCAGTGTGCAGAAGTGAAAGCCGTCCAGCTGGCTTTGGACATTGCTGAACGAGAGAAGTGGCCAATACTTTATCTCTATACTGACTCATGGATGGTAGCAAATGCCTTGTGGGGGTGGCTACAGCAATGGAAGAAAAGCAACTGGCAGCGCAGAGGTAAACCCATTTGGGCTGCCACACTGTGGCAAGACATTGCTGCGTGGCTAGAGAGCCTGCCTGTGAAAGTTCGTCATGTAGATGCTCATGTGCCTAAAAGTCGAGCCACCAAGGAACATCTAAACAACCAACAAGCAGATCAAGCTGCTAAGATTCAAGTAGCTGAGGTGGACTTGGACTGGCAACATAAAGGTGAACTTTTCCTAGCTCGGTGGGCCCATGATGCTTCAGGGCATCAAGGTAGAGATGCAACATACAAATGGGCTCGTGATCGAGGGGTGGATTTAACTATGGACACTATTTCACAGGTTATTAATGAATGTGAAACTTGCGTCGAAATCAAACAAGCAAAACGGTTAAAACCTGTATGGTATGGGGGGCGATGGTTAAAGTATAAGTATGGAGAAGCTTGGCAGATTGATTATATCACACTTCCACAAACACATCAAGGTAAGCGTTATGTACTTACAATGGTGGAAGCAACCACTGGATGGTTGGAAACATATGCCTTACCTCATGTTACAGCCCGAAATACTATCTTGGGCCTTGAGAAGGAAGTCCTTTGGCGGCACGGTACGCCAGAAAGAATTGAATCAGACAATGGTACTCATTTCAAAAACAGTATTATAGACAATTGGGCCAAAGAACATGGTATTGAGTGGGTATATCATATTCCATATCATGCACCAGCCTCTGGGAAAATTGAAAGGTACAATGGTTTGTTAAAAACTACACTAAAGGCACTTGGTGGTGGAACCTTTAAAAACTGGGATTCACATTTAGCAAAAGCCACTTGGTTGGTCAACACCAGGGGATCAACCAATCGAGCCGGGCCTGCCCAATCAGAAATTCTACGGACTGTAGAAGGAGATAAAGTCCCTGTAGTACACATGAAAAATATCTTAGGAAAGGCAGTCTGGGTTACTCCTGCCTCAGGCAAAGGCAAACCTATTCGTGGGATTGTTTTTGCCCAGGGACCTGGCAGCACCTGGTGGGTGATGCTTAAGGATGGAGAAGTTCGGTGTGTACCTCAAGTGGATTTGATTTTAGGTGAAAATATGCAATGCTGAACTGTATGATGTGAATTGCTGCACTAACAATGTTTAATAAGTGTCTTTCATATCAAGACAATGGTGATGAAACCAGCGCTGGCTTCTTCGAGTGGCCCCCGACACCTTCTTCGAAGTTGGTGTCCTTAACCCACAAACAGTGGTCATGAGATGCACTTGGACCATTTTTCCTGCCCTGGGAGACTGTTGTGACAAAATGAACTTAATGAACTTTTCAAAGGATGGTCCACTGATCAATTACTCCAGTGTATATATGTACATATGTATATATATATATAGTAGTAGTGATTAATTAGATTGTATTGATAGATTGTATTGATAAGGTTTAAGTATTCAGTGAAAGGCATATTATAAGGGGTGGAATGTCCTGGTTTTGTTAAAAACAAGTTTCTCTTTTAGTGAATTTGCCTGTCAGCTAAAGCCTTCATGTTAGCTGCATTTTCCTGGAGAACCCAACACATGTTTGGGTTAAACCCAGCAATGGAATGCAAACTTATTGATAAGCACGGATGGACATCTTGCGAGAGGGGCAACGAGAAAACTGATGACCGAGAGACTGACCAACGGTGTATAACATTCCATTCACATGAATACTTCATATAAAATTGGGAGATCACGAGGATCTCGTTCCTTTTTCCATTTTTTCCTCATGGCTGACATTAGGAGAGGACCTTGCTGGTCGTCCCTGTGAACTGAGGCCTAGTGACAGACTGAATCCAGCTCCGGTTGGCTACAGAGTCTAATCCAGGACTTTGGGTGCTGGCTCTGCAGTTGCTGAGACTTACAAGATTGGTTTTGTATATTTTGTATTATTTTCTCTATTCTTAGTAGTAGCACTAGTAAAACATGTTTAACTTTTCCAATTCTCTTCTCTCTGTCCTTCTTTCCCTCCCAATCGCCTGCCCTGAGTGTAAAAGGGGGGAGAGGGAGGGGCAAAAGGGGGAAGTGGGGGGAGAGGAGGTTAATAATACATCTGCCAGGGTTTGTTTGTCACCCCACAATCCGAACCCTTGACAGGCTGGGACAGAGAAAAGGATGAGAAGGAAATAAGGCAAGGCAAGGCAAGGCTAGGCCAAAGGACATTTCCTTGGTTACATATTTTGTACCACACTCATTTTGAGATGAGGAGGAAAGCCATCAGACCTTATGGATTAGGCCCAAGCAAAAACCCCGGCTACTTGAGACACTTAGACTAAGCCTAAAATGCAAAGATCTCTCCATAAGGATGGTTTTTATACTTTACTTCCACAATCTGCTGGCAGTACAAAAGAATAAGCGGCAGATGTCCTTAGGCTGAGTCACGCTGCTTTGCTCCTAAGACCATGCATACCATGGCAATATTTCGGCATTTCTGCTCTGGTTTTCAGTGTATTACACCAAAACACCCACCTGATGACATCATTGCAAGAGCAACAGCAGCAATTTGCAGAATTCAGCTTCTTTGGGGAACTGAGAAATTGCTGAGCTGACACCAAGTCCTGCTGTGTCCCTGTCACCCGCAGAGTGCCCGCATCCTCACCACGGTAGCGGGCATTGTGACAAAGGTTCTATGTCAGCTGGGTGTGGCAGCCGAGCGCCCCCTAGGAGAGGGGGAGCCTGTCAGCCCCGGGCCTGTCACTGCCTGCTGTCCCCCCTGTCACCAGCGAGGCCTCTGAAAAGTTTCCAAAACATCCCCAGACTTAGGTCCAGCGTGGCCAAAAGTCTCCAAGAGACAAGTCGGAAAGAAGGATATGGAACAAAGGGAGAAAGCGAAGGAAGCAAGCCAAAGGGAGGGAAGAGGAAAAAGTAGTGCCGAGCTGCAGGACTGAAATGGAGGAGGTTTTGCACTTTCTTATGATACAGTTCTATAGGAGGCTTCAAGCCTAGACAAGATGATTTCACGTTTTTCTTCTGGAGTTATGCATTTGCTGTTCCTTCTTTCTTCTTGTTCTTTTAGCAGAATCATTTTATCTGAGCATGGCAGTGGCCCTAAAGGCACTTACTTTGATAGAGCTGTCTCAATAAGGTGTTGAACAAGTCCTCGCAGACACAGAATGATGTAGCACGCTATAGAAATCAGTGCTTCTGTTACTACGATTAAAGAAGTAATTTCTCTCAATTTTCCAAACCAAGATTCTAACAATCCCATGAGTGGACTATCTACACCTGAATTCTCAGCCAATTCTTCTGCTGAAGTTGTGGTTAGACATGTATCACCTTTTTCTGCCAACATCGTATCTGGGACCATGTTATTTTCCCATGCCATTCTACTAGTAGCATCTAATTGTTTGGTGATTCCTTTAACTGCTTGTCTAGTATAACTTATAAATAAATGTTATTTATCCCATCTACATTCTTGTTTGTAGTTACCTACCAAAACAAAACGGACTCAGAACCCGCAGCTAACTTGACTTCTTGCTTTGTGTTCCTTGGGGACTCCTCTGGGGACCCCAATCTAATTGAAATAAACCCTGTCATCAGAGGAAAGCCCTAAACTCCTTTTTCTGTTGCCCTGATGGATCACAGTGTTCAAATGCCAGGGTAAAAGGAATTTCCAATTGTACGACGTCACAGGTACCTTCCCAGTGGGGGATAAAATGGAATGAAGTGTCATTTTCCCACAGTACCACCAAAGATCCACTCAGGAAGCATTTGAGGACATATGAGGACCAACTTCCCGTGTCTCTGCACATCTACTCATGTTCCTAGGAACTTGGTATCATTCCTGCCCCATTGTGAGAGACAGGCAGTATGATTTCCAATTATTCCTGAAAATGCCAGGGGAATTTTGATATTTTTCCCTGCAAAGCTTATTTCTCCATGCCGTAGAGTCTTGGCATAAGGCTAAGATGCACTCCATCCCCTGTCAATCTTCGCTCCACCCCAGAGGGAAGGGTACCACTTGGGCCACAGGCCTTCCTGCTGCACAGGCATAGCAATTGCTCTTGTTTAGGCTTTGCACCATATATTTGATCCATTCTACCCAGGCATTTGTACCTCCATATATTTTGAACCTTCCCAGGGCATCTTTTCTACTAATGTCTATTTGTGATCCATAAACCCCACTTACTGAATCATCTGCTCTCTGTCTTGCAATTAGCAAAGGGTTGCACTGCAGAGACTCACATCCTGGGAGAGATTGTCCTTTAGATACGGTAATTTTTCTTTTCAACTCTATAACCGTTCATTGCTCACTGTCCATCCCCTAAACTCTGTGGTCCAAATAACACTGTACGAGGAGGGGCAATGAGAGACAGCAACAAAAACTGTGCACTTATTTAAATCATCCTTAGACTCAGTCCCCTTGGACACGTTTCTTTTCATAACTCAATTCTCTTTAGCTCTGTACATCCCCACAGTTAAGGATGTGGCAATCATCTACTCAAATTGTTAGGGAACCTTCAGTTTCAGTGATGTTTGTTAAGTAACCCATTTGTAAATTCTACATACACAGGATTAACAATCCCCAAAAGTTTCATTTCATTTTCATCTCTGTATCTTTAGTCGAAGGGGGTCGTCAGTTGTCAATACTTGCCACTCGTCATTGTCCTTTGGAGGTTCGATTGGCTCTTTAATGCGTGTCTAATGAGTCCACCCTTTCTCAGCTGGTTGTACCACTGTCTCGGTGAGCAGCAGAACTTGAAATGCTCCTTCCCAATCTGGCTGAAGCTTCCGTTTCTTTCCAGGATTTGATCAGGACCCAGTTTTCAGGCTGAAACTTGTGAGCTGCAAACTCTAAAGGCAGAGTTTGTGCCAGAAGGCCTTGTGCCTGAGAGAAGATAGGCAAGACAACCCGAGTATACAGTTTTTGAGAAATAAATCCTTAGTTTCAAACTGTGGAGGTCCACCTATTATTAAACTTTTGCTACCACCGCTGCTGCGGCAGTGCTCAGGAGGAAAGCTTCTCCCCCTCTGGCAAGGTGATCAACCAACACTAGTATGTATTTAATTCGACCAGCTACAGGCAAATCACCTTGAATATTTTGAGAGAGTTGTAAACTTGGACCCTGCCCTCCTGCAGGCTGCTTTTTAAGTGCCTTTTTATTTATTCTTTTACAAACCACCCATCTTTCACAAATTTGCTTGGCTATAGTATAAATTCCCATATTACGTCACACATTGCTTGTGTTCCCCAATAACTCTCCTGATGTAGAATCGCTAATACCTCCCTCATGATTTGCTTATTTAACATTTCTCTACCATCTGGGAGTACCCATTTCCCACTCTGTTCCCTGGCTCCTAATTCTTGGAGGACTTCTTATTTTTCATCAAAAACTGGAATTTCCTGTGAGGCCAGGACCTCAAGCGTGAGATAACTTACAGTTATTAATTCAGGTTTTAAGGCTGCTTCTCAGGCCATTTCATCTGATAACCAATTTCCCCTGACACAAAAGGAGTTTCCCCTCTGATGTCCTAATGGACATCATGTACTACAGCCACTTCTATTGGTGACATCAGATTATGTAACACTTGTCCAACTGGTTCTTCCCGAACCAATTCTTTCCCTTTGCTATTAATTAGACCCCATTCTTCCCAGATTTTCCCAAAGGTGTGCACTACTCCAAATGCATATCTAGAACCATTACAGATGGTACCTTGTTTTCCATCTAACACTTGCAGTGCCTGATTGACAGCGTATAGCTGGCATGTTTGAGCTGACCAGTCATTAGGTAACCTGCCCGTTTCTTATTTCACCACTCACACCTTCAACGATGGCACACCCATTGTGTCTTTTCCCCTGAATTATCCCTGAAGTCCCATCTATGAGGAGGTGCAGCCCATTGTCATCTCTCCACAGGAAAGTAGCAGGGTTTAATTTCCTGCTTTCTTTCACCAGAAGAGCGGTGACTGCTGCAGTTTGCACACACTCAAGACACTGGGTCTAAGAGCTTAGATAAGTGTGCCACTGGCTGTCGCTTCCCCCCAGCCCACTTGCTGGTGGAGCAGTGTGGGAGGCAGAACAGGCCACCCTGTGCAAGCATTGCTCAACAGTACCAAAAACATCTCTGTATTATCAACACTGTTTTTAGCACGAATCAAAAAACATAGTCCCATACTAGGTACTACAAAGAACATTAACTCCACCCTGGCCAAAACCAACACAAACTTCCAGGTAATAGAATAGCTCTCAAATTTTCTCCTTATCACCCCCCCAGGCAGTAACTGTGCTTCCACACCCAGAGCCTGTAAAACATTTTTCTCTAATAAATAAGCTGGGGAATCTTCCACTAATATATTCCTTCTCCATACACTTTTAATTCTTATTATCACAGATAGGAATTTATTCATAATTGTCTCTCCTTCCTCCCTGCTACCCCATTTATTACAACTCTTTATTCAGTTTTAGATCTTTTTAGGGTAGAATTTAGAAGGGATAGGGTAGCTTCTGTTTTTACTAAAAACTAGACCTCATTACCTCCTACTTTACCAATTACATGCCCCTTTGCGATTTAAACAAGTTGCCCCACAAAAAAGAAACACCACAAATATTTTCAGCCCCTCTGATTTTCCAAAGTGTATTGAGTTTTCTTCCTTTGGTCATTTCTAAACAGTTACCGTCCTCGGGGTAAATATCCCACATTTCCACAACAACAGCATTCCATTTTCTCTCATTCTCTCACTTGTATCACCGACTTCAGTCTAAATCTTCTCGCTCTGGTGCTGCCAGGCCTTCAAGGAGAAGACGAACGACATAGCCCGCCGGTGGAGGGAACTCCATGCCAAGAAGGACCAGATGAAAAGCTACACGGAGAAATCTTTGAGAAGGTTAAAGGTACGCCTGCTCCTGATCAGCTCCGCTGACGTGACCCTGAGCCACAGCGCCACCTTCTCCCCTCATTGCATCACCCCGTCCCTGCTGCTCCCTGCACGGGACAGCTGGCATCAGAGCAGTGTCCCCTCCCCAAACCCGCTGCACCCCAACGCTTTGAGCACCCTGGACGGTCCAAAATGCTCTTTGCAGCCCGAGCTGGCCCTGCCTGGGCTGGAGATCCTTCCCAGGCAGCCCCCACATTCTGGGGGTGTCACCCAGACCCTGCAGCGCTGAGTACCCCAATATCCACCAGAGCTGGGCTTCGAGCATCCCCTGGTGTGGGATGCAGCCAGATCTCCAGCGATGGGGAGGTTGCCAGGTTGGGACTCAAAACACCATTCATGACCGATCTGACACCCCCGCAGATGTGCACCCCCAGCAACACGCCGGCCACGCCGCCCAACGTCCCCGACACTGTGGTCACGTTCTCCAAGCTGCAAACCCCTGAGAACCGGTAAAGCAGCAACAGCCCCATCGCCTCCATGGCCTGTGCCCACGAGAGCTTCAGCCCCTTTTGGGCTTCCTCGCCCCACAACCCCCAGCCCGCCTGGCTGCCCCCTCCTCACCCAGCGTTGGGAGTGGGGGCTCCCCTGAGAATCGCACTGGAAGAATTTTCTAGGTAGTACTCCTAGGGTGGGGGGGCACACACTCTTGGGGAGGGCACTGGCCCTCAAGACCCTCTAGATGGTCTTTCCTCCCCTCATTTTTTAAAAATATATATCTAATGTATTATAAATCCAGAGAGAAGGAGCAGCAGCACAGAGGTGGGTGCTGGGTGGGGGGGTTTCTTAGTGCCCCCTCCCACCAGCATCGCTGCAGCGGGGCTGGAGAGCAAAGGGGAGGCAAATAACAAAGAAATCGATGGCTGGAGACAGCTGTCGGCCCCCGGATCATGGCTATGGGGGCACCCTGGACTGAGGGGGCACAGCCGCTGGGCCCCCTGCCTCTGCATGTCCCAGAGCCCTGATGAAGCCCCCAAAGCGCTCCCCTCCTCCGGCTCCCAAAATCAGCCCGGCTTCTTGCACAGCCCCTATGGGGCCCCCTTACCCCGTCCTCCCTCCCTCGACACCCCCAGGGTCCAGGGGGATTCTACAAGGTGATGTCCCCCCGTCACTGCCACTGCCACACACGGTCCTTCCCAGGGGAGGGGGGAGCTGGGGGGGTTTCAGTCTTGAAATCAATCTTACAGCGGCGGGCGGGCTCTCTGGGTAGCCTGGCCGGGCGGCTGCTCCGCACCTGGGCGCGCCTGGTCGGGGGCCGCGGAAGGCGCCGAGCTGTGCCGGAGGACGATGAAGGTGGGTTCCGGGCCTTTAAGGAAAAGATGGCTGACATAGCCTGCCGGTGGAGGAAACTCCATGCCAAGAAGAACCAGCTGAAAACCTACATGGAGAAATCTTTGAGGAGGTTAAAGGTACGCCTGCTCCTGTAGAGCTCCGCTGATGTGACCCTGAGCCACAGCGCCACCTTCTCACCTCCCCTGGGGAGACAGTCTTGGGCCAGCACTTCTGTCCAAGCCTCCCTTGAACCTGGCGGGGTGAGGAACAGGACTGGCAGGGCATGGGGGTTTGTACTGCAGATGGGGAAAGCCCTGATAGCGCTTGGGCAGCAGAGAGCTTGTCCAGTACCAGTGTGATCTCCTGGTGGGGGAAACATCACTAGGAAGATGATCAGCTGCGAGTCCAAGCTCTGAAGAAAGCCATGAGAGAAAGAAAGGAGAAAACACAAAAGGAGATGGAGCTTTTGAGGGCTAAGAAGAAACTCGAAGCCCTGAAAAAAGGAACACCAGAAGCTCAGCAGCCAAGTGCAGAAGCACTCCATCTTCAAAAACTACCTGGAGAATGTGGTGAAGATCTCCCCACAGGTGAGTTTGGACATGAGAGACAGATCATGGCCTCAGGGAGGGCTGTATGTGGATGTTAAACCTGGAGGAGATAAGGCAAGTCCAGGGAAATCATGACACTTGGTCAAACCCAGACACCTCAGGTGGGATGGGAGGAGGTTCCCTGCAAGCCAGGTGAGCCAAGGGGACCAGAGTGAGGGGAGGAAAAGCAGAAAAGGAGATGAAGGCTTGAGAAAACCCAAGAAAAAAGTGTTAGAAGGGGGAACAGCACAGAGCTGAGGGGCATGGGGACCCCTTTGTGTCACTGTTTCACGTGACATGGATGGTTTGGGAGAAGGGCCAAGCTGCCCAAAAATGGGAGCCCAGGCAGCTGTCGGGAAAGCTGAGCCCTCTCTCAAGGGTGTGTGGGCGTCCCTCCCTGCATCGCTCGCACTCCTGCGGCCTGGCTGCCCCACTCCCATGGCTGGGTGACTTGGCCCTGGCAGCTGCACTTGTGCTTTGTTTCCTATCAGAGTACTGGGGGGTGGTACGACATCTCCCCTTGCTGCTGGCAGTGGCAGCTCTGGGACCGGCACAATGGGGCCATCAAACAGGGAATGTGGCGACGCTCACAGACCAACTGGGGCAGCAGGCTCGCCAAGAGGGGAAATCTTTCAGCTGGGGGAGGTGTTGTCCCTGGTCAGGACAGGGTGCCAAACAGTACGAGACTTGCAGTCATGAGGGGAGGGCAGGGGCATTACTAAAACTGCAGCACAAGGATCCTGGATTGAGGACATCCAGGACGTCATTTCCCGCTACAAGCTGCTGGTGAGGACGTGCAAGGACCTGCAGCAGTCCCAAGAGAAGGACAGGGAAATGATGGAGCAAGCCAAGGTGCTCCTGGATCAGTATGAGGCAGAGAAAGCAGCTGAGATCCTGCAGTGCCAAAATGAGCTGGAGCAGCTCCAACGACATTTTGCGCAGGCTCAAAGTGATGTCCGCTTCTGGGTGAGGAACTGCGGGATGGGCAGGGGAAGATCTCCAAGGCCTGGCTGGGTGAAGCCACAGGGTCATGGCAAGGCACAGTGGCAGACTTTGTAATTGGAGGAGATGCCTCATTTCATCCCTGCAGCAGGGGGTGCAGAATGCCAAATGACAGACCAGGTCTGGAGCAGGTTATGTCTGGGCTTAAAACAAGTCCAAAAGTGACCCAACTGGTGGTCATCTGGGCTGTACCAAGGCACATGAATGTGTAGAAACGCGCGCAGCTCTGCTGGCCTCTGTTCCCTTTGCATCACTCTGAGGGGGCCTTGCCAAATTCCCTTCCTGGATACTCCAGGCTGCAGGAGTTGAGTCCCACCAGGTAAAGCTGGAAAGTGTGTGGTCTGGGTGGGTGGTGGTGGGATGCGCTGCCCCCAGGGTGTCAACTATCGGGGTATCTGGAGGACCCACTAGAACGAGGGGTGCAGGAGCTGGCAGAGAGATGGGGCTGCTCAAGGAGTAGCTGTGGTAGTTCCTGGATCTGCTTCCACCACACCAAGCTGAACCAGCTCCAGCATAGCCCTGGGTGAGGACAGGTTCTTCCTAGCAAAACAAAGGAGTGTGGAAGCCAGGCTCTCCAGCACTGAAGCAGCATCTTTGCTGGGACATATCACCATGCTGTGTGTCTGATGGGCTGATGAGGGACAGACGCTACAATATGTGGATGGCATTCCTACTGAAAACGCTCAAAAGTGGTTTATGGACAGAAGCAGCCAGCCCTGAGGTGATCTGGACCTTTGCCAAAAATCCTTTCCCACAAAAGGCAGAGATAATTGCCCTTACTCTGCCCTGGAACTAGCTCAAGGTAAAACTGTTAGCATCTATACTGACTCCAAGAATGCTTTCAGGGCTGTGCATGTGCACAGAGCAATTTGGAAAGAAAAGGGACTTTTGAACTCTCGAGGCAAACAGATCAAGCATGCGGAGGAGATATTGGAACTACTGAAGCAGTTCAACTTCCTAAGAAAACGGCAATCACGCACATTAAGGCGCACCAGAAAGTGAGCTCGGAATCGGAAAAGGCTGGCGGACACAGAGGCAAACCAAACGGCTCAGCACAAGGTAAAAACACAAAGTGCTCTCGTCCTTGGTGGGCAGGTCTCTAACAGGTAAGCCAGAGTGTACTAAAGAGAATCAAAACTCATCGTAGATTTAAAGGAATCGCATCATAAGGAAGGGTGGGCTCAAACGCCCCAGGGAAAACTTACCACCCCCTCTCATCTGGTTTGGCCTTTAGGAAGGGAAGAACAGAAGAAGGGGCCTTGGGGACTAGAACCACTACGCAAACATTTGATTAGGGAAACAGGAGTTAGAGATTTGTCTGTCACTGTGGAAGAGGTGACAGCGGTGTGATCTTTGCCTCCAGACTAATCCCAAAAATACGCCCAAGCTAGAAATGGGTCAAATGGGGAAAGGGAATGGGCCTGGACCACAATGGCAAACTGATTGTTCAGAACTCCCAGGAAAAGGGGGGTACCAATATTTGTTGGTATTAACTGATGTTTTTTCAGGTTGGCCAGAAGCGTTCCCTACCAGGACAGGAAAAGCTTAGGAGGTGACTAGAACATTGATACACAAAATAATACCAAGGCTTGGAGTCCCAGCTGTTAGATCCTCTGATTGAGGGCCACATTTTACTGACGAGTATGTGAAGTCTTTTGCAGAGAACTTTGAAACCATAATAGGAAGGTCCATTTCAAGACCCCCTGCCTGCTACCAATATTAGAGAACAGAATGCCTGGATTCGCCATTCTAGAGTGAAGAAAGCCTGCGAAACACCACAGAGGGTAACCCGGGTGCAACCTGGAAAACTCTGTTTTTCACAATCACCTTTTGGTCCTTCTGGGGGACCAGCCTGGGTGGTGCTTCCCGCTTTGGGAAGAAGAAACCCAAAAGAACAAACAAGTAGAATTTTTGGTAGATATGGGGGCAACACTAATGAAAACCTGGAAAGAAGAAACTTCAACCCCATGATGGGAGGGGCCTTTTTCTTGTTTTGTTAACTACAGAACCAGCTGTTTGGAGGGCAGAGAAAAGATGGACACACGTCTCTCAAGCTAAAGGACCCCTGACGGAAGAAAGAACCTTGAAAGTATCTCAAGAACCGGGCGAACTGAAATTGAAGTTGACTCGGGGTTGTAAATAGACTGTGGTATAAGCATATCCACAAAGGGAACTTACCAACAGGATTGTGTAATGAATGTCTAAGAATAGAAGATCAGGAAACCAGAGCTCGGTTGAGGATTCTAGTTGCCACTGGAAGAATAGAAAAAAAATAGCCAAGAATGGTGGGAGGTATTTACTGAAGGGGTGAATGGGAATTTAGAGAGTCTGCCAGTGATGAAAAGAATAGAGTGCAGACAGAGAAATCAAATTCCGTGTTGCTCCTGTTGTTCCTAGGAAGTGAAGGCTAAGAGTTGGGAAACGATAATCGCCACACTAACAACAAAAACAGGAAAGGCGGGGACACGGCCCTCGCTGCCGAGAAGACGACGAACTCGGCTGCCGGCTGCAACCTGCTCGGCCAGAGAGCGTGGAAACCTGGACCTGATCCTCTTGCCAGGAGCGGTGACTTATTGTTCCCAACTTAGCCTGGCTAATCCCTGTACCAAGTGCTACGAGCGTGTGAGAATAGGAAGACTAACCCAGTATGTTCTAAATTATCACACTCGTATTAATTCTGGATGTTATGATAGAACAAAATTGGAGAAGTGTGAAATCCAAGGGCAGAAATTATGGGTAGCAACTAACCTAGAGAAAGGTGGACTCGGTGTAGGCTCTGCCTCCTGCCCTAGAGGAGAACAGAGGATCTGTTTTACACAAGTTGGTAGGAGGGCCTATTCAGATGGAGGGGGAGTGCAAGACAAAACTTGAAACAGAGAGGAGTTTAATAAATGCCCCATAGGAGGAATGCAAACTTGGAAAGATGGTGAATGGCCTGCACAAAGAATATCTGAATACTATGATCCAGCCACATGGGCCCAAGATGGAAACTGGGGATCGCATGCCCCTATATATATGCTAAACCAAATTATTCGGTTGCAAGCAGTGGTTGAAATAATAAGCAACCAGACGGCTGAGGCACTGAATCTCATAGCGAGACAATTGTCTCAGACCAGAGCTGCAGTGTACCAAAATCAGGTAGCTTGAGATTGTCTTTTAGCTGAAGAGAGGGGGGCGTCTGTGGGAAACTGAATACTTCGGAGTGTTGTTTGGAAAGAGATGGCAATGGGGAAGCCATAATGACAATAGCAGAGGAGATAAAACGCGTTGCACATGTACCAATACAGAAATGGAATTCTATACTTAGTAGCCATTGGTGGGGTAACTTATTTGGGGGAGCCTGGTGGAAGAAAATAGGCTTCATGATAGTACGTGCATATCTGGGTTTACTGTTTGTGCCACGTATGACCCCGTGCTTTGTTCGGTTAATACATTCAGTAGTCCAAGCCATGCAAATCTCAGGCACGCCTATAGATCCTGAAATGGCAGCAAAAGGAACGTGGTATAAACTAATGATTTTAAAAAATAACACCAAACTGGACCTGGCCATCGCACTGGGAAGAAGAAACCCAAAAGGAAAGTGCTAGGAACTGCAGTGAGCGGGGTCACCACGCCAAAGAGCGCGAGCTCCCGCTGCAGCCCAACAGATGCCATTGCTGCCGGGGCACCAGCCACCCAGTCATCAGCTGCCCCAGAAGAGCAACACGAATGTTTTGTTCAACATGAGAATTTGTTTGTTCTTCGAGGGAGAAAGATAAGTCTTCTCCTGTCGAAGCAGCCTTCTTACTTGTGGTCCGAGAAAAGGTTAAATAGGGAATCATCATGTTAGTACAAGAATTTACTAACCTTCCCGAAAAGGGGGGAACTGATAGAGGGAACTAACTAACTAACTAACCCATTATGTTAAGAAAAAACAGAACCTCGTCGAATGCCAAGGTAAGAGGTTTTACAGCACCTAGATGTAAACTTGAGAAGACGAGATAACTAAGATTTACAGCAAAAGGGCGGAACCAGTCTGATTTCAATCGACTTGGCAGCTTGGGTTCCAGTCAATTCCACATAATGAGCCAAAGGTAAAGAGTTCACTGTGACGAGGCTGAAGGAGCCTTCATCCAAAGACCCCTCCTCAAGACCACCAGATGGCACTGCGCAGGTGCAACAGGGAGGGGTCAAGGAAGCGACTATGGAAATGATCACCTGGGACTCATTTTAATAAGAAGTGGGAAAGGTTACGAATATGTAGAGGCGTTCCTGGGGTCATTATGAATACGTAACACCTTACTGTATTTAAACACACCTCCTATTGTTAGAAGTTGCGCATGAACGGTGGAACGATCCCCCTTGCGCCCGACGTCGAAATGAACATACCTGCTTTATAACCTTGTGAGTTGGGAAGTTTTATGACTTGACAGATTGTAAAGTTGTTTCCACTCACCATCACGGCCAGAGAGTCCTGCAGCCCCGGCGCAGCTCTGAAGCAAGAAACAACAGATGTAGAAGGCAACCCCAGCTCCTGCAGCATCCTTTTCTTACTCCTGCAGCATCCTTTTCTTACTCCTGCAGCATCCTTTTCTTACTCCTGCAGCATCCTTTTCTTACTCCTGCAGCATCCTTTTCTTACTCCTGCAGTGATCACTGCCCCTTAAGGGGTGGGGAGGAGGAGGAGATCCCTTCGGTACCTGCAGTCTGCTGGTTCACTGCTGGGGCGCAGTGCTAGGGGCGGGAAATATGAAAATAAACCGGAGCAGCAGCGCTCCTGGGGCGGGGGGTGTTCCCTGCAGAGCATCCCCCCGGGAGCCGGGCCTCGGCTCAGCCCGACCCAAACCCGCCCCACGCCCACCCGGCAGAACCTCAGGAACCAGGGGACAAGTGACCCCAAGATGGGGGTGGCCAGGCAGAGAATGGGTTCCCTCTGGCTGGGAAAGGAGGGGTTGAGCTGAGGGGGAACGGGAGGTTTGGAAAAGGGGAAGGGGGATCCCTGGCAGGCAGCGAGGCTGGAGGGGGGTCCCGTCCCCTCACCCAGCCACGCGAGCTCCGCCAGGGGCTGCAGCGCCGCTCCCCGCGGCCGCCGTCCTGTCCGCGCGAAAGACCGCCCCGCCGCCATCTCTAGTGAGGGCACAGCGGCCGCGCTCTCCCCGCCCCGCAACAGACACCTCATCAGCCACCGCCCGAACGGCGCCGGTACCCTAGGAGGAGGACTCGAAGGACGTTAACTCCCCCTCCTCGGCGGGGTGCGCCGCCCGCTTCCCAAGAGCGGCTCCCAGAGCGACCAGCTCCCCTCCTACCCGGTGGCACGAGGCACGGCCTCAGTGCGGCGGCTTCACTGCCCACACCGAAGATGGCGGCGCGACGGGAGCGGGAAAGCGTGAGGCGCTGCAGGCGTCAGGCCCGGCCCGGGAGCCCCCAGCCGCTCCTGCTCCCACGCACTCCCCCCCGTTTGCTTTTCATTTGTGTATCGTATATAAATGCAGGGACAAGGAGCAGCGGCACGGAGCAGGCTGCTGGGTACGAGGTGTTCCCTCAGCACACACACCCACACCCCCCCATCCCGGGCCGCTCCGCACGAAAGGGAAGGTGAGGGAAAAACAAAAACTAAAGGCACAGAGGCATCCTCGCTGAAGCCGAGCTGTGCTCATCTACCTTTTGAATGACAATTCCAAAGGCACATTCCCACTCACGAAAGCTGGTGGCTCCGCAGGGTCCCCAGCAGACACAACCACCGGCCGGCGGGGCAGGGGGGGCTCTGCCCGGGGAGCTCCCGCAGGGTCCGCAGTCTGAGGACAACGCTCCGCCCACAGCCCCGCACCGAAACCGCCGGAAGGTCCCACAGCCTCCTTGTCAAGCCCAAGGGAATCTGAGCTGGGCCCGTATACGGTCAGTGCTCCAGAAGCTTCTCTGCTCCCAGGCGTTTCATTAAACGAGGGCCCCGTCTGTCAGCCGAGGGCTGTGGGCGTGACCAGAGCGCCCATCAACCGGAAGTGCCGGGCGCTTTCCTGCGGCTGCAAAGTGCTGCGACATGGGGCTGTGGGCACCCCGGGGCGGGGCGCGGAGCTGCTGCGTGCCCCCAGTTCTGGGTCCCCCGACCCAGAGCAAAGCACTCCCCTCCTCTGGCTGCCGACGGTCAGCCCGGCTTCTTGCACAGCCCCCTGGTTACCCCCTCACCCCGTGCCCCCAGTTAGTCCCAGCGGGTGTTTCTGAAGCCCATGGACGCCTCAGCCCCACCCGGGGTGCAGGATGGGCCTTTGCTGGCTCTGCCCTGGTGCCCACCAGTTTGCTGCCAGTGCTCCCTCTGGGGGGCCCTGAATAACACCGGATCCACCTGGGCACCCCCAAAGTGCCTTTTTAGCACTAATTTTTCTCCTGAAAAGCAAACACAGCGGGGCTTTCTGCCATCCTGCCCCAGGGACCCCCACTCAGACCACACCGGCACTTGGTTGCCCATCGCCATTTATTGCAGTCGCTGCCCCCACCCTGAAGCACGCAGGCTGTTGTCCCACACTGCCAGCACCATCCCCCATGTCCCCCCAGCTCCCTCCAGCTCCACCACGAGGAGCGGCTGCCCCAGCAGTCCGTGCTGCTCCCACATCCCAGCCCAGACCCCAGACCCCCGTCCCGCCCTGCCCAGCTGCGGGCACAGACCCGTCCCCCCAGACAGCAGGGTGTCCTCTGCCCCCCGGTGCCCTGACAGGGCCATACCTGGCCGGCTCCTCGAGGTCGTGGTGTCTGGGGTGGCCCTTGGCGTTGTCGGCAGCTGAGAGGCCCCCATCATGGAGAGCTGCTCGTCCTGCCGGTTCCCATCAGTGCCGTCCTGGCCCGACAGCTGCATCGCGTCCTTCTGGGAAGGGGAGAGCATGTGACCCAAACACGGGGCCCCACTCCGCATCCCCCAGCAACCCTCCCCCAGCCAGCTCTCCCTGGGGAAACTGAGGCACGGATGGATCCCCCCGCAGGCTCAGCATCCCCCTCCCCACCTCCGTCATCCCTACCTTGTTGGGGCTGCGGGCGCCGGATGGGGACGGCCGTGGGGTGCTGGGCGGTTGGGGCTGGAAGCACGGGGGCATGAGGGTGTGTGGGCCCCCGCAGCTCTGCGGAACAGTGGGGTACCTGCACGCGCCCGTCCGCTCCCTGTGGGACAGGACACGGGGTGCTCAGTGCCCGGCAGGTGGCACCCCATGTGTCACTCGACGCCAGGGAGGGGTCAGGGGGCAGTTACGGTCCAGGCGCCAGCGTGTGGAGGGGCCGGTCGCAGGACAGGCAATGGAAACCAGGCAGCAGCTGCCTGGAGAGAGGAGAAAAGGGCTGGGGAGCTCCTGGGGGGCACAGCCCCACCTGCACACCGTCCCCTGCCACAAAAAGCCTCTGCACCCACCCCTCAAGATTGGTTCGGGAGGGCTCCTCCCACACGTGCCCCCTCATTGTGCCCCCTCCATCACTGGGAAGCTGCAGCTGGCAGGAGCACAAGGCACAGCCACTTGCTCAGCATCCCCAGGGGCGCTGCCCACACGGCTCCCACGCCAGGGTACCACAGCGGCACGAGCTGGGACAGCCAGCAGGAACAGGGCCGGCACTGCCAAAGGCACCGCTGTCCTCATCGCACTCACTTCCTAATCCCAGCGGCATCGTCACGCTCTGGCTGCAGCGCCTTCTGGAGCTGCCCGCTGAGGCTCTTCCACCGCTCCTCCTGCTGCTCCCGGAACGCCCCCAGCTCCCAGCGGTCCAGCTGTGGACGGGTGACACCCTCAGCCATCTACCCCAGGATGGGACATGGCGGTCCCCAGGGGGACAGCCGGGAGGGGGCACCCTCGCAAGGATGCTGCCTCAGGCTGCCAGGCCCCCAAGGTGCCAGTTCTGCGTAGAGGGGACGAGCCCTCACCTTGCAGTCCATCTGTCTCTGCAGCTCTTTCTGGAACTGGTGCCAGCCCTCCTCCTGGCCCGTCACCCGGCTCGTCACCTCCTCCACCGCCTTGTTCAGCCGCTCCTCGCACGCCTCAAACTGGCTGCGACTGACTTTGTCAGCCAGGGCGGCTTTGTCTGCTTTCTAGCAACGGGGAAAGGCGGGAGAGCGGTGGGGACAGGATCCAGGGACAACGTGAGAGGGAGAAGTGGCTACGTGGCCCTGTTCACCCCATCACCCCCGTGGGGTTGCTCCCACCAGCCAAAGGCACTCGGGGTCACAGAGGGACCTGGCAAGGGACCCGCAGCCGGGCTGGAAATCCTCCCTCCCCCGGCTGGTTCTGCCAGCCGGCACCCAAGGGACAAGGGGTGTTTGTCACCCTGCCCGGGACACCCTTGGCTGGCACCAGGGCCCCTCGAGCCCCTACCTCATCGATTCCCAGCACCAGCAGCTGCTCCTTGTCTGCTTTCTGCTTCTTGAGCCTCTCCAGGGCCTGGGACAGAGCCTCCCAAGGCAGACAGCAGCCCGTGACGCCACGGCAGGGTCGGAGCTGCCCCCCGGCCAGCCGAGCACCCCCTGCCTCCCCTCCCCACCCCATCAGAAACCTCCAGGAAAGGAATCGGGAAGCTGTGCAGGGCTGCGAGCAGGGTGGCAGGCGGACAGATCCCTTGGGGTCCCAGCCTGGGCTCTGCCTGCGGGTTACAGCCACCCACCTTGATGTCCTTCTGCTCCTGCTGGCCATCCTGCTGGAGGTTTGCAAGGGCCGAGCTGAACTTCTCATAGTCCTTTTCGAGCTGCATGATGCTGGCCTGGAGGCACTTGAGCTGCTCGTCCTGCTGCAGGGACTAAGAGGACAAGGCGGTGCTGAGCCAGGGGGTGGCTGCCCCGCGGGGACAGACCCAGGGTATTTTGGCTGGTGGCTGCGGGCTCTCAGTGCAAGCAGGACATTTGCTCCAAGGCTTTAATTCCCTTCCATGCTGCTGACTCCCACAAGCCAATTAGGGGGGCAGCGAGGGGTTCCCCCACGTTACAGCAAAGCAGAAATGTCTGGGGGGTCCTGGCAGCTCAAGCCCCCTACACCGTGTCTCCTTACCTGTTTCCTCCACTTCGGGTAACTCTCCACCTTGCTGCCCGCCTTCTGGGCCAGGGATTCCAGCTGCTCCTCGAGCTTCTCGCAGTGCTGGAGGAGCTTCCCCAGCAGCGCCCTGGTGTCCCAGTTGCAGCCGGGGCACCCTGCGTGCTCGTGTCCCCCGCTCTGCGCCATCGCCCTCGGCTCCTCCAGCTGCTGGTAGGGGAGGAGGAATCAGCTCTGAGCCGCATTGGATGCCGCCCACAAGCCCAGGTGCCGTGGAGGCTCCACGGCCCCATCCGGCCAGGGAATGTGGCCGGGACACTGCCAGGACTCCCCCCGAGCCATCAGGGGCTGGGAGCACTGACCCCGGGCCTCACATCTGCCTGCAGCTGCTCAGCTGTCTCCATCACCAACTTATTCACATACTCGGCCACAAACTGCTCCAGCTCGGCCTGGGTTGGCTCCTGCTGCTTCCCCAACTCCTTCCGCTCTGCCTTGACCTTCTGTCCCTTGGGCCTGGCCAGTGAGACGGGGGCAGGGGCAGGTTTAGCCTTCGTGGGGGTGTCCCTCGGCCCCCAAACTGGGATGCTCCCAGACCCCAGGCTCCCTCGCAGCCCTGCGGGGTAGGAAACCCTCTCCCATCCTTTTACCGCGGCTGTTGGGTCATCTGGCCGCTGCCGTCTGCTTTCCTGCCGGCTCCAGCCGCCTTCATCTTTCTGGGAGCATCCTCCACCTTCCTGATCTGTGAACGGCAGTGGGGGCAGTGAGGGCACAGCCCCCTGTGTCATTCTGGCACAAGGACCCTTTGGCTGCCCCCTCCCTGCCCAAACTGGCATCCCCACAGCCCCTCGGGGACTGCTGCTGGCTCACCTTCTCCTCCTGCCCATGGAGGACCCTGGCCATGTCTTGCAGGAAGGCCACCTGGCACTTGAGGTCGGCCAGGATGCTGGTGATGCTCTGCCGGCCTAGAGGGACATGGTGCAAGGGGATGTGCTGTCGGTGAGGGGGTCTCAGCCTTGGGGCCAGGCTCTGAGCATGACGAACCCCTGACCCAGGGTGTCCCCACGCCAAACAACCCCCACCAGCCCCCCGGTGCTCTCACCTCCCTCTGGGAAGAGCCGGCGCACGTTGTCAAGATCTGAATGTTCTGCTTTGGTAGATTTAAGCTGCTCCACCTGCTCCTTCAGACCAGCGCAGAGGTGGCCGAGCTGCCCAACCTGGGAGAGAACCTCCCGCATCTCCGACTCGTAGCTGGAGGTGCTGGTGGAGCCCCAGGGCTTGGCCGGCTCTTGGGCATCCCCTGGGATGGTGGCTTGGGAGCTGGAGGACCCAGGCTGCACCCCAGGGGTGGTGGTGTGAGTCCCAGGTGATCGTGGCTGCATCCCCGAGGTGCTGGCCTGGGTGCCCGGGGATCCTGGCTGCAACCCCGGGGTGGTGGCGCCGGCACCACAAGATCCTGCGTGAGCAGAGGGAGTGCCTGACAACTTCACAGGGGTCACTGGTTCCCCCTGTGTCCCTGCTTGCATCCCCGGGGAGCCAGACCCTGCAGTCCCCTTGCTGGTCTCCATCCCAGGCTGTGTCCCACGTCCCTTCGGCCCCAGTGCGGAGCGCTTCCTGGCCTGGGTATCCATGGCTACCTGGGTGGGCTCGGCGGGGGCAGACTGGCCCCCAGCGCCCTCCTGGGAAGAAGAGGCAAAGGGCAGCAGGGTTACTAGCAGCTGGGCAGCCGTGAGGACAGATCCCAGAACCTCCCGCCGTGTCCTCAGTCCCCATCCCCAAACCACCATCTCGCGGGGCCAAACCCGTGTTGAACACGAGAGCCCAAATGCAAAGGGATCATGGGCTCAGACCGGCCATAGAGCCGGGGGGACGGGACCTCCAGGGATGGGAGCCCCAGCATTGCTGCCCAGCACCCCCAACCCACAGACTGTGCCCCGAGGCAGGAGGGCTGGTGTCCCCGAGGGAGCGGGGGACGCAGCCGCCTCCTGTCCCTGCGCAGCCCGGCAGCGTCCTGGGGCTTCCCCTGGAGCTGGGCGAGGAGAGAGACACCCGTTCAAATGTGGGAGCGGGATTTAAAGAGCATCCCCAAATGAACTGGGGCACGAGGCAGAGGGACGCTGGGCAGGGCTGTGCCTGGAGGCCGCGGCTGAATTGCGCAGGCAGAGCTTTCTCTCTCCTCCTTCCCTTCCCATGGTTCTGTTTGGATGGCTCTCTAGTTCAGAAGTGCCTTAGCAACTCTTGGGACACCCTTCCCACTCTTCCCTCCTGCTTCCCTTCACGCTGGTGACACCGATGGCCGTGGGGCACGGGCACAGTGTGACAGGGCAGCAGGAACAGGGAGGGTACAAGGGCCCAGCTCTCTCCCGGGGCACCAGGGGACGCTCACCAGGCCAAGGGTCTCCTGTATCTCCTGGATGTCCTCTGCAAGGCCAGAATGCGCCTCCTGCATGGCCCGCATGTCCTCTGTCAGGCCAACATGCACCTCCTTCATCTCCTGGATGTCCTCTGCCAGGCCAGAATGCGCCTTCTGCATCTCCTCCTTCATCTCCCGCATGTCCTGTTCCATTCCAGAATGCGTTTCCTGCATCGCCTCCTTCATCTCCCGCACGTCCTCTGCCAGGCCAGACTGCACCTCCTTAAACTTGTTGATCTCCTCCCACAGATCCTGGAGCGAAACCCTTTCCTGGGAGAGTGGGTGGGGGGTGACCCCAGGGGAGGGTCCCTGGGGACCTGGACCCCGCTGTGCTCTGCTGCGGGAGCTCGGGCTTAACCCAGCCCTTGGGCTGAGGGCGGCACGAGGGCAGCGCGGAGCCCAGAGGAGGGGGCGTCTTGTGGGGGAGCACCCAGGGACCAGCAAGAGCATCTACCTTGGAGACAGCTCTCTCCTTCTCTTCTGTTGTTTTTGGCATCAGCTCCTTGGCCATGGAGAAGACTTCGGAGTTGCTCCTGGTCCCCTCCAGCGTGTCCTTCTCATCCAGCTGCTCCTCTGGTTTCCAGAGCTGCTGCCCGGTGCCCAGGGCTCCGTCCTCCTCCTTCTCCTGGCCAGGCTGGGCCTTGCTGTCCTGGTCCTTTGCCAGGCTGGGGGTCGGGCTCTGCCCTGGCTCCAGGACAGGCGACTCCTGCTGGCCCAGCTGCCCGATGATGGCCTCGAGCAACTTGTGCAGGGCCACCAAGTCGACAGCCCCCATATGGGGTGTCCCGATGGTGGCGTTCAGCAGCTCCAACAGACCGAGTGTTGCCATCGCTGCTGCTCCGCTGGAAAACACGGAGCCTGATGTGGGAAGGCGGGAGCTTTTCTGTCCGGAGGTGATGTTGGAGGGAATGGCAGCCAGCAGCCTTTGTCCTCCTCCTTCTTGCCACAGAAAGTGATCCAGTCACCGAACAGATCCAAGTGCTGAAAGTGATCAAACCACCGAAAGTGATGCAACCACCAATAGCGATCCCACCACCAGAAGTGGTTCAACCACCAATAGTGAACCCACCATCAAAAGTGATGCAACCACCAATAGCGATCCCACCACCGAAAGCGATCCAACTGCCAAAACGAGTCCACCACCACAGTGATCCCACCACGGCAAGTGATCCCACCACAGCCAGTGACCAAATGGGCGAGGGGCACAGGTGACAGGGGACAATACAGTGTCTTGGTTGCCCGGCAACAGCTGCCCCAGGAGCCAGCGGGCGCCGCCCTGGTCATTGTGATGAAGTTATCCACGGGATGGGAGATGCTGAGGGTCCCTCCTGCCTTTCCCGCTTTACCACCTACAACACAGCTGGTGACACCTCAAATGTTGTGGCAGTCACTGCAGACCCTGCCCAGATGCAAAATACAATCAGACAGGTCATGGGGAATGAAATCTCATTTCACTGAATTAAATACCCTCAGTTTTAATTACAGAGAGAGTTGCTTTATCCATGTTGTGTACTCAATCAAACTCTCCCGATGTTTAATCCGTTCCTTTCCCCACGGCACAGCGGCCTCGGAGGCAATTCCCCTTCGTGGCAGATGTGCAGTGACTGGCTCACGAGTGCACCAGCACCTGGGAACCTGGGCTGAAAACAAGGCCAAAGTGCCCGGTTTAGGATGCCTTTCCCCGCGGTTGATCAAGGCAGACGGATGCCTTTGGAGAGGGAGCTCTTCTGAAGGGATTTCTTCTGCCTCTCTTGACTGCTGGCACGAGCCAGCGGCTGCTGACCAGGAAATGTGCTCATCGCTTGCTCCCCCATGAACACTGTCCTGGCCTTTTCAGCTATAAAGACATAAACCAGAGTATGTTTCCTGTCCTCTGTACAAGAAGGCGGTTCAAATGCAAAGGTGATCTTGCCTGTAAGCAGCACGAACTGCTCTAGAGACAGCTCTTTGCTGGGGATGGAGCTGTGAGAGAGGTTCTCCAGCGGGCACGGCTGCCTCCCTTTTGAAACACGGGCAATCTTTTGCTGGGATTCCCGTCCCTCAGCCTGATAGCTCTGACATCTCCTCTGATGCCTCAGAAACGGTGCTGCTATCTACACAGCCATTGCAAGATCCTCCTGCTCTGTGAACTGAAGTTGCAGACCCCAACACAGAAAGCAGGGCTGCCATGATTCCTGAGAGTGAAGCCCACATCCCAAAGCAAGCCGGTTCTTAGAGACGGCCAAGTTTCGAGCAGCGCTGTCACACGTGAGCTGCGAGTCACACGAGGAAGAGTTCCAGAGGATGGAGCGTGTCCCCAGATAGTTTTTGCCAGCGCTGACTGAGGAAGAGGCATCCTGTCCAGGGACCTCTGCAGAGAGATCTCCAGGCAGAGCTCCAGGGGGGCAACAGCCCCTCTCAAACCCCATTTGTGCACCCCAAGTGGCCGCACTGCAATGGGCAAGCCTTCATCCCGGGCCAGAGATTCTGGGTCCAGAAGTCATGGCTTGCTCCTGGGAGGGTCTTTTTGTGTCAGCCACCTCCTGTGTTTCGCCACGCATTTCTCACTGTCAATGACTTTCATTTCTTTTCCCTCTACGCTCTCCTGTGGTTTTGCCGTGGAGAGCAGATGCCAACAGTCTATTCCAGCCTTAGGGGATCTTGCAGACTTCTCCTTTGCTGTCTGTGGGGCTGGCGATTGCCTTCTGCTGCCCCTGGTTCATTTTGAAGACTAATTCCTGGCAGACGTGGTTGGTGCTGCTGAGCAACACTCTTGGCTTTTTGCTGGTGCCCAGTAGGACACCTACAAGAAAGCAGGTATCAAAAACCTCTCGGTTCTTGTGGTGAATGGTGTTGTGAAGAATCATTTAACTTCTCATTTTCCTCCTGAGCTCCTGGGTTTTTTGGCAAGATTGGCCTCAAAAAGGGACGGGTCTGTCCTGGGGGGAGGTGGGGAGGGCACTAAATTCAGCCCAGTGCACAGAAAGCAGGGGCCGTACCGGGAACCGCGAGAGGCCCGGCCAGTGCCTCGTGTCCCGGGGAGCCCTGCCTGACTTTCTGTGCCCTAATGGGGTGCAAAGCAGAGCAGGGGGACAGGGAGCCGGGTGAAGAGGGTCCTGTGGGACCCCAAAACTCTCCCAACCCATGGTGCTGGTCCTCCTTGCATCACCCCGTCCGTGCTGCTCCCTGCACGGGACAGCTGGCATCAGAGCAGCGTCCCCTCCCCAAACCCGCTGCACCCCAGCGCTTTGAGCACCCTGGATGTCCAAAATGTTCTTTGCAGCCCGAGCTGGCCCTGCCTGGGCTGGAGATCCTTCCCAGGCAGCCCCCACATTCTGGGGGTGCCACCCAGACCCCACAGCACTGGGTACCCCAATACCCGCCAGAACTGGGCTTCGAGCATCCCCTGGTGTGGGATGCAGCCAGATCTCCAGCGATGGGGAGGTTGCCAGGTTGGGACTCCAAAAAACCACCCATGACCGATCTGACACCCCCGCAGATGTGCACCCCCAGCAACACGCCGACCACGCCGCCCAACGTCCCCGACGCTGTGGCCACGTTCTCCAAGCTGCAAACCCCCGAGAGCCGGCAGAGCAGCAACAGCCCCATCGCCTCCATGGCCTGTGCCCGCGGGAGCTTCAGCCCTGTCCTGGTTTTGTTAAAAAACAAGTTTCTCTTTTAGTGAATTTGCCTGTCAGCTAAAGCCTTCATGTTAGCTGCATTTTCCTGGAGAACCCAACACATGTTTTGGTTAAACCCAGCAATGGAATGCAAACTTATTGATAAGCACGGATGGACATCTCACGAGAGGGGCAACGAGAAACTGATGATCGAGAGACTGACCAACGGTGTATAACATTCCATTCACGTGAATACTTCATATAAAATTGGGAGATCACAAGGATCTCGTCCCTTTGCCCTTTTTTTCCCTTTTTCCTCATGGCTGACATTAGGAGAGGACCTTGCTGGTCGTCCCTGCGAACTGAGGCCTAGTGAGAGACTCAATCCAGCTCCGGTTGGCTACAGAGTCTAATCCAGGACTTTGGGTGCTGGCTCTGCAGAGTTGCTGAGACTTACAAGATTGGTTTTGTATATTTTGTATTATTTTCTCTATTCTTATTAGTAGCATTAGTAAAATATCTTTAACTTTTCCAACTCTCTTCTCTCTGTCCTTCTTTCCCTCCCGATCGCCTGTCCTGAGTGGGAAGGGGGGAGAGGGAGGGGCAAAAAGGGGGAAGTGGGGGGGGAGAGGAGGTTAACAATACATCTGCCAGGGTTTGATTGTCACCCCGCAATCCTAACCCTCGACAAGCCCCTTCTGGGCTTCCTCGCCCCACAACCCCCAGCCCGCCTGGCTGCCCCCTCCTCACCCATCGCCCATGGCCTCCACCACCCCCTGCCCCCCCAGAAAGCCACGGCCACCATGGACGGCCAGAGATCAGACTGGGCTGGCGGAGGTGGGGGCGTCAGGGGGGTCCCAGGCCAGGGAGTTGGGAGCGGGGGCTCCCCTGAGAATCGCACTGGAAGAATTTTCTAGGTAGTATTTCTAGGGTGAGGGGGCACACGCTGCTGGGGAGGGCACTGGCCCTCGAGAGCCTCTAGATGGTCTTTTCTCCCCTCTTTTTTAAAAAAATATATATCTAATGTATTATAAATCCAGAGAGAAGGAGCAGCAGCACAGAGGTGGGTGCTGCGTGGGGGGTTTCTTAATGCCCCCTCCCACCAGCATCGCTGCAGCGGGGCGGGAGAGCGAGAGGGAGGCAAATAACAAAGAAATCGATGGCTGGAGGCAGCTGTCGGCACCTGGATCATGGCTATGGGGGCACCCTGGACTGTGGGGGCACAGACGCTGTGCCCCCTGCCTCTGCATGTCCCCCCCTAGAGTTCACTCCACCCGCCCCTGACTCCACACCGCCGGGCAGAGCAGCTCCGAGCCGAACGTGCACGTGCGCAGACAAACGCGCCACAGAACGCTATGGACGACACAACCGCAACAGCACCAAAAACGCTCTGCAACGACAGTGACCCAAAACCAGAGACGGCATCAATCCAAATGCCCTGCAGGGAGGCAGTGATGAGGCAAGGAGCCTCTTCTGCAGCCCCAGGAAAAAGAAAAAGGAGCCGAACGTCACACCCTTACGAGACGGCGGCACTGCCACACACACACGCAGAGGAGACGGCGGCACGACCTAAGAACTTCTTCCCAGCATCTTGAAGTGCCAGTCCTTTAGACTGGAGGGGTAGAGAGCAGAGCTGCTGATGCAGCCCAGATTGACACCGTAAGTCACAGCTGACCAGAAATGTCCAAAATGCAAGCACCGTCCAGGCTTTTGGCTGATGATACAAGAATCCAGCACCCGATTGGCTCTACGCCAATTAACACCGGCATTTCGGATCCCAGGATAGCACCTGAGAGGCCCGTTGGGCCCCCGGAGCACAGCGAGACCCCGTGATCGTCTGACAGGCACGAGGCGGGCTTCCCGAACTACACGACAACAGGCGCCGGTTGGAGCTGCCCTGCCCGGCAGATGCTGGCATCGCACCAGAACGTTCCCTGACCCCTTATCTGCCCGAAGGGGACCGCTCCTAGACTGCGCTTTTCTGTCTGAGAACTTTAAACCCACCCTGCGATTCCCAGTCCCTTCCCAGCCCTCGTGCCTCCACTTATCTTTCAGAGGGCCGAGGGACTGAATCCACCTTCGACAGAGGAAAATGCCACCTGTGCTAACGGGGATCTTCCCGCAGTTGTCGCTTTCTCCATCGCCGCCTACAGTAAGGAAAGCGAGAACAAGCACGCTATCGAGCGCCCAAATAATATTTATCCATAGTAGCCTACGGTTCATTGCTCACCTTGGCTGAGTTCTGGGAGGTACATTTGAATGATCCACTGGGGGCCGCCACACGCTGCAAAGGTTCTGGAGACAAGACGCTCTTCCAGGAGAAGAGATTACATTAACAACTATTAATACAGCAATACAAACCAAAAAACAACACTCCCTCTCCATTGTAGTCAGGAATCTTGGGAAAATGCAAAGCACCTGGAAATGAATCAACAAATGAAACATAACGACAAACAACTTTTCTACTACAGCTGTTGTTAAACCTTCGCTGTTCCTGAAGCTCTTACATCAAACAGGCACCTCTGCTTGTTCAAAGACATCTGCCTATTTGGATTAAACATCTCAAAAGCTGCTGGCTGCTGCAGGAGCAGCAGAGAACCACCACCGAAGAGGCTCTGGAGCAGAATGAGCTCCCTGCCCGGGGACCGGGGCTCAAATACCCAGGACTCCGCCCACCCCTTCCTACAAACCCCTGGGAAAGGGGCAGAGTCATTCACCCCAGATCCCCTCACCACCCTTATCAAATTACCTGGAATCTCCCTGAAAATGACAGCACCTGCACTTTATTGCTGCTATTGCAGCTATAATAAGATTGAGTATGAATTTCAACTTAGTTTTTCTAGGGAGCAGATAGAAAGTGAAATACAACCACCAGCACTCCAGCATCTTCATTGCAGTCAGGAATTTCAGGAAAATGCAAAGCACCTGGAAATTAATCAACAAATGAAAAATAATGACAAACAATCTTTCTACTACAGCTGCTACTGAACCTTTGCTGCTCCTGAAGTTCTTACGTCAAACAGACACCTCTGCTTGTCCAAAGACATCAGCCCATTTGCACTAAACATCTCAAAAGTTGCCGACTGCTGAAGAAGCAGCAGAGAACCACCACCCAAGCTGCCCTGGAGCAGAATGAGCTCCCTGTCCAGGGACCAGGGCTCAAATACCCAGGGCTCCGCCCACCCCCTCCCACAAGCCCCTGGGAAAGGGGCAGGGTCATTCACCCCAGGCCCTCTCGCCACCCTTATCAAATTACCTGGAATCTCCCTGGAAATGACAGCACCTGCACTTTATTGCTGCTATTGCAGCTACAATGAGACTGAGTATGGATGTCAACTTAGTTTTTCTAGGGAGCAGATAGAAAGTGAAATACAACTGCCAGCGCTCCATCTCCATTGTAGTCAGGAATTTTGGGAAAATGCAAAGCACCTGGAACCGAATCAATGAATGAAACATAAGGACAAACAACCTTTCTACTACAGCTGCTACTGAACCTTTGCTGCTCCTGAAGCTCGTACCTCGAACAGACACCTCCACTTCTCCAAAGACGTCTGCCCACGTAGATTAAATGGCTCAAAAGCTGCCGAGGGGAGGGGTCGATCATTCCAGGCCCCGCCCACCACCCTTATAAAATCACCTGGACCCTAACTAGAAATGACAGCACCTGTGGGAGATTTAAGGGATTTTCTTAAGGTTGTTGTGCAGATGGGTTTCTGTTAGATAGAGATTTATTTCTGAACTAGACAAAGCAACTCCAAGGCTGGCGCGAAGGCTGAAAAACAACATCTGTTATGAGAGTGAGGTAATTCTATAATAACAAGACCCGAACGTGGACGATATCCGATCAGCCGACGCGTGTTTGGAACGTGGACGCTTATCGGGAAATAACTGCGTATATAAGGAGGCTTGTCTCTGTAATAAATGGCTTCGCTTGAATTCGTGTTGAGTTGCGTGGAGTCCGTGAGTTTGCGCCCTCGCAAGCGGTGACCCCGACGTGATCCCTAAGGAGAATTTACGGAAGGTGTGCAACCGCTGCAGGGAGCGAGCCCCAGCTGGAACGGCTCGGCTGGACCGGGACCGGGACGCAGGCTGCGGGCTGCGTGACTCCCGATTGATGGCTACGGAGTGACAGAGGAGGGATAAAGGATCCAATATCGTCGCAACAGACGCCCAAAGAGGTGAGCAGCTGGGGGCGAGAGGAGATGGGGCAGAATATTTTTAAAGAAGAAGAAGAAATACTGCGGCTCCTCTCGCATATTCTCTCTAAGAGAGTGGTGAAGTATGAGGAGAGTAACCTCAAAAGATTGGTAATTTGGTGCAGAGGCAGTGGGTTTCCTGCTGACCTGTTAGGAGTTTTTCAAATAGACACCTGGGAAAAAGTGGGAACTGTGTTGTGGAAGGCGATCAGTCGCAGTGAAAAATATATTCTCGGCCTTGTAACCACCTGTAAACTGGTAATTACTACAGTGCAGCAATTAAAACCTGGAAAGACTGTTATGAGCATTAGTGACTCAAAACTTAAACTTGAACTTTGGGATGATATGTAAAAACCTAACCCTAAACCCTAACCCGGTGTGAAGTGCCCAGGCAGGAGGTGTGAAGTGGCCAGGCAGGAGGTGTGAAGTGGCGGGGAGGAGGTGTGTTTACCTCATTTGCATATTTAACGAGGTCGTTTTCATAATTGGGTTTTAATTTACATAATCAGGGTCTCATTTGTTTCATATGTGTTTGGCTATTTATGGTTTGAGTTTTTCCTAGGGGTATGGTAATGTCATGTAATGGATTGGAATGTATAATTTCGTTTTTTCTTTCTTCCACACAAAATACCTACAAGTCTGGTGCAGCAGTAGGGCTGTGGATGCTCTAGGGGAGGACTGGAATTATTTATTTAATGTTTTTTTTTTTTAAATCCCCTAGAGCATCCACAGCCTTACTGCTGCACCTGAAGAAAAAACAACAACAAGGAAGTTTAGTTTGTATTTTATTTTTAGTTTGGCGATTTAAATAATCTGACATGCTGTCCAATAGAAACCCTGCCAGAACTGCACACGCGATCCCATTCAACCTCACCAACCGGTCCGCTCAAACTCCATCAAACACGCACTCGGACAGAGTCCGACACTCACAGAAACAAAGACCAGCACACACAGACAGACAAAGTCCGACACTCGCACACAACAGCGATAGACACCGAGTCTAACGTGCCCACACGGATGCCAAGTCCGGCACACGGACAGTGACACTGTGTCCTAGGCACACACATAGACACAGCAAAGTCCAACACTCGCGTGGCACGGAGTCCCACACGTTCACAGACAGAGACAAGGACAAAGTCGAACGCATGCCGCACGGTGACAAATTCCCGCACGGACACCAGCGCTCTGCCCCTCCAGCCCTCCCGTGCCCTCTGATTGGCCCACTCGGACGCAGGGGGCGGGTGGTGACCCCCAGCAGAACAAACCCTTCTATCTTGCATTGCCCTTCGCCATCACAATCGCACAGCAGTGAACTTGTAAGAGTAAAGCAGCCGTCTGACAGACACGCGCTCAGAACCAGACGAGGCTGGGGTCACACAGATGGACTCGCATTGTGGTAACATCACTTTATTTATTGCCCCCCACCGTGTTTTAAGGTGGGTTGTGCGGGAGTGGGCGGAGTCTTCAGAGGCACCGACGAATCAGGTGAGAGCGATGGTCACCTGCGGGAGGAGCTTGGCCAGGCGGGCGCAGCGATCGGGGGCGGCGGCCAAGGGCGCGTCGGCCAATTGGATGCGGCGCAGCTGGGGGCAGGCGGCCAATGGGGTGAGGGCGGAGGCGTCGCCAATCGCTAAGATCAGAGTCAAAGGGAGGAACCAATCAGAACCTGACCCCAGCACCCCCAGTTCACGCCACTTCACCCCAGTTCTCTTTGATCCGGTCGCACTGATCCCCATTGACCCTCACTGACCCCTCAGTGTCTCCCAGTCCCTCCCAGTGCCCCCTTGGTTCTCATGGTTTCCATGGAGATCCAGATCCTCCAGGTGGTGGAGGGGTGGGAAACCCTGCAGAGTTGTGACCTCGTTGAGTAGACAAGTCCAGAGCCTGCGGAGGACGGGCAGCCGGATGCCTGGGTCCCTCCTGAACTCCTGGGTGGGTCCCCCATGAATTCCTGGGTGGGTCCCCAGGAGTTCAGGAGGGGACCCAGCAGTGCCCCAAAGGACCCAGGAGTTCAGGGGGGAACCCAGGAGTGCCCCAAAGGATCCAGAGTTCAAGAGGGACCCACCCAGGACTTCACGGTGGGACCCACCCAGGACTTCAGGAGGGGACCCAGGAGTTCTGAGGGGACCCAGGAGTTCAGGAGGGACCCATTCAATAGTTCAGGAGGGGGACCAGGAGTGCCCCAAAGGACCCAGGAGTTCAGGGTGGGACCCAAAAGTTCAAGAGGGACCCACCCAGGAGTTTAGGAGGGACCCACCCAGGAGTTCATGGCGGGACCCACCCAGGACTTCAGGAGGGGACCCAGGAGTTCTGAGGGGACCCATTTAGGAGTTCAGGAGGGGGACCAGGAGTGCCCCAAAGGACCCAGGAGTTCAGGAGGGGACCCAGGAGTGCCCCAAAGGATCCAGAGATCAGGAGGGGACCCGCCCAGGAGTTCGGGAGGGGACCCGCCCAGGAGTTCGGGAGGGGACCCGCCCAGGAGTTCGGGAGGGGACCCGCCCAGGAGTTCGGGAGGGGACCCGCCCAGGAGTTCAGGGAGGGAAAGAAGAATTCAGGAGGGGACCTAAGAGTTCAGGGGGTAACCAAAGAGTTCAGGAGCGGACCCAGGAGATCAGGAGAGGACCCAGGAGTGCCCCAAAGGACCCAGGAGTTCAGGAGGGGACCCAGGAGTGCCCCAAAGTACCTAAGACTTCAGGAGGGGACTCAGGAGTTCGGGAGGGGACCCACCGAGGAGTTCGGGAGGGGACCCACCGAGGAGTTCGGGAGGGGACCCAGCAGTGCCCCAAAGGACCCAGGAGTTCAGGGGGGAACCCAGGTTTGCCCCAAAGGACCCAAGAGATCAGGAGGGACACACCCAGGAGTTCAGGAGGGGACCCACCCAGCAGTGCCCCTAAGGACCCAGGAGTTCAGGGGGGAACCCATGAGTGCCCCAAATGATCCAGAGTTCAGGAGGGGACACAGGAGTGCCCCAAAAGTCCAGAGTTCAGGAGGGACCCACCCAGGACTTCATGGCAGGACCCACCCAGGACTTCATGGCAGGACCCACCCAGGACTTCAGGAGGGACCCATTCAGGAGTTCAGGAGGGGGACCAGGAGTGCCCCAAAGGACCCAGGAGTTCAGGAGGGGACCCAGGAGTGCCCCAAAGGATCCAGAGATCAGGAGGGGACCCGCCCAGGAGTTCAGGAGGGGACCCGCCCAGGAGTTCAGGAGGGGACCCGGAATTCAGGGAGGGACTGAATAATTCAGGAGGGGACCTAGGAGTTCAGGGGATAACCCAAGAGTTCAGGATCGGACCCAGGAGTTCAGCAGAGGACCCAGGAGTGCCCCAAAGGACCCAGGAGTTCAGGAGGAGACCCAGGAGTTCCCCAAAGGATCCAGAGTTCAGGAGGGGACCCAGGAATGCCCCAAAGGACCCAGGAGTTCAGGAGGGGACCCAGGCGTTCTGAGGGGATCCAGGAGTGCCCCAAAGTACCCAGGAGTTCGGGAGGGGACCCACCCAGGAGTTCGGGAGGGGACCCAGCAGTGCCCCAAAGGACCCAGGAGTTCAGGGTGGGACCCAAGAGCTTAGAAGGGGACCCAGGAGTTCACCAAAGGACCCAAGAGTTCAGGAGGGGACCCAGCAGTGCCCCAAAGGTCCCAGGAGTGAAGGGGGGAACACAAGAGTTTGGAGGGCACCCAGGAGTTCAGGAGGGGACCCGGGAGTGCCCAAAGGATCCAGAGTTCAGGAGGGACCCGCCCAGGAGTTCAGTAGGGACCTACCCAGGAGTTCAGGGAGGGACTGAAGAATTCAGGAGGGGACCTAGGAGTTCAGGGGGTAACCCAAGTGTTCATGAGAGGACCCAGGAGTTCAGGAGAGGACGCAGGAGTGCCCCAAAGGACCCAGGAGTTCAGGGGGGAACCCGGGCGTTCTGAGGGGACCTAGGAGTGCCTCAAAGTACCCAGGAGTTCGGGAGGGACCCACCCAGGAGTTCGGGAGGGGACCCAGCAGTGCTCCAAGTGACCCAGGAGTTCAGGGGGGAACCCAAGAGTACTGAGGAGACTCAGGAGTGCCCCAAAGGACCCAAGAGTTCAGGGGTGAACCCAGGAGTTCTGAGGGGACCCAAGAGTTCCCCAAAGGACCCAAGAGCTTAGGAGGGGACCCAGGAGTGCCCCAAAGGATCCAGAGATCAGGAGGGGACCCAAGAGGTCAGGAGGGGACCCAGGAGTGCCCCAAAGGATCCAGGAGTTCAGGAGGGGACCCAGGAGTTCAGTGGGGGACCCAAGAGATCAGTAGGGGACCCACCCAGGACTTCAGGATGGGACCCACCCAGGACTTCAGGATGGGACCCACCCAGGACTTCAGGAGGGGACCCAGCAGTGCCCCAAAGGACCCAGGAGTGCCCCAAAGGATCCAGAGTTCAGGAGGGGACCCAGGAGTGCCCCAAAGGATCCAGAGTTCAGGAGGGGACCCAAGAGTTCAGGAGGGAACCCAGACGTTCAGGAGGGTACCCAGGAGTGCCCAAAAGGACCCAGGAGTTCAGTGGGGGACCGAAGATTTCAGGAGGGGGACCAGGAGTGTTCCAAAGGACCCAGGAGTTCAGTGGGGAACCCAGGAGTTCTGAGGGGACCCAGCAGTGACCCAAAGGACCCAAGAGTTCAGGCGGCACCCAAGAGATCAGGAGGGACCCACCCAGGAGTTCAGGAGGGACTCACCCAGGAGTTCAGGAGAGACTCACCCAGGAGAGCCCCAAAGGACCCAGGAGTTCAGGGGGGAACCCAGGAGTGCCCCAAAGGATCCCGAGTTCAGGATGGGACCCAGGAGTGCCCCAAGGGATCCAGAGTTCAGGAGGGGACCCAAGAGTTCAGGAGGGGACCCACCCAGGACTTCATGGCGGGACCCACCCAGGACTTCAGGAGGGGACCCAGGAGTTCTGAGGGGACCCATTCAGGAGTTCAGGAGGGGGACCAGGAGTGCCCCAAAGGACCCAAGAGTTCAGGAGAGGACCCAGGAGTGCCCCAAAGGACCCAGGAGTTCAGGAGGGGACCCTGGAGTTCAGGGTGGGACCCAAGAGCTTAAAAGGGGAACCAAGAGTTCAGGAGGGGACCCAGGAGTTCAGGAGGGACCCATCCAGGAGTTCGGGAGGGGACCCACCCAGGAGTGCCCCAAAGGACCCACGAGTTCAGGAGGGGACCCAGGAGTTCAGAAGGGGACCCAGGAGTGCCCCAAAGGATCCAGAGTTCAGTAGGGACCCACCCAGGACTTCATGGCGGGACCCACCCAGGACTTCATGGCGGGACCCACCCAGGACTTCAGGAGGGGACCCAGGAGTTCTGAGGGGACCCAGGAGTTCAGGAGGGACCCATTCAATAGTTCAGGAGGGGGACCAGGAGTGCCCCAAAGGACCCAGGAGTTCAGGGTGGGACCCAAAAGTTCAGGAGGGACCCACCCAGGAGTTCAGGAGGCACCCACCCAGGAGTTCAGGAGGGGACACAGCAGTGCCCCAATGGACCCAGGAGTTCAGGGGGGAACGCAAGAGTACTGAGGAGACCCAGGAGTGCCCCAAAGGACGCAGGAGTTCAGTGGGGGACCGAAGAGTTCAGGAGGGTGACCAGGAGTGCTGTAAAGGACCCAGGAGTTCAGGAGGGGACCCACCCAGGAGTTCAGGAGGGGACCCACCCAGGAGTTCAGGAGGGGACCCCGCAGTACCCCAAAGAACCTAGGAGTTCAGGAGGGGACCGACCAAGGACTTCATGGCGGGACCCATTCAGGAGTTCAGGAGGGACCCATTCAGGAGTTCAGGAGGGACCCATTCAATAGTTCAGGAGGGGGACCAGGAGTGCCTCAAAGGACCCAGGAGTTCAGGGTGGGACCAAAAAGTTCAGGAGGGACCCACCCAGGAGTTCATGGCAGGACCCACCCAGGACTTCAGGAGGGGACCCAGGAGTTCTGAGGGGACCCATTCAAAATTTCAGGAGGGGGACCAGGAGTGCCCAAAGGACCCAGGAGTTCAGGAGGGGACCCAGGAGTGCCCCAAAGGACCCAAGAGTTCAGGAGGGGACCCGCCCAGGAGTTCAGGAGGGACCCGCCCAGGAGTTCAGGAGGGACCCGCCCAGGAGTTCAGGGAGGGACTGAAGAATTCAGGAGGGGACCTAGGAGTTCAGGGGGTAACCAAAGAGTTCAGGAGAGGACCCAGGAGTTCAGGAGGGGACCCAGGATTGCCCCAAAGGATCCAGAGTTCAGGAGGGGACCCAGGAATGCCTCAAAGGACCCAGGAGTTCAGGGGGGAACCCAGGCGTTCTGAGGGGACCCAGGAGTGCCTCAAAATACCCTTTGGGGCACTGCTGGGTCCCCTCCTGAACTCCTGGGTGGGTCCCCTCCTGAACTCCTGGGTGCGTCCCAACTGATCTCTTGGGTGTCCTCCTGATCTCTTGGGTCCTTTGGGGCACTCCTGGGTTCCCCACTGAACTCCTGGGTCCTTTGGGGCACTCCTAGTCCCCCTCCTGAACTCCTGGTCACCCTCCTGAACTCTTCGGTCCCCCACTGAACTACTGCGTCCTTTAGGGCACTCCTGGATCTCCTCAGTACTCTTGGGTTCCCCCCTGAACTCCTGAGTCCTTTGGGGCACTGCTGGGTCCCCTCCCGAACTCCTGGGTGCGTCCACACTTGAACTCCTGGGTGGGTCCCTCCCGCACTCCTGGGTCCCCTCCTGAACTCTTGGGTACTTTGGGGCACTCCTGGGTCCCCTCAGAACGCCTGGCTTCCCCCCTGAACTCCTGGGTCCTTTAGGGCATTCCTGGGTCCCCTCCTGAACTCTGCATCCTTTGGGGCACTGCTGGGTCCCCTCCTGAACTCCTGGGTCCTTTGGGGCACTCCTGGGTCCGCTCCTGAACTCTTGGGTTACCCCCTGAACTCCTAGGTCCCCTCCTGAATTCTTCAGTCCCTCCCTGAACTCCTGGGCGGGTCCCCTCCTGAACTCCTGGGCGGGTCCCCTCCTGAACTCCTGGGCGGGTCCCCTCCTGAACTCCTGGGCGGGTCCCCTCCTGAACTCTGGATCCTTTGGGGCACTCCTGGGTCCGCTCCTGAACTCCTGGGTCCTTTGGGGCACTCCTGGTCCCCCTCCTGAACTCTTCGGTCCCCCACTGAACTCCTGGGTCCCCTCCCGAACTCCTGGGTGGGTCCTTCCCGAACTCCTTGGTACTTTGAGGCACTCCTTGGTCCCCTCATAATGCCCGGGTTCCCCCCTGAACTCCTGGGTCCTTTGGGGTACTGCTGGGTCCCCTCCTGAACTCTGGATCCTTTGGGGCACTCCTGGGTCCCCTCCTGAACTCTTGGGTCCTTTGGTGAACTCCTGGGTCCCCTCCCAACTCTTGGGTCCCCTTCTAAGCTCTTGGGTCCCACCCTGAGCTCCTGGGTCCCCTCCTGAACTCCTGGGTCCTTTGGGGCACTGCTGAGTCCCCTCCCGAACTCCTGGGTGGGTCCCCTCCCGAACTCTTGGGTAGTTTGGGGCACTCCTGGATCCCCTCAGAACGCCTGGGTCCCCTTCTGAACTCCTGGGTCCTTTGGGGCATTCCTGGGTCCTCTCCTGAACTCCTGGGTCCGATCCTGAACTCTTGGGTTATCCCCTGAACTCCTAGGTCCCCTCCTGAATTATTCAGTCCCTCCCTGAATTCCGGGTCCCCTCCTGAACTCCTGGGCGGGTCCCCTCCTGAACTCCTGGGCGGGTCCCCTCCTGAACTCCTGGGCGGGTCCCCTCCTGAACTCTGGATCCTTTGGGGCACTCCTGGGTCCCCTCCTGAACTCCTGGGTCCTTTGGGGCACTCCTGGTCCTCCTCCTGAACTCCTAAATGGGTCCCCTCTGAACTCCTGTGTCCCTTCCTGAACTCTGGATCATTTGGGGCACTCATGGGTTCCCTCCTGAACTCCTGGGTCCTTTGGGGCACTGCTGGGTCCCCTCCTGAACTCCTGGGTGGGTCCCCTCCTGAACTCCTGGGTGTGTCCCTCCTGATCTCTTGGGTGTCCTCCTGATCTCTTGGGTCCTTTGGGGCAATCCTGGGTTCCCCCCTGAACTCCTGGGTCCTTTGGGGCACTGCTGGGTCCCTTCCCGAACTCCTGGGTGGGTCCCTCCCGAACTCCTGGGTGGGTCCCTCCCGAACTCCTGAGTCCCCTCCTGAAGTATTAGGTACTTTGGGGCACTCCTGAGTCCCCTCCTGAACTCCTGGGTCCTTTGGGGCACTCCTGGGTCCTCTCCTGATCTCCTCGGTCCGCTCATGAACTCTTTGGTTACCCCCTGAACTCCTAGGTCCCCTCCTGAATTCTTCAGTCCCTCCCTGAAATCCTGGGCGGGTCCCCTCCCGAACTCCTGGGCGGGTCCCCTCCCGAACTCCTGGGCGGGTCCCCTCCCGAACTCCTGGGCGGGTCCCTCCTGAACTCCTGGGCGGGTCCCCTCCCGAACTCTTGGGTCCCCTCCTGATCTCTGGATCCTTTGTGGCACTCCTGGGTCCCCTCCTGAACTCCTGGGTCCTTTGGGGCACTCCTGGTCCCCCTCCTGAACTCCTAAATGGGTCCCCTCAGAACTCCTGGGTCCCCTCCTGAAGTCCTGGGTGGGTCGCGCCATGAACTCCTGGGTGGGTCCCTCCTGAACTCCTGGGTGGGTCCCTCCTGAACTCCTGGGTGGGTCCCTCCTGAACTCCTGGGTGGGTCCCTCCTGAACTCCTGGGTCCTTTGGGGCACTCCTGGTCCCCCTCCTGAACTATTGAATGGGTCCCTCCTGAACTCCTGGGTCCCCTCAGAACTCCTGGGTCCCCTCCTGAACTCCTGGGTGGGTCCTGCCATGAACTCCTGGGTGGGTCCTGCCATGAACTCCTGGGTGGTTCCCTCCTGAACTTTTTGGTCCCACCCTGAACTACTGTGTCCTTTGGGGCACTCCTGGTCCCCCTCCTGAACTCTTGAATGGGTCCCTCCTGAACTCCTGAATGGGTCCCTCCTGAACTCCTGAATGGGTCCCGCCATGAAGTCCTGGGTGGGTCCCTCCTGAACTTTTGGTTCCCCTCCTGAACTCTGGATCCTTTGGGGCACTCCTGGGTCCCCTCCTGAACTCCTGGGTCCTTTGGGGCACTGCGGGATCCCCTCCTGAACTCCTGGGTGGGTCCCCTCCTGAACTCCTGGGTCCTTTGCAGCACTAATGGTCACCCTCCTGAACTCTTCGGTCCCCCACTGAACTCCTGCGTCCTTTGGGGCACTCCTGGGTCCCCTCCTGAACGCCTGGGTCCCCTCCTGAACTCTTGGGTCCCCTCCTGAACTCTGGATCCTTTGGGGCACTTCAGGGTCCCCTCCTAAGCTCTTGAGTCTTTTGGGGAACTCTTGGGTCCCCTCAGAACTCCTGGGTTCACCCCTGAACGCCTGGGTCCTTTGGGGCACTCCTGGGTCTCCTCAGTACTCTTGGGTTCCCCCCTGAACTCCTGGGTCCTTTGGGGCACTGCTGGGTCCCCTCCCGAACTCCTGGGTGCGTCCACTCTTGAACTCCTGGGTGGGTCCCTCCCGAACGCCTGGGTTCCCTCCTGAACTCCTGTGTCCTTTGGGGCATTCCTGGGTCCCCTCCTGAACTCCTGGGTCCTTTGGGGCACTCCTGGGTCCGCTCCTGAACTCTTGGGTTACCCCCTGAACTCCTAGGTCCCCTCCTGAATTCTTCAGTCCCTCCCTGAACTCCTGGGCGGGTCCCCTCCTGAACTCCTGGGCGGGTCCCCTCCTGAACTCCTGGGCGGGTCCCCTCCTGAACTCCTGGGCGGGTCCCCTCCTGAACTCCTGGGCGGGTCCCCTCCTGAACTCTGGATCCTTTGGTGCACTCCTGGGTCCGCTCCTGAACTCCTGGGTCCGCTCCTGAACTGCTGGGTCCTTTGGGGCACTCCTGGTCCCCCTCCTGAACTCCTGAATGGCTCCCATCAGAACTCCTGGGTCCCCTCACGAATTCCTGGGTGGGTCCCCTCCTGAACTCCTGGGTGGGTCCCTCTTGAACTCCTGGGTCCTTTGGGGCACTCCTGGTCCCCCTACTGAACTTCTGAATGGGTCCCCTCAGAACTCTTGGGTCCCTTCCTGAAGTCCTGGGTGGGTCCCGCCATGAACTCCTGGGTGGGTCCCTCCTGAACTTTTTGGTCCCACCCTGAACTCCTGGGTCCTTTCGGGCACTCCTGGTCCCCCTCCTGAACTCTGGATCCTTTGGGGCACTCCTGGGTTCCCCCTTGAACTCCTGGGTCCTTTGGGGCACTGCCGGGTCCTCCCCTGAACTCCTGTGTGGGTCCTCCCCTGAACTCCTGGGTGGGTCCTCCCCTGAACACCTGGCTGGGTCCCTCCTGAACACCTGGGTGGGTCCCTCCTGATCTCTTGGGTGCCGTCCTGAACTCTTGGCTCTTTTGGGGCACTCTTGGGTCCCCTCAGAACTCCTGGGTTCACCCCTGAACTCCTGGGTCCTTTGGGGCACTCCTGGGTCTCCTCAGTACTCTTGGGTTCCCCCCTGAACTCCTGGGTCCTTTGGGGCACTCCTGGGTCTCCTCAGAACGCATGGGTCCCCTCCTGAACTACTGGGCGGGTCCCTCCTGAACTCCTGTGTTCCCCCCTGAACTCCTGGGTCCTTTGGGGCACTCCTGGGTCCCCTCCTGAACTCTATGGTCCTTTGGTGAACTCTTGGGTCCCCTCAGAACGCCTGGGTCCCCTCCTGAACTCCTGGGCGGGTCCCTCCTGAACTCTGGATCCTTTGGGGTACTCCTGGGTAACCTCCTGAACTCTTGGGTCCCCTTCTAAGCTCTTGGGTCCCACCCTGAACTCCTGGGTCCTTTGGGGCACTCCTGGGTCTCCTCAGTAATCTTGGGTTCCCCCCTGAACTCCTGGGTCCTTTGGGGCACTGCTGGGTCCCCTCCCGAACTCCTGGGTGGGTCCCTCCTGAACTCCTGGGTGGGTCCCTACCGAACTCCTGGGTTTCCTCGTGAACTCTGGATCCTTTGGGGCACTCCTGTGTCCCCTCAGAACGCCTGGCTTCCCCCCTGAACTCCTGGGTCCTTTGGGGCATTATTGGGTCCCCTCCTGAACTCTGGATCCTTTGGGGCACTCCTGGGTCCTCTCCTGAACTCCTGGGTCCTCTCCTGAACTCCTGGGTCCTCTCCTGAACTCCTGGGTCCGCTCCTGAACTCCTGGGTCCGCTCCTGAACTCTTGGGTTACCCCCTGAACTCCTAGGTCCCCTCCTGAATTCTTCAGTCCCTCCCTGAACTCCTGGGCGGGTCCCCTCCTGAACTCCTGGGCGGGTCCCCTCCTGAACTCCTGGGCGGGTCCCCTCCTGAACTCCTGGGCGGGTCCCCTCCTGAACTCTGGATCCTTTGGGGCACTCCTGAGTCCCCTCCTGAACACCTGGGTCCTTTGGGGCACTCCTGGTCCCCCTCCTGAACTCCTGAATGGCTCCCCTCAGAACTCCTGGGTCCCCTCCTGAATTCCTGGGTCAGTCCCGCCATGAACTCCTGTGTGGGTCCCTCTTGAACTCCTGGGTACTTTGGGGCACTCCTGCGTCCCCTCAGAACGCCTGGGTTTCCCCCTGAACTCCTGGGTCCTTTGGGGCATTCCTGGGTCCCCTCCAGAACTCTGGATCCTTTGGGGCACTCCTGGGTCCCCTCCTGAACTCCTGGGTCTTTTGGGGCACTCCTGGTCCTGCTCCTGAACTATTGAGTGGGTCCTTCCTGAACTCCTGAATGGGTTCCTCCTGAACTCCTGAATGGGTCCCCTCAGAACTCCTGGGTCCCCTCCTGAAGTCCTGGGTGGGTCCCGCCATGAACTCCTGGGTGGGTCCCTCCTGAACTCTTGGGTCCCCTCCTGAACTCTGGATCCTTTGGGGCACTCCTGGGTCCCCTCCTGAACTCTGGATCCTTTGGGGCACTCCTGGGTTCCCCCCTGAACTCCTGGGTCCTTTGGGGCACTGCTGGGTCCCCTCCTGAACTCCTGGGTGGGTGCCCTCCTGAACTCCTGGGTGGGTGCCCTCCTGAACTCCTGGGTGGGTGCCCTCCTGAACTCCTGGGTGGGTGCCCTCCTGAACTCCTGGGTGGGTGCCCTCCTGAACTCCTGGGTGGGTGCCCTCCTGAACTCTTGGGTGGGTGCCCTCCTGAACTCTTGGGTGGGTGCCCTCCTGAACTCTTGGGTGGGTGCCCTCCTGAACTCCTGGGTGGGTCCCTCCTGAACTCCTGGGTAGGTCCCTCCTGAACTCCTGGGTGGGTCCCTCCTGATCTCTTGGGTGCCCTCCTAAACTCTTGGCTCTTTTGAAGCACTCGTGGGTCCCCTCAGAACTCCTGGGTTCCCCATTGAACTCCTGGGTCATTTGGGGCACTCCTGGATCCCCTCCTGAACTCCTGGGTACCCTCCTGAAATCTTGGGTCCCCTCCTGAAGTCCTGGGCGGATCCTTTGGGGCACTCCTGGGTCCCCTCCTAAGCTCTTGGGTCCTTTGGGGAACTCTTGGGTCTCCTCAGAACTCCTGGGTTCACCCCTGAACTCCTGGGTCCTTTGGGGCACTCCTGGGTCTCCTCAGTACTCTTGTGTTCCCCCCTGAACTCCTGGGTCCTTTGGGGCACTGCTGGGTCCCCTCCCGAACTCTTGGGTACTTTGGGGCACTCCTGGGTCTCCTCAGAACGCCTGGGTCCCCTCCTGAACTACTGGGCGGATCCCTCCTGAACTCTTGTGTTCCCCCCTGAACTCCTGGGTCCTTTGGGGCACTGCTGGGTCCCCCACTGAACTCCTGGGTGGGTCCCCTCCTGAACTCTGGATCCTTTGGGGCAATCCTGGGTCCCCTCCTGAACTCTTGGGTCCTTTGGTGAACTCTTGGGTCCCCTCAGAACGCCTGGGTCCCCTCCTGAACTCCTGGGCGGGTCCCTCTTGAACTCCTGTGTTCCCCCCTGAACTCCTGGGTCCTTTGGGGCACTGCTGGGTCCCCTCCTGAACACCTGGGTGGGTCCCCTCCTGAACTCTGGATCCTTTGGGGTACTCCTGGGTCCCCTCCTGAACTCTTGGGTCCCCTTCTAAGCTCTTGGGTCCCACCCTGAACTCCTGGGTCCTTTGGGGCACTCCTGGGTCTCCTCAGTAATCTTGGGTTCCCCCCTGAACTCCTGGGTCCTTTGGGGCACTGCTGGGTCCCCTCCCGAACTCCTGGGTAGGTCCCTCCTGAACTCCTGGGTGGGTCCCTCCCGAACTCCTGGGTTCCCTCGTGAACTCTTGGGTACTTTGGGGCACTCCTGTGTCCTCTCAGAACGCCTGGCTTCCCCCCTGAACTCCTGGGTCCTTTGGGGCATTATTGGGTCCCCTCCTGAACTCTGGATCCTTTGGGGCACTCCTGAGTCCCCTCCTGAACTCCTGGGTCCTTTGGGACACTCCTGGGTCCTCTCCTGAACTCCTGGGTCCGCTCCTGAACTCTTGGGTTACCCCCTGAACTCCTAGGTCCCCTCCTGAATTCTTCAGTCCCTCCCTGAACTCCTGGGCGGGTCCCCTCCTGAACTCCTGGGCGGGTCCCCTCCTGAACTCCTGGGCGGGTCCCCTCCTGAACTCCTGGGCGGGTCCCCTCCTGAACTCCTGGGCGGGTCCCCTCCTGAACTCTGGATCCTTTGCGGCACTCCTGGGCGGGTCCCCTCCTGAACTCCTGTGTCCTTTGGGGCACTCCTGGGTCCCCTCCTGAAGTCCTGAATGGCTCCCCTCAGAACTCCTGGGTCCCCTCCTGAATTCCTGGGTCGGTCCCGCCGTGAACTCCTGTGTGGGTCCCTCTTGAACTCCTGGGTCCCCTCCCGAACTCCTGGGTGGGTCCCCTCTTGACCTCCTGGGTGGGTCCCCTCTTGACCTCCTGGGTGGGTCCCCTCTTGAACTCCTGGGTGGGTCCCCTCCCGAACTCCTGGGTGGGGCCCCTCCCGAACTCTTGGGTACTTTGGGGCACTCCTGGGTCCCCTCAGAACGCCTGGGTTTCCCCCTGAGCTCCTGGGTCCTTTGGGGCATTCCTGGGTCCCCTCCAGAACTCTGGATCCTTTGGGGCACTCCTGGGTCCCCTCCTGAACTCCTGGGTCTTATGGGGCACTCCTGGTCCCCCTCCTGAACTATTGAGCGGGTCCCTCCTGAACTCCTGAATGGGTCCCTCCTGAACTCCTGAATGGGTCCCCTCAGAACTCCTGGGTTCCCTCCTGAACTCTGGATCTTCTGGGGCACTCCTGGGTCCCCTCCTGAACTCTGGATCCTTTGGGGCACTCCTGGGTCCCCTCCTGAACTCTTGGGTCCTTTGGTGAACTCCTGGGTCCCCTCCCAACTCTTGGGTCCCCTTCTAAGCTCTTGGGTCCCACCCTGAGCTCCTGGGTCCCCTCCTGAACTCCTGGGTCCTTTGGGGCACTGCTGAGTCCCCTCCCGATCTCCTGGGTGGGTCCCCTCCCGAACTCCTGGGTGGGTCCCCTCCCGAACTCTTGGGTAGTTTGGGGCACTCCTGGATCCCCTCAGAACGCCTGGGTCCCCTTCTGAACTCCTGGGTCCTTTGGGGCATTCCTGGGTCCTCTCCTGAACTCCTGGGTCCGATCCTGAACTCTTGGGTTATCCCCTGAACTCCTAGGTCCCCTCCTGAATTATTCAGTCCCTCCCTGAATTCCGGGTCCCCTCCTGAACTCCTGGGCGGGTCCCCTCCTGAACTCCTGGGCGGGTCCCCTCCTGAACTCCTGGGCGGGTCCCCTCCTGATCTCTGGATCCTTTGGGGCACTCCTGGGTCCCCTCCTGAACTCCTGGGTCCTTTGGGGCACTCCTGGTCCTCCTCCTGAACTCCTAAATGGGTCCCCTCTGAACTCCTGTGTCCCTTCCTGAACTCTGGATCATTTGGGGCACTCATGGGTTCCCTCCTGAACTCCTGGGTCCTTTGGGGCACTGCTGGGTCCCCTCCTGAACTCCTGGGTGGGTCCCCTCCTGAACTCCTGGGTGTGTCCCTCCTGATCTCTTGGGTGTCCTCCTGATCTCTTGGGTCCTTTGGGGCAATCCTGGGTTCCCCCCTGAACTCCTGGGTCCTTTGGGGCACTGCTGGGTCCCCTCCCGAACTCCTGGGTGGGTCCCTCCCGAACTCCTGGGTGGGTCCCTCCCGAACTCCTGAGTCCCCTCCTGAAGTATTAGGTACTTTGGGGCACTCCTGAGTCCCCTCCTGAACTCCTGGGTCCTTTGGGGCACTCCTGGGTCCTCTCCTGATCTCCTCGGTCCGCTCATGAACTCTTTGGTTACCCCCTGAACTCCTAGGTCCCCTCCTGAATTCTTCAGTCCCTCCCTGAAATCCTGGGCGGGTCCCTCCCGAACTCCTGGGCGGGTCCCCTCCCGAACTCCTGGGCGGGTCCCCTCCCGAACTCCTGGGCGGGTCCCCTCCCGAACTCCTGGGCGGGTCCCTCCTGAACTCCTGGGCGGGTCCCCTCCCGAACTCTTGGGTCCCCTCCTGATCTCTGGATCCTTTGTGGCACTCCTGGGTCCCCTCCTGAACTCCTGGGTCCTTTGGGGCACTCCTGGTCCCCCTCCTGAACTCCTAAATGGGTCCCCTCAGAACTCCTGGGTCCCCTCCTGAAGTCCTGGGTGGGTTGCGCCATGAACTCCTGGGTGGGTCCCTCCTGAACTCCTGGGTGGGTCCCTCCTGAACTCCTGGGTGGGTCCCTCCTGAACTCCTGGGTCCTTTGGGGCACTCCTGGTCCCCCTCCTGAACTATTGAATGGGTCCCTCCTGAACTCCTGGGTCCCCTCAGAACTCCTGGGTCCCCTCCTGAACTCCTGGGTGGGTCCTGCCATGAACTCCTGGGTGGGTCCTGCCATGAACTCCTGGGTGGTTCCCTCCTGAACTTTTTGGTCCCACCCTGAACTACTGTGTCCTTTGGGGCACTCCTGGTCCCCCTCCTGAACTCTTGAATGGGTCCCTCCTGAACTCCTGAATGGGTCCCTCCTGAACTCCTGAATGGGTCCCGCCATGAAGTCCTGGGTGGGTCCCTCCTGAACTTTTGGTTCCCCTCCTGAACTCTGGATCCTTTGGGGCACTCCTGGGTCCCCTCCTGAACTCCTGGGTCCTTTGGGGCACTGCGGGATCCCCTCCTGAACTCCTGGGTGGGTCCCCTCCTGAACTCCTGGGTCCTTTGCAGCACTAATGGTCACCCTCCTGAACTCTTCGGTCCCCCACTGAACTCCTGCGTCCTTTGGGGCACTCCTGGGTCCCCTCCTGAACGCCTGGGTCCCCTCCTGAACTCTTGGGTCCCCTCCTGAACTCTGGATCCTTTGGGGCACTTCAGGGTCCCCTCCTAAGCTCTTGAGTCTTTTGGGGAACTCTTGGGTCCCCTCAGAACTCCTGGGTTCACCCCTGAACGCCTGGGTCCTTTGGGGCACTCCTGGGTCTCCTCAGTACTCTTGGGTTCCCCCCTGAACTCCTGGGTCCTTTGGGGCACTGCTGGGTCCCCTCCCGAACTCCTGGGTGCGTCCACTCTTGAACTCCTGGGTGGGTCCCTCCCGAACGCCTGGGTTCCCTCCTGAACTCCTGTGTCCTTTGGGGCATTCCTGGGTCCCCTCCTGAACTCCTGGGTCCTTTGGGGCACTCCTGGGTCCGCTCCTGAACTCTTGGGTTACCCCCTGAACTCCTAGGTCCCCTCCTGAATTCTTCAGTCCCTCCCTGAACTCCTGGGCGGGTCCCCTCCTGAACTCCTGGGCGGGTCCCCTCCTGAACTCCTGGGCGGGTCCCTCTTGAACTCCTGTGTTCCCCCCTGAACTCCTGGGTCCTTTGGGGCACTGCTGGGTCCCCTCCTGAACACCTGGGTGGGTCCCCTCCTGAACTCTGGATCCTTTGGGGTACTCCTGGGTCCCCTCCTGAACTCTTGGGTCCCCTTCTAAGCTCTTGGGTCCCACCCTGAACTCCTGGGTCCTTTGGGGCACTCCTGGGTCTCCTCAGTAATCTTGGGTTCCCCCCTGAACTCCTGGGTCCTTTGGGGCACTGCTGGGTCCCCTCCCGAACTCCTGGGTAGGTCCCTCCTGAACTCCTGGGTGGGTCCCTCCCGAACTCCTGGGTTCCCTCGTGAACTCTTGGGTACTTTGGGGCACTCCTGTGTCCTCTCAGAACGCCTGGCTTCCCCCCTGAACTCCTGGGTCCTTTGGGGCATTATTGGGTCCCCTCCTGAACTCTGGATCCTTTGGGGCACTCCTGAGTCCCCTCCTGAACTCCTGGGTCCTTTGGGACACTCCTGGGTCCTCTCCTGAACTCCTGGGTCCGCTCCTGAACTCTTGGGTTACCCCCTGAACTCCTAGGTCCCCTCCTGAATTCTTCAGTCCCTCCCTGAACTCCTGGGCGGGTCCCCTCCTGAACTCCTGGGCGGGTCCCCTCCTGAACTCCTGGGCGGGTCCCCTCCTGAACTCCTGGGCGGGTCCCCTCCTGAACTCCTGGGCGGGTCCCCTCCTGAACTCTGGATCCTTTGCGGCACTCCTGGGCGGGTCCCCTCCTGAACTCCTGTGTCCTTTGGGGCACTCCTGGGTCCCCTCCTGAAGTCCTGAATGGCTCCCCTCAGAACTCCTGGGTCCCCTCCTGAATTCCTGGGTCGGTCCCGCCGTGAACTCCTGTGTGGGTCCCTCTTGAACTCCTGGGTCCCCTCCCGAACTCCTGGGTGGGTCCCCTCTTGACCTCCTGGGTGGGTCCCCTCTTGAACTCCTGGGTGGGTCCCCTCCCGAACTCCTGGGTGGGGCCCCTCCCGAACTCTTGGGTACTTTGGGGCACTCCTGGGTCCCCTCAGAACGCCTGGGTTTCCCCCTGAGCTCCTGGGTCCTTTGGGGCATTCCTGGGTCCCCTCCAGAACTCTGGATCCTTTGGGGCACTCCTGGGTCCCCTCCTGAACTCCTGGGTCTTATGGGGCACTCCTGGTCCCCCTCCTGAACTATTGAGCGGGTCCCTCCTGAACTCCTGAATGGGTCCCTCCTGAACTCCTGAATGGGTCCCCTCAGAACTCCTGGGTCCCCTCCTGAACTCTGGATCTTTTGGGGCACTCCTGGGTCCCCTCCTGAACTCTGGATCCTTTGGGGCACTCCTGGGTTCCCCCCTGAACTCCTGGGTCCTTTGGGGCACTGCTGGGTCCCATCCCGAACTCCTGGGTGGGTCCCTCCCGAACTCCTGGGTGGGTCCCTCCCGAACTCCTGGGTGGGTCCCTCCCGAACTCCTGGGTGGGTCCCTCCTGAACTCCTGGGTGGGTCCCTCCCGAACTCCTGGGTTCCCTCGTGAACTCTTGGGTACTTTGCGGCACTCCTGTGTCCCCTCAGAACGCCTGGCTTCCCCCCTGAACTCCTGGGTCCTTCGGGCATTATTGGGTCCCCTCCTGAACTCTGGATCCTTTGGGGCACTCCTGGGTCCCCTCCTGAACTCTGGATCCTTTGGGGCACTCCTGGGTCCTCTCTTGAACTCCTGGGTCCTCTCTTGAACTCCTGGGTCCTCTCCTGAACTCCTGGGTCCGCTCCTGAACTCTTGGGTTACCCCCTGAACTACTAGGGCCCCTCCTGAATTCTTCAGTCCCTCCCTGAACTCCTGGGCGGGTCCCCTCCTGAACTCCTGGGCGGGTCCCCTCCTGAACTCCTGGGCGGGTCCCCTCCTGAACTCCTGGGCGGGTCCCCTCCTGAACTCCTGGGTGCCATCCTGATCTCTTGGGTCATTTGGGGCACTCCAGGGTCCCCTCAGAACTCCTGGGTTCCCCACTGAACTTCTGGGTCCTTAGGGGCACTCCTGGTCCTCCTCCTGAACTCTTCAGTCCCCCACTGAACTCCTGGGTCCCCTCCTGAACTCCTGGGTCCTTTGGGGCACTCCTGGGTCCTCTACTGAACTCCTGGGTCCTTTGGGGCACTCCTGGTCCCCCTCCTGAACTCCTGAATGGCTCCCCTCAGAACTCCTGGGTCCCCTCCTGAATTCCTGGGTGGGTCCCGCCAGGAACTCCTGGGTGGGTCCCTCTTGAACTCCTGGGTCCTTTGGGGCACTACTGGGTCCCCTCCCGAACTCCTGGGTGGGTCCCTCCCGAACTCCTGGGTCTCCTCCTGAACTCTTGGGTACTTTGGGGCATTCCTGAGTCCCCTCCTGAACTCTGGATCCTTTCGGGCACTACTGGGTCCCCTCCTGAACTCCTGGGTCCTTTGGGACACTCCTGGGTCCTCTCCTGAACTCCTGGGTCCGCTCCTAAACTCTTGGGTTACCCCCTGAACTCCTAGGTCCCCTCCTGAATTCTTCAGTCCCTCCCTGAACTCCTGGGCGGGTCCCCTCCTGAACTCCTGGGCGGGTCCCCTCCTGAACTCCTGGGCGGGTCCCCTCCTGAACTCTGGATCCTTTGGGGCACTCCTGGGTCTCCTCCTGAACTCTGGATCCTTTGGGGAACTCCTGGGTCCCCTCCTGAACTCTTGTGTTCCCCCCTGCACTCCTGGGTCCCCTCCTGAACTCCTGGGTCCTTTGGGGTACTCCTGGTCCCCCTCCTGAACTTTTGAATGGGTCCCCTCAGAACTCCTGGGTCCCCTCCTGACGTCCTGGGTGGGTCCCTCCTGAACTCTTGGGTCCCCTCCTGAACTCTTGGGTCCTTTGGGGCACTCCTGGGTCCCCTCCTGAACTCTGGATCCTTTGGGGCACTCCTGGGTTCCCCCCTGAACTCCTGGGTCCTTTGGGGCACTGCTGGGTCCCCTCCTGAACTCCTGGGTGGGTCCCCTCCTGAACTCCTGGGTGGGTCCCTCCTGAACTCTTGGGTCATTTGGGGCACTCCTGGGTCCCCTCAGAACTCCTGGGTTCCCCACTGAACTCCTGGGTCCTTAGGGGCACTCCTGGTCCCCCTCCTGAATTCTTCGGTCCCCCACTGAACTCCTGGGTCCCCTCCTGAACTCCTGGGTCCTTTGGGGCACATCTGGGTCCCCTCCTAAACTCTTGGGTCCTTTGGGGAACTCTTGGGTCCCCTCAGAACTCCTGGCTTCCCCCCTGAACTCCTGGGTCCTTTGGGGTACTCCTGGGTACCCTCCTGAACTCTTGGGTCCCCTTCTAAGCTCTTGGGTCCCACCTTGAACTCCTGGGTCCTTTGGGGCACTCCTGGGTCTCCTCAGTACTCTTGGGTTCCCCCCTGAACTCCTGGGTCCTTTGGGGCACTGCTGGGTCCTCTCCCGAACTCCTGGGTGGGTCCCTCCTGAACTCCTGGGTGGGTCCCTCCCGAACTCCAGGGTACTTTGGGGCACTCCTGGGTCCCCTCAGAACGCCTGGGTTCCCCCATGAACTCCTGGGTCCTTTGGGGCATTCCTGGGTCCCCTCCTGAACTCTTGGGTCCTTTGGGACACTCCTGGGTCCTCTCCTGAACTCCTGGATCTGCTCTTGAACTCTTGGGTTACCCCCTGAACTCCTAGGTCCCCTCCTGAGCTCTTCAGTCCCTCCCTGAACTCCGGGTCTCTTCCTGAACTCCTGGGCGGGTCCCCTCCTGAACTCCTGGGCGGTCCCCTCCTGAACTCCTGGGCGGGTCCCCTCCTGAACTCCTGGGCGGGTCCCCTCCTGAACTCCTGGGCGGGTCCCCTCCTGAACTCTGGATCCTTTGGGGCACTCCTGGGTCCCCTCCTGAACTCTGGATCCTTTGGGGCACTCCTGGTCCCCCTCCTGAACTCCTGAATGGCTCCCCTCAGAACTCCTGGGTCCCCTCCTGAATTCCTGGGTCGGTCCCACCATGAACTCCTGTGTGGGTCCCTCTTGAACTCCTGGGTGGGTCCCCTCCCGAACTCCTGGGTGGGTCCCCTCCCGAACTCCTGGGTGGGTCCCCTCCCGAACTCCTGGGTGGGTCCCCTCCCGAACTCCTGGGTGGGTCCCCTCCCGAACTCCTGGGTACTTTGGGGCACTCCTGGGTCCCCTCAGAACGCCTGGGTTTCCCCCTGAACTCCTGGGTCCTTTGGGGCATTCCTGGGTCCCCTCCAGAACTCTGGATCCTTTGGGGCACTCCTGGTCCCCCTCCCGAACTATTGAGTGAGTCCCTTCTGAACTCCTGAATGGGTCCCTCATGAACTCCTGAATGGGTACCCTCAGAACTCCTGTGTCCCCTCCTGAAGTCCTGGGTGGGTCCCGCCATGAACTCATGGGTGGGTCCCTCCTGAACTCTTGGGTCCCCTCCTGAACTCTGGATCCTTTGGGGCACTCCTGGGTTCCCCCCTGAACTCCTGGGTCCTTTGGGGCACTGCTGGGTACCCTCCTGAACTCCTGGGTGGGTCCCCTCCTGTACTCCTGGGTGGGTCCCCTCCTGAACTCCTGGGTGCCACCCTGATCTCTTGGGTCATATGGGGCACTCCTGGGTCCCCTCAGAACTCCTGGGTTCCCCACTGAACTTCTGGGTCCTTAGGGGCACTCCTGTTCCTCCTCCTGAACACTTCAGTCCCCCACTGAACTCCTGGGTCCCCTCCTGTAACTCCTGGGTCCTTTGGGGCACACCTGGGTCCCCTCCTGAACTCCTGGGTCCTTTGGGGCACTCCTGGTCCCCCTCCTGAACTCCTGAATGGCTCCCCTCAGAACTCCTGGGTCCCCTCCTGAATTCCTGGGTGGGTCCCGCCAGGAACTCCTGGGTGGGTCCCTCTTGAACTCCTGGGTCCTTTGGGGCACTGCTGGGTGCCCTCCCGAACTCCTGGGTGGGTCCCTCCCCAACTCCTGGGTCTCCTCCTGAACTCTTAGGTACTTTGGGGCTTTCCTGGGTCCTCTCAGAACGCCTGGGTTTCCCCCTGAACTTCTGGGTCCTTTGGGGCATTCCTGGGTCCACTCCTGAACTCTGGATCCTTTGGGGCACTCCTGGGTCCCCTCCTGAACTCCTGGGTCCTTTGGAACACTCCTGGGTCCTCTCCTGAACTCCTGGGTCCGCTCCTGAACTCTTGGGTTACCCCCTGAACTCCTAGGTCCCCTCCTGAATTCTTCAGTCCCCTCCTGAACTCCTGGGCGGGTCCCCTCCTGAACTCCTGGGCGGGTCCCCTCCTGAACTCTGGATTGTTTGGGGCACTCCTGGGTCTCCTCCTGAACTCTGAATCCTTTGGGGTGCTCCTGGGTCCCCTCCTGAACTCCTGGGTTCCCTTCGAACTCTTGTGTTCCCCCCTGCACTCCTGGGTCCTTTGGGGCACTGCTGGGTCCCCTCCTGAACTCTGGATCCTTTGGGGCACTCCTGGGTCCCCTCCTGAACTCCTGGGTCCTTTGGGGCACTCCTGGTCCCCCTCCTGAACTTTTGAATGGGTCCCCTCAGAACTCCTCTGTCCCCTCCTGAAGTCCTGGGTGGGTCCCGCAATGAATTCCTGGGTGGGTCCCTCCTGAACTTTTGGGTCCCACCCTGAACTCCTGGGTCCTTTGGGGGACTCCTGGTCCCCCTCCTGAACTCCTGAATGGGTCCCTCCTGAACTCCTGGGTCCCCTCAGAACTCCTGTGTCCCCTCCTGAAGTTCTGGGTGGGTCCCGCCATGAAGTCCTGGGTGGGTCCCTCCTGAACTCTTGGGTCCCCTCCTGAACTCCTGGGTCCTTTGGGGCACTCCTGGGTCCCCTCCTGAACTCTGGATCCTTTGAGGCACTCCTGGGTTCCCCCCTGAACTCCTGGGTCCTTTGGGGGACTGCTGGGTCTCCTCCTGAACTCCTGGGTGGGTCCCCTCCTGAACTCCTGGGTGGGACCCTCCTGAACTCCTGGGTGGGACCCTCCTGAATTCCTGGGTGGGTCCGCTCCTAAACTCTTGGGTCCTTTGGGGAACTCTTGGGTCCCCTCAGAACTCCTGGGTCCTTTGGGGCACTCCTGGGTCTCCTCAGTACTCTTGGGTTACCCCCTGAACTCCTAGGTCCCCTCCTGAATTCTTCAGTCCCTCCCTGAACTCCTGGGCGGGTCCCCTCCTGAACTCCTGGGCGGGTCCCCTCCTGAACTCCTGGGCGGGTCCCCTCCTGAACTCCTGGGCGGGTCCCCTCCTGAACACCTGGGCGGGTCCCCTCCTGAACTCCTGGGCGGGTCCCCTCCTGAACTCCTGGGCGGGTCCCCTCCTGAACTCTGGATCCTTTGGGGCACTCCTGGGTCCTTTCCTGAACTCCTGGGTCCCCTCCGAACTCTTGTGTTCCCCCCTGCACTCCTGGGTTTTTTGGGGCACTGCTGGGTCCCCTCCTGAACTCTGGATCCTTTGGGGCACTCCTGGGTCCCCTCCTGAACTCCTGGGTCCTTTGGGGCACTCCTGGTCCCCCTCCTGATCTATTGAATGGGTCACTCCTGAACTCCTGAATGGGTCCCCTCCTGAAGTCCTAGGTGGGTCCCGCCATGAACTCCTGGGTGGGTCCCTCCTGAACTCTTGGGTCCCCTCCTGAACTCTGGATCCTTTGGGGCACTCCTGGGTCCCCTCCTGAACTCTGGATCCTTTGGGGTACTCCTGGGTTCCCCCCTGAACTCCTGGGTCCTTTGGGGCACTGCTGGGTCCCCTCCTGTACTCCTGGGTGGGTCCCCTCCTGTACTCCTGGGTGGGTCCCCTCCTGAACTCCTGGGTGGGTCCCCTCCTGAACTCCTGGGTGGGTCCCCTCCTGAACTCCTGGGTCATTTGGGGCACTCCTGGGTCCCCTCAGAACTCCTGGGTTCCCCACTGAACTCCTGGGTCCTTTAGGGCACTCCTGGTCCCCCTCCTGAACTCTTCGGTCCCCCACTGAACTCCTGGGTCCCCTCCTGAACTCTTGGGTCCCCTCCTGAACTCTTGGGTTCTTTGGGGCACTCCTGGGTCCCCTCCTAAGCTCTTGGGTCCTTTGGGGAACTCTTGGGTCCCCTCAGAACTTATGGGTTCACCCCTGAACTCCTGGGACCTTTGGGGCACTCCTGGGTCTCATCAGTACTCTTGCGTTTCCCCCCTGAACTCCTGGGTCATTTGGGGCACTCCTGGTCCTCTCCTGAACTCTTGGGTCCCCTCCTGAACTCTTGGGTCCTTTGGGGCACTCCTGGGTCCCCTCCTAAGCTCTTGGGTCCTTTCGAGAACTCTTGGGTCCCCTCAGAACTCCTGGGTCCTTTGGGGCACTCCTGGGTCTCCTCAGTACTCTTCGGTTTCCCCCCTGCACTCCTGGGTCATTTGGGGCACTGCTGGGTCCCCTCCCGAACTCCTGGGTGGGTCCCCTCCCGAACTCCTGGATGGGTCCCTTCCCGAACTCCTGGGTACTTTGAGGCACTCCTTGGTTCCCTCAGAACGCCTAGGTTCCCCCCTGAACTCCTGGGTCCTTTGGGGCATTCCTGGGTCCCCTCCTGAACTCTGGATCCTTTGGGGCACTCCAGGGTCCTCTCCTGAACTCCTGGGTCCTCTCCTGAACTCTTGGGTTACCCCCTGAACTCCTAGGTCCCCTCCTGAATTCTTCAGTCAATCCCTGAACTCCGGGTCCCCTCCTGAACTCCTGGGCGGGTCCCCTCCTGAACTCCTGGGCGGGTCCCCTCCTGAACTCTGGATCCTTTGGGGCACTCCTGGGTCCTTTCCTGAACTCCTGGGTCCCCTCCGAACTCTTGTGTTCCCCCCTGCACTCCTGGGTTTTTTGGGGCACTGCTGGGTCCCCTCCTGAACTCTGGATCCTTTGGGGCACTCCTGGGTCCCCTCCTGAACTCTGGATCCTTTGGGGCACTCCTGGGTTCCCCCCTGAACTTCTGGGTCTTTGGGGCACTGCTGGGTCCCCTCCTGAACTCCTGGGTGGGTCCCCTCCTGAACTCCTGGGTGGGTCCCCTCCTGATCTCTTGGGTCATTTGGGGCACTCCTGGGTCCCCTCAGAACTCCTGGGTTCCCCACTGAACTCCTGGGTCCTTTAGGGCACTCCTGGTCCCCCTCCTGAACTCTTCGGTCCCCCACTGAACTCCTGGGTCCTTTGGGGCACTCCTGGGTTCTCTCCTGAACTCTTGGGTCCCCTCCTGAACTCTTGGGTTCTTTGGGGCACTCCTGGGTCCCCTCCTAAGCTCTTGGGTCCTTTGGGGAACTCTTGGGTCCCCTCAGAACTCCTGGGTTCACCCCTGAACTCCTGGGACCTTTGGGGCACTCCTGGGTCTCATCAGTACTCTTGCGTTTCACCCCTGAACTCCTGGGTCATTTGGGGCCCTCCTGGGTCCTCTCCTGAACTCTTGGGTCCCCTCCTGAACTCTTGGTTCCTTTGGGGCACTCCTGGGTCCCCTCCTAAGCTCTTGGGTCCTTTGGGGAACTCTTGGGTCCCCTCAGAACTCCTGGGTCCTTTGGGGCACTCCTGGGTCTCCCCCCTGCACTCCTGGGTCATTTGGGGCACTGCTGGGTCCCCTCCCGAACTCCTGGGTGGGTCCCCTCCCGAACTCCTGGGTGGGTCCCCTCCCGAACTCCTGGGTGGGTCCCCTCCCGAACTCCTGGGTGGGTCCCCTCCCGAACTCCTGGGTGGGTCCCCTCCCGAACTCCTGGGTACTTTGAGGCACTGCTGGGTCCCCTCAGAACGCCTGGGTTCCCCCCTGAACTCCTGTGTCCTTTGGGGCATTCCTGGGTTCTCTCCTGAACTCTGGATCCTTTGGGGCACTCCTGGGTCCTCTCCTGAACTCCTGGGTCCTCTCCTGAACACTTAGGTTACCCCCTGAACTCCTAGGTTCCCTCCTGAATTCTTCAGTCCCTCCCTGAACTCCTGGGCGGGTCCCCTCGTGAACTCCTGGGCGGGTCCCCTCGTGAACTCCTGGGCGGGTCCCCTCGTGAACTCCTGGGCGGGTCCCCTCGTGAACTCCTGGGCGGGTCCCCTCGTGAACTCCTGGGCGGGTCCCCTCCTGAAGTCCTGGGTGGGTCCCGCAATGAATTCCTGGGTGGGTCCCTCCTGAACTTTTGAGTCCCACCCTGAAATCCTGGGTCCTTTGGGGCACTCCTGGTCCCCCTCCTGAACTATTGAATGGGTCCCTCCTGAACTCCTGGGTCCCCTCAGAACCCCTGTGTCCCCTAATGAAGTTCTGGGTGGGTCCCGCCATGAAGTCCTGGATGGGTCCCTCCTGAACTGTTGGGTCCCCTCCTGAACTCTTGGGTCCTTTGGGGCACTCCTGGGTCCCCTCCTGAACTCTGGATCCTTTGGGGCACTCCTGGGTTCCCCCCTGAACTCCTGGGTCCTTTGGGGCACTGCTGGGTCCCCTCCTGAACTCCTGGGTGGGTCCCCTCCTGAACTCCTGGGTGGGTCCCCTCCTGAACTCCTGGGTGGGTCCCCTCCTGAAGTCCTGGGTCATTTGGGGCACTCCTGGGTCCCCTCAGAACTCCTGGGTTCCCCACTGAACTCCTGGGTCCTTTAGGGCACTCCTGGTCCCCCTCCTGAACTCTTCGGTTCCCCACTGAACTCCTGGGTCATTTGGGGCACTCCTGGTCCCCCTCCTGAACTCTTGGGTCCCCTCCTGAACTCCTGGGTTTTTTGGGGCACTCCTGGGTCCTCTCCTAAGCTCCTGGGTCCTTTGGGGAACTCTTGGGTCCCCTCAGAACTCCTGGGTTCACCCCTGAACTCCTGGGTCCTTTGGGGCACTGCTGGGTCCCCTCCCGAACTCCTGGGTGGGTCCCCTCCCGAACTCCTGGGTGGGTCCCCTCCCGAACTTCTGGGTACTTTGGGGCACTCCTGGGTCCCCTCCTGAACTCCTGGGTCCCCTCCGAACTCTTGTGTTCCCCCCTGCACTCCTGGGTCCTTTGGGGCACTGCTGGGTCCCCTCCTGAACTCTGGATCCTTTGGGGCACTCCTGGGTCCCCTCCTGAACTCCTGGGTCCTTAGGGGCACTGCTGGTCCCCCTCCTGAACTCCTGAATGGGTCCCCTCAGAACTCCTGGGTCCCCTCCTGAAGTCCTGGGTGGGTCCCGCAATGAATTCCTGGGTGGGTCCCTCCTGAACTTTTGAGTCCCACCCTGAAATCCTGGGTCCTTTGGGGCACTCCTGGTCCCCCTCCTGAACTATTGAATGGGTCACTCCTGAACTCCTGGGTCCCCTCAGAACCCCTGTGTCCCCTCCTGAAGTCCTGGGTGGGTCCCGCAATGAATTCCTGGGTGGGTCCCTCCTAAACTATTGGGTCCCCTCCTGAACTCTTGGGTCCTTTGGGGCACTCCTGGGTCCCCTCCTGAACTCTGGATCCTTTGGGGCACTCCTGGGTTCCCCCCTGAACTCCTGGGTCCTTTGGGGCACTGCTGGGTCCCCTCCTGAACTCCTGGGTGGGTCCCCTCCTGAACTCCTGGGTGGGTCCCCTCCTGAACTCCTGGGTGGGTCCCCTCCTGAACTCCTGGGTGCCCTCCTGAACTCTTGGGTCATTTGGGGCACTCCTGGGTCCCCTCAGAACTCCTGGGTTCCCCACTGAACTCCTGGGTCCTTAGGGGCACTCCTGGGCCCCTCCTGAATTCTTCGGTCCCCCACTGAACTCCTGGGTCCCCTCCTGAACTCCTGGGTCCTTTGGGGCACTCCTGGGTCCCCTCCTGAAGTCCTGGGTGGGTCCCCTCCTAAACTCTTGGATCCTTTGGGGAACTCTTGGGTCCCCTCAGAACTCCTGGCTTCCCCCCTGAACTCTTGGGTCCTTTGGGGTACTCCTGGGTCCCCTCCTGAACTCTTGGGTCCCACCCTGAACTCCTGGGTCCTTTGGGGCACTCCTGGATCTCCTCAGTACTCTTGGGTTCCCCCCTGAACTCTTGGGTCCTTTGGGGCACTGCTGGGTCCTCTCCCGAACTCCTGGGTGGGTCCCTCCTGAACTCCTGGGTGGGTCCCTCCCGAACTCCAGGGTCCCCTCCTGAACTCTTGGTTACCTTGGGGCACTCCTGGGTCCCCTCAGAACACCTGTGTTCCCCCATGAACTCCTGGGTCCTTTGGGGCATTCCTGGGTCCCCTCCTGAACTCTTGGGTCCTTTGGGACACTCCTGGGTCCTCTCCTGAACTCCTGGGTCTGCTCCTGAACTCTTGGGTTACCCCCTGAACTCCTAGGTCCCCTCCTGAATTCTTCAGTCCCTCCCTGAACTCCTGGGCGGGTCCCCTCCTGAACTCCTGGGTGCCATCCTGATCTCTTGGGTCCTTTGGGGCACTCCTGGGTCCTATACTGAACTCCTGGGTCCTTTGGGGCACTCCTGGTCCCCCTCCTGAACTCCTGAATGGCTCCCCTCAGAACTCCTGGGTCCCCTCCTGAATTCCTGGGTGGGTCCCGCCAGGAACTCCTGGGTGGGTCCCTCTTGAACTCCTGGGTCCTTTGGGGCACTGCTGGGTCCCCTCCCGAACTCCTGGGTGGGTCCCTCCCGAACTCCTGGGTCTCCTCCTGAACTCTTGGGTACTTTGGGGCATTCCTGAGTCCCCTCCTGAACTCTGGATCCTTTTGGGCACTACTGGGTCCCCTCCTGAACTCCTGGGTCCTTTGGGACACTCCTGGGTCCTCTCCTGAACTCCTGGGTCCGCTCCTAAACTCTTGGGTTACCCCCTGAACTCCTAGGTCCCCTCCTGAATTCTTCAGTCCCTCCCTGAACTCCTGGGCGGGTCCCCTCCTGAACTCCTGGGCTGGTCCCCTCCTGAATTCTGGATCCTTTGGGGCACTCCTGGGTCTCCTCCTGAACTCTGGATCCTTTGGGGAACTCCTGGGTCCCCTCCTGAACTCTTGTGTTCCCCCCTGCACTCCTGGGTCCCCTCCTGAACTCCTGGGTCCTTTGGGGTACTCCTGGTCCCCCTCCTGAACTTTTGAATGGGTCCCCTCAGAACTCCTGGGTCCCCTCCTGACGTCCTGGGTGGGTCCCGCAATGAATTCCTGGGTGGGTCCCTCCTGAACTTTTGGGTCCCACCCTGAACTCCTGGGTCCTTTGTGGGACTCCTGGTCCCCCTCCTGAACTATTGAATGGGTCCCTCCTGAACTCCTGAATGGGTCCCTCCTGAACTCCTGGGTCCCCTCAGAACTCCTGTGTCCCCTTCTGAAGTCCTGGGTGGGTCCCTCCTGAACTCTTGGGTCCCCTCCTGAACTCTTGGGTCCTTTGGGGCACTCCTGGGTCCCCTCCTGAACTCTGGATCCTTTGGGGCACTCCTGGGTTCCCCCCTGAACTCCTGGGTCCTTTGGGGCACTGCTGGGTCCCCTCCTGAACTCCTGGGTGGGTCCCCTCCTGAACTCCTGGGTGGGTCCCCTCCTGAACTCCTGGGTGGGTCCCTCCTGAACTCTTGGGTCATTTGGGGCACTCCTGGGTCCCCTCAGAACTCCTGGGTTCCCCACTGAACTCCTGGGTCCTTAGGGGCACTCCTGGTCCCCCTCCTGAATTCTTCGGTCCCCCACTGAACTCCTGGGTCCCCTCCTGAACTCCTGGGTCCTTTGGGGCACATCTGGGTCCCCTCCTAAACTCTTGGGTCCTTTGGGGAACTCTTGGGTCCCCTCAGAACTCCTGGCTTCCCCCCTGAACTCCTGGGTCCTTTGGGGTACTCCTGGGTACCCTCCTGAACTCTTGGGTCCCCTTCTAAGCTCTTGGGTCCCACCTTGAACTCCTGGGTCCTTTGGGGCACTCCTGGGTCTCCTCAGTACTCTTGGGTTCCCCCCTGAACTCCTGGGTCCTTTGGGGCACTGCTGGGTCCTCTCCCGAACTCCTGGGTGGGTCCCTCCTGAACTCCAGGGTACTTTGGGGCACTCCTGGGTCCTCTCAGAACGCCTGGGTTCCCCCATGAACTCCTGGGTCCTTTGGGGCATTCCTGGGTCCCCTCCTGAACTCTTGGGTCCTTTGGGACACTCCTGGGTCCTCTCCTGAACTCCTGGATCTGCTCTTGAACTCTTGGGTTACCCCCTGAACTCCTAGGTCCCCTCCTGAGCTCTTCAGTCCCTCCCTGAACTCCGGGTCCCCTCCTGAACTCCTGGGCGGGTCCCCTCCTGAACTCCTGGGTGGGTCCCCTCCTGAACTCCTGGGCGGGTCCCCTCCTGAACTCCTGGGCGGGTCCCCTCCTGAACTCTGGATCCTTTGGGGCACTCCTGGGTCCCCTCCTGAACTCCTGGGTCCTTTGGGGCACTCCTGGTCCCCCTCCTGAACTCCTGAATGGCTCCCCTCAGAACTCCTGGGTCCCCTCCTGAATTCCTGGGTCGGTCCCGCCATGAACTCCTGCGTGGGTCCCTCTTGAACTCCTGGGTCCCCTCCCGAACTCCTGGGTGGGTCCCCTCCCGAACTCCTGGGTGGGTCCCCTCCCGAACTCCTGGGTGGGTCCCCTCCCGAACTCCTGGGTGGGTCCCCTCCCGAACTCCTGGGTACTTTGGGGCACTCCTGGGTCCCCTCAGAACGCCTGGGTTTCCCCCTGAACTCCTGGGTCCTTTGGGGCATTCCTGGGTCCCCTCCAGAACTCTGGATCCTTTGGGGCACTCCTGGGTCCCCTCCTGAACTCCTGGGTTTTTGGGGCACTCCTGGTCCCCCTCCCGAACTATTGAGTGAGTCCCTTCTGAACTCCTGAATGGGTCCCTCATGAACTCCTGAATGGGTACCCTCAGAACTCCTGTGTCCCCTCCTGAAGTCCTGGGTGGGTCCCGCCATGAACTCCTGGGTGGGTCCCTCCTGAACTCTTGGGTCCCCTCCTGAACTCTGGATCCTTTGGGGCACTCCTGGGTCCCCTCCTGAACTCTGGATCCTTTGGGGCACTCCTGGGTTCCCCCCTGAACTCCTGGGTCCTTTGGGGCACTGCTGGGTACCCTCCTGAACTCCTGGGTGGGTCCCCTCCTGTACTCCTGGGTGGGTCCCCTCCTGAACTCCTGGGTGCCACCCTGATCTCTTGGGTCATATGGGGCACTCCTGGGTCCCCTCAGAACTCCTGGGTTCCCCACTGAACTTCTGGGTCCTTAGGGGCACTCCTGGTCCTCCTCCTGAACTCTTCAGTCCCCCACTGAACTCCTGGGTCCCCTCCTGTAACTCCTGGGTCCTTTGGGGCACACCTGGGTCCCCTCCTGAACTCCTGGGTCCTTTGGGGCACTCCTGGTCCCCCTCCTGAACTCCTGAATGGCTCCCCTCAGAACTCCTGGGTCCCCTCCTGAATTCCTGGGTGGGTCCCGCCAGGAACTCCTGGGTGGGTCCCTCTTGAACTCCTGGGTCCTTTGGGGCACTGCTGGGTGCCCTCCCGAACTCCTGGGTGGGTCCCTCCCCAACTCCTGGGTCTCCTCCTGAACTCTTAGGTACTTTGGGGCTTTCCTGGGTCCTCTCAGAACGCCTGGGTTCTCCCCTGAACTTCTGGGTCCTTTGGGGCATTCCTGGGTCCACTCCTGAACTCTGGATCCCTTGGGGCACTCCTGGGTCCCCTCCTGAACTCCTGGGTCCTTTGGAACACTCCTGGGTCCTCTCCTGAACTCCTGGGTCCGCTCCTGAACTCTTGGGTTACCCCCTGAACTCCTAGGTCCCCTCCTGAATTCTTCAGTCCCCTCCTGAACTCCTGGGCGGGTCCCCTCCTGAACTCCTGGGCGGGTCCCCTCCTGAATTCCTGGGCGGGTCCCCTCCTGAACTCCTGGGCGGGTCCCCTCCTGAACTCCTGGGCGGGTCCCCTCCTGAACTCTGGATTGTTTGGGGCACTCCTGGGTCTCCTCCTGAACTCTGAATCCTTTGGGGAGCTCCTGGGTCCCCTCCTGAACTCCTGGGTCCCCTTCGAACTCTTGTGTTCCCCCCTGCACTCCTGGGTCCTTTGGGGCACTGCTGGGTCCCCTCCTGAACTCTGGATCCTTAGGGGCACTCGTGGGTCCCCTGCTGAACTCCTGGGTCCTTTGGGGCACTCCTGGTCCCCCTCCTGAACTTTTGAATGGGTCCCCTCAGAACTCCTCTGTCCCCTCCTGAAGTCCTGGGTGGGTCCGGCAATGAATTCCTGGGTGGGTCCCTCCTGAACTTTTGGGTCCCACCCTGAACTCCTGGGTCCTTTGTGGGACTCCTGGTCCCCCTCCTGAACTATTGAATGGGTCCCTCCTGAACTCCTGAATGGGTCCCTCCTGAACTCCTGGGTCCCCTCAGAACTCCTGTGTCCCCTCCTGAAGTTCTGGGTGGGTCCCGCCATGAAGTCCTGGGTGGGTCCCTCCTGAACTCTTGGGTCCCCTCCTGAACTCCTGGGTCCTTTGGGGCACTCCTGGGTCCCCTCCTGAACTCTGGATCCTTTGAGGCACTCCTGGGTTCCCCCCTGAACTCCTGGGTCCTTTGGGGCACTGCTGGGTCCCCTCCTGAACTCCTGGGTGGGTCCCCTCCTGAACTCCTGGGTGGGTCCCCTCCTGAACTCCTGGGTGGGTCCCCTCCTGAACTCCTGGGTGGGTCCCCTCCTGAACTCCTGGGTGGGTCCCCTCCTGAACTCCTGGGTGGGTCCCCTCCTGAACTCCTGGGTGGGACCCTCCTGAACTCCTGGGTGGGACCCTCCTGAACTCCTGGGTGGGTCCGCTCCTAAACTCTTGGGTCCTTTGGGGAACTCTTGTGTCCCCTCCTAAGCTCTTGGGTCCTTTGGGGAACTCTTGGGTCCCCTCAGAACTCCTGGGTCCTTTGGGGCACTCCTGGGTCTCCTCAGTACTCTTGGGTTACCCCCTGAACTCCTAGGTCCCCTCCTGAATTCTTCAGTCCCTCCCTGAACTCCTGGGCGGGTCCCCTCCTGAACTCCTGGGCGGGTCCCCTCCTGAACTCCTGGGCGGGTCCCCTCCTGAACTCTGGATCCTTTGGGGCACTCCTGGGTCCTTTCCTGAACTCCTGGGTATCCTCCGAACTCTTGTGTTCCCCCCTGCACTCCTGGGTTTTTTGGGGCACTGCTGGGTCCCCTCCTGAACTCTGGATCCTTTGGGGCACTCCTGGGTCCCCTCCTGAACTCCTGGGTCCTTTGGGGCACTCCTGGTCCCCCTCCTGATCTATTGAATGGGTCACTCCTGAACTCCTGAATGGGTCCCCTCCTGAACTCTTGGGTCCCCTCCTGAACTCTGGATCCTTTGGGGCACTCCTGGGTCCCCTCCTGAACTCTGGATCCCTTGGGGTACTCCTGGGTTCCCCCCTGAACTCCTGGGTCCTTTGGGGCACTGCTGGGTCCCCTCCTGAACTCCTGGGTGGGTCCCCTCCTGAACTCCTGGGTCATTTGGGGCACTCCTGGGTCCCCTCAGAACTCCTGGGTTCCCCACTGAACTCCTGGGTCCTTTAGGGCACTCCTGGTCCCCCTCCTGAACTCTTCGGTCCCCCACTGAACTCCTGGGTCCTTTGGGGCACTCCTGGGTCCTCTCCTGAAATCTTGGGTCCCCTCCTGAACTCTTGGGTTCTTTGGGGCACTCCTGGGTCCCCTCCTAAGCTCTTGGGTCCTTTGGGGAACTCTTGGGTCCCCTCAGAACTCCTGGGTTCACCCCTGAACTCCTGGGACCTTTGGGGCACTCCTGGGTCTCATCAGTACTCTTGCGTTTCCCCCCTGAACTCCTGGGTCATTTGGGGCACTCCTGGTCCTCTCTTGAACTCTTGGGTCCCCTCCTGAACTCTTGGGTCCTTTGGGGCACTCCTGGGTCCCCTCCTAAGCTCTTGGGTCCTTTGGGGAACTCTTGGGTCCCCTCAGAACTCCTGGGTCCTTTGGGGCACTCCTGGGTCTCCTCAGTACTCTTCGGTTTCCCCCGTGCACTCCTGGGTCATTTGGGGCACTGCTGGGTTCCCTCCCGAACTTCTGGGTGGGTCCCCTCCCGAACTCCTGGGTGGGTCCCCTCCCGAACTCCTGGGTACTTTGAGGCACTCCTTGGTCCCCTCAGAACGCCTAGGTTCCCCCCTGAACTCCTGGGTCCTTTGGGGCATTCCTGGGTCCCCTCCTGAACTCTGGATCCTTCGGGGCACTCCTGGGTCCTCTCCTGAACTCTTGGGTTACCCCCTGAACTCCTAGGTCCCCTCCTGAATTCTTCAGTCCCTCCCTGAACTCCTGGGCGGGTCCCCTCCTGAACTCCTGGGCGGGTCCCCTCCTGAACTCCTGGGCGGGTCCCCTCCTGAACTCTGGATCCTTTGGGGCACTCCTGGGTCCTTTCCTGAACTCCTGGGTCCCCTCCGACCTCTTGTGTTTCCCCCTGCACTCCTGGGTTTTTTCGGGCACTGCTGGGTCCCCTCCTGAACTCTGGATCCTTTGGGGCACTCCTGGGTCCCCTCCTGAACTCTGGATCCTTTGGGGTACTCCTGGGTTCCCCCCTGAACTCCTGGGTCTTTGGGGCACTGCTGGGTCCCCTCCTGAACTCCTGGGTGGGTCCCCTCCTGAACTCCTGGGTGGGTCCCCTCCTGATCTCTTGGGTCATTTGGGGCACTCCTGGGTCCCCTCAGAACTCCTGGGTTCCCCACTGAACTCCTGGGTCCTTTAGGGCACTCCTGGTCCCCCTCCTGAACTCTTCGGTCCCCCACTGAACTCCTGGGTGTTTGGGGCACTCCTGGGTTCTCTCCTGAACTCTTGGGTCCCCTCCTGAACTCTTGGGTTCTTTGGGGCACTCCTGGGTCCCCTCCTAAGCTCTTGGGTCCTTTGGGGAACTCTTGGGTCCCCTCAGAACTCCTGGGTCCTTTGGGGCACTCCTGGGTCTCCTAAGTACTCTTGGGTTTCCCCCCTGCACTCCTGGGTCATTTGGGGCACTGCTGGGTCCCCTCCCGAACTCCTGGGTGGGTCCCCTCCCGAACTCCTGGGTGGGTCCCCTCCCGAACTCCTGGGTGGGTCCCCTCCCGAACTCCTGGGTGGGTCCCCTCCCGAACTCCTGGGTGGGTCCCCTCCCGAACTCCTGGGTACTTTGAGGCACTGCTGGGTCCCCTCAGAACGCCTGGGTTCCCCCCTGAACTCCTGTGTCCTTTGGGGCATTCCTGGGTTCTCTCCTGAACTCTGGATCCTTTGGGGCACTCCTGGGTCCTCTCCTGAACTCCTGGGTCCTCTCCTGAACACTTAGGTTACCCCCTGAACTCCTAGGTTCCCTCCTGAATTCTTCAGTCCCTCCCTGAACTCCGGGTCCCCTCGTGAACTCCTGGGCGGGTCCCCTCGTGAACTCCTGGGCGGGTCCCCTCGTGAACTCCTGGGTCCCCTCCTGAAGTCCTGGGTGGGTCCCGCAATGAATTCCTGGGTGGGTCCCTCCTGAACTTTTGAGTCCCACCCTGAAATCCTGGGTCCTTTGGGGCACTCCTGGTCCCCCTCCTGAACTATTGAATGGGTCCCCCCTGAACTCCTGGGTCCTTTGGGGCACTGCTGGGTCCCCTCCTGAACTCCTGGGTGGGTCCCCTCCTGAACTCCTGGGTGGGTCCCCTCCTGAACTCCTGGGTGGGTCCCCTCCTGAACTCCTGGGTGGGTCCCCTCCTGAACTCCTGGGTGGGTCCCCTCCTGAACTCCTGGGTCATTTGGGGCACTCCTGGGTCCCCTCAGAACTCCTGGGTTCCCCACTGAACTCCTGGGTCCTTTAGGGCACTCCTGGTCCCCCTCCTGAACTCTTCGGTCCCCCACTGAACTCCTGGGTCATTTGGGGCACTCCTGGTCCCCCTCCTGAACTCTTCGGTCCCCCACTGAACTCCTGGGTTTTTTGGGGCACTCCTGGGTCCTCTCCTGAACTCTTGGGTCCCCTCCTGAACTCTTGGGTTCTTTGGGGCACTCCTGGGTCCCCTCCTAAGCTCTTGGGTCCTTTGGGGAACTCCTGGGTCCCCTCAGAACTCCTGGGTTCACCCCTGAACTCCTGGGTCCTTTGGGGCACTGCTGGGTCCCCTCCCGAACTCCTGGGTGGGTCCCCTCCCGAACTCCTGGGTGGGTCCCCTCCCGAACTCCTGGGTGGGTCCCCTCCCGAACTTCTGGGTACTTTGGGGCACTCCTGGGTCCCCTCCTGAACTCCTGGGTCCCCTCCGAACTCTTGTGTTCCCCCCTGCACTCCTGGGTCCTTTGGGGCACTGCTGGGTCCCCTCCTGAACTCTGGATCCTTTGGGGCACTCCTGGGTCCCCTCCTGAACTCCTGGGTCCTTTGGGGCACTCCTGGTCCCCCTCCTGAACTATTGAATGGGTCCCTCCTGAGCTCCTGGGTGGGTCCCTCCTGAAGTCCTGGTTGGGTCCCGCCATGAAGTCCTGGGTGGGTCCCCTCCTGAACTCTTGGGTCCCCTCCTGAACTCTGGATCCTTTGGGGCACTCCTGGGTCCCATCCTGAACTCGGGATCCTTTGGGGCAATCCTGGGTTCCCCCCTGAACTCCTGGGTCCTTTGGGGCACTCCTGGGTGAGTCTCTCCTGAACTCCTGGGTGAGTCCCTCCTGTACTCCTGGGTGGGTCCCTCCTGATCTCTTGGGTGCCGCCTGAACTCCTGGGTCCTTTGGGTCACTGCTGGGTCCCCTCAGAACTCCTGGGTTCCCCACTGAACTCCTGGGTCCTTTGGAACACTCCTGGTCCCCCTCCTGAAATCTTCGGTCCCCCACTGAACTCCTGGGTCCTTTGGGGCACTCCTGGGTCCCCTCCTGAACGTCTGGGTTCCCTCCTGAACTCTTGGGTCCCCTCCTGAACTCTGGATCCTTTGGGGCACTCCTGGGTCCCCTCCTGAACTCTGGATCCTTTGGGGCACTCCTGGGTTCCCCCCTGAACTCCTGGGTCCTTTGGGGCACTGCTGGGTCCCCTCCTGAAGTCCTGGGTGGGTCCCCTCCTGAAGTCCTGGGTGGTTCCCACCTGATCTTTTGGGTGCCCTCCTTATCTCTTGGGTTCCCCACAGAACTCCTGGGTCCCCTCCTGAACTCCTGGATCCTTTGGGGCACTCCTGGGTCCCCTCCTGAACTCTGGATCCTTTGGGGCACTCCTGGGTTCCCCCCTGAACTCCTGGGTCCTTTGGGGCACTGCTGGGTCCCCTCCTGAAGTCCTGGGTGGGTCCCCTCCTGTACTCCTGGGTGGGTCCCATCCTGAAGTCCTGGGTGGTTCCCACCTGATCTTTTGGGTGCCCTCCTTATCTCTTGGGTCCCCCACAGAACTCCTGGGTCCCCTCCTGAACTCCTGGATCCTTTGGGGCACTCCTGGGTCCCCTCCTAAGCTCTTGGGTCCTTTGGGGAACTCTTGGGTCCCCTCAGAACTCCTGGGTTCACCCCTGAACTCCTGGGTCCTTTGGGGCACTCCTGAGTCTCCTCAGTACTCTTGGGTTCCCCCCTGAACTCCTGGGTCATTTGGAGCACTGCTGGGTCCCCTCCCGAACTCCTGGGTGGGTCCCCTCCCGAACTCCTGGGTGGGTCCCCTCCCGAACTCCTGGGTGGGTCCCCTCCCGAACTCCTGGGTGGGTGCCCTCCCGAACTCCTGGGTACTTTGAGGCACTCCTGGGTCCCCTCAGAATGCCCGGGTTCCCCCCTGAACTCCTGGGTCCTTTGGGGCACTCCTGCGTCCTCTCCTGAACTCCTGGGTCCTCTCATGAACTCTTGGGTTACCCCCTGAACTCCTAGGTCCCCTCCTGAATTCTTCAGTCCCTCCCTGAACTCCTGGGTAGGTCCCTACTGAACTCCTGGGCGGGTCCCTCCTGAACTCTGGATCCTTTGGGCACTCCTGGGTCCCCTCCTGAACTCCTGGGTGCCCTCCGAACTCTTGTGTTCCCCCCTTCACTCCTGGGACCTTTGGGGCACTGCTGGGTCCCCTCCTGAACTCTGGATCCTTTGGGGCACTCCTGGGTCCCCTCCTGAACTCTTGGGTCCTTTGGTGAACTCCTGGGTCCCCTTCTAAGCTCTTGGGTCCCACCCTGAGCTCCTGGGTCCCCTCCGGAACTCCTGGGTCCTTTGGGGCACTGCTGGGTCCCCTCCCGAACTCCTGGGTGGGTCCCCTCCCGAACTCCTGGGCGGGTCCCCTCCTGAACTCCTGGTCGGGTCCCCTCCTGAACTCCTGGGTCCTTGGGGCACTCCTGGGTCCCCTCCTGAACTCCTGAATGGCTCCCCTCAGAACTCCTGGGTCCCCTCCTGAATTCCTGGGTGGGTCCCGCCAGGAACTCCTGGGTGGGTCCCTCTTGAACTCCTGGGTCCTTTGGGGCACTGCTGGGTCCCCTCCCGAACTCCTGGGTGGGTCCCCTCCCGAACTCCTGGGTCTCCTCCTGAACGCTTGGGTACTTTGGGGTATTCCTGGGTCCCCTCAGAATGCCTGGGTTCTCCCCTGAACTCCTGGGTCCTTTGGGTAATTCCTGGGTCCCCTCCTGAACTCTGGATCCTTTGGGACACTCCTGGGTCCCCGCCTGAACTCCTGAGTCCTTTGGGACACGCCTGGGTCCTCTCCTGAACTCCTGGGTCCGCTCCTGAACTCTTGGGTTACCCCCTGAACTCCTAGGTCCCCTCCTGAATTCTTCAGTCCCCCCCTGAACTCCTAGGTACCCTCCTGAATTCTTCAGTTCCTCCCTGAACTCTGGGTCCCCTCCTGAACTCCTGGGCGGGTCCCCTCCTGAACTCCTGGGCGGGTCCCCTCCTGAACTCTGGATTCTTTGGGGCACTCCTGGGTCCCCTCCTGAAATCCTGGGTCCTTTGGGGCACTCCTGGTCCCCCTCCTGAACTCCTGAATGGCTCCCCTCAGAACTCCTGGGTCCCCTCCTGAAGTGCTGGGTGGGTCCCTCCTGAACTCCTGGGTCCTTTGGGGAACTCCTGGTCCCCCTCCTGAACTATTGAATGGGTCCCTCCTGAGCTCCTGGGTGGGTCCCTCCTGAAGTCCTGGTTGGGTCCCGCCATGAAGTCCTGGGTGGGTCCCCTCCTGAACTCTTGGGTCCCCTCCTGAACTCTGGATCCTTTGGGGCAGTCCTGGGTCCCATCCTGAACTCGGGATCCTTTGGGGCAATCCTGGGTTCCCCCCTGAACTCCTGGGTCCTTTGGGGCACTCCTGGGTGAGTCTCTCCTGAACTCCTGGGTGAGTCCCTCCTGTACTCCTGGGTGGGTCCCTCCTGATCTCTTGGGTGCCGCCTGAACTCCTGGGTCCTTTGGGTCACTGCTGGGTCCCCTCAGAACTCCTGGGTTCCCCACTGAACTCCTGGGTCCTTTGGAACACTCCTGGTCCCCCTCCTGAAATCTTCGGTCCCCCACTGAACTCCTGGGTCCTTTGGGGCACTCCTGGGTCCCCTCCTGAACGTCTGGGTTCCCTCCTGAACTCTTGGGTCCCCTCCTGAACTCTGGATCCTTTGGGGCACTCCTGGGTTCCCCTCTGAACTCCTGGGTCCTTTGGGGCACTGCTGGGTCCCCTCCTGAAGTCCTGGGTGGGTCCCCTCCTGAAGTCCTGGGTGGGTCCCACCTGATCTTTTGGGTGCCCTCCTTATCTCTTGGGTCCCCCACAGAACTCCTGGGTCCCCTCCTGAACTCCTGGATCCTTTGGGGCACTCCTGGGTCCCCTCCTGAACTCTTGGGTCCCCTCCTGATCTCTGGATCCTTTGGGGCACTCCTGGGTCCCCTCCTAAGCTCTTGGGTCCTTTGGGGAACTCTTGGGTCCCCTCAGAACTCCTGGGTTCACCCCTGAACTCCTGGGTCCTTTGGGGCACTCCTGAGTCTCCTCAGTACTCTTGGGTTCCCCCCTGAACTCCTGGGTCATTTGGAGCACTGCTGGGTCCCCTCCCGAACTCCTGGGTGGGTCCCCTCCCGAACTCCTGGGTGGGTCCCCTCCCGAACTCCTGGGCGGGTCCCTCCTGAACTCTGGATCCTTTGGGGCACTCCTGGGTCCCCTCCTGAACTCCTGGGTCCTTTGCGGCACTCCTGGTCCCCCTCCTGAACTCCTAAATGGGTCCCCTCTGAACTCCTCGGTCCCCTCCTGAAGTCCAGGGTGGGTCCCGCCATGAACTCCTGGGTTGGTCCCTCCTGAAGTCCAGGGTGGGTCCCTCCTGAACTCCTGGGTGGGTCCCCTCCTGAACTCCTGGGTGTTTCCCTCCTGATCTCTTGGGTCCTTTGGGGCAAACCTGGGTTCCCCCCTGAACTCCTGGGTCCTTTGGGGCACTGCTGGGTCCCCTCCCGAACTCCTGGGTGGGTCCCCTCCCGAACTCCTGGGTGGGTCCCCTCCCGAACTCCTGAGTCCCCTCCTGAAGTCTTAGGTACTTTGGGGCACTCCTGGGTCCCCTCCTGAACTCCTGGGTCCTTTGGGGCACTCCTGGGTCCTCTCCTGATCTCCTGGGTCCGCTCCTGAACTCTTTGGTTACCCCCTGAACTCCTAGGTCCCCTCCTGAATTCTTCAGTCCCTCCCTGAACTCCTGGGCGGGTCCCCTCCTGAACTCCTGGGCGGGTCCCCTCCTGAACTCCTGGGCGGGTCCCCTCCTGAACTCTGGATTCTTTGGGGCACTCCTGGGTCCCCTCCTGAAATCCTGGGTCCTTGGGGCACTCCTGGTCCCCCTCCTGAACTCCTGAATGGCTCCCCTCAGAACTCCTGGGTCCCCTCCTGAAGTCCTGGGTGGGTCCCTCCTGAACTCCTGGGTCCTTTGTGGCACTCTTGGTCCCCCTCCTGAACTATTGAATGGGTCCCTCCTGAGCTCCTGGGTGGGTCCCTCCTAAAGTCCTGGGTGGGTCCCCTCCTGAACTCTTGGGTCCCCTCCTGAACTCTGGATCCTTTGGGGCACTCCTGGGTCCCATCCTGAACTCGGGATCCTTTGGGGCAATCCTGGGTTCCCCCCTGAACTCCTGGGTCCTTTGGGGCACTCCTGGGTTCCCCCCTGAACTCCTGGGTCCTTTGGGGCACTGCTGGGTCCCCTCCTGAAGTCCTGGGTGGGTCCCCTCCTGAAGTCCTGGGTGGGTCCCCTCCTGATCTTTTGGGTGCCCTCCTTATCTCTTGGGTCCCCCACAGAACTCCTGGGTCCCCTCCTGAACTCCTGGATCCTTTGGGGCACTCCTGGGTCCCCTCCTGATCTCTGGATCCTTTGGGGCACTCCTGGGTCCCCTCCTAAGCTCTTGGGTCCTTTGGGGAACTCTTGCGTCCCCTCAGAACTCCTGGGTTCACCCCTGAACTCTTGGGTCCTTTGGGGCACTCCTGAGTCTCCTCAGTACTCTTGGGTTCCCCCCTGAACTCCTGGGTCACTTGGAGCACTGCTGGGTCCCCTCCCGAACTCCTGGGTGGGTCCCTCCCGAACTCCTGGGTGGGTCCCTCCCGAACTCCTGGGTGGGTCCCCTCCCGAACTCCTGGGTACTTTGGGGCACTCCTGGGTCCCCTCAGAACGCCTGGGTTTCCCCCTGAACTCCTGGGTCCTTTGGGGCATTCCTGGGTCCCCTCCAGAACTCTGGATCCTTTGGGGCACTCCTGGGTCCCCTCCTGAACTCCTGGGTTTTTGGGGCACTCCTGGTCCCCCTCCCGAACTATTGAGTGAGTCCCTTCTGAACTCCTGAATGGGTCCCTCATGAACTCCTGAATGGGTACCCTCAGAACTCCTGTGTCCCCTCCTGAAGTCCTGGGTGGGTCCCGCCATGAACTCCTGGGTGGGTCCCTCCTGAACTCTTGGGTCCCCTCCTGAACTCTGGATCCTTTGGGGCACTCCTGGGTCCCCTCCTGAACTCTGGATCCTTTGGGGCACTCCTGGGTTCCCCCCTGAACTCCTGGGTCCTTTGGGGCACTGCTGGGTACCCTCCTGAACTCCTGGGTGGGTCCCCTCCTGTACTCCTGGGTGGGTCCCCTCCTGAACTCCTGGGTGCCACCCTGATCTCTTGGGTCATATGGGGCACTCCTGGGTCCCCTCAGAACTCCTGGGTTCCCCACTGAACTTCTGGGTCCTTAGGGGCACTCCTGGTCCTCCTCCTGAACTCTTCAGTCCCCCACTGAACTCCTGGGTCCCCTCCTGTAACTCCTGGGTCCTTTGGGGCACACCTGGGTCCCCTCCTGAACTCCTGGGTCCTTTGGGGCACTCCTGGTCCCCCTCCTGAACTCCTGAATGGCTCCCCTCAGAACTCCTGGGTCCCCTCCTGAATTCCTGGGTGGGTCCCGCCAGGAACTCCTGGGTGGGTCCCTCTTGAACTCCTGGGTCCTTTGGGGCACTGCTGGGTGCCCTCCCGAACTCCTGGGTGGGTCCCTCCCCAACTCCTGGGTCTCCTCCTGAACTCTTAGGTACTTTGGGGCTTTCCTGGGTCCTCTCAGAACGCCTGGGTTCTCCCCTGAACTTCTGGGTCCTTTGGGGCATTCCTGGGTCCACTCCTGAACTCTGGATCCCTTGGGGCACTCCTGGGTCCCCTCCTGAACTCCTGGGTCCTTTGGAACACTCCTGGGTCCTCTCCTGAACTCCTGGGTCCGCTCCTGAACTCTTGGGTTACCCCCTGAACTCCTAGGTCCCCTCCTGAATTCTTCAGTCCCCTCCTGAACTCCTGGGCGGGTCCCCTCCTGAACTCCTGGGCGGGTCCCCTCCTGAATTCCTGGGCGGGTCCCCTCCTGAACTCCTGGGCGGGTCCCCTCCTGAACTCCTGGGCGGGTCCCCTCCTGAACTCCTGGGCGGGTCCCCTCCTGAACTCTGGATTGTTTGGGGCACTCCTGGGTCTCCTCCTGAACTCTGAATCCTTTGGGGAGCTCCTGGGTCCCCTCCTGAACTCCTGGGTCCCCTTCGAACTCTTGTGTTCCCCCCTGCACTCCTGGGTCCTTTGGGGCACTGCTGGGTCCCCTCCTGAACTCTGGATCCTTAGGGGCACTCGTGGGTCCCCTGCTGAACTCCTGGGTCCTTTGGGGCACTCCTGGTCCCCCTCCTGAACTTTTGAATGGGTCCCCTCAGAACTCCTCTGTCCCCTCCTGAAGTCCTGGGTGGGTCCGGCAATGAATTCCTGGGTGGGTCCCTCCTGAACTTTTGGGTCCCACCCTGAACTCCTGGGTCCTTTGTGGGACTCCTGGTCCCCCTCCTGAACTATTGAATGGGTCCCTCCTGAACTCCTGAATGGGTCCCTCCTGAACTCCTGGGTCCCCTCAGAACTCCTGTGTCCCCTCCTGAAGTTCTGGGTGGGTCCCGCCATGAAGTCCTGGGTGGGTCCCTCCTGAACTCTTGGGTCCCCTCCTGAACTCCTGGGTCCTTTGGGGCACTCCTGGGTCCCCTCCTGAACTCTGGATCCTTTGAGGCACTCCTGGGTTCCCCCCTGAACTCCTGGGTCCTTTGGGGCACTGCTGGGTCCCCTCCTGAACTCCTGGGTGGGTCCCCTCCTGAACTCCTGGGTGGGTCCCCTCCTGAACTCCTGGGTGGGTCCCCTCCTGAACTCCTGGGTGGGACCCTCCTGAACTCCTGGGTGGGACCCTCCTGAACTCCTGGGTGGGTCCGCTCCTAAACTCTTGGGTCCTTTGGGGAACTCTTGTGTCCCCTCCTAAGCTCTTGGGTCCTTTGGGGAACTCTTGGGTCCCCTCAGAACTCCTGGGTCCTTTGGGGCACTCCTGGGTCTCCTCAGTACTCTTGGGTTACCCCCTGAACTCCTAGGTCCCCTCCTGAATTCTTCAGTCCCTCCCTGAACTCCTGGGCGGGTCCCCTCCTGAACTCCTGGGCGGGTCCCCTCCTGAACTCCTGGGCGGGTCCCCTCCTGAACTCCTGGGCGGGTCCCCTCCTGAACTCCTGGGCGGGTCCCCTCCTGAACTCCTGGGCGGGTCCCCTCCTGAACTCTGGATCCTTTGGGGCACTCCTGGGTCCTTTCCTGAACTCCTGGGTATCCTCCGAACTCTTGTGTTCCCCCCTGCACTCCTGGGTTTTTTGGGGCACTGCTGGGTCCCCTCCTGAACTCTGGATCCTTTGGGGCACTCCTGGGTCCCCTCCTGAACTCCTGGGTCCTTTGGGGCACTCCTGGTCCCCCTCCTGATCTATTGAATGGGTCACTCCTGAACTCCTGAATGGGTCCCCTCCTGAACTCTTGGGTCCCCTCCTGAACTCTGGATCCTTTGGGGCACTCCTGGGTCCCCTCCTGAACTCTGGATCCCTTGGGGTACTCCTGGGTTCCCCCCTGAACTCCTGGGTCCTTTGGGGCACTGCTGGGTCCCCTCCTGAACTCCTGGGTGGGTCCCCTCCTGAACTCCTGGGTGGGTCCCCTCCTGAACTCCTGGGTCATTTGGGGCACTCCTGGGTCCCCTCAGAACTCCTGGGTTCCCCACTGAACTCCTGGGTCCTTTAGGGCACTCCTGGTCCCCCTCCTGAACTCTTCGGTCCCCCACTGAACTCCTGGGTCCTTTGGGGCACTCCTGGGTCCTCTCCTGAAATCTTGGGTCCCCTCCTGAACTCTTGGGTTCTTTGGGGCACTCCTGGGTCCCCTCCTAAGCTCTTGGGTCCTTTGGGGAACTCTTGGGTCCCCTCAGAACTCCTGGGTTCACCCCTGAACTCCTGGGACCTTTGGGGCACTCCTGGGTCTCATCAGTACTCTTGCGTTTCCCCCCTGAACTCCTGGGTCATTTGGGGCACTCCTGGTCCTCTCTTGAACTCTTGGGTCCCCTCCTGAACTCTTGGGTCCTTTGGGGCACTCCTGGGTCCCCTCCTAAGTTCTTGGGTCCTTTGGGGAACTCTTGGGTCCCCTCAGAACTCCTGGGTCCTTTGGGGCACTCCTGGGTCTCCTCAGTACTCTTCGGTTTCCCCCGTGCACTCCTGGGTCATTTGGGGCACTGCTGGGTTCCCTCCCGAACTTCTGGGTGGGTCCCCTCCCGAACTCCTGGGTGGGTCCCCTCCCGAACTCCTGGGTACTTTGAGGCACTCCTTGGTCCCCTCAGAACGCCTAGGTTCCCCCCTGAACTCCTGGGTCCTTTGGGGCATTCCTGGGTCCCCTCCTGAACTCTGGATCCTTCGGGGCACTCCTGGGTCCTCTCCTGAACTCTTGGGTTACCCCCTGAACTCCTAGGTCCCCTCCTGAATTCTTCAGTCCCTCCCTGAACTCCTGGGCGGGTCCCCTCCTGAACTCCTGGGCGGGTCCCCTCCTGAACTCCTGGGCGGGTCCCCTCCTGAACTCTGGATCCTTTGGGGCACTCCTGGGTCCTTTCCTGAACTCCTGGGTCCCCTCCGACCTCTTGTGTTTCCCCCTGCACTCCTGGGTTTTTTCGGGCACTGCTGGGTCCCCTCCTGAACTCTGGATCCTTTGGGGCACTCCTGGGTCCCCTCCTGAACTCTGGATCCTTTGGGGTACTCCTGGGTTCCCCCCTGAACTCCTGGGTCTTTGGGGCACTGCTGGGTCCCCTCCTGAACTCCTGGGTGGGTCCCCTCCTGAACTCCTGGGTGGGTCCCCTCCTGATCTCTTGGGTCATTTGGGGCACTCCTGGGTCCCCTCAGAACTCCTGGGTTCCCCACTGAACTCCTGGGTCCTTTAGGGCACTCCTGGTCCCCCTCCTGAACTCTTCGGTCCCCCACTGAACTCCTGGGTCCTTTGGGGCACTCCTGGGTTCTCTCCTGAACTCTTGGGTCCCCTCCTGAACTCTTGGGTTCTTTGGGGCACTCCTGGGTCCCCTCCTAAGCTCTTGGGTCCTTTGGGGAACTCTTGGGTCCCCTCAGAACTCCTGGGTCCTTTGGGGCACTCCTGGGTCTCCTAAGTACTCTTGGGTTTCCCCCCTGCACTCCTGGGTCATTTGGGGCACTGCTGGGTCCCCTCCCGAACTCCTGGGTGGGTCCCCTCCCGAACTCCTGGGTGGGTCCCCTCCCGAACTCCTGGGTGGGTCCCCTCCCGAACTCCTGGGTACTTTGAGGCACTGCTGGGTCCCCTCAGAACGCCTGGGTTCCCCCCTGAACTCCTGTGTCCTTTGGGGCATTCCTGGGTTCTCTCCTGAACTCTGGATCCTTTGGGGCACTCCTGGGTCCTCTCCTGAACTCCTGGGTCCTCTCCTGAACACTTAGGTTACCCCCTGAACTCCTAGGTTCCCTCCTGAATTCTTCAGTCCCTCCCTGAACTCCGGGTCCCCTCGTGAACTCCTGGGCGGGTCCCCTCGTGAACTCCTGGGCGGGTCCCCTCGTGAACTCCTGGGTCCCCTCCTGAAGTCCTGGGTGGGTCCCGCAATGAATTCCTGGGTGGGTCCCTCCTGAACTTTTGAGTCCCACCCTGAAATCCTGGGTCCTTTGGGGCACTCCTGGTCCCCCTCCTGAACTATTGAATGGGTCCCCCCTGAACTCCTGGGTCCTTTGGGGCACTGCTGGGTCCCCTCCTGAACTCCTGGGTGGGTCCCCTCCTGAACTCCTGGGTGGGTCCCCTCCTGAACTCCTGGGTCATTTGGGGCACTCCTGGGTCCCCTCAGAACTCCTGGGTTCCCCACTGAACTCCTGGGTCCTTTAGGGCACTCCTGGTCCCCCTCCTGAACTCTTCGGTCCCCCACTGAACTCCTGGGTCATTTGGGGCACTCCTGGTCCCCCTCCTGAACTCTTCGGTCCCCCACTGAACTCCTGGGTTTTTTGGGGCACTCCTGGGTCCTCTCCTGAACTCTTGGGTCCCCTCCTGAACTCTTGGGTTCTTTGGGGCACTCCTGGGTCCCCTCCTAAGCTCTTGGGTCCTTTGGGGAACTCCTGGGTCCCCTCAGAACTCCTGGGTTCACCCCTGAACTCCTGGGTCCTTTGGGGCACTGCTGGGTCCCCTCCCGAACTCCTGGGTGGGTCCCCTCCCGAACTCCTGGGTGGGTCCCCTCCCGAACTCCTGGGTGGGTCCCCTCCCGAACTTCTGGGTACTTTGGGGCACTCCTGGGTCCCCTCCTGAACTCCTGGGTCCCCTCCGAATTCTTGTGTTCCCCCCTGCACTCCTGGGTCCTTTGGGGCACTGCTGGGTCCCCTCCTGAACTCTGGATCCTTTGGGGCACTCCTGGGTCCCCTCCTGAACTCCTGGGTCCTTTGGGGCACTCCTGGTCCCCCTCCTGAACTATTGAATGGGTCCCTCCTGAGCTCCTGGGTGGGTCCCTCCTGAAGTCCTGGTTGGGTCCCGCCATGAAGTCCTGGGTGGGTCCCCTCCTGAACTCTTGGGTCCCCTCCTGAACTCTGGATCCTTTGGGGCACTCCTGGGTCCCATCCTGAACTCGGGATCCTTTGGGGCAATCCTGGGTTCCCCCCTGAACTCCTGGGTCCTTTGGGGCACTCCTGGGTGAGTCTCTCCTGAACTCCTGGGTGAGTCCCTCCTGTACTCCTGGGTGGGTCCCTCCTGATCTCTTGGGTGCCGCCTGAACTCCTGGGTCCTTTGGGTCACTGCTGGGTCCCCTCAGAACTCCTGGGTTCCCCACTGAACTCCTGGGTCCTTTGGAACACTCCTGGTCCCCCTCCTGAAATCTTCGGTCCCCCACTGAACTCCTGGGTCCTTTGGGGCACTCCTGGGTCCCCTCCTGAACGTCTGGGTTCCCTCCTGAACTCTTGGGTCCCCTCCTGAACTCTGGATCCTTTGGGGCACTCCTGGGTCCCCTCCTGAACTCTGGATCCTTTGGGGCACTCCGGGGTTCCCCCCTGAACTCCTGGGTCCTTTGGGGCACTGCTGGGTCCCCTCCTGAAGTCCTGGGTGGGTCCCCTCCTGAAGTCCTGGGTGGTTCCCACCTGATCTTTTGGGTGCCCTCCTTATCTCTTGGGTTCCCCACAGAACTCCTGGGTCCCCTCCTGAACTCCTGGATCCTTTGGGGCACTCCTGGGTCCCCTCCTGAACTCTGGATCCTTTGGGGCACTCCTGGGTTCCCCCCTGAACTCCTGGGTCCTTTGGGGCACTGCTGGGTCCCCTCCTGAAGTCCTGGGTGGGTCCCCTCCTGTACTCCTGGGTGGGTCCCATCCTGAAGTCCTGGGTGGTTCCCACCTGATCTTTTGGGTGCCCTCCTTATCTCTTGGGTCCCCCACAGAACTCCTGGGTCCCCTCCTGAACTCCTGGATCCTTTGGGGCACTCCTGGGTCCCCTCCTAAGCTCTTGGGTCCTTTGGGGAACTCTTGGGTCCCCTCAGAACTCCTGGGTTCACCCCTGAACTCCTGGGTCCTTTGGGGCACTCCTGAGTCTCCTCAGTACTCTTGGGTTCCCCCCTGAACTCCTGGGTCATTTGGAGCACTGCTGGGTCCCCTCCCGAACTCCTGGGTGGGTCCCCTCCCGAACTCCTGGGTGGGTCCCCTCCCGAACTCCTGGGTGGGTCCCCTCCCGAACTCCTGGGTGGGTCCCCTCCCGAACTCCTGGGTGGGTGCCCTCCCGAACTCCTGGGTACTTTGAGGCACTCCTGGGTCCCCTCAGAATGCCCGGGTTCCCCCCTGAACTCCTGGGTCCTTTGGGGCACTCCTGCGTCCTCTCCTGAACTCCTGGGTCCTCTCATGAACTCTTGGGTTACCCCCTGAACTCCTAGGTCCCCTCCTGAATTCTTCAGTCCCTCCCTGAACTCCTGGGTAGGTCCCTACTGAACTCCTGGGCGGGTCCCTCCTGAACTCTGGATCCTTTGGGCACTCCTGGGTCCCCTCCTGAACTCCTGGGTGCCCTCCGAACTCTTGTGTTCCCCCCTTCACTCCTGGGACCTTTGGGGCACTGCTGGGTCCCCTCCTGAACTCTGGATCCTTTGGGGCACTCCTGGGTCCCCTCCTGAACTCTTGGGTCCTTTGGTGAACTCCTGGGTCCCCTTCTAAGCTCTTGGGTCCCACCCTGAGCTCCTGGGTCCCCTCCGGAACTCCTGGGTCCTTTGGGGCACTGCTGGGTCCCCTCCCGAACTCCTGGGTGGGTCCCCTCCCGAACTCCTGGGCGGGTCCCCTCCTGAACTCCTGGTCGGGTCCCCTCCTGAACTCCTGGGTCCTTGGGGCACTCCTGGGTCCCCTCCTGAACTCCTGAATGGCTCCCCTCAGAACTCCTGGGTCCCCTCCTGAATTCCTGGGTGGGTCCCGCCAGGAACTCCTGGGTGGGTCCCTCTTGAACTCCTGGGTCCTTTGGGGCACTGCTGGGTCCCCTCCCGAACTCCTGGGTGGGTCCCCTCCCGAACTCCTGGGTCTCCTCCTGAACGCTTGGGTACTTTGGGGTATTCCTGGGTCCGCTCAGAATGCCTGGGTTCTCCCCTGAACTCCTGGGTCCTTTGGGTAATTCCTGGGTCCCCTCCTGAACTCTGGATCCTTTGGGACACTCCTGGGTCCCCGCCTGAACTCCTGAGTCCTTTGGGACACGCCTGGGTCCTCTCCTGAACTCCTGGGTCCGCTCCTGAACTCTTGGGTTACCCCCTGAACTCCTAGGTCCCCTCCTGAATTCTTCAGTCCCCCCCTGAACTCCTAGGTACCCTCCTGAATTCTTCAGTTCCTCCCTGAACTCCTGGGCGGGTCCCCTCCTGAACTCCTGGGCGGGTCCCCTCCTGAACTCCTGGGCGGGTCCCCTCCTGAACTCTGGATTCTTTGGGGCACTCCTGGGTCCCCTCCTGAAATCCTGGGTCCTTTGGGGCACTCCTGGTCCCCCTCCTGAACTCCTGAATGGCTCCCCTCAGAACTCCTGGGTCCCCTCCTGAAGTGCTGGGTGGGTCCCTCCTGAACTCCTGGGTCCTTTGGGGAACTCCTGGTCCCCCTCCTGAACTATTGAATGGGTCCCTCCTGAGCTCCTGGGTGGGTCCCTCCTGAAGTCCTGGTTGTGTCCCGCCATGAAGTCCTGGGTGGGTCCCCTCCTGAACTCTTGGGTCCCCTCCTGAACTCTGGATCCTTTGGGGCAGTCCTGGGTCCCATCCTGAACTCGGGATCCTTTGGGGCAATCCTGGGTTCCCCCCTGAACTCCTGGGTCCTTTGGGGCACTCCTGGGTGAGTCTCTCCTGAACTCCTGGGTGAGTCCCTCCTGTACTCCTGGGTGGGTCCCTCCTGATCTCTTGGGTGCCGCCTGAACTCCTGGGTCCTTTGGGTCACTGCTGGGTCCCCTCAGAACTCCTGGGTTCCCCACTGAACTCCTGGGTCCTTTGGAACACTCCTGGTCCCCCTCCTGAAATCTTCGGTCCCCCACTGAACTCCTGGGTCCTTTGGGGCACTCCTGGGTCCCCTCCTGAACGTCTGGGTTCCCTCCTGAACTCTTGGGTCCCCTCCTGAACTCTGGATCCTTTGGGGCACTCCTGGGTTCCCCTCTGAACTCCTGGGTCCTTTGGGGCACTGCTGGGTCCCCTCCTGAAGTCCTGGGTGGGTCCCCTCCTGAAGTCCTGGGTGGGTCCCACCTGATCTTTTGGGTGCCCTCCTTATCTCTTGGGTCCCCCACAGAACTCCTGGGTCCCCTCCTGAACTCCTGGATCCTTTGGGGCACTCCTGGGTCCCCTCCTGAACTCTTGGGTCCCCTCCTGATCTCTGGATCCTTTGGGGCACTCCTGGGTCCCCTCCTAAGCTCTTGGGTCCTTTGGGGAACTCTTGGGTCCCCTCAGAACTCCTGGGTTCACCCCTGAACTCCTGGGTCCTTTGGGGCACTCCTGAGTCTCCTCAGTACTCTTGGGTTCCCCCCTGAACTCCTGGGTCATTTGGAGCACTGCTGGGTCCCCTCCCGAACTCCTGGGTGGGTCCCCTCCCGAACTCCTGGGTGGGTCCCCTCCCGAACTCCTGGGTGGGTCCCCTCCCGAACTCCTGGGCGGGTCCCTCCTGAACTCTGGATCCTTTGGGGCACTCCTGGGTCCCCTCCTGAACTCCTGGGTCCTTTGCGGCACTCCTGGTCCCCCTCCTGAACTCCTAAATGGGTCCCCTCTGAACTCCTCGGTCCCCTCCTGAAGTCCAGGGTGGGTCCCGCCATGAACTCCTGGGTTGGTCCCTCCTGAAGTCCAGGGTGGGTCCCTCCTGAACTCCTGGGTGGGTCCCCTCCTGAACTCCTGGGTGTTTCCCTCCTGATCTCTTGGGTCCTTTGGGGCAAACCTGGGTTCCCCCCTGAACTCCTGGGTCCTTTGGGGCACTGCTGGGTCCCCTCCCGAACTCCTGGGTGGGTCCCCTCCCGAACTCCTGGGTGGGTCCCCTCCCGAACTCCTGAGTCCCCTCCTGAAGTCTTAGGTACTTTGGGGCACTCCTGGGTCCCCTCCTGAACTCCTGGGTCCTTTGGGGCACTCCTGGGTCCTCTCCTGATCTCCTGGGTCCGCTCCTGAACTCTTTGGTTACCCCCTGAACTCCTAGGTCCCCTCCTGAATTCTTCAGTCCCTCCCTGAACTCCTGGGCGGGTCCCCTCCTGAACTCCTGGGCGGGTCCCCTCCTGAACTCTGGATTCTTTGGGGCACTCCTGGGTCCCCTCCTGAAATCCTGGGTCCTTGGGGCACTCCTGGTCCCCCTCCTGAACTCCTGAATGGCTCCCCTCAGAACTCCTGGGTCCCCTCCTGAAGTCCTGGGTGGGTCCCTCCTGAACTCCTGGGTCCTTTGTGGCACTCTTGGTCCCCCTCCTGAACTATTGAATGGGTCCCTCCTGAGCTCCTGGGTGGGTCCCTCCTGAAGTCCTGGGTGGGTCCCCTCCTGAACTCTTGGGTCCCCTCCTGAACTCTGGATCCTTTGGGGCACTCCTGGGTCCCATCCTGAACTCGGGATCCTTTGGGGCAATCCTGGGTTCCCCCCTGAACTCCTGGGTCCTTTGGGGCACTCCTGGGTTCCCCCCTGAACTCCTGGGTCCTTTGGGGCACTGCTGGGTCCCCTCCTGAAGTCCTGGGTGGGTCCCCTCCTGAAGTCCTGGGTGGGTCCCCTCCTGAAGTCCTGGGTGGGTCCCCTCCTGATGTCCTGGGTGGGTCCCCTCCTGATCTTTTGGGTGCCCTCCTTATCTCTTGGGTCCCCCACAGAACTCCTGGGTCCCCTCCTGAACTCCTGGATCCTTTGGGGCACTCCTGGGTCCCCTCCTGATCTCTGGATCCTTTGGGGCACTCCTGGGTCCCCTCCTAAGCTCTTGGGTCCTTTGGGGAACTCTTGCGTCCCCTCAGAACTCCTGGGTTCACCCCTGAACTCCAGGGTCCTTTGGGGCACTCCTGAGTCTCCTCAGTACTCTTGGGTTCCCCCCTGAACTCCTGGGTCATTTGGAGCACTGCTGGGTCCCCTCCTGAACTCCTGGTTGGGTCACCTCCCGAACTCCGGGTGGGTCCCCTCCCGAACTCCTGGGTACTTTGAGGCACTCCTGGGTCCCCTCAGAACGCCCGGGTTCCCCCCTGAACTCCTGGGTCCTTTGGGGCACTCCTGCGTCCTCTCCTGAACTCCTGGGTCCTCTCATGAACTCTTGGGTTACCCCCTGAACTCCTAGGTCCCCTCCTGAATTCTTCAGTCCCTCCCTGAACTCCTGGGTAGGTCCCTACTGAACTCCTGGGCGGGTCCCTCCTGAACTCTGGATCCTTTGGGCACTCCTGGGTCCCCTCCTGAACTCCTGGGTGCCCTCCAAACTCTTGTGTTCCCCCCTTCACTCCTGGGACCTTTGGGGCACTGCTGGGTCCCCTCCTGAACTCTGGATCTTCTGGGGCACTCCTGGGTCCCCTCCTGAACTCTTGGGTCCTTTGGTGAACTCCTGGGTCCCCTTCTAAGCTCTTGGGTCCCACCCTGAGCTCCTGGGTCCCCTCCTGAACTCCTGGGTCCTTTGGGGCACTGCTGGGTCCCCTCCCGAACTCCTGGGTGGGTCCCCTCCCGAACTCCTGGGTGGGTCCCCTCCCGAACTCCTGGGTACTTTGGGGCACTCCTGGATCCCCTCAGAACGCCTGGGTCCCCTCCTGAACTCCTGGGTCCTTTGGGGCATTCCTGGGTCCCCTCCTGAACTCTGGATCCTTTGGGGAACTCCTGGGTCTCCTCCTGAACTCCTGGGTCCTTTGGGGCACTCCTGGGTCCTCTGCTGAACTCCTGGGTCCGATCCTGAACTCTTGGGTTATCCCCTGAACTCCTAGGTCCCCTCCTTAATTCTTCAGTCCCTCCCTGAATTCCGGGTCCCCTCCTGAACTCCTGGGCGGGTCCCCTCCTGAACTCCTGGGCGGGTCCCCTCCTGAACTCCTGGGCGGGTCCCCTCCTGAACTCTGGATCCTTTGGGGCACTCCTGGGTCCCCTCCTGAACTCCTGGGTCCTTTGCGGCACTCCTGGTCCCCCTCCTGAACTCCTAAATGGGTCCCCTCTGAACTCCTCGGTCCCCTCCTGAAGTCCAGGGTGGGTCCCGCCATGAACTCCTGGGTTGGTCCCTCCTGAAGTCCAGGGTGGGTCCCTCCTGAACTCCTGGGTGGGTCCCACCCTGAACTCCTGGGTCCTTTGGGGCACTTCTGGTCCCCCTCCTGAACTCCTGAATGGGTCCCTCCTGAACTCCTGAATGGGTCCCTCCTGAAGTCCTGGGTGGGTCCTGCCGTGAAGTCCTGGGTGGGTCCTGCCGTGAAGTCCTGGGTGGGTCCCTCCTGAACTCTGGATCTTTTGGGGCACTCCTGTGTCCCCTCCTGAACTCTGGATCCTTTGGGGCACTCCTGGATCCCCTCCTGAACTCTGGATCCTTTGGGGCACTCCTGGGTTCCCCCCTGAACTCCTGGGTCCTTTGGGGCACTGCTGGGTCCCCTCCTGAACTCCTGGGTGGGTCCCCTCCTGAAGTCCTGGGTGGGTCCCCTCCTGAAGTCCTGGGTGGGTCCCCTCCTGATCTTTTGGGTGCCCTCCTTATCTCTTGGGTCCCCCACAGAACTCCTGGGTCCCCTCCTGAACTCCTGGATCCTTTGGGGCACTCCTGGGTTCCCCCCTGAACTCCTGGGTCCTTTGGGGCACTGCTGGGTCCCCTCCTGAACTCCTGGGTGGGTCCCCTCCTGAAGTCCTGGGTGGGTCCCCTCCTGATCTTTTGGGTGCCCTCCTTATCTCTTGGGTCCCCCACAGAACTCCTGGGTCCCCTCTTGATCTCTGGATCCTTTGGGGCACTCCTGGGTCCCCTCCTGAACTCCTGGGTCCTTTGCGGCACTCCTGGTCCCCCTCCTGAACTCCTAAATGGGTCCCCTCTGAACTCCTCGGTCCCCTCCTGAAGTCCAGGGTGGGTCCCGCCATGAACTCCTGGGCTGGTCCCTCCTGAAGTCCAGGGTGGGTCCCTCCTGAACTCCTGGGTGGGTCCCACCCTGAACTCCTGGGTCCTTTGGGGCACTTCTGGTCCCCCTCCTGAACTCCTGAATGGGTCCCTCCTGAACTCCTGAATGGGTCCCTCCTGAACTCCTGAATGGGTCCCTCCTGAACTCCTGAATGGGTCCCTCCTGAAGTCCTGGGTGGGTCCTGCCGTGAAGTCCTGGGTGGGTCCTGCCGTGAAGTCCTGGGTGGGTCCTGCCGTGAAGTCCTGGGTGGGTCCCTCCTGAACTCTGGATCTTTTGGGGCACTCCTGTGTCCCCTCCTGAACTCTGGATCATTTGGGGCACTCATGGGTTCCCCCCTGAACTCCTGGGTTCTTTGGGGCACTGCTGGGTCCCCTCCTGAACTCCTGGGTGGGTCCCCTCCTGAACTCCTGGGTGTTTCCCTCCTGATCTCTTTGGTGTCCTCCTGATCTCTTGGGTCCTTTGGGGCAAACCTGGGTTCCCCCCTGAACTCCTGGGTCCTTTGGGGCACTGCTGGGTCCCCTCCCGAACTCCTGGGTGGGTCCCCACCCGAACTCCTGGGTGGGTCCCCTCCCGAACTCCTGGTTGAGTCCCCTCCTGAAGTCTTAGGTACTTTGGGGCACTCCTGGGTCCCCTCCTGAACTCCTGGGTCCTTTGGGGCACTCCTGGGTCCTCTCCTGATCTCCTGGGTCCGCTCCTGAACTCTTTGGTTACCCCCTGAACTCCTGGGCGGGTCCCCTCCTGAACTCCTGGGCGGGTCCCCTCCTGAACTCCTGGGCGGGTCCCCTCCTGAACTCCTGGGCGGGTCCCCTCCTGAACTCTGGATTCTTTGGGGCACTCCTGGGTCCCCTCCTGAAATCCTGGGTCCTTGGGGCACTCCTGGTCCTCCTCCTGAACTCCTGAATGGCTCCCCTCAGAACTCCTGGGTCCCCTCCTGAAGTCCTGGGTGGGTCCCTCCTGATCTCCTGGGTCCTTTGTGGCACTCTTGGTCCCCCTCCTGAACTATTGAATGGGTCCCTCCTGAGCTCCTGGGTGGGTCCCTCCTGAAGTCCTGGGTGGGTCCCCTCCTGAACTCTTGGGTCCCCTCCTGAACTCTGGATCCTTTGGGGCACTCCTGGGTCCCATCCTGAACTCGGGATCCTTTGGGGCAATCCTGGGTTCCCCCCTGAACTCCTGGGTCCTTTGGGGCACTCCTGGGTTCCCCCCTGAACTCCTGGGTCCTTTGGGGCACTGCTGGGTCCCCTCTTGAACTCCTGGGTGGGTCCCCTCCTGAAGTCCTGGGTGGGTCCCCTCCTGAAGTCCTGGGTGGGTCCCCTCCTGATCTTTTGGGTGCCCTCCTTATCTCTTGGGTCCCCCACAGAACTCCTGGGTCCCCTCCTGAACTCCTGGATCCTTTGGGGCACTCCTGGGTCCCCTCCTGATCTCTGGATCCTTTGGGGCACTCCTGGGTCCCCTCCTAAGCTCTTGGGTCCTTTGGGGAACTCTTGCGTCCCCTCAGAACTCCTGGGTTCACCCCTGAACTCCAGGGTCCTTTGGGGCACTCCTGAGTCTCCTCAGTACTCTTGGGTTCCCCCCTGAACTCCTGGGTCATTTGGAGCACTGCTGGGTCCCCTCCCGAACTCCTGGTTGGGTCCCCTCCCGAACTCCTGGGTACTTTGAGGCACTCCTGGGTCCCCTCAGAACGCCCGGGTTCCCCCCTGAACTCCTGGGTCCTTTGGGGCACTCCTGCGTCCTCTCCTGAACTCCTGGGTCCTCTCATGAACTCTTGGGTTACCCCCTGAACTCCTAGGTCCCCTCCTGAATTCTTCAGTCCCTCCCTGAACTCCTGGGTAGGTCCCTACTGAACTCCTGGGCGGGTCCCTCCTGAACTCTGGATCCTTTGGGCACTCCTGGGTCCCCTCCTGAACTCCTGGGTGCCCTCCGAACTCTTGTGTTCCCCCCTTCACTCCTGGGACCTTTGGGGCACTGCTGGGTCCCCTCCTGAACTCTGGATCTTCTGGGGCACTCCTGGGTCCCCTCCTGAACTCTTGGGTCCTTTGGTGAACTCCTGGGTCCCCTTCTAAGCTCTTGGGTCCCACCCTGAGCTCCTGGGTCCCCTCCTGAACTCCTGGGTCCTTTGGGGCATTCCTGGGTCCCCTCCTGAACTCTGGATCCTTTGGGGAACTCCTGGGTCTCCTCCTGAACTCCTGGGTCCTTTGGGGCACTCCTGGGTCCTCTGCTGAACTCCTGGGTCCGATCCTGAACTCTTGGGTTATCCCCTGAACTCCTAGGTCCCCTCCTTAATTCTTCAGTCCCTCCCTGAATTCCGGGTCCCCTCCTGAACTCCTGGGCGGGTCCCCTCCTGAACTCCTGGGCGGGTCCCCTCCTGAACTCCTGGGCGGGTCCCCTCCTGAACTCTGGATCCTTTGGGGCACTCCTGGGTCCCCTCCTGAACTCCTGGGTCCTTTGCGGCACTCCTGGTCCCCCTCCTGAACTCCTAAATGGGTCCCCTCTGAACTCCTCGGTCCCCTCCTGAAGTCCAGGGTGGGTCCCTCCTGAACTCCTGGGTGGGTCCCACCCTGAACTCCTGGGTCCTTTGGGGCACTTCTGGTCCCCCTCCTGAACTCCTGAATGGGTCCCTCCTGAACTCCTGAATGGGTCCCTCCTGAAGTCCTGGGTGGGTCCTGCCGTGAAGTCCTGGGTGGGTCCTGCCGTGAAGTCCTGGGTGGGTCCCTCCTGAACTCTGGATCTTTTGGGGCACTCCTGTGTCCCCTCCTGAACTCTGGATCCTTTGGGGCACTCCTGGATCCCCTCCTGAACTCTGGATCCTTTGGGGCACTCCTGGGTTCCCCCCTGAACTCCTGGGTCCTTTGGGGCACTGCTGGGTCCCCTCCTGAAGTCCTGGGTGGGTCCCCTCCTGAAGTCCTGGGTGGGTCCCCTCCTGAAGTCCTGGGTGGGTCCCCTCCTGATCTTTTGGGTGCCCTCCTTATCTCTTGGGTCCCCCACAGAACTCCTGGGTCCCCTCCTGAACTCCTGGATCCTTTGGGGCACTCCTGGGTCCCCTCCTGAACTCTTGGTCCCCTCCTGATCTCTGGATCCTTTGGGGCACTCCTGGGTCCCCTCCTGAACTCCTGGGTCCTTTGCGGCACTCCTGGTCCCCCTCCTGAACTCCTAAATGGGTCCCCTCTGAACTCCTCGGTCCCCTCCTGAAGTCCAGGGTGGGTCCCGCCATGAACTCCTGGGTTGGTCCCTCCTGAAGTCCAGGGTGGGTCCCTCCTGAACTCCTGGGTGGGTCCCACCCTGAACTCCTGGGTCCTTTGGGGCACTTCTGGTCCCCCTCCTGAACTCCTGAATGGGTCCCTACTGAACTCCTGAATGGGTCCCTCCTGAAGTCCTGGGTGGGTCCTGCCGTGAAGTCCTGGGTGGGTCCTGCCGTGAAGTCCTGGGTGGGTCCTGCCGTGAAGTCCTGGGTGGGTCCCTCCTGAACTCTGGATCTTTTGGGGCACTCCTGTGTCCCCTCCTGAACTCTGGATCATTTGGGGCACTCATGGGTTCCCCCCTGAACTCCTGGGTCCTTTGGGGCACTGCTGGGTCCCCTCCTGAACTCCTGGGTGGGTCCCCTCCTGAACTCCTGGGTGTTTCCCTCCTGATCTCTTTGGTGTCCTCCTGATCTCTTGGGTCCTTTGGGGCAAACCTGGGTTCCCCCCTGAACTCCTGGGTCCTTTGGGGCACTGCTGGGTCCCCTCCCGAACTCCTGGGTGGGTCCCCACCCGAACTCCTGGGTGGGTCCCCTCCCGAACTCCTGGGTGAGTCCCCTCCTGAAGTCTTAGGTACTTTGGGGCACTCCTGGGTCCCCTCCTGAACTCCTGGGTCCTTTGGGGCACTCCTGGGTCCTCTCCTGATCTCCTGGGTCCGCTCCTGAACTCTTTGGTTACCCCCTGAACTCCTAGATCCCCTCCTGAATTCTTCAGTCCCTCCCTGAACTCCTGGGCGGGTCCCCTCCTGAACTCCTGGGCGGGTCCCCTCCTGAACTCCTGGGCGGGTCCCCTCCTGAACTCCTGGGCGGGTCCCCTCCTGAACTCTGGATTCTTTGGGGCACTCCTGGGTCCCCTCCTGAAATCCTGGGTCCTTGGGGCACTCCTGGTCCCCCTCCTGAACTCCTGAATGGCTCCCCTCAGAACTCCTGGGTCCCCTCCTGAAGTCCTGGGTGGGTCCCTCCTGAACTCCTGGGTCCTTTGGGGAACTCCTGGTCCCCCTCCTGAACTATTGAATGGGTCCCTCCTGAGCTCCTGGGTGGGTCCCTCCTGAAGTCCTGGTTGGGTCCCGCCATGAAGTCCTGGGTGGGTCCCCTCCTGAACTCTTGGGTCCCCTCCTGAACTCTGGATACTTTGGGGCACTCCTGGGTCCCATCCTGAACTCGGGATCCTTTGGGGCAATCCTGGGTTCCCCCCTGAACTCCTGGGTCCTTTGGGGCACTCCTGGGTTCCCCCCTGAACTCCTGGGTCCTTTGGGGCACTCCTGGGTGAGTCTCTCCTGAACTCCTGGGTGAGTCCCTCCTGTACTCCTGGGTGGGTCCCTCCTGATCTCTTGGGTGCCGCCTGAACTCTTGAGTCCTTTGGGTCACTGCTGGGTCCCCTCAGAACTCCTGGGTTCCCCACTGAACTCCTGGGTCCTTTGGAACACTCCTGGTCCCGCTCCTGAAATCTTCGGTCCCCCACTGAACTCCTGGGTCCTTTGGGGCACTCCTGGGTCCCCTCCTGAACGTCTGGGTTCCCTCCTGAACTCTTGGGTCCCCTCCTGAACTCTGGATCCTTTGGGGCACTCCTGGGTCCCCTCCTGAACTCTGGATCCTTTGGGGCACTCCTGCGTTCCCCCCTGAACTCCTGGGTCCTTTGGGGTACTGCTGGGTCCCCTCCTGAACTCCTGGGTGGGTCCCCTCCTGAACTCCTGGGTGGGTCCCCTCCTGAAGTCCTGGGTGGGTCCCCTCCTGAAGTCCTGGGTGGTTTCCTCCTGATCTCTTGGGTGCCCTCCTTATCTCTTGGGTCCCCCACTGAACTCCTGGGTCCCCTCCTGAACTCCTGGATCCTTTGGGGCAGTCCTGCGTCCCCTCCTGAACTCTTGGGTCCCCTTCTGATCTCTGGATCCTTTGGGGCACTCCTGGGTCCCCTCCTAAGCTCTTGGGTCCTTTGGGGAACTCTTGGGTCCCCTCAGAACTCCTGGGTTCACCCCTGAACTCCTGGGTCCTTTGGGGCACTCCTGAGTCTCCTCAGTACTCTTGGGTTCCCCCCTGAACTCCTGGGTCATTTGGAGCACTGCTGGATCCCCTCCCGAACTCCTGGGTGGGTCCCCTCCCGAACTCCTGGGTGGGTCCCCTCCCGAACTCCTGGGTACTTTGGGGCACTCCTGGATCCCCTCAGAACGCCTGGGTCCCCTCCTGAACTCCTGGGTCCTTTGGGGCATTCCTGGGTCCCCTCCTGAACTCTGGATCCTTTGGGGAACTCCTGGGTCTCCTCCTGAACTCCTGAGTCCTTTGGGGCACTCCTGGGTCCTCTGCTGAACTCCTGTGTCCGATCCTGAACTCTTGGGTTATCCCCTGAACTCCTAGGTCCCCTCCTGAATTCTTCAGTCCCTCCCTGAATTCCGGGTCCCCTCCTGAACTCCTGGGCGGGTCCCCTCCTGAACTCCTGGGCGGGTCCCCTCCTGAACTCCTGGGCGGGTCCCCTCCTGAACTCTGGATCCTTTGGGGCACTCCTGGGTCCCCTCCTGAACTCCTGGGTCCTTTGGGGCACTCCTGGTCCCCCTCCTGAACTCCTAAATGGGTCCCCTCTGAACTCCTCGGTCCCCTCCTGAAGTCCAGGGTGGGTCCCGCCATGAACTCCTGGGTTGGTCCCTCCTGAAGTCCAGGGTGGGTCCCTCCTGAACTCCTGGGTGGGTCCCACCCTGAACTCCTGGGTCCTTTGGGGCACTTCTGGTCCCCCTCCTGAACTCCTGAATGGGTTCCTCCTGAACTCCTGAATGGGTTCCTCCTGAACTCCTGAATGGGTCCCTCCTGAACTCCTGAATGGGTCCTGCCATGAAGTCCTGGGTGGGTCCTGCCATGAAGTCCTGGGTGGGTCCTGCCATGAAGTCCTGGGTGGGTCCCTCCTGAACTCTGGATCTTTTGGGGCACTCCTGTGTCCCCTCCTGAACTCTGGATCATTTGGGGCACTCATGGGTTCCCCCCTGAACTCCTGGGTCCTTTGGGGCACTGCTGGGTCCCCTCCTGAACTCCTGGGTGGGTCCCCTCCTGAACTCCTCGGCGGGTCCCCTCCTGATCTCTTGGGTGTCTTCCTGATCTCTTGGGTGTCCTCCTGATCTCTTGGGTCCTTTGGGGCAAACCTGGGTTCCCCCCTGAACTCCTGGGTCCTTTGGGGCACTGCTGGGTCCCCTCCTGAACTCCTGGGTGGGTCCCCTCCTGAACTCCTGGGTGTTTCCCTCCTGATCTCTTGGGTGTCCTCCTGATCTCTTGGGTCCTTTGGGGCAAACCTGGGTTCCCCCCTGAACTCCTGGGTCCTTTGGGGCACTGCTGGGTCCCCTCCTGAACTCCTGGGTGGGTCCCCTCCTGAACTCCTGGGTGTTTCCCTCCTGATCTCTTGGGTGTCCTCCTGATCTCTTGGGTCCTTTGGGGCAAACCTGGGTTCCCCCCTGAACTCCTGGGTCCTTTGGGGCACTGCTGGGTCCCCTCCCGAACTCCTGGGTGGGTCCCCTCCCGAACTCCTGGGTGGGTCCCCTCCCGAACTCCTGAGTCCCCTCCTGAAGTCTTAGGTACTTTGGGGCACTCCTGGGTCCCCTCCTGAACTCCTGGGTCCTTTGGGGCACTCCTGGTCCCCCTCCTGTACTATTGAATGGGTCCCTCCTGAACTCCTGGGTCCCCTCAGAACTCCTGGGTCCCCTCCTGAAGTCCTGGGTGGGTCCCACCGTGAAGTCCTGGGTGGGTCCCTCTTGAACTCTGGATCCTTTGGGGCACTCCTGGGTTCCCCCCTGAACTCCTGGGTCCTTTGGGGCACTGCTGGGTCCCCTCCTGAACTCCTGGGGACCCACCCAGGAATTCATGGGGGACCCACCCAGGAGTTCAGGAGGGACCCAGGCATCCGGCTGCCCGTCCTCCGCAGGCTCTGGACTTGTCTACTCAACGAGGTCACAACTCTGCAGGGTTTCCCACCCCTCCACCACCTGGAGGATCTGGATCTCCATGGAAACCATGAGAACCAAGGGGGCACTGGGAGGGACTGGGAGACACTGAGGGGTCAGTGAGGGTCAATGGGGATCAGTGCGACCGGATCAAAGAGAACTGGGGTGAAGTGGCGTGAACTGGGGGTGCTGGGGTCAGGTTCTGATTGGTTCCTCCCTTTGACTCTGATCTTAGCGATTGGCGACGCCTCCGCCCTCACCCCATTGGCCGCCTGCCCCCAGCTGCGCCGCATCCAATTGGCCGACGCGCCCTTGGCCGCCGCCCCCGATCGCTGCGCCCGCCTGGCCAAGCTCCTCCCGCAGGTGACCATCGCTCTCACCTGATTCGTCGGTGCCTCTGAAGACTCCGCCCACTCCCGCACAACCCACCTTAAAACACGGTGGGGGGCAATAAATAAAGTGATGTTACCACAATGCGAGTCCATCTGTGTGACCCCAGCCTCGTCTGGTTCTGAGCGCGTGTCTGTCAGACGGCTGCTTTACTCTTACAAGTTCACTGCTGTGCGATTGTGATGGCGAAGGGCAATGCAAGATAGAAGGGTTTGTTCTGCTGGGGGTCACCACCCGCCCCCTGCGTCCGAGTGGGCCAATCAGAGGGCACGGGAGGGCTGGAGGGGCAGAGCGCTGGTGTCCGTGCGGGAATTTGTCACCGTGCGGCATGCGTTCGACTTTGTCCTTGTCTCTGTCTGTGAACGTGTGGGACTCCGTGCCACGCGAGTGTTGGACTTTGCTGTGTCTATGTGTGTGCCTAGGACACAGTGTCACTGTCCGTGTGCCGGACTTGGCATCCGTGTGGGCACGTTAGACTCGGTGTCTATCGCTGTTGTGTGCGAGTGTCGGACTTTGTCTGTCTGTGTGTGCTGGTCTTTGTTTCTGTGAGTGTCGGACTCTGTCCGAGTGCGTGTTTGATGGAGTTTGAGCGGACCGGTTGGTGAGGTTGAATGGGATCGCGTGTGCAGTTCTGGCAGGGTTTCTATTGGACAGCATGTCAGATTATTTAAATCGCCAAACTAAAAATAAAATACAAACTAAACTTCCTTGTTGTTGTTTTTTCTTCAGGTGCAGCAGTAAGGCTGTGGATGCTCTAGGGGATTTAAAAAAAAAAAACATTAAATAAATAATTCCAGTCCTCCCCTAGAGCATCCACAGCCCTACTGCTGCACCAGACTTGTAGGTATTTTGTGTGGAAGAAAGAAAAAACGAAATTATACATTCCAATCCATTACATGACATTACCATACCCCTAGGAAAAACTCAAACCATAAATAGCCAAACACATATGAAACAAATGAGACCCTGATTATGTAAATTAAAACCCAATTATGAAAACGACCTCGTTAAATATGCAAATGAGGTAAACACACCTCCTCCCCGCCACTTCACACCTCCTGCCTGGCCACTTCACACCTCCTGCCTGGGCACTTCACACCGGGTTAGGGTTTAGGGTTAGGTTTTTACATATCATCCCAAAGTTCAAGTTTAAGTTTTGAGTCACTAATGCTCATAACAGTCTTTCCAGGTTTTAATTGCTGCACTGTAGTAATTACCAGTTTACAGGTGGTTACAAGGCCGAGAATATATTTTTCACTGCGACTGATCGCCTTCCACAACACAGTTCCCACTTTTTCCCAGGTGTCTATTTGAAAAACTCCTAACAGGTCAGCAGGAAACCCACTGCCTCTGCACCAAATTACCAATCTTTTGAGGTTACTCTCCTCATACTTCACCACTCTCTTAGAGAGAATATGCGAGAGGAGCCGCAGTATTTCTTCTTCTTCTTTAAAAATATTCTGCCCCATCTCCTCTCGCCCCCAGCTGCTCACCTCTTTGGGCGTCTGTTGCGACGATATTGGATCCTTTATCCCTCCTCTGTCACTCCGTAGCCATCAATCGGGAGTCACGCAGCCCGCAGCCTGCGTCCCGGTCCCGGTCCAGCCGAGCCGTTCCAGCTGGGGCTCGCTCCCTGCAGCGGTTGCACACCTTCCGTAAATTCTCCTTAGGGATCACGTCGGGGTCACCGCTTGCGAGGGCGCAAACTCACGGACTCCACGCAACTCAACACGAATTCAAGCGAAGCCATTTATTACAGAGACAAGCCTCCTTATATACGCAGTTATTTCCCGATAAGCGTCCACGTTCCAAACACGCGTCGGCTGATCGGATATCGTCCACGTTCGGGTCTTGTTATTATAGAATTACCTCACTCTCATAACAGATGTTGTTTTTCAGCCTTCGCGCCAGCCTTGGAGTTGCTTTGTCTAGTTCAGAAATAAATCTCTATCTAACAGAAACCCATCTGCACAACAACCTTAAGAAAATCCCTTAAATCTCCCACAGGTGCTGTCATTTCTAGTTAGGGTCCAGGTGATTTTATAAGGGTGGTGGGCGGGGCCTGGAATGATCGACCCCTCCCCTCGGCAGCTTTTGAGCCATTTAATCTACGTGGGCAGACGTCTTTGGAGAAGTGGAGGTGTCTGTTCGAGGTACGAGCTTCAGGAGCAGCAAAGGTTCAGTAGCAGCTGTAGTAGAAAGGTTGTTTGTCCTTATGTTTCATTCATTGATTCGGTTCCAGGTGCTTTGCATTTTCCCAAAATTCCTGACTACAATGGAGATGGAGCGCTGGCAGTTGTATTTCACTTTCTATCTGCTCCCTAGAAAAACTAAGTTGACATCCATACTCAGTCTCATTGTAGCTGCAATAGCAGCAATAAAGTGCAGGTGCTGTCATTTCCAGGGAGATTCCAGGTAATTTGATAAGGGTGGCGAGAGGGCCTGGGGTGAATGACCCTGCCCCTTTCCCAGGGGCTTGTGGGAGGGGGTGGGCGGAGCCCTGGGTATTTGAGCCCTGGTCCCTGGACAGGGAGCTCATTCTGCTCCAGGGCAGCTTGGGTGGTGGTTCTCTGCTGCTTCTTCAGCAGTCGGCAACTTTTGAGATGTTTAGTGCAAATGGGCTGATGTCTTTGGACAAGCAGAGGTGTCTGTTTGACGTAAGAACTTCAGGAGCAGCAAAGGTTCAGTAGCAGCTGTAGTAGAAAGATTGTTTGTCATTATTTTTCATTTGTTGATTAATTTCCAGGTGCTTTGCATTTTCCTGAAATTCCTGACTGCAATGAAGATGCTGGAGTGCTGGTGGTTGTATTTTACTTTCTATCTGCTCCCTAGAAAAACTAAGTTGAAATTCATACTCAATCTTATTATAGCTGCAATAGCAGCAATAAAGTGCAGGTGCTGTCATTTTCAGGGAGATTCCAGGTAATTTGATAAGGGTGGTGAGGGGATCTGGGGTGAATGACTCTGCCCCTTTCCCAGGGGTTTGTAGGAAGGGGTGGGCGGAGTCCTGGGTATTTGAGCCCCGGTCCCCGGGCAGGGAGCTCATTCTGCTCCAGAGCCTCTTCGGTGGTGGTTCTCTGCTGCTCCTGCAGCAGCCAGCAGCTTTTGAGATGTTTAATCCAAATAGGCAGATGTCTTTGAACAAGCAGAGGTGCCTGTTTGATGTAAGAGCTTCAGGAACAGCGAAGGTTTAACAACAGCTGTAGTAGAAAAGTTGTTTGTCGTTATGTTTCATTTGTTGATTCATTTCCAGGTGCTTTGCATTTTCCCAAGATTCCTGACTACAATGGAGAGGGAGTGTTGTTTTTTGGTTTGTATTGCTGTATTAATAGTTGTTAATGTAATCTCTTCTCCTGGAAGAGCGTCTTGTCTCCAGAACCTTTGCAGCGTGTGGCGGCCCCCAGTGGATCATTCAAATGTACCTCCCAGAACTCAGCCAAGGTGAGCAATGAACCGTAGGCTACTATGGATAAATATTATTTGGGCGCTCGATAGCGTGCTTGTTCTCGCTTTCCTTACTGTAGGCGGCGATGGAGAAAGCGACAACTGCGGGAAGATCCCCGTTAGCACAGGTGGCATTTTCCTCTGTCGAAGGTGGATTCAGTCCCTCGGCCCTCTGAAAGATAAGTGGAGGCACGAGGGCTGGGAAGGGACTGGGAATCGCAGGGTGGGTTTAAAGTTCTCAGACAGAAAAGCGCAGTCTAGGAGCGGTCCCCTTCGGGCAGATAAGGGGTCAGGGAACGTTCTGGTGCGATGCCAGCATCTGCCGGGCAGGGCAGCTCCAACCGGCGCCTGTTGTCGTGTAGTTCGGGAAGCCCGCCTCGTGCCTGTCAGACGATCACGGGGTCTCGCTGTGCTCCGGGGGCCCAACGGGCCTCTCAGGTGCTATCCTGGGATCCGAAATGCCGGTGTTAATTGGCGTAGAGCCAATCGGGTGCTGGATTCTTGTATCATCAGCCAAAAGCCTGGACGGTGCTTGCATTTTGGACATTTCTGGTCAGCTGTGACTTACGGTGTCAATCTGGGCTGCATCAGCAGCTCTGCTCTCTACCCCTCCAGTCTAAAGGACTGGCACTTCAAGATGCTGGGAAGAAGTTCTTAGGTCGTGCCGCCGTCTCCTCTGCGTGTGTGTGTGGCAGTGCCGCCGTCTCGTAAGGGTGTGACGTTCGGCTCCTTTTTCTTTTTCCTGGGGCTGCAGAAGAGGCTCCTTGCCTCATCACTGCCTCCCTGCAGGGCATTTGGATTGATGCCGTCTCTGGTTTTGGGTCACTGTCGTTGCAGAGCGTTTTTGGTGCTGTTGCGGTTGTGTCGTCCATAGCGTTCTGTGGCGCGTTTGTCTGCGCACGTGCACGTTCGGCTCGGAGCTGCTCTGCCCGGCGGTGTGGAGTCAGGGGCGGGTGGAGTGAACTCTAGGGGGGGACATGCAGAGGCAGGGGGCACAGCGTCTGTGCCCCCACAGTCCAGGGTGCCCCCATAGCCATGATCCAGGTGCCGACAGCTGCCTCCAGCCATCGATTTCTTTGTTATTTGCCTCCCTCTCGCTCTCCCGCCCCGCTGCAGCGATGCTGGTGGGAGGGGGCATTAAGAAACCCCCCACGCAGCACCCACCTCTGTGCTGCTGCTCCTTCTCTCTGGATTTATAATACATTAGATATATATTTTTTTAAAAAAGAGGGGAGAAAAGACCATCTAGAGGCTCTCGAGGGCCAGTGCCCTCCCCAGCAGCGTGTGCCCCCTCACCCTAGAAATACTACCTAGAAAATTCTTCCAGTGCGATTCTCAGGGGAGCCCCCGCTCCCAACTCCCTGGCCTGGGACCCCCCTGACGCCCCCACCTCCGCCAGCCCAGTCTGATCTCTGGCCGTCCATGGTGGCCGTGGCTTTCTGGGGGGGCAGGGGGTGGTGGAGGCCATGGGCGATGGGTGAGGAGGGGGCAGCCAGGCGGGCTGGGGGTTGTGGGGCGAGGAAGCCCAGAAGGGGCTTGTCGAGGGTTAGGATTGCGGGTTGACAATCAAACCCTGGCAGATGTATTGTTAACCTCCTCTCCCCCCCCACTTCCCCCTTTTTGCCCCTCCCTCTCCCCCCTTCCCACTCAGGACAGGCGATCGGGAGAGAAAGAAGGACAGAGAGAAGAGAGTTGGAAAAGTTAAAGATATTTTACTAATGCTACTAATAAGAATAGAGAAAATAATACAAAATATACAAAACCAATCTTGTAAGTCTCAGCAACTCTGAAGAGCCAGCACCCAAAGTCCTGGATTAGACTCTGTAGCCAACCGGAGCTGGATTGAGTCTCTCACTAGGCCTCAGTTCGCAGGGACGACCAGCAAGGTCCTCTCCTAATGTCAGCCATGAGGAAAAAGGGAAAAAAAGGGCAAAGGGACGAGATCCTTGTGATCTCCCAATTTTATATGAAGTATTCACGTGAATGGAATGTTATACACCGTTGGTCAGTCTCTCGATCATCAGTTTCTCGTTGCCCCTCTCGTGAGATGTCCATCCGTGCTTATCAATAAGTTTGCATTCCATTGCTGGGTTTAACCAAAACATGTGTTGGGTTCTCCAGGAAAATGCAGCTAACATGAAGGCTTTAGCTGACAGGCAAATTCACTAAAAGAGAAACTTGTTTTTTAACAAAACCAGGACAGGGCTGAAGCTCCCGCGGGCACAGGCCATGGAGGCGATGGGGCTGTTGCTGCTCTGCCGGCTCTCGGGGGTTTGCAGCTTGGAGAACGTGGCCACAGCGTCGGGGACGTTGGGCGGCGTGGTCGGCGTGTTGCTGGGGGTGCACATCTGCGGGGGTGTCAGATCGGTCATGGGTGGTTTTTTGGAGTCCCAACCTGGCAACCTCCCCATCGCTGGAGATCTGGCTGCATCCCACACCAGGGGATGCTCGAAGCCCAGTTCTGGCGGGTATTGGGGTACCCAGTGCTGTGGGGTCTGGGTGGCACCCCCAGAATGTGGGGGCTGCCTGGGAAGGATCTCCAGCCCAGGCAGGGCCAGCTCGGGCTGCAAAGAACATTTTGGACATCCAGGGTGCTCAAAGCGCTGGGGTGCAGCGGGTTTGGGGAGGGGACGCTGCTCTGATGCCAGCTGTCCCGTGCAGGGAGCAGCACGGACGGGGTGATGCAAGGAGGACCAGCACCATGGGTTGGGAGAGTTTTGGGGTCCCACAGGACCCTCTTCACCCGGCTCCCTGTCCCCCTGCTCTGCTTTGCACCCCATTAGGGCACAGAAAGTCAGGCAGGGCTCCCCGGGACACGAGGCACTGGCCGGGCCTCTCGCGGTTCCCGGTACGGCCCCTGCTTTCTGTGCACTGGGCTGAATTTAGTGCCCTCCCCACCTCCCCCCAGGACAGACCCGTCCCTTTTTGAGGCCAATCTTGCCAAAAAACCCAGGAGCTCAGGAGGAAAATGAGAAGTTAAATGATTCTTCACAACACCATTCACCACAAGAACCGAGAGGTTTTTGATACCTGCTTTCTTGTAGGTGTCCTACTGGGCACCAGCAAAAAGCCAAGAGTGTTGCTCAGCAGCACCAACCACGTCTGCCAGGAATTAGTCTTCAAAATGAACCAGGGGCAGCAGAAGGCAATCGCCAGCCCCACAGACAGCAAAGGAGAAGTCTGCAAGATCCCCTAAGGCTGGAATAGACTGTTGGCATCTGCTCTCCACGGCAAAACCGCAGGAGAGCGTAGAGGGAAAAGAAATGAAAGTCATTGACAGTGAGAAATGCGTGGCGAAACACAGGAGGTGGCTGACACAAAAAGACCCTCCCAGGAGCAAGCCATGACTTCTGGACCCAGAATCTCTGGCCCGGGATGAAGGCTTGCCCATTGCAGTGCGGCCACTTGGGGTGCACAAATGGGGTTTGAGAGGGGCTGTTGCCCCCCTGGAGCTCTGCCTGGAGATCTCTCTGCAGAGGTCCCTGGACAGGATGCCTCTTCCTCAGTCAGCGCTGGCAAAAACTATCTGGGGACACGCTCCATCCTCTGGAACTCTTCCTCGTGTGACTCGCAGCTCACGTGTGACAGCGCTGCTCGAAACTTGGCCGTCTCTAAAAACCGGCTTGCTTTGGGATGTGGGCTTCACTCTCAGGAATCATGGCAGCCCTGCTTTCTGTGTTGGGGTCTGCAACTTCAGTTCACAGAGCAGGAGGATCTTGCAATGGCTGTGTAGATAGCAGCACCGTTTCTGAGGCATCAGAGGAGATGTCAGAGCTATCAGGCTGAGGGACGGGAATCCCAGCAAAAGATTGCCCGTGTTTCAAAAGGGAGGCAGCCGTGCCCGCTGGAGAACCTCTCTCACAGCTCCATCCCCAGCAAAGAGCTGTCTCTAGAGCAGTTCGTGCTGCTTACAGGCAAGATCACCTTTGCATTTGAACCGCCTTCTTGTACAGAGGACAGGAAACATACTCTGGTTTATGTCTTTATAGCTGAAAAGGCCAGGACAGTGTTCATGGGGGAGCAAGCGATGAGCACATTTCCTGGTCAGCAGCCGCTGGCTCGTGCCAGCAGTCAAGAGAGGCAGAAGAAATCCCTTCAGAAGAGCTCCCTCTCCAAAGGCATCCGTCTGCCTTGATCAACCGCGGGGAAAGGCATCCTAAACCGGGCACTTTGGCCTTGTTTTCAGCCCAGGTTCCCAGGTGCTGGTGCACTCGTGAGCCAGTCACTGCACATCTGCCACGAAGGGGAATTGCCTCCGAGGCCGCTGTGCCGTGGGGAAAGGAACGGATTAAACATCGGGAGAGTTTGATTGAGTACACAACATGGATAAAGCAACTCTCTCTGTAATTAAAACTGAGGGTATTTAATTCAGTGAAATGAGATTTCATTCCCCATGACCTGTCTGATTGTATTTTGCATCTGGGCAGGGTCTGCAGTGACTGCCACAACATTTGAGGTGTCACCAGCTGTGTTGTAGGTGGTAAAGCGGGAAAGGCAGGAGGGACCCTCAGCATCTCCCATCCTGTGGATAACTTCATCACAATGACCAGGGCGGCGCCCGCTGGCTCCTGGGGCAGCTGTTGCCGGGCAACCAAGACACTGTATTGTCCCCTGTCACCTGTGCCCCTCGCCCATTTGGTCACTGGCTGTGGTGGGATCACTTGCCGTGGTGGGATCACTGTGGTGGTGGACTCGTTTTGGCAGTTGGATCGCTTTCGGTGGTGGGATCGCTATTGGTGGTTGCATCACTTTTGATGGTGTGTTCACTATTGGTGGTTGAACCACTTCTGGTGGTGGGATCGCTATTGGTGGTTGCATCACTTTCGGTGGTTTGATCACTTTCAGCACTTGGATCTGTTCGGTGACTGGATCACTTTCTGTGGCAAGAAGGAGGAGGACAAAGGCTGCTGGCTGCCATTCCCTCCAACATCACCTCCGGACAGAAAAGCTCCCGTCTTCCCACATCAGGCTCCGTGTTTTCCAGCGGAGCAGCAGCGATGGCAACACTCGGTCTGTTGGAGCTGCTGAACACCACCATCGGGACACCCCATATGGGGGCTGTCGACTTGGTGGCCCTGCACAAGTTGCTCGAGGCCATCATCGGGCAGCTGGGCCAGCAGGAGTCGCCTGTCCTGGAGCCAGGGCAGAGCCCGACCCCCAGCCTGGCAAAGGACCAGGACAGCAAGGCCCAGCCTGGCCAGGAGAAGGAGGAGGACGGAGCCCTGGGCACCGGGCAGCAGCTCTGGAAACCAGAGGAGCAGCTGGATGAGAAGGACACGCTGGAGGGGACCAGGAGCAACTCCGAAGTCTCCTCCATGGCCAAGGAGCTGATGCCAAAAACAACAGAAGAGAAGGAGAGAGCTGTCTCCAAGGTAGATGCTCTTGCTGGTCCCTGGGTGCTCCCCCACAAGACGCCCCCTCCTCTGGGCTCCGCGCTGCCCTCGTGCCGCCCTCAGCCCAAGGGCTGGGTTAAGCCCGAGCTCCCGCAGCAGAGCACAGCGGGGTCCAGGTCCCCAGGGACCCTCCCCTGGGGTCACCCCCCACCCACTCTCCCAGGAAAGGGTTTCGCTCCAGGATCTGTGGGAGGAGATCAACAAGTTTAAGGAGGTGCAGTCTGGCCTGGCAGAGGACGTGCGGGAGATGAAGGAGGCGATGCAGGAAACGCATTCTGGAATGGAACAGGACATGCGGGAGATGAAGGAGGAGATGCAGAAGGCGCATTCTGGCCTGGCAGAGGACATCCAGGAGATGAAGGAGGTGCATGTTGGCCTGACAGAGGACATGCGGGCCATGCAGGAGGCGCATTCTGGCCTTGCAGAGGACATCCAGGAGATACAGGAGACCCTTGGCCTGGTGAGCGTCCCCTGGTGCCCCGGGAGAGAGCTGGGCCCTTGTACCCTCCCTGTTCCTGCTGCCCTGTCACACTGTGCCCGTGCCCCACGGCCATCGGTGTCACCAGCGTGAAGGGAAGCAGGAGGGAAGAGTGGGAAGGGTGTCCCAAGAGTTGCTAAGGCACTTCTGAACTAGAGAGCCATCCAAACAGAACCATGGGAAGGGAAGGAGGAGAGATAAAGCTCTGCCTGCGCAATTCAGCCGCGGCCTCCAGGCACAGCCCTGCCCAGCGTCCCTCTGCCGCGTGCCCCAGTTCATTTGGGGATGCTCTTTAAATCCCGCTCCCACATTTGAACGGGTGTCTCTCTCCTCGCCCAGCTCCAGGGGAAGCCCCAGGACGCTGCCGGGCTGCGCAGGGACAGGAGGCGGCTGCGTCCCCCGCTCCCTCGGGGACACCAGCCCTCCTGCCTCGGGGCACAGTCTGTGGGTTGGGGGTGCTGGGCAGCAATGCTGGGGCTCCCATCCCTGGAGGTCCCGTCCCCCCGGCTCTATGGCCGGTCTGAGCCCATGATCCCTTTGCATTTGGGCTCTCGTGTTCAACACGGGTTTGGCCCCGCGAGATGGTGGTTTGGGGATGGGGACTGAGGACACGGCGGGAGGTTCTGGGATCTGTCCTCACGGCTGCCCAGCTGCTAGTAACCCTGCTGCCCTTTGCCTCTTCTTCCCAGGAGGGTGCTGGGGGCCAGTCTGCCCCCGCCGAGCCCACCCAGGTAGCCATGGATACCCAGGCCAGGAAGCGCTCCGCACTGGGGCCGAAGGGACGTGGGACACAGCCTGGGATGGAGACCAGCAAGGGGACTGCAGGGTCTGGCTCCCCGGGGATGCAAGCAGGGACACAGGGGGAACCAGTGACCCCTGTGAAGTTGTCAGGCACTCCCTCTGCTCACGCAGGATCTTGTGGTGCCGGCGCCACCACCCCGGGGTTGCAGCCAGGATCCCCGGGCACCCAGGCCAGCACCTCGGGGATGCAGCCACGATCACCTGGGACTCACACCACCACCCCTGGGGTGCAGCCTGGGTCCTCCAGCTCCCAAGCCACCATCCCAGGGGATGCCCAAGAGCCGGCCAAGCCCTGGGGCTCCACCAGCACCTCCAGCTACGAGTCGGAGATGCGGGAGGTTCTCTCCCAGGTTGGGCAGCTCGGCCACCTCTGCGCTGGTCTGAAGGAGCAGGTGGAGCAGCTTAAATCTACCAAAGCAGAACATTCAGATCTTGACAACGTGCGCCGGCTCTTCCCAGAGGGAGGTGAGAGCACCGGGGGGCTGGTGGGGGTTGTTTGGCGTGGGGACACCCTGGGTCAGGGGTTCGTCATGCTCAGAGCCTGGCCCCAAGGCTGAGACCCCCTCACCGACAGCACATCCCCTTGCACCATGTCCCTCTAGGCCGGCAGAGCATCACCAGCATCCTGGCCGACCTCAAGTGCCAGGTGGCCTTCCTGCAAGACATGGCCAGGGTCCTCCATGGGCAGGAGGAGAAGGTGAGCCAGCAGCAGTCCCCGAGGGGCTGTGGGGATGCCAGTTTGGGCAGGGAGGGGGCAGCCAAAGGGTCCTTGTGCCAGAATGACACAGGGGGCTGTGCCCTCACTGCCCCCACTGCCGTTCACAGATCAGGAAGGTGGAGGATGCTCCCAGAAAGATGAAGGCGGCTGGAGCCGGCAGGAAAGCAGACGGCAGCGGCCAGATGACCCAACAGCCGCGGTAAAAGGATGGGAGAGGGTTTCCTACCCCGCAGGGCTGCGAGGGAGCCTGGGGTCTGGGAGCATCCCAGTTTGGGGGCCGAGGGACACCCCCACGAAGGCTAAACCTGCCCCTGCCCCCGTCTCACTGGCCAGGCCCAAGGGACAGAAGGTCAAGGCAGAGCGGAAGGAGTTGGGGAAGCAGCAGGAGCCAACCCAGGCCGAGCTGGAGCAGTTTGTGGCCGAGTATGTGAATAAGTTGGTGATGGAGACAGCTGAGCAGCTGCAGGCAGATGTGAGGCCCGGGGTCAGTGCTCCCAGCCCCTGCTGGCTCGGGGGGAGTCCTGGCAGTGTCCCGGCCACATTCCCTGGCCGGATGGGGCCGTGGAGCCTCCACGGCACCTGGGCTTGTGGGCGGCATCCAATGCGGCTCAGAGCTGATTCCTCCTCCCCTACCAGCAGCTGGAGGAGCCGAGGGCGATGGCGCAGAGCGGGGGACACGAGCACGCAGGGTGCCCCGGCTGCAACTGGGACACCAGGGCGCTGCTGGGGAAGCTCCTCCAGCACTGCGAGAAGCTCGAGGAGCAGCTGGAATCCCTGGCCCAGAAGGCGGGCAGCAAGGTGGAGAGTTACCCGAAGTGGAGGAAACAGGTAAGGAGACACGGTGTAGGGGGCTTGAGCTGCCAGGACCCCCCAGACATTTCTGCTTTGCTGTAACGTGGGGGAACCCCTCGCTGCCCCCCTAATTGGCTTGTGGGAGTCAGCAGCATGGAAGGGAATTAAAGCCTTGGAGCAAATGTCCTGCTTGCACTGAGAGCCCGCAGCCACCAGCCAAAATACCCTGGGTCTGTCCCCGCGGGGCAGCCACCCCCTGGCTCAGCACCGCCTTGTCCTCTTAGTCCCTGCAGCAGGACGAGCAGCTCAAGTGCCTCCAGGCCAGCATCATGCAGCTCGAAAAGGACTATGAGAAGTTCAGCTCGGCCCTTGCAAACCTCCAGCAGGATGGCCAGCAGGAGCAGAAGGACATCAAGGTGGGTGGCTGTAACCCGCAGGCAGAGCCCAGGCTGGGACCCCAAGGGATCTGTCCGCCTGCCACCCTGCTCGCAGCCCTGCACAGCTTCCCGATTCCTTTCCTGGAGGTTTCTGATGGGGTGGGGAGGGGAGGCAGGGGGTGCTCGGCTGGCCGGGGGGCAGCTCCGACCCTGCCGTGGCGTCACGGGCTGCTGTCTGCCTTGGGAGGCTCTGTCCCAGGCCCTGGAGAGGCTCAAGAAGCAGAAAGCAGACAAGGAGCAGCTGCTGGTGCTGGGAATCGATGAGGTAGGGGCTCGAGGGGCCCTGGTGCCAGCCAAGGGTGTCCCGGGCAGGGTGACAAACACCCCTTGTCCCTTGGGTGCCGGCTGGCAGAACCAGCCGGGGGAGGGAGGATTTCCAGCCCGGCTGCGGGTCCCTTGCCAGGTCCCTCTGTGACCCCGAGTGCCTTTGGCTGGTGGGAGCAACCCCACGGGGGTGATGGGGTGAACAGGGCCACGTAGCCACTTCTCCCTCTCACGTTGTCCCTGGATCCTGTCCCCACCGCTCTCCCGCCTTTCCCCGTTGCTAGAAAGCAGACAAAGCCGCCCTGGCTGACAAAGTCAGTCGCAGCCAGTTTGAGGCGTGCGAGGAGCGGCTGAACAAGGCGGTGGAGGAGGTGACGAGCCGGGTGACGGGCCAGGAGGAGGGCTGGCACCAGTTCCAGAAAGAGCTGCAGAGACAGATGGACTGCAAGGTGAGGGCTCGACCCCTCTACGCAGAACTGGCACCTTGGGGGCCTGGCAGCCTGAGGCAGCATCCTTGCGAGGGTGCCCCCTCCCGGCTGTCCCCCTGGGGACCGCCATGTCCCATCCTGGGGTAGATGGCTGAGGGTGTCACCCGTCCACAGCTGGACCACTGGGAGCTGGGGGCGTTCCGGGAGCAGCAGGAGGAGCGGTGGAAGAGCCTCAGCGGGCAGCTCCAGAAGGCGCTGCAGCCAGAGCGTGACGATGCCGCTGGGATTAGGAAGTGAGTGCGATGAGGACAGCGGTGCCTTTGGCAGTGCCGGCCCTGTTCCTGCTGGCTGTCCCAGCTCGTGCCGCTGTGGTACCCTGGCGTGGGAGCCGTGTGGGCAGCGCCCCTGGGGATGCTGAGCAAGTGGCTGTGCCTTGTGCTCCTGCCAGCTGCAGCTTCCCAGTGATGGAGGGGGCACAATGAGGGGGCACGTGTGGGAGGAGCCCTCCCGAACCAATCTTGAGGGGTGGGTGCAGAGGCTTTTTGTGGCAGGGGACGGTGTGCAGGTGGGGCTGTGCCCCCCAGGAGCTCCCCAGCCCTTTTCTCCTCTCTCCAGGCAGCTGCTGCCTGGTTTCCATTGCCTGTCCTGCGACCGGCCCCTCCACACGCTGGCGCCTGGACCGTAACTGCCCCCTGACCCCTCCCTGGCGTCGAGTGACACATGGGGTGCCACCTGCCGGGCACTGAGCACCCCCGTGTCCTGTCCCACAGGGAGCGGACGGGCGCGTGCAGGTACCCCACTGTTCCGCAGAGCTGCGGGGGCCCACACACCCTCATGCCCCCGTGCTTCCAGCCCCAACCGCCCAGCACCCCACGGCCGTCCCCATCCGGCGCCCGCAGCCCCAACAAGGTAGGGATGACGGAGGTGGGGAGGGGGATGCTGAGCCTGCGGGGGGATCCATCCGTGCCTCAGTTTCCCCAGGGAGAGCTGGCTGGGGGAGGGTTGCTGGGGGATGCGGAGTGGGGCCCCGTGTTTGGGTCACATGCTCTCCCCTTCCCAGAAGGACGCGATGCAGCTGTCGGGCCAGGACGGCACTGATGGGAACCGGCAGGACGAGCAGCTCTCCATGATGGGGGCCTCTCAGCTGCCGACAACGCCAAGGGCCACCCCAGACACCACGACCTCGAGGAGCCGGCCAGGTATGGCCCTGTCAGGGCACCGGGGGGCAGAGGACACCCTGCTGTCTGGGGGGACGGGTCTGTGCCCGCAGCTGGGCAGGGCGGGACGGGGGTCTGGGGTCTGGGCTGGGATGTGGGAGCAGCACGGACTGCTGGGGCAGCCGCTCCTCGTGGTGGAGCTGGAGGGAGCTGGGGGGACATGGGGGATGGTGCTGGCAGTGTGGGACAACAGCCTGCGTGCTTCAGGGTGGGGGCAGCGACTGCAATAAATGGCGATGGGCAACCAAGTGCCGGTGTGGTCTGAGTGGGGGTCCCTGGGGCAGGATGGCAGAAAGCCCCGCTGTGTTTGCTTTTCAGGAGAAAAATTAGTGCTAAAAAGGCACTTTGGGGGTGCCCAGGTGGATCCGGTGTTATTCAGGGCCCCCCAGAGGGAGCACTGGCAGCAAACTGGTGGGCACCAGGGCAGAGCCAGCAAAGGCCCATCCTGCACCCCGGGTGGGGCTGAGGCGTCCATGGGCTTCAGAAACACCCGCTGGGACTAACTGGGGGCACGGGGTGAGGGGGTAACCAGGGGGCTGTGCAAGAAGCCGGGCTGACCGTCGGCAGCCAGAGGAGGGGAGTGCTTTGCTCTGGGTCGGGGGACCCAGAACTGGGGGCACGCAGCAGCTCCGCGCCCCGCCCCGGGGTGCCCACAGCCCCATGTCGCAGCACTTTGCAGCCGCAGGAAAGCGCCCGGCACTTCCGGTTGATGGGCGCTCTGGTCACGCCCACAGCCCTCGGCTGACAGACGGGGCCCTCGTTTAATGAAACGCCTGGGAGCAGAGAAGCTTCTGGAGCACTGACCGTATACGGGCCCAGCTCAGATTCCCTTGGGCTTGACAAGGAGGCTGTGGGACCTTCCGGCGGTTTCGGTGCAGGGCTGTGGGCGGAGCGTTGTCCTCAGACTGCGGACCCTGCGGGAGCTCCCCGGGCAGAGCCCCCCCTGCCCCGCCGGCTGGTGGTTGTGTCTGCTGGGGACCCTGCGGAGCCACCAGCTTTCGTGAGTGGGAATGTGCCTTTGGAATTGTCATTCAAAAGGTAGATGAGCACAGCTCGGCTTCAGCGAGGATGCCTCTGTGCCTTTAGTTTTTGTTTTTCCCTCACCTTCCCTTTCGTGCGGAGCGGCCCGGGATGGGGGGGTGTGGGTGTGTGTGCTGAGGGAACACCTCGTACCCAGCAGCCTGCTCCGTGCCGCTGCTCCTTGTCCCTGCATTTATATACGATACACAAATGAAAAGCAAATGGGGGGGGGTGCGTGGGAGCAGGAGCGGCTGGGGGCTCCCGGGCCGGGCCTGACGCCTGCAGCGCCTCACGCTTTCCCGCTCCCGTCGCGCCGCCATCTTCGGTGTGGGCAGTGAAGCCGCCGCACTGAGGCCGTGCCTCGTGCCACCGGGTAGGAGGGGAGCTGGTCGCTCTGGGAGCCGCTCTTGGGAAGCGGGCGGCGCACCCCGCCGAGGAGGGGGAGTTAACGTCCTTCGAGTCCTCCTCCTAGGGTACCGGCGCCGTTCGGGCGGTGGCTGATGAGGTGTCTGTCGCGGGGCGGGGAGAGCGCGGCCGCTGTGCCCTCACTAGAGATGGCGGCGGGGCGGTCTCTCGCGCGGACAGGACGGCGGCCGCGGGGAGCGGCGCTGCAGCCCCTGGCGGAGCTCGCATGGCTGGGTGAGGGGACGGGACCCCCCTCCAGCCTCGCTGCCTGCCAGGGATCCCCCTTCCCCTTTTCCAAACCTCCCGTTCCCCCTCAGCTCAACCCCTCCTTTCCCAGCCAGAGGGAACCCATTCTCTGCCTGGCCACCCCCATCTTGGGGTCACTTGTCCCCTGGTTCCTGAGGTTCTGCCGGGTGGGCGTGGGGCGGGTTTGGGTCGGGCTGAGCCGAGGCCCGGCTCCCGGGGGGATGCTCTGCAGGGAACACCCCCCGCCCCAGGAGCGCTGCTGCTCCGGTTTATTTTCATATTTTCCGCCCCTAGCACTGCGCCCCAGCAGTGAACCAGCAGACTGCAGGTACCGAAGGGATCTCCTCCTCCTCCCCACCCCTTAAGGGGCAGTGATCACTGCAGGAGTAAGAAAAGGATGCTGCAGGAGTAAGAAAAGGATGCTGCAGGAGTAAGAAAAGGATGCTGCAGGAGTAAGAAAAGGATGCTGCAGGAGTAAGAAAAGGATGCTGCAGGAGTAAGAAAAGGATGCTGCAGGAGTAAGAAAAGGATGCTGCAGGAGTAAGAAAAGGATGCTGCAGGAGTAAGAAAAGGATGCTGCAGGAGTAAGAAAAGGATGCTGCAGGAGTAAGAAAAGGATGCTGCAGGAGTAAGAAAAGGATGCTGCAGGAGTAAGAAAAGGATGCTGCAGGAGTAAGAAAAGGATGCTGCAGGAGCTGGGGTTGCCTTCTACATCTGTTGTTTCTTGCTTCAGAGCTGCGCCGGGGCTGCAGGACTCTCTGGCCGTGATGGTGAGTGGAAACAACTTTACAATCTGTCAAGTCATAAAACTTCCCAACTCACAAGGTTATAAAGCAGGTATGTTCATTTCGACGTCGGGCGCAAGGGGGATCGTTCCACCGTTCATGCGCAACTTCTAACAATATGAGGTGTGTTTAAATACAGTAAGGTGTTACGTATTCATAATGACCCCAGGAACGCCTCTACATATTCATAACCTTTCCCACTTCTTATTAAAATGAGTCCCAGGTGATCATTTCCATAGTCGCCTCCTTGACCCCTCCCTGTTGCACCTGCGCAGTGCCATCTGGTGGTCTTGAGGAGGGGTCTTTGGATGAAGGCTCCTTCAGCCTCGTCACAGTGACCTCTTTACCTTTGGCTCATTATGTGGAATTGACTGGAACCCAAGCTGCCAAGTCGATTGAAATCAGACTGGTTCCGCCCTTTTGCTGTAAATCTTAGTTATCTCGTCTTCTCAAGTTTACATCTAGGTGCTGTAAAACCTCTTACCTTGGCATTCGACGAGGTTCTGTTTTTTCTTAACATAATGGGTTAGTTAGTTAGTTAGTTCCCTCTATCAGTTCCCCCCTTTTCGGGAAGGTTAGTAAATTCTTGTACTAACATGATGATTCCCTATTTAACCTTTTCTCGGACCACAAGTAAGAAGGCTGCTTCGACAGGAGAAGACTTATCTTTCTCCCTCGAAGAACAAACAAATTCTCATGTTGAACAAAACATTCGTGTTGCTCTTCTGGGGCAGCTGATGACTGGGTGGCTGGTGCCTCGGCAGCAATGGCATCTGTTGGGCTGCAGCGGGAGCTCGCGCTCTTTGGCGTGGTGACCCCGCTCACTGCAGTTCCTAGCACTTTCCTTTTGGGTTTCTTCTTCCCAGTGCGATGGCCAGGTCCAGTTTGGTGTTATTTTTTAAAATCATTAGTTTATACCACGTTCCTTTTGCTGCCATTTCAGGATCTATAGGCGTGCCTGAGATTTGCATGGCTTGGACTACTGAATGTATTAACCGAACAAAGCACGGGGTCATACGTGGCACAAACAGTAAACCCAGATATGCACGTACTATCATGAAGCCTATTTTCTTCCACCAGGCTCCCCCAAATAAGTTACCCCACCAATGGCTACTAAGTATAGAATTCCATTTCTGTATTGGTACATGTGCAACGCGTTTTATCTCCTCTGCTATTGTCATTATGGCTTCCCCATTGCCATCTCTTTCCAAACAACACTCCGAAGTATTCAGTTTCCCACAGACGCCCCCCTCTCTTCAGCTAAAAGACAATCTCAAGCTACCTGATTTTGGTACACTGCAGCTCTGGTCTGAGACAATTGTCTCGCTATGAGATTCAGTGCCTCAGCCGTCTGGTTGCTTATTATTTCAACCACTGCTTGCAACCGAATAATTTGGTTTAGCATATATATAGGGGCATGCGATCCCCAGTTTCCATCTTGGGCCCATGTGGCTGGATCATAGTATTCAGATATTCTTTGTGCAGGCCATTCACCATCTTTCCAAGTTTGCATTCCTCCTATGGGGCATTTATTAAACTCCTCTCTGTTTCAAGTTTTGTCTTGCACTCCCCCTCCATCTGAATAGGCCCTCCTACCAACTTGTGTAAAACAGATCCTCTGTTCTCCTCTAGGGCAGGAGGCAGAGCCTACACCGAGTCCACCTTTCTCTAGGTTAGTTGCTACCCATAATTTCTGCCCTTGGATTTCACACTTCTCCAATTTTGTTCTATCATAACATCCAGAATTAATACGAGTGTGATAATTTAGAACATACTGGGTTAGTCTTCCTATTCTCACACGCTCGTAGCACTTGGTACAGGGATTAGCCAGGCTAAGTTGGGAACAATAAGTCACCGCTCCTGGCAAGAGGATCAGGTCCAGGTTTCCACGCTCTCTGGCCGAGCAGGTTGCAGCCGGCAGCCGAGTTCGTCGTCTTCTCAGCAGCGAGGGCCGTGTCCCCGCCTTTCCTGTTTTTGTTGTTAGTGTGGCGATTATCGTTTCCCAACTCTTAGCCTTCACTTCCTAGGAACAACAGGAGCAACACGGAATTTGATTTCTCTGTCTGCACTCTATTCTTTTCATCACTGGCGGACTCTCTAAATTCCCATTCACCCCTTCAGTAAATACCTCCCACCATTCTTGGCTATTTTTTTTCTATTCTTCCAGTGGCAACTAGAATCCTCAACCGAGCTCTGGTTTCCTGATCTTCTATTCTTAGACATTCATTACACAATCCTGTTGGTAAGTTCCCTTTGTGGATATGCTTATACCACAGTCTATTTACAACCCCGAGTCAACTTCAATTTCAGTTCGCCCGGTTCTTGAGATACTTTCAAGGTTCTTTCTTCCGTCAGGGGTCCTTTAGCTTGAGAGACGTGTGTCCATCTTTTCTCTGCCCTCCAAACAGCTGGTTCTGTAGTTAACAAAACAAGAAAAAGGCCCCTCCCATCATGGGGTTGAAGTTTCTTCTTTCCAGGTTTTCATTAGTGTTGCCCCCATATCTACCAAAAATTCTACTTGTTTGTTCTTTTGGGTTTCTTCTTCCCAAAGTGGGAAGCACCACCCAGGCTGGTCCCCCAGAAGGACCAAAAGGTGATTGTGAAAAACAGAGTTTTCCAGGTTGCACCCGGGTTACCCTCTGTGGTGTTTCGCAGGCTTTCTTCACTCTAGAATGGCGAATCCAGGCATTCTGTTCTCTAATATTGGTAGCAGGCAGGGGGTCTTGAAATGGACCTTCCTATTATGGTTTCAAAGTTCTCTGCAAAAGACTTCACATACTCGTCAGTAAAATGTGGCCCTCAATCAGAGGATCTAACAGCTGGGACTCCAAGCCTTGGTATTATTTTGTGTATCAATGTTCTAGTCACCTCCTAAGCTTTTCCTGTCCTGGTAGGGAACGCTTCTGGCCAACCTGAAAAAACATCAGTTAATACCAACAAATATTGGTACCCCCCTTTTCCTGGGAGTTCTGAACAATCAGTTTGCCATTGTGGTCCAGGCCCATTCCCTTTCCCCATTTGACCCATTTCTAGCTTGGGCGTATTTTTGGGATTAGTCTGGAGGCAAAGATCACACCGCTGTCACCTCTTCCACAGTGACAGACAAATCTCTAACTCCTGTTTCCCTAATCAAATGTTTGCGTAGTGGTTCTAGTCCCCAAGGCCCCTTCTTCTGTTCTTCCCTTCCTAAAGGCCAAACCAGATGAGAGGGGGTGGTAAGTTTTCCCTGGGGCGTTTGAGCCCACCCTTCCTTATGATGCGATTCCTTTAAATCTACGATGAGTTTTGATTCTCTTTAGTACACTCTGGCTTACCTGTTAGAGACCTGCCCACCAAGGACGAGAGCACTTTGTGTTTTCACCTTGTGCTGAGCCGTTTGGTTTGCCTCTGTGTCCGCCAGCCTTTTCCGATTCCGAGCTCACTTTCTGGTGCGCCTTAATGTGCGTGATTGCCGTTTTCTTAGGAAGTTGAACTGCTTCAGTAGTTCCAATATCTCCTCCGCATGCTTGATCTGTTTGCCTCGAGAGTTCAAAAGTCCCTTTTCTTTCCAAATTGCTCTGTGCACATGCACAGCCCTGAAAGCATTCTTGGAGTCAGTATAGATGCTAACAGTTTTACCTTGAGCTAGTTCCAGGGCAGAGTAAGGGCAATTATCTCTGCCTTTTGTGGGAAAGGATTTTTGGCAAAGGTCCAGATCACCTCAGGGCTGGCTGCTTCTGTCCATAAACCACTTTTGAGCGTTTTCAGTAGGAATGCCATCCACATATTGTAGCGTCTGTCCCTCATCAGCCCATCAGACACACAGCATGGTGATATGTCCCAGCAAAGATGCTGCTTCAGTGCTGGAGAGCCTGGCTTCCACACTCCTTTGTTTTGCTAGGAAGAACCTGTCCTCACCCAGGGCTATGCTGGAGCTGGTTCAGCTTGGTGTGGTGGAAGCAGATCCAGGAACTACCACAGCTACTCCTTGAGCAGCCCCATCTCTCTGCCAGCTCCTGCACCCCTCGTTCTAGTGGGCCCTCCAGATACCCCGATAGTTGACACCCTGGGGGCAGCGCATCCCACCACCACCCACCCAGACCACACACTTTCCAGCTTTACCTGGTGGGACTCAACTCCTGCAGCCTGGAGTATCCAGGAAGGGAATTTGGCAAGGCCCCCTCAGAGTGATGCAAAGGGAACAGAGGCCAGCAGAGCTGCGCGCGTTTCTACACATTCATGTGCCTTGGTACAGCCCAGATGACCACCAGTTGGGTCACTTTTGGACTTGTTTTAAGCCCAGACATAACCTGCTCCAGACCTGGTCTGTCATTTGGCATTCTGCACCCCCTGCTGCAGGGATGAAATGAGGCATCTCCTCCAATTACAAAGTCTGCCACTGTGCCTTGCCATGACCCTGTGGCTTCACCCAGCCAGGCCTTGGAGATCTTCCCCTGCCCATCCCGCAGTTCCTCACCCAGAAGCGGACATCGCTTTGAGCCTGCGCAAAATGTCGTTGGAGCTGCTCCAGCTCATTTTGGCACTGCAGGATCTCAGCTGCTTTCTCTGCCTCATACTGATCCAGGAGCACCTTGGCTTGCTCCATCATTTCCCTGTCCTTCTCTTGGGACTGCTGCAGGTCCTTGCACGTCCTCACCAGCAGCTTGTAGCGGGAAATGACGTCCTGGATGTCCTCAAACTGCAGCACAAGGATCCTGGATTTAGTAATGCCCCTGCCCTCCCCTCATGACTGCAAGTCTCGTACTGTTTGGCACCCTGTCCTGACCAGGGACAACACCTCCCCCAGCTGAAAGATTTCCCCTCTTGGCGAGCCTGCTGCCCCAGTTGGTTTGTGAGCGTCGCCACATTCCCTGTTTGATGGCCCCATTGTGCCGGTCCCAGAGCTGCCACTGCCAGCAGCAAGGGGAGATGTCGTACCACCCCCCAGTGCTCTGATAGGAAACAAAGCACAAGTGCAGCTGCCAGGGCCAAGTCACCCACCTATGGGAGTGGGGCAGCCAGGCCGCAGGAGTGCGAGCGATGCAGGGAGGGACGCCCACACACCCTTGAGAGAGGGCTCAGCTTTCCCGACAGCTGCCTGGGCTCCCATTTTCGGGCAGCTTGGCCCTTCTCCCAAACCATCCATGTCACGTGAAACAGTGACACAAAGGGGTCCCCATGCCCCTCAGCTCTGTGCTGTTCCCCCTTCTAACACTTTTTCTTGGGTTTTCTCAAGCCTTCATCTCCTTTTCTGCTTTTCCTCCCCTCACTCTGGTCCCCTTGGCTCACCTGGCTTGCAGGGAACCTCCTCCCATCCCACCTGAGGTGTCTGGGTTTGACCAAGTGTCATGATTTCCCTGGACTTGCCTTATCTCCTCCAGGTTTAACATCCACATACAGCCCTCCCTGAGGCCATGATCTGTCTCTCATGTCCAAACTCACCTGTGGGGAGATCTTCACCACATTCTCCAGGTAGTTTTTGAAGATGGAGTGCTTCTGCACTTGGCTGCTGAGCTTCTGGTGTTCCTTTTTTCAGGGCTTCGAGTTTCTTCTTAGCCCTCAAAAGCTCCATCTCCTTTTGTGTTTTCTCCTTTCTTTCTCTCACGGCTTTCTTCAGAGCTTGGACTCGCAGCTGATCATCTTCCTAGTGATGTTTCCCCCACCAGGAGATCACACTGGTACTGGACAAGCTCTCTGCTGCCCAAGCGCTATCAGGGCTTTCCCCATCTGCAGTACAAACCCCCATGCCCTGCCAGTCCTGTTCCTCACCCCGCCAGGTTCAAGGGAGGCTTGGACAGAAGTGCTGGCCCAAGACTGTCTCCCCAGGGGAGGTGAGAAGGTGGCGCTGTGGCTCAGGGTCACATCAGCGGAGCTCTACAGGAGCAGGCGTACCTTTAACCTCCTCAAAGATTTCTTCATGTAGGTTTTCAGCTGGTTCTTCTTGGCATGGAGTTTCCTCCACCGGCAGGCTATGTCAGCCATCTTTTCCTTAAAGGCCCGGAACCCACCTTCATCGTCCTCCGGCACAGCTCGGCGCCTTCCGCGGCCCCCGACCAGGCGCGCCCAGGTGCGGAGCAGCCGCCCGGCCAGGCTACCCAGAGAGCCCGCCCGCCGCTGCAAGATTGATTTCAAGACTGAAACCCCCCCCAGCTCCCCCCTCCCCTGGGAAGGACCGTGTGTGGCAGTGGCAGTGACGGGGGGACATCACCTTGTAGAATCCCCCTGGACCCTGGGGGTGTCGAGGGAGGGAGGACGGGGTAAGGGGGCCCCATAGGGGCTGTGCAAGAAGCCGGGCTGATTTTGGGAGCCGGAGGAGGGGAGCGCTTTGGGGGCTTCATCAGGGCTCTGGGACATGCAGAGGCAGGGGGCCCAGCGGCTGTGCCCCCTCAGTCCAGGGTGCCCCCATAGCCATGATCCGGGGGCCGACAGCTGTCTCCAGCCATCGATTTCTTTGTTATTTGCCTCCCCTTTGCTCTCCAGCCCCGCTGCAGCGATGCTGGTGGGAGGGGGCACTAAGAAACCCCCCCACCCAGCACCCACCTCTGTGCTGCTGCTCCTTCTCTCTGGATTTATAATACATTAGATATATATTTTTAAAAAATGAGGGGAGGAAAGACCATCTAGAGGGTCTTGAGGGCCAGTGCCCTCCCCAAGAGTGTGTGCCCCCCCACCCTAGGAGTACTACCTAGAAAATTCTTCCAGTGCGATTCTCAGGGGAGCCCCCACTCCCAACGCTGGGTGAGGAGGGGGCAGCCAGGCGGGCTGGGGGTTGTGGGGCGAGGAAGCCCAAAAGGGGCTGAAGCTCTCGTGGGCACAGGCCATGGAGGCGATGGGGCTGTTGCTGCTTTACCGGTTCTCAGGGGTTTGCAGCTTGGAGAACGTGACCACAGTGTCGGGGACGTTGGGCGGCGTGGCCGGCGTGTTGCTGGGGGTGCACATCTGCGGGGGTGTCAGATCAGTCATGAATGGTGTTTTGAGTCCCAACCTGGCAACCTCCCCATCGCTGGAGATCTGGCTGCATCCCACACCAGGGGATGCTCGAAGCCCAGCTCTGGTGGATATTGGGGTACTCAGCGCTGCAGGGTCTGGGTGACACCCCCAGAATGTGGGGGCTGCCTGGGAAGGATCTCCAGCCCAGGCAGGGCCAGCTCGGGCTGCAAAGAGCATTTTGGACCGTCCAGGGTGCTCAAAGCGTTGGGGTGCAGCGGGTTTGGGGAGGGGACACTGCTCTGATGCCAGCTGTCCCGTGCAGGGAGCAGCAGGGACGGGGTGATGCAATGAGGGGAGAAGGTGGCGCTGTGGCTCAGGGTCACGTCAGCGGAGCTGATCAGGAGCAGGCGTACCTTTAACCTTCTCAAAGATTTCTCCGTGTAGCTTTTCATCTGGTCCTTCTTGGCATGGAGTTCCCTCCACCGGCGGGCTATGTCGTTCGTCTTCTCCTTGAAGGCCTGGCAGCACCAGAGCGAGAAGATTTAGACTGAAGTCGGTGATACAAGTGAGAGAATGAGAGAAAATGGAATGCTATTGTTGTGGAAATGTGGGATATTTACCCCGAGGACGGTAACTGTTAGAAATGACCAAAGGAAGAAAACTCAATACACTTTGGAAAATCAGAGGGGCTGAAAATATTTGTGGTGTTTCTTTTTTGTGGGGCAACTTGTTTAAATCGCAAAGGGGCATGTAATTGGTAAAGTAGGAGGTAATGAGGTCTAGTTTTTAGTAAAAACAGAAGCTACCCTATCCCTTCTAAATTCTACCCTAAAAAGATCTAAAACTGAAGAAAGAGTTGTAATAAATGGGGTAGCAGGGAGGAAGGAGAGACAATTATGAATAAATTCCTATCTGTGATAATAAGAATTAAAAGTGTATGGAGAAGGAATATATTAGTGGAAGATTCCCCAGCTTATTTATTAGAGAAAAATGTTTTACAGGCTCTGGGTGTGGAAGCACAGTTACTGCCTGGGGGGGTGATAAGGAGAAAATTTGAGAGCTATTCTATTACCTGGAAGTTTGTGTTGGTTTTGGCCAGGGTGGAGTTAATGTTCTTTGTAGTACCTAGTATGGGACTATGTTTTTTGATTCGTGCTAAAAACAGTGTTGATAATACAGAGATGTTTTTGGTACTGTTGAGCAATGCTTGCACAGGGTGGCCTGTTCTGCCTCCCACACTGCTCCACCAGCAAGTGGGCTGGGGGGAAGCGACAGCCAGTGGCACACTTATCTAAGCTCTTAGACCCAGTGTCTTGAGTGTGTGCAAACTGCAGCAGTCACCGCTCTTCTGGTGAAAGAAAGCAGGAAATTAAACCCTGCTACTTTCCTGTGGAGAGATGACAATGGGCTGCACCTCCTCATAGATGGGACTTCAGGGATAATTCAGGGGAAAAGACACAATGGGTGTGCCATCGTTGAAGGTGTGAGTGGTGAAATAAGAAACGGGCAGGTTACCTAATAACTGGTCAGCTCAAACATGCCAGCTATACGCTGTCAATCAGGCACTGCAAGTGTTAGATGGAAAAGAAGGTACCATCTGTAATGGTTCTAGATATGCATTTGGAGTAGTGCACACCTTTGGGAAAATCTGGGAAGAATGGGGTCTAATTAATAGCAAAGGGAAAGAATTGGTTCGGGAAGAACCAGTTGGACAAGTGTTACATAATCTGATGTCACCAATAGAAGTGGCTGTAGTACATGATGTCCATTAGGACATCAGAGGGGAAACTCCTTTTGTGTCAGGGGAAATTGGTTATCAGATGAAATGGCCTGAGAAGCAGCCTTAAAACCTGAATTAATAACTGTAAGTTATCTCACGCTTGAGGTCCTGGCCTCACAGGAAATTCCAGTTTTTGATGAAAAATAAGAAGTCCTCCAAGAATTAGGAGCCAGGGAACAGAGTGGGAAATGGGTACTCCCAGATGGTAGAGAAATGTTAAATAAGCAAATCATGAGGGAGGTATTAGCGATTCTACATCAGGAGAGTTATTGGGGAACACAAGCAATGTGTGACGTAATACGGGAATTTATACTATAGCCAAGCAAATTTGTGAAAGATGGGTGGTTTGTAAAAGAATAAATAAAAAGGCACTTAAAAAGCAGCCTGCAGGAGGGCAGGGTCCAAGTTTACAACTCTCTCAAAATATTCAAGGTGATTTGCCTGTAGCTGGTCGAATTAAATACATACTAGTGTTGGTTGATCACCTTGCCAGAGGGGGAGAAGCTTTCCTCCTGAGCACTGCCGCAGCAGCGGTGGTAGCAAAAGTTTAATAATAGGTGGACCTCCACAGTTTGAAACTAAGGATTTATTTCTCAAAAACTGTATACTCGGGTTGTCTTGCCTATCTTCTCTCAGGCACAAGGCCTTCTGGCACAAACTCTGCCTTTAGAGTTTGCAGCTCACAAGTTTCAGCCTGAAAACTGGGTCCTGATCAAATCCTGGAAAGAAACGGAAGCTTCAGCCAGATTGGGAAGGAGCATTTCAAGTTCTGCTGCTCACCGAGACAGTGGTACAACCAGCTGAGAAAGGGTGGACTCATTAGACACGCATTAAAGAGCCAATCGAACCTCCAAAGGACAATGACGAGTGGCAAGTATTGACAACTGACGACCCCCTTCGACTAAAGATACAGAGATGAAAATGAAATGAAACTTTTGGGGATTGTTAATCCTGTGTATGTAGAATTTACAAATGGGTTACTTAACAAACATCACTGAAACTGAAGGTTCCCTAACAATTTGAGTAGATGATTGCCACATCCTTAACTGTGGGGATGTACAGAGCTAAAGAGAATTGAGTTATGAAAAGAAACGTGTCCAAGGGGACTGAGTCTAAGGATGATTTAAATAAGTGCACAGTTTTTGTTGCTGTCTCTCATTGCCCCTCCTCGTACAGTGTTATTTGGACCACAGAGTTTAGGGGATGGACAGTGAGCAATGAACGGTTATAGAGTTGAAAAGAAAAATTACCGTATCTAAAGGACAATCTCTCCCAGGATGTGAGTCTCTGCAGTGCAACCCTTTGCTAATTGCAAGACAGAGAGCAGATGATTCAGTAAGTGGGGTTTATGGATCACAAATAGACATTAGTAGAAAAGATGCCCTGGGAAGGTTCAAAATATATGGAGGTACAAATGCCTGGGTAGAATGGATCAAATATATGGTGCAAAGCCTAAACAAGAGCAATTGCTATGCCTGTGCAGCAGGAAGGCCTGTGGCCCAAGTGGTACCCTTCCCTCTGGGGTGGAGCGAAGATTGACAGGGGATGGAGTGCATCTTAGCCTTATGCCAAGACTCTACGGCATGGAGAAATAAGCTTTGCAGGGAAAAATATCAAAATTCCCCTGGCATTTTCAGGAATAATTGGAAATCATACTGCCTGTCTCTCACGACGCGGCAGGAATGATACCAAGTTCCTAGGAACATGAGTAGATGTGCAGAGACACGGGAAGTTGGTCCTCATATGTCCTCAAATGCTTCCTGAGTGGATCTTTGGTGGTACTGTGGGAAGATGACACTTCATTCCATTTTATCCCCCACTGGGAAGGTACCTGTGACGTCGTACAATTGGAAATTCCTTTTACCCTGGCATTTGAACACTGTGATCCATCAGGGCAACAGAAAAAGGAGTTTAGGGCTTTCCTCTGATGACAGGGTTTATTTCAATTAGATTGGGGTCCCCAGAGGAGTCCCCAAGGAACACAAAGCAAGAAGTCAAGTTAGCTGCGGGTTCTGAGTCCGTTTTGTTTTGGTAGGTAACTACAAACAAGAATGTAGATGGGATAAATAACATTTATTTATAAGTTATACTAGACAAGCAGTTAAAGGAATCACCAAACAATTAGATGCTACTAGTAGAATGGCATGGGAAAATAACATGGTCCCAGATACGATGTTGGCAGAAAAAGGTGATACATGTCTAACCACAACCTCAGCAGAAGAATTGGCTGAGAATTCAGGTGTAGATAGTCCACTCATGGGATTGTTAGAATCTTGGTTTGGAAAATTGAGAGAAATTACTTCTTTAATCGTAGTAACAGAAGCACTGATTTCTATAGCGTGCTACATCATTCTGTGTCTGCGAGGACTTGTTCAACACCTTATTGAGACAGCTCTATCAAAGTAAGTGCCTTTAGGGCCACTGCCATGCTCAGATAAAATGATCCTGCTAAAAGAACAAGAAGAAAGAAGGAACAGCAAATGCATAAACCCAGAAGAAAAATGTGAAATCATCTTGTCTAGGCTTGAAGCCTCCTATAGAACTGTATCATAAGAAAGTGCAAAACCTCCTCCATTTCAGTCCTGCAGCTCGGCACTACTTTTTCCTCTTCCCTCCCTTTGGCTTGCTCCCTTCGCTTTCTCCCTTTGTTCCATATCCTTCTTTCCGATTTGGCTCTTGGAGACTTTTGGCCACGCTGGACCTAAGTCTGGGGATGTTTTGGAAACTTTTCAGAGGCCTCGCTGCTGACAGGGGGGACAGCAGGCAGTGACAGGCCCGGGGCTGACAGGCTCCCCCTCCCCTAGGGGGCGCTCGGCTGCCACACCCAGCTGACATAGAACCTTTGTCACAATGCCCGCTACCGTGGTGAGGATGCGGGCACTCTGCGGGTGACAGGGACACAACAAGACTTGGTGTCAGCTCAGCAACTTCTCAGCTCCCCAAAGAAGCTGAATTCTGCAAATTGCTGCTGTTGCTCTTGAAATGATGTCATCAGGTGGGTGTTTTGGTGTAATACACTGAAAACCAGAGCAGAAATGCTGAAATATTCCCATGGTATGCATGGTCTTAGGAGCAAAGCACCGTGACTCAGCCTAAGTAGGTCTGCCGCTTATTCTTTTGTACTGCCAGCAGATTGTGGAAGTAGAGTATAAAAACCATCCTTATGGAGAGATCTTTGCATTTTAGGCTTAGTCTAAGTGTCTCAAGTAGCCGGGGTTTTTGTTTGGGCCTAATCCATCAGGTCTGATGGCTTTCCTCCTCGTCTCCAGATGAATGTGGTAGAAAATATAAAGCAAGGAAACCTCCTTTGGCCTAGCCTTGCCTTGCCTTGCCTTATTTCCTTCTCATCCTGTTCTCTGTCCCAAACTCTCTCACTAAGCCCTCGTCTGGCTGCATGTCTCTTCTTTCCTCTCTCCTTTTCTCAAACTCTCCTGCTTCCTGTGTTTTTTCTTTCCATTCCTCCATTTCAGTCCTGCAGCCCGGCACTAGATTTTCCTCTTCCCTCCCTTTGGCTTGCTTCCTTCGCTTTCTCCCTTTGTTCCATATCCTTCTTTCCGACTTGTCTCTTGGAGACTTTTGGCCACGCTGGACCTAAGTCTGGGGATGTTTTGGAAACTTTTCAGAGGCCTCGCTGGTGACAGGGGGGACAGCAGGCAGTGACAGGCCCGGGGCTGACAGGCTCCCCCTCTCCTAGGGGGCGCTCGGCTACCACACCCAGCTGACATAGAACCTTTGTCACAATGCCCGCTACCGTGGTGAGGATGCGGGCACTCTGCGGGTGACAGGGACACAGCAGGACTTGGTGTCAGCTCAGCAATTTCTCAGTTCCCCAAAGAAGCTGAATTCTGCAAATTGCTGCTGTTGCTGTTGCAATGATGTCATCAGGTGGGTGTTTTGGTGTAATACACTGAAAACCAGAGCAGAAATGCCGAAATATTGCCATGGTATGCATGGTCTTAGGAGCAAAGCACCGTGACTCAGCCTAAGGACATCTGCCGCTTATTCTTTTGTACTGCCAGCAGATTGTGGAGGTACAGTATAAAAACCATCCTTATGGAGAGATCTTTGCATTTTAGGCTTAGTCTAAGTGTCTCAAGTAGCCAGGGTTTTTGCTTGGGCCTAATCCATAAGGTCTGATGGCTTTCCTCCTCATCTCAAAATGAGTGTGGTACAAAATATGTAACCAAGGAAATGTCCTTTGGCCTAGCCTTGCCTTGCCTTGCCTTATTTCCTTCTCATCCTTTTCTCTGTCCCAGCCTGTCAAGGGTTCGGATTGTGGGGTGACAAACAAACCCTGGCAGATGTATTATTAACCTCCTCTCCCCCCACTTCCCCCTTTTGCCCCTCCCTCTCCCCCCTTTTACACTCAGGGCAGGCGATTGGGAGGGAAAGAAGGACAGAGAGAAGAGAATTGGAAAAGTTAAAGATGTTTTACTAGTGCTACTACTAAGAATAGAGAAAATAATACAAAATATACAAAACCAATCTTGTAAGTCTCAGCAACTGCAGAGCCAGCACCCAAAGTCCTGGATTAGGCTCTGTAGCCAACCGGAGCTGGATTCAGTCTGTCACTAGGCCTCAGTTCACAGGGACGACCAGCAAGGTCCTCTCCTAATGTCAGCCATGAGGAAAAAATGGAAAAAGGAACGAGATCCTCGTGATCTCCCAATTTTATATGAAGTATTCATGTGAATGGAATGTTATACACCATTGGTCAGTCTCTCGGTCATCAGTTTTCTCGTTGCCCCTCTCGCAAGATGTCCATCCGTGCTTATCAATAAGTTTGCATTCCATTGCTGGGTTTAACCCAAACATGTGTTGGGTTCTCCAGGAAAATGCAGCTAACATGAAGGCTTTAGCTGACAGGCAAATTCACTAAAAGAGAAACTTGTTTTTAACAAAACCAGGACATTCCACCCCTTATAATATGCCTTTCACTGAATACTTAAACCTTATCAATACAATCTATCAATACAATCTAATTAATCACTACTACTATATATATATACATATGTACATATATACACAGGAGTAATTGATCAGTGGACCATCCTTTGAAAAGTTCATTAAGTTCATTTTGTCACAACAGTCTCCCAGGGCAGGAAAAATGGTCCAAGTGCATCTCATGACCACTGTTTGTGGGTTAAGGACACCAACTTCGAAGAAGGTGTTGGGTGCCACTCGAAGAAGCCAGCGCTGGTTTCATCACCATTGTCTTGATATGAAAGACACTTATTAAACATTGTTAGTGCAGCAATTCACATCATACAGTTCAGCATTGCATATTTTCACCTAAAATCAAATCCACTTGAGGTACACACCGAACTTCTCCATCCTTAAGCATCACCCACCAGGTGCTGCCAGGTCCCTGGGCAAAAACAATCCCACGAATAGGTTTGCCTTTGCCTGAGGCAGGAGTAACCCAGACTGCCTTTCCTAAGATATTTTTCATGTGTACTACAGGGACTTTATCTCCTTCCACAGTCCGTAGAATTTCTGATTGGACAGGCCCGGCTCGATTGGTTGATCCCCTGGTGTTGACCAACCAAGTGGCTTTTGCTAAATGTGAATCCCAGTTTTTAAAGGTTCCACCACCAAGTGCCTTTAGTGTAGTTTTTAACAAACCATTGTACCTTTCAATTTTCCCAGAGGCTGGTGCATGATATGGAATATGATACATCCACTCAATACCATGTTCTTTGGCCCAATTGTCTATAATACTGTTTTTGAAATGAGTACCATTGTCTGATTCAATTCTTTCTGGCGTACCGTGCCGCCAAAGGACTTCCTTCTCAAGGCCCAAGATAGTATTTTGGGCTGTAACATGAGGTAAGGCATATGTTTCCAACCATCCAGTGGTTGCTTCCACCATTGTAAGTACATAACGCTTACCTTGATGTGTTTGTGGAAGTGTGATATAATCAATCTGCCAAGCTTCTCCATACTTATACTTTAACCATCGCCCCCCATACCATACAGGTTTTAACCGTTTTGCTTGTTTGATTTCGACGCAAGTTTCACATTCATTAATAACCTGTGAAATAGTGTCCATAGTTAAATCCACCCCTCGATCACGAGCCCATTTGTATGTTGCATCTCTACCTTGATGCCCTGAAGCATCATGGGCCCACCGAGCTAGGAAAAGTTCACCTTTATGTTGCCAGTCCAAGTCCACCTCAGCTACTTGAATCTTAGCAGCTTGATCTGCTTGTTGGTTGTTTAGATGTTCCTTGGTGGCTCGACTTTTAGGCACATGAGCATCTACATGACGAACTTTCACAGGCAGGCTCTCTAGCCGCGCAGCAATGTCTTGCCACAGTGTGGCAGCCCAAATGGGTTTACCTCTGCGCTGCCAGTTGCTTTTCTTCCATTGCTGTAGCCACCCCCACAAGGCATTTGCTACCATCCATGAGTCAGTATAGAGATAAAGTATTGGCCACTTCTCTCGTTCAGCAATGTCCAAAGCCAGCTGGACGGCTTTCACTTCTGCAAACTGACTGGATTCACCTTGTCCTTCAGTGGCTTCTGTAACTTGTCGTGTGGGACTCCACACAGCAGCTTTCACCTTCGATGTTTTCCTACAAGACGACAGGATCCATCTGTGAACAGCGCATACTGCTTATCAGTCTCTGAAAGCGTATTATATGGTGGTGCTTCTTCAGCACGTTTTACTTCCTTCTCATCTGGAGACATCCCAAAGTCCTTGCTTTCTGGCCAGTCTGTAATCACTTCTAATATCCCTGGACGGTTGGGACTTCCAATTCGAGCTCGTTGTGTGATCAGTGCAATCCATTTACTCCATGTAACCTCGGTTGCATGATGTAGAGAGGGAACCGTCCCTTTGAACATCCAGCTCAGCACCGGCAGTCGAGGTGCAGGAGGAGCTGTGCTTCAGTGCCCATCACTTCTGAAGCAGCTCGAACTCCTTCATATGCTGCTAGTATCTCCTTTTCAGTTGGAGTATAGTTGGCCTCAGATCCTTTGTATCCTCGACTCCAAAAACCTAAGGGTCGACCTCGGGTTTCTCCTGGTGCTTTCTGCCAGAGGCTCCAGGTAAGTCTATTATCTCCGGCTGCGATGTAGAGCACATTTTTAACATCTAGTCCAGTTTGGACTGGTCCAAGGGCCACCGCGTGAGTTATCTCACACTTAATTTGTTCAAAGGCTTGTCGTTGTTCAGGGCCCCACTCAAATTGGTTCTTTTTACGAGTCACTCGATAGAAAGGGCTCACAATGTGGCTGTAGTCAGGAATATGCATTCTCCAAAAACCTACAACGCCCAAGAAAGTCTGTGTCTCCTTTTTATTAGTAGGTGGAGACATTGCTGCAATTTTTTTGATCACATCCATTGGGATCTGACGACGGCCATCTTGCCATTTTATTCCTAAAAACTGGATCTCTCGTGCAGGTCCCTTGACCTTGCTTCGTTTTATGGCAAAACCAGCATCCAAAAGAATATGAATTATTCTCTCACCTTTCTCGAAGACTTCTTTCACTGTGTCGCCCCATACGATGATGTCATCAATATATTGCAAGTGTTCTGGAGCTTCACCTTGCTCCAGCGTGGTCTGGATCAGTCCATGGCAGATGGTAGGGCTGTGTTTCCACCCCTGGGGCAAGCGATTCCATGTATATTGGATGCCCCTCCAGGTGAAAGCAAACTGCGGCCTGCACTCTGCTGCTACAGGAATAGAGAAAAATGCATGAGCAATGTCAATTGTAGCATCGCACTTGGCTGCCTTTGACTGCAGTTCAAATTGCAGTTCTAGCATGTCAGGCACAGCAGCACTCAGTGGTGGTGTAACTTCATTCAGGCTACGATAGTCTACAGTTAGTCTCCATTCGTCACTAGACTTACGCACTGGCCAGATTGGGCTGTTAAAAGGTGAGCGAGTCTTACTGATCACACCCTGGCTTTCCAATTGACGGATCAGCTTCTGGATAGGAATCCAAGAGTCTCGACTGGTGCGATATTGCCGGCGATGCACCGTCGTGGTAGCAGTTGGCACCTGCTGATCGTCAACCCTCAGCAGTCCTACAACAGAAGGGTCATCTGAAAGACCAGGCAAATCAGACAGCTGTTCAATTTTCTCAGTGTCCACAGCTGCTATACCAAATGCCCACCTATACCCTTTTGGGTCCTTAAAATACCCTCTCCTGAGGTAGTCTATACCAAGGATGCATGGAGCATCTGGACCAGTCACAATGGGATGCTTTTGCCAGTTTTTTCCAGTTAGGCTCATTTCAGCCTCTACAACAGTCAGTTCCTGGGATCCCCCAGTCACTCCAACAATATTGATGGATTGCGTTCCTTTATAATTAGAAGGAATTATTGTGCACTGAGCACCAGTGTCCACTAAAGCTTTGTACTCCTGGGGTTGTGTTGTACCAGGCCATAGTGTTTGTACAGTCCAATAGACTCTGTTATCCCTTTCCTCCACCTGGTTGGAGGCAGGGCACCTCTAATTCCTGTTTTGCACAGTCTCTGGGTGTGAATTAGAGGTTCCTTCAAGAGCATCAGAATCTCTTCTGCTCCTTTTGTAAACTGGAGCAGCCACCTTCCTAGGAGTTTTTCCTTTTATCTCACGTACTCGTTCTTGAAGTTCTGAGGTAGGCCTTCCATGCCACTTATTCATGTTTTCTCCCTGCTCATGTAGGAAGAACCACAGTGAACCTCTTCTTGTGGGCTGTCTCTGCCCTCTCTCTCGAGATTGGAAACGCCTTCTCCTAACAGCTGAAACATAGGTTTGTGCAGGTCGTGAACGGTACGAGTCTTCTCTGAGCTCTTTGATTTCTTGCAACAGCTTTTCAAACCGGTCATCAGATTTTTCACACAGTTTCTCCACAGCGGAGACACAAGCCCGTAGAGAACCAGCAAGGCTGTCCTCAAAGTACCGGAGCTGCTCAATCACTTCATTAATTTCTTGTACACCTCTAGCTGACCAGACCATTCCTGCCAATGACTTAGCATATGCAGGTGGTGCACTTTGTACAAATCTGCGCCACATAGATTTTGTACAATTGATTCTATCTGGGTCTGTCCCCTCTTGGCTGTTTGGTCCTAGATAGATGATCTCTCACACAGCTAATTCTCTCAGGAACTGGATACCTCTCTCCATAGTATTCCATTTCCCTAACTTGGATATACAGTCTTCCTTGTAGGGAAATCTGACTTTCATAGCTGCCAGGAGTCGGGTCCAGAGAGTAGCGGCATTAGACTCTCTTGAAATTGCCCTATCAATGGTGGAATCTTTTGACAGAGATCCCAGCTGCCTGGCTTCACCACCTTCTAATTCAATTGTTTCTGCCCCATTGTCCCAGCATCGCAGCAGCCAGGTTAAAATATTGTCGCCTTCACGACGACTGAAGTCTTTTCACAGATCTCTCAGCTCACCTGGAGAAAAGGACCGAGTGGTGGTCACTTCATCTCCACCCTGTCCTGATGATGATGCCTCTTGGGTTGATGTTGGCCCTGTGCCATCACCTGCTGCACGGGTAGTCTTTGTAGTGACTTTCTTACAACCAGCAACTGATGCTGATATGGGTTCACCATCATTTGATTCATTTTCAGAGTCTGAATGACTGTCACAGTGATTGCTGTGGTTACAGCAGCAACAGTGCCCAGTGTGTGAAGACGGGGGGGCTGCCTTGTTAGCCTTTGAGGCTGGAGAAGTAACGTTATCTGCAGCGACCTTAGCAGAGGAGCTCTGCAGAGGAGCTGTAGCTTCAGCCTGTGAAGCCGCGGTTGGGGGGGCAGTGGCTGCAGCAGCAGCTTTGGCTGTTTTGCCTTTTCTCGAGCGGCTAGGAGTGCTTTTTGCTAAAGCTTCTGAAGACGCACTGCAAATCTCAGGACTAAGAAGAGACGCAAACCTCCTATTGAACCTCATTTCTCTTAACAGTAACACAAACTGACACACATTCAGCAAACCAGATAACACCATCACAGTTCTATCAAAGCTCCAAGGGTATTCAAAGTTCTCTAAAACATTTGCAAACTGTCCTAGCGAAAACACAAAAGTATTGTTAGTCAGCCTTTCTAAAGATTCGCTTGACCAATTAGCAAATATAGAGCCATTCTGCTCTTTAATCTCTCCTGGAGGTTTTTCAAGGTAAAGCAGAAGCGAGTAGAAATTCATTAGGGGCTGCAGTATAATGAAATAAACCAATGCCAAACCACACAGTATCATCATGACTGCTGTCCAGTTTCTTGTTGTTATATAATGAATACTTCGATTCAGAAAGAAACACCAACACAGATATGGGATCAGCGAGCACAATGTAGAAAATAACTGATACAACTTTTGCCATAACATCTTTAAATCAATGTAATTCATTTTACCTTAATACCACTAAAAAATATCCGAAGCAAACAGACGCGCGAGTATCACAATTCTATGAGTTGGCACCGTGCCAAGAAAATTGAAAGGTACGTCAGAGCAGTAGAAAAGCCAAAAATCTCCAAATTTACCCCTTTCTCTCGCCCCACGTTGGGCGCCAATTATCTGTCGAGGGTTAGGATTGCGGGGTGACAATCAAACCCTGGCAGACGTATTGTTAACCTCTTCTCCCCCCCACTTCCCCCTTTTGCCCCTCCCTTTCCCCCCTTCCCACTCAGCACAGGCGATCGGGAGGGAAAGAAAGACAGAGAGAAGAGAGCTGGAAAAGTTAAAGATGTTTTACTAATGCTACTAATAAGAATAGAGAAAATAATACAAAATATACAAAACCAATCTTGTAAGTCTCAGCAACTGCAGAGCCAGCACCCAAAGTCCTGGATTAGACTCTGTAGCCAACTGGAGCTGGATTCAGTCTCTCACTAGGCCTCAGTTCACAGGGACGACCAGCAAGGTCCTCTCCTAATGTCAGCCATGAGGAAAAAAGGGAAAGAGAGCAAAGGGACGAGATCCTCGTGATCTCCCACTTCTATATGAAGTATTCACGCGAATGGAATGTTATACACCGTTGGTCAGTCTCTCGATCACCAGTTTCTCGTTGCCCCTCTCGCGAGATGTCCATCCGTGCTTATCAATAAGTTTGCATTCCATTGCTAGGTTTAACCAAAACATGTGTTGGGTTCTCCAGGAAAATGCAGCTAATATGAAGGCTTTAGCTGACAGGCAGAAATTCACTAAAAGAGAAACTTGTTTTTTAACAAAACCAAGACACATTAATACCGTTCCTCTGGACTAACATTAACCCACATTCCTTCGTCCAGTCCTGTTTTTGTTCAAGATAGAAAAAGAGATCCACATACTGTACTTCATCCCATTTACCTTCCCTTTGCCAAAAAATCATTAATTCAACAATAGTTCTATGTTCTAAAGTACGCTCCGGTGGCCAACGTACTTCATTAGGCAAGTCATATTCAGGCCACCAGTGAGTACAATATTCAATTAATTTCTTTTTACTCATAGATTGTTCAAATCCAGCCTCCTTCCAATGTTTCAACAAACAGTCTAATGGTGACATCTTTGTACCACACATACCAACACAAAAGAGTAACGCAGAGATGGGTTAATACAGAAAGATAACACACGGATAACTTTGGAATCACCAGTCTCAACAGCGAACACAGGTCAAATTACCAGAACGATGATCTGTATTCACTGTTGAAACCGGCGACCCCAGACAACCAGATAAATAACCGGACCAAGTGGTGAGCCTGAATAACACAAATAACAGACCAGGTGTGTGCACAAATAACCAGACCCTAGGTGCACGCAGATAACCAGACAGGCAAAACCAGAACCAGATAACCAGATACCAGATGCTGAACCTGCAGAGGTTTCCCTCTGTCTAACGGACGGCTGCCTAGGCAATACCTCGGGAGCTCCCTGCCCAACCGAGCGTGGCTTTCGCTGCATCTGACCGGCAGGCTACCGGATGCCTGACCAGCAGGCTACAGGACCAGAACAGAACCAGACCAGATGGGTACCCAATAATCCAGGTAAAACAACAGATAAAGCACCTTCTTACCAATCAGAGGTCCGTCGTGAGCAGCAGAGAGCCGGTCGTGTCCGACGCACTCCCCAAGAATACCTCGGTGCTAGCCAGAGCAGGATCGAGACGCGAACCGTCTCAGCAATGCCCGCGAGGTCCCATCTGGGTTGCCAAAATGTTAGCAATCAGGACACATAACCACGGGCCTAGTTATATGCGGTGCTTTATTTCAGCGCTGGGAAACCAGGGGTTCGCACCCAAAACTGGCTTCCATCGTCAGTTTAGGTTACACAGTATTTATGCAGTCCATTCACATACATATTCATATATTCATTAGGATCATTAGAATATGTAACAGTTGCTCAACATTTATTGCAACATCGATTGCAACACCTTGGAACTACTTTGATCATGCGCAGTGTCCTCTGGTGGTCTTTCAGGGGGTCTTCAGGATGAAGTAAGTAGTCTTCATCGCCTCTGTCCTTTTCACCTTTTGATGCGGCACATGCGCACTACTCTATAATTGCACAACTACTGACTAGCTTAATTTCCAGAGGTACTGTATATATTTCTCCTCATTCTAAGCATATTTGGGCTAAGATAAACGCTAGGTTGATAAGATAAAGGTATGCTCAATTCCCTTATTAGGTAAAACACGGTATGCAAAGGTTGAATCAGCCTGGTACCCATCCCAGAAAACAACATCTTGTAAAATTGATCCAGTTAGTCTCCTATTAAAATTGACTGTATTGACTGTATTAGTATAATCCCCTATAAAATTGATTCTATCTCTAACATGTCCCCCCTTTGAGAATGCTTTTCTATTCTTAGACAATGCATTCTCACCTTAATCAACTATTTCGATTATTCTTCATAAGCTGGAGGGTTTTCGAATACAGGATTACCATAATTCCTGCTCAAGACACTAAAAATGCAATCACTTGTTTGACTAAGTACACGCCTAATACCTACATACAATAAGCAAAGAAGCACAATCACAATTTCAAGTACCACTACACTTTTTAGTAGTGAATGTACCCATCCTCCCAAATTTAAGCCAAATGTATTCAACAGAGCGCCTATCCAGCTCTGTTCTGCATCCTGCTTTTCTTTTTGCAGCTTCATCTCTGTTTGGGTCAGTTGGGAAATGTCCTTCTCAACTTCTGAAGTTACGTTTGGAATATGGATGCAGCAATGATCAATTCTGTCTTTCAAATATCCACAGACACCATTTTCTTTCAGTAACATTATGTCGAGTGCCATTCTATTCTGCAAGGTCATTTTAGTCGTAGCCTGTAATTGTATATTAAGTTCCCGAAAAGCCTTTTTAGTTATTCTAGCCAATCGATCCATTTGCCCAATCAATTTATCAATCATTTCTGTATTTCTGTAGGCCGCAATTGGTGCAAAGAAAGATTCTAGTGCCCAGCCAAATTTAACACTGCTTGATGGTTCGTGCCACACATCTTCATCTACCTCTCGTTTGTGCCTAACCTGTAGAAGTTCTTGCCTATTTTTCAAGGGTGACTTTTTCCAAATAGGACATAGGGTCGGCAGTCCCAGAGTAATTTCCTTTACTGGTCCTCCTATTGGTAGGTGAGTTGTCCAGGTCCCATCACTTAAGGCCCAAACCAGATGTCCCACACTACCTATAACGCCTCTACAATCAATTCTATCTCCATCAATGCCTATTTTGGTTGCTTCCTTTGGATCCAATTGTTTCTGACAAATGCAACCTGCAATTGTTGCAACTTTAATGATGGACAGAGGTATTTCTTTTACATCTGTCTGGCAGGTTATTACTTGCGAACAATTCCACCATGGTACTGTTGTTCCTCCTCTTACATTGGACCACCGTACACACCATGGAAATGCTTCACTATATTGGTATTGTTGTACAATACTCAGTGTCCACATGTTATTCCATGATTCAGTTCTATTTTTGCTATTTTGATCTTTGCATTCCCAGTAAGTCCGTTCAACCTTTTCATTTACCGTCTCTTTGGTCCAGCTTTCATAGGTGCACTTGGTTTTCCACCCAGCACCTGAACCAAGTTTTCCTCTGAGTCTCATACAATCTTCTATTGTCATTACTTCTGTCTGGGGTCCGCTTTTTACCCATCGCTCACTTGGGACTTCTTCTATTCTAGTGTGAGATTCACATGCTATTTTACTAGTTTTATTTACTTCTGGTAAGGTGGTAGATATTATTCCCCACTGTATTGGATCTTCAGCCGATTTTGGAATTGGAAGGCAAGCAGTGATGCTACTGGTATTCTGTGTCAATGCAAAATCTCGAATTAGCCCTATCATTAGATTCTCTGCCTGATTCTGTACGCTTTGTACTACCTGTGGCACCTGGGTACTTTCATTATTGTTTACTGCTCTTCGTGGCCTAATTTGCAATCCCATTTGAATTGTCCCATTTTCCCACCGTTTATCAGAGGCCTTGTGGAATAGAGTGGCACTTCCCCCTCCAATTTTCAAAAGTACAAACGCTGTAACCAAAATCACAATTCGGTAATGAAAACCAGACATTATTGCGATGTAATCTTGAGCGTGGTAGGACCCACTATCTGCGATTTCCACAGTCTTGGAACTCTTTTCACTCGGGTATAATGTATCCAGGAGTCTACTCCAGCAACTTTGACTGCGGTGAGTGTAGTCAGGAGTACTTGATAGGGTCCGTCCCAGCGCTCTTTTAAGGGTTCTTCATTCCAGGTTTTTATATACACCGTGTCTCCAGGCTCTATATCATGTACCGGATTCTCGAGCACCAGTGGGCGATTCCACACTAGTGCGGATCTGAGTCGATTCAATGTCCTGCCAAGAGACAACACATAATTGTGCAAGTCCTGATTACCTTTCACATGTACCTCTGGGTTTGGGTCTGGTGCTTCATATGGTTTGCCATACAAAATCTCGTATGAACTTACTGACATCCCACTCCTAGGTTTAATCCTAATGCGCAGCAATGCTATTGGCAAGGCCTGAGGCCATTGAATTTTTGCATCCTGACAGATCTTGCTAAGTTGCCTTTTTAGAGTTTGATTCATTTTCTCCACTTGCCCACTAGACTGGGGTCTCCATGGGGTATGTAACTCCCATTTAATTCCCAAACATCTGCTGATTTCTTTTACTAATTGTGCCACAAAGTGTGGTCCCCTATCGGAAGATATCCCCAGTGGTACCCCAAATCTAGGGATTATTTCCTTTAGTAACCATTTTACAGTTTCTTTTGCTTGGTTGGTGCGACAAGGGAAAGCTTCTGGCCATCCTGAAAAGGTATCTACCCCAACTAGTATATACCTGAATCCTCGGGTTCTGGGGAGCTCTACATAATCTATTTGCCAATAATCCCCAGGTTGTACACCTGCCTTAATTTTCCCCATTTCTATTTTTCTTCTTACTAAAGGATTATTTTTCAAGCAAATTTCACACTTAGCTGTAATAGACTTTGCCATTGTTAACATCTGGACCGAGATAATTTGTTTTCTTAGGTAAGCTACCAATGCTTCTGCACCCCAGTGACACTTCTGTTGTTCCGTCTGAAGTATTCCTCTCATAATAGTGGTTGGTACCACAACTTGTCCGTTGGTGGTTACATACCACCCAGAATTATTTTTGCTGGCTCTTACTAGACTTGCCAATTTTTCATCTTCTGTAGAATATTTAGGTGGTTCTGAAGGTAATAAATCAATTGCTCTTACCTTCTGGGAGACAAGGCCCACCATTGTTCTTACTTGCCGTGCTACTGACCGAGCTGTTTGATCAGCAAGCCGATTTCCCTCGATGATTTTTGATGTTCCACCTTGATGAGCTTTACAGTGCATTACAGCAACTTGTGATGGCTTTTGAATGGTCTTAAGCAGGTTCAGTATCTCCTCCTGGTACTTCATGTTTGTTCCTTGTGAAGAGAGCAGTCCCCGCTCTTTCCAAAGGGCTCCATGCACATGAACAACTCCAAAAGCATATTTTGAATCAGTCCATATATTAACTTTCTTGTTTTCGCTGAGTTCCAATGCTCTGGTTAAGGCGATTAACTCCGCTTTTTGTGCTGAGGTGTTTGATGGTAAGGGCTTAGCCTCAATTACTGTCTTGGCAGTAGTGATGGCATATCCTGCATACCGCATTCCGTTCTCCACAAAGCTACTGCCATCAGGAAAGAGTTCCCAGTCAGTTTTTTCCAGCGGAGTGTCTTTCAAATCAGGGCGACTTGCGTGGGTATATTCGATGACTTCCACGCAATCATGTTCCAGGTCTCCTTCTTCAGTACCTGCACCCAAAAACTCAGCAGGATTCATTAGGTTAGTAGTTTTTAGAATAACATCATCTTGTTCTGTCAGAATTACCTGGTATTTCATCATTCTGCTTGCGGAAAGCCAATGGCCCCCCTTTTGTTCCAGTACTGTTGTCACCATATGGGATACAAACACTTCTATCCTTTTTCCCATAGTTAGTTTTCGGACCTCTTGGATCAGTATTACTGTAGCAGCTACCGCCCGTAAGCACGCCGGCCACCCAGCACTTACCGGATCTAGCTGTTTAGAAAAATAGCCGACAGGTCTTTTCCAAGATCCCAGTCGTTGGGTTAATACCCTCAAGGCAAGTCTTTGTCGCTCATGTACAAACAACTGAAAATCTTTGCTCAAGTCTGGCAGACCCAAGGCAGGTGCCTGCATCAAAGCTTGTTTCAATTTCTGGAAAGCCTCTCGTTGTGGCTTTCCCCACACTAAGGTCTTACTCTTCTGTGCCTCATATAAAGGTTTGGCAATAAGTCCATAGTCCATGATCCAGAGCCTGCACCATCCTGTCATTCCTAAAAAGGATCTTAATTCATGTAAGTTTCGTGGTTCTGAAATAGCACAGATAGCATGCACACAGTTTGTGTTTTCTGCTGTCCTTGAGAAAGCTCGCATCCTAAATAAATCACAGTCTCGGATACAATTTGAGCTTTATTTTTCAATACTTTGTACCCATTCATTCCCAATTGGTTCAGTATTTCAATCGTTACCTGGATGCAGAGTTCTCGCGTCTCAGTCGCGATCAAAATGTCGTCTACGTATTGTAGCAACAGGTACCATTGTCAAGGGATTATGATGTGGCCTTTTGTAGTCCATTCCTTGAGTTCCTTAGCCAACTGATTTCCAAAAATAGTTGGGCTATTCTTGAATCCTTGCGGAAGACGTGTCCAGGTTAACTGAGTTTTCCTTCCATTGTGTGGATTTTCCCATTCAAAGGCAAACAATTTTTTGCTTTCCTGGTCGAGGGGTATGCAGAAGAAGGCATCTTTTAAATCAAGTACAGTAAACCATTTATATTTCTCCTTCACAGATGTTAACAAGGTATATGGGTTTACAAATACCGGATAAATGTCCTTAGTGATCTGGTTTACGGCCCGCAAATCTTGGACTAATCGGTAACTACCATCAGGCTTCTTTACTGGAAAAATTGGAGTATTATATTCTGATTCACATTCCTCTAGAATTCCATACCTCAAAAATTTTTCAATTAGAGGCACTATTCCTAACCTAGCTTCTAGTTTCAGTGGGTACTGCCTCAACTGTACTGACTTGGCATCTTCCTTCAGTTCCACTTTAACGGGCTGGGCCGTTTTCGATTTCCCAGGTATGTCAGTCGCCCATACCGTGGGGATCACTGCCTCCTCCACAGCTTGTGGTACCTCTGCTACTGGGTTTTCTTTTAACAGCAAAACTTGTCCTACCTTAGATTCTGGAATTTTCATTACCAGGTTTCCATTCTCGAATGTTATTACAGCATCCAATTTGGTCAATAAGTCCCGTCCTAAAAGGGAAACTGGACAATCTGGAACATATAAGAACTCATGGGTTAACTCCTTTTCTCCAAAACACAGGTCTAAGGGTTGTAGGAATGGCTGTACTTCTTCCTTCCCTGTGGCACCAACAATCGTTGTCTTTTTATTACTTACTGTTCCCTGTAAAGAATTTAGCACAGAATAAGTAGCCCCTGTGTCCACCAAAAAATCTCACATCCTGATCCCCCACTTGTATCGTCACCAGGGGTTCCTTACTCTGGGTATCTGTTTCTGTGCTGCCATATAGTCAGCTGTTGTTATTATACTCCCCCAACACCAGAGTTTGTATTGCATTCCCTGCTGCGCGTGGTACCCGACCCGTAGGGCCCGGATGATTCGGGCATTCATTTTTCCAGTGTCCTCCCTCCTTACAATAAGCACATTGATTTATACCAAGCTTTACAACAGGCCTCAGAGGAGTTCCCTGAACATTCCGAAAACCGCGCCCTTGGCCGCCTCTAGCTCCCCTGCCGCGGGCTTCCATTCCTATTCCCCTGCCTTGCCCTTGGACCAGAGCCAACAAGTCTTGCTGAGAACGCCTCGACTGCTCCTTTTCTCTAATATTATAAGCTTTCCAGGCTGTTTCTAACATAACATCCAGATCTCGCAATTGTGCCCCTTCCAGTTTCTGTAATTTCTTCCGAATATCATCCTGAGACTCCCCCAAAAAGATCAAAGCCAACTGGACCCTTGCTTGTTCCGTTTCAATATCTAAATCCATATATCTTTTTGCAGTTTCCTTCAATCTTTCTAAAAAGGCTGAAGGGGATTCATTCTTTTCCTGCCTAACATTATACAATTTTGACCAATTCATTTGTTTTGGCATAGCAGTCTGAACACCAATTAATAACCAGTCCTGATACCTCCGGAGGCGAAGCTGACCAGCCCCAGTATTATAATCCCATCGGGGTTCCTCTTTTAGGAAATTCTCATCAACATTACCGCCCACAGCCCCATTCCGAATATCCTCTCTTACTTTATCTCTTGCTACCCGTATAACCATATCTTTTTCTGTAGAATCCATTAATGTGTCAAGAATCACTTGCAAATCATCCCAATCGGGATTCTGCGTTTTAATTATCATCTTAATTATCCTTGCAACCTTGTCTGGGTTTTCCTGGTAAGGACCAGCTGATTGTTTCCAAATCATTAGATCTCCTGGTGAAAATGGGACTTTTACATAAACTGGTTCTCCCCCCACTCCTACCGCCTGTCTCAAGGGTGCTATTACATTTGACGGTTCACCCGCCTGTCTCAAGGGTGCTATTACATTTGACGGTTCACCCCCCTTTTGGGCTTCCTTTTCTCTGTTCCTAGTTCTGTGGGATATTGGTGTAGTTGTTACTCCTTTTACTCCGGTTGCTGCCCCCTCATCCCCACTGGAATCGATATCACTTTCAGTAAGACGCACAGGTGCCGAGGGTTTAAGGGGTTTAGGTGCAGAGGGTTCAATTTCTGAAGGCGCAACGTCTGAGCACGGCAGATCTGAAGCGTTGCCGCGGCTGCTCTCTACTGCCAAACACGTTATGCATTTCTTTTCCACCATACAGCCCGTACATTTATCATTAATACCGTTCCTCTGGACTAACATTAACCCACATTCCTTCGTCCAGTCCTGTTTTTGTTCAAGATAGAAAAAGAGATCCACATACTGTACTTCATCCCATTTACCTTCCCTTTGACAAAACCTCATTAATTCAACAATAGCTCCATGTTCTAAAGTACCCTCCGGTGGCCAACGTACTTCACTTCATTAGGCAAGTCATATTCAGGCCACCAGTGAGTACAATATTCAATTAATTTCTTTTTACTCATAGATTGTCCAAATCCAGCCTCCTTCCAATGTTTCAACAAACAGTCTAATGGTGACATCTTTGTACCACACATACCAACACAAAAGAGTAACGCAGAGACGGGTTAATACAGAAAGATAACACACGGATAACTTTGAAATCACCAGTCTCAACAGCAAACACAGGTCAAATTACCAGAACGATGATCTGTATTCACTGTTGAAACCAGCGACCCCAGACAACCAGATAAATAACCGGACCAAGTGGTGAGCCTGAATAACACAAATAACAGACCAGGTGTGTGCACAAATAACCAGACCCTAGGTGCACGCAGATAACCAGACAGGCAAAACCAGAACCAGATAACCAGATACCAGATGCTGAACCTGCAGAGGTTTCCCTCTGTCTAACGGACGGCTGCCTAGGCAATACCTCGGGAGCTCCCTGCCCAACCGAGCGTGGCTTTCGCTGCATCTGACCGGCAGGCTACCAGATGCCTGACCAGCAGGCTACAGGACCAGAACAGAACCAGACCAGATGGGTACCCAATAATCCAGGTAAAACAACAGATAAAGCACCTTCTTACCAATCAGAGGTCCGTCGTGAGCAGCAGAGAACCGGTCGCGTCCGACGCACTCCCCAAGAATACCTCGGTGCTAGCCAGAGCAGGATCGAGATGTGAGCCGTCTCAGCAATGCCCGCGAGGTCCCATCTGGGTTGCCAAAATGTTAGCAATCAGGACACATAACCACGGGCGTAGTTATATGCGGTGCTTTATTTCAGCGCTGGGAAACCAGGGGTTCGCACCCAAAACTGGCTTCCATCGTCAGTTTAGGTTACACAGTATTTATGCAGTCCATTCACATACATATTCATATATTCATTAGGATCATTAGAATATGTAACAGTTGCTCAACATTTATTGCAACATCGATTGCAACACCTTGGAACTACTTTGATCATGCGCAGTGTCCTCTGGTGGTCTTTCAGGGGGTCTTCAGGATGAAGTAAGTAGTCTTCATCGCCTCTGTCTTTTTCACCTTTTGATGCGGCACATGCGCACTACTCTATAATTGCACAACTGCTGACTAGCTTAATTTCCAGAGGTAATGTATGCATTTCTCCTCATTCTAAGCATATTTGGGCTAAGATAAACGCTAGGTTGATAAGATAAAGGTATGCTCAATTCCCTTATTAGGTAAAACACGGTATGCAAAGGTTGAATCAGCCTGGTACCCATCCCAGAAAATAATATCTTGTAAAATTGATCCTGTTAGTCTCCTATTAAGATTGACTGTATTGATTGTACTAGTATAATCCCCTATAAAATTGATTCTATCTCTAACACCTGGACCGTGAGTAACTGCCCCCTGACCCATCTCTGGCGTCGAGTGACACATGGGGTGCCACCTGCCAGGCACTGAGCACCCCGTGTCCTGTCCCACAGGGAGCGGACGGGCGCGTGCAGGTACCCCACTGTTCCGCGGAGCTGCGGGGGCCCACACACCCTCAAGCCCCCGCGCTTCCAGCCCCAACTGCCCAGCACCCCACGGCCGTCCCCATCCGGCGCCCGCAGCCCCAACAAGGTAGGGATGACGGAGGTGGGGAGGGGGATGCTGAGCCTGCGGGGGGATCCATCCGTGCCTCAGTTTCTCCAGGGAGAGCTGGCTGGGGGAGGGTTGCTGGGGGATGCGGAGTGGGGCCCCGTGTTTGGGTCACACGCTCTCCCCTTCCCAGAAGGACGCGATGCAGCTTTCGGGCCAGGACGGCACTGATGGGAACCGGCAGGACGAGCAGCTCTCCGTGATGGGGGGCTCTCAGCTGCCCACAACGCCAAGGGCCACCCCAGACACCACGACCTCGAGGAGTCGGCCAGGTATGGCCCTGTCAGGGCACCGGGGGGCAGAGGACACCCTGCTGTCTGGGGGGACGGGTCTGTGCCTGCAGCTGGGCAGGGCGGGACGGGGGTCTGGGGTCTGGGCTGGGATGTGGGGGCAGCACGGGCTGCTGGGGCAGCCGCTCCTCGTGGTGGAGCTGGAGGGAGCTGAGGGGACATGGGGGGTGGTGCTGGCAGTGTGGGACAACAGCCTGTGTGCTTCAGGGTGGGGGAAGGACCCTGTTTGTGGGTGTCTGTGGCTGACCCTGCCCCTCGCCCCCAGGCACCCCCTCCTCGCTGCTCTCGGCCGTGCTGCTGCACCAACCAGTCCCGTCTCCCAGGCGCTTCACCCTGGCACCGAGTCTGCTGCCGCCATCCAGCCCCCCCGCAGTGAATCACTCCCTGACAGCCGGGCAGGACAGGGGTCCCGGCCCCGGTCCCAACGCCCCGGGCGCTGAGCAGGCAGCGGCTCCAATTAATGGCGATGGGCAACCAAGCGCTGGTGTGATCTGAGTGGGGGTCCCTGGGGCAGGATGGCAGAAAGCCCCGCTGTGTTTGCTTTTCAGGAGAAAAATAAGCGCTAAAAAGGCACTTTGGGGGTGCCCAGGTGGATCCGGTGGTACCCAGGGCGCCCCCAGAGGGAGCACTGGCAGCAAACCGGTGGGCACCAGGGCAGAGCCAGCAAAGGCCCATCCTGCACCCCGGGTGGGGCTGAGGTGTCCACGGGCTTCAGAAACACCCGCTGGGACTAACTGGGGGCACGGGGTGAGGGGGTAACCAGGGGGCTGTGCAAGAAGCCGGGCTGACTGTCGGCAGCCGGAGGAGGGGAGCGCTTTGCTCTGGGTCGGGGTCCCAGAACTGGGGGGACGCAGCAGCTCCGCGCCCCGCCCTGGCGTGCCCACAGCCCCATGTCGCAGCACTTTGCAGCCGCAGGAAAGCGCCCGGCACTTCCGGTTGATGGGCGCTCTGGTCACGCCCACAGCCCTCGGTTGACAGACGGGGCCCTCGTTTAATGAAACGCCTGGGAGCAGAGAAGCTTCTGGAGCACTGACCGGGTACGGGCCCAGCTCGGATTCCCTTGGGCTTGACAAGGAGGCTGTGGGACCTTCCGGCGGTTTCGGTGAGGGGCTGCGGGCGGAGCGTTGTCCTCAGACTGCGGACCCTGCGGGAGCTCCCCGGGCAGAGCCCCCCCTGCCCCGCCGGCCGGTGGTTGTGTCTGCTGGGGACCCTGTGGAGCCGCCAGCTTTCATGAGTGGGGATGTGCCTTTGGAATTGTCATTCAAAGGGTAGATGAGCACAGCTCGGCTTCAGCCAGGACGCCTCTGTGCCTTTAGTTTTTGTTTTTCCCTCACCTTCCCTTTCGTGCGGAGTGGCCCGGCCCGGGACGGGGGGGTGTGGGTGTGTGTGCTGAGGGAACACCTCGTACCCAGCAGCCTGCTCCATGCCGCTGCTCCTTGTCTCTGCATTTATATACGATACACAAATGAAAAGCAAACGGGGGGGGGTGCGTGGGAGCAGGAGTGGCTGGGGGCTCCCGGGCCAGGCCTGACGCCTGCAGCGCCTCACGCTTTCCCGCTCCCGTCGCGCCGCCATCTTCGGCGCGGGCAATGAAGCCGCCGCACTGAGGCCGTGCCTCGTACCGCCGGGGAGAAGGGGAGCTGGTCGCTCTGGGAGCCGCTCTTGGGAAGTGGGCGGCGCACCCCGCCGAGGAGGGGGAATTAACGTCCTTCGAGTCCTCCTCCTAGGGTACCGGCGCCGTTCGGGCGGTGGCTGATGAGGTGTCTGTCGCGGGGCGGGGAGAGCGCGGCCGCTGTGCCCTCACGGTCTCTCACACAGACAGGACGGTGGCCGCATGGAGCGGCGCTCCAGCCCCTGGCGGAGCTCGCGTGGCTGGGTGAGGGGACGGGACCCCCCTCCAGCCTCGCTGCCTGCCAGGGATCCCCCTTCCCCTTTTCCAAACCTCCCGTTCCCCCTCAGCTCAATCCCCCTTTCCCAGCCAGAGGGAACCCGTTCTCTGCCCGGCCACCCCCATCTTGGGGTCACTTGTCCCTGGTTCCTGAGGTTCCGCCGAGAGGGCGTGGGGCGGGTTTGGGTCGGGCTGAGCCGAGGCCCGGCTCCCGGGGGGATGCTCTGCAGGGAACACCCCCGGCCCCAGGAGCACTGCTGCTCCGGTTTATTTTCATATTTCCCGCCCCTAGCACTGCGCCCCAGAAGTGAACCAGCAGACTGCAGGTACCGAAGGGATCTCCTCCTCCTCCCCACCCCTTAAGGGGCGGTAATCACTGCAGGAGTAAGAAAAGGATGCTGCAGGAGTAAGAAAAGGATGCTGCAGGAGCTGGGGTTGCCTTCTACATCTGTTCAGAGCTGCGCCGGGGCTGCATGGCTCTCTGGCTGTGATGGTGAGTGGAAACAACTTTACAACCTGTCAAGTCATAAAACTTCCCAACTCACAAGGTTATAAAGCAGGTATGTTCATTTCGACGTCGGGGGCAAGGGGGATCGTTCCACCGTTCATGCGCAACTTCTAACAATATGAGGTGTGTTTAAATACAGTAAGGTGTTACGTATTCATAATGACCCCAGGAACACCTCTACATATTCATAACTTTTCCCGCTTCTTATCAAAATGAGTCCCAGGTGATCATTTCCATAGTCTCCTCCTTGACCCCTCCCTGTTGCACCTGCACAGTGCTATCTGGTGGTCTTGAGGAGGGGTCTTTGGATGAAGGCTCCTTCAGCCTCGTCACAGTGACCTCTTTACCTTTGGCTCATTATGTTGAATGGACTGGAACCCAAGCTGCCAAGTCGATTGAAATCAGACTGGTTCCCCCCTTTTGCTGTAAATCTTCGTTATCTCATCTTCTCAAGTTTACATCTAGGTGCTGTAAAACCTCTTACCTTGGCATTCGACGAGGTTCTGTTTTTTCTTAACATAATGGGTTAGTTAGTTAGTTAGTTCCCTCTATCAGTTCCCCCTTTTTCGGGAAGGTTAGTAAATTCTTGTACTAACGTGATGATTTCCTATTTAACCTTTTCTCGGACCACAAGTAAGAAGGCTGCTTCGACAGGAAAAGACTTACCTTTCTCCCTCAAAGAACAAACAAATTCTCATGTTGAACAAAACATTCGTGTTGCTCTTCTGGGGCAGCTGATGACCGGGTGGCTGGTGCCCCAGCAGCAATGGCATCTGTTGGGCTGCAGCGGGAGCTCGCGCTCTTTGGCGTGGTGACCCCGCTCACTGCAGTTCCTAGCACTTTCCTTTTGGGTTTCTTCTTCCCAGTGCGATGGCCAGGTCCAGTTTGGTGTTATCTTTTAAAATCATTTAAAATCATTCTGCAAGTTTTCTACGATTCATTTGTTATCAACTAATTCTCTCTCTGCTTGCTGAAGTTTACTCCATTGTGCTTGTAAATCTGTGTAAGGTGATTTAATGACCTCTTGCTCAGTTTGCTTGTTGTTTGTGGCAGCTATCAATGCTGCTTCCAAAACAGCAGAGATCTCAAATCTGCTTTCTTTTGCCAAGTCCCTTATTTGCTCAGTTACAATATCTGGAGCCGACCAATGTCCAGAAGCCCTCCTAAGACCCTCAGGAGTCCGGCAAGCCTTATAATCTTTCAGTAAACTCAACATCAGGGAGCAGTCCAGGCCTGGCTTGACCCGGGATGCCATGACCCACTGCCGGAGAACGCGGCACAGACCGATCAGTCCTCCTTTAGAGCCTCTGGCTCCTATCCCGCCCGAACCGCTTCTCACAGAATATCCCACTTCTGACACCCAATAAACTGTCCCGTCCCAACAGGTGGGATGAGGGATGAGTTAACTCTTGGTTTCTCCTTAGCTCTTTGAGTTTTTCTAGTTTCTTTCTTATATCTCCCCAGGACTTTGTTACAAACTGGGGGGCTCACTCCAGGAGCCTGTTTATCCTTTGCTTTTTCCTTGGGTGAACTTCTCTTCATCCCAGAATTGTAGCATGATCCTCCCCAAGAGACTGTTGGGGGGTCCAAAATTCTCACGTGACCCCCTCACCAAGGGACTGTCAGGGGGTACCTCTGGCAGGTCACTCCCCTTCGACCTCTTGTGAGGATCAAACCCACAAAACCTGGCTCACAACATGGGGCTCAAACCCACGACACAGAGTTCTTCACTCACTTTGTCCCTTCAGTGGCCAAGGCCCTCGCGGGGTGTTGGAAGCGCACTTAGAAGGACTCCACGCTCCCTTCGCAACCAGGTTGCGTCTCAGCCAACACCAGTCACACAGTCAAACTGCCCGACCCGGCGGTACTTACAGTCCACTTTTCCTGTCGGGACCGTCGTGCACTCTGGATTATGGGTAAACTGCAGTATTCAGGGGGAGTGAGCTTCTTTCTTTTGCTTTTGCTTTAATTTTGAATAACGTTGGTAGCTCTCCGCACACCCGAGTGCAAGGGCCACTGTTAATGTGGGGCGCCTCCCTTGAACCTGAGGTAACACAGAGCCATCCAAGGTTGTCACGGCGAGGTCACCAATTGAAATAAATAGCTTACACTTTTTCTATGGATAAACAACGTTTAATCCAATTCCTTAGTTGTATTCCTTAAATACGTGTTCATTAGAGCATAAGCAAAACAGCGCTGGGTGCGCGGGGATTCGCTCTGCCCAACACATACATCTTTTAACAATGGGAAGTGTGCTTAAATATAGTAAGGTGTTACATATTCATAATGACCCCAGAAACCCCTCTACATATTCATAACCTTTCCCCACTTCTTATTAAAATGAGTCTCAGATAACCATTTCCATAGTCTCCTCGTTGACCCTCCCCAGTTACACCTGCGCAGTGCCATGAAGATTGGAGAGCCGCGGGTCAAAGATGAGTCCTCATGGAGGGATGATTAATGCTCGTTTTATTACAATTCTGATTCTATTCTATAGGGTTAATCCAAGGTTCACGTGGTATATGACACAAGGTAATTAGTTACAACGTAATGTTCACCCGTTACAGCAATAGCACGTCTTTGTTCTACAAAATAGCACGTCTTTGTTCTACAAGACAGCATACCTTTGTTCTACATCCTCTTTTCGTGTTTTACTTCTTAATAAGTTTCTTTCTATTGATTACCCAAGGACAAATCCTTGCTGTCCGACACGTACGCTGGGTTGTGCAAGTGGGACTGGAAAAGTACCAAGTGCCCTGTTTCTTCAAGCATATTCTCTACAGTGTCACTTGGTGATTTTGAGGAGGGGTCTTTGGATGAAGGCTCCTTCAGCTTCGTCACAGTGAACTTCTTACCCGTGGCTCATTATGATGAATTGGCTGGAACCCAAGCTGCCAAGTTGACCGAAATCAGACTGGCGCCCCCTTTTGCTGTAAATCTCGGCTGTCTTGTCTCCTGAGGGTTACAGCTGGGGCTGTAAAACTTCTTATCTAGGCATTCGATGAGGTTCTGTTTTTTTTTTTTTTTTAACACAATTGGTTACATACAGCTCTAAACTGTAAAATTCATTATGTGGCTTAAAGTGTTAGTTTGTTAGTAGGCCCTTATAATGGGGTTGGGTAACCCTTAAAATGTTAGTTCCCTCTATCAATATAACTTCATAAACAAGTTTCATACCTTGTTACATAGAACTTAACCAGCTTTTCCTTTTTCCAGGTTCAGAGCCTGTGCCTCATTTGGTTATATCTGTAAACACTGAACATCTCCTCAGCAGGAATCACAACTGCATTTCTCACAGATCCAACTTTCTGCTATGCCCAAATTCACCACTTTATCCTACCTGGCCTCTCTCAGCTCTCAGTCGTACTCTAAATGCTCGTGAGGAGTGTTTGAAATACGAAGTGATGCAATTAACTCTTTGAGATACTTCCCACTGCTTTACTGAGAGGATGTAATTCACTAGGGGGGCCTTAAGAACAATCCTGCCAACGCTTTGCTAAGCTGGAGCAGAATGGAGATGCTGCTGCTGTGATACATTATCAGGTCTTGTCGGTCTCCCAACTCTCCTGAAATACGAAGCATGACACTAATGGGATGGTATAGTCTTCTTAATCAATCCAGCTGTCAGTCAAGTTCTGCCCCTTCCATGCCCCCCTTCCTTGGTGCCTTCCAAATAATGAGCGTGCTAGCTGTGATAAAGAAAAGTTTCTAACTGCAGGAAAGAAATAAACTCGTTTTCAGACAGAGCTGTACAGCCACTGCAGACAAGGACACACAGGGCTCCACAGCTCTGCTTGTGTGGAAAAGCATCCCACTGCTGCTTCGCAGACAGACTTGGCTGAGCTGACACCAAGTCCTGCTGTGTCCCTGTCACCCGCAGAGTGCCCACATCCTCACCACACTAGCGGGCATTGTGACAAAGGTTCTATGTCAGCTGGGTGTGGCAGCCGAGCGCCCCCTAGAGGAGGGGGAGCCTGTCAGCCCCGGGCCTGTCACTGCCTGCTGTCCCCCCTGTCAGCAGCGAGGCCTCTGAAAAGTTTCCAAAACTTCCCCAGACTTGGGTCCAGCGTGGCCAAAAGTCTCCAAGAGACAAGTCGGAAAGAAGGATATGGAACAGAGGGAGAAAGCGAAGGGAGCAAGCCAAAGGGAGGGAAGAGGAAAATCTAGTGCCGGGCTGCAGGACTGAAATGGAGGAATGGAAAGACAAAAGCCAGGAAGCAGGAGAGTTTGAGAAAAGGAGAGAGGAAAGAAGAGACATGCAGCCAGATGAGGGGTTAGTGAGAGAGGCTGGGACAGAGAACAGGATGAGAAGGAAATAAGGCAAGGCAAGGCTAGGCCAAAGGACGTTTCCTTGCTTTATATTTTCTACCACATTCATCTGGAGACGAGGAGGAAAGCCATCAGACCTTATGGATTAGGCCCAAGCAAAAACCCCGGCTACTTGAGACACTTAGACTAAGCCTAAAATGCAAAGATCTCTCCATAAGGATGGTTTTTATACTCTACTTCCAAAATCTGCTGGCAGTACAAAAGAATAAGTGGCAGATCTCCTTAGGCTGAGTCATGGTGCTTTGCTCCTAAGACCATGCATACCATGGGAATATTTCAGCATTTCTGCTCTGGTTTTCAGTGTATTACACCAAAACACCCACCTGATGACATCATTTCAAGAGCAACAGCAGCAATTTGCAGAATTCAGCTTCTTTGGGTGTAGTGGCAGAGCCCCCCCCCCCCGCCCCAGGGGGATGGGGTTGTCACCAGCCTGGCTGAGAGGTGAAGCCAGAGGCAAAAGAAACTAAAGGAGCACCATTAGAAGGTTATAACGAGTGAGCAATCGCCGGACACATGCGTGCAGAGCGCGTGGACAGCACATGCAGCCTATCATGTTATTGTACAGCACGAGTTACAACCAATCACGTTGTTGTAAGGCGCGTGGACAGGGCAGCTTTGCTATAAAGCTAGCCCGGTCCGACAATAAAGCGAACTCTGTGAACATCATATTGGTGTGTCAGGTTCCGTGGCTCGCATGGATAAAGCAACACTTTGGTGACCCCGACGTGATACTTCGTATCGAAGCAAGATCGCCGGAAGTGAAGACGCGAGGACGCCACCTGGGGGCGACACCAGCCCAGCGCTCAATCATAGCGGAAAGTAGGCCTACGAAGAAGCAGGTGGCATGGGAAACACGGCATCCGTGGAAGAAAAAATAATAGTGAGAAGTATTCTGCAGCTGGCTGCAAGAACAGGAAGAATTTTGGAAAAAGACGCGGTGGAGCGCCTTTTACTATTCGCCCAGCGTAAGGGCTGTGTTCGTTCGACGGACGAATTTTTTTCTCCCAGTACATGGGAGGACATAGGGACCGAACTATGAGAAGCGGCTACAAGGGGGAACCGCGAGGCTTGCGATCTCGCCGGACCCTGGCGGGAGGTCAGGCAGCTAATGCAGGAAGTCTCAGAGGAGCCGGAGCTGTGTGCCGTCCCCTCGGAGCCGCCCGCTGCGAGCTGCCCACCCTCCGAGAACTCCGAGGAATCAACACCACTGGTATGTCCCGTATCAGATCTGGAGTTCTGGGGCGGAGAGCAAATTATACCCTCTGCGCCCGTTGAGCCATTGCCTGGCTCCGACGACGAATGGCAGCAACCGGCAAGTTTCAACAAGCCAGGACAAGTTAATCCAGCCGACATGCCTTTGCCGGAGGACCCGATGGAACACCAGGACGGAGCATCGCAGAATCGCCCTGACTTCCAGGAGGAGAGCCACGTGCAGAGCCTGAAGGACTTACTGAGATGGCAGGAGAGCCAGATGCAAGAAGTTCTAGAAGCTATGAAACGACTAGATGGCGGTAACAGTAAAACTTCGCGGTTAATAGCATATAAAAAGGCGTCAGATGCAATTAAGGACGGGCTGGAGGCAATTGGCAGGGAATGTGAAAAACGGGGAAAACAGGAAAGGGAGGGGGCGAAATTAGACCTCACTCCGGAGGAGCTCCGTATCAAAAGGGAGCGAATACAAAAATGGGCTAGACAATGTGTTGAAGATGGGATGTGGTCTGTAAGAGAAGCAGATGAATATTTGAGAGCACGATATGGAAAAGGGCTGGAGACTGGGTTAGCAGATCGGTTTGCAAATATGCGTCGACTTACTGATCCACAGGGAAACACAAGGGAATTGTATAGCAGTGATAATAATGACAATTTGGGTGCTGCCCCTGTGCATCAGGGTAGAGATATTCCTCGAGATCATTCTTATAATGCAGGGCAACGTTGGCAAGGGGTAATCAGAGATGCAACTATTGAAGGGATCATGTCACCTGGTAGTATTACAGCAATGCCAGTGCACATAGATAATAGAGGACAAAGGCAGTGGTCGCCTTTTGATTGGAAAACGGTTAAGCAATTGCAAAGTGCAGTTATGCAATATGGTATGGATAATAAGCATGTGATGCAGCTAATCAATTCATTTTTCAAGGGCCAAGTACTAACTTAAAGAGATATTAGGGCATTGATAGAGTTATTGCTTCCTCCAACGGGGTATTTGCTGTTCTTGGACAAGTGGCAGGGGAAAGTGGAATTGGCAGTATTAGAAAATGTTCGTTTACCAGCTGATGATCCGTTGCGGTTAGCGAGCATGGACCAGTTACTGGGTCGTGGGCAATATGCGGATGGTGCTACTCAGGCAGCACTCCATCCAAGGATTTTGCAGCAAACGCAAGGGCTTGCCTTGGCGGCAGTGAAAGAATTGCCAAATAGAGGTAACCCTGTGCCACCCTATTCTACAATAGAGTGGGATCCTGGGGAACCATATATGACATTTGTGGATCATTTAAAAGAAGTGATAGATGCCTCTCCTAACGTGACTCCAGAGGCAAAAGCTGCTGTGGGGAAAGATTTGGCTATGATGAATGCAAACACCCAATGCCAACAGATATTAGCCGGTTTGGGAAAAACTGCTTCTTTAGCAGAGATGGTGGAAGCTTGCACACAGGTACCAATTATGCAGCAGGAGGTAGAAAAAGCAAAAATACATGCTCAAGCCCACGCTGCGGCCTTGGCTGCAGCACTTAAGCCTGCAATGAAAGGTGGAAGCCCTTCTTGTGGCCTAGCATGTTTTACTTGCAAACAGACAGGACACATTAAAAGAAACTGCCCTCAATATGCTTAGTAGCATTGCAAAAATGGCATAACTGTCCAGTTAATCTGGTAACAGATTCTATTTATGTTGTGGGAATTGTACAAAGAATACATAGAGCGCTTTTGCAGCGAGTTTCCAATTCCTTGTTGTTTGAAGCATTGTTAGATTTGTGGAACGTATTAGATTATAGGACAGCACCAGTATTTATCATGCATATAAAAAGCCATACTAACGTACCAGGTGGTCTAGTAGAGGGAAACAGCATCATAGACAAACTTGTGGCAGTAGCAGATATATCCCCTTTTGAACAAGTCAGACAAGCTCACGAATTCTTTCATCAATCCTCAGCAGCACTCCGAAAGCAGTTTACAATTACAAAGGAACAAGCTCGAGCCATTATTGCAGCTTGTCCTGATTGTGCCCGCATAGTACCTCTCCAACAAAAGGGAGTAAATCCTCGGGGCTTGCAGCCAGGTCAGTTATGGCAAACTGATATTATTGAATTTGCACCATTTGGCCGACAAAAGTACATTCATGTCTCCATAGATACCTGTTCAGGACTGCTGTGGGCTACAGCCTTGACCTCAGCAAATACAAAGGCAGTAAAACATCATTTACTACAAGCTTTTGCTGTCATGGGTGTCCCTACACAAATCAAAACAGATAATGGTCCTGCATACCACTCTGACAGACTTGCAGCCTTCCTCACCCAGTGGAAGGTACAACACCTGTTTGGAATCCCTTATAATTCTACTGGCCAAGCAATTATTGAGCGTGCACACCGTGCATTAAAAAATCTTTTGTCTGTTTTGAAAAAACAAGGGGGAATTGGTGTGAGCCCAGAAGAGGTATTGATGAAGGCATTGTATGTGCTGAACTGGCTTAATCCTAAAAGTGAAACTGAAATGGAACCGGTTGTTATGCACCAAATCAAAAATGTCAAAGATTTTTCCGAAAATGTGCCTAAGGTTAGTGTGTTTAATCCGACAACACAACAATGGGAAGGTCCTATGTCACTAATAACCTGGGGAAGGGGATATGCTTGTGTTTCTACAGGTAACCACAAAAATTCATGGATCCCAGCAAAGTGGGTGAGACCTTGGCTAGCTAACAGAGAAGAAACCGATTGCAGTGATGACAACCCTTAACCTCAGACATGTTATCGCTTTAAGCAACGAATGTAGCCAATGTTGAGAATACCACTTTGTAAAACAGAGCAGCAATTAATTTTTTCTTATTGGACATGTTCACAGTTATGAAGAATTCGATTGCATGTGTTGTTTGAACTTAAAAAGATAGAAGATTTGCAGAACAAGAAAATAACAGAAGATATTGGGTTTTTTGGGGTGAATGCCTTGTTTGGTTAAAAGGAATATTGAAAACAGGTTTGTTCTTGTTAATTGTAATTGTATTAGCCTTAATGTTCTTACCCTGTATTTCACACTGTATTTAAAGCAAGATATGGTGTATTGATAATATTAAATAAAAGAGGGGGAGATGTAGTGGCAGAGCCCACCCCCCCGCCCCAGGGGGATGGGGTTGTCGCCAGCCTGGCTGAGAGGTGAAGCCAGAGGCAAAAGAAACTAAAGGAGCACCATTAGAAGGTAATAATGAGTGAGCAATCGCCAGACACATGCGTGCAGAGCGCGTGGACAGCACATGCAGCCTATCGTGTTATTGTATAACACGAGTTACAACCAATCACGTTGTTGTAAGGCGCGTGGACAGGGCAGTTTTGCTATAAAGCTAGCCCGGTCCGACAATAAAGCGAACTCTGTGAACATCATATTGGTGTGTCAGGTTCCGTGGCTCGCATGGATAAAGCAACAATGGAACAAAGGGAGAAAGCAAAGGGAGCAAGCCAAAGGGAGGGAAGAGGAAAATGTAGTGCCGGGCTGCAGGACTGAAATGGAGGAATGGAAAGACAAAAGCCAGAAAGCAGGAGAGTTTGAGAAAAGGAGAGAGGAAAGAAGAGACATGCAGCCAGACGAGGGCTTAGTGAGAGAGGCTGGGACAGAGAACAGGATGAGAAGGAAATAAGGCAAGGCAAGGCAAGGCTAAACCGAAGGACGTTTCCTTGCTTTACATTATCTACCACATTCATCTGGAGACGAGCAGGAAAGCCATCAGACCTGATGGATTAGGCCCAAGCAAACACCCTGGCTACCTAAGACACTTAGTCTAAGGCTAAAATGCAAAGATCTCTCCATAAGGATGGTTTTTATACTCTACTTCCACAATCTGCTGGCAGTACAAAAGAATAAGCGGCAGATCTACTTAGGCTGAGTCACGGTGCTTTGCTCCTAAGACCATGCATACCATGGGAATATTTCAGCATTTCTGCTCTGGTTTTCAGTGTATTACACCAAAACACCCACCTGATGACATCATTTCAAGAGCAAAAGCAGCAATTTGCAGAATTCAGCTTCTTTGGGGAACTGAGAACTTCCTGAGCTAACACCAAGTCCTGCTGTGTCCCTGTCACCCGCAGAGTGCCCGCATCCTCACCACGGTAGCGGGCATTGTGACAAAGGTTCTATGTCAGCTGGGTGTGGCAGCCGAGCGCCCCCTAGGCGAGGGGGAGCCTGTCAGCCCCGGGCCTGTCACTGCCTGCTGTCCCCCCTGTCAGCAGCGAGGCCTCTGAAAAGTTTCCAAAACATCCCCAGACTTGGGTCCAGCGTGGCCAAAAGTCTCCAAGAGACAAGTCGGAAAGAAGGATATGGAAGAGAGGGAGAAAGCGAAGGGAGCAAGCCAAAGGGAGGGAAGAGGAAAATCTAGTGCCGAGCTGCAGGACTGAAATAGAGGAATGGAAAGACAAAAGCCAGGAAGCAGGAGAGTTTGAGAAAAGGAGAGAGGAAAGAAGAGACATGCAGCCAGACGAGGGGTTAGTGAGAGAGGCTGGCACAGAGAACAGGATGAGAAGGAAATAAGGCAAGGCAAGGCTAGGCCAAAGGATGTTTCTTTGATTTATATTTTCTACCACATTCATCTGGAGACGAGCAGGAAAGCCATCAGACCTGATGGATTAGGCCCAAGCAAAAGCCCCGGCTACTTGAGACACTTAGACTAAGCCTAAAATGCAAAGATCTCTCCATAAGGATGGTTTTTATACTCTACTTCCACAATCTGCTGGCAGTACAAAAGAATAAGCGGCAGATGTCCTTAGGCTGAGTCACGGTGCTTTGCTCCTAAGACCATGCATACCATGGCAATATTTCAGCATTTCTGCTCTGGTTTTCAGTGTATTACACCAAAACACCCATCTGATGACATCATTTCAAGAGCAACAGCAGCAATTTGCAGAATTCAGCTTCTTTGGGGAACTGAGAACTTGCTGAGCTGACACCAAGTCCTGCTGTGTCCCTGTCACGCACACAGAGTGCCCGCATCCTCACCACGGTAGCGGGCATTGTGACAAAGGTTCTATGTCAGCTGGGTGTGGCAGTCGAGCGCCCCCGAGGGGAGCGGGAGCCTGTCAGCCCCGGGCCTGTCACTGCCTGCTGTCCCCCCTGTCACCAGCAAGGCCTCTGAAAAGTTTCCAAAACATCCCCAGACTTGGGTCCAAAGTGGCCAAAAGTCTCCAAGAGACAAGTCGGGAAGAAGGATATGGAAGAGAGGGAGAAAGTGAAGGGAGCAAGCCAAAGGGAGGGAAGAGGAAAAGCTAGTGCCGGGCTGCAGGACTGAAATGGAGCTATGGAAAGACAAAAGCCAGGAAGCAGGAGAGTTTGAGAAAAGGAGAGAGGAAAGAAGAGACATGCAGCCAGACGAGGGGTTAGTGAGAGAGGCTGGCACAGAGAACAGGATGAGAAGGAAATAAGGCAAGGCAAGGCTAGGCCAAAGGACGTTTCCTTGCTTTATATTTTCTACCACATTCATCTGGAGACGAGGAGGAAAGCCATCAGACCTGATGGATTAGGCCCAAGCAAAAACCCCGGCTACTTGAGATACTAAGACTAAGCCTAAAATGCAAAGATCTCTCCATCAGCATGGTTTTTATACTCTACTTCCACAATCTGCTGGCAGCACAAAAGAATAAGCGGCAGATCTACTTAGGAGCAAAGCACCGTTACACAGCCGAAGACCATGCATACCATGGGAACATTTCAGCATTTCTGCTCTGGTTTTCAGTGTATTACACCAAAACACCCACCTGATGACATCATTTCAAGAGCAACAGCATCAATTTGCAGAATTCAGCTTCTTTGGGGAACTGAGAACTTGCTGAGCTGACACCAAGTCCTGCTGTGTCTCTGTCACGCGCAGAGTGCCCGCATCCTCACCCCGGTAGCGGGCATTGTGACAAAGGTTCTATGTCAGCTGGGTGTGGCAGCCGAGCGCCCCCGAGGGGAGGTGGAGCCTCTCAGCCCCGGGCCTGTCACTGCCTGCTGTCCCCCCTGTCACCAGCGAGGCCTCCGAAAAGTTTCCAAAACATCCCCAGACTTGGGTCCAGCGTGGCCAAAAGTCTCCAAGAGACAAGTCGGGAAGAAGGATATGGAACAAAGGGAGAAAGCGAAGGGAGCAAGCCAAAGGGAGGCAAGAGGAAAAAGTAGTGCCGGGCTGCAGGACTGAAATGGAGGAATGGAAAGACAAAAGCCAGGAAGCAGGAGAGTTTGAGAAAAGGAGAGAGGAAAGAAGAGACATGCAGCCAGACGAGGGCTTAGTGCGAGAGGCTGGGACAGAGAACAGGATGAGAAGGAAATAAGGCAAGGCAAGGCTGGGCCAAAGGATGTTTCTTTGATTTATATTTTCTACCACATTCATCTGGAGACGAGCAGGAAAGCCATCAGACCTGATGGATTAGGCCCAAGCAAAAGCCCCGGCTACTTGAGACACTTAGACTAAGCCTAAAATGCAAAGATCTCTCCATAAGGATGGTTTTTATACTCTACTTCCACAATCTGCTGGCAGTACAAAAGAATAAGCGGCAGATGTCCTTAGGCTGAGTCACGGTGCTTTGCTCCTAAGACCATGCATACCATGGCAATATTTCAGCATTTCTGCTCTGGTTTTCAGTGTATTACACCAAAACACCCATCTGATGACATCATTTCAAGAGCAACAGCAGCAATTTGCAGAATTCAGCTTCTTTGGGGAACTGAGAACTTGCTGAGCTGACACCAAGTCCTGCTGTGTCCCTGTCACGCACACAGAGTGCCCGCATCCTCACCACGGTAGCGGGCATTGTGACAAAGGTTCTATGTCAGCTGGGTGTGGCAGTCGAGCGCCCCCGAGGGGAGCGGGAGCCTGTCAGCCCCGGGCCTGTCACTGCCTGCTGTCCCCCCTGTCACCAGCAAGGCCTCTGAAAAGTTTCCAAAACATCCCCAGACTTGGGTCCAAAGTGGCCAAAAGTCTCCAAGAGACAAGTCGGGAAGAAGGATATGGAAGAGAGGGAGAAAGTGAAGGGAGCAAGCCAAAGGGAGGGAAGAGGAAAAGCTAGTGCCGGGCTGCAGGACTGAAATGGAGCTATGGAAAGACAAAAGCCAGGAAGCAGGAGAGTTTGAGAAAAGGAGAGAGGAAAGAAGAGACATGCAGCCAGACGAGGGGTTAGTGAGAGAGGCTGGCACAGAGAACAGGATGAGAAGGAAATAAGGCAAGGCAAGGCTAGGCCAAAGGACGTTTCCTTGCTTTATATTTTCTACCACATTCATCTGGAGACGAGGAGGAAAGCCATCAGACCTGATGGATTAGGCCCAAGCAAAAACCCCGGCTACTTGAGATACTAAGACTAAGCCTAAAATGCAAAGATCTCTCCATCAGCATGGTTTTTATACTCTACTTCCACAATCTGCTGGCAGCACAAAAGAATAAGCGGCAGATCTACTTAGGAGCAAAGCACCGTTACACAGCCGAAGACCATGCATACCATGGGAACATTTCAGCATTTCTGCTCTGGTTTTCAGTGTATTACACCAAAACACCCACCTGATGACATCATTTCAAGAGCAACAGCATCAATTTGCAGAATTCAGCTTCTTTGGGGAACTGAGAACTTGCTGAGCTGACACCAAGTCCTGCTGTGTCTCTGTCACGCGCAGAGTGCCCGCATCCTCACCCCGGTAGCGGGCATTGTGACAAAGGTTCTATGTCAGCTGGGTGTGGCAGCCGAGCGCCCCCGAGGGGAGGTGGAGCCTCTCAGCCCCGGGCCTGTCACTGCCTGCTGTCCCCCCTGTCACCAGCGAGGCCTCCGAAAAGTTTCCAAAACATCCCCAGACTTGGGTCCAGCGTGGCCAAAAGTCTCCAAGAGACAAGTCGGGAAGAAGGATATGGAACAAAGGGAGAAAGCGAAGGGAGCAAGCCAAAGGGAGGCAAGAGGAAAAAGTAGTGCCGGGCTGCAGGACTGAAATGGAGGAATGGAAAGACAAAAGCCAGGAAGCAGGAGAGTTTGAGAAAAGGAGAGAGGAAAGAAGAGACATGCAGCCAGACGAGGGCTTAGTGCGAGAGGCTGGGACAGAGAACAGGATGAGAAGGAAATAAGGCAAGGCAAGGCTGGGCCAAAGGACGTTTCCTTGCTTTATATTTTCTACCACATTCATCTGGAGACGAGGAGGAAAGCCATCAGACCTGATGGATTAGGCCCAAGCAAAAACCCCGGCTACTTGAGACACCTAGACTAAGCCTAAAATGCAAAGATCTCTCCATCAGGATAGTTTTTATACTCTACTTCCACAATCTGTTGGCAGGACAAAAGAATAAGCGGCAGATCTACTTAGGCTGAGTCACGGTGCTTTGCTCCTGAGACCATGCATACCATGGGAATATTTCAGCATTTCTGCTCTGGTTTTCAGTGTATTACACCAAAACACCCACCTGATGACATCATTTCAAGAGCAAAAGCAGCAATTTGCAGAATTCAGCTTCTTTGGGGAACTGAGTAATTGCTGAGCTGACACCAAGTCCTGCTGGGTCCCTGTCACGCACACAGAGTGCCCACATCGTCACCACGGTAGCGGGCATTGTGACTAAGGTTCTATGTCAGCTGTTGCTCTTCCGACCGGCAAGAGAGCTACAACGAAGCATGCCGAACGGAGAATATAGCAGCAGCTCATGTGTTCACACCTTGTTTCTGCCTTGTGCTTGAACTCCAATACGTTTGTGCTTCTGTGAGATGAAAGACGTCCTTCTTCATATGTGGTTGCTCACACCGGTCCACTTGTTTGTGTATCCATTCAGTGCTGGGCTGCGGGGCATTCAGAAGTGTCTCTGTGGAGACGTCTGCATAGAGGCAGCTGTCAGAACACGCACACTCGATTTTTCACCAAAACATATGCAGACGCGTCCTTACCCTGTAGATTTGGATGGACCTAGTTCCCTGTGTTCGCAAGAGACAAGGGAATCGCATCTGTACGCACAGAAGCAATAGCGGACCGTTTCCCTTGGAGTGAACACGAAAGAGCCGTCTATACACTCGCAGACACGGGAACGTGCCTCAATGCGGTCACAGAGGCAGCAGCTTTTGAACAGAGGCTCTGGTGATTCTGGCACACTCCTGAAAGTCGCGCACACTGCTGTTCACTCGCTAAACTACCTCTTCGGAAACACGTCTCCGGTCCATGTACCGCTCAGATTTCTTCTCGTGTAACTGTGAACTGTGTCAGTGCGGGGAATCCGTCTCTGTTGAGCAGATGTCAATCCTGCCTCGCTTTTGCTTTGTTGCCTCTACCAAGATGATTTCCCGTTTCTCTCTTCACTTTAGCAGGCAGACACAGCCAACGCACAGCAATTGTCAAGAGACACACTCCATCCGCTGAGCTCAACGCTTGTGCAGATGTACGTGTGCGACGAAGTCAACACACGTGCTTGTGGAGAGAAAGAAAGGGACTCCCAGGCGTGTGGAGCGACGGGGAGAAAGAGCGGGCGCTAAGGAACACAGAGTTTCAGGCAGACTGTCTCCACACAAACAGGCACCTGTCTGCAGGTATCCTAGATCTTGATTCTTGAACTTGAGGAAACACGCGTCTGAGCAAAACTCCCAAACGCTTCCAGGAAAGACACAGGCTCTCCCACAAGCACACAAGTGTTTGCCCTCAGCTATAGATCAGCGACAAGCTTGTGAAGAGATGCCCTGCTATTCTTTCGCCTTATGGCATCATGTGTTTCGTTTCTCTTGGAGATCGATTGCTAAGCGTCTTTCCTCGGGCGACTGTGAAGCATTTGCCACCGGAGGAGAAGTAGCACGGAGCAGCATTCAGTACTGTCTACGTCACGGCCCCTTATAAGACGGCGGTACTGGCGCACACACACACAGAGGAGACGGCGGCACTGGCGCGCACACACACAGAGGAGACGGCGGCACTGGCACGCACACACACAGAGGAGACGGCGGCACTGGCGCGCACACACACAGAGGAGACGGCGGCACTACTTAAAAACTTCAAGATGCTGGGAAGAAGTGCCAGTCCCTTAGACTGGAGGGGTACAGAGCACAGCTGCCGATGCAGCCCAGAACTACACCATAAAACACAACTGCGCAGAAACATCCAAAATGCAAAAACCATCCACGCTTTCAGCTGCTGATACAAGAAAACCAGGACCCGATTGGCGCTACGCCAACTGGCACCGGCGTTCCGGATCCCGGGATGGCGCCCGGGATGCCTGTCGGGTCCCTCAAGCGCGACGAGACCCCGGGACCGTCTGACAGGCACAATGCAAGCCTCCTGACCTGCAATACAACACTGACACTAGGCTGGAGCTGCCCTGCCCGGGACACGCTGGCATCGCACTGTGAAGTTCCCTGGACCCTTCGCCTGCCCAAAAGGGACTGTTCCTGGATCACCCTTGCCCCAAAGAGAACTTTACCCCCCTCCCTGCAGTTCCCAACCCCTTCCCAGTCCCCCAGCCTCCACTTATCTTTCAGAGGGCCAAGAGACTGAATCCATCTTCAACAGAGGAAAACACCACATGTGCTGATAGAGATCGTCCTGCATCACCAAGTTCCTCCTTGTCCTGGTTTTGTTAAAAAACAAGTTTCTCTTTTAGTGATTTTTTGCCTGTCAGCTAAAGCCTTCATCTTAGCTGCATTTTCCTGGAGAACCCAACACATGTTTTGGTTAAACCCAGCAATGGAATGCAAACTTATTGATAAGCACAGATGGACATCTCGCGAGAGGGGCAACGAGAAACTGATGATCGAGAGACTGACCAACGGTGTATAACATTCCATTCACGTGAATACTTCATATAAAAGTGGGAGATCACGAGGATCTCGGCCCCTTTTTTCCCTTTTTGCCCTTTTTCCCTTTTTCCTCATGGCTGACATTAGGAGAGGACCTTGCTGGTCGTCCCTGTGAACTGAGGCCAGTGAGAGACTGAATCCAGCTCCGGTTGGCTACAGAGTCTAATCCAGGACTTTGGGTGCTGGCTCTGCAGTTGCTGAGACTTACAAGATTGGTTTTCTATATTTTGTATTATTTTCTCTATTCTTATCAGTAGCATTAGTAAAACATCTTTAACTTTTCCAACTCTCTTCTCTCTGTCCTTCTTTCCCTCCCAATCGCCTGTCCTGAGTGGGAAGGGGGGAGAGGGAGGGGCAAAAGGGGGAAGTGGGGGGGAGAGGAGGTTAACAATACATCTGCCAGGGTTTGATTGTCACCCCGCAATCCTAACCCTCGACAGATAATTGGCGCCCAACGTGGGGCAAGAGAAAGGAGTAAATTTGGAGATTTTTGGCTTTTCTACTGCTCTGACGTACCTTTCAATTTTCTTGGCACGGTGCCAACTCATAGAATTGTGATACTCGCGCGTCTGTTTGCTTTGGATATTATTTAGTGGTATTAAGGCAAAGTGAATTACATTGATTTAAAGATGTTATGGCAAAAGTTGTATCAGTTATTTTCTACATTGTGCTCGCTGATCCCATATCTGTGTGGGTGTTTCTTTCTGAATCGACGTATTCATTATATAACAACAAGAAACTGGACAGCGGTCATGATGATGCTGTGTGGTATGGCACTGGTTTATTTCATTATACTGCAGCCGCTAATGAATTTCTACTCGCTTCTGCTTTACCTTGAAAAACCTCCAGGAGAGATTAAAGAGCAGAATGGCTCTATATTTGCTAATTGGTCAAGCGAATCTTTAGAAAGGCTGACTAACAATACTTTTGTGTTTTCGCTAGGACAGTTTGCAAATGTTTTAGAGAACTTTGAATATCCTTGGAGCTTTGATAGAACTGTGATGGTGTTATCTGGTTTGCTGAATGTGTGTCAGTTTGTGTTACTGTTAAGAGAAATGAGGTTCAATAGGAGGTTTGCGTCTCTTTTTAGTCCTGAGATTTGTGGTGCGTCTTCAGAAGCTTTAGCAAAAAGCACTCCTAGCCGCTCGAGAAAAGGCAAAACAGGCAAAGCTGCTGCTGCAGCCACTGCTCCCCCAACCGCGGCTTCACGAGCTGAAGCTACAGCTCCTCAGCAGAGCTCCTCTGCCAAGGTCGCTGCAGATAACGTTACCTCTCCAGCCTCAAAGGCTAACAAGGCAGCCCCTCCGTCTTCACACACTGGGCACTGTTGCTGCTGTAACCACAGCAATCACTGTGACAGTCATTCAGACTCTGAAAATGAATCAAATGATGGTGAACCCATATCAGCATCAGTTGCTGGTTGTAAGAAAGTCACTAGAAAGACCACCCGTGCAGCAGGTGATGGCACAGGGCCAACATCAACCCAAGGGGCATCATCAGGACAGGGAGGAGATGAAGTGACCACCACTCGGTCCTTTTCTCCAGGTGAGCTGAGAGATCTGCGAAAAGACTTCAGTCGTCGTGAAGGCGACAATATTTTAACCTGGCTGCTGCGATGCTGGGACAACGGGGCAGAAACAATTGAATTAGAAGGTGGTGAAGCCAGGCAGCTGGGATCTCTGTCAAAAGATTCCACCATTGATAGGGCAATTTCAAGAGAGTCTAATGCCGCTACTCTCTGGACCCGACTCGTGCAGCTATGAAAGTCAGATTTCCCTACAAGGAAGACTGTATATCCAAGTTAGGGAAATGGAATACTATGGAGAGAGGTATCCAGTTCCTGAGAGAATTAGCTGTGTGAGAGATCATCTATCTAGGACCAAACAGACAAGGGGGGACACACCCAGATAGAATCAATTGTACAAAATCTATGTGGCGCAGATTTGTACAAAGTGCACCACCTGCATATGCTAAGTCATTGGCAGGAATGGTCTGGTCAGCTAGAGGTGCACAAGAAATTAATGAAGTGATTGAGCAGCTCCGGTACTTTGAGGACAGCTTTGCTGGTTCTCTGCGGGCTTGTGTCTCCGCTGTGGAGAAACTGTGTGAAAAATCTGATGACCGGTTTGAAAAGCTGTTGCAAGAAATCCAAGAGCTCAGAGCAGACTCGTACCGTTCACGACCTGCACAAACCTATGTTTCAGCTGTTAGGAGAAGGCGTTTCCAATCTCGAGAGAGAGGGCAGAGGCAGCCCACAAAAAGAGGTTCACTGTGGTTCTTCCTACATGAGCAGGGAGAAAACATGAATAAGTGGCATGGAAGGCCTACCTCAGAACTTCAGGAACGAGTACGTGAGATAAAAGGAAAAACTCCTAGGAAGGTGGCTGCTCCAGTTTACAAAAGGAGCAGAAGAGATTCTGATGCTCTTGAAGGAACCTCTAATTCACACCCAGAGACTGTGCAAAACAGGAATTAGAGGTGCCCTGCCTCCAACCAGGTGGAGGAAAGGGATAACAGAGTTTATTGGACTGTACAAATACGATGGCCTGGTACAACACAACCCCAGGAGTACAAAGCTTTAGTGGACACTGGTGCTCAGTGCACAATAATTCCTTCTGATTATAAAGGAACGCAATCCATCAATATTGTTGGAGTGACTGGGGGATCCCAGGAGCAGACTGTTGTAGAGGTTGAAATGAGCTTAACTGGAAAAAACTGGCAAAAGCATCCCATTGTGACTGGTCCAGATGCTCCGTGCATCCTTGGCATAGACCACCTCAGGAGAGGGTATTTTAAGGACCCAAAAGGGTATAGGTGGGCATTTGGTATAGCAGCTGTGGACACTGAGAAAATTGAACAGCTGTCTGATTTGCCTGGTCTTTCAGATGACCCCTCTGTTGTAGGACTGCTGATGGTTGACGATCAGCAGGTGCCAACTGCTACCACGACGGTGCATCGCCGGCAATATCGCAGCAATCGAGACTCTTTGATTCCTATACAGAAGCCGATCCGTCAATTGGAAAGCCAGGGTGTGATCAGTAAGACCCGCTCACCTTTTAACAGCCCAATCTGGCCAGTGCGTTAGTCTAGTGACGAGTGGAGACTAACTGTAGGCTATCGTGGCCTGAATGAAGTTACACCACCACTGAGTGCTGCTGTGCCTGACATGCTAGAACTGCAATTTGAACTGCAGTCAAAGGCAGCCAAGTGCGATGCTACAATTGACATTGCTCATGCATTTTTCTCTATTCCTGCAGCAGCAGAGTGCAGGCCGCAGTTTGCTTTCACCTGGAGGGGCATCCAGTATACATGGAATCGCTTGCCCCAGGGGTGGAAACACAGCCCTACCATCTGCCATGGACTGATCCAGACCACGCTGGAGCAAGGTGAAGCTCCAGAACACTTGCAATATATTGATGACATCATCGTATGGGGCGACACAGCGAAAGAAGTCTTCGAGAAAGGTGAGAGAATAATTCATATTCTTTTGGATGCTGGTTTTGCCATAAAACGAAGCAAGGTCAAGGGACCTGCACGAGAGATCCAGTTTTTAGGAATAAAATGGCAAGATGGCCGTCGTCAGATCCCAATGGATGTGATCAACAAAATTGCAGCAATGGCTCCACCTACTAATAAAAAGGAGACACAGACTTTCTTGGGCGTTGTAGGTTTTTGGAGAATGCATATTCCTGACTACAGCCACATTGTGAGCCTCTCTATCAAGTGACTCGTAAAAAGAACCAATTTGAGTGGGGCCCTGAACAACGACAAGCCTTTGAACAAATTAAGCGTGAGATAACTCACGCGGTGGCCCTTGGACTAGTCCAAACTGGACTAGATGTTAAAAATGTGCTCTACATCGCAGCCGGAGATAATGGACTTACCTGGAGCCTCTGGCAGAAAGCACCAGGAGAAACCCGAGGTCGACCCGTAGGTTTTTGGAGTCGAGGATACAAAGGATCTGAGGCCAACTGTACTCCAACTGAAAAGGAGATACTGGCAGCATATGAAGGAGTTCGAGCTGCTTCAGCAGTGATGGGCACTGAAGCACAGCTCCTCCTGCACCTCGACTGCCGGTGCTGAGCTGGGTGTTCAAAGGGACGGTTCCCTCTCCACATCATGTAACCGAAGTTACATGGAGTAAATGGATTGCACTGATCACACAACGAGCTCGAATTGGAAGTCCCAACCGTCCAGGGATATTAGAAGTGATTACACACTGGCCAGAAAGCAAAGACTTTGGGATGTCTCCAGATGAGGAGGAAGTAAAACGTGCTGAAGAAGCACCACCATATAATGCGCTTTCAGAGACTGATAAGCAGTATGCACTGTTCACAGACGGATCCTGTCATCTTGTAGGAAAACATCGAAGGTGAAAGCTGCTGTGTGGAGTCCCACACGACAAGTTACAGAAGCCACTGAAGGACAAGGTGAATCCAGTCAGTTTGCAGCAGTGAAAGCCATCCAGCTGGCTTTGGACATTGCTGACCGAGAGAAGTGGCCAATGCTTTGTCTCTATACTGACTCATGGATGGTAGCAAATGCCTTGTGGGGGTGGCTACAGCAATGGAAGAAAAGCAACTGGCAGCGCAGAGGTGAAACCATTTGGGCTGCCACACTGTGGCAAGACATTGCTGCTCGGCTCGAGAGCCTGCCTGTGAAAGTTCGTCATGTAGATGCTCATGTGCCTAAAAGTCAAGCCACCAAGGAACATCGAAACAACCAACAAGCGGATCAAGCTGCTAAGATTAAAGTAGCTGAGGTGGACTTGGACTGGCAACATAAAGGTGAACTTTTCCTAGCTCGGTGGGCCCATGATGCTTCAGGGCATCAAGGTAGAGATGCAACATACAAATGGGCTCGTGATCGAGGGGTGGATTTAACTATGGACACTATTTCACAGGTTATTCATGAATGTGAAACTTGCGCCGAAATCAAACAAGCAAAACGGTTAAAACCTGTATGGTATGGGGGGCGATGGTTAAAGTATAAGTATGGAGAAGCTTGGCAGATTGATTATATCACACGTCCACAGACACGCCAAGGTAAGCGTTATGTACTTACAATGGTGGAAGCAACCACCGGATGGTTGGAAACATCTGCTGTACCTCATGTTACAGCCCGAAATACCATCTTGGGCCTCGAGAAGCAAGTCCTTTGGCGGCACGGTACGCCAGAAAGAATTGAATCAGACAATGGTACTCATTTCAAAACCAGTATTATAGACAATTGGGCCAAAGAACATGGTATTGAGTGGATGTATCATATTCCATATCATGCACCAGCCTCTGGGAAAATTGAAAGGTACAATGGTTTGTTAAAAACTACACTAAAGGCACTGGGTGGTGGAACCTTTAAAAACTGGGATTCACATTTAGCAAAAGCCACTTGGTTGGTCAACACCAGGGGATCAACCAATCGAGCTGGGCCTGCCCAATCAGAAATTCTACGGACTGTGGAAGGAGATAAAGTCCCTGTAGTACACATGGAAAATATGTTAGGATAGGCAGTCTGGGTTCCTCCTGCCTCAGGCACAGGCAAACCTATTCGTGGGATTGTTTTTGCCCAGGGACCTGGCAGCACCTGGTGGGTGATGCTCAAGGATGGAGAAGTTCGGTGTGCACCTCAAGGGGATTTGATTTTAGGTGAAAATACTCAATACTGAACTGTACGATGTGAATTGCCGCACTAACAATGTTTAATAAGTGTCTTTCAGATCAAGACAATGGTGATGAAACCAGCGCTGGCTTCTTCGAGTGGCGCCCGACACCTTCTTCGAAGTTGGTGTCCTTAACCCACCAACAGGGGTCATGAGATGAACTTGGACCATTTTTCCTGCCCTGGGAGACTGTGGTGACAAAATGAACTTAATGAACTTTTCAAAGGATGGTCCACTGATTAATTACTCCTGTGTATATGTACATATGTGTATATATATATATATATATAGTAGTGATTAATTAGATTGTATTGATAGATTGTATTGATAAGGTTTAAGTATTCAGTGAATGTCATATTATAAGGGGTGGAATGTCCTGGTTTTGTTAAAAAACAAGTTTCTCTTTTAGTGAATTTGCCTGTCAGCTCAAGCTTCATATCAGCTGCATTTTCCTGGAGAACCGGACACATGTTTTGGCAAACCCAGCAATGGAATGAAAACTTATTGATAAGCACGGATGCACATCTCGCGAGAGGGGCAATAACAAAACGGTGACCAACTGTGTATAACATTCCGTCCACTTGAATACTTCATATAAAAGCGGGAGATCACGAGGATCTCGGCCCTTTTTTCCTCATGGCCGACATTAGGAGAGGACCTTGCTGGTCGTCCCTGCGAACTGAGGCCAGTGAGAGACTGAATCCAGCTCCGGTTGGCTACAGAGCCTAATCCAGGACTTTGGGTGCTGGCTCTGCAGTTGCTCAGACTTACAAGATTGGTTTTGTATATTTGTGTTATTTTCTCTATTCTTATCAGTAGCATCAGTAAAACATCTTTAACTTTTCCAACTCTCTTCCCTCTGTGCTTCTTCCCCTCCCAATCGCCTGTGCTGAGTGGGAAGGGGGAGAGGGAGAGGCAAAAGGGGGAATTGGGGGGGGAGAGGAGGTTGACAACACATCTGGCAGGGTTTGATTGTCACCCCGCAATCTTAACCCTCGACAGGGACAAAGAGGGTCCTGGGATGTCACAATGGGCCCTGGGGACAAAGGGCGGTCCTCAGGATATCACAATGGGCCCTGGGGACAAAGGGTGGTCGCCAGGATATCACAATGGGCTCTGGTGACAATGGGGTCCCCAGGATGTCACAATGGGCCCTGGGGACAACAGGCGGCCCTGGGATGTCACAATGGGCCCTGGGGACAAAGAGTGTCCCCAGGATGTCAGAATGGGCCCTGAGGACAAGTTGGGGTCCCCTGAATTTCACAATGGGCCCTGGGGACAAAGAGGGCTCCCCAGCATATCACAATGGGCCCTGGGGACAATGGGGGGTCCTGGGACGTCACAATGGGCCCTGCGGACAAGGGGCGGTCCCCAGGATGTCACAATGGGCCCTGGGGACAAAGAGGGGTCCCATGAATGTCACAATGGGCCCTGGGGACAAGGGGGTGCAGTGGATGTCACAATGGGCCCTGGGGACAATAGGGGGTGTCCAGGATGTCAGAATGAGTCCTGAGGACAAGGGGGGGTCCCCATGGTGTCACAATGGGTCCCCAGTGACAAGGAGGGGTCCCCATGGTGTCACAATAGGCCCTGGGGACAAAGTGGGGTCCAAGAATGTCACAATGGGCCCTGGGGACAAAAGGGGTTGCCATGGTGCCACAATGGGCCCTGGGGACAAAGGGGGGTCCTGGGATGTCACAATGGGCCCTGGGGACAAAGGGGGTGTCCCCATGGTGCCACAACGGGCCCTGTGAGCAAGGGGGTGGCCAGGATGTCACAATGGGTCCTGGGGAAAATGGGGGGTGCCCAGGATGTCACAATGGACCCTGAGGACAAGCGGGGGTCTCCATGGTGTCACAATGGGCCCCAGTGACAAAGGGGGTCCCCTGAATGTCACAATAGGTCCTGGGGACAATGGGGGGTCCTGGGACGTCACAATGGGCCCTGGGGACAAGGAGGGATCCCCAGGATGTCACAATGGGCCCTGGGAACAATGGGGGTTCCTGGGACGTCACAATGGGCCCTGGGGACAAGGGGGGGTCCCCAGGATGTCACAATGGGCCCTGGGGACAAAGAGGGATCCCCAGGATGTCACAATGGGCCCTGGAGACAATGGGGGGTCCTGGGATGTCTCAATGGGCCCTGGGGACAAGGGGGGGTCCCCAGGATGTCACAATGGGCGCTGGGGACAAAGAGGGGTCCTCTGAATGTCACAATGGGCCCTGGAGACAAGAGGGTGCAGTGGATGTCACAATGGGCCCTGGGGACAATGGGGGGTGTCCAGGATGTCAGAATGAGTCCTGAGGACAAGGAGGGGTCCCCATGGTGTCACAATGGGTCCGCAGTGACAAGGAGGGGTCCCCATGGTGTCACAATAGGCCCTGGGGACAAAGTGGGGTCCAAGAATGTCACAATGGGCCCTTGGGACAAAAGGGGTTGCCATGGTGCCACAATGGGCCCTGGGGTCAAAGGGGGTCCCCATGGTGCTACAACGGGCCCTGGGAGCAAGGGGGTGGCCAGGATGTCACAATGGGTCCTGGGGAAAATGGGGGGTGCCCAGGATGTCACAATGGACCCTGAGGACAAGCGGGGGTCTCCATGGTGTCACAATGGGCCCCAGTGACAAAGGGAGTCCCCTGAATGTCACAATAGGTCCTGGGGACAAAGGGGGGTCCTGGGATGTCACAATGGGCCCTGGGGACAAAGGGGGTGTCCCCATGGTGCTACAACGGGCCCTGGGAGCAAGGGGGTGGCCAGGATGTCACAATGGGTCCTGGGGAAAATGGGGGGTGCCCAGGATGTCACAATGGACGCTGAGGACAAGCGGGGGTCTCCATGGTGTCACAATGGGCCCCAGTGACAAAGGGGGTCCCCTGAATGTCACAATAGGTACTGGGGACAATGGGGGGTCCTGGGACGTCACAATGGGCCCTGGGGACAAGGAGGGATCCCCAGGATGTCACAATGGGCCCTGGGAACAATGGGGGTTCCTGGGACGTCACAATGGGCCCCAGTGACAAGAGGGGGTCCCCAGGATGTCACAATGGGCCCTGGGGACAAAGAGGGGTCCCCTGAATGTCACAATGGGCCCTGGGGACAAGGGGGTGCAGAGGATGTCACAGTGGGCCCTGGCGACAATGGGGGGTCCTGGGACGTCACAATGGGCCCTGGGGACAAGGAGGGATCCCCAGGATGTCACAATGGGCCCTGGGGACAATGGGGGGTCCTGGGACGTCACAATGGGCCCCACTGCCAAGAGGGGGTCCCCAGGATGTCACAATGGGCCCTGGGGACAAGGGGGTGCCGAGGATGTCACAATGGGCCCTGGGGACAATGGGGGGTCCTGGGATGTCATAATGGGCCCTGGGGACAAGGGGGGGTCCCCAGGATGTCACAATGGGCTTTGGGAACAAGGGGGTCCCCCAGATATCACAATGGGCCCTGGGGACAATGTAAGGTCCTGGGTTGTCACAATGGACCCTGAGGACAAGGGGGGTTCCCAGGCTCTCACAATGAAGTCTTGGGACAAAGGGGGTCCCCAGGATGTCACAATGGGCCCTGGGGACCAGGGGGGGTCCTGGGATGTCACAATGGGCCCCAGTGACAAAGGGGGTCCCTATGGTGCCACAATGGGCCCTGGGGACAAAGGGGGTCCCCTGGATGTCACAATGGGCTCTGGGAACAAAGAGGGTCCCCACGGTATCAGAATGGGCTCTGGGGACAAAGGGGGGTCCCCTGAATGTCACAATGGGCCCTGGGGACAATGGGGAGTCCTGGGATGTCACAATGAGCCCTGCAGACAAGGGGGGGTCCCCATAGTGTCACAATGGGCCCTGGGGACAAGGGGGTGCCGAGGATGTCACAATGGGCCCTGGGGACAATGGGGGATCTTGGGATGTCACAATGGGCCCTGATGACAATGGTGGGTCCCCTGAATGTCACAATGGGCCCTGGGGACAAAGCGGGGTCCGCAGGATGTCACAATGGGCACTGGGGACAAAGGGGGGGTCCCCATGGTGTCACAATGGGCCCAAGTGACAAGGAGGGTCACCAGGGTGCCACGATGGGTCCTGGGGACAAGGGCGTCCCCCAGATGTCACAATAGGCCCTGGGGACAATGGGGTTGCCCAGGATGTCACAATGGGCCCTGGGGACAATGGGAGTCCCCAAAGTGTCAGAACGAGCCCTGGGGACAAAGTGGAATCCTGGAATGTCACAATGGCCCCCAGTGACAAAGGGGTTCCCCATGGTGCCACAATGGGCCCTGGGGACAAAAGGGGTCCCCAGGATTTCACAATAGCACTGGGGACAAAGGGGGGTCATGGGATGTCACAATGGGCCCTGGGGACAAGGGAGATCCCCATGGTGTCACAATAAGCCCTGGGGACAAAGTGGGGTCCTGGGATGTCACAATTGGCTCTGGGGACAAGGAGGGTCCCCAGGATGTCACAATGGGCCCTGGGGACAAAGGGGGGTCCTGGGATGTCACAATGGGCCCCAGTGACAAAGAGGGTCCTCATGGTGCCACAATGTGCCCTGGGGACAAAGGGCGTTCCCTGGATGTCACAATGGGCTCTGGGGACAAGGAGGGTCCCCAGGATGTCACAATGGGCCCTGGGGACAAAGGGGGTCCCCACGGTATCAGAATGGGCCCTGGGGACAAAGGGGGGTCCCCTGAATGTCACAATGGGCCCTGGGGACAATGGGGGGTCCTGGGACATCACAATGGGCCCTGGGGACAAGTGGGGTCCCCAGGATGTCACAATGGGCCAGGGGACAAAGAGGGGTCCCCTGAATGTCACAATGGGCCCTGGGGACAAGGGGGTGCCGAGGATGTCACAATGGGCCCTGGGGAAAATGGGGGTCCTGGGACGTCACAATGGGCCCTGGGGACAAGGAGGGATCGCCAGGATGTCACAATGGGCCCCAGTGACAATGGGGGGTCCTGGGACGTCACAATGGGCCCTGGGGACAAGGAGGGATCCCCAGGATGTCACAATGGGCCCTGGGGACAATGGGGGGTCCTGGGATTTCACAATGGGCCCCAGTGACAAAGGGGTCCCCTGAATGTCACAATGGGTCCTGGGGACAATGGGGGCTCTTGGGACGTCATAATGGGCCCTGGGGACAAAGGGGGGTCCTGGGATGTCACAATGGTCCCTGGGGACAAAGGGGATGTCCCCATGGTGCCACAATGGGCCCTGGGAGCAAGGGGGTCCCCAGGATGTCACAATGGGTCCTGGGGACAATGTGAGGTGCCCAAGATGTCACAATGGACCCTGAGGACAAGCGGGGGTCTCCATGGTGTCACAATGGGTCCCCAATGACAAGCGGGGGTGCCCATGTTGTCACAATGGGCCCTGGGGACAAACGTGGCTCCCCTCAATATCAAAATGGGTCCTGGGGACAAACTGGGCTCCTCGGATGTCACAATGGACACTGGGGACAACGGGAGGTCCCGGGACGTCACAATGGGCCCTGGGGACAAAGTTGGTCCCCACGATGTCTCAATGAGCCCCAGTGACAAAGGGGGGTCCCCTGAATGTCACAATGGGCCCTGGGGACAATGGGGGGTCCTGGGACGTCACAATGGGCCCTGGCGATAAAGGGGGTCCCCAGGATGTCACAATGGGACCTGGGGACAAGGGTCTCCACAGGATCTCACAATGGGCTCTGGGGACAATGGAGGTTCCCCAGGATGTTCACAATAGGCCCTGAGGACAAGGGGTGGTCCCCATGGTGTCACGATGGGTCCTGGGGACAAGGAGGGTCCCCAGGATGTCACAATGGGCCCTGGGGACAAAGGGGGGTCCTGGGATGTCACAATGGGCCCCAGTGCCAAGAGGGGGTCCCCAGGATGTCACAATGGGCCCTGGGGACAAGGGTGGTACACACAGTGTCACAGTGGGCTCTGGGCACAAGGGGGGGTCCCCATAGTGTCACAATGGGTCTTGGGGACAAGTGGGGTCCCCAGGATGTCACAATGGGCCCTGGGGACAATGTGGGGTCCTGGGATTTCACAATGGGCCCCAGTGACAAAGGGGTCCCCTGAATGTCACAATGGGTCCTGGGGACAATGGGGGCTCTTGGGACGTCATAATGGGCCCTGGGGACAAAGGGGGGTCCTGGGATGTCACAATGGTCCCTGGGGACAAAGGGGATGTCCCCATGGTGCCACAATGGGCCCTGGGAGCAAGGGGGTCCCCAGGATGTCACAATGGGTCCTGGGGACAATGTGAGGTGCCCAAGATGTCACAATGGACCCTGAGGACAAGCGGGGGTCTCCATGGTGTCACAATGGGTCCCCAATGACAAGCGGGGGTGCCCATGTTGTCACAATGGGCCCTGGGGACAAACGTGGCTCCCCTCAATATCAAAATGGGTCCTGGGGACAAACTGGGCTCCTCGGATGTCACAATGGACACTGGGGACAACGGGAGGTCCCGGGACGTCACAATGGGCCCTGGGGACAAAGTTGGTCCCCACGATGTCTCAATGAGCCCCAGTGACAAAGGGGGGTCCCCTGAATGTCACAATGGGCCCTGGGGACAATGGGGGGTCCTGGGACGTCACAATGGGCCCTGGCGATAAAGGGGGTCCCCAGGATGTCACAATGGGACCTGGGGACAAGGGTCTCCACAGGATCTCACAATGGGCTCTGGGGACAATGGAGGTTCCCCAGGATGTTCACAATAGGCCCTGAGGACAAGGGGTGGTCCCCATGGTGTCACGATGGGTCCTGGGGACAAGGGGGTCCCCAGGATGTCACAATGGGCCCTGGGGACAAAGGGGGGTCCTGGGATGTCACAATGGGCCCCAGTGACAAAGAGGGTCCTCATGGTGCCACAATGTGCCCTGGGGACAAAGGGCGTTCCCTGGATGTCACAATGGGCTCTGGGGACAAGGAGGGTCCCCAGGATGTCACAATGGGCCCTGGGGACAAAGGGGGTCCCCACGGTATCAGAATGGGCCCTGGGGACAAAGGGGGGTCCCCTGAATGTCACAATGGGCCCTGGGGACAATGGGGGGTCCTGGGACATCACAATGGGCCCTGGGGACAAGTGGGGTCCCCAGGATGTCACAATGGGCCAGGGGACAAAGAGGGGTCCCCTGAATGTCACAATGGGCCCTGGGGACAAGGGGGTGCCGAGGATGTCACAATGGGCCCTGGGGAAAATGGGGGTCCTGGGACGTCACAATGGGCCCTGGGGACAAGGAGGGATCGCCAGGATGTCACAATGGGCCCCAGTGACAATGGGGGGTCCTGGGACGTCACAATGGGCCCTGGGGACAAGGAGGGATCCCCAGGATGTCACAATGGGCCCTGGGGACAATGGGGGGTCCTGGGATTTCACAATGGGCCCCAGTGACAAAGGGGTCCCCTGAATGTCACAATGGGTCCTGGGGACAATGGGGGCTCTTGGGACGTCATAATGGGCCCTGGGGACAAAGGGGGGTCCTGGGATGTCACAATGGTCCCTGGGGACAAAGGGGATGTCCCCATGGTGCCACAATGGGCCCTGGGAGCAAGGGGGTCCCCAGGATGTCACAATGGGTCCTGGGGACAATGTGAGGTGCCCAAGATGTCACAATGGACCCTGAGGACAAGCGGGGGTCTCCATGGTGTCACAATGGGTCCCCAATGACAAGCGGGGGTGCCCATGTTGTCACAATGGGCCCTGGGGACAAACGTGGCTCCCCTCAATATCAAAATGGGTCCTGGGGACAAACTGGGCTCCTCGGATGTCACAATGGACACTGGGGACAACGGGAGGTCCCGGGACGTCACAATGGGCCCTGGGGACAAAGTTGGTCCCCACGATGTCTCAATGAGCCCCAGTGACAAAGGGGGGTCCCCTGAATGTCACAATGGGCCCTGGGGACAATGGGGGGTCCTGGGACGTCACAATGGGCCCTGGCGATAAAGGGGGTCCCCAGGATGTCACAATGGGACCTGGGGACAAGGGTCTCCACAGGATCTCACAATGGGCTCTGGGGACAATGGAGGTTCCCCAGGATGTTCACAATAGGCCCTGAGGACAAGGGGTGGTCCCCATGGTGTCACGATGGGTCCTGGGGACAAGGAGGGTCCCCAGGATGTCACAATGGGCCCTGGGGACAAAGGGGGGTCCTGGGATGTCACAATGGGCCCCAGTGACAAAGAGGGTCCTCATGGTGCCACAATGTGCCCTGGGGACAAAGGGCGTTCCCTGGATGTCACAATGGGCTCTGGGGACAAGGAGGGTCCCCAGGATGTCACAATGGGCCCTGGGGACAAAGGGGGTCCCCACGGTATCAGAATGGGCCCTGGGGACAAAGGGGGGTCCCCTGAATGTCACAATGGGCCCTGGGGACAATGGGGGGTCCTGGGACATCACAATGGGCCCTGGGGACAAGTGGGGTCCCCAGGATGTCACAATGGGCCAGGGGACAAAGAGGGGTCCCCTGAATGTCACAATGGGCCCTGGGGACAAGGGGGTGCCGAGGATGTCACAATGGGCCCTGGGGAAAATGGGGGTCCTGGGACGTCACAATGGGCCCTGGGGACAAGGAGGGATCGCCAGGATGTCACAATGGGCCCCAGTGACAATGGGGGGTCCTGGGACGTCACAATGGGCCCTGGGGACAAGGAGGGATCCCCAGGATGTCACAATGGGCCCTGGGGACAATGGGGGGTCCTGGGACGTCACAATGGGCCCCACTGCCAAGAGGGGGTCCCCAGGATGTCACAATGGGCCCTGGGGACAAGGGTGGTACACACAGTGTCACAGTGGGCTCTGGGCACAAGGGGGGGTCCCCATAGTGTCACAATGGGTCTTGGGGACAAGTGGGGTCCCCAGGATGTCACAATGGGCCCTGGGGACAATGTGGGGTCCTGGGATTTCACAATGGGCCCCAGTGACAAAGGGGTCCCCTGAATGTCACAATGGGTCCTGGGGACAATGGGGGCTCTTGGGACGTCATAATGGGCCCTGGGGACAAAGGGGGGTCCTGGGATGTCACAATGGTCCCTGGGGACAAAGGGGATGTCCCCATGGTGCCACAATGGGCCCTGGGAGCAAGGGGGTCCCCAGGATGTCACAATGGGTCCTGGGGACAATGTGAGGTGCCCAAGATGTCACAATGGACCCTGAGGACAAGCGGGGGTCTCCATGGTGTCACAATGGGTCCCCAATGACAAGCGGGGGTGCCCATGTTGTCACAATGGGCCCTGGGGACAAACGTGGCTCCCCTCAATATCAAAATGGGTCCTGGGGACAAACTGGGCTCCTCGGATGTCACAATGGACACTGGGGACAACGGGAGGTCCCGGGACGTCACAATGGGCCCTGGGGACAAAGTTGGTCCCCACGATGTCTCAATGAGCCCCAGTGACAAAGGGGGGTCCCCTGAATGTCACAATGGGCCCTGGGGACAATGGGGGGTCCTGGGACGTCACAATGGGCCCTGGCGATAAAGGGGGTCCCCAGGATGTCACAATGGGACCTGGGGACAAGGGTCTCCACAGGATCTCACAATGGGCTCTGGGGACAATGGAGGTTCCCCAGGATGTTCACAATAGGCCCTGAGGACAAGGGGTGGTCCCCATGGTGTCACGATGGGTCCTGGGGACAAGGGGGTCCCCAGGATGTCACAATGGGCCCTGGGGACAAAGGGGGGTCCTGGGATGTCACAATGGGCCCCAGTGACAAAGAGGGTCCTCATGGTGCCACAATGTGCCCTGGGGACAAAGGGCGTTCCCTGGATGTCACAATGGGCTCTGGGGACAAGGAGGGTCCCCAGGATGTCACAATGGGCCCTGGGGACAAAGGGGGTCCCCACGGTATCAGAATGGGCCCTGGGGACAAAGGGGGGTCCCCTGAATGTCACAATGGGCCCCAGTGACAATGGGGGGTCCTGGGACGTCACAATGGGCCCTGGGGACAAGGAGGGATCCCCAGGATGTCACAATGGGCCCTGGGGACAATGGGGGGTCCTGGGATTTCACAATGGGCCCCAGTGACAAAGGGGTCCCCTGAATGTCACAATGGGTCCTGGGGACAATGGGGGCTCTTGGGACGTCATAATGGGCCCTGGGGACAAAGGGGGGTCCTGGGATGTCACAATGGTCCCTGGGGACAAAGGGGATGTCCCCATGGTGCCACAATGGGCCCTGGGAGCAAGGGGGTCCCCAGGATGTCACAATGGGTCCTGGGGACAATGTGAGGTGCCCAAGATGTCACAATGGACCCTGAGGACAAGCGGGGGTCTCCATGGTGTCACAATGGGTCCCCAATGACAAGCGGGGGTGCCCATGTTGTCACAATGGGCCCTGGGGACAAACGTGGCTCCCCTCAATATCAAAATGGGTCCTGGGGACAAACTGGGCTCCTCGGATGTCACAATGGACACTGGGGACAACGGGAGGTCCCGGGACGTCACAATGGGCCCTGGGGACAAAGTTGGTCCCCACGATGTCTCAATGAGCCCCAGTGACAAAGGGGGGTCCCCTGAATGTCACAATGGGCCCTGGGGACAATGGGGGGTCCTGGGACGTCACAATGGGCCCTGGCGATAAAGGGGGTCCCCAGGATGTCACAATGGGACCTGGGGACAAGGGTCTCCACAGGATCTCACAATGGGCTCTGGGGACAATGGAGGTTCCCCAGGATGTTCACAATAGGCCCTGAGGACAAGGGGTGGTCCCCATGGTGTCACGATGGGTCCTGGGGACAAGGAGGGTCCCCAGGATGTCACAATGGGCCCTGGGGACAAAGGGGGGTCCTGGGATGTCACAATGGGCCCCAGTGACAAAGAGGGTCCTCATGGTGCCACAATGTGCCCTGGGGACAAAGGGCGTTCCCTGGATGTCACAATGGGCTCTGGGGACAAGGAGGGTCCCCAGGATGTCACAATGGGCCCTGGGGACAAAGGGGGTCCCCACGGTATCAGAATGGGCCCTGGGGACAAAGGGGGGTCCCCTGAATGTCACAATGGGCCCTGGGGACAATGGGGGGTCCTGGGACATCACAATGGGCCCTGGGGACAAGTGGGGTCCCCAGGATGTCACAATGGGCCAGGGGACAAAGAGGGGTCCCCTGAATGTCACAATGGGCCCTGGGGACAAGGGGGTGCCGAGGATGTCACAATGGGCCCTGGGGAAAATGGGGGTCCTGGGACGTCACAATGGGCCCTGGGGACAAGGAGGGATCGCCAGGATGTCACAATGGGCCCCAGTGACAATGGGGGGTCCTGGGACGTCACAATGGGCCCTGGGGACAAGGAGGGATCCCCAGGATGTCACAATGGGCCCTGGGGACAATGGGGGGTCCTGGGACGTCACAATGGGCCCCACTGCCAAGAGGGGGTCCCCAGGATGTCACAATGGGCCCTGGGGACAAGGGTGGTACACACAGTGTCACAGTGGGCTCTGGGCACAAGGGGGGGTCCCCATAGTGTCACAATGGGTCTTGGGGACAAGTGGGGTCCCCAGGATGTCACAATGGGCCCTGGGGACAATGTGGGGTCCTGGGATTTCACAATGGGCCCCAGTGACAAAGGGGTCCCCTGAATGTCACAATGGGTCCTGGGGACAATGGGGGCTCTTGGGACGTCATAATGGGCCCTGGGGACAAAGGGGGGTCCTGGGATGTCACAATGGTCCCTGGGGACAAAGGGGATGTCCCCATGGTGCCACAATGGGCCCTGGGAGCAAGGGGGTCCCCAGGATGTCACAATGGGTCCTGGGGACAATGTGAGGTGCCCAAGATGTCACAATGGACCCTGAGGACAAGCGGGGGTCTCCATGGTGTCACAATGGGTCCCCAATGACAAGCGGGGGTGCCCATGTTGTCACAATGGGCCCTGGGGACAAACGTGGCTCCCCTCAATATCAAAATGGGTCCTGGGGACAAACTGGGCTCCTCGGATGTCACAATGGACACTGGGGACAACGGGAGGTCCCGGGACGTCACAATGGGCCCTGGGGACAAAGTTGGTCCCCACGATGTCTCAATGAGCCCCAGTGACAAAGGGGGGTCCCCTGAATGTCACAATGGGCCCTGGGGACAATGGGGGGTCCTGGGACGTCACAATGGGCCCTGGCGATAAAGGGGGTCCCCAGGATGTCACAATGGGACCTGGGGACAAGGGTCTCCACAGGATCTCACAATGGGCTCTGGGGACAATGGAGGTTCCCCAGGATGTTCACAATAGGCCCTGAGGACAAGGGGTGGTCCCCATGGTGTCACGATGGGTCCTGGGGACAAGGGGGTCCCCAGGATGTCACAATGGGCCCTGGGGACAAAGGGGGGTCCTGGGATGTCACAATGGGCCCCAGTGACAAAGAGGGTCCTCATGGTGCCACAATGTGCCCTGGGGACAAAGGGCGTTCCCTGGATGTCACAATGGGCTCTGGGGACAAGGAGGGTCCCCAGGATGTCACAATGGGCCCTGGGGACAAAGGGGGTCCCCACGGTATCAGAATGGGCCCTGGGGACAAAGGGGGGTCCCCTGAATGTCACAATGGGCCCTGGGGACAATGGGGGGTCCTGGGACATCACAATGGGCCCTGGGGACAAGTGGGGTCCCCAGGATGTCACAATGGGCCAGGGGACAAAGAGGGGTCCCCTGAATGTCACAATGGGCCCTGGGGACAAGGGGGTGCCGAGGATGTCACAATGGGCCCTGGGGAAAATGGGGGTCCTGGGACGTCACAATGGGCCCTGGGGACAAGGAGGGATCGCCAGGATGTCACAATGGGCCCCAGTGACAATGGGGGGTCCTGGGACGTCACAATGGGCCCTGGGGACAAGGAGGGATCCCCAGGATGTCACAATGGGCCCTGGGGACAATGGGGGGTCCTGGGACGTCACAATGGGCCCCACTGCCAAGAGGGGGTCCCCAGGATGTCACAATGGGCCCTGGGGACAAGGGTGGTACACACAGTGTCACAGTGGGCTCTGGGCACAAGGGGGGGTCCCCATAGTGTCACAATGGGTCTTGGGGACAAGTGGGGTCCCCAGGATGTCACAATGGGCCCTGGGGACAATGTGGGGTCCTGGGATTTCACAATGGGCCCCAGTGACAAAGGGGTCCCCTGAATGTCACAATGGGTCCTGGGGACAATGGGGGCTCTTGGGACGTCATAATGGGCCCTGGGGACAAAGGGGGGTCCTGGGATGTCACAATGGTCCCTGGGGACAAAGGGGATGTCCCCATGGTGCCACAATGGGCCCTGGGAGCAAGGGGGTCCCCAGGATGTCACAATGGGTCCTGGGGACAATGTGAGGTGCCCAAGATGTCACAATGGACCCTGAGGACAAGCGGGGGTCTCCATGGTGTCACAATGGGTCCCCAATGACAAGCGGGGGTGCCCATGTTGTCACAATGGGCCCTGGGGACAAACGTGGCTCCCCTCAATATCAAAATGGGTCCTGGGGACAAACTGGGCTCCTCGGATGTCACAATGGACACTGGGGACAACGGGAGGTCCCGGGACGTCACAATGGGCCCTGGGGACAAAGTTGGTCCCCACGATGTCTCAATGAGCCCCAGTGACAAAGGGGGGTCCCCTGAATGTCACAATGGGCCCTGGGGACAATGGGGGGTCCTGGGACGTCACAATGGGCCCTGGCGATAAAGGGGGTCCCCAGGATGTCACAATGGGACCTGGGGACAAGGGTCTCCACAGGATCTCACAATGGGCTCTGGGGACAATGGAGGTTCCCCAGGATGTTCACAATAGGCCCTGAGGACAAGGGGTGGTCCCCATGGTGTCACGATGGGTCCTGGGGACAAGGGGGTCCCCAGGATGTAACAATGGACCCTGGGGACAATGGGGGGTCCTGGGACATCACAATGGGCCCTGGGGACAAAGGGGGTCTCCAGGATGTCACAATGGGCTCTGGGGACAATGGGGGGTCCTGGGACGTCACAATGGGTCCTGGGGACAAAGAGGGGTCCCCAGGATGTCACAATGGGCCCTGGGGACAATGGGGGGTCCTGGGATGTCACAATGGGCCCCAGTGACAAAGGGGGGTCCCCTGAATGTCACAATGGGCCCTGGGGACAACGGGAGGACCTGGGACGTCACAATCGGCCCTGGGGACAAAATTGGTCCCCACGATGTCTCAATGAGCCCCAGTGACAAATGGGGTCCCCATGATGTCACAATGGGCCCTGGGGACAAGCAGGGGTCCTGGGACATTACAATGGGCCCTGGGGACAAGGTGGGGTCCCCTGAATGTCACAACGGCCCCTGGGGAGAAAGGGGGTCCCCAGGATGTCAAAATGGGCCATGGGGATAAAGTGTTGTTCTGGGATATCACAATGTGCCACAGTGACAAAGGGGGTCCCCATGGTGCCACAATGAGCCCTGGGGACAAAGGGAGGTCCCTAGGATGTCACAATGGGCCCCGGGGACTAATGAGGTCCCCACGGTGTCACAATGCGTCCTGGAGACAAAGGGGGGTCCCCTGGATGTCACAATGGGCCCTTGGGACAATGGGGTTCCTGGGATGTCACAATGGGCCCTGGGGACAATGTGGGGTCCTGGGACATCACAATGGGCCCTGGGGACAAAGGGGGTCCCCAGGATGTCACAATGGGCCCTGGGGACAAAGAGGCTCCCCAGGATGTCACAATGGGACCTGGGGACAAGGGGGTCCTCAGGATCTCACAGTAGGCTCTGGGGACAATGGAGGTTCCCCAGGATGTTCACAATAGGCCCTGAGGACAAGGGGTGGTCCCCATGGTGTCACAATGGGTCCCCAGTGACAAGGGGGGTCCCCAAGGTGTCACAATGGGGGGTCCTGGGGACAGTGGGGGTCCCGGGACGGAATAATAGGCCCTGGGGACAAGGAGGGTCCCCACAGTGTCACAATGGGCCCTGGGGACAAAGGGGGTCCCCACGGTGTTACAATGGTCCCGGGGGACAAATGGGGGTGCCCATAATGTCACAATGGGCCCTGAGGACATGGGGGGGCTCCCCAGGGTGTCGGAATGGGTCCCCAATGACAAGGAGGTTCCCCATGGTGTCACGATGGGTCCTGGGGACAAGGGGGTCCTGGGATGTCACAATGGGCCCTGGGGACAATGGGGGGTCCTGGGACGTCACAATGGGCCCTGGGGACAAAGGGGGTCCCCAGGATGTCACAATGGGCCCTGGGGAAAAAGAGGCTCCCCAGGATGTCACAATGGGACCTGGGGACAAGGGGGTCCCCAGGATCTCTCAATGGACTCTGGGGAAAATAGAGGTTCTCCAGGATGTTCACAATAAGCCCTGAGGACAAGGGGTGGTCCCCATGGTGTCACAATGGGTCCCCAGTGACAAGGGGGGTCCCCAAGGTGTCACAATGGGCCCTGGGGACAATGGGGGGTCCTGGGACGTCACAATGGGCCCTGGGGACAAGGAGGGATCCCCAGGATGTCACAATGGGCCCTGGGGACAAGGAGGGATCCCCAGGATGTCACAATGGGCCGTGGCGACTATGGGGGGTCCTGGGACGTCACAATGGGCCCTGGGGCAAGGGGGGGTCGCCAGGATGTCACAAGGGGCCCTGGGGACAAAGAGTGGTCCCTACAGTGTCACAACGGGTCCTGGGGACACAGAGGGGCCCTAGGACCTCACAATCGGCCCTGGGGACAAAGGGGGGGTCCCCTGAAAGTCACAATGAGCCCGGGGAACAGAGGGGGTCCCCAGAATCTCACACTGGGCTCTGGGGACAATGGAGGTTCCCCAGGATGTTCACAATAGGCCCTGAGGACAAGGGGTGGTCCCCATGGTGTCACAATGGGTCCCCAGTGACAAGGGGGGTCCCCAAGGTGTCACAATGGGCCCTGGGGACAAAGGGGGGTCCTGGGATGTAACAATAGGCCCTGGGGACGAGGGGGGTCCCCACAGTGTCACAATGGGCCCTGGGGACAAAGGGGGTCCCCACGGTGTTACAATGGTCCCGGGGGACAAAGGAGGGTGCCCAGGATGTCACAATGGGCCCTGAGGACAAGGGGGGCTCCCCATGGTGTCACAATGGGTCCCCAGTAACAAGGAGGGTGCCCATGGTGTCACGATGGGTCCTGGGGACAAGGGGGTCCCCAGGATGTAACAATGGACCCTGGGGACAATGGGGGGTCCTGGGACGTCACAATGGGCCCTGCGGACAAAAAGGGTCTCCAGGATGTCACAATGCGCTCTGGGGACAATGGGGGGTCCTGGGACGTCACAATGGGTCCTGGGGACAAAGAGGGGTCCCCAGGATGTCACAATGGGCCCTGGGGACAATGTGGGGTCCTGGGATGTCACAATGGGCCCTGGGGACAAAGGGGGCTCCCCAGGATATCACAATGGGGCTTGAGGACAAGGGGAGGTCCCCATGGTGTCACAATGAGCCCTGGGGACAATGGGGGGTCCTGGGATGTCACAATGGGCCCTGGGGACAAGGGGTTTAGGGAGTTGTGTTAGGGGTTTGGAGGATTAGGTGGTGCAGGATTTGGGGGTGCAAGGCCAGGGGAACAGGATTTTGCGGGGCCTGATTTGGGGCTACAGGGTCTGTGGTTGCAGGTTCCAGGGGTGCAGGATTTGGGGGTTCAGGGTTTAGGGGTGCAGTGGTTTGGAGTGCAGTGGTTTGGGGTGCAGGGTTTGGGGAAGGAGGATATAGGGGTGCAGGGTTTAGGGTGCAGGATCTTGGGGTGCAGGGGTTTGGGGTGGAGGGCTTGGTAGGGCAGGATTGGGGGTGGAAAGTTTACGGGGTAGGGCTGGGGGTGCAGGATTTGGGGGTGAAGTGGTTGTGGGGTGCAGGGTTGTGGGGTGCAGGGATTGGGAGATCGTTACGTGGGGCTGGAGGATTTGGGGTGCAGGGTTTGGAGCAGCAGGATCTGGGGGTGCAAGATTGTGGATAGCAGGGTTTTGGGGAGCAGGGTTTAGGGGTCAGGCTTTAGGGGGACAGGGTTTGGGGGGCAGGGTTGGGAGGGATGATTTTGGGGTGCAGGGTTTAGGGCAGCACGATCTTGGGGTGAAAGGGTTTGGCGTGAAGGGTTGGGTAGGACAGGATTTGGGGTGCAGGTTTTTAGGGTGCAACTTGTGGGGGTCAGGATTTGGGGTACAGGGTTTGGGGGTGCAGGGTTTAGTGGTGCAGGGTTTGGGGGTGCAGGTCTTGGGGAGGCAGAATTGGGGGTGCAGGTTTTTGGAGTTCAGGGATTTGGGGGTGCAGATTTTGGGTGTTCAGGACCTGGGGGTGCAGGATTTGGGGATGTAGGTTTGGGGTGCAGGGCTTAGGGTTTCAGTATCTTGGGTTGAAGAGGTTTGGGGTGAAGGGTTGTGTACGGCAGGATTTGGGGGTGCAGGGCTTTGGGCTGAATGTTTGGGGGTGCAGGGTTCGCATGTTTAGGAACTGGGGGTGCAGGATTCGGGTTTGCAGGTTTGGGGAATTTTGCGGTAAAGGATTTGGGGTGCAGGGTTGGGGACGCAGGATCTGAGGGTGCAGCGTTTGGGGTGCAGAGTTAGGGGCTGCAGGATCTGGGGTGCAGGGTTTGGGGGGCACTGTTTTGGGGGGAAGAATTTGCGAGATGCAGGGTTTAAGGGTTTAGGATTTGGAGGTGTCGAATTTTGGGGTGCAGGAGGTGTGGGGTTTGGGGTTGCAGGATTTGGGGGAGAATGGTTTGGGGGTGCAAGACTTGAGGGTGCAGGGTTTGGGGGTTTGGGACATGGGGCTGGAGGATTTGGGGGTGCAGGATTTGGGGTGCAGTGTGTGGGGGTGCAAGATCTTGGGGTGTACGAGCGTTGGGTGTGGGATTTGAAGGACAATGATTTGGGGGTGCAGGGATTGGGGGTGTAGGGTTTTGGGGTTGCTGCGTTTGGAGATTCAGGATGTGGAGGTCAAGGTCTTGTGGAGGCAGAATTGGGGGTGCAGGTCTTGGGGAGGCAGAATTGGGGGTGCAGATTTTGGCTGTTCAGGACCTGGGGGTGCAGGATTTGGGGATGTAGGTTTTGGGGGGTAGATTTTGGGGTGCTGGGTTCGGCACATGGGTCTGGAGGATTTGGGGGTGCAGGGTTAAGGGGTTTAGGATTTTGGGGTGCACAGTTTAGGGTGCACGTTCTGGGCATGTATGATTTGAGAGTGCAGGGCTTTGGGGTACAGGATTTGGGGGGCAGGGTTTTGGGGTCAGGATCTGGGGGTGCAGGGTGCTGGGGAGAAGGATTTGGGGGTGCAGCATTTTGAAGGGCAGGGTTTGGAGGAGGGAGGTTTTGGGGGTGAAAGATTTGGTGGTTCAGGTTTTGGGGGTGCAGTGTTAAAAGGGTGGAGGATTAGGGGTGCAGGATTTGGGGGTTCAGGATGTGGGGGTGCAGGGTATCGGAGGGAAGGATCTGGGGCTTCAGGATTTGGGGGTGCACTGTTTGGGGGTGCAGGGTTTAGAAGTCAGGTCTAAGAGTGCAGCGTTTGGGGTGCAGACTGTGGGGTGCATAGGACTGGGGCACAAGATTTGGGGGTGCGGGGTTTCAGGGATCAGGATTTGGAGGTGTGGAGTTTTGGGGTGCAGGGGATGGGTTGAAGGATCTGAGGGTGTACGGTGGTGGGGGAAGGATTTGGGGGTGAGAGATTTGGGGTGCAGGATTTGGGGGTGCAGAGTTTTGGGAGGCAAGGATCTGGGGCTGCAGGATTTGGGGGTTCAGTGTTTAGGGCAGCACAATCTTGGGGTGCAGGGGTTTGCAGTGAAAGGTTTGGTAGGCAGGATTTGGGGTGCAGGATTCTGGGGTGCTGGGTTTGGGGTACAGGATTTGGTGTTGCAGGGATGGGGTTGAAGGGCTTGGGTTTCCAGGCCTTTGAGGTGCAGGATTTGGAGGTGCAGGGTTTGGGAGGGAATTCTTTGGGGTGCAGGGTTTGGGGTGCAGGTTTCGGGGTTCAGGAAGGTAGGGAGGGCAGGATTAGGGGGTGCAAGGTTTCAGTTGTAGGGTTAAGGGGTGCAGAGTTTGGTAGGGCCGAATTTGGGGTGCAGGATTTGGGGTGCAGGGTTTGGGAAGACAGGATCGGGAGTGGAGGATTTGGGGGTGCAGGATTGAGGGGCAGGGTTTTGGTGCAGGGCTTGGGGTCAGGATCTGGGGTGCAGGTTTGGGAAGAGTATTTTGGGGTGCAGGATTTTGGGTGCCGTGTCTGCGGGGCAGGTTTGGGGTGATCACTGCTGATCCGCACACACTCGCTCTCTCTGGTATTCACCTCCACTCCTGCTCCTCCACCTCCCCACTGTTCTCTCCATCTCCTCTCTTCTCGTTCCCACCACACTCTGCACACAGACCCGACCACTGAGAATGTTCCAGAACACGCTGATCCAAACCCCGCTGGGACCTCCGGGCTCCATGGCAATGTGAAAATGGAGTGTGCCACAGAATCCCTTTGGGTGTCAAACACCTTGAAGGTGCTGGAGTCCAAGCACAACCCCCCGGCACTGCCCACGGCCCTCAGGAGCTCCTGTGGAAACCCCTCCAGGGATGGCGGCTCCAGCCCTGCCCTGGGCAGCCTGTTCAGTGCCCGACAGCCCTCGCTGGGAGGAACAGCTCCCAGACTCCAGCCAGAAGCTCACCCGGTACCGCTGGGGCCGTCTCCTCTCCTCCTGCCGCTCGTTCCCGGGCAGAGTCCCCGAAGCCCGCTCTCCGGGCGCTCTGCGGGCGGCTCCTGGCCCGGCCGCCCCCCCGCACTCCCGCTCTGGCTCCGCCCCAAGGCTCAGGCGGGAACGGCCGCTGCGTCCCGGTCGGCCAATCGCAGCTCGCCGCCTCAGCCCCGCATCCTCAAACCAGCCCTTGGCCCCGCCCTCTCCCCCCAGCCCCTCAGGAGGAGCCGCACCCGCTGGTGCTGAGTGCGGAGCTCAGCGCACAAAGAGCTGCACAGGGTGAAAGGGGCAGGGGGATTCGAGCTGGGATGGGCGCTGTTTGCAGACGGAACCAAGTGAGGCACGGGCTCTGCACCTGGAGAAAGGAAAACGTGCAGTGATCACCCCAAACCTGCCCCGCAAATACGGCACCCAAAATCCTGCACACCAAAATACTCTTCCCAAACCCTGCACCCCAGATCCTGACCCTAAGCCCTGCACCAAAACCCTGCCACTGCAGAGTGCCCACATCCTCACCACGGTAGCGGGCATTGTGACAAAGGTTCTATGTCAGCTGGGTGCGGCAGCCGAGCGCCCGCTAGGGGAGGGGGAGCCTGTCAGCCCCGGGCCTGTCACTGCCTGCTGTCCCCCCTGCCACCAGCGAGTCCTCTGAAAAGTTTCCAAAACATCCCCAGACTTGTGTGCAAAGTGGCCAAAAGTCTCCAAGAGACAAGTCAGGAAGAAGGATATGGAAGAGAGGGAGAAAGCCAAGGGAGCAGGCCAAAGGGAGGCAAGAGGAAAAAGTAGTGCCGGGCTGCAGGACTGAAATGGAGGAATTGAAAGACGAAAGCCAGGAAGCAGGAGAGTTTGAGAAAAGGAGAGAGGAAAGAAGAGACATGCAGCCAGACGAGGGCTTAGTGAGAGAGGCTGGGACAGAGAACAGGATGAGAAGGAAATAAGGCAAGGCAAGGCAAGGCAAGGCAAGGCAAGGCTAGGCCAAAGGACGTTTCTTTGATTTATATTTTCTACCACATTCATCTTGAGATGAGGAGGAAAGCCATCAGACCTTATGGATTAGGCCCAAACAAAAGCCCCGGCTACTTGAGATGCTTAGACTAAACCTAAACCACAAAGATATCTCCATAAAGATGGTTTTTATACTCTACCTCCACAATCTTCTGTCAGTACAGAAGAACAAGCGGCAGATGTACTTAGGCTGAGTCATGGTGGTTTGGTGCAGAGACCATGCATATCATGGGAATATTTCAGCATTTCTGCTCTGGTTTTCAGTGTATTACACCAAAACACCCACCTGATGATATCATTTCAAGAGCAAAAGCAGCAATTTGCAGAATTCAGCTTCTTTGGGGAACTGAGCAATTGTTGAGCTGACAGCAAGTCCTGCTGGGTCCCTGTCACCTGCAGAGTGCCCGCATCCTCACCACGGTAGCGGGCATTGTGACAAAGGTTCTATGTCAGCTGGGTGCGGCAGCCGAGCGCCCGCTAGGGGAGGGGGAGCCTGTCAGCCCCGGGCCTGTCACTGCCTGCTGTCCCCCCTGCCACCAGCGAGTCCTCTGAAAAGTTTCCAAAACATCCCCAGCCTTGGGTGCAAAGTGGCCAAAAGTCTCCAAGAGACAAGTCGGGAAGAAGGATATGGAAGAGAGGGAGAAAGCCAAGGGAGCAGGCCAAAGGGAGGCAAGAGGAAAAAGTAGTGCCGGGCTGCAGGACTGAAATGGAGGAATTGAAAGACGAAAGCCAGGAAGCAGGAGAGTTTGAGAAAAGGAGAGAGGAAAGAAGAGACATGCAGCCAGACGAGGGCTTAGTGAGAGAGGCTGGGACAGAGAACAGGATGAGAAGGAAATAAGGCAAGGCAAGGCAAGGCAAGGCAAGGCAAGGCTAGGCCAAAGGACGTTTCTTTGATTTATATTTTCTACCACATTCATCTTGAGATGAGGAGGAAAGCCATCAGACCTTATGGATTAGGCCCAAACAAAAGCCCCGGCTACTTGAGATGCTTAGACTAAACCTAAACCACAAAGATCTCTCCATAAAGATGGTTTTTATACTCTACTTCCACAATCTTCTTTCAGTACAGAAGAACAAGCGGCAGATGTACTTAGGCTGAGTCATGGTGGTTTGGTGCAGAGACCATGCATATCATGGGACTATTTCAGCATTTCTGCTCTGGTTTTCAGTGTATTACACCAAAACACCCACCTGATGACATCATTTCAAGAGCAAAAGCAGCAATTTGCAGAATTCAGCTTCTTTGGGGAACTGAGCAATTGTTGAGCTGACAGAAAGTCCTGCTGGGTCCCTGTCACCTGCAGAGTGCCCGCATCCTCACCACGGTAGCGGGCATTGTGACAAAGGTTCTATGTCAGCTGGGTGCGGCAGCCGAGCGCCCGCTAGGGGAGGGGGAGCCTGTCAGCCCCGGGCCTGTCACTGCCTGCTGTCCCCCCTGCCACCAGCGAGTCCTCTGAAAAGTTTCCAAAACATCCCCAGACTTGGGTGCAAAGTGGCCAAAAGTCTCCAAGAGACAAGTCGGGAAGAAGGATATGGAAGAGAGGGAGAAAGCCAAGGGAGCAGGCCAAAGGGAGGCAAGAGGAAAAAGTAGTGCCGGGCTGCAGGACTGAAATGGAGGAATTGAAAGACGAAAGCCAGGAAGCAGGAGAGTTTGAGAAAAGGAGAGAGGAAAGAAGAGACATGCAGCCAGACGAGGGCTTAGTGAGAGAGGCTGGGACAGAGAACAGGATGAGAAGGAAATAAGGCAAGGCAAGGCAAGGCAAGGCAAGGCAAGGCTAGGCCAAAGGACGTTTCTTTGATTTATATTTTCTACCACATTCATCTTGAGATGAGGAGGAAAGCCATCAGACCTTATGGATTAGGCCCAAACAAAAGCCCCGGCTACTTGAGATGCTTAGACTAAACCTAAACCACAAAGATCTCTCCATAAAGATGGTTTTTATACTCTACCTCCACAATCTTCTGTCAGTACAGAAGAACAAGCGGCAGATGTACTTAGGCTGAGTCATGGTGGTTTGGTGCAGAGACCATGCATATCATGGGAATATTTCAGCATTTCTGCTCTGGTTTTCAGTGTATTACACCAAAACACCCACCTGATGACATCATTTCAAGAGCAAAAGCAGCAATTTGCAGAATTCAGCTTCTTTGGGGAACTGAGCAATTGTTGAGCTGACAGCAAGTCCTGCTGGGTCCCTGTCACCTGCAGAGTGCCCGCATCCTCACCACGGTAGCGGGCATTGTGACAAAGGTTCTATGTCAGCTGGGTGCGGCAGCCGAGCGCCTGCTAGGGGAGGGGGAGCTTGTCAGCCCCAGGCCTGTCACTGCCTGCTGTCCCCCCTGCCACCAGCGAGTCCTCTGAAAAGTTTCCAAAACATCCCCAGACTTGGGTGCAAAGTGGCCAAAAGTCTCCAAGAGACAAGTCGGGAAGAAGGATATGGAAGAGAGGGAGAAAGCCAAGGGAGCAGGCCAAAGGGAGGCAAGAGGAAAAAGTAGTGCCGGGCTGCAGGACTGAAATGGAGGAATTGAAAGACGAAAGCCAGGAAGCAGGAGAGTTTGAGAAAAGGAGAGAGGAAAGAAGAGACATGCAGCCAGACGAGGGCTTAGTGAGAGAGGCTGGGACAGAGAACAGGATGAGCAGGAAATAAGGCAAGGCAAGGCAAGGCAAGGCAAGGCAAGGCAAGGCTAGGCCAAAGGACGTTTCTTTGATTTATATTTTCTACCACATTCATCTTGAGATGAGGAGGAAAGCCATCAGACCTTATGGATTAGGCCCAAACAAAAGCCCCGGCTACTTGAGATGCTTAGACTAAACCTAAACCACAAAGATCTCTCCATAAAGATGGTTTTTATACTCTACCTCCACAATCTTCTGTCAGTACAGAAGAACAAGCGGCAGATGTACTTAGGCTGAGTCATGGTGGTTTGGTGCAGAGACCATGCATATCATGGGAATATTTCAGCATTTCTGCTCTGGTTTTCAGTGTATTACACCAAAACACCCACCTGATGACATCATTTCAAGAGCAAAAGCAGCAATTTGCAGAATTCAGCTTCTTTGGGGAACTGAGCAATTGCTGAGCTGACAATAAGTCCTGCTGGGTCCCTGCCACCTGCAGAGTGCCCGCATCCTCACCACAGTAGCGGGCGTTGTGACAAAGGTTCTATGTCAGCTGGGTGTGGCAGCCGAGCGCCCGCTAGGGGAGGGGGAGCCTGTCAGCCCCGGGCCTGTCACTGCCTGCTGTCCCCCGTGTCACCAGCGAGGCCTCTGAAAAGTTTCCAAAACATCCCCAGACTTGGCTCCAAAGTGGCCAAAAGTCTCCAAGAGACAAGTCGTGAAGAAGGATATGGAACAGAGGGAGAAAGCCAAGGGAGCAGGCCAAAGGGAGGCAAGAGGAAAAAGTAGTGCCGGGCTGCAGGACTGAAATGGAGGAATTGAAAAACGAAAGCCAGGAAGCAGGAGAGTTTGAGAAAAGGAGAGAGGAAAGAAGAGACATGCAGCCAGACGAGGGCTTAGTGAGAGAGGCTGGGACAGAGAACAGGATGAGAAGGAAATAAGGCAAGGCAAGGCAAGGCAAGGCTAGGCCAAAGGACGTTTCTTTGATTTATATTTTCTACCACATTCATCTTGAGATGAGGAGGAAAGCCATCAGACCTTATGGATTAGGCCCAAACAAAAGCCCCGGCTACTTGAGACGCTTAGACTAAGCCTAAACCACAAAGATCTCTCCATAAAGATGGTTTTTATACTGTGCTTCCACAATCAGATGGCAGTACAAAAGAACAAGCGGCAGATGTAATTAGGCTGAGTCATGGTGGTTTGGTGCAGAGACCATGCATATCATGGGAATATTTCAGCATTTCTGCTCTGGTTTTCAGTGTTTTGCACCAAAACACCCACCTGATGACATCATTTCAAGAGCAAAAGCAGCAATTTGCAGAATTCAGCTTCTTTGGGGAACTGAGCAATTGCTGAGCTGACACCAAGTCCTACTGGGTCCCTGTCACCTGCAGAGTGCCCGCATCCTCACCACGGTAGCGGGCATTGTGACAAAGGTTCTATGTCAGCTGGGTGCGGCAGCCGAGCGCCTGCTAGGGGAGGGGGAGCCTGTCAGCCCCGGGCCTGTCACTGCCTGCTGTCCCCCCTGCCACCAGCGAGTCCTCTGAAAAGTTTCCAAAACATCCTCAGACTTGGGTGCAAAGTGGCCAAAAGTCTCCAAGAGACAAGTCGGGAAGAAGGATATGGAAGAGAGGGAGAAAGCCAAGGGAGCAGGCCAAAGGGAGGCAAGAGGAAAAAGTAGTGCCGGGCTGCAGGACTGAAATGGAGGAATTGAAAGACGAAAGCCAGGAAGCAGGAGAGTTTGAGAAAAGGAGAGAGGAAAGAAGAGACATGCAGCCAGACGAGGGCTTAGTGAGAGAGGCTGGGACAGAGAACAGGATAAGAAGGAAATAAGGCAAGGCAAGGCAAGGCAAGGCAAGGCAAGGCTAGGCCAAAGGACGTTTCTTTGATTTATATTTTCTACCACATTCATCTTGAGATGAGGAGGAAAGCCATCAGACCTTATGGATTAGGCCCAAACAAAAGCCCCGGCTACTTGAGATGCTTAGACTAAACCTAAACCACAAAGATCTCTCCATAAAGATGGTTTTTATACTGTACCTCCACAATCTTCTGTCAGTACAGAAGAACAAGCGGCAGATGTACTTAGGCTGAGTCATGGTGGTTTGGTGCAGAGACCATGCATATCATGGGACTATTTCAGCATTTCTGCTCTGGTTTTCAGTGTATTGCACCAAAACACCCACCAGATGACATCATTTCAAGAGCAAAAGCAGCAATTTGCAGAATTCAGCTTCTTTGGGGAACTGAGCAATTGCTGAGCTGACAATAAGTCCTGCTGGGTCCCTGCCACCTGCAGAGTGCCCGCATCCTCACCACAGTAGCGGGCGTTGTGACAAAGGTTCCATGTCAGCTGGGTGTGGCAGCCGAGCGCCCGCTAGGGGAGGGGGAGCCTGTCAGCCCCGGGCCTGTCACTGCCTGCTGTCCCCCCTGTCACCAGCGAGGCCTCTGAAAAGTTTCCAAAACATCCCCAGACTTGGCTCCAAAGTGGCCAAAAGTCTCCAAGAGACACGTCGGGAAGAAGGATATGGAACAGAGGGAGAAAGGCAAGGGAGCAGGCCCAAGGGAGGCAAGAGGAAAAAGTAGTGCGGGGCTGCAGGACTGAAATGGAGGAATTGAAAGACGAAAGCCAGGAAGCAGGAGAGTTTGAGAAAAGGAGAGAGGAAAGAAGAGACATGCAGCCAGACGAGGGCTTAGTGAGAGAGGCTGGGACAGAGAACAGGATGAGAAGGAAATAAGGCAAGGCAAGGCTAGGCTAGGCCAAAGGACGTTTCTTTGATTTATATTTTCTACCACATTCATCTTGAGATGAGGAGGAAAGCCATCAGACCTTATGAATTAGGCCCAAACAAAAGCCCCGGCTACTTGAGATGCTTAGACTAAGCCTAAACCACAAAGATCTCTCCATAAAGCTGGTTTTTATACTGTACCTCCACAATCTTCTGTCAGTACAAAAGAACAAGCGGCAGATGTACTTAGGTTGAGTCATGGTGGTTTGGTGCAGAGACCATGCATATCATGGGAATATTTCAGCATTTCTGCTCTGGTTTTCAGTGTATTACACCAAAACACCCACCTGATGACATCATTTCAAGAGCAAAAGCAGCAATTTGCAGAATTCAGCTTCTTTGGGGAACTGAGCAATTGTTGAGCTGACACAAAGTCCTGCTGGGTCCCTGTCACCTGCAGAGTGCCCGCATCCTCACCACAGTAGCGGGCATTGTGACAAAGGTTCTATGTCAGCTGGGTGTGGCAACCGAGCGCCCGCTAGGGGAGGGGGAGCCTGTCAGCCCCAGGCCTGTCACTGCCTGCTGTCCCCCGTGTCACCAGCAAGGCCTCTGAAAAGTTTCCAAAACATCCCCAGACTTGGCTCCAAAGTGGCCAAAAGTCTCCAAGAGACACGTCGGGAAGAAGGATATGGAACAGAGGAAGAAAGCGAAGGGAGCAGGCCAAAGGGAGGCAAGAGGAAAAAGTAGTGCGGGGCTGCAGGACTGAAATGGAGGAATTGAAAGACGAAAGCCAGGAAGCAGGAGAGTTTGAGAAAAGGAGAGAGGAAAGAAGAGACATGCAGCCAGACGAGGGCTTAGTGAGAGAGGCTGGGACAGAGAACAGGATGAGAAGGAAATAAGGCAAGGCAAGGCAAGGCAAGGCTAGGCCAAAGGACGTTTCTTTGATTTATATTTTCTACCACATTCATCTTGAGATGAGGAGGAAAGCCATCAGACCTTATGGATTAGGCCCAAACAAAAGCCCCGGCTACTTGAGACGCTTAGACTAAGCCTAAACCACAAAGATCTCTCCATAAAGATGGTTTTTATACTGTGCTTCCACAATCAGATGGCAGTACAAAAGAACAAGCGGCAGATGTAATTAGGCTGAGTCATGGTGGTTTGGTGCAGAGACCATGCATATCATGGGAATATTTCAGCATTTCTGCTCTGGTTTTCAGTGTATTGCACCAAAACACCCACCTGATGACATCATTTCAAGAGCAAAAGCAGCAATTTGCAGAATTCAGCTTCTTTGGGGAACTGAGCAATTGTTGAGCTGACAGCAAGTCCTGCTGGGTCCCTGTCACCTGCAGAGTGCCCGCATCCTCACCACGGTCGCGGGCATTGTGACAAAGGTTCTATGTCAGCTGGGTGTGGCAGCCGATCGCCCACTATGGGAGGGGGAGCCTGTCAGCCCCGGGCCTGTCACTGCCTGCTGTCCCCCCTGTCACCAGCGAGGCCTCTGAAAAGTTTCCAAAACATCCCCAGACTTGGGTCCAAAGTGGCCAAAAGTCTCCAAGAGACAAGTCGGGAAGAAGGATATGGAACAGAGGGAGAAAGGCAAGGGAGCAGGCCAAAGGGAGGAAAGAGGAAAAAGTAGTGCCGGGCTGCAGGACTGAAATGGAGGAATTGAAAGACGAAAGCCAGGAAGCAGGAGAGTTTGAGAAAAGGAGAGAGGAAAGAAGAGACATGCAGCCAGACGAGGGGTTAGTGAGAGAGGCTGGGACAGAGAACAGGATGAGCAGGAACTAAGGCAAGGCAAGGCAAGGCTAGGCCAAAGGACGTTTCCCTGATTTATATTTTCTACCACATTCATCTTGAGATGAGAGGAAAGCCATCAGACGTAATGGATTAGGCCCAAACAAAAGCCCCGGCTACTTGAGACACTTAGACTAAGCCTAAACCAGAAAGATCTCTCTATAAAGATGGTTTTTATACTGTACTTCCACAATCAGCTGGCAGTACAAAAGAACAAGCGACAGACATACTTAGGCTGAGTCATGGTGGTTTGGTGCAGAGACCATGCATATCATGGGACTATTTCAGCATTTCTGCTCTGGTTTTCAGTGTATTACACCAAAACACCCACCTGATGACATCATTTCAAGAGCAAAAGCAGCAATTTGCAGAATTCAGTTCTTTGTGGAACTGAGCAATTGCTGAGCTGACAGCAAGTCCTGCTGGGTCCCTGCCACCTGCAGAGTGCCCACATCCTCACCAGAGTAGCGGGCATTGTGATAAAGGTTCTATGTCAGCTGGGTGCGGCAGCCGAGCACCCGCTAGGGGAGGGGGAGCCTGTCAGTCCCGGGCCTGTCACTGCCTGCTGTACCCCCTGTCACCAGCGAGGCCTCTGAAAAGTTTCCAAAACATGCCCAGACTTGGGTGCAAAGTGGCCAAAAGTCTCCAAGAGACAAGTCGGGAAGAAGGATATGGAAGAGAGGGAGAAAGCCAAGGGAGCAGGCCCAAGGGAGGCAAGAGGAAAAAGTAGTGCCGGGCTGCAGGAATGAAATGGAGGAATTGAAAGACGAAAGCCAGGAAGCAGGAGAGTTTGAGAAAAGGAGAGAGGAAAGAAGAGACATGCAGCCAGACGAGGGCTTAGTGAGAGAGGCTGGGACAGAGAACAGGATGAGAAGGAAATAAGGCAAGGCAAGGCAAGGCAAGGCAAGGCAATGCTAGGCCAAAGGACGTTTCTTTGATTTATATTTTCTACCACATTCATCTTGAGATGAGGAGGAAAGCCATTCAGACGTAATGGATTAGGCCCAAACAAAAGCCCCGGCTACTTGAGACGCTTAGACTAAGCCTAAACCACAAAGATCTCTCCATAAAGATGGTTTTTATACTGTGCTTCCACAATCACCTGGCAGTACAAAAGAACAAGCGGCAGATGTAATTAGGCTGAGTCATGGTGGTTTGGTTCAGAGACCATGCATATCATGGGAATATTTCAGCATTTCTGCTCTGGTTTTCAGTGTATTGCACCAAAACACCCACCTGATGACATCATTTCAAGAGCAAAAGCAGCAATTTGCAGAATTCAGCTTCTTTGGGGAACTGAGCAATTGTTGAGCTGACAGCAAGTCCTGCTGGGTCCCTGTCACCTGCAGAGTGCCCGAATCCTCACCACGGTAGCGGCATTGTGACAAAGGTTCTATGTCAGCTGGGTGCGGCAGCCGAGCGCCCGCTAGGGGAGGGGAAGCCTGTCAGCCCCGGGCCTGTCACTGCCTGCTGTCCCCCCTGCCACCAGCGAGTCCTCTGAAAAGTTTCCAAAACATGCCCAGACTTGGGTCCAAAGTGGCCAAAAGTCTCCAAGAGACAAGTCGGGAAGAAGGATATGGAAGAGAGGGAGAAAGCCAAGGGAGCAGGCCAAAGGGAGGCAAGAGGAAAAAGTAGTGCCGGGCTGCAGGACTGAAATGGAGGAATTGAAAGACGAAAGCCAGGAAGCAGGAGAGTTTGAGAAAAGGAGAGAGGAAAGAAGAGACATGCAGCCAGACGAGGGCTTAGTGAGAGAGGCTGGGACAGAGAACAGGATGAGAAGGAAATAAGGCAAGGCAAGGCAAGGCAAGGCAAGGCTAGGCCAAAGGACGTTTCTTTGATTTATATTTTCTACCACATTCATCTTGAGATGAGGAGGAAAGCCATAAGACCTTATGGATTAGGCCCAAACAAAAGCCCCGGCTACTTGAGATGCTTAGACTAAACCTAAACCACAAAGATCTCTCCATAAAGATGGTTTTTATACTGTACCTCCACAATCTTCTGTCAGTACAGAAGAACAAGCGGCAGATGTACTTAGGCTGAGTCATGGTGGTTTGGTGCAGAGACCATGCATATCATGGGAATATTTCAGCATTTCTGCTCTGGTTTTCAGTGTATTACACCAAAACACCCACCTGATGACATCATTTCAAGAGCAAAAGCAGCAATTTGCAGAATTCAGCTTCTTTGGGGAACTGAGCAATTGTTGAGCTGACAGCAAGTCCTGCTGGGTCCCTGTCACCTGCAGAGTGCCCGCATCCTCACCACGGTAGCGGGCATTGTGACAAAGGTTCTATGTCAGCTGGGTGCGGCAGCCGAGCGCCTGCTAGGGGAGGGGGAGCTTGTCAGCCCCGGGCCTGTCACTGCCTGCTGTCCCCCCTGCCACCAGCGAGTCCTCTGAAAAGTTTCCAAAACATCCCCAGACTTGGGTGCAAAGTGGCCAAAAGTCTCCAAGAGACAAGTCGGGAAGAAGGATATGGAAGAGAGGGAGAAAGCCAAGGGAGCAGGCCAAAGGGAGGCAAGAGGAAAAAGTAGTGCCGGGCTGCAGGACTGAAATGGAGGAATTGAAAGACGAAAGCCAGGAAGCAGGAGAGTTTGAGAAAAGGAGAGAGGAAAGAAGAGACATGCAGCCAGACGAGGGCTTAGTGAGAGAGGCTGGGACAGAGAACAGGATGAGAAGGAAATAAGGCAAGGCAAGGCAAGGCAAGGCAAGGCAAGGCAAGGCTAGGCCAAAGGACGTTTCTTTGATTTATATTTTCTACCACATTCATCTTGAGATGAGGAGGAAAGCCATCAGACCTTATGGATTAGGCCCAAACAAAAGCCCCGGCTACTTGAGATGCTTAGACTAAGCCTAAACCACAAAGATCTCTCCATAAAGATGGTTTTTATACTGTACCTCCACAATCTTCTGTCAGTACAGAAGAACAAGCGGCAGATGTACTTAGGTTGAGTCATGGTGGTTTGGTGCAGAGACCATGAATATCATGGGAATATTTCAGCATTTCTGCTCTGGTTTTCAGTGTATTACACCAAAACACCCACCTGATGACATCATTTCAAGAGCAAAAGCAGCAATTTGCAGAATTCAGCTTCTTTGGGGAACTGAGCAATTGTTGAGCTGACACAAAGTCCTGCTGGGTCCCTGTCACCTGCAGAGTGCCCGCATCCTCACCACAGTAGCGGGCATTGTGACAAAGGTTCTATGTCAGCTGGGTGTGGCAGCCGAGCGCCCGCTAGGGGAGGGGGAGCCTGTCAGCCCCGGGCCTGTCACTGCCTGCTGTCCCCCCTGTCACCAGCGAGGCCTCTGAAAAGTTTCCAAAACATGCCCAGACTTGGGTCCAAAGTGTCCAAAAGTCTCCAACAGACAAGTCGGGAAGAAAGATATGGAAGAGAGGGAGAAAGCCAAGGGAGCAGGCCAAAGGGAGGCAAGAGGAAAAAGTAGTGCCGGGCTGCAGGACTGAAATGGAGGAATTGAAAAACGAAAGCCAGGAAGCAGGAGAGTTTGAGAAAAGGAGAGAGGAAAGAAGAGACATGCAGCCAGACGAGGGGTTAGTGAGAGAGGCTGGGACAGAGAACAGGATGAGAAGGAAATAGGGCAAGGCAAGGCAAGGCAAGGCTAGGCCAAAGGACGTTTCTTTGATTTATATTATCTACCACATTCATCTTGAGATGAGAGGAAAGCCATCAGACCTTATGGATTAGGCCCAAACAAAAGCCCCGGCTACTTGAGATGCTTAGACTAAACCTAAACCACAAAGATCTCTCCATAAAGATGGTTTTTATACTGTACCTCCACAATCTTCTGTCAGTACAGAAGAACAAGCGGCAGATGTACTTAGGCTGAGTCATGGTGGTTTGGTGCAGAGACCATGCATATCATGGGACTATTTCAGCATTTCTGCTCTGGTTTTCAGTGTATTGCACCAAAACACGCACCAGATGACATCATTTCAAGAGCAAAAGCAGCAATTTGCAGAATTCAGCTTCTTTGGGGAACTGAGCAATTGCTGAGCTGACAATAAGTCCTGCTGGGTCCCTGCCACCTGCAGAGTGCCCGCATCCTCACCACAGTAGCGGGCGTTGTGAAAAAGGTTCTATGTCAGCTGGGTGTGGCAGCCGAGCGCCCGCTAGGGGAGGGGGAGCCTGTCAGCCCCGGGCCTGTCACTGCCTGCTGTCCCCCGTGTCACCAGCGAGGCCTCTGAAAAGTTTCCAAAACATCCCCAGACTTGGCTCCAAAGTGGCCAAAAGTCTCCAAGAGACACGTCGGGAAGAAGGATATGGAACAGAGGGAGAAAGCCAAGGGAGCAGGCCAAAGGGAGGCAAGAGGAAAAAGTAGTGCGGGGCTGCAGGACTGAAATGGAGGAATTGAAAGACGAAAGCCAGGAAGCAGGAGAGTTTGAGAAAAGGAGAGAGGAAAGAAGAGACATGCAGCCAGACGAGGGCTTAGTGAGAGAGGCTGGGACAGAGAACAGGATGAGAAGGAAATAAGGCAAGGCAAGGCAAGGCAAGGCAAGGCAAGGCAAGGCTAGGCCAAAGGACGTTTCTTTGATTTATATTTTCTACCACATTCATCTTGAGATGAGGAGGAAAGCCATCAGACCTTATGGATTAGGCCCAAACAAAAGCCCCGGCTACTTGAGATGCTTAGACTAAGCCTAAACCACAAAGATCTCTCCATAAAGATGGTTTTTATACTGTACCTCCACAATCTTCTGTCAGTACAGAAGAACAAGCGGCAGATGTACTTAGGTTGAGTCATGGTGGTTTGGTGCAGAGACCATGAATATCATGGGAATATTTCAGCATTTCTGCTCTGGTTTTCAGTGTATTACACCAAAACACCCACCTGATGACATCATTTCAAGAGCAAAAGCAGCAATTTGCAGAATTCAGCTTCTTTGGGGAACTGAGCAATTGTTGAGCTGACACAAAGTCCTGCTGGGTCCCTGTCACCTGCAGAGTGCCCGCATCCTCACCACAGTAGCGGGCATTGTGACAAAGGTTCTATGTCAGCTGGGTGTGGCAGCCGAGCGCCCGCTAGGGGAGGGGGAGCCTGTCAGCCCCGGGCCTGTCACTGCCTGCTGTCCCCCCTGTCACCAGCGAGGCCTCTGAAAAGTTTCCAAAACATGCCCAGACTTGGGTCCAAAGTGTCCAAAAGTCTCCAACAGACAAGTCGGGAAGAAAGATATGGAAGAGAGGGAGAAAGCCAAGGGAGCAGGCCAAAGGGAGGCAAGAGGAAAAAGTAGTGCCGGGCTGCAGGACTGAAATGGAGGAATTGAAAAACGAAAGCCAGGAAGCAGGAGAGTTTGAGAAAAGGAGAGAGGAAAGAAGAGACATGCAGCCAGACGAGGGGTTAGTGAGAGAGGCTGGGACAGAGAACAGGATGAGAAGGAAATAGGGCAAGGCAAGGCAAGGCAAGGCTAGGCCAAAGGACGTTTCTTTGATTTATATTATCTACCACATTCATCTTGAGATGAGAGGAAAGCCATCAGACCTTATGGATTAGGCCCAAACAAAAGCCCCGGCTACTTGAGATGCTTAGACTAAACCTAAACCACAAAGATCTCTCCATAAAGATGGTTTTTATACTGTACCTCCACAATCTTCTGTCAGTACAGAAGAACAAGCGGCAGATGTACTTAGGCTGAGTCATGGTGGTTTGGTGCAGAGACCATGCATATCATGGGACTATTTCAGCATTTCTGCTCTGGTTTTCAGTGTATTGCACCAAAACACGCACCAGATGACATCATTTCAAGAGCAAAAGCAGCAATTTGCAGAATTCAGCTTCTTTGGGGAACTGAGCAATTGCTGAGCTGACAATAAGTCCTGCTGGGTCCCTGCCACCTGCAGAGTGCCCGCATCCTCACCACAGTAGCGGGCGTTGTGAAAAAGGTTCTATGTCAGCTGGGTGTGGCAGCCGAGCGCCCGCTAGGGGAGGGGGAGCCTGTCAGCCCCGGGCCTGTCACTGCCTGCTGTCCCCCGTGTCACCAGCGAGGCCTCTGAAAAGTTTCCAAAACATCCCCAGACTTGGCTCCAAAGTGGCCAAAAGTCTCCAAGAGACACGTCGGGAAGAAGGATATGGAACAGAGGGAGAAAGCCAAGGGAGCAGGCCAAAGGGAGGCAAGAGGAAAAAGTAGTGCGGGGCTGCAGGACTGAAATGGAGGAATTGAAAGACGAAAGCCAGGAAGCAGGAGAGTTTGAGAAAAGGAGAGAGGAAAGAAGAGACATGCAGCCAGACGAGGGCTTAGTGAGAGAGGCTGGGACAGAGAACAGGATGAGAAGGAAATAAGGCAAGGCAAGGCTAGGCTAGGCCAAAGGACGTTTCTTTGATTTATATTTTCTACCACATTCATCTTGAGATGAGGAGGAAAGCCATCAGACCTTATGAATTAGGCCCAAACAAAAGCCCCGGCTACTTGAGATGCTTAGACTAAGCCTAAACCACAAAGATCTCTCCATAAAGATGGTTTTTATACTGTACCTCCACAATCTTCTGTCAGTACAAAAGAACAAGCGGCAGATGTACTTAGGTTGAGTCATGGTGGTTTGGTGCAGAGACCATGCATATCATGGGAATATTTCAGCATTTCTGCTCTGGTTTTCAGTGTATTACACCAAAACACCCACCTGATGACATCATTTCAAGAGCAAAAGCAGCAATTTGCAGAATTCAGCTTCTTTGGGGAACTGAGCAATTGTTGAGCTGACACAAAGTCCTGCTGGGTCCCTGTCACCTGCAGAGTGCCCGCATCCTCACCACAGTAGCGGGCATTGTGACAAAGGTTCTATGTCAGCTGGGTGTGGCAACCGAGCGCCCGCTAGGGGAGGGGGAGCCTGTCAGCCCCAGGCCTGTCACTGCCTGCTGTCCCCCGTGTCACCAGCAAGGCCTCTGAAAAGTTTCCAAAACATCCCCAGACTTGGCTCCAAAGTGGCCAAAAGTCTCCAAGAGACAAGTCGGGAAGAAGGATATGGAACAGAGGGAGACAGGCACGGGAGCAGGCCAAAGGGAGGTAAGAGGAAAAACTAGTGCGGGGCTGCAGGACTGAAATGGAGGAATTGAAAGACGAAAGCCAGGAAGCAGGAGAGTTTGAGAAAAGGAGAGAGGAAAGAAGAGACATGCAGCCAGACGAGGGCTTAGTGAGAGAGGCTGGGACAGAGAACAGGATGAGAAGGAAATAAGGCAAGGCAAGGCTAGGCCAAAGGACGTTTCCTTGATTTATATTTTCTACCACATTCATCTTGAGATGAGGAGGAAAGCCATCAGACCTTATGGATTAGGCCCAAACAAAAGCCCCGGCTACTTGAGACACTTAGAATAAGTCTAAACCACAAAGATCTCTCCATAAAGATGGTTTTTATACTGTACTTCCACAATCAGCTGGCAGTACAAAAGAACAAGCGGCAGATGTATTTAGGCTGAGTCATGGTGGTTTGGTGCAGAGACCATGCATATCATGGGAATAGTTCAGCATTTCTGCTCTGGTTTTCAGTGTATTGCACCAAAACACCCACCTGATGACATCATTTCAAGAGCAAAAGCAGCAATTTGCAGAATTCAGCTTCTTTGGGGAACTGAGCAATTGCTGAGCTGACAGCAAGTCCTGCTGGGTCCCTGTCACCTGCAGAGTGCCCGCATCCTCACCACGGTAGCGGGCATTGTGACAAAGGTTCTATGTAAGCTGGGTGTGGCAGCCGAGCGCCCGCTAGGGGAGGGGGAGCCTGTCAGCCCCGGGCCTGTCACTGCCTGCTGTCCCCCCTGCCACCAGCGAGTCCTCTGAAAAGTTTCCAAAACATCCCCAGACTTGGCTCCAAAGTGGCCAAAAGTGTCCAAGAGACAAGTCGGGAAGAAGGATATGGAACAGAGGGAGAAAGCCAAGGGAGCAGGCCAAAGGGAGGCAAGAGGAAAAAGTAGTGCCGGGCTGCAGGACTGAAATGGAGGAATTGAAAGACGAAAGCCAGGAAGCAGGAGAGTTTGAGAAAAGGAGAGAGGAAAGAAGAGACATGCAGCCAGACGAGGGCTTAGTGAGAGAGGCTGGGACAGAGAACAGGATGAGAAGGAAATAAGGCAAGGCAAGGCAAGGCTAGGCCAAAGGACGTTTTCTTGATTTATATTTTCTACCACATTCATCTTGAGATGAGGAGGAAAGCCATCAGACCTTATGGATTAGGCCCAAACAAAAGCCCCGGCTACTTGAGACACTTAGAATAAGTCTAAACCACAAAGATCTCTCCATAAAGATGGTTTTTATACTGTACTTTCACAATCAGCTGGCAGTACAAAAGAACAAGCGGCAGATGTATTTAGGCTGAGTCATGGTGGTTTGGTGCAGAGACCATGCATATCATGGGAATAGTTCAGCATTTCTGCTCTGGTTTTCAGTGTATTACACCAAAACACCCACCTGATGACATCATTTCAAGAGCAAAAGCAGCAATTTGCAGAATTCAGCTTCTTTGGGGAACTGAGCAATTGCTGAGCTGACACCAAGTCCTGCTGGGTCCCTGCCACCTGCAGAGCGCCCGCATCCTCACCACGGTAGCGGGCATTGTGACAAAGGTTCTATGTCAGCTGGGTGTGGCAGCCGAGCGCCCGCTAGGGGAGGGGGAGCCTGTCAGCCCCGGGCCTGTCACTGCCTGCTGTCCCCCCTGTCACCAGCGAGGCCTCTGAAAAGTTTCCAAAACATCCCCAGACTTGGCTCCAAAGTGGCCAAAAGTCTCCAAGAGACAAGTCGGGAAGAAGGATATGGAAGAGAGGGAGAAAGCCAAGGGAGCAGGCCAAAGGGAGGCAAGAGGAAAAAGTAGTGCCGGGCTGCAGGACTGAAATGGAGGAATTGAAAGACGAAAGCCAGGAAGCAGGAGAGTTTGAGAAAAGGAGAGAGGAAAGAAGAGACATGCAGCCAGACGAGGGGTTAGTGAGAGAGGCTGGGACAGAGAACAGGATGAGAAGGAAATAAGGCAAGGCAAGGCAAGGCTAGGCCAAAGGACGTTTCCTTGATTTATATTTTCTACCACATTCATCTTGAGATGAGGAGGAAAGCCATCAGACCTTATGGATTAGGCCCAAACAAAAGCCCCGGCTACTTGAGACGCTTAGACTAAGCCTAAACCACAAAGATCTCTCCATAAAGATGGTTTTTATACTGTACTTCCACAATCGGCTGGCAGTACAAAAGAACAAGCGGCAGATGTACTTAGGCTGAGTCATGGTGGTTTGGTGCAGAGACCATGCATATCATGGGAATATTTCAGCATTTCTGCTCTGGTTTTCAGTGTATTGCACCAAAACACCCACCTGATGACATCATTTCAAGAGCAAAAGCAGCAATTTGCAGAATTCAGCTTCTTTGGGGAACTGACCAATTGCTGAGCTGACAGCAAGTCCTGCTGGGTCCCTGTCACCTGCAGAGTGCCCGCATCCTCACCACGGTAGCGGGCATTGTGACAAAGGTTCTTTGTCAGCTGGGTGTGGCAGCCGAGCGCCCGCTAGGGGAGGGGGAGCCTGTCAGCCCCGGGCCTGTCACTGCCTGGTGTCCCCCCTGTCACCAGCGAGGCCTCTGAAAAGTTTCCAAAACATCCCCAGACTTGGCTCCAAAGTGGCCAAAAGTCTCCAAGAGACACGTCGGGAAGAAGGATATGGAACAGAGGGAGAAAGGCAAGGGAGCAGGCCAAAGGGAGGTAAGAGGAAAAAGTAGTGCCGGGCTGCAGGACTGAAATGGAGGAATTGAAAGACGAAAGCCAGGAAGCAGGAGAGTTTGAGAAAAGGAGAGAGGAAAGAAGAGACATGCAGCCAGACGAGGGCTTAGTGAGAGAGGCTGGGACAGAGAACAGGATGAGAAGGAAATAAGGCAAGGCAAGGCAAGGCAAGGCAAGGCCAAAGGATGTTTCTTTGATTTATATTTTCTACCACATTCATCTTGAGATGAGGAGGAAAGCCATCAGACCTTATGGATTAGGCCCAAACAAAAGCCCCGGCTACTTGAGACACTTAGACTAAGTCTAAACCACAAAGATCTCTCCATAAAGATGGTTTTTATACTGTACCTCCACAATCTTCTGTCAGTACAGAAGAACAAGCGGCAGATGTACTTAGGCTGAGTCATGGTGGTTTGGTGCAGAGACCATGCATATCATGGGAATATTTCAGCATTTCTGCTCTGGTTTTCAGTGTATTACACCAAAACACCCACCTGATGACATCATTTCAAGAGCAAAAGCAACAATTTGCAGAATTCAGCTTCTTTGGGGAACTGAGCAATTGCTGAGCTGACAGCAAGTCTTGCTTGGTCCCTGTCACCTGCAGAGTGCCCGCATCCTCACCACGGTAGCGGGCATTGTGACAAAGGTTCTATGTCAGCTGGGTGTGGCAGCCGAGCGCCCGCTAGGGGAGGGGGAGCCTGTCAGCCCCGGGCCTGTCACTGCCTGCTGTCCCCCGTGTCACCAGCGAGGCCTCTGAAAAGTTTCCAAAACATGCCCAGACTTAGGTGCAAAGTGGCCAAAAGTCTCCAAGAGACAAGTCGGGAAGAAGGATATGGAAGAGAGGGAGAAAGCCAAGGGAGCAGGCCAAAGGGAGGCAAGAGGAAAAAGTAGTGCCGGGCTGCAGGACTGAAATGGAGGAATTGAAAGACGAAAGCCAGGAAGCAGGAGAGTTTGAGAAAAGGAGAGAATAAAGAAGAGACATGCAGCCAGATGAGGGGTTAGTGAGAGAGGCTGGGACAGAGAACAGGATGAGAAGGAAATAAGGCAAGGCAAGCAAGGCTAGGCCAAAGGACGTTTCTTTGATTTATATTTTCTACCACATTTATCTTGAGATGAGGAGGAAAGCCATCAGACCTTATGGATTAGGACCAAACAAAGGCCCCGGCTACTTGAGATGCTTAGACTAAGCCTAAACCACAAAGATCTCTCCATAAAGATGGTTTTTATACTGTACTTCCACAATCTTCTCTCAGTACAGAAGAACAAGCGGCAGATGTACTTAGGCTGAGTAATGGTGGTTTGGTGCAGAGACCATGCATATCATGGGAATAGTTCAGCATTTCTGCTCTGGTTTTCAGTGTATTACAACAAAACACCCACCTGATGACATCATTTCAAGAGCAAAAGCAGCAATTTGCAGAATTCAGCTTCTTTGGGGAACTGAGCAATTGCTGAGCTGACACCAAGTCCTGCTGGGTCCCTGTCACCTGCAGAGTGCCCGCATCCTCACCACAGTAGCGGGCATTGTGACAAAGGTTCTATGTCAGCTGGGTGTGGCAGCCGAGCGCCCGCTAGGGGAGGGGGAGCCTGTCAACCCCGGGCCTGTCACTGCCTGCTGTCCCCCCTGACACCAGCGAGGCCTCTGAAAAGTTTCCAAAACATCCCCAGACTTGGCTCCAAAGTGGCCAAAAGTCTCCAAGAGACACGTCGGGAAGAAGGATATGGAAGAGAGGGAGAAAGCCAAGGGAGCAGGCCAAAGGGAGGCAAGAGGAAAAAGTAGAGCCGGGCTGCAGGACTGAAATGGAGGAATTGAAAGACAAAAGCCAGGAAGCAGGAGAGTTTGAGAAAAGGAGAGAGGAAAGAAGAGACATGCAGCCAGACGAGGGGTTAGTGAGAGAGGCTGGGACAGAGAACAGGATGAGAAGGAAATAAGGCAAGGCAAGGCTAGGCCAAAGGACGTTTCTTTGATTTATATTTTCTACCACATTCATCTTGAGATGAGAGGAAAGCCATCAGACCTTATGGATTAGGCCCAAACAAAAGCCCCGCCTACTTGAGACGCTTAGACTAAGCCTAAACCACAAAGATCTCTCCATAAAGATGGTTTTTATACTGTACTTCCACAATCTTCTCTCAGTACAGAAGAACAAGTGGCAGATGTACTTAGGCTGAGTCATGGTGGTTTGGTGCAGAGACCATGCATATCATGGGAATATTTCAGCATTTCTGCTCTGGTTTTCAGTGTATTACACCAAAACACCCACCTGATGACATCATTTCAAGAGCAAAAGCAGCAAGTTGCAGAATTCAGCTTCTTTGGGGAACTGAGCAACTGTTGAGCTGACAGCAAGTCCTGCTGGGTCCCTGTCACCTGCAGAGTGCCCGCATCCTCACCACAGTAGCGGGCATTGTGACAAAGGTTCTATGTCAGCTGGGTGTGGCAACCGAGCGCCCGCTAGGGGAGGGGGAGCCTGTCAGCCCCAGGCCTGTCACTGCCTGCTGTCCCCCGTGTCACCAGCAAGGCCTCTGAAAAGTTTCCAAAACATCCCCAGACTTGGCTCCAAAGTGGCCAAAAGTCTCCAAGAGACACGTCGGGAAGAAGGATATGGAACAGAGGGAGAAAGCCAAGGGAGCAGGCCAAAGGGAGGCAAGAGGAAAAAGTAGTGCGGGGCTGCAGGACTGAAATGGAGGAAATGAAAGACGAAAGCCAGGAAGCAGGAGAGTTTGAGAAAAGGAGAGAGGAAAGAAGAGACATGCAGCCAGACGAGGGGTTTGTGAGAGAGGGTGGGACAGAGAACAGGATGAGAAGGAAATAAGGCAAGGCAAGGCAAGGCTAGGCCAAAGGACGTTTTCTTGATTTATATTTTCTACCACATTCATCTTGAGATGAGGAGGAAAGCCATCAGACCTTATGGATTAGGCCCAAACAAAAGCCCCGACTACTTGAGACACTTAGAATAAGTCTAAACCACAAAGATCTCTCCATAAAGATGGTTTTTATACTGTACTTTCACAATCAGCTGGCAGTACAAAAGAACAAGCGGCAGATGTATTTAGGCTGAGTCATGGTGGTTTGGTGCAGAGACCATGCATATCATGGGAATATTTCAGCATTTCTGCTCTGGTTTTCAGTGTATTACACCAAAACACCCACCTGATGACATCATTTCAAGAGCAAAAGCAGCAATTTGCAGAATTCAGCTTCTTTGGGGAACCGAGCAATTGCTGAGCTGACAGCAAGTCCTGCTGGGTCCCTGTCACCTGCAGAGTGCCCGCATCCTCACCACGGTAGCGGGCATTGTGACAAAGGTTCTATGTAAGCTGGGTGTGGCAGCCGAGCGCCCGCTAGGGGAGGGGGAGCCTGTCAGCCCTGGGCCTGTCACTGCCTGCTGTCCCCCCTGACACCAGCGAGGCCTCTGAAAAGTTTCCAAAACATCCCCAGACTTGGCTCCAAAGTGGCCAAAAGTCTCCAAGAGACAAGTCGGGAAGAAGGATATGGAAGAGAGGGAGAAAGCCAAGGGAGCAGGCCAAAGGGAGGCAAGAGGAAAAAGTAGTGCCGGGCTGCAGGACTGAAATGGAGGAATTGAAAGACGAAAGCCAGGAAGCAGGAGAGTTTGAGAAAAGGAGAGAGGAAAGAAGAGACATGCAGCCAGACGAGGGCTTAGTGAGAGAGGCTGGGACAGAGAACAGGATGAGAAGGAAATAAGGCAAGGCAAGGCAAGGCAAGGCTAGGCCAAAGGACGTTTCTTTGATTTATATTTTCTACCACATTCATCTTGAGATGAGGAGGAAAGCCATCAGACCTTATGGATTAGGCCCAAACAAAAGCCCCGGCTACTTGAGACACTTAGACTAAGTCTAAACCACAAAGATCTCTCCATAAAGATGGTTTTTATACTGTACCTCCACAATCTTCTGTCAGTACAGAAGAACAAGCGGCAGATGTACTTAGGCTGAGTCATGGTGGTTTGGTGCAGAGACCATGCATATCATGGGAATATTTCAGCATTTCTGCTCTGGTTTTCAGTGTATTGCACCAAAACACCCACCTGATGACATCATTTCAAGAGCAAAAGCAGCAATTTGCAGAATTCAGCTTCTTTGGGGAACTGAGCAATTGCTGAGCTGACAGCAAGTCTTGCTGGGTCCCTGTAACCTGCAGAGTGCCCGCATCCTCACCACGGTAGCGGGCATTGTGACAAAGGTTCTATGTCAGCTGGGTGTGGCAGCCGAGCGCCCGCTAGGGGAGGGGGAGCCTGTCAGCCCCGGGCCTGTCACTGCCTGCTGTCCCCCGTGTCACCAGCGAGGCCTCTGAAAAGTTTCCAAAACATGCCCAGACTTTGGTGCAAAGTGGCCAAAAGTCTCCAAGAGACAAGTCGGGAAGAAGGATATGGAAGAGAGGGAGAAAGCCAAGGGAGCAGGCCAAAGGGAGGCAAGAGGAAAAAGTAGTGCCGGGCTGCAGGACTGAAATGGAGGAATTGAAAGACGAAAGCCAGGAAGCAGGAGAGTTTGAGAAAAGGAGAGAGGAAAGAAGAGACATGCAGCCAGACGAGGGGTTAGTGAGAGAGGCTGGGACAGAGAACAGGATGAGAAGGAAATAAGGCAAGGCAAGGCAAGGCTAGGCCAAAGGACGTTTCTTTGATTTATATTTTCTACCACATTCATCTTGAGATGAGGAGGAAAGCCATCAGACCTTATGGATTAGGCCCAAACAAAAGCCCCGGCTACTTGAGACACTTAGACTAAGCCTAAACCACAAAGATCTCTCCATAAAGATGGTTTTTATACTGTACTTCCACAATCGGCTGGCAGTACAAAAGAACAAGCGGCAGATGCACTTAGGCTGAGTCATGGTGGTTTGGTGCAGAGACCATGCATATCATGGGAATATTTCAGCATTTCTGCTCTGGTTTTCAGTGTATTGCACCAAAACACCCACCTGATGACATCATTTCAAGAGCAAAAGCAGCAATTTGCAGAATTCAGCTTCTTTGGGGAACTGAGCAATTGCTGAGCTGACAGCAAGTCCTGCTGGGTCCCTGTCACCTGCAGAGTGCCCGCATCCTCACCACGGTAGCGGGCATTGTGACAAAGGTTCTATGTAAGCTGGGTGTGGCAGCCGAGCGCCCGCTAGGGGAGGGGGAGCCTGTCAGCCTTGGGCCTGTCACTGCCTGCTGTCCCCCCTGCCACCAGCGAGTCGTCTGAAAAGTTTCCAAAACATCCCCAGACTTGGGTGCAAAGTGGCCAAAAGTCTCCAAGAGACAAGTCGGGAAGAAGGATATGGAAGAGAGGGAGAAAGCCAAGGGAGCAGGCCAAAGGGAGGCAAGAGGAAAAAGTAGTGCCGGGCTGCAGGACTGAAATGGAGGAATTGAAAGACGAAAGCCAGGAAGCAGGAGAGTTTGAGAAAAGGAGAGAGGAAAGAAGAGACATGCAGCCAGACGAGGGCTTAGTGAGAGAGGCTGGGACAGAGAACAGGATGAGAAGGAAATAAGGCAAGGCAAGGCTAGGCCAAAGGACGTTTCTTTGATTTATATTTTCTACCACATTCATCTTGAGATGAGAGGAAAGCCATCAGACCTTATGGATTAGGCCCAAACAAAAGCCCCGGCTACTTGAGACGCTTAGACTAAGCCTAAACCACAAAGATCTCTCCATAAAGATGGTTTTTATACTGTACTTCCACAATCTTCTCTCAGTACAGAAGAACAAGCGGCAGATGTACTTAGGCTGAGTCATGGTGGTTTGGTGCAGAGACCATGCATATCATGGGAATATTTCAGCATTTCTGCTCTGGTTTTCAGTGTATTACACCAAAACACCCACCTGATGACATCATTTCAAGAGCAAAAGCAGCAAGTTGCAGAATTCAGCTTCTTTGGGGAACTGAGCAACTGTTGAGCTGACAGCAAGTCCTGCTGGGTCCCTGTCACCTGCAGAGTGCCCGCATCCTCACCACGGTAGCGGGCATTGTGACAAAGGTTCTATGTCAGCTGGGTGTGGCAACCGAGCGCCCGCTAGGGGAGGGGGAGCCTGTCAGCCCCGGGCCTGTCACTGCCTGCTGTCCCCCGTGTCACCAGCAAGGCCTCTGAAAAGTTTCCAAAACATCCCCAGACTTGGCTCCAAAGTGGCCAAAAGTCTCCAAGAGACACGTCGGGAAGAAGGATATGGAACAGAGGGAGAAAGCCAAGGGAGCAGGCCAAAGGGAGGCAAGAGGAAAAAGTAGTGCGGGGCTGCAGGACTGAAAAGGAGGAATTGAAAGACGAAAGCCAGGAAGCAGGAGAGTTTGAGAAAAGGAGAGAGGAAAGAAGAGACATGCAGCCAGACGAGGGGTTAGTGAGAGAGGCTGGGACAGAGAACAGGATGAGAAGGAAATAAGGCAAGGCAAGGCAAGGCTAGGCCAAAGGACGTTTTCTTGATTTGTATTTTCTACCACATTCATCTTGAGATGAGGAGGAAAGCCATCAGACCTTATGGATTAGGCCCAAACAAAAGCCCCGGCTACTTGAGAAACTTAGATTAAGTCTAAACCACAAAGATCTCTCCATAAAGATGGTTTTTATACTGTACTTTCACAATCAGCTGGCAGTACAAAAGAACAAGCGGCAGATGTATTTAGGCTGAGTCATGGTGGTTTGGTGCAGAGACCATGCATATCATGGGAATAGTTCAGCATTTCTGCTCTGGTTTTCAGTGTATTACAACAAAACACCCACCTGATGACATCATTTCAAGAGCAAAAGCAGCAATTTGCAGAATTCAGCTTCTTTGGGGAACTGAGCAATTGCTGAGCTGACACCAAGTCCTGCTGGGTCCCTGCCACCTGCAGAGTGCCCGCATCCTCACCACGGTAGCGGGCATTGTGACAAAGGTTCTATGTCAGCTGGGTGTGGCAGCCGAGCGCCCGCTAGAGGAGGGGGAGCCTGTCAGCCCCAGGCCTGTCACTGCCTGCTGTCCCCCCTGTCACCAGCGAGGCCTCTGAAAAGTTTCCAAAACATCCCCAGACTTGGGTGCAAAGTGGCCAAAAGTCTCCAAGAGACAAGTCGGGAAGAAGGATATGGAAGAGAGGGAGAAAGCCAAGGGAGCAGGCCAAATAAAGGCAAGAGGAAAAAGTAGTGCCGGGCTGCAGGACTGAAATGGAGGAATTGAAAGACGAAAGCCAGGAAGCAGGAGAGTTTGAGAAAAGGAGAGAGGAAAGAAGAGACATGCAGCCAGACGAGGGGTTAGTGAGAGAGGCTGGGACAGAGAACAGGATGAGAAGGAAATAAGGCAAGGCAAGGCAAGGCTAGGCCAAAGGACGTTTCTTTGATTTATATTTTCTACCACATTCATCTTGAGATGAGAGGAAAGCCATCAGACCTTATGGATTAGGCCCAAACAAAAGCCCCGGCTACATGAGACACTTAGAATAAGTCTAAACCACAAAGATCTCTCCATAAAGATGGTTTTTATACTGTACTTCCACAATCTTCTGTCAGTACAGAAGAACAAGCGGCAGATGTACTTAGGCTGAGTCATGGTGGTTTGGTGCAGAGACCATGCATATCATGGGAATATTTCAGCATTTCTGCTCTGGTTTTCAGTGTATTACACCAAAACACCCACCTGATGACATCATTTCAAGAGCAAAAGCAGCAAGTTGCAGAATTCAGCTTCTTTGGGGAACTGAGCAACTGTTGAGCTGACAGCAAGTCCTACTGGGTCCCTGCCACCTGCAGAGTGCCCGCATCCTCACCACGGTAGCGGGCATTGTGACAAAGGTTCTATGTCAGCTGGGTGTGGCAGCCGAGCGCCTGCTAGGGGAGGGGGAGCCTGTCAGCCCCGGGCCTGTCACTGCCTGCTGTCCCCCGTGTCACTAGCAAGGCCTCTGAAAAGTTTCCAAAACATCCCCAGACTTGGCTCCAAAGTGGCCAAAAGTCTCCAAGAGACAAGTCGGGAAGAAGGATATGGAAGAGAGGGAGAAAGCCAAGGGAGCAGGCCAAAGGGAGGCAAGAGAAAAAAGTAGTGCCGGGCTGCAGGACTGAAATGGAGGAATTGAAAGACAAAAGCCAGGAAGCAGGAGAGTTTGAGAAAAGGAGAGAAGAAAGAAGAGACATGCAGCCAGACGAGGGGTTAGTGAGAGAGGGTGGGACAGAGAACAGGATGAGAAGGAAATAAGGCAAGGCAAGGCAAGGCTAGGCCAAAGGACGTTTCTTTGATTTATATTTTCTACCACATTCATCTGGAGATGAGGAGGAAAGCCATCAGACCTTATGGATTAGGCCCAAAAAAAAGCCCCGGCTAATTGAGACACTTAGAATAAGTCTAAACCACAAAGATCTCTCCATAAAGATGGTTTTTATACTGCACTTCCACAATCAGCTGGCAGTACAAAAGAACAAGCGGCAGACATACTTAGGCTTAGACATGGTGGTTTGGTGCAGAGACCATGCATATCATGGGAATATTTCAGCATTTCTGCTCTGGTTTTCAGTGTATTGCACCAAAACACCCACCTGATGACATCATTTCAAGAGCAAAAGCAGCAATTTGCAGAATTCAGCTTCTTTGGGGAACTGAGCAATTGCTGAGCTGACAGCAAGTCCTGCTGGGTCCCTGTCACCTGCAGAGTGCCCGCATCCTCACCACGGTAGCGGGCATTGTGACAAAGGTTCTATGTAAGCTGGGTGTGGCAACCGAGCGCCCGCTAGGGGAGGGGGAGCCTGTCAGCCCCGGGCCTGTCACTGCCTGCTGTCCCCCCTGCCACCAGCGAGTCCTCTGAAAAGTTTCCAAAACATCCCCAGACTTGGGTGCAAAGTGGCCAAAAGTCTCCAAGAGACAAGTCGGGAAGAAGGATATGGAAGAGAGGGAGAAAGCCAAGGGAGCAGGCCAAAGGGAGGCAAGAGGAAAAAGTAGTGCCGGGCTGCAGGACTGAAATGGAGGAATTGAAAGACGAAAGCCAGGAAGCAGGAGAGTTTGAGAAAAGGAGAGAGGAAAGAAGAGACATGCAGCCAGACGAGGGCTTAGAGAGAGAGGCTGGGACAGAGAACAGGATGAGAAGGAAATAAGGCAAGGCAAGGCTAGGCCAAAAGACGTTTCTTTGATTTATATTTTCTACCACATTCATCTTGAGATGAGAGGAAAGCCATCAGACCTTATGGATTAGGCCCAAACAAAAGCCCCGGCTACTTGAGACGCTTAGACTAAGCCTAAACCACAAAGATCTCACCATAAATATGGTTTTTATACTGTACTTCCACAATCTTCTCTCAGTACAGAAGAACAAGTGGCAGATGTACTTAGGCTGAGTCATGCTGGTTTGGTGCAGAGACCATGCATATCATGGGAATATTTCAGCATTTCTGCTCTGGTTTTCAGTGTATTACACCAAAACACCCACCTGATGACATCATTTCAAGAGCAAAAGCAGCAAGTTGCAGAATTCAGCTTCTTTGGGGAACTGAGCAACTGTTGAGCTGACAGCAAGTCCTGCTGGGTCCCTGTCACCTGCAGAGTGCCCGCATCCTCACCACAGTAGCGGGCATTGTGACAAAGGTTCTATGTCAGCTGGGTGTGGCAGCCGAGCGCCCGCTAGGGGAGGGGGAGCCTGTCAGCCCCGGGCCTGTCACTGCCTGCTGTCCCCCCTGTCACCAGCGAGGCCTCTGAAAAGTTTCCAAAACATCCCCAGACTTGGCTCCAAAGTGGCCAAAAGTCTCCAAGAGACAAGTCGGGAAGAAGGATATGGAACAGAGGGAGAAAGGCAAGGGAGCAGGCCAAAGGGAGGCAAGAGGAAAAAGTAGTGCGGGGCTGCAGGAATGAAAAGGAGGAATTGAAAGACGAAAGCCAGGAAGCAGGAGAGTTTGAGAAAAGGAGAGAAGAAAGAAGAGACATGCAGCCAGACGAGGGGTTAGTGAGAGAGGCTGGGACAGAGAACAGGATGAGAAGGAAATAAGGCAAGGCAAGGCAAGGCAAGGCTAGGCCAGGCCAAATGAGGTTTCCTTGATTTATATTTTCTACCACATTCATCTTGAGATGAGAGGAAAGCCATCAGACCTTATGGATTAGGCCCAAACAAAAGCCCCGGCTACATGAGACACTTAGAATAAGTCTAAACCACAAAGATCTCTCCATAAAGATGGTTTTTATACTGTACTTCCACAATCTTCTGTCAGTACAGAAGAACAAGCGGCAGATGTACTTAGGCTGAGTCATGGTGGTTTGGTGCAGAGACCATGCATATCATGGGAATATTTCAGCATTTCTGCTCTGGTTTTCAGTGTATTACACCAAAACACCCACCTGATGACATCATTTCAAGAGCAAAAGCAGCAAGTTGCAGAATTCAGCTTCTTTGGGGAACTGAGCAACTGTTGAGCTGACAGCAAGTCCTGCTGGGTCCCTGCCACCTGCAGAGTGCCCGCATCCTCACCACGGTAGCGGGCATTGTGACAAAGGTTCTATGTCAGCTGGGTGTGGCAGCCGAGCGCCTGCTAGGGGAGGGGGAGCCTGTCAGCCCCGGGCCTGTCACTGCCTGCTGTCCCCCGTGTCACTAGCAAGGCCTCTGAAAAGTTTCCAAAACATCCCCAGACTTGGCTCCAAAGTGGCCAAAAGTCTCCAAGAGACAAGTCGGGAAGAAGGATATGGAAGAGAGGGAGAAAGCCAAGGGAGCAGGCCAAAGGGAGGCAAGAGAAAAAAGTAGTGCCGGGCTGCAGGACTGAAATGGAGGAATTGAAAGACAAAAGCCAGGAAGCAGGAGAGTTTGAGAAAAGGAGAGAAGAAAGAAGAGACATGCAGCCAGACGAGGGGTTAGTGAGAGAGGGTGGGACAGAGAACAGGATGAGAAGGAAATAAGGCAAGGCAAGGCAATGCTAGGCCAAAGGACGTTTCTTTGATTTATATTTTCTACCACATTCATCTTGAGATGAGAGGAAAGCCATCAGACCTTATGGATTAGGCCCAAACAAAAGCCCCGGCTACTTGAGACGCTTAGACTAAGCCTAAACCACAAAGATCTCTCCATAAAGATGGTTTTTATACTGTACTTCACAATCAGCTGGCAGTACAAAAGAACAAGCGGCAGATGTACTTAGGCTGAGTCGTGGTGGTTTGGTGCAGAGACCATGCATATCATGGGAATATTTCAGCATTTCTGCTCTGGTTTTCAGTGTATTGCACCAAAACAAACACCTGATGACATCATTTCAAGAGCAAAAGCAGCAATTTGCAGAATTCAGCTTCTTTGGGGAACTGAGCAATTGCTGAGCTGACACCAAGTCCTGCTGGGTCCCTGTCACCTGCAGAGTGCCCGCATCCTCACCACGGTAGCGGGCATTGTGACAAAGGTTCTATGTCAGCTGGGTGTGGCAGCCGAGCGCCCGCTAGGGGAGGGGGAGCCTGTCAGCCCCGGGCCTGTCACTGCCTGCTGTCCCCCCTGTCACAAGCGAGGCCTCTGAAAAGTTTCCAAAACATCCCCAGACTTGGGTGCAAAGTGGCCAAAAGTCTCCAAGAGACAAGTCGGGAAGAAGGATATGGAAGAGAGGGAGAAAGCCAAGGGAGCAGGCCAAAGGGAGGCAAGAGGAAAAAGTAGTGCCGGGCTGCAGGACTGAAATGGAGGAATTGAAAGACAAAAGCCAGGAAGCAGGAGAGTTTGAGAAAAGGAGAGAGGAAAGAAGAGACATGCAGCCAGACGAGGGGTTAGTGAGAGAGGCTGGGACAGAGAACAGGATGAGAAGGAAATAAGGCAAGGCAAGGCAAGGCAAGGCTAGGCCAAAGGACGTTTCTTTGATTTATATTTTCTACCACATTCATCTTGAGATGAGGAGGAAAGCCATCAGACCTTATGGATTAGGACCAAACAAAGGCCCCGGCTACTTGAGATGCTTAGACTAAGCCTAAACCACAAAGATCTCTCCATAAAGATGGTTTTTATACTGTACCTCCACAATCTTCTGTCAGTACAGAAGAACAAGCGGCAGATGTACTTAGGCTGAGTCATGGTGGTTTGGTGCAGAGACCATGCATATCATGGGAATAGTTCAGCATTTCTGCTCTGGTTTTCAGTGTATTACACCAAAACACCCACATGATGACATCATTTCAAGAGCAAAAGCAGCAATTTGCAGAATTCAGCTTCTTTGGGGAACTGAGCAATTGCTGAGCTGACACCAAGTCCGGCTGGGTCCCTGTCACCTGCAGAGTGCCCGCATCCTCACCACAGTAGCGGGCATTGTGACAAAGGTTCTATGTCAGCTGGGTGTGGCAGCCGAGCGCCCGCTAGGGGAGGGGGAGCCTGTCAGCCCCGGGCCTGTCACTGCCTGCTGTCCCCCCTGTCACCAGCGAGGCCTCTGAAAAGTTTCCAAAACATCCCCAGACTTGGCTCCAAAGTGGCCAAAAGTCTCCAAGAGACAAGTCGGGAAGAAGGATATGGAAGAGAGGGAGAAAGCCAAGGGAGCAGGCCAAAGGGAGGCAAGAGGAAAAAGTAGTGCCGGGCTGCAGGACTGAAATGGAGGAATTGAAAGACGAAAGCCAGGAAGCAGGAGAGTTTGAGAAAAGGAGAGAGGAAAGAAGAGACATGCAGCCAGACGAGGGGTTAGTGAGAGAGGCTGGGACAGAGAACAGGATGAGAAGGAAATAAGGCAAGGCAAGGCAAGGCAAGGCTAGGCCAAAGGACGTTTCTTTGATTTATATTTTCTACCACATTCATCTTGAGATGAGGAGGAAAGCCATCAGACCTTATGGATTAGGACCAAACAAAGGCCCCGGCTACTTGAGATGCTTAGACTAAGCCTAAACCACAAAGATCTCTCCATAAAGATGGTTTTTATACTGTACCTCCACAATCTTCTGTCAGTACAGAAGAACAAGCTGCAGATGTACTTAGGCTGAGTCATGGTGGTTTGGTGCAGAGACCATGCATATCATGGGAATATTTCAGCATTTCTGCTCTGGTTTTCAGTGTATTACACCAAAACACCCAACTGATGACATCATTTCAAGAGCAAAAGCAGCAATTTGCAGAATTCAGCTTCTTTGGGGAACTGAGCAATTGCTGAGCTGACACCAAGTCCTGCTGGGTCCCTGTCACCTGTAGAGTGCCCGCATCCTCACCACAGTAGCGGGCATTGTGACAAAGGTTCTATGTCAGCTGGGTGTGGCAGCCGAGCGCCCGCTAGGGGAGGGGGAGCCTGTCAGCCCCGGGCCTGTCACTGCCTGCTGTCCCCCCTGTCACCAGCGAGGCTTCTGAAAAGCTTCCAAAACATCCCCAGACTTGGCTCCAAAGTGGCCAAAAGTCTCCAAGAGACAAGTCGGGAAGAAGGATATGGAACAGAGGGAGAAAGGCAAGGGAGCAGGCCAAAGGGAGGCAAGAGGAAAAAGTAGTGCGGGGCTGCAGGAATGAAAAGGAGGAATTGAAAGACGAAAGCCAGGAAGCAGGAGAGTTTGAGAAAAGGAGAGAGGAAAGAAGAGACATGCAGCCAGACGAGGGGTTAGTGAGAGAGGGTGGGACAGAGAACAGGATGAGAAGGAAATAAGGCAAGGCAAGGCAAGGCTAGGCCAAAGGACATTTCCTTGATTTATATTTTCTACCACATTCATCTTGAGATGAGGAGGAAAGCCATCAGACCTTATGGATTAGGCCCAAACAAAAGCCCCGGCTACATGAGACACTTAGAATAAGTCTAAACCACAAAGATCTTTCCATAAAGATGGTTTTTATACTGTACTTCCACAATCAGCTGGCAGTACAAAAGAACAAGCGGCAGATGTACTTAGGCTGAGTCATGGTGGTTTGGTGCAGAGACCATGCATATCATGGGAATATTTCAGCATTTCTGCTCTGGTTTTCAGTGTATTGCACCAAAACACCCACCTGATGACATCATTTCAAGAGCAAAAGCAGAAATTTGCAGAATTCAGCTTCTTTGGGGAACTGAGCAATTGCTGAGCTGACAGCAAGTCCTGCTGGGTCCCTGTCACCTGCAGAGTGCCCGCATCCTCACCACGGTAGCGGGCATTGTGACAAAGGTTCTACGTCAGCTGGGTGTGGCAGCCGAGCGCCTGCTAGGGGAGGGGGAGACTGTCAGCCCCGGGCCTGTCACTGCCTGCTGTCCCACCTGTCACCAGCGAGGCCTCTGAAAAGTTTCCAAAACATCCCCAGACTTGGGTGCAAAGTGGCCAAAAGTCTCCAAGAGACAAGTCGGGAAGAAGGATATGGAAGAGAGGGAGAAAGCCAAGGGAGCAGGCCAAAGGGAGGCAAGAGGAAAAAGTAGTGCCGGGCTGCAGGACGGAAATGGAGGAATAGAAAGACGAAAGCCAGGAAGCAGGAGAGTTTGAGAAAAGGAGAGAGGAAAGAAGAGACATGCAGCCAGACGAGGGGTTAGTGAGAGAGGCTGGGACAGAGAACAGGATGAGAAGGAAATAAGGCAAGGCAAGGCTAGGCCAAAGGATGTTTCTTTGATTCATATTTTCTACCACATTCATCTTGAGATGAGAGGAAAGCCATCAGACCTTATGGATTAGGCCCAAACAAAAGCCCCGGCTACTTGAGACGCTTAGACTAAGCCTAAACCACAAAGATCTCTCCATAAAGATGGTTTTTATACTGTACTTCCACAATCTTCTGTCAGTACAGAAGAACAAGCGGCAGATGTACTTAGGCTGAGTCATGGTGGTTTGGTGCAGAGACCATGCATATCATGGCAATATTTCAGCATTTCTGCTCTGGTTTTCAGTGTATTACACCAAAACACCCACCTGATGACATCATTTCAAGAGCAAAAGCAGCAAGTTGCAGAATTCAGCTTCTTTGGGGAACTGAGCAACTGTTGAGCTGACAGCAAGTCCTGCTGGGTCCCTGTCACATGCAGAGTGCCCGCATCCTCACCACAGTAGCGGGCATTGTGACAAAGGTTCTATGTCAGCTGGGTGTGGCAACCGAGCGCCCGCTAGGGGAGGGGGAGCCTGTCAGCCCCAGGCCTGTCACTGCCTGCTGTCCCCCGTGTCACCAGCAAGGCCTCTGAAAAGTTTCCAAAACATCCCCAGACTTGGCTCCAAAGTGGCCAAAAGTCTCCAAGAGACACGTCGGGAAGAAGGATATGGAACAGAGGGAGAAAGCCAAGGGAGCAGGCCAAATAAAGGCAAGAGGAAAAAGTAGTGCGGGGCTGCAGGACTGAAAAGGAGGAATTGAAAGACGAAAGCCAGGAAGCAGGAGAGTTTGAGAAAAGGAGAGAGGAAAGAAGAGACATGCAGCCAGACGAGGGGTTAGTGAGAGAGGGTGGGACAGAGAACAGGATGAGAAGGAAATAAGGCAAGGCAAGGCAAGGCTAGGCCAAAGGACGTTTTCTTGATTTATATTTTCTACCACATTCATCTTGAGATGAGGAGGAAAGCCATCAGACCTTATGGATTAGGCCCAAACAAAAGCCCCGGCTACTTGAGACACTTAGAATAAGTCTAAACCACAAAGATCTCTCCATAAAGATGGTTTTTATACTGTACTTTCACAATCAGCTGGCAGTACAAAAGAACAAGCGGCAGATGTATTTAGGCTGAGTCATGGTGGTTTGGTGCAGAGACCATGCATATCATGGGAATATTTCAGCATTTCTGCTCTGGTTTTCAGTGTATTACACCAAAACACCCACCTGATGACATCATTTCAAGAGCAAAAGCAGCAATGTGCAGAATTCAGCTTCTTTGGGGAACCGAGCAATTGCTGAGCTGACACCAAGTCCTGCTGGGTCCCTGCCACCTGCAGAGTGCCCGCATCCTCACCACGGTAGCGGGCATTGTGACAAAGGTTCTATGTCAGCTGGGTGTGGCAGCCGAGCGCCCGCTAGGGGAGGGGGAGCCTGTCAGCCCCGGGCCTGTCACTGCCTGCTGTCCCCCCTGTCACCAGCGAGGCCTCTGAAAAGTTTCCAAAACATCCCCAGACTTGGCTCCAAAGTGGCCAAAAGTCTCCAAGAGACAAGTCGGGAAGAAGGATATGGAAGAGAGGGAGAAAGCCAAGGGAGCAGGCCAAAGGGAGGCAAGAGGAAAAAGTAGTGCCGGGCTGCAGGACTGAAATGGAGGAATTGAAAGACGAAAGCCAGGAAGCAGGAGAGTTTGAGAAAAGGAGAGAGGAAAGAAGAGACATGCAGCCAGACGAGGGGTTAGTGAGAGAGGCTGGGACAGAGAACAGGATGAGAAGGAAATAAGGCAAGGCAAGGCAAGGCAAGGCTAGGCCAAAGGACGTTTCTTTGATTTATATTTTCTACCACATTCATCTTGAGATGAGGAGGAAAGCCATCAGACCTTATGGATTAGGACCAAACAAAGGCCCCGGCTACTTGAGATGCTTAGACTAAGCCTAAACCACAAAGATCTCTCCATAAAGATGGTTTTTATACTGTACCTCCACAATCTTCTGTCAGTACAGAAGAACAAGCTGCAGATGTACTTAGGCTGAGTCATGGTGGTTTGGTGCAGAGACCATGCATATCATGGGAATATTTCAGCATTTCTGCTCTGGTTTTCAGTGTATTACACCAAAACACCCAACTGATGACATCATTTCAAGAGCAAAAGCAGCAATTTGAAGAATTCAGCTTCTTTGGGGAACTGAGCAATTGCTGAGCTGACACCAAGTCCTGCTGGGTCCCTGTCACCTGTAGAGTGCCCGCATCCTCACCACAGTAGCGGGCATTGTGACAAAGGTTCTATGTCAGCTGGGTGTGGCAGCCGAGCGCCCGCTAGGGGAGGGGGAGCCTGTCAGCCCCGGGCCTGTCACTGCCTGCTGTCCCCCCTGTCACCAGCGAGGCTTCTGAAAAGCTTCCAAAACATCCCCAGACTTGGCTCCAAAGTGGCCAAAAGTCTCCAAGAGACAAGTCGGGAAGAAGGATATGGAACAGAGGGAGAAAGGCAAGGGAGCAGGCCAAAGGGAGGCAAGAGGAAAAAGTAGTGCGGGGCTGCAGGAATGAAAAGGAGGAATTGAAAGACGAAAGCCAGGAAGCAGGAGAGTTTGAGAAAAGGAGAGAAGAAAGAAGAGACATGCAGCCAGACGAGGGGTTAGTGAGAGAGGGTGGGACAGAGAACAGGATGAGAAGGAAATAAGGCAAGGCAAGGCAAGGCTAGGCCAAAGGACATTTCCTTGATTTATATTTTCTACCACATTCATCTTGAGATGAGGAGGAAAGCCATCAGACCTTATGGATTAGGCCCAAACAAAAGCCCCGGCTACATGAGACACTTAGAATAAGTCTAAACCACAAAGATCTTTCCATAAAGATGGTTTTTATACTGTACTTCCACAATCAGCTGGCAGTACAAAAGAACAAGCGGCAGATGTACTTAGGCTGAGTCATGGTGGTTTGGTGTAGAGACCATGCATATCATGGGAATATTTCAGCATTTCTGCTCTGGTTTTCAGTGTATTGCACCAAAACACCCACCTGATGACATCATTTCAAGAGCAAAAGCAGCAATTTGCAGAATTCAGCTTCTTTGGGGAACTGAGCAATTGCTGAGCTGACAGCAAGTCCTGCTGGGTCCCTGTCACCTGCAGAGTGCCCGCATCCTCACCACGGTAGCGGGCATTGTGACAAAGGTTCTACGTCAGCTGGGTGTGGCAGCCGAGCGCCTGCTAGGGGAGGGGGAGACTGTCAGCCCCGGGCCTGTCACTGCCTGCTGTCCCACCTGTCACCAGCGAGGCCTCTGAAAAGTTTCCAAAACATCCCCAGACTTGGGTGCAAAGTGGCCAAAAGTCTCCAAGAGACAAGTCGGGAAGAAGGATATGGAAGAGAGGGAGAAAGCCAAGGGAGCAGGCCAAAGGGAGGCAAGAGGAAAAAGTAGTGCCGGGCTGCAGGACGGAAATGGAGGAATAGAAAGACGAAAGCCAGGAAGCAGGAGAGTTTGAGAAAAGGAGAGAGGAAAGAAGAGACATGCAGCCAGACGAGGGGTTAGTGAGAGAGGCTGGGACAGAGAACAGGATGAGAAGGAAATAAGGCAAGGCAAGGCTAGGCCAAAGGATGTTTCTTTGATTCATATTTTCTACCACATTCATCTTGAGATGAGAGGAAAGCCATCAGACCTTATGGATTAGGCCCAAACAAAAGCCCCGGCTACTTGAGACGCTTAGACTAAGCCTAAACCACAAAGATCTCTCCATAAAGATGGTTTTTATACTGTACTTCCACAATCTTCTGTCAGTACAGAAGAACAAGCGGCAGATGTACTTAGGCTGAGTCATGGTGGTTTGGTGCAGAGACCATGCATATCATGGCAATATTTCAGCATTTCTGCTCTGGTTTTCAGTGTATTACACCAAAACACCCACCTGATGACATCATTTCAAGAGCAAAAGCAGCAAGTTGCAGAATTCAGCTTCTTTGGGGAACTGAGCAACTGTTGAGCTGACAGCAAGTCCTGCTGGGTCCCTGTCACATGCAGAGTGCCCGCATCCTCACCACGGTAGCGGGCATTGTGACAAAGGTTCTATGTCAGCTGGGTGTGGCAACCGAGCGCCCGCTAGGGGAGGGGGAGCCTGTCAGCCCCAGGCCTGTCACTGCCTGCTGTCCCCCGTGTCACCAGCAAGGCCTCTGAAAAGTTTCCAAAACATCCCCAGACTTGGCTCCAAAGTGGCCAAAAGTCTCCAAGAGACACGTCGGGAAGAAGGATATGGAACAGAGGGAGAAAGCCAAGGGAGCAGGCCAAATAAAGGCAAGAGGAAAAAGTAGTGCGGGGCTGCAGGACTGAAAAGGAGGAATTGAAAGACGAAAGCCAGGAAGCAGGAGAGTTTGAGAAAAGGAGAGAGGAAAGAAGAGACATGCAGCCAGACGAGGGGTTAGTGAGAGAGGGTGGGACAGAGAACAGGATGAGAAGGAAATAAGGCAAGGCAAGGCAAGGCTAGGCCAAAGGACGTTTTCTTGATTTATATTTTCTACCACATTCATCTTGAGATGAGGAGGAAAGCCATCAGACCTTATGGATTAGGCCCAAACAAAAGCCCCGGCTACTTGAGACACTTAGAATAAGTCTAAACCACAAAGATCTCTCCATAAAGATGGTTTTTATACTGTACTTTCACAATCAGCTGGCAGTACAAAAGAACAAGCGGCAGATGTATTTAGGCTGAGTCATGGTGGTTTGGTGCAGAGACCATGCATATCATGGGAATATTTCAGCATTTCTGCTCTGGTTTTCAGTGTATTACACCAAAACACCCACCTGATGACATCATTTCAAGAGCAAAAGCAGCAATGTGCAGAATTCAGCTTCTTTGGGGAACCGAGCAATTGCTGAGCTGACACCAAGTCCTGCTGGGTCCCTGCCACCTGCAGAGTGCCCGCATCCTCACCACGGTAGCGGGCATTGTGACAAAGGTTCTATGTCAGCTGGGTGTGGCAGCCGAGCGCCCGCTAGAGGAGGGGGAGCCTGTCAGCCCCGGGCCTGTCACTGCCTGCTGTCCCCCCTGTCACCAGCGAGGCCTCTGAAAAGTTTCCAAAACATGCCCAGACTTGGGTCCAAAGTGGCCAAAAGTCTCCAAGAGACAAGTCGGGAAGAAGGATATGGAAGAGAGGGAGAAAGCCAAGGGAGCAGGCCAAAGGGAGGCAAGAGGAAAAAGTAGTGCCGGGCTGCAGGACTGAAATGGAGGAATTGAAAGACGAAAGCCAGGAAGCAGGAGAGTTTGAGAAAAGGAGAGAGGAAAGAAGAGACATGCAGCCAGACGAGGGGTTAGTGAGAGAGGCTGGGACAGAGAACAGGATGAGAAGGAAATAAGGCAAGGCAAGGCAAGGCAAGGCTAGGCCAAAGGACGTTTCTTTGATTTATATTTTCTACCACATTCATCTTGAGCTGAGGAGGAAATCCATCAGACCTTATGGATTAGGACCAAACAAAGGCCCCGGCTACTTGAGATGCTTAGACTAAGCCTAAACCACAAAGATCTCTCCATAAAGATGGTTTTTATACTGTACCTCCACAATCTTCTGTCAGTACAGAAGAACAAGCGGCAGATGTACTTAGGCTGAGTCATGGTGGTTTGGTGCAGAGACCATGCATATCATGGGAATAGTTCAGCATTTCTGCTCTGGTTTTCAGTGTATTACACCAAAACACCCACCTGATGACATCATTTCAAGAGCAAAAGCAGCAATTTGCAGAATTCAGCTTCTTTGGGGAACTGAGCAATTGCTGAGCTGACACCAAGTCCGGCTGGGTCCCTGTCACCTGCAGAGTGCCCGCATCCTCACCACAGTAGCGGGCATTGTGACAAAGGTTCTATGTCAGCTGGGTGTGGCAGCCGAGCGCCCGCTAGGGGAGGGGGAGCCTGTCAGCCCCGGGCCTGTCACTGCCTGCTGTCTCCCCTGTCACCAGCGAGGCCTCTGAAAAGTTTCCAAAACATCCCCAGACTTGGCTCCAAAGTGGCCAAAAGTCTCCAAGAGACAAGTCGGGAAGAAGGATATGGAAAAGAGGGAGAAAGCGAAGGGAGCAGGCCAAAGGGAGGCAAGAGGAAAACGTAGTGCCGGGCTGCAGGACTGAAATGGAGGAATTGAAAGACGAAAGCCAGGAAGCAGGAGAGTTTGAGAAAAGGAGAGAGGAAAGAAGAGACATGCAGCCAGACGAGGGGTTAGTGAGAGAGGCTGGGACAGAGAACAGGATGAGAAGGAAATAAGGCAAGGCAAGGCAAGGCAAGGCTAGGCCAAAGGACGTTTCTTTGATTTATATTTTCTACCACATTCATCTTGAGATGAGGAGGAAAGCCATCAGACCTTATGGATTAGGACCAAACAAAGGCCCCGGCTACTTGAGATGCTTAGACTAAGCCTAAACCACAAAGATCTCTCCATAAAGATGGTTTTTATACTGTACCTCCACAATCTTCTGTCAGTACAGAAGAACAAGCGGCAGATGTACTTAGGCTGAGTCATGGTGGTTTGGTGCAGAGACCATGCATATCATGGGAATAGTTCAGCATTTCTGCTCTGGTTTTCAGTGTATTACACCAAAACACCCACCTGATGACATCATTTCAAGAGCAAAAGCAGCAATTTGCAGAATTCAGCTTCTTTGGGGAACTGAGCAATTGCTGAGCTGACACCAAGTCCGGCTGGGTCCCTGTCACCTGCAGAGTGCCCGCATCCTCACCACAGTAGCGGGCATTGTGACAAAGGTTCTATGTCAGCTGGGTGTGGCAGCCGAGCGCCCGCTAGGGGAGGGGGAGCCTGTCAGCCCCGGGCCTGTCACTGCCTGCTGTCCCCCCTGTCACCAGCGAGGCCTCTGAAAAGTTTCCAAAACATCCCCAGACTTGGCTCCAAAGTGGCCAAAAGTCTCCAAGAGACAAGTCGGGAAGAAGGATATGGAACAGAGGGAGAAAGCCAAGGGAGCAGGCCAAAGGGAGGCAAGAGGAAAAAGTAGTGCCGGGCTGCAGGACTGAAATGGAGGAATTGAAAGACGAAAGCCAGGAAGCAGGAGAGTTTGAGAAAAGGAGAGAGGAAAGAAGAGACATGCAGCCAGACGAGGGCTTAGTGAGAGAGGCTGGGACAGAGAACAGGATGAGAAGGAAATAAGGCAAGGCAAGGCAAGGCAAGGCTAGGCCAAAGGACGTTTCTTTGATTTATATTTTCTACCACATTCATCTTGAGATGAGGAGGAAAGCCATCAGACCTTATGGATTAGGACCAAACAAAGGCCCCGGCTACTTGAGATGCTTAGACTAAGCCTAAACCACAAAGATCTCTCCATAAAGATGGTTTTTATACTGTACCTCCACAATCTTCTGTCAGTACAGAAGAACAAGCTGCAGATGTACTTAGGCTGAGTCATGGTGGTTTGGTGCAGAGACCATGCATATCATGGGAATATTTCAGCATTTCTGCTCTGGTTTTCAGTGTATTACACCAAAACACCCAACTGATGACATCATTTCAAGAGCAAAAGCAGCAATTTGCAGAATTCAGCTTCTTTGGGGAACTGAGCAATTGCTGAGCTGACACCAAGTCCTGCTGGGTCCCTGTCACCTGTAGAGTGCCCGCATCCTTACCACAGTAGCGGGCATTGTGACAAAGGTTCTATGTCAGCTGGGTGTGGCAGCCGAGCGCCCGCTAGGGGAGGGGGAGCCTGTCAGCCCCGGGCCTGTCACTGCCTGCTGTCCCCCCTGTCACCAGCGAGGCCTCTGAAAAGCTTCCAAAACATCCCCAGACTTGGCTCCAAAGTGGCCAAAAGTCTCCAAGAGACAAGTCGGGAAGAAGGATATGGAACAGAGGGAGAAAGGCAAGGGAGCAGGCCAAAGGGAGGCAAGAGGAAAAAGTAGTGCATGGCTGCAGGAATGAAAAGGAGGAATTGAAAGACGAAAGCCAGGAAGCAGGAGAGTTTGAGAAAAGGAGAGAAGAAAGAAGAGACATGCAGCCAGACGAGGGGTTAGTGAGAGAGGCTGGGACAGAGAACAGGATGAGAAGGAAATAAGGCAAGGCAAGGCAAGGCTAGGCCAAAGGACATTTCCTTGATTTATATTTTCTACCACATTCATCTTGAGATGAGGAGGAAAGCCATCAGACCTTATGGATTAGGCCCAAACAAAAGCCCCGGCTACATGAGACACTTAGAATAAGTCTAAACCACAAAGATCTTTCCATAAAGATGGTTTTTATACTGTACTTCCACAATCAGCTGGCAGTACAAAAGAACAAGCGGCAGATGTACTTAGGCTGAGTCGTGGTGGTTTGGTGCAGAGACCATGCATATCATGGGAATATTTCAGCATTTCTGCTCTGGTTTTCAGTGTATTGCACCAAAACACCCACCTGATGACATCATTTCAAGAGCAAAAGCAGCAATTTGCAGAATTCAGCTTCTTTGGGGAACTGAGCAATTGCTGAGCTGACAGCAAGTCCTGCTGGGTCCCTGTCACCTGCAGAGTGCCCGCATCCTCACCACGGTAGCGGGCATTGTGACAAAGGTTCTACGTCAGCTGGGTGTGGCAGCCGAGCGCCCGCTAGAGGAGGGGGAGCCTGTCAGCCCCGGGCCTGTCACTGCCTGCTGTCCCCCCTGTCACCAGCGAGGCCTCTGAAAAGTTTCCAAAACATCCCCAGACTTGGCTCCAAAGTGGCCAAAAGTCTCCAAGAGACAAGTCGGGAAGAAGGATATGGAAGAGAGGGAGAAAGCCAAGGGAGCAGGCCAAAGGGAGGCAAGAGGAAAAAGTAGTGCCGGGCTGCAGGACGGAAATGGAGGAATAGAAAGACGAAAGCCAGGAAGCAGGAGAGTTTGAGAAAAGGAGAGAGGAAAGAAGAGACATGCAGCCAGACGAGGGGTTAGTGAGAGAGGCTGGGACAGAGAACAGGATGAGAAGGAAATAAGGCAAGGCAAGGCTAGGCCAAAGGATGTTTCTTTGATTCATATTTTCTACCACATTCATCTTGAGATGAGAGGAAAGCCATCAGACCTTATGGATTAGGCCCAAACAAAAGCCCCGGCTACTTGAGACGCTTAGACTAAGCCTAAACCACAAAGATCTCTCCATAAAGATGGTTTTTATACTGTACTTCCACAATCTTCTCTCAGTAAAGAAGAACAAGCGGCAGATGTACTTAGGCTGAGTCATGGTGGTTTGGTGCAGAGACCATGCATATCATGGCAATATTTCAGCATTTCTGCTCTGGTTTTCAGTGTATTACACCAAAACACCCACCTGATGACATCATTTCAAGAGCAAAAGCAGCAAGTTGCAGAATTCAGCTTCTTTGGGGAACTGAGCAACTGTTGAGCTGACAGCAAGTCCTGCTGGGTCCCTGTCACATGCAGAGTGCCCGCATCCTCACCACAGTAGCGGGCATTGTGACAAAGGTTCTATGTCAGCTGGGTGTGGCAACCGAGCGCCCGCTAGGGGAGGGGGAGCCTGTCAGCCCCAGGCCTGTCACTGCCTGCTGTCCCCCGTGTCACCAGCAAGGCCTCTGAAAAGTTTCCAAAACATCCCCAGACTTGGCTCCAAAGTGGCCAAAAGTCTCCAAGAGACACGTCGGGAAGAAGGATATGGAACAGAGGGAGAAAGCCAAGGGAGCAGGCCAAATAAAGGCAAGAGGAAAAAGTAGTGCGGGGCTGCAGGACTGAAAAGGAGGAATTGAAAGACGAAAGCCAGGAAGCAGGAGAGTTTGAGAAAAGGAGAGAGGAAAGAAGAGACATGCAGCCAGACGAGGGGTTAGTGAGAGAGGGTGGGACAGAGAACAGGATGAGAAGGAAATAAGGCAAGGCAAGGCAAGGCTAGGCCAAAGGACGTTTCTTTGATTTATATTTTCTACCACATTCATCTTGAGCTGAGGAGGAAATCCATCAGACCTTATGGATTAGGACCAAACAAAGGCCCCGGCTACTTGAGATGCTTAGACTAAGCCTAAACCACAAAGATCTCTCCATAAAGATGGTTTTTATACTGTACCTCCACAATCTTCTGTCAGTACAGAAGAACAAGCGGCAGATGTACTTAGGCTGAGTCATGGTGGTTTGGTGCAGAGACCATGCATATCATGGGAATAGTTCAGCATTTCTGCTCTGGTTTTCAGTGTATTACACCAAAACACCCACCTGATGACATCATTTCAAGAGCAAAAGCAGCAATTTGCAGAATTCAGCTTCTTTGGGGAACTGAGCAATTGCTGAGCTGACACCAAGTCCGGCTGGGTCCCTGTCACCTGCAGAGTGCCCGCATCCTCACCACAGTAGCGGGCATTGTGACAAAGGTTCTATGTCAGCTGGGTGTGGCAGCCGAGCGCCCGCTAGGGGAGGGGGAGCCTGTCAGCCCCGGGCCTGTCACTGCCTGCTGTCCCCCCTGTCACCAGCGAGGCCTCTGAAAAGTTTCCAAAACATCCCCAGACTTGGCTCCAAAGTGGCCAAAAGTCTCCAAGAGACAAGTCGGGAAGAAGGATATGGAAGAGAGGGAGAAAGCCAAGGGAGCAGGCCAAAGGGAGGCAAGAGGAAAAAGTAGTGCCGGGCTGCAGGACTGAAATGGAGGAATTGAAAGACGAAAGCCAGGAAGCAGGAGAGTTTGAGAAAAGGAGAGAGGAAAGAAGAGACATGCAGCCAGACGAGGGGTTAGTGAGAGAGGCTGGGACAGAGAACAGGATGAGAAGGAAATAAGGCAAGGCAAGGCAAGGCAAGGCTAGGCCAAAGGATGTTTCTTTGATTCATATTTTCTACCACATTCATCTTGAGATGAGAGGAAAGCCATCAGACCTTATGGATTAGGCCCAAACAAAAGCCCCGGCTACTTGAGACGCTTAGACTAAGCCTAAACCACAAAGATCTCTCCATAAAGATGGTTTTTATACTGTACTTCCACAATCTTCTGTCAGTACAGAAGAACAAGCGGCAGATGTACTTAGGCTGAGTCATGGTGGTTTGGTGCAGAGACCATGCATATCATGGGAATATTTCAGCATTTCTGCTCTGGTTTTCAGTGTATTACACCAAAACACCCACCTGATGACATCATTTCAAGAGCAAAAGCAGCAAGTTGCAGAATTCAGCTTCTTTGGGGAACTGAGCAACTGTTGAGCTGACAGCAAGTCCTCCTGGGTCCCTGTCACATGCAGAGTGCCCGCATCCTCACCACAGTAGCGGGCATTGTGACAAAGGTTCTATGTCAGCTGGGTGTGGCAACCGAGCGCCCACTAGGGGAGGGGGAGCCTGTCAGCCCCAGGACTGTCACTGCCTGCTGTCCCCCGTGTCACCAGCAAGGCCTCTGAAAAGTTTCCAAAACATGCCCAGACTTGGGTCCAAAGTGGCCAAAAGTCTCCAAGAGACACGTCGGGAAGAAGGATATGGAACAGAGGGAGAAAGCCAAGGGAGCAGGCCAAAAAAAGGCAAGAGGAAAAAGTAGTGCGGGGCTGCAGGACTGAAAAGGAGGAATTGAAAGACGAAAGCCAGGAAGCAGGAGAGTTTGAGAAAAGGAGAGAGGAAAGAAGAGACATGCAGCCAGACGAGGGGTTAGTGAGAGAGGGTGGGACAGAGAACAGGATGAGAAGGAAATAAGGCAAGGCAAGGCAAGGCTAGGCCAAAGGACGTTTTCTTGATTTATATTTTCTACCACATTCATCTTGAGATGAGGAGGAAAGCCATCAGACCTTATGGATTAGGCCCAAACAAAAGCCCCGGCTACTTGAGACACTTAGAATAAGTCTAAACCACAAAGATCTCTCCATAAAGATGGTTTTTATACTGTACTTTCACAATCAGCTGGCAGTACAAAAGAACAAGCGGCAGATGTATTTAGGCTGAGTCATGGTGGTTTGGTGCAGAGACCATGCATATCATGGGAATATTTCAGCATTTCTGCTCTGGTTTTCAGTGTATTACACCAAAACACCCACCTGATGACATCATTTCAAGAGCAAAAGCAGCAATTTGCAGAATTCAGCTTCTTTGGGGAACCGAGCAATTGCTGAGCTGACACCAAGTCCTGCTGGGTCCCTGCCACCTGCAGAGTGCCCGCATCCTCACCACGGTAGCGGGCATTGTGACAAAGGTTCTATGTCAGCTGGGTGTGGCAGCCGAGCGCCCGCTAGAGGAGGGGGAGCCTGTCAGCCCCGGGCCTGTCACTGCCTGCTGTCCCCCCTGTCACCAGCGAGGCCTCTGAAAAGTTTCCAAAACATCCCCAGACTTGGCTCCAAAGTGGCCAAAAGTCTCCAAGAGACAAGTCGGGAAGAAGGATATGGAAGAGAGGGAGAAAGCCAAGGGAGCAGGCCAAAGGGAGGCAAGAGGAAAAAGTAGTGCCGGGCTGCAGGACGGAAATGGAGGAATAGAAAGACGAAAGCCAGGAAGCAGGAGAGTTTGAGAAAAGGAGAGAGGAAAGAAGAGACATGCAGCCAGACGAGGGGTTAGTGAGAGAGGCTGGGACAGAGAACAGGATGAGAAGGAAATAAGGCAAGGCAAGGCTAGGCCAAAGGATGTTTCTTTGATTCATATTTTCTACCACATTCATCTTGAGATGAGAGGAAAGCCATCAGACCTTATGGATTAGGCCCAAACAAAAGCCCCGGCTACTTGAGACGCTTAGACTAAGCCTAAACCACAAAGATCTCTCCATAAAGATGGTTTTTATACTGTACTTCCACAATCTTCTCTCAGTACAGAAGAACAAGCGGCAGATGTACTTAGGCTGAGTCATGGTGGTTTGGTGCAGAGACCATGCATATCATGGCAATATTTCAGCATTTCTGCTCTGGTTTTCAGTGTATTACACCAAAACACCCACCTGATGACATCATTTCAAGAGCAAAAGCAGCAAGTTGCAGAATTCAGCTTCTTTGGGGAACTGAGCAACTGTTGAGCTGACAGCAAGTCCTGCTGGGTCCCTGTCACATGCAGAGTGCCCGCATCCTCACCACAGTAGCGGGCATTGTGACAAAGGTTCTATGTCAGCTGGGTGTGGCAACCGAGCGCCCGCTAGGGGAGGGGGAGCCTGTCAGCCCCAGGCCTGTCACTGCCTGCTGTCCCCCGTGTCACCAGCAAGGCCTCTGAAAAGTTTCCAAAACATCCCCAGACTTGGCTCCAAAGTGGCCAAAAGTCTCCAAGAGACACGTCGGGAAGAAGGATATGGAACAGAGGGAGAAAGCCAAGGGAGCAGGCCAAATAAAGGCAAGAGGAAAAAGTAGTGCGGGGCTGCAGGACTGAAAAGGAGGAATTGAAAGACGAAAGCCAGGAAGCAGGAGAGTTTGAGAAAAGGAGAGAGGAAAGAAGAGACATGCAGCCAGACGAGGGGTTAGTGAGAGAGGGTGGGACAGAGAACAGGATGAGAAGGAAATAAGGCAAGGCAAGGCAAGGCTAGGCCAAAGGACGTTTCTTTGATTTATATTTTCTACCACATTCATCTTGAGCTGAGGAGGAAATCCATCAGACCTTATGGATTAGGACCAAACAAAGGCCCCGGCTACTTGAGATGCTTAGACTAAGCCTAAACCACAAAGATCTCTCCATAAAGATGGTTTTTATACTGTACCTCCACAATCTTCTGTCAGTACAGAAGAACAAGCGGCAGATGTACTTAGGCTGAGTCATGGTGGTTTGGTGCAGAGACCATGCATATCATGGGAATAGTTCAGCATTTCTGCTCTGGTTTTCAGTGTATTACACCAAAACACCCACCTGATGACATCATTTCAAGAGCAAAAGCAGCAATTTGCAGAATTCAGCTTCTTTGGGGAACTGAGCAATTGCTGAGCTGACACCAAGTCCGGCTGGGTCCCTGTCACCTGCAGAGTGCCCGCATCCTCACCACAGTAGCGGGCATTGTGACAAAGGTTCTATGTCAGCTGGGTGTGGCAGCCGAGCGCCCGCTAGGGGAGGGGGAGCCTGTCAGCCCCGGGCCTGTCACTGCCTGCTGTCCCCCCTGTCACCAGCGAGGCCTCTGAAAAGTTTCCAAAACATCCCCAGACTTGGCTCCAAAGTGGCCAAAAGTCTCCAAGAGACAAGTCGGGAAGAAGGATATGGAAGAGAGGGAGAAAGCCAAGGGAGCAGGCCAAAGGGAGGCAAGAGGAAAAAGTAGTGCCGGGCTGCAGGACTGAAATGGAGGAATTGAAAGACGAAAGCCAGGAAGCAGGAGAGTTTGAGAAAAGGAGAGAGGAAAGAAGAGACATGCAGCCAGACGAGGGCTTAGTGAGAGAGGCTGGGACAGAGAACAGGATGAGAAGGAAATAAGGCAAGGCAAGGCAAGGCAAGGCTAGGCCAAAGGATGTTTCTTTGATTCATATTTTCTACCACATTCATCTTGAGATGAGAGGAAAGCCATCAGACCTTATGGATTAGGCCCAAACAAAAGCCCCGGCTACTTGAGACGCTTAGACTAAGCCTAAACCACAAAGATCTCTCCATAAAGATGGTTTTTATACTGTACTTCCACAATCTTCTGTCAGTACAGAAGAACAAGCGGCAGATGTACTTAGGCTGAGTCATGGTGGTTTGGTGCAGAGACCATGCATATCATGGGAATATTTCAGCATTTCTGCTCTGGTTTTCAGTGTATTACACCAAAACACCCACCTGATGACATCATTTCAAGAGCAAAAGCAGCAAGTTGCAGAATTCAGCTTCTTTGGGGAACTGAGCAACTGTTGAGCTGACAGCAAGTCCTCCTGGGTCCCTGTCACATGCAGAGTGCCCGCATCCTCACCACAGTAGCGGGCATTGTGACAAAGGTTCTATGTCAGCTGGGTGTGGCAACCGAGCGCCCACTAGGGGAGGGGGAGCCTGTCAGCCCCAGGACTGTCACTGCCTGCTGTCCCCCGTGTCACCAGCAAGGCCTCTGAAAAGTTTCCAAAACATGCCCAGACTTGGGTCCAAAGTGGCCAAAAGTCTCCAAGAGACACGTCGGGAAGAAGGATATGGAACAGAGGGAGAAAGCCAAGGGAGCAGGCCAAAAAAAGGCAAGAGGAAAAAGTAGTGCGGGGCTGCAGGACTGAAAAGGAGGAATTGAAAGACGAAAGCCAGGAAGCAGGAGAGTTTGAGAAAAGGAGAGAGGAAAGAAGAGACATGCAGCCAGACGAGGGGTTAGTGAGAGAGGGTGGGACAGAGAACAGGATGAGAAGGAAATAAGGCAAGGCAAGGCAAGGCTAGGCCAAAGGACGTTTTCTTGATTTATATTTTCTACCACATTCATCTTGAGATGAGGAGGAAAGCCATCAGACCTTATGGATTAGGCCCAAACAAAAGCCCCGGCTACTTGAGACACTTAGAATAAGTCTAAACCACAAAGATCTCTCCATAAAGATGGTTTTTATACTGTACTTTCACAATCAGCTGGCAGTACAAAAGAACAAGCGGCAGATGTATTTAGGCTGAGTCATGGTGGTTTGGTGCAGAGACCATGCATATCATGGGAATATTTCAGCATTTCTGCTCTGGTTTTCAGTGTATTACACCAAAACACCCACCTGATGACATCATTTCAAGAGCAAAAGCAGCAATTTGCAGAATTCAGCTTCTTTGGGGAACCGAGCAATTGCTGAGCTGACACCAAGTCCTGCTGGGTCCCTGCCACCTGCAGAGTGCCCGCATCCTCACCACGGTAGCGGGCATTGTGACAAAGGTTCTATGTCAGCTGGGTGTGGCAGCCGAGCGCCCGCTAGAGGAGGGGGAGCCTGTCAGCCCCGGGCCTGTCACTGCCTGCTGTCCCCCCTGTCACCAGCGAGGCCTCTGAAAAGTTTCCAAAACATCCCCAGACTTGGCTCCAAAGTGGCCAAAAGTCTCCAAGAGACAAGTCGGGAAGAAGGATATGGAAGAGAGGGAGAAAGCCAAGGGAGCAGGCCAAAGGGAGGCAAGAGGAAAAAGTAGTGCCGGGCTGCAGGACTGAAATGGAGGAATTGAAAGACGAAAGCCAGGAAGCAGGAGAGTTTGAGAAAAGGAGAGAGGAAAGAAGAGACATGCAGCCAGACGAGGGGTTAGTGAGAGAGGCTGGGACAGAGAACAGGATGAGAAGGAAATAAGGCAAGGCAAGGCAAGGCAAGGCTAGGCCAAAGGACGTTTCTTTGATTTATATTTTCTACCACATTCATCTTGAGCTGAGGAGGAAATCCATCAGACCTTATGGATTAGGACCAAACAAAGGCCCCGGCTACTTGAGATGCTTAGACTAAGCCTAAACCACAAAGATCTCTCCATAAAGATGGTTTTTATACTGTACCTCCACAATCTTCTGTCAGTACAGAAGAACAAGCGGCAGATGTACTTAGGCTGAGTCATGGTGGTTTGGTGCAGAGACCATGCATATCATGGGAATAGTTCAGCATTTCTGCTCTGGTTTTCAGTGTATTACACCAAAACACCCACCTGATGACATCATTTCAAGAGCAAAAGCAGCAATTTGCAGAATTCAGCTTCTTTGGGGAACTGAGCAATTGCTGAGCTGACACCAAGTCCGGCTGGGTCCCTGTCACCTGCAGAGTGCCCGCATCCTCACCACAGTAGCGGGCATTGTGACAAAGGTTCTATGTCAGCTGGGTGTGGCAACCGAGCGCCCGCTAGGGGAGGGGGAGCCTGTCAGCCCCGGGCCTGTCACTGCCTGCTGTCCCCCCTGTCACCAGCGAGGCCTCTGAAAAGTTTCCAAAACATCCCCAGACTTGGCTCCAAAGTGGCCAAAAGTGTCCAAGAGACAAGTCGGGAAGAAGGATATGGAAGAGAGGGAGAAAGCCAAGGGAGCAGGCCAAAGGGAGGCAAGAGGAAAAAGTAGTGCCGGGCTGCAGGACTGAAATGGAGGAATTGAAAGACGAAAGCCAGGAAGCAGGAGAGTTTGAGAAAAGGAGAGAGGAAAGAAGAGACATGCAGCCAGACGAGGGGTTAGTGAGAGAGGCTGGGACAGAGAACAGGATGAGAAGGAAATAAGGCAAGGCAAGGCAAGGCTAGGCCAAAGGACGTTTTCTTGATTTATATTTTCTACCACATTCATCTTGAGATGAGGAGGAAAGCCATCAGACCTTATGGATTAGGCCCAAACAAAAGCCCCGGCTACTTGAGACACTTAGAATAAGTCTAAACCACAAAGATCTCTCCATAAAGATGGTTTTTATACTGTACTTTCACAATCAGCTGGCAGTACAAAAGAACAAGCGGCAGATGTATTTAGGCTGAGTCATGGTGGTTTGGTGCAGAGACCATGCATATCATGGGAATAGTTCAGCATTTCTGCTCTGGTTTTCAGTGTATTACACCAAAACACCCACCTGATGACATCATTTCAAGAGCAAAAGCAGCAATTTGCAGAATTCAGCTTCTTTGGGGAACTGAGCAATTGCTGAGCTGACACCAAGTCCTGCTGGGTCCCTGCCACCTGCAGAGTGCCCGCATCCTCGCCACAGTAGCGGGCATTGTGACAAAGGTTCTATGTCAGCTGGGTGTGGCAGCCGAGCGCCCGCTAGGGGAGGGGGAGCCTGTCAGCCCCGGGCCTGTCACTGCCTGCTGTCGCCCCTGTCACCAGCGAGGCCTCTGAAAAGTTTCCAAAACATCCCCAGACTTGGCTCCAAAGTGGCCAAAAGTCTCCAAGAGACAAGTCGGGAAGAAGGATATGGAACAGAGGGAGAAAGGCAAGGGAGCAGGCCAAAGGGAGGCAAGAGGAAAAAGTAGTGCGGGGCTGCAGGACTGAAATGGAGGAATTGAAAGACGAAAGCCAGGAAGCAGGAGAGTTTGAGAAAAGGAGAGAAGAAAGAAGAGACATGCAGCCAGACGAGGGCTTAGAGAGAGAGGCTGGGACAGAGAACAGGATGAGAAGGAAATAAGGCAAGGCAAGGCTAGGCCAAAGGACGTTTCTTTGATTTATATTTTCTACCACATTCATCTTGAGATGAGAGGAAAGCCATCAGACCTTATGGATTAGGCCCAAACAAAAGCCCCGGCTACTTGAGACGCTTAGACTAAGCCTAAACCACAAAGATCTCTCCATAAAGATGGTTTTTATACTGTACTTCCACAATCTTCTCTCAGTACAGAAGAACAAGTGGCAGATGTACTTAGGCTGAGTCATGGTGGTTTGGTGCAGAGACCATGCATATCATGGGAATATTTCAGCATTTCTGCTCTGGTTTTCAGTGTATTACACCAAAACACCCACCTGATGACATCATTTCAAGAGCAAAAGCAGCAATTTGCAGAATTCAGCTTCTTTGGGGAACCGAGCAATTGCTGAGCTGACACCAAGTCCTGCTGGGTCCCTGCCACCTGCAGAGTGCCCGCATCCTCACCACGGTAGCGGGCATTGTGACAGAGGTTCTATGTCAGCTGGGTGTGGCAGCCGAGCGCCCGCTAGAGGAGGGGGAGCCTGTCAGCCCCGGGCCTGTCACTGCCTGCTGTCCCCCCTGTCACCAGCGAGGCCTCTGAAAAGTTTCCAAAACATCCCCAGACTTGGGTCCAAAGTGGCCAAAAGTCTCCAAGAGACAAGTCGGGAAGAAGGATATGGAAGAGAGGGAGAAAGCCAAGGGAGCAGGCCAAAGGGAGGCAAGAGGAAAAAGTAGTGCCGGGCTGCAGGACTGAAATGGAGGAATTGAAAGACGAAAGCCAGGAAGCAGGAGAGTTTGAGAAAAGGAGAGAGGAAAGAAGAGACATGCAGCCAGACGAGGGCTTAGTGAGAGAGGCTGGGACAGAGAACAGGATGAGAAGGAAATAAGGCAAGGCAAGGCAAGGCTAGGCCAAAGGACGTTTCCTTGATTTATATTTTCTACCACATTCATCTTGAGATTAGGAGGAAAGCCATCAGACCTTATGGATTAGGCCCAAACAAAAGCCCCGGCTACTTGAGACACTTAGACTAAGCCTAAACCAGAAAGATCTCTCCATAAAGATGGTTTTTATACTGTACTTCCACAATCAGCTGGCAGTACAAAAGAACAAGCGGCAGACATACTTAGGCTGAGACATGGTGGTTTGGTGCAGAGACCATGCTTATCATGGGAATATTTCAGCATTTCTGCTCTGGTTTTCAGTGTATTACACCAAAACACCCACCTGATGACATCATTTCAAGAGCAAAAGCAGCAATTTGCAGAACTCAGCTTCTTTGGGGAACTGAGCAATTGCTGAGCTGACAGCAAGTCCTGCTGGGTCCCTGTCACCTGCAGCGTGCCCGCATCCTCACCACAGTAGCGGGCATTGTGACAAAGGTTCTATGTCAGCTGGGTGTGGCAGCCGAGCGCCCGCTAGGGGAGGGGGAGCCTGTCAGCCCCGGGCCTGTCACTGCCTGCTGTCCCCCTTGTCACCAGCGAGGCCTCTGAAAAGTTTCCAAAACATGCCCAGACTTGGGTCCAAAGTGGCCAAAAGTCTCCAAGAGACAAGTCGGGAAGAAGGATATGGAAGAGAGGGAGAAAGCCAAGGGAGCAGGCCAAAGGGAGGCAAGAGAAAAAAGTAGTGCGGGGCTGCAGGACTGAAATGGAGGAATTGATAGACGAAAGCCAGGAAGCAGGAGAGTTTGAGAAAAGGAGAGAGGAAAGAAGAGACATGCAGCCAGAAGAGGGCTTAGTGAGAGAGGCTGGGACAGAGAACAGGATGAGAAGGAAATAAGGCAAGGCAAGGCAAGGCTAGGCCAAAGGACGTTTCTTTGATTTATATTTTCTACCACATTCATCTTGAGATGAGGAGGAAAGCCATCAGACCTTATGGATTAGGCCCAAACAAAAGCCCCGGCTACTTGAGACACTTAGACTAAGCCTAAACCAGAAAGATCTCTCCATAAAGATGGTTTTTATACTGTACTTCCACAATCAGCTGGCAGTACAAAAGAACAAGCGGCAGACATACTTAGGCTGAGACATGGTGGTTTGGTGCAGAGACCATGCTTATCATGGGAATATTTCAGCATTTCTGCTCTGGTTTTCAGTGTATTACACCAAAACACCCACCTGATGACATCATTTCAAGAGCAAAAGCAGCAATTTGCAGAACTCAGCTTCTTTGGGGAACTGAGCAATTGCTGAGCTGACAGCAAGTCCTGCTGGGTCCCTGTCACCTGCAGAGTGCCCGCATCCTCACCACGGTAGCGGGCATTGTGACAAAGGTTCTATGTCAGCTGGGTGTGGCAGCCGAGTGCCCGCTAGGGGAGGGGGAGCCTGTCAGCCCCGGGCCTGTCACTGCCTGCTGTCCCCCGTGTCACCAGCGTGGCCTCTGAAAAGTTTCCAAAACATCCCCAGACTTGGCTCCAAAGTGGCCAAAAGTCTCCAAGAGACAAGTCGGGAAGAAGGATATGGAAGAGAGGGAGAAAGCCAAGGGAGCAGGTCAAAGGGAGGCAAGAGAAAAAAGTAGTGCCGGGCTGCAGGACTGAAATGGAGGAATTGAAAGACGAAAGCCAGGAAGCAGGAGAGTTTGAGAAAAGGAGAGAGGAAAGAAGAGACATGCAGCCAGACGAGGGCTTAGTGAGAGAGGCTGGGACAGAGAACAGGATGAGAAGGAAATAAGGTAAGGCAAGGCAAGGCAAGGCTAGGCCAAATGAGGTTTCCTTGATTTATATTTTCTACCACATTCATCTTGAGATGAGGAGGAAAGCCATCAGACCTTATGGATTAGGCCCAAACAAAAGCCCCGGCTACTTGAGACACTTAGACTAAGCCTAAACCAGAAAGATCTCTCCATAAAGATGATTTTTATACTGTACTTTCACAATCAGCTGGCAGTACAAAAGAACAAGCGGCAGATGTACTTAGGCTGAGTCATGGTGGACTGGTGCAGAGACCATGCATATCATGGGAATATTTCAGCATTTCTGCTCTGGTTTTCAGTGTATTACACCAAAACACCCACCTGATGACATCATTTCAAGAGCAAAGCAGCAATTTGCAAAATTCAACTTCTTTGGGGAACTGAGCAATTGCTGAGCTGACAGCAAGTCCTGCTGGGTCCCTGTCACCTGCAGAGTGCCCGCATCCTCACTACGGTAGCGGGCATTGTGACAAAGGTTCTACGTCAGCTGGGTGTGGCAGCCGAGCGCCCGCTAGGGGAGGGGGAGCCTGTCAGCCCCGGGCCTGTCACTGCCTGCTGTCCCCCCTGTCACCAGCGAGGCCTCTGAAAAGTTTCCAAAACATGCCCAGACTTGGCTCCAAAGTGGCCAAAAGTCTCCAAGAGACAAGTCGGGAAGAAGGATATGGAAGAGAGGGAGAAAGCCAAGGGAGCAGGCCCAAGGGAGGCAAGAGGAAAAAGTAGTGAGGGGCTGCAGGAATGAAATGGAGGAATTGAAAGACGAAAGCCAGGAAGCAGGAGAGTTTGAGAAAAGGAGAGAGGAAAGAAGAGACATGCAGCCAGACGAGGGCTTAGTGAGAGAGGCTGGGACAGAGAACAGGATGAGAAGGAAATAAGGCAAGGCAAGGCAAGGCTAGGCTAGGCCAAACGAGGTTTCCTTGATTTATATTTTCTACCACATTCATCTTGAGATGAGTTGGAAAGCCATCAGACCTTATGGATTAGGCCCAAACAAAAGCCCCGGCTACTTGAGACACTTAGACTAAGTCTAAACCACAAAGATCTTACCCTAAAGATGGTTTTTATACTGTACTTTCACAATCAACTGGCAGTACAAAAGAACAAGCGGCAGATGTACTTAGGCTGAGTCACGGTGGATTGGTGCAGAGACCATGCATATCATGGGAATATTTCAGCATTTCTGCTCTGGTTTTCAGTGTCTTACACCAAAACACCCACCTGATGACATCATTTCAAGAGCAAAGCAGCAATTTGCAGAATTCAACTTCTTTGGGGAACTGAGCAATTGCTGAGCTGACAGCAAGTCCTGCTGGGTCCCTGTCACCTGCAGAGTGCCCGCATCCTCACCACGGTAGCGGTTATTGTGACAAAGGTTCTATGTCAGCTGGGTGTGGCAGGGGAGCGCCCGCTAGGGGAGGGGGAGCCTGTCAGCCCCGGGCCTGTCACTGCCTGCTGTCCCCCCTGTCAGCAGCGAGGCCTCTGAAAAGTTTCCAAAACATGCCCAGACTTGGGTCCAAAGTGGCCAAAAGTCTCCAAGAGAGAAGTCGGGAAGAAGGATATGGAACAGAGGGAGAAAGCCAAGGGAGCAGGCCCAAGGGAGGCAAGAGGAAAAAGTAGTGCCGGACTGCAGGACTGAAATGGAGGAATTGAAAGACGAAAGCCAGGAAGCAGGAGAGTTTGAGAAAAGGAGAGAGGAAAGAAGAGACATGCAGCCAGACGAGGACTTAGTGAGAGGGGCTGGGACAGAGAACAAGATGAGAAGGAAATAAGGCAAGGCAAGGCAAGGCTAGGCCAAAGGACGTTTCTTTGATTTATATTTTCTACCACATTCATCTTGAATTGAGGAGGAAAGCCATCAGACCTTATGGATTAGGCCCAAACAAAAGCCCCGGCTACTTGAGACATTTAGACTAAGTCTAAACCACAAAGATCTCTCCATAAAGATGGTTTTTATACTGTACTTTCACAATCAGCTGGCAGTACAAAAAAACAAGCGGCAGATGTACTTTGGCTGTGTCATGGTGGTTTGGTGCAGAGACCATGAATATCATGGGACTATTTCAGCATTTCTGCTCTGGTTTTCAGTGTATTACACCAAAACACCCACCTGATGACATCATTTCAAGAGCAAAGCAGCAATTTGCAAAATTCAACTTCTTTGGGGAACTGAGCAATTGCTGAGCTGACAGCAAGTCCTGCTGGGTCCCTGTCACCTGCAGAGTGCCCGCATCCTCACCACAGTAGCGGGCATTGTGACAAAGGTTCTATGTCAGGTGGGTGTGGCAGCCGAGCGCCCGCTAGGGGAGGGGGAGCCTGTCAGCCCCGGGCCTGTCACTGCCTGCTGTCCCCCCTGTCACCACCGAGGCCTCTGAAAAGTTTCCAAAACATCCCCAGACTTGGCTCCAAAGTGGCCAAAAGTCTCCAAGAGACAAGTCGGGAAGAAGGATATGGAAGAGAGGGAGAAAGCCAAGGGAGCAGGTCAAAGGGAGGCAAGAGAAAAAAGTAGTGCCGGGCTGCAGGACTGAAATGGAGGAATTGAAAGACGAAAGCCAGGAAGCAGGAGAGTTTGAGAAAAGGAGAGAGGAAAGAAGAGACATGCAGCCAGACGAGGGCTTAGTGAGAGAGGCTGGGACAGAGAACAGGATGAGAAGGAAATAAGGCAAGGCAAGGCAAGGCTAGGCCAAAGGACGTTTCTTTGATTGATATTTTCTACCACATTCATCTTGAGATGAGAGGAAAGCCATCAGACATTATGGATTAGGCCCAATCAAAAGCCCCGGCTACTTGAGACACTTAGACTAACCCTAAACCAGAAAGATCTCTCCATAAAGATGGTTTTTATACTGTACTTCCACAATCAGCTGGCAGTACAAAAGAACAAGCGGCAGACATACTTAGGCTGAGTCATGGTGGTTTGGCGCAGAGACCATGCTTATCATGGGAATATTTCAGCATTTCTGCTCTGGTTTTCAGTGTATTACACCAAAACACCCACCTGATGACATCATTTCAAGAGCAAAAGCAGCAATTTGCAGAATTCAGCTTCTTTGGGGAACTGAGCAATTGCTGAGCTGACAGCAAGTCCTGCTGGGTCCCTGTCACCTGCAGAGTGCCCGCATCCTCACCACGGTAGCGGTTATTGTGACAAAGGTTCTACGTCAGCTGGGTGTGGCAGCCGAGCGCCCGCTAGGGGAGGGGGAGCCTGTCAGCCCCGGGCCTGTCACTGCCTGCTGTCCCCCGTGTCACCAGCGAGGCCTCTGAAAAGTTTCCAAAACATGCCCAGACTTGGGTCCAAAGTGGCCAAAAGTCTCCAAGAGACAAGTCGGGAAGAAGGATATGGAAGAGAGGGAGAAAGCCAAGGGAGCAGGTCAAAGGGAGGCAAGAGAAAAAAGTAGTGCCGGGCTGCAGGACTGAAATGGAGGAATTGAAAGACAAAAGCCAGGAAGCAGGAGAGTTTGAGAAAAGGAGAGAGGAAAGAAGAGACATGCAGCCAGACGAGGGGTTAGTGAGAGAGGCTGGGACAGAGAACAAGATGAGAAGGAAATAAGGCAAGGCAAGGCAAGGCAAGGCTAGGCCAAACGAGGTTTCCTTGATTTATATTTTCTACCACATTCATCTTGAGATGAGGAGGAAAGCCATCAGACCTTATGGATTAGGCCCAAACAAAAGCCCCGGCTACTTGAAACACTTAGTCTAAGTCTAAACCACAAAGATCTTACCATAAAGATGGTTTTTATACTGTACTTTCACAATCAGCTGGCAGTACAAAAGAACAAGTGGCAGATGTACTTAGGCTGAGTCATGGTGGTTTGGTGCAGAGACCATGCATATCATAGGAATATTTCAGCATTTCAGCTCTGGTTTTCAGTGTATTACACCAAAACACCCAAGTGATGACATCATTTCAAGAGCAAAGCAGCAATTTGCAAAATTCAACTTCTTTGGGGAACTGAGCAACTGCTGAGCTGACAGCAAGTCCTGCTGGGTCCCTGTCACCTGCAGCGTGCCCGCATCCTCACCACGGTAGCGGGCATTGTGACAAAGGTTCTATGTCAGCTGGGTGTGGCAGCGGAGCGCCCGCTAGGGGAGGGGGAGCCTGTCAGCCCCGGGCCTGTCACTGCCTGCTGTCCCCCGTGTCACCAGCGAGGCCTCTGAAAAGTTTCCAAAACATCCCCAGACTTGGCTCCAAAGTGGCCAAAAGTCTCCAAGAGACAAGTCGGGAAGAAGGATATGGAAGAGAGGGAGAAAGCCAAGGGAGCAGGTCAAAGGGAGGCAAGAGAAAAAAGCAGTGTCGGGCTGCAGGACTGAAATGGAGGAATTGAAAGACGAAAGCCAGGAAGAAGGAGAGTTTGAGAAAAGGAGAGAGGAAAGAAGAGACATGCAGCCAGACGAGGGGTTAGTGAGAGAGGCTGGGACAGAGAACAAGATGAGAAGGAAATAAGGCAAGGCAAGGCAAGGCAAGGTTAGGCCAAACGAGGTTTCCTTGATTAATATGTTCTACCACATTCATCTTGAGATGAGGAGGAAAGCCATCAGACCTTATGGATTAGGCCCAAACAAAAGCCCCGGCTACTTGAAACACTTAGACTAAGTCTAAACCACAAAGATCTTACCATAAAGATGGTTTTTATACTGTACTTTCACAATCAGCTGGCAGTACAAAAGAACAAGCGGCAGATGTACTTAGGCTGAGTCATGGTGGTTTGGTGCAGAGACCATGCATATCATGGGAATATTTCAGCATTTCTGCTCTGGTTTTCAGTGTATTACACCAAAACACCCACCTGATGACATCATTTCAAGAGCAAAGCAGCAATTTGCAAAATTCAACTTCTTTGGGGAACTGAGCAATTGCTGAGCTGACAGCAAGTCCTGCTGGGTCCCTGTCACCTGCAGAGTGCCCGCATCCTCACCACAGTAGCGGGCATTGTGACAAAGGTTCTACGTCAGCTGGGTGTGGCAGCGGAGCGCCCGCTAGGGGAGGGGGAGCCTGTCAGCCCCGGGCCTGTCACTGCCTGCTGTCCCCCCTGTCACCACCGAGGCCTCTGAAAAGTTTCCAAAACATCCCCAGACTTGGGTCCAAAGTGGCCAAAAGTCTCCAAGAGACAAGTCGGGAAGAAGGATATGGAACAGAGGGAGAAAGCCAAGGGAGCAGGTCAAAGGGAGGCAAGAGAAAAAAGTAGTGCCGGGCTGCAGGACTGAAATGGAGGAATTGAAAGACGAAAGCCAGGAAGCAGGAGAGTTTGAGAAAAGGAGAGAGGAAAGAAGAGACATGCAGCCAGACGAGGGCTTAGTGAGAGAGGCTGGGACAGAGAACAAGATGAGAAGGAAATAAGGCAAGGCAAGGCAAGGCTAGGCCAAAGGACGTTTCTTTGATTTATATTTTCTACCACATTCATCTTGAGATGAGAGGAAAGCCATCAGACGTTATGGATTAGGCCCAAACAAAAGCCCCGGCTACTTGAGACACTTAGACTAAGCCTAAACCAGAAAGATCTCTCCATAAAGATGGTTTTTATACTGTACTTCCACAATCTTCTTACAGTACAAAAGAACAAGCGGCAGACATACTTAGGCTGAGACATGGTGGTTTGGTGCAGAGACCATGCATATCATGGGAATATTTCAGCATTTCTGCTCTGGTTTTCAGTGTATTACACCAAAACACACACCTGATGACATCATTTCAAGAGCAAAAGCAGCAATTTGCAGAATTCAGCTTCTTTGTAGAACTGAGCAATTGCTGAGCTGATAGCAAGTCCTGCTGGGTCCCTGTCACCTGCAGAGTGCCCGCATCCTCACCACGGTAGCGGGCATTGTGATAAAGGTTCTATGTCAGCTGGGTGTGGCAGCCGAGCGCCCGCTAGGGGAGGGGGAGCCTGTCAGCCCCGGGCCTGTCACTGCCTGCTGTCCCCCGTGTCAGCAGCGAGGCCTCTGAAAAGTTTCCGAAACATGCCCAGATTTGGGTCCAAAGTGGCCAAAAGTCTCCAAGAGACAAGTCGGGAAGAAGGATATGGAAGAGAGGGAGAAAGCCAAGGGAGCAGGCCCAAGGGAGGCAAGAGGAAAAAGTAGTGAGGGGCTGCAGGACTGAAATGGAAGAATTGAAAGACGAAAGCCAGGAAGCAGGAGAGTTTGAGAAAAGGAGAGAGGAAAGAAGAGACATGCAGCCAGACGAGGGGTTAGTGAGAGAGGCTGGGACAGAGAACAGGATGAGAAGGAAATAAGGCAAGGCAAGGCAAGCCTAGGCCAAACGAGGTTTCCTTGATTTATATTTTCTACCACATTCATCTTGAGATGAGGAGGAATGCCATCAGACCTTATGGATTAGGCCCAAACAAAAGCCCCGGCTACTTGAGACACTTAGACTAAGTCTAAACCACAAAGATCTTACCATAAAGATGGTTTTTATACTGTACTTTCACAATCAGCTGGCAGTACAAAAGAACAAGCGGCAGATGTACTTTGGCTGAGTCATGGTGGTTTGGTGCAGAGACCATGCATATCATGGGAATATTTCAGCATTTCTTCTCTGGTTTTCAGTGTATTACACCAAAACACCCACCTGATGACATCATTTCAAGAGCAAAAGCAGCAATTTGCAGAATTCAGCTTCTTTGGGGAACTGAGCAATTGCTGAGCTGACAGCAAGTCCTGCTGGGTCCCTGTCACCTGCAGAGTGCCCGCATCCTCACCACGGTAGCGGGCATTGTGACAAAGGTTCTACGTCAGGTGGGTGTGGCAGCCGAGCGCCCGCTAGGGGAGGGGGAGCCTGTCAGCCCCGGGCCTGTCACTGCCTGCTGTCCCCCCTGTCACCAGCGAGGCCTCTGAAAAGTTTCCAAAACATTCCCAGACTTGGCTCCAAAGTGGCCAAAAGTCTCCAAGAGACAAGTCGGGAAGAAGGATATGGAAGAGAGGGAGAAAGCCAAGGGAGCAGGCCAAAGGGAGGCAAGAGAAAAAAGTAGTGCCGGGCTGCAGGAATGAAATGGAGGAATTGAAAGAGGAAAGCCAGGAAGCAGGAGAGTTTGAGAAAAGGAGAGAGGAAAGAAGAGACATGCAGCCAGACGAGGGCTTAGTGAGAGAGGCTGGGACAGAGAACAGGATGAGAAGGAAATAAGGCAAGGCAAGGCAAGGCTAGGCCAAAGGACGTTTCTTTGATTTATATTTTCTACCACATTCATCTTGAGATGAGAGGAAAGCCATCAGACGTTATGGATTAGGCCCAAACAAAAGCCCCGGCTACTTGAGACACTTAGACTAAGCCTAAACCAGAAAGATCTCTCCATAAAGATGGTTTTTATACTGTACTTCCACAATCAGCTGGCAGTACAAAAGAACAAGCGGCAGACATACTTAGGCTGAGACATGGTGGTTTGGTGCAGAGACCATGCATATCATGGGAATATTTCAGCATTTCTGCTCTGGTTTTCAGTGTATTACACCAAAACACCCACCTGATGACATCATTTCAAGAGCAAAAGCAGCAATTTGCAGAATTCAGCTTCTTTGGGGAACTGAGCAATTGCTGAGCTGACAGCAAGTCCTGCTGGGTCCCTGTCACCTCAGAGTACCCGCATCCTCACCACGGTAGCGGGCATTGTGACAAAGGTTCTACGTCAGCTGGGTGTGGCAGCCGAGCGCCCGCTAGGGGAGGGGGAGCCTGTCAGCCCCGGGCCTGTCACTGCCTGCTGTCCCCTCTGTCACCAGCGAGGCCTCTGAAAAGTTTCCAAAACATGCCCAGACTTGGCTCCAAAGTGGCCAAAAGTCTCCAAGAGACAAGTCGGGAAGAAGATTATGGAAGAGAGGGAGAAAGCCAAGGGAGCAGGCCAAAGGGAGGCAAGAGGAAAAAGTAGTGCCGGGCTGCAGGACTGAAATGGAGGAATTGAAAGACGAAAGCCAGGAAGCAGGAGAGTTTGAGAAAAGGAGAGAGGAAAGAAGAGACATGCAGCCAGACGAGGGCTTAGTGAGAGAGGCTGGGACAGAGAACAGGATGAGAAGGAAATAAGGCAAGGCAAGGCAAGGCTAGGCCAAACGAGGTTTCCTTGATTTATATTTTCTACCACATTCATTTTGAGATGAGGAGGAAAGCCATCAGACCTTATGGATTAGGCTCAAACAAAAGCCCCAGCTACTTGAGACACTTAGACTAAGCCTAAACCAGAAAGATCTCTCCATAAAGATGGTTTTTATACTGTACTTCCACAATATTCTGTCAGTACAAAAGAACAAGCGGCAGACATACTTAGGCTGAGACATGGTGGTTTGGTGCAGAGACCATGCATATCATGGGAATATTTCAGCATTTCTGCTCTGGTTTTCAGTGTATTACACCAAAACACCCACCTGATGACATCATTTCAAGAGCAAAAGCAGCAATTTGCAGAATGTAGCTTCTTTGGGGATCTGAGCAATTGCTGAGCTGACAGCAAGTCCTGCTGGGTCCCTGTCACCTCAGAGTACCCGCATCCTCACCACGGTAGCGGGCATTGTGACAAAGGTTCTATGTCAGCTGGCTGTGGCAGCCGAGCGCCCGCTAGGGGAGGGGGAGCCTGTCAGCCCCGGGCCTGTCACTGCCTGCTGTCCCCCCTGTCACCAGCGAGGCCTCTGAAAAGTTTCCAAAACATCCCCAGACTTGGGTCCAAAGTGGCCAAAAGTCTCCAAGAGACAAGTCGGGAAGAAGGATATGGAAGAGAGGGAGAAAGCCAAGGGAGCAGGCCAAAGGGAGGCAAGAGAAAAAAGTAGTGCCGGGCTGCAGGACTGAAATGGAGGAATTGAAAGACGAAAGCCAGGAAGCAGGAGAGTTTGAGAAAAGGAGAGAGGAAAGAAGAGACATGCAGCCAGACGAGGGCTTAGTGAGAGAGGCTGGGACAGAGAACAAGATGAGAAGGAAATAAGGCAAGGCAAGGCAAGGCAAGGCTAGGCCAAACGAGGTTTCCTTGATTTATATTTTCTACCACATTCATCTTGAGATGAGGAGGAAAGCCATCAGAACTTATGGATTAGGCCCAAACAAAAGCCCCAGCTACTTGAGACTTAGACTAAGTCTAAACCACAAAGATCTCTCCATAAAGATGGTTTTTATACTGTACTTTCACAATCAGCTGGCAGTACAAAAGAACAAGCGGCAGATGTACTTAGGTTGAGTCATGGTGGTTTGGTGCAGAGACCATGCTTATCATGGGAATATTTCAGCATTTCTGCTCTCGTTTTCAGTGTATTACACCAAAACACCCACCTGATGACATCATTTCAAGAGCAAAAGCAGCAATTTGCAGAATTCAGCTTCTTAGGGGAACTGAGCAATTGCTGAGCTGACAGCAAGTCCTGCTGGGTCCCTGTCACCTGCAGAGTGCCCGCATCCTCACCACGGTAGCGGGCATTGTGACAAAGGTTCTACGTCAGCTGGGTGTGGCAGCCGAGCGCCCGCTAGGGGAGGGGGAGCCTGTCAGCCCCGGGCCTGTCACTGCCTGCTGTCCCCCCTGTCACCAGCGAGGCCTCTGAAAAGTTTCCAAAACATGGCCAGACTTGGGTCCAAAGTGGCCAAAAGTCTCCAAGAGACAAGTCGGGAAGAAGGATATGGAAGAGAGGGAGAAAGCCAAGGGAGCAGGCCAAAGGGAGGCAAGAGGAAAAAGTAGTGCCGGGCTGCAGGACTGAAATGGAGGAATTGAAAGACGAAAGCCAGGAAGCAGGAGAGTTTGAGAAAAGGAGAGAGGAAAGAAGAGACATGCAGCCAGACGAGGGCTTAGTGAGAGAGGCTGGGACAGAGAACAGGATGAGAAGGAAATAAGGCAAGGCAAGGCAAGGCTAGGCCAAACGAGGTTTCCTTGATTTATATTTTCTACCACATTCATCTTGAGATGAGGAGGAAAGCCATCAGACCTTATGGATTAGGCTCAAACAAAAGCCCCGGCTACTTGAGACACTTAGACTAAGTCTAAACCACAAAGATCTTACCATAAAGATGGTTTTTATACTGTACTTCCACAATCAGCTGGCAGTACAAAAGAACAAGCGGCAGATGTACTTAGGCTGAGTCATGGTGGCTTGGTGCAGAGACCATGCATATCATGGGAATATTTCAGCATTTCTGCTCTGGTTTTCAGTGTATTACACCAAAACACCCACCTGATGACATCATTTCAAGAGCAAAGCAGCAATTTGCAAAATTCAACTTCTTTGGGGAACTGAGCAATTGCTGAGCTGACAGCAAGTCCTGCTGGGTCCCTGTCACCTGCAGAGTGCCCGCATCCTCACCACAGTAGCGGGCATTGTGACAAAGGTTCTACGTCAGCTGGGTATGGCAGCCGAACGCCCGCTAGGGGAGGGGGAGCCTGTCAGCCCCGGGCCTGTCACTGCCTGCTGTCCCCAGTGTCACCAGCGAGGCCTCTGAAAAGTTTCCAAAACATCCCCAGACTTGGCTCCAAAGTGGCCAAAAGTCTCCAAGAGACAAGTCGTGAAACGGATATGGAAGAGAGGGAGAAAGCCAAGGGAGCAGGCCAAAGGGAGGCAAGAGAAAACAGTAGTGCCGGGCTGCAGGACTGAAATGGAGGAATTGAAAGACGAAAGCCAGGAAGCAGGAGAGTTTGAGAAAAGGAGAGAGGAAAAAAGAGACCTGCAGCCAGACGAGGGCTCAGTGAGAGAGGCTGGGACAGAGAACAGGATGAGAAGGAAATAAGGCAAGGCAAGGCAAGGCTAGGCCAAACGACGTTTCTTTGATTTATATTTTCTACCACATTCATCTTGAGATGAGGAGGAAAGCCATCAGACCTTATGGATTAGGCCCAAACAAAAGCCCCGGCTACTTGAGACACTTAGACTAAGTCTAAACCACAAAGATCTTACCATAAAGATGGTTTTTATACTGTACTTTCACAATCAGCTGGTAGTACAAAAGAACAAGCGGCAGATGTACTTAGGCTGAGTCATGGTGGTTTGGTGCAGAGACCATGCATATCATGGGAATATTTCAGCATTTCTGCTCTGGTTTTCAGTGTATTACACCAAAACACCCACCTGATGACATCATTTCAAGAGCAAAGCAGCAATTTGCAAAATTCAACTTCTTTGGGGAACTGAGCAATTGCTGAGCTGACAGCAAGTCCTGCTGGGTCCCTGTCACCTGCAGAGTGCCCGCATCCTCACCACGGTAGCGGGCATTGTGACAAAGGTTCTATGACAGCTGGGTGTGGCAGCCGAGCGCCCGCTAGGGGAGGGGGAGCCTGTCAGCCCCGGGCCTGTCACTGCCTGCTGTCCCCCCTGTCACCAGCGAGGCCTCTGAAAAGTTTCCAAAACATGCCCAGACTTGGGTGCAAAGTGGCCAAAAGTCTCCAAGAGACAAGTCGGGAAAAGGATATGGAAGAGAGGGAGAAAGCCAAGGGAGCAGGCCAAAGGGAGGCAAGAGAAAAAAGTAGTGCCGGGCTGCAGGACTGAAATGGAAGAATTGAAAGACGAAAGCCAGGAAGCAGGAGAGTTTGAGAAAAGGAGAGAGGAAAGAAGAGACATGCAGCCAGACGAGGGGTTAGTGAGAGAGGCTGGGACAGAGAACAGGATGAGAAGGAAATAGGGCAAGGCAAGGCAAGGCAAGGCTAGGCCAAAGGACGTTTCTTTGATTTATATTTTCTACCACATTCATCTTGAGATGAGGAGGAAAGCCATCAGACCTTATGGATTAGGCCCAAACAAAAGCCCCGGCTACTTGAGACACTTAGACTAAGCCTAAAGCAGAAAGATCTCTCCATAAAGATGGTTTTTATACTGTACTTCCACAATCAGCTGGCAGTACAAAAGAACAAGCGGCAGACATACTTAGGCTGAGACATGGTTGTTTGGTGCAGAGACCATGCATATCATGGGAATATTTCAGCATTTCTGCTCTGGTTTTCAGTGTATTACACCAAAACACCCACCTGATGACATCATTTCAAGAGCAAAAGCAGCTATTTGCAGAATTCATCTTCTTTGGGGAACTGAGCAATTGCTGAGCTGACAGCAAGTCCTGCTGGGTCCCTGTCACCTGCAGAGTGCCCGCATCCTCACCACGGTAGCGGGCATTGTGACAAAGGTTCTATGTCAGCTGGGTGTGGCAGCCGAGCGCCCGCTAGGGGAGGGGGACCCTGTCAGCCCCGGGCCTGTCACTGCCTGCTGTACCCCGTGTCACCAGCGAGGCCTCTGAAAAGTTTCCAAAACATGCCCAGACTTGGGTCCAAAGTGGCCAAAAGTCTCCAAGAGACAAGTCGGGAAAAGGATATGGAAGAGAGGGAGGAAGCCAAGGGAGCAGGCCAAAGGGAGGCAAGAGAAAAAAGTAGTGCGGGGCTGCAGGACTGAAATGGAGGAATTGAAAGACGAAAGCCAGGAAGCAGGAGAGTTTGAGAAAAGGAGAGAGGAAAGAAGAGACATGCAGCCAGACGAGGGGTTAGTGAGAGAGGCTGGGACAGAGAACAGGATGAGAAGGAAATAAGGCAAGGCAAGGCAAGGCTAGGCCAAAAGAGGTTTCCTTGATTTATATTTTCTACCACATTCATCTTGAGATGAGGAGGAACGCCATCAGACCTTATGGATTAGGCCCAAACAAAAGCCCCGGCTACTTGTGACACTTAGACTAAGCCTAAACCAGAAATATCTTTCCATAAAGATGGTTTTTATACTGTACTTCCACAATCAGCTGGCAGTACAAAAGAACAAGCGGCAGACATATTTAGGCTGAGACATGGTGGTTTGGTGCAGAGACCATGCATATCATGGGAATATTTCAGCATTTCTGCTCTGGTTTTCAGTGTATTACACCAAAACACCCACCTGATGACATCATTTCAAGAGCAAAGCAGCAATTTGCAAAATTCAACTTCTTTGGGGAACTGAGCAATTGCTGAGCTGACAGCAAGTCCTGCTGGGTCCCTGTCACCTGCAGAGTGCCCACATCCTCACCACGGTAGCGGGCATTGTGACAAAGGTTCTACGTCAGCTGGGTGTGGCAGCCGAGCGCCCGCTAGGGGAGGGGGAGCCTGTCAGCCCCGGGCCTGTCACTGCCTGCTGTCCCCCCTGTCACCAGCGAGGCCTCTGAAAAGTTTCCAAAACATGCCCAGACTTGGGTGCAAAGTGGCCAAAAGTCTCCAAGAGACAAGTCGGGAAGAAGGATATGGAAGAGAGGGAGAAAGCCAAGGGAGCAGGCCAAAGGGAGGCAAGAGGAAAAAGTAGTGACGGGCTGCAGGACTGAAATGGAGGAATTGAAAGACGAAAGCCAGGAAGCAGGAGAGTTTGAGAAAAGGAGAGAGGAAAGAAGAGACATGCAGCCAGACGAGGGCTTAGTGAGAGAGGCTGGGACAGAGAACAGGTTTAGAAGGAAATAAGGCAAGGCAAGGCAAGGCTAGGCCAAAGGACGTTTCTTTGATTTATATTTTCTACCACATTCATCTTGAGATGAGGAGGAAAGCCATCAGACGTTATGGATTAGGCCCAAACAAAAGCCCCGGCTACTTGAGACACTTAGACTAAGCCTAAACCAGAAAGATCTCTCCATAAAGATGGTTTTTATACTGTACTTCCACAATCAGCTGGCAGTACAAAAGAACAAGCAGCAGACATACTTAGGCTGAGACATGGTGGTTTGGTGCAGAGACCATGCTTATCATGGGAATATTTCAGCATTTCTGCTCTGGTTTTCAGTGTATTACACCAAAACACCCACCTGATGACATCATTTCAAGAGCAAAGCAGCAATTTGCAAAATTCAACTTCTTTGGGGAACTGAGCAATTGCTGAGCTGACAGCAAGTCCTGCTGGGTCCCTGTCACCTGCAGAGTGCCCGCATCCTCACCACAGTAGCGGGCATTGTGACAAAGGTTCTATGTCAGCTGGGTGTGGCAGCCGAGCGCCCGCTAGGGGAGGGGGAGCCTGTCAGCCCCGGGCCTGTCACTGCCTTCTGTCCCCCCTGTCACCAGCGAGGCCTCTGAAAAGTTTCCAAAACATCCCCAGACTTGGGTCCAAAGTGGCCAAAAGTCTCCAAGAGACAAGTCGGGAAAAGGATATGGAATAGAGGGAGAAAGCCAAGGGAGCAGGCCAAAGGGAGGCAAGAGAAAAAAGTAGTGCCGGGCTGCAGGACTGAAATGGAGGAATTGAAAGACGAAAGCCAGGAAGCAGGAGAGTTTGAAAAAAGGAGAGAGGAAAGAAGAGACATGCAGCCAGACGAGGGCTTAGTGAGAGAGGCTGGGACAGAGAACAGGATGAGAAGGAAATAAGGCAAGGCAAGGCAAGGCTAGGCCAAAGGACGTTTCTTTGATTTATATTTTCTACCACATTCATATTGCGATGAGAGGAAAGCTATCAGACGTTATGGATTAGGCCCAAACAAAAGCCCCGGCTACTTGAGACACTTAGACTAAGTCTAAACCACAAAGATCTCTCCATAAAGATGGTTTTTATACTGTACTTCCACAATCAGCTGGCAGTACAAAAGAACAAGCGGCAGACATACTTAGGCTGAGTCATGGTGGTTTGGTGCAGAGACCATGCATATCATGGGAATATTTCAGCATTTCTGCTCTGGTTTTCAGTGTATTACACCAAAACACCCACCTGATGACATCATTTCAAGAGCAAAGCAGCAATTTGCAAAATTCAACTTCTTTGGGGAACTGAGCAATAGCTGAGCTGACAGCAAGTCCTGCTGGGTCCCTGTCACCTGCAGAGTGCCCGCATCCTCACCACGGTAGCGGGCATTGTGACAAAGGTTCTACGTCAGCTGGGTGTGGCAGCCGAGCGCCCGCTAGGGGAGGGGGAGCCTGTCAGCCCCGGGCCTGTCACTGCCTGCTGTCCCCCCTGTCACCAGCGAGGCCTCTGAAAAGTTTCCAAAACATCCCCAGACATGGGTCCAAAGTGGCCAAAAGTCTCCAAAAGACAAGTCGGGAAAAGGATATGGAAGAGAGGGAGAAAGCCAAGGGAGCAGGCCAAAGGGAGGCAAGAGAAAAAAGTAGTGCCGGGCTGCAGGACTGAAATGGAGGAATTGAAAGAGGAAAGCCAGGAAGCAGGAGAGTTTGAGAAAAGGAGAGAGGAATGAAGAGACATGCAGCCAGACGAGGGGTTAGTGAGAGAGGCTGGGACAGAGAACAGGATGAGAAGAAAATAAGGCAAGGCAAGGCAAGGCTAGGCCAAAGGACGTTTCTTTGATTTATATTTTCTACCACATTCATCTTGAGATGAGAGGAAAGCCATCAGACCATATGGATTAGGCCCAAACAAAAGCCCCGGCTACTTGAGACACTTAGACTAAGCCTAAACCACAAAGATCTCTCCATAAAGATGGTTTTTATACTGTACTTCCACAATCTTCTGTCAGTACAAAAGAACAAGCGGCAGACATACTTAGGCTGAGACATGGTGGTTTGGTGCAGAGACCATGCATATCATGGGAATATTTCAGCATTTCTGCTCTGGTTTTCAGTGTATTACACCAAAACACCCACCTGATGACATCATTTCAAGAGCAAAAGCAGCAATTTGCAGAATTCAGCTTCTTAGGGGAACTGAGCAATTGCTGAGCTGACAGCAAGTCCTGCTGGGTCCCTGTCACCTGCAGAGTGCCCGCATCCTCACCACGGTAGCGGGCATTGTGACAAAGGTTCTACGTCAGCTGGGTGTGGCAGCCGAGCGCCCGCTAGGGGAGGGGGAGCCTGTCAGCCCCGGGCCTGTCACTGCCTGCTGTCCCCCGTGTCACCAGCGAGGCCTCTGAAAAGTTTCCAAAACATGCCCAGACTTGGGTGCAAAGTGGCCAAAAGTCTCCAAGAGACAAGTCGGGAAGAAGGATATGGAAGAGAGGGAGAAAGCCAAGGGAGCAGGCCAAAGGGAGGCAAGAGAAAAAAGTAGTGCCGGGCTGCAGGACTGAAATGGAGGAATTGAAAGACGAAAGCCAGGAAGCAGGAGAGTTTGAGAAAAGGAGAGAGGAAAGAAGAGACATGCAGCCAGACGAGGGGTTAGTGAGAGAGGCTGGGACAGAGAACAGGATGAGAAGGAAATAAGGCAAGGCAAGGCTAGGCCAAAGGACGTTTCTTTGATTTATATTTTCTACCACATTCATCTTGAGATGAGAGGAAAGCCATCAGACCATATGGATTAGGCCCAAACAAAAGCCCCGGCTACTTGAGACACTTAGACTAAGCCTAAACCAGAAAGATCTCTCCATAAAGATGGCTTTTATACTGTACTTCCACAATCAGCTGGCAGTACAAAAGAACAAGCGGCAGACATACTTAGGCTGAGACATGGTGGTTTGGTGCAGAGACCATGCATATCATGGGAATATTTCAGCATTTCTGCTCTGGTTTTCAGTGTATTACACCAAAACACCCACCTGATGACATCATTTCAAGAGCAAAAGCAGCAATTTGCAGAATTCAGCTTCTTTGGGGAACTGAGCAATTGCTGAGCTGACAGCAAGTCCTGCTGGGTCCCTGTCACCTGCAGAGTGCCCGCATCCTCACCACGGTAGCGGGCATTGTGACAAAGGTTCTATGTCAGCTGGGTGTGGCAGCCGAGCGCCCGCTAGGGGAGGGGGAGCCTGTCAGCCCCGGGCCTGTCACTGCCTGCTGTCCCCCCTGTCACCAGCGAGGCCTCTGAAAAGTTTCCAAAACATGCCCAGACTTGGGTCCAAAGTGGCCAAAAGTCTCCAAGAGACAAGTCGGGAAGAAGGATATGGAAGAGAGGGAGAAAGCCAAGGGAGCAGGCCCAAGGGAGGCAAGAGAAAAAAGTAGTGCCGAGCTGCAGGACTGAAATGGAGGAATTGAAAGACGAAAGCCAGGAAGCAGGAGAGTTTGAGAAAAGGAGAGAGGAAAGAAGAGACATGCAGCCAGACGAGGGCTTAGTGAGAGAGGCTGGGACAGAGAACAGGATGAGAAGGAAATAAGGCAAGGCAAGGCTAGGCCAAAGGACGTTTCTTTGATTTATATTTTCTACCACATTCATCTTGAGATGAGAGGAAAGCCATCAGACCATATGGATTAGGCCCAAACAAAAGCCCCGGCTACTTGAGACACTTAGACTAAGCCTAAACCAGAAAGATCTCTCCATAAAGATGGTTTTTATACTGTACTTCCACAATCAGCTGGCAGTACAAAAGAACAAGCGGCAGACATACTTAGGCTGAGACATGGTGGTTTGGTGCAGAGACCATGCATATCATGGGAATATTTCAGCATTTCTGCTCTGGTTTTCAGTGTATTACACCAAAACACCCACCTGATGACATCATTTCAAGAGCAAAAGCAGCAATTTGCAGATTTCAGCTTCTTTGGGGAACTGAGCAATTGCTGAGCTGACAGCAAGTCCCGCTGGGTCCCTGTCACCTGCAGAGTGCCCGCATCCTCACCACGGTAGCGGGCATTGTGACAAAGGTTCTACGTCAGCTGGGTGTGGCAGCCGAGCGCCCGCTAGGGGAGGGGGAGCCTGTCAGCCCCGGGCCTGTCACTGCCTGCTGTCCCCCGTGTCACCAGCGAGGCCTCTGAAAAGTTTCCAAAACATCCCCAGACTTGGGTGCAAAGTGGCCAAAAGTCTCCAAGAGACAAGTCGGGAAGAAGGATATGGAAGAGAGGGAGAAAGCCAAGGGAGCAGGCCAAAGGGAGGCAAGAGAAAAAAGTAGTGCCGGGCTGCAGGACTGAAATGGAGGAATTGAAAGACGAAAGCCAGGAAGCAGGAGAGTTTGAGAAAAGGAGAGAGGAAAGAAGAGACATGCAGCCAGACGAGGGCTTAGTGAGAGAGGCTGGGACAGAGAACAGGATGAGAAGGAAATAAGGCAAGGCAAGGCTAGGCCAAAGGACGTTTCTTTGATTTATATTTTCTACCACATTCATCTTGAGATGAGAGGAAAGCCATCAGACCATATGGATTAGGCCCAAACAAAAGCCCCGGCTACTTGAGACACTTAGACTAAGCCTAAACCAGAAAGATCTCTCCATAAAGATGGTTTTTATACTGTACTTCCACAATCAGCTGGCAGTACAAAAGAACAAGCGGCAGACATACTTAGGCTGAGACATGGTGGTTTGGTGCAGAGACCATGCATATCATGGGAATATTTCAGCATTTCTGCTCTGGTTTTCAGTGTATTACACCAAAACACCCACCTGATGACATCATTTCAAGAGCAAAAGCAGCAATTTGCAGAATTCAGCTTCTTGGGGAACTGAGCAATTGCTGAGCTGACAGCAAGTCCTGCTGGGTCCCTGTCACCTGCAGAGTGCCCGCATCCTCACCACGGTAGCGGGCATTGTGACAAAGGTTCTACGTCAGCTGGGTGTGGCAGCCGAGCGCCCGCTAGGGGAGGGGGAGCCTGTCAGCCCCGGGCCTGTCACTGCCTGCTGTCCCCCCTGTCACCAGCGAGGCCTCTGAAAAGTTTCTAAAACATGCCCAGACTTGGGTCCAAAGTGGCCAAAAGTCTCCAAGAGACAAGTCGGGAAGAAGGATATGGAAGAGAGGGAGAAAGCCAAGGGAGCAGGCCAAAGGGAGGCAAGAGAAAAAAGTAGTGCCGGGCTGCAGGACTGAAATGGAGGAATTGAAAGACGAAAGCCAGGAAGCAGGAGAGTTTGAGAAAAGGAGAGAGGAAAGAAGAGACATGCAGCCAGACGAGGGCTTAGTGAGAGAGGCTGGGACAGAGAACAGGATGAGAAGGAAATAAGGCAAGGCAAGGCTAGGCCAAAGGACGTTTCTTTGATTTATATTTTCTACCACATTCATCTTGAGATGAGAGGAAAGCCATCAGACCATATGGATTAGGCCCAAACAAAAGCCCCGGCTACTTGAGACACTTAGACTAAGCCTAAACCAGAAAGATCTCTCCATAAAGATGGTTTTTATACTGTACTTCCACAATCAGCTGGCAGTACAAAAGAACAAGCGGCAGACATACTTAGGCTGAGACATGGTGGTTTGGTGCAGAGACCATGCATATCATGGGAATATTTCAGCATTTCTGCTCTGGTTTTCAGTGTATTACACCAAAACACCCACCTGATGACATCATTTCAAGAGCAAAGCAGCAATTTGCAAAATTCAACTTCTTTGGGGAACTGAGCAATTGCTGAGCTGACAGCAAGTCCTGCTGGGTCCCTGTCACCTGCAGAGTGCCCGCATCCTCACCACAGTAGCGGGCATTGTGACAAAGGTTCTACGTCAGCTGGGTATGGCAGCCGAACGCCCGCTAGGGGAGGGGGAGCCTGTCAGCCCCGGGCCTGTCACTGCCTGCTGTCCCCAGTGTCACCAGCGAGGCCTCTGAAAAGTTTCCAAAACATCCCCAGACTTGGCTCCAAAGTGGCCAAAAGTCTCCAAGAGACAAGTCGTGAAACGGATATGGAAGAGAGGGAGAAAGCCAAGGGAGCAGGCCAAAGGGAGGCAAGAGAAAACAGTAGTGCCGGGCTGCAGGACTGAAATGGAGGAATTGAAAGACGAAAGCCAGGAAGCAGGAGAGTTTGAGAAAAGGAGAGAGGAAAAAAGAGACCTGCAGCCAGACGAGGGCTCAGTGAGAGAGGCTGGGACAGAGAACAGGATGAGAAGGAAATAAGGCAAGGCAAGGCAAGGCTAGGCCAAACGACGTTTCTTTGATTTATATTTTCTACCACATTCATCTTGAGATGAGGAGGAAAGCCATCAGACCTTATGGATTAGGCCCAAACAAAAGCCCCGGCTACTTGAGACACTTAGACTAAGTCTAAACCACAAAGATCTTACCATAAAGATGGTTTTTATACTGTACTTTCACAATCAGCTGGTAGTACAAAAGAACAAGCGGCAGATGTACTTAGGCTGAGTCATGGTGTTTTGGTGCAGAGACCATGCATATCATGGGAATATTTCAGCATTTCTGCTCTGGTTTTCAGTGTATTACACCAAAACACCCACCTGATGACATCATTTCAAGAGCAAAGCAGCAATTTGCAAAATTCAACTTCTTTGGGGAACTGAGCAATTGCTGAGCTGACAGCAAGTCCTGCTGGGTCCCTGTCACCTGCAGAGTGCCCGCATCCTCACCACAGTAGCGGGCATTGTGAGAAAGGTTCTATGACAGCTGGGTGTGGCAGCCGAGCGCCCGCTAGGGGAGGGGGAGCCTGTCAGCCCCGGGCCTGTCACTGCCTGCTGTCCCCCCTGTCACCAGCGAGGCCTCTGAAAAGTTTCTAAAACATGCCCAGACTTGGGTGCAAAGTGGCCAAAAGTCTCCAAGAGACAAGTCGGGAAAAGGATATGGAAGAGAGGGAGAAAGCCAAGGGAGCAGGCCAAAGGGAGGCAAGAGAAAAAAGTAGTGCCGGGCTGCAGGACTGAAATGGAAGAATTGAAAGACGAAAGCCAGGAAGCAGGAGAGTTTGAGAAAAGGAGAGAGGAAAGAAGAGACATGCAGCCAGACGAGGGGTTAGTGAGAGAGGCTGGGACAGAGAACAGGATGAGAAGGAAATAGGGCAAGGCAAGGCAAGGCAAGGCTAGGCCAAAGGACGTTTCTTTGATTTATATTTTCTACCACATTCATCTTGAGATGAGGAGGAAAGCCATCAGACCTTATGGATTAGGCCCAAACAAAAGCCCCGGCTACTTGAGACACTTAGACTAAGCCTAAAGCAGAAAGATCTCTCCATAAAGATGGTTTTTATACTGTACTTCCACAATCAGCTGGCAGTACAAAAGAACAAGCGGCAGACATACTTAGGCTGAGACATGGTTGTTTGGTGCAGAGACCATGCATATCATGGGAATATTTCAGCATTTCTGCTCTGGTTTTCAGTGTATTACACCAAAACACCCACCTGATGACATCATTTCAAGAGCAAAAGCAGCTATTTGCAGAATTCATCTTCTTTGGGGAACTGAGCAATTGCTGAGCTGACAGCAAGTCCTGCTGGGTCCCGGTCACCTGCAGAGTGCCCGCATCCTCACCACGGTAGCGGGCATTGTGACAAAGGTTCTATGTCAGCTGGGTGTGGCAGCCGAGCGCCCGCTAGGGGAGGGGGACCCTGTCAGCCCCGGGCCTGTCACTGCCTGCTGTACCCCGTGTCACCAGCGAGGCCTCTGAAAAGTTTCCAAAACATGCCCAGACTTGGGTCCAAAGTGGCCAAAAGTCTCCAAGAGACAAGTCGGGAAAAGGATATGGAAGAGAGGGAGGAAGCCAAGGGAGCAGGCCAAAGGGAGGCAAGAGAAAAAAGTAGTGCGGGGCTGCAGGACTGAAATGGAGGAATTGAAAGACGAAAGCCAGGAAGCAGGAGAGTTTGAGAAAAGGAGAGAGGAAAGAAGAGACATGCAGCCAGACGAGGGGTTAGTGAGAGAGGCTGGGACAGAGAACAGGATGAGAAGGAAATAAGGCAAGGCAAGGCAAGGCTAGGCCAAAAGAGGTTTCCTTGATTTATATTTTCTACCACATTCATCTTGAGATGAGGAGGAACGCCATCAGACCTTATGGATTAGGCCCAAACAAAAGCCCCGACTACTTGTGACACTTAGACTAAGCCTAAACCAGAAATATCTTTCCATAAAGATGGTTTTTATACTGTACTTCCACAATCAGCTGGCAGTACAAAAGAACAAGCGGCAGACATATTTAGGCTGAGACATGGTGGTTTGGTGCAGAGACCATGCATATCATGGGAATATTTCAGCATTTCTGCTCTGGTTTTCAGTGTATTACACCAAAACACCCACCTGATGACATCATTTCAAGAGCAAAGCAGCAATTTGCAAAATTCAACTTCTTTGGGGAACTGAGCAATTGCTGAGCTGACAGCAAGTCCTGCTGGGTCCCTGTCACCTGCAGAGTGCCCACATCCTCACCACGGTAGCGGGCATTGTGACAAAGGTTCTACGTCAGCTGGGTGTGGCAGCCGAGCGCCCGCTAGGGGAGGGGGAGCCTGTCAGCCCCGGGCCTGTCACTGCCTGCTGTCCCCCCTGTCACCAGCGAGGCCTCTGAAAAGTTTCCAAAACATGCCCAGACTTGGGTCCAAAGTGGCCAAAAGTCTCCAAGAGACAAGTCGGGAAGAAGGATATGGAAGAGAGGGAGAAAGCCAAGGGAGCAGGCCAAAGGGAGGCAAGAGGAAAAAGTAGTGCCGGGCTGCAGGACTGAAATGGAGGAATTGAAAGACGAAAGCCAGGAAGCAGGAGAGTTTGAGAAAAGGAGAGAGGAAAGAAGAGACATGCAGCCAGACGAGGGCTTAGTGAGAGAGGCTGGGACAGAGAACAGGTTTAGAAGGAAATAAGGCAAGGCAAGGCAAGGCTAGGCCAAAGGACGTTTCTTTGATTTATATTTTCTACCACATTCATCTTGAGATGAGGAGGAAAGCCATCAGACGTTATGGATTAGGCCCAAACAAAAGCCCCGGCTACTTGAGACACTTAGACTAAGCCTAAACCAGAAAGATCTCTCCATAAAGATGGTTTTTATACTGTACTTCCACAATCAGCTGGCAGTACAAAAGAACAAGCAGCAGACATACTTAGGCTGAGACATGGTGGTTTGGTGCAGAGACCATGCTTATCATGGGAATATTTCAGCATTTCTGCTCTGGTTTTCAGTGTATTACACCAAAACACCCACCTGATGACATCATTTCAAGAGCAAAGCAGCAATTTGCAAAATTCAACTTCTTTGGGGAACTGAGCAATTGCTGAGCTGACAGCAAGTCCTGCTGGGTCCCTGTCACCTGCAGAGTGCCCGCATCCTCACCACAGTAGCGGGCATTGTGACAAAGGTTCTATGTCAGCTGGGTGTGGCAGCCGAGCGCCCGCTAGGGGAGGGGGAGCCTGTCAGCCCCGGGCCTGTCACTGCCTTCTGTCCCCCCTAGTCACCAGCGAGGCCTCTGAAAATTTTCCAAAACATCCCCAGACTTGGGTCCAAAGTGGCCAAAAGTCTCCAAGAGACAAGTCGGGAAAAGGATATGGAATAGAGGGAGAAAGCCAAGGGAGCAGGCCAAAGGGAGGCAAGAGAAAAAAGTAGTGCCGGGCTGCAGGACTGAAATGGAGGAATTGAAAGACGAAAGCCAGGAAGCAGGAGAGTTTGAAAAAAGGAGAGAGGAAAGAAGAGACATGCAGCCAGACGAGGGCTTAGTGAGAGAGGCTGGGACAGAGAACAGGATGAGAAGGAAATAAGGCAAGGCAAGGCAAGGCTAGGCCAAAGGACGTTTCTTTGATTTATATTTTCTACCACATTCATCTTGCGATGAGAGGAAAGCTATCAGACGTTATGGACTAGGCCCAAACAAAAGCCCCGGCTACTTGAGACACTTAGACTAAGTCTAAACCACAAAGATCTCTCCATAAAGATGGTTTTTATACTGTACTTCCACAATCAGCTGGCAGTACAAAAGAACAAGCGGCAGACATACTTAGGCTGAGTCATGGTGGTTTGGTGCAGAGACCATGCATATCATGGGAATATTTCAGCATTTCTGCTCTGGTTTTCAGTGTATTACACCAAAACACCCACCTGATGACATCATTTCAAGAGCAAAGCAGCAATTTGCAAAATTCAACTTCTTTGGGGAACTGAGCAATAGCTGAGCTGACAGCAAGTCCTGCTGGGTCCCTGTCACCTGCAGAGTGCCCGCATCCTCACCACGGTAGCGGGCATTGTGACAAAGGTTCTACGTCAGCTGGGTGTGGCAGCCGAGCGCCCGCTAGGGGAGGGGGAGCCTGTCAGCCCCGGGCCTGTCACTGCCTGCTGTCCCCCCTGTCACCAGCGAGGCCTCTGAAAAGTTTCCAAAACATCCCCAGACATGGGTCCAAAGTGGCCAAAAGTCTCCAAAAGACAAGTCGGGAAAAGGATATGGAAGAGAGGGAGAAAGCCAAGGGAGCAGGCCAAAGGGAGGCAAGAGAAAAAAGTAGTGCCGGGCTGCAGGACTGAAATGGAGGAATTGAAAGAGGAAAGCCAGGAAGCAGGAGAGTTTGAGAAAAGGAGAGAGGAAAGAAGAGACATGCAGCCAGACGAGGGGTTAGTGAGAGAGGCTGGGACAGAGAACAGGATGAGAAGAAAATAAGGCAAGGCAAGGCAAGGCTAGGCCAAAGGACGTTTCTTTGATTTATATTTTCTACCACATTCATCTTGAGATGAGAGGAAAGCCATCAGACCATATGGATTAGGCCCAAACAAAAGCCCCGGCTACTTGAGACACTTAGACTAAGCCTAAACCAGAAAGATCTCTCCATAAAGATGGCTTTTATACTGTACTTCCACAATCAGCTGGCAGTACAAAAGAACAAGCGGCAGACATACTTAGGCTGAGACATGGTGGTTTGGTGCAGAGACCATGCATATCATGGGAATATTTCAGCATTTCTGCTCTGGTTTTCAGTGTATTACACCAAAACACCCACCTGATGACATCATTTCAAGAGCAAAAGCAGCAATTTGCAGAATTCAGCTTCTTTGGGGAACTGAGCAATTGCTGAGCTGACAGCAAGTCCTGCTGGGTCCCTGTCACCTGCAGAGTGCCCGCATCCTCACCACGGTAGCGGGCATTGTGACAAAGGTTCTATGTCAGCTGGGTGTGGCAGCCGAGCGCCCGCTAGGGGAGGGGGAGCCTGTCAGCCCCGGGCCTGTCACTGCCTGCTGTCCCCCCTGTCACCAGCGAGGCCTCTGAAAAGTTTCCAAAACATGCCCAGACTTGGGTCCAAAGTGGCCAAAAGTCTCCAAGAGACAAGTCGGGAAGAAGGATATGGAAGAGAGGGAGAAAGCCAAGGGAGCAGGCCCAAGGGAGGCAAGAGAAAAAAGTAGTGCCGAGCTGCAGGACTGAAATGGAGGAATTGAAAGACGAAAGCCAGGAAGCAGGAGAGTTTGAGAAAAGGAGAGAGGAAAGAAGAGACATGCAGCCAGACGAGGGCTTAGTGAGAGAGGCTGGGACAGAGAACAGGATGAGAAGGAAATAAGGCAAGGCAAGGCTAGGCCAAAGGACGTTTCTTTGATTTATATTTTCTATCACATTCATCTTGAGATGAGAGGAAAGCCATCAGACCATATGGATTAGGCCCAAACAAAAGCCCCGGCTACTTGAGACACTTAGACTAAGCCTAAACCAGAAAGATCTCTCCATAAAGATGGTTTTTATACTGTACTTCCACAATCAGCTGGCAGTACAAAAGAACAAGCGGCAGACATACTTAGGCTGAGACATGGTGGTTTGGTGCAGAGACCATGCATATCATGGGAATATTTCAGCATTTCTGCTCTGGTTTTCAGTGTATTACACCAAAACACCCACCTGATGACATCATTTCAAGAGCAAAAGCAGCAATTTGCAGATTTCAGCTTCTTTGGGGAACTGAGCAATTGCTGAGCTGACAGCAAGTCCCGCTGGGTCCCTGTCACCTGCAGAGTGCCCGCATCCTCACCACGGTAGCGGGCATTGTGACAAAGGTTCTACGTCAGCTGGGTGTGGCAGCCGAGCGCCCGCTAGGGGAGGGGGAGCCTGTCAGCCCCGGGCCTGTCACTGCCTGCTGTCCCCCGTGTCACCAGCGAGGCCTCTGAAAAGTTTCCAAAACATCCCCAGACTTGGGTCCAAAGTGGCCAAAAGTCTCCAAGAGACAAGTCGGGAAGAAGGATATGGAAGAGAGGGAGAAAGCCAAGGGAGCAGGCCAAAGGGAGGCAAGAGAAAAAAGTAGTGCCGGGCTGCAGGACTGAAATGGAGGAATTGAAAGACGAAAGCCAGGAAGCAGGAGAGTTTGAGAAAAGGAGAGAGGAAAGAAGAGACATGCAGCCAGACGAGGGCTTAGTGAGAGAGGCTGGGACAGAGAACAGGATGAGAAGGAAATAAGGCAAGGCAAGGCTAGGCCAAAGGACGTTTCTTTGATTTATATTTTCTACCACATTCATCTTGAGATGAGAGGAAAGCCATCAGACCATATGGATTAGGCCCAAACAAAAGCCCCGGCTACTTGAGACACTTAGACTAAGCCTAAACCAGAAAGATCTCTCCATAAAGATGGTTTTTATACTGTACTTCCACAATCAGCTGGCAGTACAAAAGAACAAGCGGCAGACATACTTAGGCTGAGACATGGTGGTTTGGTGCAGAGACCATGCATATCATGGGAATATTTCAGCATTTCTGCTCTGGTTTTCAGTGTATTACACCAAAACACCCACCTGATGACATCATTTCAAGAGCAAAAGCAGCAATTTGCAGAATTCAGCTTCTTTGGGGAACTGAGCAATTGCTGAGCTGACAGCAAGTCCTGCTGGGTCCCTGTCACCTGCAGAGTGTCCGCATCCTCCCCACGGTAGCGGGCATTGTGACAAAGGTTCTACGTCAGCTGGGTGTGGCAGCCGAGCGCCCGCTAGGGGAGGGGGAGCCTGTCAGCCCCGGGCCTGTCACTGCCTGCTGTCCCCCGTGTCACCAGCGAGGCCTCTGAAAAGTTTCCAAAACATGCCCAGACTTGGGTCCAAAGTGGCCAAAAGTCTCCAAGAGACAAGTCGGGAAGAAGGATATGGAAGAGAGGGAGAAAGCCAAGGGAGCAGGCCAAAGGGAGGCAAGAGAAAAAAGTAGTGCCGGGCTGCAGGACTGAAATGGAGGAATTGAAAGACGAAAGCCAGGAAGCAGGAGAGTTTGAGAAAAGGAGAGAGGAAAGAAGAGACATGCAGCCAGACGAGGGCTTAGTGAGAGAGGCTGGGACAGAGAACAGGATGAGAAGGAAATAAGGCAAGGCAAGGCTAGGCCAAAGGACGTTTCTTTGATTTATATTTTCTACCACATTCATCTTGAGATGAGAGGAAAGCCATCAGACCATATGGATTAGGCCCAAACAAAAGCCACGGCTACTTGAGACACTTAGACTAAGCCTAAACCAGAAAGATCTCTCCATAAAGATGGTTTTTATACTGTACTTCCACAATCAGCTGGCAGTACAAAAGAACAAGCGGCAGACATACTTAGGCTGAGACATGGTGGTTTGGTGCAGAGACCATGCATATCATGGGAATATTTCAGCATTTCTGCTCTGGTTTTCAGTGTATTACACCAAAACACCCACCTGATGACATCATTTCAAGAGCAAAAGCAGCAATTTGCAGAATTCAGCTTCTTTGGGGAACTGAGCAATTGCTGAGCTGACAGCAAGTCCTGCTGGGTCCCTGTCACCTGCAGAGTGTCCGCATCCTCCCCACGGTAGCGGGCATTGTGACAAAGGTTCTACGTCAGCTGGGTGTGGCAGCCGAGCGCCCGCTAGGGGAGGGGGAGCCTGTCAGCCCCGGGCCTGTCACTGCCTGCTGTCCCCCGTGTCACCAGCGAGGCCTCTGAAAAGTTTCCAAAACATGCCCAGACTTGGGTCCAAAGTGGCCAAAAGTCTCCAAGAGACAAGTCGGGAAGAAGGATATGGAAGAGAGGGAGAAAGCCAAGGGAGCAGGCCAAAGGGAGGCAAGAGAAAAAAGTAGTGCCGGGCTGCAGGACTGAAATGGAGGAATTGAAAGACGAAAGCCAGGAAGCAGGAGAGTTTGAGAAAAGGAGAGAGGAAAGAAGAGACATGCAGCCAGACGAGGGCTTAGTGAGAGAGGCTGGGACAGAGAACAGGATGAGAAGGAAATAAGGCAAGGCAAGGCTAGGCCAAAGGACGTTTCTTTGATTTATATTTTCTACCACATTCATCTTGAGATGAGAGGAAAGCCATCAGACCATATGGATTAGGCCCAAACAAAAGCCCCGGCTACTTGAGACACTTAGACTAAGCCTAAACCAGAAAGATCTCTCCATAAAGATGGTTTTTATACTGTACTTCCACAATCAGCTGGCAGTACAAAAGAACAAGCGGCAGACATACTTAGGCTGAGACATGGTGGTTTGGTGCAGAGACCATGCATATCATGGGAATATTTCAGCATTTCTGCTCTGGTTTTCAGTGTATTACACCAAAACACCCACCTGATGACATCATTTCAAGAGCAAAAGCAGCAATTTGCAGAATTCAGCTTCTTTGGGGAACTGAGCAATTGCTGAGCTGACAGCAAGTCCTGCTGGGTCCCTGTCACCTGCAGAGTGCCCGCATCCTCACCACGGTAGCGGGCATTGTGACAAAGGTTCTACGTCAGCTGGGTGTGGCAGCCGAGCGCCCGCTAGGGGAGGGGGAGCCTGTCAGCCCCGGGCCTGTCACTGCCTGCTGTCCCCCCTGTCACCAGCGAGGCCTCTGAAAAGTTTCCAAAACATCCCCAGACTTGGGTCCAAAGTGGCCAAAAGTCTCCAAGAGACAAGTCGGGAAGAAGGATATGGAAGAGAGGGAGAAAGCCAAGGGAGCAGGCCAAAGGGAGGCAAGAGGAAAAAGTAGTGCCGGGCTGCAGGACTGAAATGGAGGAATTGAAAGACGAAAGCCAGGAAGCAGGAGAGTTTGAGAAAAGGAGAGAGGAAAGAAGAGACATGCAGCCAGACGAGGGCTTAGTGAGAGAGGCTGGGACAGAGAACAGGATGAGAAGGAAATAAGGCAAGGCAAGGCTAGGCCAAAGGACGTTTCTTTGATTTATATTTTCTACCACATTCATCTTGAGATGAGAGGAAAGCCATCAGACCATATGGATTAGGCCCAAACAAAAGCCCCGGCTACTTGAGACACTTAGACTAAGCCTAAACCAGAAAGATCTCTCCATAAAGATGGTTTTTATACTGTACTTCCACAATCACCTGGCAGTACAAAAGAACAAGCGGCAGACATACTTAGGCTGAGACATGGTGGTTTGGTGCAGAGACCATGCATATCATGGGAATATTTCAGCATTTCTGCTCTGGTTTTCAGTGTATTACACCAAAACACCCACCTGATGACATCATTTCAAGAGCAAAAGCAGCAATTTGCAGAATTCAGCTTCTTTGGGGAACTGAGCAATTGCTGAGCTGACAGCAAGTCCTGCTGGGTCCCTGTCACCTGCAGAGTGCCCGCATCCTCCCCACGGTAGCGGGCATTGTGAAAAAGGTTCTACGTCAGCTGGGTGTGGCATGCGAGCGCCCGCTAGGGGAGGGGGAGCCTGTCAGCCCCGGGCCTGTCACTGCCTGCTGTCCCCCCTGTCACCAGCGAGGCCTCTGAAAATTTTCCAAAACATGCCCAGACTTGGGTCCAAAGTGGCCAAAAGTCTCCAAGAGACAAGTCGGGAAGAAGGATATGGAAGAGAGGGAGAAAGCCAAGGGAGCAGGCCCAAGGGAGGCAAGAGAAAAAAGTAGTGCCGGGCTGCAGGACTGAAATGGAGGAATTGAAAGACGAAAGCCAGGAAGCAGGAGAGTTTGAGAAAAGGAGAGAGGAAAGAAGAGACATGCAGCCAGACGAGGGCTTAGTGAGAGAGGCTGGGACAGAGAACAGGATGAGAAGGAAATAAGGCAAGGCAAGGCTAGGCCAAAGGACGTTTCTTTGATTTATATTTTATACCACATTCATCTTGAGATGAGAGGAAAGCCATCAGACCTTATGGACTAGGCCCAAACAAAAGCCCCGGCTACTTGAGACACTTAGACTAAGCCTAAACCAGAAAGATCTCTCCATAAAGATGGTTTTTATACTGTACTTCCACAATCAGCTGGCAGTACAAAAGAACAAGCGGCAGACATACTTAGGCTGAGACATGGTGGTTTGGTGCAGAGACCATGCATATCATGGGAATATTTCAGCATTTCTGCTCTGGTTTTCAGTGTATTACACCAAAACACCCACCTGATGACATCATTTCAAGAGCAAAAGCAGCAATTTGCAGAATTCAGCTTCTTTGGGGAACTGAGCAATTGCTGAGCTGACAGCAAGTCCTGCTGGGTCCCTGTCACCTGCAGAGTGCCCGCATCCTCACCACGGTAGCGGGCATTGTGACAAAGGTTCTACGTCAGCTGGGTGTGGCAGCCGAGCGCCCGCTAGGGGAGGGGGAGCCTGTCAGCCCCGGGCCTGTCACTGCCTGCTGTCCCCCGTGTCACCAGCGAGGCCTCTGAAAAGTTTCCAAAACCTGCCCAGACTTGGGTCCAAAGTGGCCAAAAGTCTCCAAGAGACAAGTCGGGAAGAAGGATATGGAAGAGAGGGAGAAAGCCAAGGGAGCAGGCCCAAGGGAGGCAAGAGAAAAAAGTAGTGCCGGGCTGCAGGACTGAAATGGAGGAATTGAAAGACGAAAGCCAGGAAGCAGGAGAGTTTGAGAAAAGGAGAGAGGAAAGAAGAGACATGCAGCCAGACGAGGGCTTAGTGAGAGAGGCTGGGACAGAGAACAGGATGAGAAGGAAATAAGGCAAGGCAAGGCTAGGCCAAAGGACGTTTCTTTGATTTATATTTTCTACCACATTCATCTTGAGATGAGAGGAAAGCCATCAGACCATATGGATTAGGCCCAAACAAAAGCCCCGGCTACTTGAGACACTTAGACTAAGCCTAAACCAGAAAGATCTCTCCATAAAGATGGTTTTTATACTGTACTTCCACAATCAGCTGGCAGTACAAAAGAACAAGCGGCAGACATACTTAGGCTGAGACATGGTGGTTTGGTGCAGAGACCATGCATATCATGGGAATATTTCAGCATTTCTGCTCTGGTTTTCAGTGTATTACACCAAAACACCCACCTGATGACATCATTTCAAGAGCAAAAGCAGCAATTTGCAGAATTCAGCTTCTTTGGGGAACTGAGCAATTGCTGAGCTGACAGCAAGTCCTGCTGGGTCCCTGTCACCTGCAGAGTGCCCGCATCCTCACCACGGTAGCGGGCATTGTGACAAAGGTTCTACGTCAGCTGGGTGTGGCAGCCGAGCGCCCGCTAGGGGAGGGGGAGCCTGTCAGCCCCGGGCCTGTCACTGCCTGCTGTCCCCCCTGTCACCAGCGAGGCCTCTGAAAAGTTTCCAAAACATGCCCAGACTTGGGTCCAAAGTGGCCAAAAGTCTCCAAGAGACAAGTCGGGAAGAAGGATATGGAAGAGAGGGAGAAAGCCAAGGGAGCAGGCCAAAGGGAGGCAAGAGAAAAAAGTAGTGCCGGGCTGCAGGACTGAAATGGAGGAATTGAAAGACGAAAGCCAGGAAGCAGGAGAGTTTGAGAAAAGGAGAGAGGAAAGAAGAGACATGCAGCCAGACGAGGGCTTAGTGAGAGAGGCTGGGACAGAGAACAGGATGAGAAGGAAATAAGGCAAGGCAAGGCTAGGCCAAAGGACGTTTCTTTGATTTATATTTTCTACCACATTCATCTTGAGATGAGAGGAAAGCCATCAGACCATATGGATTAGGCCCAAACAAAAGCCCCGGCTACTTGAGACACTTAGACTAAGCCTAAACCACAAAGATCTCTCCATAAAGATGGTTTTTATACTGTACTTCCACAATCAGCTGGCAGTACAAAAGAACAAGCGGCAGACATACTTAGGCTGAGACATGGTGGTTTGGTGCAGAGACCATGCATATCATGGGAATATTTCAGCATTTCTGCTCTGGTTTTCAGTGTATTACACCAAAACACCCACCTGATGACATCATTTCAAGAGCAAAAGCAGCAATTTGCAGAATTCAGCTTCTTTGGGGAACTGAGCAATTGCTGAGCTGACAGCAAGTCCTGCTGGGTCCCTGTCACCTGCAGAGTGCCCGCATCCTCACCACGGTAGCGGGCATTGTGACAAAGGTTCTACGTCAGCTGGGTGTGGCAGCCGAGCGCCCGCTAGGGGAGGGGGAGCCTGTCAGCCCCGGGCCTGTCACTGCCTGCTGTCCCCTCTGTCACCAGCGAGGCCTCTGAAAAGTTTCCAAAACATGCCCAGACTTGGGTCCAAAGTGGCCAAAAGTCTCCAAGAGACAAGTCGGGAAGAAGGATATGGAAGAGAGGGAGAAAGCCAAGGGAGCAGGCCCAAGGGAGGCAAGAGAAAAAAGTAGTGCCGGGCTGCAGGACTGAAATGGAGGAATTGAAAGACGAAAGCCAGGAAGCAGGAGAGTTTGAGAAAAGGAGAGAGGAAAGAAGAGACATGCAGCCAGACGAGGGCTTAGTGAGAGAGGCTGGGACAGAGAACAGGATGAGAAGGAAATAAGGCAAGGCAAGGCTAGGCCAAAGGACGTTTCTTTGATATATATTTTCTACCACATTCATCTTGAGATGAGAGGAAAGCCATCAGACCATATGGATTAGGCCCAAACAAAAGCCCCGGCTACTTGAGACACTTAGACTAAGCCTAAACCAGAAAGATCTCTCCATAAAGATGGTTTTTATACTGTACTTCCACAATCAGCTGGCAGTACAAAAGAACAAGCGGCAGACATACTTAGGCTGAGACATGGTGGTTTGGTGCAGAGACCATGCATATCATGGGAATATTTCAGCATTTCTGCTCTGGTTTTCAGTGTATTACACCAAAACACCCACCTGATGACATCATTTCAAGAGCAAAAGCAGCAATTTGCAGAATTCAGCTTCTTTGGGGAACTGAGCAATTGCTGAGCTGACAGCAAGTCCTGCTGGGTCCCTGTCACCTGCAGAGTGCCCGCATCCTCACCACGGTAGCGGGCATTGTGACAAAGGTTCTACGTCAGCTGGGTGTGGCAGCCGAGCGCCCGCTAGGGGAGGGGGAGCCTGTCAGCCCCGGGCCTGTCACTGCCTGCTGTCCCCCCTGTCACCAGCGAGGCCTCTGAAAAGTTTCCAAAACATGCCCAGACTTGGGTCCAAAGTGGCCAAAAGTCTCCAAGAGACAAGTCGGGAAGAAGGATATGGAAGAGAGGGAGAAAGCCAAGGGAGCAGGCCCAAGGGAGGCAAGAGAAAAAAGTAGTGCCGGGCTGCAGGACTGAAATGGAGGAATTGAAAGACGAAAGCCAGGAAGCAGGAGAGTTTGAGAAAAGGAGAGAGGAAAGAAGAGACATGCAGCCAGACAAGGGCTTAGTGAGAGAGGCTGGGACAGAGAACAGGATGAGAAGGAAATAAGGCAAGGCAAGGCTAGGCCAAAGGACGTTTCTTTGATATATATTTTCTACCACATTCATCTTGAGATGAGAGGAAAGCCATCAGACCATATGGATTAGGCCCAAACAAAAGCCCCGGCTACTTGAGACACTTAGACTAAGCCTAAACCAGAAAGATCTCTCCATAAAGATGGTTTTTATACTGTACTTCCACAATCAGCTGGCAGTACAAAAGAACAAGCGGCAGACATACTTAGGCTGAGACATGGTGGTTTGGTGCAGAGACCATGCATATCATGGGAATATTTCAGCATTTCTGCTCTGGTTTTCAGTGTATTACACCAAAACACCCACCTGATGACATCATTTCAAGAGCAAAAGCAGCAATTTGCAGAATTCAGCTTCTTTGGGGAACTGAGCAATTGCTGAGCTGACAGCAAGTCCTGCTGGGTCCCTGTCACCTGCAGAGTGCCCGCATCCTCACCACGGTAGCGGGCATTGTGACAAAGGTTCTACGTCAGCTGGGTGTGGCAGCCGAGCGCCCGCTAGGGGAGGGGGAGCCTGTCAGCCCCGGGCCTGTCACTGCCTGCTGTCCCCCCTGTCACCAGCGAGGCCTCTGAAAAGTTTCCAAAACATGCCCAGACTTGGGTCCAAAGTGGCCAAAAGTCTCCAAGAGACAAGTCGGGAAGAAGGATATGGAAGAGAGGGAGAAAGCCAAGGGAGCAGGCCCAAGGGAGGCAAGAGAAAAAAGTAGTGCCGGGCTGCAGGACTGAAATGGAGGAATTGAAAGACGAAAGCCAGGAAGCAGGAGAGTTTGAGAAAAGGAGAGAGGAAAGAAGAGACATGCAGCCAGACGAGGGCTTAGTGAGAGAGGCTGGGACAGAGAACAGGATGAGAAGGAAATAAGGCAAGGCAAGGCTAGGCCAAAGGACGTTTCTTTGATTTATATTTTCTACCACATTCATCTTGAGATGAGAGGAAAGCCATCAGACCATATGGATTAGGCCCAAACAAAAGCCCCGGCTACTTGAGACACTTAGACTAAGCCTAAACCAGAAAGATCTCTCCATAAAGATGGTTTTTATACTGTACTTCCACAATCAGCTGGCAGTACAAAAGAACAAGCGGCAGACATACTTAGGCTGAGACATGGTGGTTTGGTGCAGAGACCATGCATATCATGGGAATATTTCAGCATTTCTGCTCTGGTTTTCAGTGTATTACACCAAAACACCCACCTGATGACATCATTTCAAGAGCAAAAGCAGCAATTTGCAGAATTCAGCTTCTTTGGGGAACTGAGCAATTGCTGAGCTGACAGCAAGTCCTGCTGGGTCCCTGTCACCTGCAGAGTGCCCGCATCCTCACCACGGTAGCGGGCATTGTGACAAAGGTTCTACGTCAGCTGGGTGTGGCAGCCGAGCGCCCGCTAGGGGAGGGGGAGCCTGTCAGCCCCGGGCCTGTCACTGCCTGCTGTCCCCCCTGTCACCAGCGAGGCCTCTGAAAAGTTTCCAAAACATGCCCAGACTTGGGTCCAAAGTGGCCAAAAGTCTCCAAGAGACAAGTCGGGAAGAAGGATATGGAAGAGAGGGAGAAAGCCAAGGGAGCAGGCCCAAGGGAGGCAAGAGAAAAAAGTAGTGCCGGGCTGCAGGACTGAAATGGAGGAATTGAAAGACGAAAGCCAGGAAGCAGGAGAGTTTGAGAAAAGGAGAGAGGAAAGAAGAGACATGCAGCCAGACAAGGGCTTAGTGAGAGAGGCTGGGACAGAGAACAGGATGAGAAGGAAATAAGGCAAGGCAAGGCTAGGCCAAAGGACGTTTCTTTGATATATATTTTCTACCACATTCATCTTGAGATGAGAGGAAAGCCATCAGACCATATGGATTAGGCCCAAACAAAAGCCCCGGCTACTTGAGACACTTAGACTAAGCCTAAACCAGAAAGATCTCTCCATAAAGATGGTTTTTATACTGTACTTCCACAATCAGCTGGCAGTACAAAAGAACAAGCGGCAGACATACTTAGGCTGAGACATGGTGGTTTGGTGCAGAGACCATGCATATCATGGGAATATTTCAGCATTTCTGCTCTGGTTTTCAGTGTATTACACCAAAACACCCACCTGATGACATCATTTCAAGAGCAAAAGCAGCAATTTGCAGAATTCAGCTTCTTTGGGGAACTGAGCAATTGCTGAGCTGACAGCAAGTCCTGCTGGGTCCCTGTCACCTGCAGAGTGCCCGCATCCTCACCACGGTAGCGGGCATTGTGACAAAGGTTCTACGTCAGCTGGGTGTGGCAGCCGAGCGCCCGCTAGGGGAGGGGGAGCCTGTCAGCCCCGGGCCTGTCACTGCCTGCTGTCCCCCCTGTCACCAGCGAGGCCTCTGAAAAGTTTCCAAAACATGCCCAGACTTGGGTCCAAAGTGGCCAAAAGTCTCCAAGAGACAAGTCGGGAAGAAGGATATGGAAGAGAGGGAGAAAGCCAAGGGAGCAGGCCAAAGGGAGGCAAGAGAAAAAAGTAGTGCCGGGCTGCAGGACTGAAATGGAGGAATTGAAAGACGAAAGCCAGGAAGCAGGAGAGTTTGAGAAAAGGAGAGAGGAAAGAAGAGACATGCAGCCAGACGAGGGCTTAGTGAGAGAGGCTGGGACAGAGAACAGGATGAGAAGGAAATAAGGCAAGGCAAGGCTAGGCCAAAGGACGTTTCTTTGATTTATATTTTCTACCACATTCATCTTGAGATGAGAGGAAAGCCATCAGACCATATGGATTAGGCCCAAACAAAAGCCCCGGCTACTTGAGACACTTAGACTAAGCCTAAACCAGAAAGATCTCTCCATAAAGATGGTTTTTATACTGTACTTCCACAATCAGCTGGCAGTACAAAAGAACAAGCGGCAGACATACTTAGGCTGAGACATGGTGGTTTGGTGCAGAGACCATGCATATCATGGGAATATTTCAGCATTTCTGCTCTGGTTTTCAGTGTATTACACCAAAACACCCACCTGATGACATCATTTCAAGAGCAAAAGCAGCAATTTGCAGAATTCAGCTTCTTTGGGGAACTGAGCAATTGCTGAGCTGACAGCAAGTCCTGCTGGGTCCCTGTCACCTGCAGAGTGCCCGCATCCTCACCACGGTAGCGGGCATTGTGACAAAGGTTCTACGTCAGCTGGGTGTGGCAGCCGAGCGCCCGCTAGGGGAGGGGGAGCCTGTCAGCCCCGGGCCTGTCACTGCCTGCTGTCCCCCCTGTCACCAGCGAGGCCTCTGAAAAGTTTCCAAAACATGCCCAGACTTGGGTCCAAAGTGGCCAAAAGTCTCCAAGAGACAAGTCGGGAAGAAGGATATGGAAGAGAGGGAGAAAGCCAAGGGAGCAGGCCAAAGGGAGGCAAGAGAAAAAAGTAGTGCCGGGCTGCAGGACTGAAATGGAGGAATTGAAAGACGAAAGCCAGGAAGCAGGAGAGTTTGAGAAAAGGAGAGAGGAAAGAAGAGACATGCAGCCAGACGAGGGCTTAGTGAGAGAGGCTGGGACAGAGAACAGGATGAGAAGGAAATAAGGCAAGGCAAGGCTAGGCCAAAGGACGTTTCTTTGATTTATATTTTCTACCACATTCATCTTGAGATGAGAGGAAAGCCATCAGACCATATGGATTAGGCCCAAACAAAAGCCCCGGCTACTTGAGACACTTAGACTAAGCCTAAACCAGAAAGATCTCTCCATAAAGATGGTTTTTATACTGTACTTCCACAATCAGCTGGCAGTACAAAAGAACAAGCGGCAGACATACTTAGGCTGAGACATGGTGGTTTGGTGCAGAGACCATGCATATCATGGGAATATTTCAGCATTTCTGCTCTGGTTTTCAGTGTATTACACCAAAACACCCACCTGATGACATCATCTCAAGAGCAAAAGCAGCAATTTGCAGAATTCAGCTTCTTTGGGGAACTGAGCAATTGCTGAGCTGACAGCAAGTCCTGCTGGGTCCCTGTCACCTGCATAGTGCCCGCATCCTCATCACGGTAGCGGGCATTGTGACAAAGGTTCTACGTCAGCTGGGTGTGGCAGCCGAGCGCCCGCTAGGGGAGGGGGAACCTGTCAGCCCCGGGCCTGTCACTGCCTGCTGTCCCCCCTGTCACCAGCGAGGCCTCTGAAAAGTTTCCAAAACATGCCCAGACTTGGGTCCAAAGTGGCCAAAAGTCTCCAAGAGACAAGTCGGGAAGAAGGATATGGAAGAGAGGGAGAAAGCCAAGGGAGCAGGCCAAAGGGAGGCAAGAGAAAAAAGTAGTGCCGGGCTGCAGGACTGAAATGGAGGAATTGAAAGACGAAAGCCAGGAAGCAGGAGAGTTTGAGAAAAGGAGAGAGGAAAGAAGAGACATGCAGCCAGACGAGGGCTTAGTGAGAGAGGCTGGGACAGAGAACAGGATGAGAAGGAAATAAGGCAAGGCAAGGCTAGGCCAAAGGACGTTTCTTTGATTTATATTTTCTACCACATTCATCTTGAGATGAGAGGAAAGCCATCAGACCATATGGATTAGGCCCAAACAAAAGCCCCGGCTACTTGAGACACTTAGACTAAGCCTAAACCAGAAAGATCTCTCCATAAAGATGGTTTTTATACTGTACTTCCACAATCAGCTGGCAGTACAAAAGAACAAGCGGCAGACATACTTAGGCTGAGACATGGTGGTTTGGTGCAGAGACCATGCATATCATGGGAATATTTCAGCATTTCTGCTCTGGTTTTCAGTGTATTACACCAAAACACCCACCTGATGACATCATTTCAAGAGCAAAAGCAGCAATTTGCAGAATTCAGCTTCTTTGGGGAACTGAGCAATTGCTGAGCTGACAGCAAGTCCTGCTGGGTCCCTGTCACCTGCAGAGTGTCCGCATCCTCACCACGGTAGCGGGCATTGTGACAAAGGTTCTACGTCAGCTGGGTGTGGCAGCCGAGCGCCCGCTAGGGGAGGGGGAGCCTGTCAGCCCCGGGCCTGTCACTGCCTGCTGTCCCCCCTGTCACCAGCGAGGCCTCTGAAAAGTTTCCAAAACATGCCCAGACTTGGGTCCAAAGTGGCCAAAAGTCTCCAAGAGACAAGTCGGGAAGAAGGATATGGAAGAGAGGGAGAAAGCCAAGGGAGCAGGCCCAAGGGAGGCAAGAGAAAAAAGTAGTGCCGGGCTGCAGGATTGAAATGGAGGAATTGAAAGACGAAAGCCAGGAAGCAGGAGAGTTTGAGAAAAGGAGAGAGGAAAGAAGAGACATGCAGCCAGACGAGGGCTTAGTGAGAGAGGCTGGGACAGAGAACAGGATGAGAAGGAAATAAGGCAAGGCAAGGCTAGGCCAAAGGACGTTTCTTTGATTTATATTTTCTACCACATTCATCTTGAGATGAGAGGAAAGCCATCAGACCATATGGATTAGGCCCAAACAAAAGCCCCGGCTACTTGAGACACTTAGACTAAGCCTAAACCAGAAAGATCTCTCCATAAAGATGGTTTTTATACTGTACTTCCACAATCAGCTGGCAGTACAAAAGAACAAGCGGCAGACATACTTAGGCTGAGACATGGTGGTTTGGTGCAGAGACCATGCATATCATGGGAATATTTCAGCATTTCTGCTCTGGTTTTCAGTGTATTACACCAAAACACCCACCTGATGACATCATTTCAAGAGCAAAAGCAGCAATTTGCAGAATTCAGCTTCTTTGGGGAACTGAGCAATTGCTGAGCTGACAGCAAGTCCTGCTGGGTCCCTGTCACCTGCAGAGTGCCCGCATCCTCACCACGGTAGCGGGCATTGTGACAAAGGTTCTACGTCAGCTGGGTGTGGCAGCCGAGCGCCCGCTAGGGGAGGGGGAGCCTGTCAGCCCCGGGCCTGTCACTGCCTGCTGTCCCCCCTGTCACCAGCGAGGCCTCTGAAAAGTTTCCAAAACATGCCCAGACTTGGGTCCAAAGTGGCCAAAAGTCTCCAAGAGACAAGTCGGGAAGAAGGATATGGAAGAGAGGGAGAAAGCCAAGGGAGCAGGCCAAAGGGAGGCAAGAGAAAAAAGTAGTGCCGGGCTGCAGGACTGAAATGGAGGAATTGAAAGACGAAAGCCAGGAAGCAGGAGAGTTTGAGAAAAGGAGAGAGGAAAGAAGAGACATGCAGCCAGACGAGGGCTTAGTGAGAGAGGCTGGGACAGAGAACAGGATGAGAAGGAAATAAGGCAAGGCAAGGCTAGGCCAAAGGACGTTTCTTTGATTTATATTTTCTACCACATTCATCTTGAGATGAGAGGAAAGCCATCAGACCATATGGATTAGGCCCAAACAAAAGCCCCGGCTACTTGAGACACTTAGACTAAGCCTAAACCAGAAAGATCTCTCCATAAAGATGGTTTTTATACTGTACTTCCACAATCAGCTGGCAGTACAAAAGAACAAGCGGCAGACATACTTAGGCTGAGACATGGTGGTTTGGTGCAGAGACCATGCATATCATGGGAATATTTCAGCATTTCTGCTCTGGTTTTCAGTGTATTACACCAAAACACCCACCTGATGACATCATTTCAAGAGCAAAAGCAGCAATTTGCAGAATTCAGCTTCTTTGGGGAACTGAGCAATTGCTGAGCTGACAGCAAGTCCTGCTGGGTCCCTGTCACCTGCAGAGTGTCCGCATCCTCACCACGGTAGCGGGCATTGTGACAAAGGTTCTGTGTCAGCTGGGTGTGGCAGCCGAGCGCCCGCTAGGGGAGGGGGAGCCTGTCAGCCCCGGGCCTGTCACTGCCTGCTGTCCCCCCTGTCACCAGCGAGGCCTCTGAAAAGTTTCCAAAACATGCCCAGACTTGGGTCCAAAGTGGCCAAAAGTCTCCAAGAGACAAGTCGGGAAGAAGGATATGGAAGAGAGGGAGAAAGCCAAGGGAGCAGGCCCAAGGGAGGCAAGAGAAAAAAGTAGTGCCGGGCTGCAGGACTGAAATGGAGGAATTGAAAGACGAAAGCCAGGAAGCAGGAGAGTTTGAGAAAAGGAGAGAGGAAAGAAGAGACATGCAGCCAGACGAGGGCTTAGTGAGAGAGGCTGGGACAGAGAACAGGATGAGAAGGAAATAAGGCAAGGCAAGGCTAGGCCAAAGGACGTTTCTTTGATTTATATTTTATACCACATTCATCTTGAGATGAGAGGAAAGCCATCAGACCTTATGGACTAGGCCCAAACAAAAGCCCCGGCTACTTGAGACACTTAGACTAAGCCTAAACCAGAAAGATCTCTCCATAAAGATGGTTTTTATACTGTACTTCCACAATCAGCTGGCAGTACAAAAGAACAAGCGGCAGACATACTTAGGCTGAGACATGGTGGTTTGGTGCAGAGACCATGCATATCATGGGAATATTTCAGCATTTCTGCTCTGGTTTTCAGTGTATTACACCAAAACACCCACCTGATGACATCATTTCAAGAGCAAAAGCAGCAATTTGCAGAATTCAGCTTCTTTGGGGAACTGAGCAATTGCTGAGCTGACAGCAAGTCCTGCTGGGTCCCTGTCACCTGCAGAGTGCCCGCATCCTCACCACGGTAGCGGGCATTGTGACAAAGGTTCTACGTCAGCTGGGTGTGGCAGCCGAGCGCCCGCTAGGGGAGGGGGAGCCTGTCAGCCCCGGGCCTGTCACTGCCTGCTGTCCCCCGTGTCACCAGCGAGGCCTCTGAAAAGTTTCCAAAACATGCCCATACTTGGGTCCAAAGTGGTCAAAAGTCTCCAAGAGACAAGTCGGGAAGAAGGATATGGAAGAGAGGGAGAAAGCCAAGGGAGCAGGCCAAAGGGAGGCAAGAGAAAAAAGTAGTGCCGGGCTGCAGGACTGAAATGGAGGAATTGAAAGACGAAGGCCAGGAAGCAGGAGAGTTTGAGAAAAGGAGAGAGGAAAGAAGAGACATGCAGCCAGACGAGGGCTTAGTGAGAGAGGCTGGGACAGAGAACAGGATGAGAAGGAAATAAGGCAAGGCAAGGCTAGGCCAAAGGACGTTTCTTTGATTTATATTTTCTACCACATTCATCTTGAGATGAGGAGGAAAGCCATCAGACATTATGGACTAGGCCCAAACAAAAGCCCCGGCTACTTGAGACACTTAGACTAAGCCTAAACCAGAAAGATCTCTCCATAAAGATGGTTTTTATACTGTACTTCCACAATCAGCTGGCAGTACAAAAGAACAAGCGGCAGACATACTTAGGCTGAGACATGGTGGTTTGGTGCAGAGACCATGCATATCATGGGAATATTTCAGCATTTCTGCTCTGGTTTTCAGTGTATTACACCAAAACACCCACCTGATGACATCATTTCAAGAGCAAAAGCAGCAATTTGCAGAATTCAGCTTCTTTGGGGAACTGAGCAATTGCTGAGCTGACACCACGTCCTGCTGGGTCCCTGTCACCTGCAGAGTGCCCGCATCCTCACCACGGTAGCGGGCATTGTGACAAAGGATCAATGTCAGCTGGGTGTGGCAGCCGAGCGCCCGCTAGGGGAGGGGGAGCCTGTCAGCCCCGGGCCTGTCACTGCCTGCTGTCCCCCCTGTCACCAGCGAGGCCTCTGAAAAGTTTCCAAAACATCCCCAGACTTAGGTCCAAAGTGGCCAAAAGTCTCCAAGAGACATGTCGGGAAGAAGGATATGGAAGAGCGGGAGAAAGCCAAGGGAGCAGGCCCAAGGGAGGCAAGAGGAAAAAGTAGTGCCGGGCTGCAGGAGTGAAATGGAGGAATTGAAAGACGAAAGCCAGGAAGCAGGAGAGTTTGAGAAAAGGAGAGAGGAAAGAAGAGACATGCAGCCAGACGAGGGGTTAGTGAGAGAGGCTGGGACAGACAACAGGATGAGAAGGAAATAAGGCAAGGCAAGGCAAGGCTAGGCCAAAGAATGTTTCTTTGATTTATATTTTCTACCACATTCATCTTGCGATGAGAGGAAAGCCATCAGACGTTATGGATTAGGCCCAAACAAAAGCCCCGGCTACTTGAGACACTTAGACTAAGCCTAAACCAGAAAGATCTCTCCATAAAGATGGTTTTTATACTGTACTTCCACAATCAGCTGGCAGTACAAAAGAACAAGCGGCAGACATACTTAGGCTGAGACATGGTGGTTTGGTGCAGAGACCATGCATATCATGGGAATATTTCAGCATTTCTGCTCTGGTTTTCAGTGTATTACACCAAAACACCCACCTGATGACATCATTTCAAGAGCAAAAGCAGCAATTTGCAGAATTCAGCTTCTTTGGGGAACTGAGCAATTGCTGAGCTGACAGCAAGTCCTGCTGGGTCCCTGTCACCTGCAGAGTGCCCGCATCCTCACCACGGTAGCGGGCATTGTGACAAAGGTTCTACGTCAGCTGGGTGTGGCAGCCGAGCGCCCGCTAGAGGAGGGGGAGCCTGTCAGCCCCGGGCCTGTCACTGCCTGCTGTCCCCCCTGTCACCAGCGAGGCCTCTGAAAAGTTTCCAAAACATCCCCAGACTTGGGTCCAAAGTGGTCAAAAATCTCCAAGAGACAAGTCGGGAAGAAGGATATGGAATAGAGGGAGAAAGCCAAGGGAGCAGGCCAAAGGGAGGCAAGAGAAAAAAGTAGTGCCGGGCTGCAGGACTGAAATGGAGGAATTGAAAGACGAAAGCCAGGAAGCAGGAGAGTTTGAGAAAAGGAGAGAGGAAAGAAGAGACATGCAGCCAGACGAGGGCTTAGTGAGAGAGGCTGGGACAGAGAACAGGATGAGAAGGAAATAAGGCAAGGCAAGGCAAGGCTAGGCCAAAGGATGTTTCTTTGATTTATATTTTCTACCACATTCATCTTGCGATGAGAGGAAAGCCATCAGACGTTATGGATTAGGCCCAAACAAAAGCCCCGGCTACTTGAGACACTTAGACTAAGCCTAAACCAGAAAGATCTCTCCATAAAGATGGTTTTTATACTGTACTTCCACAATCAGCTGGCAGTAGAAAAGAACAAGCGGCAGACATACTTAGGCTGAGACATGGTGGTTTGGTGCAGAGACCATGCATATCATGGGAATATTTCAGCATTTCTGCTCTGGTTTTCAGTGTATTACACCAAAACACCCACCTGATGACATCATTTCAAGAGCAAAGCAGCAATTTGCAAAATTCAACTTCTTTGGGGAACTGAGCAATTGCTGAGCTGACAGCAAGTCCTGCTGGGTCCCTGTCACCTGCAGAGTGCCCGCATCCTCACCACGGTAGCGGGCATTGTGACAAAGGATCTATGTCAGCTGGGTGTGGCAGCCGAGCGCCCGCTAGGGGAGGGGGAGCCTGTCAGCCCCGGGCCTGTCACTGCCTGCTGTCCCCCCTGTCACCAGCGAGGCCTCTGAAAAGTTTCCAAAACATGCCCAGACTTGGGTCCAAAGTGGCCAAAAGTCTCCAAGAGACAAGTCGGGAAGAAGGATATGGAAGAGAGGGAGAAAGCCAAGGGAGCAGGCCAAAGGGAGGCAAGAGGAAAAAGTAGTGCCGGGCTGCAGGACTGAAATGGAGGAATTGAAAGACGAAAGCCAGGAAGCAGGAGAGTTTGAGAAAAGGAGAGAGGAAAGAAGAGACATGCAGCCAGACGAGGGCTTAGTGAGAGAGGCTGGGACAGAGAACAGGATGAGAAGGAAATAAGGCAAGGCAAGGCAAGGCTAGGCCAAAGGATGTTTCTTTGATTTATATTTTCTACCACATTCATCTTGAGATGAGAGGAAAGCCATCAGACGTTATGGATTAGGCCCAAACAAAAGCCCCGGCTACTTGAGACACTTAGACTAAGCCTAAACCAGAAAGATCTCTCCATAAAGATGGTTTTTATACTGTACTTCCACAATCAGCTGGCAGTACAAAAGAACAAGCGGCAGACATACTTAGGCTGAGACATGGTGGTTTGGTGCAGAGACCATGCATATCATGGGAATATTTCAGCATTTCTGCTCTGGTTTTCAGTGTATTACACCAAAACACCCACCTGATGACATCATTTCAAGAGCAAAAGCAGCAATTTGCAGAATTCAGCTTCTTTGGGGAACTGAGCAATTGCTGAGCTGACAGCAAGTCCTGCTGGGTCCCTGTCACCTGCAGAGTGCCCGCATCCTCACCACGGTAGCGGGCATTGTGACAAAGGTTCTACGTCAGCTGGGTGTGGCAGCCGAGCGCTCGCTAGAGGAGGGGGAGCCTGTCAGCCCCGGGCCTGTCACTGCCTGCTGTCCCCCCTGTCAGCAGCGAGGCCTCTGAAAAGTTTCCAAAACATCCCCAGACTTGGCTCCAAAGTGGTCAAAAGTCTCCAAGAGACAAGTCGGGAAGAAGGATATGGAAGAGAGGGAGAAAGCCAAGGGAGCAGGCCAAAGGGAGGCAAGAGAAAAAAGTAGTGCCGGGCTGCAGGACTGAAATGGAGGAATTGAAAGACAAAAGCCAGGAAGCAGGAGAGTTTGAGAAAAGGAGAGAGGAAAGAAGAGACATGCAGCCAGACGAGGGCTTAGTGAGAGAGGCTGGGACAGAGAACAGGATGAGAAGGAAATAAGGCAAGGCAAGGCTAGGCCAAAGGACGTTTCCTTGATTTATATTTTCTACCACATTCATCTTGAGATGAGGAGGAAAGCCATCAGACATTATGGACTAGGCCCAAACAAAAGCCCCGGCTACTTGAGACACTTAGACTAAGCCTAAACCAGAAAGATCTCTCCATAAAGATGGTTTTTATACTGTACTTCCACAATCAGCTGGCAGTACAAAACAACAAGCGGCAGACATACTTAGGCTGAGACATGGTGGTTTGGTGCAGAGACCATGCATATCATGGGAATTTTTCAGCATTTCTGCTCTGGTTTTCAGTGTATTACACCAAAACACCCACCTGATGACATCATTTCAAGAGAAAAGCAGCAATTTGCAAAATTCAACTTCTTTGGGGAACTGAGCAATTGCTGAGCTGACAGCAAGTCCTGCTGGGTCCCTGTCACCTGCAGAGTGCCCGCATCCTCACCACGGTAGCGGGCATTGTGACAAAGGATCTATGTCAGCTGGGTGTGGCAGCCGAGCGCCCGCTAGGGGAGGGGGAGCCTGTCAGCCCCGGGCCTGTCACTGCCTGCTGTCCCCCCTGTCACCAGCGAGGCCTCTGAAAAGTTTCCAAAACATGCCCAGACTTGGGTCCAAAGTGGCCAAAAGTCTCCAAGAGACATGTCGGGAAGAAGGATATGGAAGAGAGGGAGAAAGCCAAGGGAGCAGGCCCAAGGGAGGCAAGAGGAAAAAGTAGTGCCGGGCTGCAGGACTGAAATGGAGGAATTGAAAGACGAAAGCCAGGAAGCAGGAGAGTTTGAGAAAAGGAGAGAGGAAAGAAGAGACATGCAGCCAGACGAGGGCTTAGTGAGAGAGGCTGGGACAGAGAACAGGATGAGAAGGAAATAAGGCAAGGCAAGGCAAGGCTAGGCCAAAGGATGTTTCTTTGATTTATATTTTCTACCACATTCATCTTGCGATGAGAGGAAAGCCATCAGACGTTATGGATTAAGCCCAAACAAAAGCCCCGGCTACTTGAGACACTTAGACTAAGCCTAAACCAGAAAGATCTCTCCATAAAGATGGTTTTTATACTGTACTTCCACAATCAGCTGGCAGTACAAAAGAACAAGCGGCAGACATACTTAGGCTGAGACATGGTGGTTTGGTGCAGAGACCATGCATATCATGGGAATATTTCAGCATTTCTGCTCTGGTTTTCAGTGTATTACACCAAAACACCCACCTGATGACATCATTTCAAGAGCAAAAGCAGCAATTTGCAGAATTCAGCTTCTTTGGGGAACTGAGCAATTGCTGAGCTGACACCACGTCCTGCTGGGTCCCTGTCACCTGCAGAGTGCCCGCATCCTCACCACGGTAGCGGGCATTGTGACAAAGGATCAATGTCAGCTGGGTGTGGCAGCCGAGCGCCCGCTAGGGGAGGGGGAGCCTGTCAGCCCCGGGCCTGTCACTGCCTGCTGTCCCCCCTGTCACCAGCGAGGCCTCTGAAAAGTTTCCAAAACATCCCCAGACTTAGGTCCAAAGTGGCCAAAAGTCTCCAAGAGACATGTCGGGAAGAAGGATATGGAAGAGCGGGAGAAAGCCAAGGGAGCAGGCCCAAGGGAGGCAAGAGGAAAAAGTAGTGCCGGGCTGCAGGACTGAAATGGAGGAATTGAAAGACGAAAGCCAGGAAGCAGGAGAGTTTGAGAAAAGGAGAGAGGAAAGAAGAGACATGCAGCCAGACGAGGGGTTAGTGAGAGAGGCGGGGACAGACAACAGGATGAGAAGGAAATAAGGCAAGGCAAGGCAAGGCTAGGCCAAAGAATGTTTCTTTGATTTATATTTTCTACCACATTCATCTTGCGATGAGAGGAAAGCCATCAGACGTTATGGATTAGGCCCAAACAAAAGCCCCGGCTACTTGAGACACTTAGACTAAGCCTAAACCAGAAAGATCTCTCCATAAAGATGGTTTTTATACTGTACTTCCACAATCAGCTGGCAGTACAAAAGAACAAGCGGCAGACATACTTAGGGTGAGACATGGTGGTTTGGTGCAGAGACCATGCATATCATGGGAATATTTCAGCATTTCTGCTCTGGTTTTCAGTGTATTACACCAAAACACCCACCTGATGACATCATTTCAAGAGCAAAAGCAGCAATTTGCAGAATTCAGCTTCTTTGGGGAACTGAGCAATTGCTGAGCTGACAGCAAGTCCTGCTGGGTCCCTGTCACCTGCAGAGTGCCCGCATCCTCACCACGGTAGCGGGCATTGTGACAAAGGTTCTACGTCAGCTGGGTGTGGCAGCCGAGCGCCCGCTAGAGGAGGGGGAGCCTGTCAGCCCCGGGCCTGTCACTGCCTGCTGTCCCCCCTGTCACCAGCGAGGCCTCTGAAAAGTTTCCAAAACATCCCCAGACTTGGGTCCAAAGTGGTCAAAAATCTCCAAGAGACAAGTCGGGAAGAAGGATATGGAATAGAGGGAGAAAGCCAAGGGAGCAGGTCAAAGGGAGGCAAGAGAAAAAAGTAGTGCCGGGCTGCAGGACTGAAATGGAGGAATTGAAAGACGAAAGCCAGGAAGCAGGAGAGTTTGAGAAAAGGAGAGAGGAAAGAAGAGACATGCAGCCAGACGAGGGCTTAGTGAGAGAGGCTGGGACAGAGAACAGGATGAGAAGGAAATAAGGCAAGGCAAGGCAAGGCTAGGCCAAAGGATGATTCTTTGATTTATATTTTCTACCACATTCATCTTGCGATGAGAGGAAAGCCATCAGACGTTATGGATTAGGCCCAAACAAAAGCCCCGGCTACTTGAGACACTTAGACTAAGCCTAAACCAGAAAGATCTCTCCATAAAGATGGTTTTTATACTGTACTTCCACAATCAGCTGGCAGTACAAAAGAACAAGCGGCAGACATACTTAGGCTGAGACATGGTGGTTTGGTGCAGAGACCATGCATATCATGGGAATATTTCAGCATTTCTGCTCTGGTTTTCAGTGTATTACACCAAAACACCCACCTGATGACATCATTTCAAGAGCAAAAGCAGCAATTTGCAGAATTCAGCTTCTTTGGAAAACTGAGCAATTGCTGAGCTGACAGCAAGTCCTGCTGGGTCCCTGTCACCTGCATAGTGCCCGCATCCTCATCACGGTAGCGGGCATTGTGACAAAGGTTCTACGTCAGCTGGGTGTGGCAGCCGAGCGCCCGCTAGGGGAGGGGGAGCCTGTCAGCCCCGGGCCTGTCACTGCCTGCTGTCCCCCGTGTCACCAGCGAGGCCTCTGAAAAGTTTCCAAAACATCCCCAGACTTGGGTCCAAAGTGGCCAAAAGTCTCCAAGAGACAAGTCGGGAAGAAGGATATGGAAGAGAGGGAGAAAGCCAAGGGAGCAGGCCCAAGGGAGGCAAGAGAAAAAAGTAGTGCCGGGCTGCAGGAGTGAAATGGAGGAATTGAAAGACGAAAGCCAGGAAGCAGGAGAGTTTGAGAAAAGGAGAGAGGAAAGAAGAGACATGCAGCCAGACGAGGGCTTAGTGAGAGAGGCTGGGACAGAGAACAGGATGAGAAGGAAATAAGGCAAGGCAAGGCTAGGCCAAAGGACGTTTCTTTGATTTATATTTTCTACCACATTCATATTGAGATGAGGAGGAAAGCCATCAGACCTTATGGATTAGGCCCAAACAAAAGCCTCGGCTACTTGAGACACTTAGAATAAGCCTAAACCAGAAAGATCTCTCCATAAAGATGGTTTTTATACTGTACTTCCACAATATTCTGTCAGTACAAAAGAACAAGCGGCAGACATACTTAGGCTGAGACATGGTGGTTTGGTGCAGAGACCATGCATATCATGGGAATATTTCAGCATTTCTGCTCTGGTTTTCAGTGTATTACACCAAAACACCCACCTGATGACATCATTTCAAGAGCAAAGCAGCAATTTGCAAAATTCAACTTCTCTGGGGAACTGAGCAATTGCTGAGCTGACAGCAAGTCCTGCTGGGTCCCTGTCACCTGCAGAGTGTCCGCATCCTCACCACGGTAGCGGGCATTGTGACAAAGGTTCTACGTCAGCTGGGTGTGGCAGCCGAGCGCCCGCTAGGGGAGGGGGAGCCTGTCAGCCCCGGGCCTGTCACTGCCTGCTGTCCCCCGTGTCACCAGCGAGGCCTCTGAAAAGTTTCCAAAACATGCCCAGACTTGGGTCCAAAGTGGCCAAAAGTCTCCAAGAGACAAGTCGGGAAGAAGGATATGGAAGAGAGGGAGAAAGCCAAGGGAGCAGGCCAAAGGGAGGCAAGAGAAAAAAGTAGTGCCGGGCTGCAGGACTGAAATGGAGGAATTGAAAGACGAAAGCCAGGAAGCAGGAGAGTTTGAGAAAAGGAGAGAGGAAAGAAGAGACATGCAGCCAGACGAGGGCTTAGTGAGAGAGGCTGGGACAGAGAACAGGATGAGAAGGAAATAAGGCAAGGCAAGGCTAGGCCAAAGGACGTTTCTTTGATTTATATTTTCTACCACATTCATCTTGAGATGAGAGGAAAGCCATCAGACCATATGGATTAGGCCCAAACAAAAGCCCCGGCTACTTGAGACACTTAGACTAAGCCTAAACCAGAAAGATCTCTCCATAAAGATGGTTTTTATACTGTACTTCCACAATCAGCTGGCAGTACAAAAGAACAAGCGGCAGACATACTTAGGCTGAGACATGGTGGTTTGGTGCAGAGACCATGCATATCATGGGAATATTTCAGCATTTCTGCTCTGGTTTTCAGTGTATTACACCAAAACACCCACCTGATGACATCATTTCAAGAGCAAAAGCAGCAATTTGCAGAATTCAGCTTCTTTGGGGAACTGAGCAATTGCTGAGCTGACAGCAAGTCCTGCTGGGTCCCTGTCACCTGCAGAGTGCCCGCATCCTCCCCACGGTAGCGGGCATTGTGACAAAGGTTCTACGTCAGCTGGGTGTGGCATCCGAGCGCCCGCTAGGGGAGGGGGAGCCTGTCAGCCCCGGGCCTGTCACTGCCTGCTGTCCCCCCTGTCACCAGCGAGGCCTCTGAAAAGTTTCCAAAACATGCCCAGACTTGGGTCCAAAGTGGCCAAAAGTCTCCAAGAGACAAGTCGGGAAGAAGGATATGGAAGAGAGGGAGAAAGCCAAGGGAGCAGGCCCAAGGGAGGCAAGAGAAAAAAGTAGTGCCGGGCTGCAGGACTGAAATGGAGGAATTGAAAGACGAAAGCCAGGAAGCAGGAGAGTTTGAGAAAAGGAGAGAGGAAAGAAGAGACATGCAGCCAGACGAGGGCTTAGTGAGAGAGGCTGGGACAGAGAACAGGATGAGAAGGAAATAAGGCAAGGCAAGGCTAGGCCAAAGGACGTTTCTTTGATTTATATTTTATACCACATTCATCTTGAGATGAGAGGAAAGCCATCAGACCTTATGGACTAGGCCCAAACAAAAGCCCCGGCTACTTGAGACACTTAGACTAAGCCTAAACCAGAAAGATCTCTCCATAAAGATGGTTTTTATACTGTACTTCCACAATCAGCTGGCAGTACAAAAGAACAAGCGGCAGACATACTTAGGCTGAGACATGGTGGTTTGGTGCAGAGACCATGCATATCATGGGAATATTTCAGCATTTCTGCTCTGGTTTTCAGTGTATTACACCAAAACACCCACCTGATGACATCATTTCAAGAGCAAAAGCAGCAATTTGCAGAATTCAGCTTCTTTGGGGAACTGAGCAATTGCTGAGCTGACAGCAAGTCCTGCTGGGTCCCTGTCACCTGCAGAGTGTCCGCATCCTCACCACGGTAGCGGGCATTGTGACAAAGGTTCTACGTCAGCTGGGTGTGGCAGCCGAGCGCCCGCTAGGGGAGGGGGAGCCTGTCAGCCCCGGGCCTGTCACTGCCTGCTGTCCCCCGTGTCACCAGCGAGGCCTCTGAAAAGTTTCCAAAACATGCCCAGACTTGGGTCCAAAGTGGCCAAAAGTCTCCAAGAGACAAGTCGGGAAGAAGGATATGGAAGAGAGGGAGAAAGCCAAGGGAGCAGGCCCAAGGGAGGCAAGAGAAAAAAGTAGTGCCGGGCTGCAGGACTGAAATGGAGGAATTGAAAGACGAAAGCCAGGAAGCAGGAGAGTTTGAGAAAAGGAGAGAGGAAAGAAGAGACATGCAGCCAGACGAGGGCTTAGTGAGAGAGGCTGGGACAGAGAACAGGATGAGAAGGAAATAAGGCAAGGCAAGGCTAGGCCAAAGGACGTTTCTTTGATTTATATTTTCTACCACATTCATCTTGAGATGAGAGGAAAGCCATCAGACTTTATGGATTAGGCCCAAACAAAAGCCCCGGCTACTTGAGACACTTAGACTAAGCCTAAACCAGAAAGATCTCTCCATAAAGATGGTTTTTATACTGTACTTCCACAATCAGCTGGCAGTACAAAAGAACAAGCGGCAGACATACTTAGGCTGAGACATGGTGGTTTGGTGCAGAGACCATGCATATCATGGGAATATTTCAGCATTTCTGCTCTGGTTTTCAGTGTATTACACCAAAACACCCACCTGATGACATCATTTCAAGAGCAAAAGCAGCAATTTGCAGAATTCAGCTTCTTTGGGGAACTGAGCAATTGCTGAGCTGACACCAAGTCCTGCTGGGTCCCTGTCACCTGCAGAGTGCCCGCATCCTCACCACGGTAGCGGGCATTGTGACAAAGGTTCTACGTCAGCTGGGTGTGGCAGCCGAGCGCCCGCTAGGGGAGGGGGAGCCTGTCAGCCCCGGGCCTGTCACTGCCTGCTGTCCCCCGTGTCACCAGCGAGGCCTCTGAAAAGTTTCCAAAACATGCCCAGACTTGGGTCCAAAGTGGCCAAAAGTCTCCAAGAGACAAGTCGGGAAGAAGGATATGGAAGAGAGGGAGAAAGCCAAGGGAGCAGGCCCAAGGGAGGCAAGAGGAAAAAGTAGTGCCGGGCTGCAGGACTGAAATGGAGGAATTGAAAGACGAAAGCCAGGAAGCAGGAGAGTTTGAGAAAAGGAGAGAGGAAAGAAGAGACATGCAGCCAGACGAGGGGTTAGTGAGAGAGGCTGGGACAGAGAACAGGATGAGAAGGAAATAAGGCAAGGCAAGGCAAGGCTAGGCCAAAGGATGTTTCTTTGATTTATATTTTCTACCACATTCATCTTGCGATGAGAGGAAAGCCATCAGACGTTATGGATTAGGCCCAAACAAAAGCCCCGGCTACTTGAGACACTTAGACTAAGCCTAAACCAGAAAGATCTCTCCATAAAGATGGTTTTTATACTGTACTTCCACAATCAGCTGGCAGTACAAAAGAACAAGCGGCAGACATACTTAGGCTGAGACATGGTGGTTTGGTGCAGAGACCATGCATATCATGGGAATATTTCAGCATTTCTGCTCTGGTTTTCAGTGTATTACACCAAAACACCCACCTGATGACATCATTTCAAGAGCAAAGCAGCAATTTGCAAAATTCAACTTCTTTGGGGAACTGAGCAATTGCTGAGCTGACACCAAGTCCTGCTGGGTCCCTGTCACCTGCAGAGTGCCCGCATCCTCACCACGGTAGCGGGCATTGTGACAAAGGATCTATGTCAGCTGGGTGTGGCAGCCGAGCGCCCGCTAGGGGAGGGGGAGCCTGTCAGCCCCGGGCCTGTCACTGCCTGCTGTCCCCCCTGTCACCAGCGAGGCCTCTGAAAAGTTTCCAAAACATGCCCAGACTTGGCTCCAAAGTGGCCAAAAGTCTCCAAGAGACAAGTCGGGAAGAAGGATATGGAAGAGAGGGAGAAAGCCAAGGGAGCAGGCCCAAGGGAGGCAAGAGGAAAAAGTAGTGCCGGGCTGCAGGACTGAAATGGAGGAATTGAAAGACGAAAGCCAGGAAGCAGGAGAGTTTGAGAAAAGGAGAGAGGAAAGAAGAGACATGCAGCCAGACGAGGGCTTAGTGAGAGAGGCTGGGACAGAGAACAGGATGAGAAGGAAATAAGGCAAGGCAAGGCTAGGCCAAAGGACGTTTCTTTGATTTATATTTTCTACCACATTCATCTTGAGATGAGAGGAAAGCCATCAGACTTTATGGATTAGGCCCAAACAAAAGCCCCGGCTACTTGAGACACTTAGACTAAGCCTAAACCACAAAGATCTCTCCATAAAGATGGTTTTTATACTGTACTTCCACAATCAGCTGGCAGTACAAAAGAACAAGCGGCAGACATACTTAGGCTGAGACATGGTGGTTTGGTGCAGAGACCATGCATATCATGGGAATATTTCAGCATTTCTGCTCTGGTTTTCAGTGTATTACACCAAAACACCCACCTGATGACATCATTTCAAGAGCAAAAGCAGCAATTTGCAGAATTCAGCTTCTTTGGGGAACTGAGCAATTGCTGAGCTGACACCAAGTCCTGCTGGGTCCCTGTCACCTGCAGAGTGCCCGCATCCTCACCACGGTAGCGGGCATTGTGACAAAGGTTCTACGTCAGCTGGGTGTGGCAGCCGAGCGCCCGCTAGGGGAGGGGGAGCCTGTCAGCCCCGGGCCTGTCACTGCCTGCTGTCCCCCGTGTCACCAGCGAGGCCTCTGAAAAGTTTCCAAAACATGCCCAGACTTGGGTCCAAAGTGGCCAAAAGTCTCCAAGAGACAAGTCGGGAAGAAGGATATGGAAGAGAGGGAGAAAGCCAAGGGAGCAGGCCCAAGGGAGGCAAGAGGAAAAAGTAGTGCCGGGCTGCAGGACTGAAATGGAGGAATTGAAAGACGAAAGCCAGGAAGCAGGAGAGTTTGAGAAAAGGAGAGAGGAAAGAAGAGACATGCAGCCAGACGAGGGCTTAGTGAGAGAGGCTGGGACAGAGAACAGGATGAGAAGGAAATAAGGCAAGGCAAGGCTAGGCCAAAGGACGTTTCTTTGATTTATATTTTCTACCACATTCATCTTGAGATGAGAGGAAAGCCATCAGACCATATGGATTAGGCCCAAACAAAAGCCCCGGCTACTTGAGACACTTAGACTAAGCCTAAACCAGAAAGATCTCTCCATAAAGATGGTTTTTATACTGTACTTCCACAATCAGCTGGCAGTACAAAAGAACAAGCGGCAGACATACTTAGGCTGAGACATGGTGGTTTGGTGCAGAGACCATGCATATCATGTGAATATTTCAGCATTTCTGCTCTGGTTTTCAGTGTATTACACCAAAACACCCACCTGATGACATCATTTCAAGAGCAAAAGCAGCAATTTGCAGAATTCAGCTTCTTTGGGGAACTGAGCAATTGCTGAGCTGACAGCAAGTCCTGCTGGGTCCCTGTCACCTGCAGAGTGCCCGCATCCTCACCACGGTAGCGGGCATTGTGACAAAGGATCTATGTCAGCTGGGTGTGGCAGCCGAGCGCCCGCTAGGGGAGGGGGAGCCTGTCAGCCCCGGGCCTGTCACTGCCTGCTGTCCCCCCTGTCACCAGCGAGGCCTCTGAAAAGTTTCCAAAACATCCCCAGACTTAGGTCCAAAGTGGCCAAAAGTCTCCAAGAGACATGTCGGGAAGAAGGATATGGAAGAGAGGGAGAAAGCCAAGGGAGCAGGCCCAAGGGAGGCAAGAGGAAAAAGTAGTGCCGGGCTGCAGGACTGAAATGGAGGAATTGAAAGACGAAAGCCAGGAAGCAGGAGAGTTTGAGAAAAGGAGAGAGGAAAGAAGAGACATGCAGCCAGACGAGGGGTTAGTGAGAGAGGCTGGGACAGAGAACAGGATGAGAAGGAAATAAGGCAAGGCAAGGCAAGGCTAGGCCAAAGGATGTTTCTTTGATTTATATTTTCTACCACATTCATCTTGCGATGAGAGGAAAGCCATCAGACGTTATGGATTAGGCCCAAACAAAAGCCCCGGCTACTTGAGACACTTAGACTAAGCCTAAACCAGAAAGATCTCTCCATAAAGATGGTTTTTATACTGTACTTCCACAATCAGCTGGCAGTACAAAAGAACAAGCGGCAGACATACTTAGGCTGAGACATGGTGGTTTGGTGCAGAGACCATGCATATCATGGGAATATTTCAGCATTTCTGCTCTGGTTTTCAGTGTATTACACCAAAACACCCACCTGATGACATCATTTCAAGAGCAAAGCAGCAATTTGCAAAATTCAACTTCTTTGGGGAACTGAGCAATTGCTGAGCTGACACCAAGTCCTGCTGGGTCCCTGTCACCTGCAGAGTGCCCGCATCCTCACCACGGTAGCGGGCATTGTGACAAAGGATCTATGTCAGCTGGGTGTGGCAGCCGAGCGCCCGCTAGGGGAGGGGGAGCCTGTCAGCCCCGGGCCTGTCACTGCCTGCTGTCCCCCCTGTCACCAGCGAGGCCTCTGAAAATTTTCCAAAACATGCCCAGACTTGGGTCCAAAGTGGCCAAAAGTCTCCAAGAGACAAGTCGGGAAGAAGGATATGGAAGAGAGGGAGAAAGCCAAGGGAGCAGGCCCAAGGGAGGCAAGAGGAAAAAGTAGTGCCGGGCTGCAGGACTGAAATGGAGGAATTGAAAGACGAAAGCCAGGAAGCAGGAGAGTTTGAGAAAAGGAGAGAGGAAAGAAGAGACATGCAGCCAGACGAGGGCTTAGTGAGAGAGGCTGGGACAGAGAACAGGATGAGAAGGAAATAAGGCAAGGCAAGGCAAGGCTAGGCCAAAGGATGTTTCTTTGATTTATATTTTCTACCACATTCATCTTGAGATGAGAGGAAAGCCATCAGACGTTATGGATTAAGCCCAAACAAAAGCCCCGGCTACTTGAGACACTTAGACTAAGCCTAAACCAGAAAGATCTCTCCATAAAGATGGTTTTTATACTGTACTTCCACAATCAGCTGGCAGTACAAAAGAACAAGCGGCAGACATACTTAGGCTGAGACATGGTGGTTTGGTGCAGAGACCATGCATATCATGGGAATATTTCAGCATTTCTGCTCTGGTTTTCAGTGTATTACACCAAAACACCCACCTGATGACATCATTTCAAGAGCAAAAGCAGCAATTTGCAGAATTCAGCTTCTTTGGGGAACTGAGCAATTGCTGAGCTGACAGCAAGTCCTGCTGGGTCCCTGTCACCTGCAGAGTGCCCGCATCCTCACCACGGTAGCGGGCATTGTGACAAAGGTTCTACGTCAGCTGGGTGTGGCAGCCGAGCGCCCGCTAGGGGAGGGGGAGCCTGTCAGCCCCGGGCCTGTCACTGCCTGCTGTCCCCCGTGTCACCAGCGAGGCCTCTGAAAAGTTTCCAAAACATGCCCAGACTTGGGTCCAAAGTGGCCAAAAGTCTCCAAGAGACAAGTCGGGAAGAAGGATATGGAAGAGAGGGAGAAAGCCAAGGGAGCAGGCCCAAGGGAGGCAAGAGGAAAAAGTAGTGCCGGGCTGCAGGACTGAAATGGAGGAATTGAAAGACGAAAGCCAGGAAGCAGGAGAGTTTGAGAAAAGGAGAGAGGAAAGAAGAGACATGCAGCCAGACGAGGGGTTAGTGAGAGAGGCTGGGACAGAGAACAGGATGAGAAGGAAATAAGGCAAGGCAAGGCTAGGCCAAAGGACGTTTCTTTGATTTATATTTTCTACCACATTCATCTTGAGATGAGAGGAAAGCCATCAGACCATATGGATTAGGCCCAAACAAAAGCCCCGGCTACTTGAGACACTTAGACTAAGCCTAAACCAGAAAGATCTCTCCATAAAGATGGTTTTTATACTGTACTTCCACAATCAGCTGGCAGTACAAAAGAACAAGCGGCAGACATACTTAGGCTGAGACATGGTGGTTTGGTGCAGAGACCATGCATATCATGGGAATATTTCAGCATTTCTGCTCTGGTTTTCAGTGTATTACACCAAAACACCCACCTGATGACATCATTTCAAGAGCAAAAGCAGCAATTTGCAGAATTCAGCTTCTTTGGGGAACTGAGCAATTGCTGAGCTGACAGCAAGTCCTGCTGGGTCCCTGTCACCTGCAGAGTGCCCGCATCCTCACCACGGTAGCGGGCATTGTGACAAAGGATCTATATCAGCTGGGTGTGGCAGCCGAGCGCCCGCTAGGGGAGGGGGAGCCTGTCAGCCCCGGGCCTGTCACTGCCTGCTGTCCCCCCTGTCACCAGCGAGGCCTCTGAAAAGTTTCCAAAACATCCCCAGACTTAGGTCCAAAGTGGCCAAAAGTCTCCAAGAGACATGTCGGGAAGAAGGATATGGAAGAGAGGGAGAAAGCCAAGGGAGCAGGCCCAAGGGAGGCAAGAGGAAAAAGTAGTGCCGGGCTGCAGGACTGAAATGGAGGAATTGAAAGACGAAAGCCAGGAAGCAGGAGAGTTTGAGAAAAGGAGAGAGGAAAGAAGAGACATGCAGCCAGACGAGGGGTTAGTGAGAGAGGCTGGGACAGAGAACAGGATGAGAAGGAAATAAGGCAAGGCAAGGCAAGGCTAGGCCAAAGGATGTTTCTTTGATTTATATTTTCTACCACATTCATCTTGCGATGAGAGGAAAGCCATCAGACGTTATGGATTAGGCCCAAACAAAAGCCCCGGCTACTTGAGACACTTAGACTAAGCCTAAACCAGAAAGATCTCTCCATAAAGATGGTTTTTATACTGTACTTCCACAATCAGCTGGCAGTACAAAAGAACAAGCGGCAGACATACTTAGGCTGAGACATGGTTGTTTGGTGCAGAGACCATGCATATCATGGGAATATTTCAGCATTTCTGCTCTGGTTTTCAGTGTATTACACCAAAACACCCACCTGATGACATCATTTCAAGAGCAAAGCAGCAATTTGCAAAATTCAACTTCTTTGGGGAACTGAGCAATTGCTGAGCTGACAGCAAGTCCTGCTGGGTCCCTGTCACCTGCAGAGTGCCCGCATCCTCACCACGGTAGCGGGCATTGTGACAAAGGTTCTACGTCAGCTGGGTGTGGCAGCCGAGCGCTCGCTAGAGGAGGGGGAGCCTGTCAGCCCCGGGCCTGTCACTGCCTGCTGTCCCCCCTGTCACCAGCGAGGCCTCTGAAAAGTTTCCAAAACATCCCCAGACTTGGGTCCAAAGTGGTCAAAAGTCTCCAAGAGACAAGTCGGGAAGAAGGATATGGAAGAGAGGGAGAAAGCCAAGGGAGCAGGCCAAAGGGAGGCAAGAGAAAAAAGTAGTGCCGGGCTGCAGGACTGAAATGGAGGAATTGAAAGACGAAGGCCAGGAAGCAGGAGAGTTTGAGAAAAGGAGAGAGGAAAGAAGAGACATGCAGCCAGACGAGGGCTTAGTGAGAGAGGCTGGGACAGAGAACAGGATGAGAAGGAAATAAGGCAAGGCAAGGCTAGGCCAAAGGACGTTTCTTTGATTTATATTTTCTACCACATTCATCTTGAGATGAGGAGGAAAGCCATCAGACATTATGGACTAGGCCCAAACAAAAGCCCCGGCTACTTGAGACACTTAGACTAAGCCTAAACCAGAAAGATCTCTCCATAAAGATGGTTTTTATACTGTACTTCCACAATCAGCTGGCAGTACAAAAGAACAAGCGGCAGACATACTTAGGCTGAGACATGGTGGTTTGGTGCAGAGACCATGCATATCATGGGAATATTTCAGCATTTCTGCTCTGGTTTTCAGTGTATTACACCAAAACACCCACCTGATGACATCATTTCAAGAGCAAAAGCAGCAATTTGCAGAATTCAGCTTCTTTGGGGAACGGAGCAATTGCTGAGCTGACAGCAAGTCCTGCTGGGTCCCTGTCACCTGCAGAGTGCCCGCATCCTCACCACGGTAGCGGGCATTGTGACAAAGGATCTATGTCAGCTGGGTGTGGCAGCCGAGCGCCCGCTAGGGGAGGGGGAGCCTGTCAGCCCCGGGCCTGTCACTGCCTGCTGTCCCCCCTGTCACCAGCGAGGCCTCTGAAAAGTTTCCAAAACATCCCCAGACTTAGGTCCAAAGTGGCCAAAAGTCTCCAAGAGACATGTCGGGAAGAAGGATATGGAAGAGAGGGAGAAAGCCAAGGGAGCAGGCCCAAGGGAGGCAAGAGGAAAAAGTAGTGCCGGGCTGCAGGACTGAAATGGAGGAATTGAAAGACGAAAGCCAGGAAGCAGGAGAGTTTGAGAAAAGGAGAGAGGAAAGAAGAGACATGCAGCCAGACGAGGGGTTAGTGAGAGAGGCTGGGACAGAGAACAGGATGAGAAGGAAATAAGGCAAGGCAAGGCAAGGCTAGGCCAAAGGATGTTTCTTTGATTTATATTTTCTACCACATTCATCTTGCGATGAGAGGAAAGCCATCAGACGTTATGGATTAGGCCCAAACAAAAGCCCCGGCTACTTGAGACACTTAGACTAAGCCTAAACCAGAAAGATCTCTCCATAAAGATGGTTTTTATACTGTACTTCCACAATCAGCTGGCAGTACAAAAGAACAAGCGGCAGACATACTTAGGCTGAGACATGGTGGTTTGGTGCAGAGACCATGCATATCATGGGAATATTTCAGCATTTCTGCTCTGGTTTTCAGTGTATTACACCAAAACACCCACCTGATGACATCATTTCAAGAGCAAAAGCAGCAATTTGCAGAATTCAGCTTCTTTGGGGAACTGAGCAATTGCTGAGCTGACAGCAAGTCCTGCTGGGTCCCTGTCACCTGCATAGTGCCCGCATCCTCATCACGGTAGCGGGCATTGTGACAAAGGTTCTACGTCAGCTGGGTGTGGCAGCCGAGCGCCCGCTAGGGGAGGGGGAGCCTGTCAGCCCCGGGCCTGTCACTGCCTGCTGTCCCCCGTGTCACCAGCGAGGCCTCTGAAAAGTTTCCAAAACATGCCCAGACTTGGGTCCAAAGTGGCCAAAAGTCTCCAAGAGACAAGTCGGGAAGAAGGATATGGAAGAGAGGGAGAAAGCCAAGGGAGCAGGCCCAAGGGAGGCAAGAGGAAAAAGTAGTGCCGGGCTGCAGGAGTGAAATGGAGGAATTGAAAGACGAAAGCCAGGAAGCAGGAGAGTTTGAGAAAAGGAGAGAGGAAAGAAGAGACATGCAGCCAGACGAGGGCTTAGTGAGAGAGGCTGGGACAGAGAACAGGATGAGAAGGAAATAAGGCAAGGCAAGGCTAGGCCAAAGGACGTTTCTTTGATTTATATTTTCTACCACATTCATCTGGAGATGAGGAGGAAAGCCATCAGACATTATGGATTAGGCCCAAACAAAAGCCTCGGCTACTTGAGACACTTAGAATAAGCCTAAACCAGAAAGATCTCTCCATAAAGATGGTTTTTATACTGTACTTCCACAATATTCTGTCAGTACAAAAGAACAAGCGGCAGACATACTTAGGCTGAGACATGGTGGTTTGGTGCAGAGACCATGCATATCATGGGAATATTTCAGCATTTCTGCTCTGGTTTTCAGTGTATTACACCAAAACACCCACCTGATGACATCATTTCAAGAGCAAAGCAGCAATTTGCAAAATTCAACTTCTTTGGGGAACTGAGCAATTGCTGAGCTGACAGCAAGTCCTGCTGGGTCCCTGTCACCTGCAGAGGGCCCGCATCCTCACCGCGGTAGCGGGCATTGTGACAAAGGATCTATGTCAGCTGGGTGTGGCAGCCGAGCGCCCGCTAGGGGAGGGGGAGCCTGTCAGCCCCGGGCCTGTCACTGCCTGCTGTCCCCCCTGTCAGCAGCGAGGCCTCTGAAAAGTTTCCAAAACATCCCCAGACTTGGGTCCAAAGTGGCCAAAAGTCTCCAAGAGACATGTCGGGAAGAAGGATATGGAAGAGAGGGAGAAAGCCAAGGGAGCAGGCCCAAGGGAGGCAAGAGGAAAAAGTAGTGCCGGGCTGCAGGACTGAAATGGAGGAATTGAAAGACGAAAGCCAGGAAGCAGGAGAGTTTGAGAAAAGGAGAGAGGAAAGAAGAGACATGCAGCCAGACGAGGGCTTAGTGAGAGAGGCTGGGACAGAGAACAGGATGAGAAGGAAATAAGGCAAGGCAAGGCTAGGCCAAAGGACGTTTCTTTGATTTATATTTTATACCACATTCATCTTGAGATGAGAGGAAAGCCATCAGACCTTATGGACTAGGCCCAAACAAAAGCCCCGGCTACTTGAGACACTTAGACTAAGCCTAAACCAGAAAGATCTCTCCATAAAGATGGTTTTTATACTGTACTTCCACAATCAGCTGGCAGTACAAAAGAACAAGCGGCAGACATACTTAGGCTGAGACATGGTGGTTTGGTGCAGAGACCATGCATATCATGGGAATATTTCAGCATTTCTGCTCTGGTTTTCAGTGTATTACACCAAAACACCCACCTGATGACATCATTTCAAGAGCAAAAGCAGCAATTTGCAGAATTCAGCTTCTTTGGGGAACGGAGCAATTGCTGAGCTGACAGCAAGTCCTGCTGGGTCCCTGTCACCTGCAGAGTGCCCGCATCCTCACCACGGTAGCGGGCATTGTGACAAAGGTTCTACGTCAGCTGGGTGTGGCAGCCGAGCGCCCTCTAGGGGAGGGGGAGCCTGTCAGCCCCGGGCCTGTCACTGCCTGCTGTCCCCCGTGTCACCAGCGAGGCCTCTGAAAAGTTTCCAAAACATGCCCAGACTTGGGTCCAAAGTGGCCAAAAGTCTCCAAGAGACAAGTCGGGAAGAAGGATATGGAAGAGAGGGAGAAAGCCAAGGGAGCAGGCCAAAGGGAGGCAAGAGAAAATAGTAGTGCCGGGCTGCAGGACTGAAATGGAGGAATTGAAAGACGAAAGCCAGGAAGCAGGAGAGTTTGAGAAAAGGAGAGAGGAAAGAAGAGACATGCAGCCAGACGAGGGGTTAGTGAGAGAGGCTGGGACAGAGAACAGGATGAGAAGGAAATAAGGCAAGGCAAGGCTAGGCCAAAGGACGTTTCTTTGATTTATATTTTCTACCACATTCATCTTGAGATGAGAGGAAAGCCATCAGACCATATGGATTAGGCCTAAACAAAAGCCCCGGCTACTTGAGACACTTAGACTAAGTCTAAACCAGAAAGATCTCTCCATAAAGATGGTTTTTATACTGTACTTCCACAATCAGCTGGCAGTACAAAAGAACAAGCGGCAGACATACTTAGGCTGAGACATGGTGGTTTGGTGCAGAGACCATGCATATCATGGGAATATTTCAGCATTTCTGCTCTGGTTTTCAGTGTATTACACCAAAACACCCACATGATGACATCATCTCAAGAGCAAAAGCAGCAATTTGCAGAATTCAGCTTCTTTGGGGAACTGAGCAATTGCTGAGCTGACAGCAAGTCCTGCTGGGTCCCTGTCACCTGCATAGTGCCCGCATCCTCATCACGGTAGCGGGCATTGTGACAAAGGTTCTACGTCAGCTGGGTGTGGCAGCCGAGCGCCCGCTAGGGGAGGGGGAGCCTGTCAGCCCCGGGCCTGTCACTGCCTGCTGTCCCCCGTGTCACCAGCGAGGCCTCTGAAAAGTTTCCAAAACATGCCCAGACTTGGGTCCAAAGTGGCCAAAAGTCTCCAAGAGACAAGTCGGGAAGAAGGATATGGAAGAGAGGGAGAAAGCCAAGGGAGCAGGCCCAAGGGAGGCAAGAGGAAAAAGTAGTGCCGGGCTGCAGGAGTGAAATGGAGGAATTGAAAGACGAAAGCCAGGAAGCAGGAGAGTTTGAGAAAAGGAGAGAGGAAAGAAGAGACATGCAGCCAGACGAGGGGTTAGTGAGAGAGGCTGGGACAGAGAACAGGATGAGAAGGAAATAAGGCAAGGCAAGGCAAGGCAAGGCTAGGCCAAACGAGGTTTCCTTGATTTATATTTTCTACAACATTCATCTTGAGATGAGGAGGAAAGCCATCAGACCTTATGGATTAGGCCCAAACAAAAGCCCCGGCTACTTGAGACACTTAGACTAAGTCTAAACCACAAAGATCTTACCATAAAGATGGTTTTTATACTGTACTTTCACAATCAGCTGGCAGTACAAAAAAACAAGCGGCAGATGTACTTAGGCTGAGTCATGGTGGTTTGGTGCAGAGACCATGCATATCATGGGAATATTTCAGCATTTCTGCTCTGGTTTTCAGTGTATTACACCAAAACACCCACCTGATGACATCATTTCAAGAGCAAAGCAGCAATTTGCAAAATTCAACTTCTTTGGGGAACTGAGCAATTGCTGAGCTGACAGCAAGTCCTGCTGGGTCCCTGTCACCTGCAGAGTGCCCGCATCCTCACCACAGTAGCGGGCATTGTGACAAAGGATCTATGTCAGCTGGGTGTGGCAGCCGAGCGCCCGCTAGGGGAGGGGGAGCCTGTCAGCCCCGGGCCTGTCACTGCCTGCTGTCCCCCCTGTCACCAGCGAGGCCTCTGAAAAGTTTCCAAAACATGCCCAGACTTGGGTCCAAAGTGGCCAAAAGTCTCCAAGAGACAAGTCGGGAAGAAGGATATGGAAGAGAGGGAGAAAGCCAAGGGAGCAGGCCCAAGGGAGGCAAGAGAAAAAAGTAGTGCCGGGCTGCAGGACTGAAATGGAGGAATTGAAAGACGAAAGCCAGGAAGCAGGAGAGTTTGAGAAAAGGAGAGAGGAAAGAAGAGACATGCAGCCAGACGAGGGCTTAGTGAGAGAGGCTGGGACAGAGAACAGGATGAGAAGGAAATAAGGCAAGGCAAGGCTAGGCCAAAGGACGTTTCTTTGATTTATATTTTCTACCACATTCATCTTGAGATGAGGAGGAAAGCCATCAGACATTATGGACTAGGCCCAAACAAAAGCCCCGGCTACTTGAGACACTTAGACTAAGCCTAAACCAGAAAGATCTCTCCATAAAGATGGTTTTTATACTGTACTTCCACAATCAGCTGGCAGTACAAAAGAACAAGCGGCAGACATACTTAGGCTGAGACATGGTGGTTTGGTGCAGAGACCATGCATATCATGGGAATATTTCAGTATTTCTGCTCTGGTTTTCAGTGTATTACACCAAAATACCCACCTGATGACATCATTTCAAGAGAAAAGCAGCAATTTGCAAAATTCAACTTCTTTGGGGAACTGAGCAATTGCTGAGCTGACAGCAAGTCCTGCTGGGTCCCTGTCACCTGCAGAGTGCCCGCATCCTCACCACGGTAGCGGGCATTGTGACAAAGGATCTATGTCAGCTGGGTGTGGCAGCCGAGCGCCCGCTAGGGGAGGGGGAGCCTGTCAGCCCCGGGCCTGTCACTGCCTGCTGTCCCCCCTGTCACCAGCGAGGCCTCTGAAAAGTTTCCAAAACATGCCCAGACTTGGGTCCAAAGTGGTCAAAAGTCTCCAAGAGACAAGTCGGGAAGAAGGATATGGAAGAGAGGGAGAAAGCCAAGGGAGCAGGCCCAAGGGAGGCAAGAGGAAAAAGTAGTGCCGGGCTGCAGGACTGAAATGGAGGAATTGAAAGACGAAAGCCAGGAAGCAGGAGAGTTTGAGAAAAGGAGAGAGGAAAGAAGAGACATGCAGCCAGACGAGGGCTTAGTGAGAGAGGCTGGGACAGAGAACAGGATGAGAAGGAAATAAGGCAAGGCAAGGCAAGGCTAGGCCAAAGGATGTTTCTTTGATTTATATTTTCTACCACATTCATCTTGCGATGAGAGGAAAGCCATCAGACGTTATGGATTAAGCCCAAACAAAAGCCCCGGCTACTTGAGACACTTAGACTAAGCCTAAACCAGAAAGATCTCTCCATAAAGATGGTTTTTATACTGTACTTCCACAATCAGCTGGCAGTACAAAAGAACAAGCGGCAGACATACTTAGGCTGAGACATGGTTGTTTGGTGCAGAGACCATGCATATCATGGGAATATTTCAGCATTTCTGCTCTGGTTTTCAGTGTATTACACCAAAACACCCACCTGATGACATCATTTCAAGAGCAAAAGCAGCAATTTGCAGAATTCAGCTTCTTTGGGGAACTGAGCAATTGCTGAGCTGACAGCAAGTCCTGCTGGGTCCCTGTCACCTGCAGAGTGCCCGCATCCTCACCACGGTAGCGGGCATTGTGACAAAGTTTCTACGTCAGCTGGGTGTGGCAGCCGAGCGCTCGCTAAAGGAGGGGGAGCCTGTCAGCCCCGGGCCTGTCACTGCCTGCTGTCCCCCCTGTCACCAGCGAGGCCTCTGAAAAGTTTCCAAAACATCCCCAGACTTGGGTCCAAAGTGGTCAAAAGTCTCCAAGAGACAAGTCGGGAAGAAGGATATGGAAGAGAGGGAGAAAGCCAAGGGAGCAGGCCAAAGGGAGGCAAGAGAAAAAAGTAGTGCCGGGCTGCAGGACTGAAATGGAGGAATTGAAAGACGAAGGCCAGGAAGCAGGAGATTTTGAGAAAAGGAGAGAGGAAAGAAGAGACATGCAGCCAGACGAGGGCTTTCGTGAGAGAGGCTGGGACAGAGAACAGGATGAGAAGGAAATAAGGCAAGGCAAGGCTAGGCCAAAGGACGTTTCTTTGATTTATATTTTCTACCACATTCATCTTGAGATGAGGAGGAAAGCCATCAGACATTATGGACTAGGCCCAAACAAAAGCCCCGGCTACTTGAGACACTTAGACTAAGCCTAAACCAGAAAGATATCTCCATAAAGATGGTTTTTATACTGTACTTCCACAATCAGCTGGCAGTACAAAAGAACAAGCGGCAGACATACTTAGGCTGAGACATGGTGGTTTGGTGCAGAGACCATGCATATCATGGAAATATTTCAGCATTTCTGCTCTGGTATTCAGTGTATTACACCAAAACACCCACCTGATGACATCATTTCAAGAGCAAAAGCAGCAATTTGCAGAATTCAGCTTCTTTGGGGAACTGAGCAATTGCTGAGCTGACAGCAAGTCCTGCTGGGTCCCTGTCACCTGCAGAGTGCCCGCATCCTCACCACGGTAGCGGGCATTGTGACAAAGGATCTGTGTCAGCTGGGTGTGGCAGCCGAGCGCCCGCTAGGGGAGGGGGAGCCTGTCAGCCCCGGGCCTGTCACTGCCTGCTGTCCCCCCTGTCACCAGCGAGGCCTCTGAAAAGTTTCCAAAACATCCCCAGACTTAGGTCCAAAGTGGCCAAAAGTCTCCAAGAGACATGTCGGGAAGAAGAATATGGAAGAGAGGGAGAAAGCCAAGGGAGCAGGCCCAAGGGAGGCAAGAGGAAAAAGTAGTGCCGGGCTGCAGGACTGAAATGGAGGAATTGAAAGACGAAAGCCAGGAAGCAGGAGAGTTTGAGAAAAGGAGAGAGGAAAGAAGAGACATGCAGCCAGACGAGGGCTTAGTGAGAGAGGCTGGGACAGAGAACAGGATGAGAAGGAAATAAGGCAAGGCAAGGCAAGGCTAGGCCAAAGAATGTTTCTTTGATTTATATTTTCTACCACATTCATCTTGCGATGAGAGGAAAGCCATCAGACGTTATGGATTAGGCCCAAACAAAAGCCCCGGCTACTTGAGACACTTAGACTAAGCCTAAACCAGAAAGATCTCTCCATAAAGATGGTTTTTATACTGTACTTCCACAATCAGCTGGCAGTACAAAAGAACAAGCGGCAGACATACTTAGGCTGAGACATGGTGGTTTGGTGCAGAGACCATGCATATCATGGGAATATTTCAGCATTTCTGCTCTGGTTTTCAGTGTATTACACCAAAACACCCACCTGATGACATCATTTCAAGAGCAAAAGCAGCAATTTGCAGAATTCAGCTTCTTTGGGGAACTGAGCAATTGCTGAGCTGACAGCAAGTCCTGCTGGGTCCCTGTCACCTGCAGAGTGCCCGCATCCTCACCACGGTAGCGGGCATTGTGACAAAGGTTCTACGTCAGCTGGGTGTGGCAGCCGAGCGCCCGCTAGAGGAGGGGGAGCCTGTCAGCCCCGGGCCTGTCACTGCCTGCTGTCCCCCCTGTCACCAGCGAGGCCTCTGAAAAGTTTCCAAAACATCCCCAGACTTTGGTCCAAAGTGGTCAAAAGTCTCCAAGAGACAAGTCGGGAAGAAGGATATGGAAGAGAGGGAGAAAGCCAAGGGAGCAGGCCAAAGGGAGGCAAGAGAAAAAAGTAGTGCCGGGCTGCAGGACTGAAATGGAGGAATTGAAAGACGAAAGCCAGGAAGCAGGAGAGTTTGAGAAAAGGAGAGAGGAAAGAAGAGACATGCAGCCAGACGAGGGGTTAGTGAGAGAGGCTGGGACAGAGAACAGGATGAGAAGGAAATAAGGCAAGGCAAGGCAAGGCTAGGCCAAAGGATGTTTCTTTGATTTATATTTTCTACCACATTCATCTTGCGATGAGAGGAAAGCCATCAGACGTTATGGATTAGGCCCAAACAAAAGCCCCGGCTACTTGAGACACTTATACTAAGCCTAAACCAGAAAGATCTCTCCATAAAGATGGTTTTTATACTGTACTTCCACAATATTCTGTCAGTACAAAAGAACAAGCGGCAGACATACTTAGGCTGAGACATGGTGGTTTGGTGCAGAGACCATGCATATCATGGGAATATTTCAGCATTTCTGCTCTGGTTTTCAGTGTATTACACCAAAACACCCACCTGATGACATCATTTCAAGAGCAAAGCAGCAATTTGCAAAATTCAACTTCTTTGGGGAACTGAGCAATTGCTGAGCTGACAGCAAGTCCTGCTGGGTCCCTGTCACCTGCAGAGTGCCCGCATCCTCACCACGGTAGCGGGCATTGTGACAAAGGATCTATGTCAGCTGGGTGTGGCAGCCGAGCGCCCGCTAGGGGAGGGGGAGCCTGTCAGCCCCGGGCCTGTCACTGCCTGCTGTCCCCCCTGTCACCAGCGAGGCCTCTGAAAAGTTTCCAAAACATGCCCAGACTTGGCTCCAAAGTGGCCAAAAGTCTCCAAGAGACATGTCGGGAAGAAGGATATGGAAGAGAGGGAGAAAGCCAAGGGAGCAGGCCCAAGGGAGGCAAGAGAAAAAAGTAGTGCCGGGCTGCAGGACTGAAATGGAGGAATTGAAAGACGAAAGCCAGGAAGCAGGAGAGTTTGAGAAAAGGAGAGAGGAAAGAAGAGACATGCAGCCAGACGAGGGCTTAGTGAGAGAGGCTGGGACAGAGAACAGGATGAGAAGGAAATAAGGCAAGGCAAGGCAAGGCTAGGCCAAAGGATGTTTCTTTGATTTATATTTTCTACCACATTCATCTTGCGATGAGAGGAAAGCCATCAGACCATATGGATTAAGCCCAAACAAAAGCCCCGGCTACTTGAGACACTTAGACTAAGCCTAAACCAGAAAGATCTCTCCATAAAGATGGTTTTTATACTGTACTTCCACAATCAGCTGGCAGTACAAAAGAACAAGCGGCAGACATACTTAGGCTGAGACATGGTGGTTTGGTGCAGAGACCATGCATATCATGGGAATATTTCAGCATTTCTGCTCTGGTTTTCAGTGTATTACACCAAAACACCCACCTGATGACATCATTTCAAGAGCAAAAGCAGCAATTTGCAGAATTCAGCTTCTTTGGGGAACTGAGCAATTGCTGAGCTGACAGCAAGTCCTGCTGGGTCCCTGTCACCTGCAGAGTGCCCGCATCCTCACCACGGTAGCGGGCATTGTGACAAAGGTTCTACGTCAGCTGGGTGTGGCAGCCGAGCGCCCGCTAGGGGAGGGGGAGCCTGTCAGCCCCGGGCCTGTCACTGCCTGCTGTCCCCCGTGTCACCAGCGAGGCCTCTGAAAAGTTTCCAAAACATCCCCAGACTAGGCTCCAAAGTGGCCAAAAGTCTCCAAGAGACAAGTCGGGAAGAAGGATATGGAAGAGAGGGAGAAAGCCAAGGGAGCAGGCCCAAGGGAGGCAAGAGAAAAAAGTAGTGCCGGGCTGCAGGACTGAAATGGAGGAATTGAAAGACGAAAGCCAGGAAGCAGGAGAGTTTGAGAAAAGGAGAGAGGAAAGAAGAGACATGCAGCCAGACGAGTGCTTAGTGAGAGAGGCTGGGCAGAGAACAGGATGAGAAGGAAATAAGGCAAGGCAAGGCAAGGCAAGGCTAGGCCAAACGAGGTTTCCTTGATTTATATTTTCTACCACATTCATCTTGACATGAGAGGAAAGCCATCAGACGTTATGGATTAGGCCCAAACAAAAGCCCCGGCTACTTGAGACACTTAGACTAAGCCTAAACCAGAAAGATCTGTCCATAAAGATGGTTTTTATACTGTACTTCCACAATCAGCTGGCAGTACAAAAGAACAAGCGGCAGACATACTTAGGCTGAGACATGGTGGTTTGGTGCAGAGACCATGGATATCATGGGAATATTTCAGCATTTCTGCTCTGGTTTTCAGTGTATTACACCAAAACACCCACCTGATGACATCATTTCAAAAGCAAAGCAGCAATTTGCAAAATTCAACTTCTTTGGGGAACTGAGCAATTGCTGAGCTGACAGCAAGTCCTGCTGGGTCCCTGTCACCTGCAGAGTGCCCGCATCCTAACCACGGTAGCGGGCATTGTGACAAAGGTTCTATGTCAGCTGGGTGTGGCAGCCGAGCGCCTGCTAGGGGAGGGGGAGCCTGTCAACCCCGGGCCTGTCACTGCCCTCTGTCCCCCCTGTCAGCAGCGAGGCCTCTGAAAAGTTTCCAAAACATCCCCAGACTTGGCTCCAAAGTGGCCAAAAGTCTCCAAGAGACAAGTCGGGAAGAAGGATATGGAAGAGAGGGAGAAAGCCAAGGGAGCAGGCCCAAGGGAGGCAAGAGAAAAAAGTAGTGCTGGGCTGCAGGACTGAAATGGAGGAATTGAAAGACGAAAGCCAGGAAGCAGGAGAGTTTGAGAAAAGGAGAGAGGAAAGAAGAGACATGCAGCCAGACGAGGGCTTAGTGAGAGAGGCTGGGACAGAGAACAGGATGAGAAGGAAATAAGGCAAGGCAAGGCTAGGCCAAAGGACGCGTCTTTGATTTATGTTTTCTACCACATTCATCTTGAGATGAGAGGAAAGCCATCAGAACATATGGATTAGGCCCAAACAAAAGCCCCGGCTACTTGAGACACTTAGACTAAGCCTAAACCAGAAAGATCTCTCCATAAAGATGGTTTTTATACTGTACTTCCACAATCAGCTGGCAGTACAAAAGAACAAGCGGCAGACATACTTAGGCTGAGACATGGTGGTTTGGTGCAGAGACCATGCATATCATGGGAATATTTCAGCATTTCTGCTCTGGTTTTCAGTGTATTACACCAAAACACCCACCTGATGACATCATTTCAAGAGCAAAAGCAGCAATTTGCAGAATTCAGCTTCTTTGGGGAACTGAGCAATTGCTGAGCTGACAGCAAGTCCTGCTGGGTCCCTGTCACCTGCAGAGTGCCCGCATCCTCACCACGGTAGCGGGCATTGTGACAAAGGATCTATGTCAGCTGGGTGTGGCAGCCGAGCGCCCGCTAGGGGAGGGGGAGCCTGTCAGCCCCGGGCCTGTCACTGCCTGCTGTCCCCCCTGTCACCAGCGAGGCCTCTGAAAAGTTTCCAAAACATCCCCAGACTTAGGTCCAAAGTGGCCAAAAGTCTCCAAGAGACATGTCGGGAAGAAGGATATGGAAGAGAGGGAGAAAGCCAAGGGAGCAGGCCCAAGGGAGGCAAGAGGAAAAAGTAGTGCCGGGCTGCAGGACTGAAATGGAGGAATTGAAAGACGAAAGCCAGGAAGCAGGAGAGTTTGAGAAAAGGAGAGAGGAAAGAAGAGACATGCAGCCAGACGAGGGGTTAGTGAGAGAGGCTGGGACAGAGAACAGGATGAGAAGGAAATAAGGCAAGGCAAGGCAAGGCTAGGCCAAAGGACGTTTCTTTGATTTATATTTTCTACCACATTCATCTTGAGATGAGAGGAAAGCCATCAGACCATATGGATTAGGCCCAAACAAAAGCCCCGGCTACTTGAGACACTTAGACTAAGCCTAAACCAGAAAGATCTCTCCATAAAGATGGTTTTTATACTGTACTTCCACAATCAGCTGGCAGTACAAAAGAACAAGCGGCAGACATACTTAGGCTGAGACATGGTGGTTTGGTGCAGAGACCATGCATATCATGGGAATATTTCAGCATTTCTGCTCTGGTTTTCAGTGTATTACACCAAAACACCCACCTGATGACATAATTTCAAGAGCAAAAGCAGCAATTTGCAGAATTCAGCTTCTTTGGGGAACTGAGCAATTGCTGAGCTGACAGCAAGTCCTGCTGGGTCACTGTCACCTGCAGAGTGCCCGCATCCTCACCACGGTAGCGGGCATTGTGACAAAGCTTCTACGTCAGCTGGGTGTGGCAGCCGAGCGCCCGCTAGGGGAGGGGGAGCCTGTCAGCCCCGGGCCTGTCACTGCCTGCTGTCCCCCCTGTCACCAGCGAGGCCTCTGAAAAGTTTCCAAAACATGCCCAGACTTGGGTCCAAAGTGGCCAAAAGTCTCCAAGAGACAAGTCGGGAAGAAGGATATGGAAGAGAGGGAGAAAGCCAAGGGAGCAGGCCCAAGGGAGGCAAGAGAAAAAAGTAGTGCCGGGCTGCAGGACTGAAATGGAGGAATTGAAAGACGAAAGCCAGGAAGCAGGAGAGTTTGAGAAAAGGAGAGAGGAAAGAAGAGACATGCAGCCAGACGAGGGCTTAGTGAGAGAGGCTGGGACAGAGAACAGGATGAGAAGGAAATAAGGCAAGGCAAGGCAAGGCAAGGCTAGGCCAAACGAGGTTTCCTTGATTTATATTTTCTACAACATTCATCTTGAGATGAGGAGGAAAGCCATCAGACCTTATGGATTAGGCCCAAACAAAAGCCCCGGCTACTTGAGACACTTAGACTAAGTCTAAATCACAAAGATCTTACCATAAAGATGGTTTTTATACTGTACTTTCACAATCAGCTGGCAGTACAAAAGAACAAGCGGCAGATGTACTTAGGCTGACTCATGGTGGTTTGGTGCAGAGACCATGCATATCATGGGAATATTTCATCATTTCTGCTCTGGTTTTCAGTGTATTACACCAAAACACCCACCTGATGACATCATTTCAAGAGCAAAGCAGCAATTTGCAAAATTCAACTTCTTTGGGGAACTGAGCAATTGCTGAGCTGACAGCAAGTCCTGCTGGGTCCCTGTCACCTGCAGAGTGCCCGCATCCTCACCACAGTAGCGGGCATTGTGACAAAGGATCTATGTCAGCTGGGTGTGGCAGCCGAGCGCCCGCTAGGGGAGGGGGAGCCTGTCAGCCCCGGGCCTGTCACTGCCTGCTGTCCCCCGTGTCACCAGCGAGGCCTCTGAAAAGTTTCCAAAACATCCCCAGACTAGGCTCCAAAGTGGCCAAAAGTCTCCAAGAGACAAGTCGGGAAGAAGGATATGGAAGAGAGGGAGAAAGCCAAGGGAGCAGGCCCAAGGGAGGCAAGAGAAAAAAGTAGTGCCGGGCTGCAGGACTGAAATGGAGGAATTGAAAGACGAAAGCCAGGAAGCAGGAGAGTTTGAGAAAAGGAGAGAGGAAAGAAGAGACATGCAGCCAGACGAGGGCTTAGTGAGAGAGGCTGGGACAGAGAACAGGATGAGAAGGAAATAAGGCAAGGCAAGGCAAGGCTAGGCCAAAGGACGTTTCTTTGATTTATATTTTCTACCACATTCATCTTGAGATGAGAGGAAAGCCATCAGACCATATGGATTAGGCCCAAACAAAAGCCCCGGCTACTTGAGACACTTAGACTAAGCCTAAACCAGAAAGATCTCTCCATAAAGATGGTTTTTATACTGTACTTCCACAATCAGCTGGCAGTACAAAAGAACAAGCGGCAGACATACTTAGGCTGAGACATGGTGGTTTGGTGCAGAGACCATGCATATCATGGGAATATTTCAGCATTTCTGCTCTGGTTTTCAGTGTATTACACCAAAACACCCACCTGATGACATAATTTCAAGAGCAAAAGCAGCAATTTGCAGAATTCAGCTTCTTTGGGGAACTGAGCAATTGCTGAGCTGACAGCAAGTCCTGCTGGGTCACTGTCACCTGCAGAGTGCCCGCATCCTCACCACGGTAGCGGGCATTGTGACAAAGCTTCTACGTCAGCTGGGTGTGGCAGCCGAGCGCCCGCTAGGGGAGGGGGAGCCTGTCAGCCCCGGGCCTGTCACTGCCTGCTGTCCCCCCTGTCACCAGCGAGGCCTCTGAAAAGTTTCCAAAACATGCCCAGACTTGGGTCCAAAGTGGCCAAAAGTCTCCAAGAGACAAGTCGGGAAGAAGGATATGGAAGAGAGGGAGAAAGCCAAGGGAGCAGGCCCAAGGGAGGCAAGAGAAAAAAGTAGTGCCGGGCTGCAGGACTGAAATGGAGGAATTGAAAGACGAAAGCCAGGAAGCAGGAGAGTTTGAGAAAAGGAGAGAGGAAAGAAGAGACATGCAGCCAGACGAGGGCTTAGTGAGAGAGGCTGGGACAGAGAACAGGATGAGAAGGAAATAAGGCAAGGCAAGGCAAGGCAAGGCTAGGCCAAAGGACGTTTCCTTGATTTATATTTTCTACAACATTCATCTTGAGATGAGGAGGAAAGCCATCAGACCTTATGGATTAGGCCCAAACAAAAGCCCCGGCTACTTGAGACACTTAGACTAAGTCTAAACCACAAAGATCTTACCATAAAGATGGTTTTTATACTGTACTTTCACAATCAGCTGGCAGTACAAAAGAACAAGCGGCAGATGTACTTAGGCTGACTCATGGTGGTTTGGTGCAGAGACCATGCATATCATGGGAATATTTCATCATTTCTGCTCTGGTTTTCAGTGTATTACACCAAAACACCCACCTGATGACATCATTTCAAGAGCAAAGCAGCAATTTGCAAAATTCAACTTCTTTGGGGAACTGAGCAATTGCTGAGCTGACAGCAAGTCCTGCTGGGTCCCTGTCACCTGCAGAGTGCCCGCATCCTCACCACAGTAGCGGGCATTGTGACAAAGGATCTATGTCAGCTGGGTGTGGCAGCCGAGCGCCCGCTAGGGGAGGGGGAGCCTGTCAGCCCCGGGCCTGTCACTGCCTGCTGTCCCCCGTGTCACCAGCGAGGCCTCTGAAAAGTTTCCAAAACATCCCCAGACTAGGCTCCAAAGTGGCCAAAAGTCTCCAAGAGACAAGTCGGGAAGAAGGATATGGAAGAGAGGGAGAAAGCCAAGGGAGCAGGCCCAAGGGAGGCAAGAGAAAAAAGTAGTGCCGGGCTGCAGGACTGAAATGGAGGAATTGAAAGACGAAAGCCAGGAAGCAGGAGAGTTTGAGAAAAGGAGAGAGGAAAGAAGAGACATGCAGCCAGACGAGGGCTTAGTGAGAGAGGCTGGGACAGAGAACAGGATGAGAAGGAAATAAGGCAAGGCAAGGCAAGGCTAGGCCAAAGGATGTTTCTTTGATTTATATTTTCTACCACATTCATCTTGACATGAGAGGAAAGCCATCAGACCATATGGATTAGGCCCAAACAAAAGCCCCGGCTACTTGAGACACTTAGACTAAGCCTAAACCACAAAGATCTCTCCATAAAGATGGTTTTTATACTGTACTTCCACAATCTTCTGGCAGTACAAAAGAACAAGCGGCAGATGTACTTAGGCTGAGACTTGGTGGTTTGGTGCAGAGACCATGCATATCATGGGAATATTTCATCATTTCTGCTCTGGTTTTCAGTGTATTACACCAAAACACCCACCTGATGACATCATTTCAAGAGCAAAGCAGCAATTTGCAAAATTCAACTTCTTTGGGGAACTGAGCAATTGCTGAGCTGACAGCAAGTCCTGCTGGGTCCCTGTCACCTGCAGAGTGCCCGCATCCTCACCACAGTAGCGGGCATTGTGACAAAGGATCTATGTCAGCTGGGTGTGGCAGCCGAGCGCCCGCTAGGGGAGGGGGAGCCTGTCAGCCCCGGGCCTGTCACTGCCTGCTGTCCCCCGTGTCACCAGCGAGGCCTCTGAAAAGTTTCCAAAACATCCCCAGACTAGGCTCCAAAGTGGCCAAAAGTCTCCAAGAGACAAGTCGGGAAGAAGGATATGGAAGAGAGGGAGAAAGCCAAGGGAGCAGGCCCAAGGGAGGCAAGAGAAAAAAGTAGTGCCGGGCTGCAGGACTGAAATGGAGGAATTGAAAGACGAAAGCCAGGAAGCAGGAGAGTTTGAGAAAAGGAGAGAGGAAAGAAGAGACATGCAGCCAGACGAGGGCTTAGTGAGAGAGGCTGGGACAGAGAACAGGATGAGAAGGAAATAAGGCAAGGCAAGGCAAGGCAAGGCTAGGCCAAACGAGGTTTCCTTGATTTATATTTTCTACCACATTCATCTTGACATGAGAGGAAAGCCATCAGACGTTATGGATTAGGCCCAAACAAAAGCCCCGGCTACTTGAGACACTTAGACTAAGCCTAAACCAGAAAGATCTCTCCATAAAGATGGTTTTTATACTGTACTTCCACAATCAGCTGGCAGTACAAAAGAACAAGCGGCAGACATACTTAGGCTGAGACATGGTGGTTTGGTGCAGAGACCATGCATATCATGGGAATATTTCAGCATTTCTGCTCTGGTTTTCAGTGTATTACACCAAAACACCCACCTGATGACATCATTTCAAAAGCAAAGCAGCAATTTGCAGAATTCAGCTTCTTTGGGGAACTGAGCAATTGCTGAGCTGACACCAAGTCCTGCTGGGTCCCTGTCACCTGCAGAGTGCCCGCATCCTCACCACGGTAGCGGGCATTGTGACAAAGGTTCTATGTCAGCTGGGTGTGGCAGCCGAGCGCCTGCTAGGGGAGGGGGAGCCTGTCAACCCCGGGCCTGTCACTGCCCTCTGTCCCCCCTGTCAGCAGCGAGGCCTCTGAAAAGTTTCCAAAACATGCCCAGACTTGGGTCCAAAGTGGCCAAAAGTCTCCAAGAGACAAGTCGGGAAGAAGGATATGGAAGAGAGGGAGAAAGCCAAGGGAGCAGGCCCAAGGGAGGGAAGAGAAAAAAGTAGTGCCGGGCTGCAGGACTGAAATGGAGGAATTGAAAGACGAAAGCCAGGAAGCAGGAGAGTTTGAGAAAAGGAGAGAGGAAAGAAGAGACATGCAGCCAGACGAGGGCTTAGTGAGAGAGGCTGGGACAGAGAACAGGATGAGAAGGAAATAAGGCAAGGCAAGGCTAGGCCAAAGGACGCGTCTTTGATTTATGTTTTCTACCACATTCATCTTGAGATGAGAGGAAAGCCATCAGACCATATGGATTAGGCCCAAACAAAAGCCCCGGCTACTTGAGACACTTAGACTAAGCCTAAACCAGAAAGATCTCTCCATAAAGATGGTTTTTATACTGTACTTCCACAATCAGCTGGCAGTACAAAAGAACAAGCGGCAGACATACTTAGGCTGAGACATGGTGGTTTGGTGCAGAGACCATGCATATCATGGGAATATTTCAGCATTTCTGCTCTGGTTTTCAGTGTATTACACCAAAACACCCACCTGATGACATCATTTCAAGAGCAAAAGCAGCAATTTGCAGAATTCAGCTTCTTTGGGGAACTGAGCAATTGCTGAGCTGACAGCAAGTCCTGCTGGGTCCCTGTCACCTGCAGAGTGCCCGCATCCTCACCACGGTAGCGGGCATTGTGACAAAGGTTCTACGTCAGCTGGGTGTGGCAGCCGAGCGCCCGCTAGGGGAGGGGGAGCCTGTCAGCCCCGGGCCTGTCACTGCCTGCTGTCCCCCCTGTCACCAGCGAGGCCTCTGAAAAGTTTCCAAAACATCCCCAAACTTAGGTCCAAAGTGGCCAAAAGTCTCCAAGAGACATGTCGGGAAGAAGGATATGGAAGAGAGGGAGAAAGCCAAGGGAGCAGGCCCAAGGGAGGCAAGAGGAAAAAGTAGTGCCGGGCTGCAGGACTGAAATGGAGGAATTGAAAGACGAAAGCCAGGAAGCAGGAGAGTTTGAGAAAAGGAGAGAGGAAAGAAGAGACATGCAGCCAGACGAGGGGTTAGTGAGAGAGGCTGGGACAGAGAACAGGATGAGAAGGAAATAAGGCAAGGCAAGGCAAGGCTAGGCCAAAGAATGTTTCTTTGATTTATATTTTCTACCACATTCATCTTGAGATGAGAGGAAAGCCATCAGACGTTATGGATTAGGCCCAAACAAAAGCCCCGGCTACTTGAGACACTTAGACTAAGCCTAAACCAGAAAGATCTCTCCATAAAGATGGTTTTTATACTGTACTTCCACAATCAGCTGGCAGTACAAAAGAACAAGCGGCAGACATACTTAGGCTGAGACATGGTGGTTTGGTGCAGAGACCATGCATATCATGGGAATATTTCAGCATTTCTGCTCTGGTTTTCAGTGTATTACACCAAAACACCCACCTGATGACATCATTTCAAGAGCAAAAGCAGCAATTTGCAGAATTCAGCTTCTTTGGGGAACTGAGCAATTGCTGAGCTGACAGCAAGTCCTGCTGGGTCCCTGTCACCTGCAGAGTGCCCGCATCCTCACCACGGTAGCGGGCATTGTGACAAAGGTTCTACGTCAGCTGGGTGTGGCAGCCGAGCGCCCGCTAGGGGAGGGGGAGCCTGTCAGCCCCGGGCCTGTCACTGCCTGCTGTCCCCCCTGTCACCAGCGAGGCCTCTGAAAAGTTTCCAAAACATGCCCAGACTTGGGTCCAAAGTGGTCAAAAGTCTCCAAGAGACAAGTCGGGAAGAAGGATATGGAAGAGAGGGAGAAAGCCAAGGGAGCAGGCCAAAGGGAGGCAAGAGAAAAAAGTAGTGCCGGGCTGCAGGACTGAAATGGAGGAATTGAAAGACGAAAGCCAGGAAGCAGGAGAGTTTGAGAAAAGGAGAGAGGAAAGAAGAGACATGCAGCCAGACGAGGGCTTAGTGAGAGAGGCTGGGACAGAGAACAGGATGAGAAGGAAATAAGGCAAGGCAAGGCAAGGCTAGGCCAAAGGACGTTTCTTTGATTTATATTTTCTACCACATTCATCTTGAGATGAGAGGAAAGCCATCAGACCATATGGATTAGGCCCAAACAAAAGCCCCGGCTACTTGAGACACTTAGACTAAGCCTAAACCAGAAAGATCTCTCCATAAAGATGGTTTTTATACTGTACTTCCACAATCTGCTGGCAGTACAAAAGAACAAGCGGCAGATGTACTTAGGCTGAGACTTGGTGGTTTGGTGCAGAGACCATGCATATCATGGGAATATTTCATCATTTCTGCTCTGGTTTTCAGTGTATTACACCAAAACACCCACCTGATGACATCATTTCAAGAGCAAAGCAGCAATTTGCAAAATTCAACTTCTTTGGGGAACTGAGCAATTGCTGAGCTGACAGCAAGTCCTGCTGGGTCCCTGTCACCTGCAGAGTGCCCGCATCCTCACCACAGTAGCGGGCATTGTGACAAAGGATCTATGTCAGCTGGGTGTGGCAGCCGAGCGCCCGCTAGGGGAGGGGGAGCCTGTCAGCCCCGGGCCTGTCACTGCCTGCTGTCCCCCGTGTCACCAGCGAGGCCTCTGAAAAGTTTCCAAAACATCCCCAGACTAGGCTCCAAAGTGGCCAAAAGTCTCCAAGAGACAAGTCGGGAAGAAGGATATGGAAGAGAGGGAGAAAGCCAAGGGAGCAGGCCCAAGGGAGGCAAGAGAAAAAAGTAGTGCCGGGCTGCAGGACTGAAATGGAGGAATTGAAAGACGAAAGCCAGGAAGCAGGAGAGTTTGAGAAAAGGAGAGAGGAAAGAAGAGACATGCAGCCAGACGAGGGCTTAGTGAGAGAGGCTGGGACAGAGAACAGGATGAGAAGGAAATAAGGCAAGGCAAGGCAAGGCAAGGCTAGGCCAAACGAGGTTTCCTTGATTTATATTTTCTACCACATTCATCTTGACATGAGAGGAAAGCCATCAGACGTTATGGATTAGGCCCAAACAAAAGCCCCGGCTACTTGAGACACTTAGACTAAGCCTAAACCAGAAAGATCTGTCCATAAAGATGGTTTTTATACTGTACTTCAACAATCAGCTGGCAGTACAAAAGAACAAGCGGCAGACATACTTAGGCTGAGACATGGTGGTTTGGTGCAGAGACCATGCATATCATGGGAATATTTCAGCATTTCTGCTCTGGTTTTCAGTGTATTACACCAAAACACCCACCTGATGACATCATTTCAAAAGCAAAGCAGCAATTTGCAAAATTCAACTTCTTTGGGGAACTGAGCAATTGCTGAGCTGACAGCAAGTCCTGCTGGGTCCCTGTCACCTGCAGAGTGCCCGCATCCTCACCACGGTAGCGGGCATTGTGACAAAGGTTCTATGTCAGCTGGGTGTGGCAGCCGAGCGCCTGCTAGGGGAGGGGGAGCCTGTCAACCCCGGGCCTGTCACTGCCCTCTGTCCCCCCTGTCAGCAGCGAGGCCTCTGAAAAGTTTCCAAAACATCCCCAGACTTGGCTCCAAAGTGGCCAAAAGTCTCCAAGAGACAAGTCGGGAAGAAGGATATGGAAGAGAGGGAGAAAGCCAAGGGAGCAGGCCCAAGGGAGGCAAGAGAAAAAAGTAGTGCCGGGCTGCAGGACTGAAATGGAGGAATTGAAAGACGAAAGCCAGGAAGCAGGAGAGTTTGAGAAAAGGAGAGAGGAAAGAAGAGACATGCAGCCAGACGAGGGCTTAGTGAGAGAGGCTGGGACAGAGAACAGGATGAGAAGGAAATAAGGCAAGGCAAGGCTAGGCCAAAGGACGCGTCTTTGATTTATGTTTTCTACCACATTCATCTTGAGATGAGAGGAAAGCCATCAGACCATATGGATTAGGCCCAAACAAAAGCCCCGGCTACTTGAGACACTTAGACTAAGCCTAAACCAGAAAGATCTCTCCATAAAGATGGTTTTTATACTGTACTTCCACAATATTCTGTCAGTACAAAAGAACAAGCGGCAGACATACTTAGGCTGAGACATGGTGGTTTGGTGCAGAGACCATGCATATCATGGGAATATTTCAGCATTTCTGCTCTGGTTTTCAGTGTATTACACCAAAACACCCACCTGATGACATGATTTCAAGAGCAAAGCAGCAATTTGCAAAATTCAACTTCTTTGGGGAACTGAGCAATTGCTGAGCTGACAGCAAGTCCTGCTGGGTCCCTGTCACCTGCAGAGTGCCCGCATCCTCACCACGGTAGCGGGCATTGTGACAAAGGTTCTATGTCAGCTGGGTGTGGCAGCCGAGCGCCCGCTAGGGGAGGGGGAGCCTGTCAGCCCCGGGCCTGTCACTGCCTGCTGTCCCCCCTGTCACCAGCGAGGCCTCTGAAAAGTTTCCAAAACATCCCCAGACTTGGGTCCAAAGTGGCCAAAAGTCTCCAAGAGACATGTCGGGAAGAAGGATATGGAAGAGAGGGAGAAAGCCAATGGAGCAGGCCAAAGGTTGGCAAGAGGAAAAAGTAGTGCCGGGCTGCAGGACTGAAATGGAGGAATTGAAAGACGAAAGCCAGGAAGCAGGAGAGTTTGAGAAAAGGAGAGAGGAAAGAAGAGACATGCAGCCAGACGAGGGCTTAGTGAGAGAGGCTGGGACAGAGAACAGGATGAGAACGAAATAAGGCAAGGCAAGGCAAGGCTAGGCCAAAGGATGTTTCTTTGATTTATATTTTCTACCACATTCATCTTGCGATGAGAGGAAAGCCATCAGACGTTATGGATTAGGCCCAAACAAAAGCCCCGGCTACTTGAGACACTTAGACTAAGCCTAAACCAGAAAGATCTCTCCATAAAGATGGTTTTTATACTGTACTTCCACAATCAGCTGGCAGTACAAAAGAACAAGCGGCAGACATACTTAGGCTGAGACATGGTGGTTTGGTGCAGAGACCATGCATATCATGGGAATATTTCAGCATTTCTGCTCTGGTTTTCAGTGTATTACACCAAAACACCCACCTGATGACATCATTTCAAGAGCAAAAGCAGCAATTTGCAGAATTCAGCTTCTTTGGGGAACTGAGCAATTGCTGAGCTGACAGCAAGTCCTGCTGGGTCCCTGTCACCTGCAGAGTGCCCGCATCCTCACCACGGTAGCGGGCATTGTGACAAAGGTTCTACGTCAGCTGGGTGTGGCAGCCGAGCGCCCGCTAGGGGAGGGGGAGCCTGTCAGCCCCGGGCCTGTCACTGCCTGCTGTCCCCCCTGTCACCAGCGAGGCCTCTGAAAAGTTTCCAAAACATGCCCAGACTTGGGTCCAAAGTGGTCAAAAGTCTCCAAGAGACAAGTCGGGAAGAAGGATATGGAAGAGAGGGAGAAAGCCAAGGGAGCAGGCCAAAGGGAGGCAAGAGAAAAAAGTAGTGCCGGGCTGCAGGACTGAAATGGAGGAATTGAAAGACGAAAGCCAGGAAGCAGGAGAGTTTGAGAAAAGGAGAGAGGAAAGAAGAGACATGCAGCCAGACGAGGGCTTAGTGAGAGAGGCTGGGACAGAGAACAGGATGAGAAGGAAATAAGGCAAGGCAAGGCAAGGCTAGGCCAAAGGACGTTTCTTTGATTTATATTTTCTACCACATTCATCTTGAGATGAGAGGAAAGCCATCAGACCATATGGATTAGGCCCAAACAAAAGCCCCGGCTACTTGAGACACTTAGACTAAGCCTAAACCAGAAAGATCTCTCCATAAAGATGGTTTTTATACTGTACTTCCACAATCTGCTGGCAGTACAAAAGAACAAGCGGCAGATGTACTTAGGCTGAGACTTGGTGGTTTGGTGCAGAGACCATGCATATCATGGGAATATTTCATCATTTCTGCTCTGGTTTTCAGTGTATTACACCAAAACACCCACCTGATGACATCATTTCAAGAGCAAAGCAGCAATTTGCAAAATTCAACTTCTTTGGGGAACTGAGCAATTGCTGAGCTGACAGCAAGTCCTGCTGGGTCCCTGTCACCTGCAGAGTGCCCGCATCCTCACCACAGTAGCGGGCATTGTGACAAAGGATCTATGTCAGCTGGGTGTGGCAGCCGAGCGCCCGCTAGGGGAGGGGGAGCCTGTCAGCCCCGGGCCTGTCACTGCCTGCTGTCCCCCGTGTCACCAGCGAGGCCTCTGAAAAGTTTCCAAAACATCCCCAGACTAGGCTCCAAAGTGGCCAAAAGTCTCCAAGAGACAAGTCGGGAAGAAGGATATGGAAGAGAGGGAGAAAGCCAAGGGAGCAGGCCCAAGGGAGGCAAGAGAAAAAAGTAGTGCCGGGCTGCAGGACTGAAATGGAGGAATTGAAAGACGAAAGCCAGGAAGCAGGAGAGTTTGAGAAAAGGAGAGAGGAAAGAAGAGACATGCAGCCAGACGAGGGCTTAGTGAGAGAGGCTGGGACAGAGAACAGGATGAGAAGGAAATAAGGCAAGGCAAGGCAAGGCAAGGCTAGGCCAAACGAGGTTTCCTTGATTTATATTTTCTACCACATTCATCTTGACATGAGAGGAAAGCCATCAGACGTTATGGATTAGGCCCAAACAAAAGCCCCGGCTACTTGAGACACTTAGACTAAGCCTAAACCAGAAAGATCTGTCCATAAAGATGGTTTTTATACTGTACTTCAACAATCAGCTGGCAGTACAAAAGAACAAGCGGCAGACATACTTAGGCTGAGACATGGTGGTTTGGTGCAGAGACCATGCATATCATGGGAATATTTCAGCATTTCTGCTCTGGTTTTCAGTGTATTACACCAAAACACCCACCTGATGACATCATTTCAAAAGCAAAGCAGCAATTTGCAAAATTCAACTTCTTTGGGGAACTGAGCAATTGCTGAGCTGACAGCAAGTCCTGCTGGGTCCCTGTCACCTGCAGAGTGCCCGCATCCTCACCACGGTAGCGGGCATTGTGACAAAGGTTCTATGTCAGCTGGGTGTGGCAGCCGAGCGCCTGCTAGGGGAGGGGGAGCCTGTCAACCCCGGGCCTGTCACTGCCCTCTGTCCCCCCTGTCAGCAGCGAGGCCTCTGAAAAGTTTCCAAAACATCCCCAGACTTGGCTCCAAAGTGGCCAAAAGTCTCCAAGAGACAAGTCGGGAAGAAGGATATGGAAGAGAGGGAGAAAGCCAAGGGAGCAGGCCCAAGGGAGGCAAGAGAAAAAAGTAGTGCCGGGCTGCAGGACTGAAATGGAGGAATTGAAAGACGAAAGCCAGGAAGCAGGAGAGTTTGAGAAAAGGAGAGAGGAAAGAAGAGACATGCAGCCAGACGAGGGCTTAGTGAGAGAGGCTGGGACAGAGAACAGGATGAGAAGGAAATAAGGCAAGGCAAGGCTAGGCCAAAGGACGCGTCTTTGATTTATGTTTTCTACCACATTCATCTTGAGATGAGAGGAAAGCCATCAGACCATATGGATTAGGCCCAAACAAAAGCCCCGGCTACTTGAGACACTTAGACTAAGCCTAAACCAGAAAGATCTCTCCATAAAGATGGTTTTTATACTGTACTTCCACAATATTCTGTCAGTACAAAAGAACAAGCGGCAGACATACTTAGGCTGAGACATGGTGGTTTGGTGCAGAGACCATGCATATCATGGGAATATTTCAGCATTTCTGCTCTGGTTTTCAGTGTATTACACCAAAACACCCACCTGATGACATGATTTCAAGAGCAAAGCAGCAATTTGCAAAATTCAACTTCTTTGGGGAACTGAGCAATTGCTGAGCTGACAGCAAGTCCTGCTGGGTCCCTGTCACCTGCAGAGTGCCCGCATCCTCACCACGGTAGCGGGCATTGTGACAAAGGTTCTATGTCAGCTGGGTGTGGCAGCCGAGCGCCCGCTAGGGGAGGGGGAGCCTGTCAGCCCCGGGCCTGTCACTGCCTGCTGTCCCCCCTGTCACCAGCGAGGCCTCTGAAAAGTTTCCAAAACATCCCCAGACTTGGGTCCAAAGTGGCCAAAAGTCTCCAAGAGACATGTCGGGAAGAAGGATATGGAAGAGAGGGAGAAAGCCAATGGAGCAGGCCAAAGGTTGGCAAGAGGAAAAAGTAGTGCCGGGCTGCAGGACTGAAATGGAGGAATTGAAAGACGAAAGCCAGGAAGCAGGAGAGTTTGAGAAAAGGAGAGAGGAAAGAAGAGACATGCAGCCAGACGAGGGCTTAGTGAGAGAGGCTGGGACAGAGAACAGGATGAGAACGAAATAAGGCAAGGCAAGGCAAGGCTAGGCCAAAGGATGTTTCTTTGATTTATATTTTCTACCACATTCATCTTGCGATGAGAGGAAAGCCATCAGACGTTATGGATTAGGCCCAAACAAAAGCCCCGGCTACTTGAGACACTTAGACTAAGCCTAAACCAGAAAGATCTGTCCATAAAGATGGTTTTTATACTGTACTTCCACAATCAGCTGGCAGTACAAAAGAACAAGCGGCAGACATACTTAGGCTGAGACATGGTGGTTTGGTGCAGGGACCATGCATATCATGGGAATATTTCAGCATTTCTGCTCTGGTTTTCAGTGTATTACACCAAAACACCCACCTGATGACATCATTTCAAGAGCAAAAGCAGCAATTTGCAGAATTCAGCTTCTTTGGGGAACTGAGCAATTGCTGAGCTGACAACAAGTCCTGCTGGGTCCCTGTCACCTGCAGAGTGCCCGCATCCTCACCACGGTAGCGGGCATTGTGACAAAGTTTCTACGTCAGCTGGGTGTGGCAGCCTAGCGCCCGCTAGGGGAGGGGGAGCCTGTCAGCCCCAGGCCTGTCACTAACTGCTGTCCCCCGTGTCACCAGCGAGGCCTCTGAAAAGTTTCCAAAATATGCCCAGACTTGGGTCCAAAGTGGCCAAAAGTCTCCAAGAGACAAGTCGGGAAGAAGGATATGGAACAGAGGGAGAAAGCCAAGGGAGCAGGCCAAAGGGAGGCAAGAGGAAAAAGTAGTGCCGGGCTGCAGGACTGAAATGGAGGAATTGAAAGACGAAAGCCAGGAAGCAGGAGAGTTTGAGAAAAGGAGGGAGGAAAGAAGAGACATGCAGCCAGACGAGGGCTTAGTGAGAGAGGCTGGGACAGAGAATAGGATGAGAAGGAAATAAGGCAAGGCAAGGCAAGGCTAGGCCAAAGGATGTTTCTTTGATTTATATTTTCTACCACATTCATCTTGAGATGAGAGGAAAGCCATCAGACGTTATGGATTAGGCCCAAACAAAAGCCCCGGCTACTTGAGACACTTATACTAAGCCTAAACCAGAAAGATCTCTCCATAAAGATGGTTTTTATACTGTACTTCCACAATCTTCTGTCAGTACAAAAGAACAAGCGGCAGACATACTTAGGCTGAGACATGGTGGTTTGGTGCAGGGACCATGCATATCATGGGAATATTTCAGCATTTCTGCTCTGGTTTTCAGTGTATTACACCAAAACACCCACCTGATGACATCATTTCAAGAGCAAAAGCAGCAATTTGCAGAATTCAGCTTCTTTGGGGAACTGAGCAATTGCTGAGCTGACACCAAGTCCTGCTGGGTCCCTGTCACCTGCAGAGTGCCCGCATCCTCCCCACGGTAGCGGGCATTGTGACAAAGTTTCTACGTCAGCTGGGTGTGGCAGCCGAGCGCCCGCTAGGGGAGGGGGAGCCTGTCAGCCCCGGGCCTGTCACTACCTGCTGTCCCCCCTGTCACCAGCGAGGCCTCTGAAAAGTTTCCAAAACATCCCCAGACTTGGCTCCAAAGTGGCCAAAAGTCTCCAAGAGACATGTCGGGAAGAAGGATATGGAAGAGAGGGAGAAAGCCAAGGGAGCAGGCCAAAGGGAGGCAAGAGGAAAAAGTAGTGCCGGGCTGCAGGACTGAAATGGAGGAATTGAAAGACGAAAGCCAGGAAGCAGGAGAGTTTGAGAAAAGGAGGGAGAAAAGAAGAGACATGCAGCCAGACGAGGGCTTAGTGAGAGAGGCTGGGACAGAGAACAGGATGAGAAGGAAATAAGGCAAGGCAAGGCTAGGCCAAAGGACGTTTCTTTGATTTATATTTTCTACCACATTCATCTTGAGATGAGAGGAAAGCCATCAGACCATATGGATTAGGCCCAAACAAAAGCCCCGGCTACTTGAGACACTTAGACTAAGCCTAAACCACAAAGATCTCTCCATAAAGATGGTTTTTATACTGTACTTCCACAATCAGCTGGCAGTACAAAAGAACAAGCGGCAGACATACTTAGGCTGAGACATGGTGGTTTGGTGCAGAGACCATGCATATCATGGGAATATTTCAGCATTTCTGCTCTGGTTTTCAGTGTATTACACCAAAACACCCACCTGATGACATCATTTCAAGAGCAAAAGCAGCAATTTGCAGAATTCAGCTTCTTTGGGGAACTGAGCAATTGCTGAGCTGACACCAAGTCCTGCTGGGTCCCTGTCACCTGCAGAGTGCCCGCATCCTCACCACGGTAGCGGGCATTGTGACAAAGGTTCTATGTCAGGTGGGTGTGGCAGCCGAGCGCCCGCTAGGGGAGGGGGAGCCTGTCAGCCCCGGGCCTGTCACTGCCTGCTGTCGCCCGTGTCACCAGCGAGGCCTCTGAAAAGTTTCCAAAACATGCCCAGACTTGGGTCCAAAGTGGCCAAAAGTCTCCAAGAGACAAGTCGGGAAGAAGGATATGGAAGAGAGGGAGAAAGCCAAGGGAGCAGGCCAAAGGGAGGCAAGAGAAAAAAGTAGTGCCGGGCTGCAGGACTGAAATGGAGGAATTGAAAGACGAAAGCCAGGAAGCAGGAGAGTTAGAGAAAAGGAGAGAGGAAAGAAGAGACATGCAGCCAGACGAGGGCTTAGTGAGAGAGGCTGGGACAGAGAACAGGATGAGAAGGAAATAAGGCAAGGCAAGGCTAGGCCAAAGGACGTTTCTTTGATTTATATTTTCTACCACATTCATCTTGAGATGAGAGGAAAGCCATCAGACCATATGGATTAGGCCCAAACAAAAGCCCCGGCTACTTGAGACACTTAGACTAAGCCTAAACCAGAAAGATCTTTCGATAAAGATGGTTTTTATACTGTACTTCCACAATCTTCTGTCAGTACAAAAGAACAAGCGGCAGACATACTTAGGCTGAGACATGGTGGTTTGGTGCAGAGACCATGCATATCATGGGAATATTTCAGCATTTCTGCTCTGGTTTTCAGTGTATTACACCAAAACACCCACCTGATGACATCATTTCAAGAGCAAAAGCAGCAATTTGCAGAATTCAGCTTCTTTGGGGAACTGAGCAATTGCTGAGCTGACAGCAAGCCCTGCTGGGTCCCTGTCACCTTCAGAGTGCCCGCATCCTCACCACGGTAGCGGGCATTGTGACAAAGGTTCTACGTCAGCTGGGTGTGGCAGCCGAGCGCCCGCTAGGGGAGGGGGAGCCTGTCAGCCCCGGGCCTGTCACTGCCTGCTGTCCCCCCTGTCACCAGCGAGGCCTCTGAAAAGTTTCCAAAACATGCCCAGACTTGGGTCCAAAGTGGCCAAAAGTCTCCAAGAGACAAGTCGGGAAGAAGGATATGGAAGAGAGGGAGAAAGCCAAGGGAGCAGGCCCAAGGGAGGCAAGAGAAAAAAGTAGTTCCGGGCTGCAGGACTGAAATGGAGGAATTGAAAGACGAAAGCCAGGAAGCAGGAGAGTTTGAGAAAAGGCGAGAGGAAAGAAGAGACATGCAGCCAGACGAGGGCTTAGTGAGAGAGGCTGGGACAGAGAACAGGATGAGAAGGAAATAAGGCAAGGCAAGGCAAGGCAAGGCTAGGCCAAAGGACGTTTCCTTGATTTATATTTTCTATCACATTCATCTTGAGATGAGGAGGAAAGCCATCAGACCTTATGGATTAGGCCCAAACAAAAGCCCCGACTACTTGAGACACTTAGACTAAGCCTAAACCACAAAGATTTCTCCATAAAGATGGTTTTTACACTGTACTTCCACAATCTGCTGGCAGTACAAGAGAACAAGCGGCAGATGTATTTAGGCTGAGTCATGGTGGTTTGGTGCAGAGACCATGCAATTCGTGGGCATATTTCAGCATTTCTGCTCTGGTTTTCAGTGTATTACACCAAAACACCCACCTGATGACATCATTTCAAGAGCAAAAGCAGCAATTTGCAGAATTCAGCTTCTTTGGGGAACTGAGCAATTGCTGAACTGACACCAAGTCCTGCTGGGTCCCTGTCACCTGCAGAGTGCCCGCATCCTCACCACGGTAGCGGGCATTGTGACAAAGGTTCTATGTCAGATGGGTGTGGCAGCCGAGCGCCCGCTAGGGGAGGGGGAGCCTGTCAGCCCCGGGCCTGTCACTGCCTGCTGTCCCCCCTGTCAGCAGCGAGGCCTCTGAAAAGTTTCCAAAACATCCCCAGACTTGGCTCCAAAGTGGCCAAAAGTCTCCAAGAGACAAGTCGGGAAGAAGGATATGGAAGAGAGGGAGAAAGCCAAGGGAGCAGGCCAAAGGGAGGCAAGAGGAAAAAGTAGTGCCGGGCTGCAGGACTGAAATGGAGGAATTGAAAGACGAAAGCCAGGAAGCAGGAGAGTTTGAGAAAAGGAGAGAGGAAAGAAGAGACATGCAGCCAGACGAGGGGTTAGTGAGAGAGGCTGGGACAGAGAACAGGATGAGAAGGAAATAAGGCAAGGCAAGGCAAGGCTAGGCCAAAGGACGTTTCCTTGATTTATATTTTCTACCACATTCATCTTGAGATGAGGAGGAAAGCCATCAGACCTTATGGATTAGGCCCAAACAAAAGCCCCGGCTACTTGAGACACTTAGACTAAGCCTAAACCAGAAAGATCTCTCCATAAAGATGGTTTTTACACTGTACTTCCACAATCTGCTGGCAGTACAAGAGAACAAGCGGCAGATGTATTTAGGCTGAGTCATGGTGGTTTGGTGCAGAGACCATGCATATCGTGGGCATATTTCAGCATTTCTGCTCTGATTTTCAGTGTATTACTCCAAAACACCCACCTGATGACATCATTTCAGGAGCAAAAGCAGCAATTTGCAGAATTCAGCTTCTTTGGGGAACTGAGCAATTGCTGAGCTGACACCAAGTCCTGCTGGGTCCCTGTCACCTGCAGCGTGCCCGCATCCTCACCACGGTAGCGGGCATTGTGACAAAGGTTCTATGTCAGGTGGGTGTGGCAGCCGAGCGCCCGCTAGGGGAGGGGGAGCCTGTCAGCCCCGGGCCTGTCACTGCCTGCTGTCCCCCCTGTCAGCAGCGAGGCCTCTGAAAAGTTTCCAAAACATCCCCAGACTTGGCTCCAAAGTGGCCAAAAGTCTCCAAGAGACAAGTCGGGAAGAAGGGTATGGAACAGAGGGAGAAAGCCAAGGGAGCAGGCCAAAGGGAGGCAAGAGGAAAAAGTAGTGCCGGGCTGCAGGACTGAAATGGAGGAATTGAAAGACGAAAGCCAGGAAGCAGGAGAGTTTGAGAAAAGGAGAGAAGAAAGAAGAGACATGCAGCCAGACGAGGGCTTAGTGAGAGAGGCTGGGACAGAGAACAGGATGAGAAGGAAATAAGGCAAGGCAAGGCAAGGCTAGGCCAAAGGACGTTTCCTTGATTTATATTTTCTACCACATTCATCTTGAGAAGAGGAGGAAAGCCATCAGACCTTATGGATTAGGCCCAAACAAAAGCCCTGGCTACTTGAGACACTTAGACTAAGCCTAAACCACAAAGATCTCTCCATAAAGATGGTTTTTACACTGTACTTCCACAATCTGCCTGCAGTACAAGAGAACAAGCGGCAGATGTATCTAGGCTGAGTCATGGTGGTTTGGTGCAGAGACCATGCATATCGTGGGCATATTTCAGCATTTCTGCTCTGGTTTTCAGTGTATTACACCAAAACACCCACCTGACGACATCATTTCAAGAGCAAAAGCAGCAATTTGCAGAATTCAGCTTCTTTGGGGAACTGAGCAATTGCTGAGCTGACACCAAGTCCTGCTGGGTCCCTGTCACCTGCAGCGTGCCCGCATCCTCACCACGGTAGCGGGCATTGTGACAAAGGTTCTATGTCAGGTGGGTGTGGCAGCCGAGCGCCCGCTAGGGGAGGGGGAGCCTGTCAGCCCCGGGCCTGTCACTGCCTGCTGTCCCCCCTGTCAGCAGCGAGGCCTCTGAAAAGTTTCCAAAACATCCCCAGACTTGGCTCCAAAGTGGCCAAAAGCCTCCAAGAGACAAGTCGGGAAGAAGGGTATGGAACAGAGGGAGAAAGCCAAGGGAGCAGGCCAAAGGGAGGCAAGAGGAAAAAGTAGTGCCGGGCTGCAGGACTGAAATGGAGGAATTGAAAGACGAAAGCCAGGAAGCAGGAGAGTTTGAGAAAAGGAGAGAGGAAAGAAGAGACATGCAGCCAGACGAGGGGTTAGTGAGAGAGGCTGGGACAGAGAACAGGATGAGAAGGAAATAAGGCAAGGCAAGGCAAGGCTAGGCCAAAGGACGTTTCCTTGATTTATATTTTCTACCACATTCATCTTGAGAAGAGGAGGAAAGCCATCAGACCTTATGGATTAGGCCCAAACAAAAGCCCTGGCTACTTGAGACACTTAGACTAAGCCTAAACCACAAAGATCTCTCCATAAAGATGGTTTTTAAACTGTACTTCCACAATCTGCTGGCAGTACAAGAGAACAAGCGGCAGATGTATCTAGGCTGAGTCATGGTGGTTTGGTGCAGAGACCATGCATATCGTGGGCATATTTCAGCATTTCTGCTCTGGTTTTCAGTGTATTACATCAAAACACCCACCTGACGACATCATTTCAAGAGCAAAAGCAGCAATTTGCAGAATTCAGCTTCTTTGGGGAACTGAGCAATTGCTGAGCTGACACCAAGTCCTGCTGGGTCCCTGTCACCTGCAGCGTGCCCGCATCCTCACCACGGTAGCGGGCATTGTGACAAAGGTTCTATGTCAGGTGGGTGTGGCAGCCGACCGCCCGCTAGGGGAGGGGGAGCCTGTCAGTCCAGGGCCTGTCACTGCCTGCTGTCCCCCCTGTCAGCAGCGAGGCCTCTGAAAAGTTTCCAAAACATCCCCAGACTTGGCTCCAAAGTGGCCAAAAGTCTCCAAGAGACAAGTTGGGAAGAAGGATATGGAACAGAGGGAGAAAGCCAAGGGAGCAGGCCAAAGGGAGGCAAGAGGAAAAGGTTGTGCCGGGCTGCAGGACTGAAATGGAGGAATTGAAAGACGAAAGCCAGGAAGCAGGAGAGTTTGAGAAAAGGAGAGAGGAAGGAAGAGACATGCAGCCAGACGAGGGGTTAGTGAGAGAGGCTGGGACAGAGAACAGGATGAGAAGGAAATAAGGCAAGGCAAGGCAAGGCTAGGCCAAAGGACGTTTCCTTGATTTATATTTTCTACCACATTCATCTTGAGAAGAGGAGGAAAGCCATCAGACCTTATGGATTAGGCCCAAACAAAAGCCCTGGCTACTTGAGACACTTAGACTAAGCCTAAACCACAAAGATCTCTCCATAAAGATGGTTTTTACACTGTACTTCCACAATCTGCTGGCAGTACAAGAGAACAAGCGGCAGATGTATTTAGGCTGAGTCATGGTGGTTTGGTGCAGAGACCATGCATATCGTGGGCATATTTCAGCATTTCTGCTCTGGTTTTCAGTGTATTACATCAAAACACCCACCTGACGACATCATTTCAAGAGCAAAAGCAGCAATTTGCAGAATTCAGCTTCTTTGGGGAACTGAGCAATTGCTGAGCTGACACCAAGTCCTGCTGGGTCCCTGTCACCTGCAGCGTGCCCGCATCCTCACCACGGTAGCGGGCATTGTGACAAAGGTTCTATGTCAGGTGGGTGTGGCAGCCGAGCGCCCGCTAGGGGAGGGGGAGCCTGTCAGCCCCGGGCCTGTCACTGCCTGCTGTCCCCCCTGTCAGCAGCGAGGCCTCTGAAAAGTTTCCAAAACATCCCCAGACTTGGCTCCAAAGTGGCCAAAAGCCTCCAAGAGACAAGTCGGGAAGAAGGGTATGGAACAGAGGGAGAAAGCCAAGGGAACAGGCCAAAGGGAGGCAAGAGGAAAAAGTAGTGCCGGGCTGCAGGACTGAAATGGAGGAATTGAAAGACGAAAGCCAGGAAGCAGGAGAGTTTGAGAAAAGGAGAGAGGAAAGAAGAGACATGCAGCCAGACGAGGGGTTAGTGAGAGAGGCTGGGACAGAGAACAGGATGAGAAGGAAATAAGGCAAGGCAAGGCAAGGCTAGGCCAAAGGACGTTTCCTTGATTTATATTTTCTACCACATTCATCTTGAGAAGAGGAGGAAAGCCATCAGACCTTATGGATTAGGCCCAAACAAAAGCCCTGGCTACTTGAGACACTTAGACTAAGCCTAAACCAGAAAGATCTCTCCATAAAGATGGTTTTTACACTGTACTTCCACAATCTGCTGGCAGTACAAGAGAACAAGCGGCAGATGTATCTAGGCTGAGTCATGGTGGTTTGGTGCAGAGACCATGCATATCGTGGGCATATTTCAGCATTTCTGCTCTGGTTTTCAGTGTATTACACCAAAACACCCACCTGATGACATCATTTCGAGAGCAAAAGCAGCAATTTGCAGAATTCAGCTTCTTTGGGGAACTGAGCAACTGCTGAGCTGACACCAAGTCCTGCTGGGTCCCTGTCACCTGCAGCGTGCCCGCATCCTCACCACGGTAGCGGGCATTGTGACAAAGGTTCTATGTCAGGTGGGTGTGGCAGCCGAGCGCCCGCTAGGGGAGGGGGAGCCTGTCAGCCCCGGGCCTGTCACTGCCTGCTGTCCCCCCTGTCAGCAGCGAGGCCTCTGAAAAGTTTCCAAAACATCCCCAGACTTGGCTCCAAAGTGGCCAAAAGCCTCCAAGAGACAAGTCGGGAAGAAGGGTATGGAACAGAGGGAGAAAGCCAAGGGAACAGGCCAAAGGGAGGCAAGAGGAAAAAGTAGTGCCGGGCTGCAGGACTGAAATGGAGGAATTGAAAGACGAAAGCCAGGAAGCAGGAGAGTTTGAGAAAAGGAGAGAGGAAAGAAGAGACATGCAGCCAGACGAGGGGTTAGTGAGAGAGGCTGGGACAGAGAACAGGATGAGAAGGAAATAAGGCAAGGCAAGGCAAGGCTAGGCCAAAGGACGTTTCCTTGATTTATATTTTCTACCACATTCATCTTGAGAAGAGGAGGAAAGCCATCAGACCTTATCGATTAGGCCCAAACAAAAGCCCTGGCTACTTGAGACACTTAGACTAAGCCTAAACCAGAAAGATCTCTCCATAAAGATGGTTTTTACACTGTACTTCCACAATCTGCTGGCAGTACAAGAGAACAAGCGGCAGATGTATCTAGGCTGAGTCATGGTGGTTTGGTGCAGAGACCATGCATATCGTGGGCATATTTCAGCATTTCTGCTCTGGTTTTCAGTGTATTACACCAAAACACCCACCTGATGACATCATTTCGAGAGCAAAAGCAGCAATTTGCAGAATTCAGCTTCTTTGGGGAACTGAGCAATTGCTGAGCTGACACCAAGTCCTGCTGGGTCCCTGTCACCTGCAGCGTGCCCGCATCCTCACCACGGTAGCGGGCATTGTGACAAAGGTTCTATGTCAGCTGGGTGTGGCAGCCGAGCGCCCGCTAGGGGAGGGGGAGCCTGTCAGTCCCGGGCCTGTCACTGCCTGCTGTCCCCCCTGTCAGCAGCGAGGCCTCTGAAAACTTTCCAAAACATCCCCAGACTTGGCTCCAAAGTGGCCAAAAGTCTCCAAGAGACAAGTTGGGAAGAAGGATATGGAAGAGCGGGAGAAAGCCAAGGGAGCAGGCCAAAGGGAGGCAAGAGGAAAAAGTAGTGCCGGGCTGCAGGACTGAAATGGAGGAATTGAAAGACGAAAGCCAGGAAGCAGGAGAGTTTGAGAAAAGGAGAGAGGAAAGAAGAGACATGCAGCCAGACGAGGGGTTAGTGAGAGAGGCTGGGACAGAGAACAGGATGAGAAGGAAATAAGGCAAGGCAAGGCAAGGCTAGCCCAAAGGACATTTCCTTGATTTATATTTTCTACCACATTAATCTTGAGATGAGGAGGAAAGCCATCAGACCTTATGGATTAGGCCCAAACAAAAGCCCTGGCTACTTGAGACACTTAGACTAAGCCTAAACCACAAAGATCTCTCCATAAAGATGGTTTTTACACTGTACTTCCACAATCTGCTGGCAGTACAAGAGAACAAGCGGCAGATGTATTTAGGCTGAGTCATGGTGGTTTGGTGCAGAGACCATGCATATCGTGGGCATATTTCAGCATTTCTGCTCTGGTTTTCAGTGTATTACACCAAAACACCCACCTGATGACATCATTTCAAGAGCAAAAGCAGCAATTTGCAGAATTCAGCTTCTTTGGGGAACTGAGCAATTGCTGAGCTGACACCAAGTCCTGCTGGGTCCCTGTCACCTGCAGCGTGCCCGCATCCTCACCACGGTAGCGGGCATTGTGACAAAGGTTCTATGTCAGGTGGGTGTGGCAACCGAGCGCCCGCTAGGGGAGGGGGAGCCTGTCAGTCCCGGGCCTGTCACTGCCTGCTGTCCCCCCTGTCAGCAGCGAGGCCTCTGAAAAGTTTCCAAAACATCCCCAGACTTGGCTCCAAAGTGGCCAAAAGTCTCCAAGAGACAAGTTGGGAAGAAGGATATGGAACAGAGGGAGAAAGCCAAGGGAGCAGGCCAAAGGGAGGCAAGAGGAAAAAGTAGTGCCGGGCTGCAGGACTGAAATGGAGGAATTGAAAGACGAAAGCCAGGAAGCAGGAGAGTTTGAGAAAAGGAGAGAGGAAAGAAGAGACATGCAGCCAGACGAGGGCTTAGTGAGAGAGGCTGGGACAGAGAACAGGATGAGAAGGAAATAAGGCAAGGCAAGGCAAGGTTAGGCCAAAGGACGTTTCCTTGATTTATATTTTCTACCACATTCATCTTGAGATGAGGAGGAAAGCCATCAGACCTTATGGATTAGGCCCAAACAAAAGCCCTGGCTACTTGAGACACTTAGACTAAGCCTAAACCACAAAGATCTCTCCATAAAGATGGTTTTTACACTGTACTTCCACAATCTGCTGGCAGTACAAGAGAACAAGCGGCAGATGTATTTAGGCTGAGTCATGGTGGTTTGGTGCAGAGACCATGCATATCGTGGGCATATTTCAGCATTTCTGCTCTGGTTTTCAGTGTATTACACCAAAACACCCACCTGATGACATCATTTCAAGAGCAAAAGCAGCAATTTGCAGAATTCAGCTTCTTTGGGGAACTGAGCAATTGCTGAGCTGACACCAAGTCCTGCTGGGTCCCTGTCACCTGCAGAGTGCCCGCATCCTCACCACGGTAGCAGGCATTGTGACAAAGGTTCTATGTCAGGTGGGTGTGGCAGCCGAGCGCCCGCTAGGGGAGGGGGAGCCTGTCAGCCCCGGGCCTGTCACTGCCTGCTGTCCCCCGTGTCACTAGCGAGGCCTCTGAAAAGTTTCCAAAACATGCCCAGACTTGGCTCCAAAGTGGCCAAAAGTCTCCAAGAGACAAGTCGGGAAGAAGGATATGGAAGAGAGGGAGAAAGCCAAGGGAGCAGGCCAAAGGGAGGCAAGAGGAAAAAGTAGTGCCGGGCTGCAGGACTGAAATGGAGGAATTGAAAGACGAAAGCCAGGAAGCAGGAGAGTTTGAGAAAAGGAGAGAGGAAAGAAGAGACATGCAGCCAGACGAGGGCTTAGTGAGAGAGGCTGGGACAGAGAACAGGATGAGAAGGAAATAAGGCAAGGCAAGGCAAGGCTAGGCCAAAGGACGTTTCCTTGATTTATATTTTCTACCACATTCATCTTGAGAAGAGGAGGAAAGCCATCAGACCTTATGGATTAGGCCCAAACAAAAGCCCTGGCTACTTGAGACACTTAGACTAAGCCTAAACCAGAAAGATCTCTCCATAAAGATGGTTTTTACACTGTACTTCCACAATCTGCTGGCAGTACAAGAGAACAAGCGGCAGATGTATCTAGGCTGAGTCATGGTGGTTTGGTGCAGAGACCATGCATATCGTGGGCATATTTCAGCATTTCTGCTCTGGTTTTCAGTGTATTACACCAAAACACCCACCTGACGACATCATTTCAAGAGCAAAAGCAGCAATTTGCAGAATTCAGCTTCTTTGGGGAACTGAGCAATTGCTGAGCTGACACCAAGTCCTGCTGGGTCCCTGTCACCTGCAGCGTGCCTGCATCCTCACCACGGTAGCGGGCATTGTGACAAAGGTTCTATGTCAGGTGGGTGTGGCAGCCGAGCGCCCGCTAGGGGAGGGGGAGCCTGTCAGCCCCGGGCCTGTCACTGCCTGCTGTCCCCCCTGTCAGCAGCGAGGCCTCTGAAAAGTTTCCAAAACATCCCCAGACTTGGCTCCAAAGTGGCCAAAAGCCTCCAAGAGACAAGTCGGGAAGAAGGGTATGGAACAGAGGGAGAAAGCCAAGGGAGCAGGCCAAAGGGAGGCAAGAGGAAAAAGTAGTGCCGGGCTGCAGGACTGAAATGGAGGAATTGAAAGACGAAAGCCAGGAAGAAGGAGAGTTTGAGAAAAGGAGAGAGGAAAGAAGAGACATGCAGCCAGACGAGGGGTTAGTGAGAGAGGCTGGGACAGAGAACAGGATGAGAAGGAAATAAGGCAAGGCAAGGCAAGGCTAGGCCAAAGGACGTTTCCTTGATTTATATTTTCTACCACATTAATCTTGAGATGAGGAGGAAAGCCATCAGACCTTATGGATTAGGCCCAAACAAAAGCCCCGGCTACTTGAGACACATAGACTAAGCCTAAACCACAAAGATCTCTCCATAAAGATGGTTTTTACACTGTACTTCCACAATCTGCTGGCAGTACAAGAGAACAAGCGGCAGATGTATTTAGGCTGAGTCATGGTGGTTTGGTGCAGAGACCATGCATATCGTGGGCATATTTCAGCATTTCTGCTCTGGTTTTCAGTGTATTACACCAAAACACCCACCTGACGACATCATTTCAAGAGCAAAAGCAGCAATTTGCAGAATTCAGCTTCTTTGGGGAACTGAGCAATTGCTGAGCTGACAGCAAGTCCTGCTGGGTCCCTGTCACCTGCAGCGTGCCCGCATCCTCACCACGGTAGCGGGCATTGTGACAAAGGTTCTATGTCAGGTGGGTGTGGCAGCCGAGCGCCCGCTAGGGGAGGGGGAGCCTGTCAGCCCCGGGCCTGTCACTGCCTGCTGTCCCCCCTGTCAGCAGCGAGGCCTCTGAAAAGTTTCCAAAACATCCCCAGACTTGGCTCCAAAGTGGCCAAAAGTCTCCAAGAGACAAGTTGGGAAGAAGGATATGGAACAGAGGGAGAAAGCCAAGGGAGCAGGCCAAAGGGAGGCAAGAGGAAAAAGTAGTGCCGGGCTGCAGGACTGAAATGGAGGAATTGAAAGACGAAAGCCAGGAAGCAGGAGAGTTTGAGAAAAGGAGAGAGGAAAGAAGAGACATGCAGCCAGACGAGGGGTTAGTGAGAGAGTCTGGGACAGAGAACAGGATGAGAAGGAAATAAGGCAAGACAAGGCAAGGCTAGGCCAAAGGACGTTTCCTTGATTTATATTTTCTACCACATTCATCTTGAGATGAGGAGGAAAGCCATCAGACCTTATGGATTAGGCCCAAACAAAAGCCCTGGCTACTTGAGACACTTAGACTAAGCCTAAACCACAAAGATCTCTCCATAAAGATGGTTTTTACACTGTACTTCCACAATCTGCTGGCAGTACAAGAGAACAAGCGGCAGATGTATTTAGGCTGAGTCATGGTGGTTTGGTGCAGAGACCATGCATATCGTGGGCATATTTCAGCATTTCTGCTCTGGTTTTCAGTGTATTACACCAAAACACCCACCTGATGACATCATTTCAAGAGCAAAAGCAGCAATTTGCAGAATTCAGCTTCTTTGGGGAACTGAGCAATTGCTGAGCTGACACCAAGTCCTGCTGGGTCCCTGTCACCTGCAGAGTGCCCGCATCCTCACCACGGTAGCAGGCATTGTGACAAAGGTTCTATGTCAGGTGGGTGTGGCAGCCGAGCGCCCGCTAGGGGAGGGGGAGCCTGTCAGCCCCGGGCCTGTCACTGCCTGCTGTCCCCCGTGTCACTAGCGAGGCCTCTGAAAAGTTTCCAAAACATGCCCAGACTTGGCTCCAAAGTGGCCAAAAGTCTCCAAGAGACAAGTCGGGAAGAAGGATATGGAAGAGAGGGAGAAAGCCAAGGGAGCAGGCCAAAGGGAGGCAAGAGGAAAAAGTAGTGCCGGGCTGCAGGACTGAAATGGAGGAATTGAAAGACGAAAGCCAGGAAGCAGGAGAGTTTGAGAAAAGGAGAGAGGAAAGAAGAGACATGCAGCCAGACGAGGGCTTAGTGAGAGAGGCTGGGACAGAGAACAGGATGAGAAGGAAATAAGGCAAGGCAAGGCAAGGCTAGGCCAAAGGACGTTTCCTTGATTTATATTTTCTACCACATTCATCTTGAGAAGAGGAGGAAAGCCATCAGACCTTATGGATTAGGCCCAAACAAAAGCCCTGGCTACTTGAGACACTTAGACTAAGCCTAAACCAGAAAGATCTCTCCATAAAGATGGTTTTTACACTGTACTTCCACAATCTGCTGGCAGTACAAGAGAACAAGCGGCAGATGTATCTAGGCTGAGTCATGGTGGTTTGGTGCAGAGACCATGCATATCGTGGGCATATTTCAGCATTTCTGCTCTGGTTTTCAGTGTATTACACCAAAACACCCACCTGACGACATCATTTCAAGAGCAAAAGCAGCAATTTGCAGAATTCAGCTTCTTTGGGGAACTGAGCAATTGCTGAGCTGACACCAAGTCCTGCTGGGTCCCTGTCACCTGCAGCGTGCCTGCATCCTCACCACGGTAGCGGGCATTGTGACAAAGGTTCTATGTCAGGTGGGTGTGGCAGCCGAGCGCCCGCTAGGGGAGGGGGAGCCTGTCAGCCCCGGGCCTGTCACTGCCTGCTGTCCCCCCTGTCAGCAGCGAGGCCTCTGAAAAGTTTCCAAAACATCCCCAGACTTGGCTCCAAAGTGGCCAAAAGCCTCCAAGAGACAAGTCGGGAAGAAGGGTATGGAACAGAGGGAGAAAGCCAAGGGAGCAGGCCAAAGGGAGGCAAGAGGAAAAAGTAGTGCCGGGCTGCAGGACTGAAATGGAGGAATTGAAAGACGAAAGCCAGGAAGAAGGAGAGTTTGAGAAAAGGAGAGAGGAAAGAAGAGACATGCAGCCAGACGAGGGGTTAGTGAGAGAGGCTGGGACAGAGAACAGGATGAGAAGGAAATAAGGCAAGGCAAGGCAAGGCTAGGCCAAAGGACGTTTCCTTGATTTATATTTTCTACCACATTAATCTTGAGATGAGGAGGAAAGCCATCAGACCTTATGGATTAGGCCCAAACAAAAGCCCCGGCTACTTGAGACACATAGACTAAGCCTAAACCACAAAGATCTCTCCATAAAGATGGTTTTTACACTGTACTTCCACAATCTGCTGGCAGTACAAGAGAACAAGCGGCAGATGTATTTAGGCTGAGTCATGGTGGTTTGGTGCAGAGACCATGCATATCGTGGGCATATTTCAGCATTTCTGCTCTGGTTTTCAGTGTATTACACCAAAACACCCACCTGACGACATCATTTCAAGAGCAAAAGCAGCAATTTGCAGAATTCAGCTTCTTTGGGGAACTGAGCAATTGCTGAGCTGACAGCAAGTCCTGCTGGGTCCCTGTCACCTGCAGCGTGCCCGCATCCTCACCACGGTAGCGGGCATTGTGACAAAGGTTCTATGTCAGGTGGGTGTGGCAGCCGAGCGCCCGCTAGGGGAGGGGGAGCCTGTCAGCCCCGGGCCTGTCACTGCCTGCTGTCCCCCCTGTCAGCAGCGAGGCCTCTGAAAAGTTTCCAAAACATCCCCAGACTTGGCTCCAAAGTGGCCAAAAGTCTCCAAGAGACAAGTTGGGAAGAAGGATATGGAACAGAGGGAGAAAGCCAAGGGAGCAGGCCAAAGGGAGGCAAGAGGAAAAAGTAGTGCCGGGCTGCAGGACTGAAATGGAGGAATTGAAAGACGAAAGCCAGGAAGCAGGAGAGTTTGAGAAAAGGAGAGAGGAAAGAAGAGACATGCAGCCAGACGAGGGGTTAGTGAGAGAGTCTGGGACAGAGAACAGGATGAGAAGGAAATAAGGCAAGACAAGGCAAGGCTAGGCCAAAGGACGTTTCCTTGATTTATATTTTCTACCACATTCATCTTGAGATGAGGAGGAAAGCCATCAGACCTTATGGATTAGGCCCAAACAAAAGCCCTGGCTACTTGAGACACTTAGACTAAGCCTAAACCACAAAGATCTCTCCATAAAGATGGTTTTTACACTGTACTTCCACAATCTGCTGGCAGTACAAGAGAACAAGCGGCAGATGTATTTAGGCTGAGTCATGGTGGTTTGGTGCAGAGACCATGCATATCGTGGGCATATTTCAGCATTTCTGCTCTGGTTTTCAGTGTATTACACCAAAACACCCACCTGATGACATCATTTCAAGAGCAAAAGCAGCAATTTGCAGAATTCAGCTTCTTTGGGGAACTGAGCAATTGCTGAGCTGACACCAAGTCCTGCTGGGTCCCTGTCACCTGCAGAGTGCCCGCATCCTCACCACGGTAGCAGGCATTGTGACAAAGGTTCTATGTCAGGTGGGTGTGGCAGCCGAGCGCCCGCTAGGGGAGGGGGAGCCTGTCAGCCCCGGGCCTGTCACTGCCTGCTGTCCCCCGTGTCACTAGCGAGGCCTCTGAAAAGTTTCCAAAACATGCCCAGACTTGGCTCCAAAGTGGCCAAAAGTCTCCAAGAGACAAGTCGGGAAGAAGGATATGGAAGAGAGGGAGAAAGCCAAGGGAGCAGGCCAAAGGGAGGCAAGAGGAAAAAGTAGTGCCGGGCTGCAGGACTGAAATGGAGGAATTGAAAGACGAAAGCCAGGAAGCAGGAGAGTTTGAGAAAAGGAGAGAGGAAAGAAGAGACATGCAGCCAGACGAGGGCTTAGTGAGAGAGGCTGGGACAGAGAACAGGATGAGAAGGAAATAAGGCAAGGCAAGGCAAGGCTAGGCCAAAGGACGTTTCCTTGATTTATATTTTCTACCACATTCATCTTGAGAAGAGGAGGAAAGCCATCAGACCTTATGGATTAGGCCCAAACAAAAGCCCTGGCTACTTGAGACACTTAGACTAAGCCTAAACCAGAAAGATCTCTCCATAAAGATGGTTTTTACACTGTACTTCCACAATCTGCTGGCAGTACAAGAGAACAAGCGGCAGATGTATCTAGGCTGAGTCATGGTGGTTTGGTGCAGAGACCATGCATATCGTGGGCATATTTCAGCATTTCTGCTCTGGTTTTCAGTGTATTACACCAAAACACCCACCTGACGACATCATTTCAAGAGCAAAAGCAGCAATTTGCAGAATTCAGCTTCTTTGGGGAACTGAGCAATTGCTGAGCTGACACCAAGTCCTGCTGGGTCCCTGTCACCTGCAGCGTGCCTGCATCCTCACCACGGTAGCGGGCATTGTGACAAAGGTTCTATGTCAGGTGGGTGTGGCAGCCGAGCGCCCGCTAGGGGAGGGGGAGCCTGTCAGCCCCGGGCCTGTCACTGCCTGCTGTCCCCCCTGTCAGCAGCGAGGCCTCTGAAAAGTTTCCAAAACATCCCCAGACTTGGCTCCAAAGTGGCCAAAAGCCTCCAAGAGACAAGTCGGGAAGAAGGGTATGGAACAGAGGGAGAAAGCCAAGGGAGCAGGCCAAAGGGAGGCAAGAGGAAAAAGTAGTGCCGGGCTGCAGGACTGAAATGGAGGAATTGAAAGACGAAAGCCAGGAAGAAGGAGAGTTTGAGAAAAGGAGAGAGGAAAGAAGAGACATGCAGCCAGACGAGGGGTTAGTGAGAGAGGCTGGGACAGAGAACAGGATGAGAAGGAAATAAGGCAAGGCAAGGCAAGGCTAGGCCAAAGGACGTTTCCTTGATTTATATTTTCTACCACATTAATCTTGAGATGAGGAGGAAAGCCATCAGACCTTATGGATTAGGCCCAAACAAAAGCCCCGGCTACTTGAGACACATAGACTAAGCCTAAACCACAAAGATCTCTCCATAAAGATGGTTTTTACACTGTACTTCCACAATCTGCTGGCAGTACAAGAGAACAAGCGGCAGATGTATTTAGGCTGAGTCATGGTGGTTTGGTGCAGAGACCATGCATATCGTGGGCATATTTCAGCATTTCTGCTCTGGTTTTCAGTGTATTACACCAAAACACCCACCTGACGACATCATTTCAAGAGCAAAAGCAGCAATTTGCAGAATTCAGCTTCTTTGGGGAACTGAGCAATTGCTGAGCTGACAGCAAGTCCTGCTGGGTCCCTGTCACCTGCAGCGTGCCCGCATCCTCACCACGGTAGCGGGCATTGTGACAAAGGTTCTATGTCAGGTGGGTGTGGCAGCCGAGCGCCCGCTAGGGGAGGGGGAGCCTGTCAGCCCCGGGCCTGTCACTGCCTGCTGTCCCCCCTGTCAGCAGCGAGGCCTCTGAAAAGTTTCCAAAACATCCCCAGACTTGGCTCCAAAGTGGCCAAAAGTCTCCAAGAGACAAGTTGGGAAGAAGGATATGGAACAGAGGGAGAAAGCCAAGGGAGCAGGCCAAAGGGAGGCAAGAGGAAAAAGTAGTGCCGGGCTGCAGGACTGAAATGGAGGAATTGAAAGACGAAAGCCAGGAAGCAGGAGAGTTTGAGAAAAGGAGAGAGGAAAGAAGAGACATGCAGCCAGACGAGGGGTTAGTGAGAGAGTCTGGGACAGAGAACAGGATGAGAAGGAAATAAGGCAAGACAAGGCAAGGCTAGGCCAAAGGACGTTTCCTTGATTTATATTTTCTACCACATTCATCTTGAGATGAGGAGGAAAGCCATCAGACCTTATGGATTAGGCCCAAACAAAAGCCCTGGCTACTTGAGACACTTAGACTAAGCCTAAACCACAAAGATCTCTCCATAAAGATGGTTTTTACACTGTACTTCCACAATCTGCTGGCAGTACAAGAGAACAAGCGGCAGATGTATTTAGGCTGAGTCATGGTGGTTTGGTGCAGAGACCATGCATATCGTGGGCATATTTCAGCATTTCTGCTCTGATTTTCAGTGTATTACACCAAAACACCCACCTGATGACATCATTTCAAGAGCAAAAGCAGCAATTTGCAGAATTCAGCTTCTTTGGGGAACTGAGCAATTGCTGAGCTGACACCAAGTCCTGCTGGGTCCCTGTCACCTGCAGCGTGCCCGCATCCTCACCACGGTAGCGGGCATTGTGACAAAGGTTCTATGTCAGGTGGGTGTGGCAGCCGAGCGCCCGCTAGGGGAGGGGGAGCCTGTCAGCCCCGGGCCTGTCACTGCCTGCTGTCCCCCCTGTCAGCAGCGAGGCCTCTGAAAAGTTTCCAAAACATCCCCAGACTTGGCTCCAAAGTGGCCAAAAGCCTCCAAGAGACAAGTCGGGAAGAAGGGTATGGAACAGAGGGAGAAAGCCAAGGGAGCAGGCCAAAGGGAGGCAAGAGGAAAAAGTAGTGCCGGGCTGCAGGACTGAAATGGAGGAATTGAAAGACGAAAGCCAGGAAGCAGGAGAGTTTGAGAAAAGGAGAGAGGAAAGAAGAGACATGCAGCCAGACGAGGGGTTAGTGAGAGGGTCTGGGACAGAGAACAGGATGAGAAGGAAATAAGGCAAGGCAAGGCAAGGCTAGGCCAAAGGACGTTTCCTTGATTTATATTTTCTACCACATTAATCTTGAGATGAGGAGGAAAGCCATCAGACCTTATGGATTAGGCCCAAACAAAAGCCCCGGCTACTTGAGACACTTAGACTAAGCCTAAACCACAAAGATCTCTCCATAAAGATGGTTTTTACACTGTACTTCCACAATCTGCTGGCAGTACAAGAGAACAAGCGGGAGATGTATTTAGGCTGAGTCATGGTGGTTTGGTGCAGAGACCATGCATATCGTGGGCATATTTCAGCATTTCTTCTCTGGTTTTCAGTGTATTACACCAAAACACCCACCTGATGACATCATTTCAAGAGCAAAAGCAGCAATTTGCAGAATTCGTCTTCTTTGGGGAACTGAGCAATTGCTGAGCTGACAGCAAGTCCTGCTGGGTCCCTGTCACCTGCAGAGTGCCCGCATCCTCACCACGGTAGCGGGCATTGTGACAAAGGTTCTATGTCAGGTGGGTGTGGCAGCCGAGCGCCCGCTAGGGGAGGGGGAGCCTGTCAGCCCCGGGCCTGTCACTGCCTGCTGTCCCCCCTGTCAGCAGCGAGGCCTCTGAAAAGTTTCCAAAACATCCCCAGACTTGGCTCCAAAGTGGCCAAAAGTCTCCAAGAGACAAGTTGGGAAGAAGGATATGGAACAGAGGGAGAAAGCCAAGGGAGCAGGCCAAAGGGAGGCAAGAGGAAAAAGTAGTGCCGGGCTGCAGGACTGAAATGGAGGAATTGAAAGACGAAAGCCAGGAAGCAGGAGAGTTTGAGAAAAGGAGAGAGGAAAGAAGAGACATGCAGCCAGACGAGGGGTTAGTGAGAGAGTCTGGGACAGAGAACAGGATGAGAAGGAAATAAGGCAAGACAAGGCAAGGCTAGGCCAAAGGACGTTTCCTTGATTTATATTTTCTACCACATTCATCTTGAGATGAGGAGGAAAGCCATCAGACCTTATGGATTAGGCCCAAACAAAAGCCCTGGCTACTTGAGACACTTAGACTAAGCCTAAACCACAAAGATCTCTCCATAAAGATGGTTTTTACACTGTACTTCCACAATCTGCTGGCAGTACAAGAGAACAAGCGGCAGATGTATTTAGGCTGAGTCATGGTGGTTTGGTGCAGAGACCATGCATATCGTGGGCATATTTCAGCATTTCTGCTCTGATTTTCAGTGTATTACACCAAAACACCCACCTGATGACATCATTTCAAGAGCAAAAGCAGCAATTTGCAGAATTCAGCTTCTTTGGGGAACTGAGCAATTGCTGAGCTGACACCAAGTCCTGCTGGGTCCCTGTCACCTGCAGCGTGCCCGCATCCTCACCACGGTAGCGGGCATTGTGACAAAGGTTCTATGTCAGGTGGGTGTGGCAGCCGAGCGCCCGCTAGGGGAGGGGGAGCCTGTCAGCCCCGGGCCTGTCACTGCCTGCTGTCCCCCCTGTCAGCAGCGAGGCCTCTGAAAAGTTTCCAAAACATCCCCAGACTTGGCTCCAAAGTGGCCAAAAGCCTCCAAGAGACAAGTCGGGAAGAAGGGTATGGAACAGAGGGAGAAAGCCAAGGGAGCAGGCCAAAGGGAGGCAAGAGGAAAAAGTAGTGCCGGGCTGCAGGACTGAAATGGAGGAATTGAAAGACGAAAGCCAGGAAGCAGGAGAGTTTGAGAAAAGGAGAGAGGAAAGAAGAGACATGCAGCCAGACGAGGGGTTAGTGAGAGAGTCTGGGACAGAGAACAGGATGAGAAGGAAATAAGGCAAGACAAGGCAAGGCTAGGCCAAAGGACGTTTCCTTGATTTATATTTTCTACCACATTCATCTTGAGATGAGGAGGAAAGCCATCAGACCTTATGGATTAGGCCCAAACAAAAGCCCTGGCTACTTGAGACACTTAGACTAAGCCTAAACCACAAAGATCTCTCCATAAAGATGGTTTTTACACTGTACTTCCACAATCTGCTGGCAGTACAAGAGAACAAGCGGCAGATGTATTTAGGCTGAGTCATGGTGGTTTGGTGCAGAGACCATGCATATCGTGGGCATATTTCAGCATTTCTGCTCTGATTTTCAGTGTATTACACCAAAACACCCACCTGATGACATCATTTCAAGAGCAAAAGCAGCAATTTGCAGAATTCAGCTTCTTTGGGGAACTGAGCAATTGCTGAGCTGACACCAAGTCCTGCTGGGTCCCTGTCACCTGCAGCGTGCCCGCATCCTCACCACGGTAGCGGGCATTGTGACAAAGGTTCTATGTCAGGTGGGTGTGGCAGCCGAGCGCCCGCTAGGGGAGGGGGAGCCTGTCAGCCCCGGGCCTGTCACTGCCTGCTGTCCCCCCTGTCAGCAGCGAGGCCTCTGAAAAGTTTCCAAAACATCCCCAGACTTGGCTCCAAAGTGGCCAAAAGCCTCCAAGAGACAAGTCGGGAAGAAGGGTATGGAACAGAGGGAGAAAGCCAAGGGAGCAGGCCAAAGGGAGGCAAGAGGAAAAAGTAGTGCCGGGCTGCAGGACTGAAATGGAGGAATTGAAAGACGAAAGCCAGGAAGCAGGAGAGTTTGAGAAAAGGAGAGAGGAAAGAAGAGACATGCAGCCAGACGAGGGGTTAGTGAGAGGGTCTGGGACAGAGAACAGGATGAGAAGGAAATAAGGCAAGGCAAGGCAAGGCTAGGCCAAAGGACGTTTCCTTGATTTATATTTTCTACCACATTAATCTTGAGATGAGGAGGAAAGCCATCAGACCTTATGGATTAGGCCCAAACAAAAGCCCCGGCTACTTGAGACACTTAGACTAAGCCTAAACCACAAAGATCTCTCCATAAAGATGGTTTTTACACTGTACTTCCACAATCTGCTGGCAGTACAAGAGAACAAGCGGGAGATGTATTTAGGCTGAGTCATGGTGGTTTGGTGCAGAGACCATGCATATCGTGGGCATATTTCAGCATTTCTGCTCTGGTTTTCAGTGTATTACACCAAAACACCCACCTGATGACATCATTTCAAGAGCAAAAGCAGCAATTTGCAGAATTCGTCTTCTTTGGGGAACTGAGCAATTGCTGAGCTGACAGCAAGTCCTGCTGGGTCCCTGTCACCTGCAGAGTGCCCGCATCCTCACCACGGTAGCGGGCATTGTGACAAAGGTTCTATGTCAGGTGGGTGTGGCAGCCGAGCGCCCGCTAGGGGAGGGGGAGCCTGTCAGCCCCGGGCCTGTCACTGCCTGCTGTCCCCCCTGTCACCAGCGAGGCCTCTGAAAAGTTTCCAAAACATCCCCAGACTTGGCTCCAAAGTGGCCAAAAGTCTCCAAGAGACAAGTTGGGAAGAAGGATATGGAACAGAGGGAGAAAGCCAAGGGAGCAGGCCAAAGGGAGGCAAGAGGAAAAAGTAGTGCTGGGCTGCAGGACTGAAATGGAGGAATTGAAAGACGAAAGCCAGGAAGCAGGAGAGTTTGAGAAAAGGAGAGAGGAAAGAAGAGACATGCAGCCAGACGAGGGGTTAGTGAGAGAGTCTGGGACAGAGAACAGGATGAGAAGGAAATAAGGCAAGGCAAGGCAAGGCTAGGCCAAAGGACGTTTCCTTGATTTATATTTTCTACCACATTCATCTTGAGATGAGGAGGAAAGCCATCAGACCTTATGGATTAGGCCCAAACAAAAGCCCCGGCTACTTGAGACACTTAGACTAAGCCTAAACCACAAAGATCTCTCCATAAAGATGGTTTTTACACTGTACTTCCACAATCTGCTGGCAGTACAAGAGAACAAGCGGCAGATGTATTTAGGCTGAGTCATGGTGGTTTGGTGCAGAGACCATGCATATCGTGGGCATATTTCAGCATTTCTGCTCTGGTTTTCAGTGTATTACACCAAAACACCCACCTGATGACATCATTTCAAGAGCAAAAGCAGCAATTTGCAGAATTCAGCTTCTTTGGGGAACTGAGCAATTGCTGAGCTGACACCAAGTCCTGCTGGGTCCCTGTCACCTGCAGCGTGCCCGCATCCTCACCACGGTAGCGGGCATTGTGACAAAGGTTCTATGTCAGGTGGGTGTGGCAGCCGAGCGCCCGCTAGGGGAGGGGGAGCCTGTCAGTCCCGGGCCTGTCACTGCCTGCTGTCCCCCCTGTCAGCAGCGAGGCCTCTGAAAAGTTTCCAAAACATCCCCAGACTTGGCTCCAAAGTGGCCAAAAGTCTCCAAGAGACAAGTTGGGAAGAAGGATATGGAACAGAGGGAGAAAGCCAAGGGAGCAGGCCAAAGGGAGGCAAGAGGAAAAAGTAGTGCTGGGCTGCAGGACTGAAATGGAGGAATTGAAAGACGAAAGCCAGGAAGCAGGAGAGTTTGAGAAAAGGAGAGAGGAAAGAAGAGACATGCAGCCAGGCGAGGGGTTAGTGAGAGAGGCTGGGACAGAGAACAGGATGAGAAGGAAATAAGGCAAGGCAAGGCAAGGCTAGGCCAAAGGACGTTTCCTTGATTTATATTTTCTACCACATTCATCTTGAGATGAGGAGGAAAGCCATCAGACCTTATGGATTAGGCCCAAACAAAAGCCCCGGCTACTTGAGACACTTAGACTAAGCCTAAACCACAAAGATCTCTCCATAAAGATGGTTTTTACACTGTACTTCCACAATCTGCTGGCAGTACAAGAGAACAAGCGGCAGATGTATTTAGGCTGAGTCATGGTGGTTTGGTGCAGAGACCATGCATATCGTGGGCATATTTCAGCATTTCTGCTCTGGTTTTCAGTGTATTACACCAAAACACCCACCTGATGACATCATTTCAAGAGCAAAAGCAGCAATTTGCAGAATTCAGCTTCTTTGGGGAACTGAGCAATTGCTGAGCTGACACCAAGTCCTGCTGGGTCCCTGTCACCTGCAGCGTGCCCGCATCCTCACCACGGTAGCGGGCATTGTGACAAAGGTTCTATGTCAGGTGGGTGTGGCAGCCGAGCGCCCGCTAGGGGAGGGGGAGCCTGTCAGTCCCGGGCCTGTCACTGCCTGCTGTCCCCCCTGTCAGCAGCGAGGCCTCTGAAAAGTTTCCAAAACATCCCCAGACTTGGCTCCAAAGTGGCCAAAAGTCTCCAAGAGACAAGTTGGGAAGAAGGATATGGAACAGAGGGAGAAAGCCAAGGGAGCAGGCCAAAGGGAGGCAAGAGGAAAAAGTAGTGCCGGGCTGCAGGACTGAAATGGAGGAATTGAAAGACGAAAGCCAGGAAGCAGGAGAGTTTGAGAAAAGGAGAGAGGAAAGAAGAGACATGCAGCCAGGCGAGGGGTTAGTGAGAGAGGCTGGGACAGAGAACAGGATGAGAAGGAAATAAGGCAAGGCAAGGCAAGGCTAGGCCAAAGGACGTTTCCTTGATTTATATTTTCTACCACATTCATCTTGAGATGAGGAGGAAAGCCATCAGACCTTATGGATTAGGCCCAAACAAAAGCCCCGGCTACTTGAGACACTTAGACTTAGCCTAAACCACAAAGATCTCTCCATAAAGATGGTTTTTACACTGTACTTCCACAATCTGCTGGCAGTACAAGAGAACAAGCGGCAGATGTATTTAGGCTGAGTCATGGTGGTTTGGTGCAGAGACCATGCATATCGTGGGCATATTTCAGCATTTCTGCTCTGGTTTTCAGTGTATTACACCAAAACACCCACCTGATGACATCATTTCAAGAGCAAAAGCAGCAATTTGCAGAATTCAGCTTCTTTGGGGAACTGAGCAATTGCTGAGCTGACACCAAGTCCTGCTGGGTCCCTGTCACCTGCAGCGTGCCCGCATCCTCACCACGGTAGCGGGCATTGTGACAAAGGTTCTATGTCAGGTGGGTGTGGCAGCCGAGCGCCCGCTAGGGGAGGGGGAGCCTGTCAGTCCCGGGCCTGTCACTGCCTGCTGTCCCCCCTGTCAGCAGCGAGGCCTCTGAAAAGTTTCCAAAACATTCCCAGACTTGGCTCCAAAGTGGCCAAAAGTCTCCAAGAGACAAGTTGGGAAGAAGGATATGGAACAGAGGGAGAAAGCCAAGGGAGCAGGCCAAAGGGAGGCAAGAGGAAAAAGTAGTGCCGGGCTGCAGGACTGAAATGGAGGAATTGAAAGACGAAAGCCAGGAAGCAGGAGAGTTTGAGAAAAGGAGAGAGGAAAGAAGAGACATGCAGCCAGACGAGGGGTTAGTGAGAGAGGCTGGGACAGAGAACAGGATGAGAAGGAAATAAGGCAAGGCAAGGCAAGGCTAGGCCAAAGGACGTTTCCTTGATTTATATTTTCTACCACATTCATCTTGAGATGAGGAGGAAAGCCATCAGACCTTATGGATTAGGCCCAAACAAAAGCCCCGGCTACTTGAGACACTTAGACTAAGCCTAAACCACAAAGATCTCTCCATAAAGATGGTTTTTACACTGTACTTCCACAATCTGCTGGCAGTACAAGAGAACAAGCGGCAGATGTATTTAGGCTGAGTCATGGTGGTTTGGTGCAGAGACCATGCATATCGTGGGCATATTTCAGCATTTCTGCTCTGGTTTTCAGTGTATTACACCAAAACACCCACCTGATGACATCATTTCAAGAGCAAAAGCAGCAATTTGCAGAATTCAGCTTCTTTGGGGAACTGAGCAATTGCTGAGCTGACACCAAGTCCTGCTGGGTCCCTGTCACCTGCAGCGTGCCCGCATCCTCACCACGGTAGCGGGCATTGTGACAAAGGTTCTATGTCAGGTGGGTGTGGCAGCCGAGCGCCCGCTAGGGGAGGGGGAGCCTGTCAGTCCCGGGCCTGTCACTGCCTGCTGTCCCCCCTGTCAGCAGCGAGGCCTCTGAAAAGTTTCCAAAACATCCCCAGACTTGGCTCCAAAGTGGCCAAAAGTCTCCAAGAGACAAGTTGGGAAGAAGGATATGGAACAGAGGGAGAAAGCCAAGGGAGCAGGCCAAAGGGAGGCAAGAGGAAAAAGTAGTGCCGGGCTGTAGGACTGAAATGGAGGAATTGAAAGACGAAAGCCAGGAAGCAGGAGAGTTTGAGAAAAGGAGAGAGGAAAGAAGAGACATGCAGCCAGACGAGGGCTTAGTGAGAGAGGCTGGGACAGAGAACAGGATGAGAAGGAAATAAGGCAAGGCAAGGCAAGGCTAGGCCAAAGGACGTTTCCTTGATTTATATTTTCTACCACATTCATCTTGAGATGAGGAGGAAAGCCATCAGACCTTATGGATTAGGCCCAAACAAAAGCCCCGGCTACTTGAGACACTTAGACTAAGCCTAAACCACAAAGATCTCTCCATAAAGATGGTTTTTACACTGTACTTCCACAATCTGCTGGCAGTACAAAAGAACAAGCGGCAGATGTATTTAGGCTGAGTCATGGTGGTTTGGTGCAGAGACCATGCATATCGTGGGCATATTTCAGCATTTCTGCTCTGGTTTTCAGTGTATTACACCAAAACACCCACCTGATGACATCATTTCAAGAGCAAAAGCAGCAATTTGCAGAATTCAGCTTCTTTGGGGAACTGAGCAATTGCTGAGCTGACACCAAGTCCTGCTGGGTCCCTGTCACCTGCAGCGTGCCCGCATCCTCACCACGGTAGCGGGCATTGTGACAAAGGTTCTATGTCAGCTGGGTGTGGCAGCCGAGCGCCCGCTAGGGGAGGGGGAGCCTGTCAGTCCCGGGCCTGTCACTGCCTGCTGTCCCCCCTGTCAGCAGCGAGGCCTCTGAAAAGTTTCCAAAACATCCCCAGACTTGGCTCCAAAGTGGCCAAAAGTCTCCAAGAGACAAGTCGGGAAGAAGGGTATGGAACAGAGGGAGAAAGCCAAGGGAGCAGGCCAAAGGGAGGCAAGAGGAAAAAGTAGTGCCGGGCTGTAGGACTGAAATGGAGGAATTGAAAGACGAAAGCCAGGAAGCAGGAGAGTTTGAGAAAAGGAGAGAGGAAAGAAGAGACATGCAGCCAGACGAGGGGTTAGTGAGAGAGGCTGGGACAGAGAACAGGATGAGAAGGAAATAAGGCAAGGCAAGGCAAGGCTAGGCCAAAGGACGTTTCCTTGATTTATATTTTCTACCACATTCATCTTGAGATGAGGAGGAAAGCCATCAGACCTTATGGATTAGGCCCAAACAAAAGCCCCGGCTACTTGAGACACTTAGACTAAGCCTAAACCACAAAGATCTCTCCATAAAAATGTTTTTTACACTGTACTTCCACAATCTGCTGGCAGTACAAGAGAACAAGCGGCAGATGTGTTTAGGCTGAGTCATGGTGGTTTGGTGCAGAGACCATGCATATCGTGGGCATATTTCAGCATTTCTGCTCTGGTTTTCAGTGTATTACACCAAAACACCCACCTGATGACATCATTTCAAGAGCAAAAGCAGCAATTTGCAGAATTCAGCTTCTTTGGGGAACTGAGCAATTGCTGAGCTGACACCAAGTCCTGCTGGGTCCCTGTCACCTGCAGCGTGCCCGCATCCTCACCACGGTAGCGGGCATTGTGACAAAGGTTCTATGTCAGGTGGGTGTGGCAGCCGAGCGCTTGCTAGGGGAGGGGGAGCCTGTCAGCCCCGGGCCTGTCACTGCCTGCTGTCCCCCCTGTCAGCAGCGAGGCCTCTGAAAAGTTTCCAAAACATCCCCAGACTTGGCTCCAAAGTGGCCAAAAGTCTCCAAGAGACAAGTTGGGAAGAAGGATATGGAACAGAGGGAGAAAGCCAAGGGAGCAGGCCAAAGGGAGGCAAGAGGAAAAAGTAGTGCCGGGCTGCAGGACTGAAATGGAGGAATTGAAAGACGAAAGCCAGGAAGCAGGAGAGTTTGAGAAAAGGAGAGAGGAAAGAAGAGACATGCAGCCAGACGAGGGCTTAGTGAGAGAGGCTGGGACAGAGAACAGGATGAGAAGGAAATAAGGCAAGGCAAGGCAAGGCTAGGCCAAAGGACGTTTCCTTGATTTATATTTTCTACCACATTCATCTTGAGATGAGGAGGAAAGCCATCAGACCTTATGGATTAGGCCCAAACAAAAGCCCCGGCTACTTGAGACACTTAGACTAAGCCTAAACCACAAAGATCTCTCCATAAAGATGGTTTTTACACTGTACTTCCACAATCTGCTGGCAGTACAAGAGAACAAGCGGCAGATGTGTTTATGCTGAGTCATGGTGGTTTGGTGCAGAGACCATGCATATCGTGGGCATATTTCAGCATTTCTGCTCTGGTTTTCAGTGTATTACACCAAAACACCCACCTGATGACATCATTTCAAGAGCAAAAGCAGCAATTTGCAGAATTCAGCTTCTTTGGGGAACTGAGCAATTGCTGAGCTGACAGCAAGTCCTGCTGGGTCCCTGTCACCTGCAGCGTGCCCGCATCCTCACCACGGTAGCGGGCATTGTGACAAAGGTTCTATGTCAGGTGGGTGTGGCAGCCGAGCGCCCGCTAGGGGAGGGGGAGCCTGTCAGTCCCGGGCCTGTCACTGCCTGCTGTCCCCCCTGTCAGCAGCGAGGCCTCTGAAAAGTTTCCAAAACATCCCCAGACTTGGCTCCAAAGTGGCCAAAAGTCTCCAAGAGACAAGTCGGGAAGAAGGGTATGGAACAGAGGGAGAAAGCCAAGGGAGCAGGCCAAAGGGAGGCAAGAGGAAAAAGTAGTGCCGGGCTGTAGGACTGAAATGGAGGAATTGAAAGACGAAAGCCAGGAAGCAGGAGAGTTTGAGAAAAGGAGAGAGGAAAGAAGAGACATGCAGCCAGACGAGGGGTTAGTGAGAGAGGCTGGGACAGAGAACAGGATGAGAAGGAAATAAGGCAAGGCAAGGCAAGGCTAGGCCAAAGGACGTTTCCTTGATTTATATTTTCTACCACATTCATCTTGAGATGAGGAGGAAAGCCATCAGACCTTATGGATTAGGCCCAAACAAAAGCCCCGGCTACTTGAGACACTTAGACTAAGCCTAAACCACAAAGATCTCTCCATAAAGATGTTTTTTACACTGTACTTCCACAATCTGCTGGCAGTACAAGAGAACAAGCGGCAGATGTGTTTAGGCTGAGTCATGGTGGTTTGGTGCAGAGACCATGCATATCGTGGGCATATTTCAGCATTTCTGCTCTGGTTTTCAGTGTATTACACCAAAACACCCACCTGATGACATCATTTCAAGAGCAAAAGCAGCAATTTGCAGAATTCAGCTTCTTTGGGGAACTGAGCAATTGCTGAGCTGACACCAAGTCCTGCTGGGTCCCTGTCACCTGCAGCGTGCCCGCATCCTCACCACGGTAGCGGGCATTGTGACAAAGGTTCTATGTCAGGTGGGTGTGGCAGCCGAGCGCCCGCTAGGGGAGGGGGAGCCTGTCAGTCCCGGGCCTGTCACTGCCTGCTGTCCCCACTGTCAGCAGCGAGGCCTCTGAAAAGTTTCCAAAACATGCCCAGACTTGGCTCCAAAGTGGCCAAAAGTCTCCAAGAGACAAGTTGGGAAGAAGGATATGGAACAGAGGGAGAAAGCCAAGGGAGCAGACCAAAGGGAGGCAAGAGGCAAAAGTAGTGCCGGGCTGCAGAACTGAAATGGAGGAATTGAAAGATGAAAGCCAGGAAGCAGGAGAGTTTGAGAAAAGGAGAGAGGAAAGAAGAGACATGCAGCCAGACGAGGGGTTAGTGAGAGAGGCTGGGACAGAGAACAGGATGAGAAGGAAATAAGGCAAGGCAAGGCAAGGCTAGGCCAAAGGACGTTTCCTTGATTTATATTTTCTACCACATTCATCTTGAGATGAGGAGGAAAGCCATCAGACCTTATGGATTAGGCCCAAACAAAAGCCCCGGCTACTTGAGACACTTAGACTAAGCCTAAACCACAAAGATCTCTCCATAAAGATGGTTTTTACACTGTACTTCCACAATCTGCTGGCAGTACAAGAGAACAAGCGGCAGATGTATTTAGGCTGAGTCATGGTGGTTTGGTGCAGAGACCATGCATATCGTGGGCATATTTCAGCATTTCTGCTCTGGTTTTCAGTGTATTACACCAAAACACCCACCTGATGACATCATTTCAAGAGCAAAAGCAGCAATTTGCAGAATTCAGCTTCTTTGGGGAACTGAGCAATTGCTGAGCTGACACCAAGTCCTGCTGGGTCCCTGTCACCTGCAGAGTGCCCGCATCCTCACCACGGTAGCGGGCATTGTGACAAAGGTTCTATGTCAGGTGGGTGTGGCAGCCGAGCGCTTGCTAGGGGAGGGGGAGCCTGTCAGCCCCGGGCCTGTCACTGCCTGCTGTCCCCCCTGTCAGCAGCGAGGCCTCTGAAAAGTTTCCAAAACATCCCCAGACTTGGCTCCAAAGTGGCCAAAAGTCTCCAAGAGACAAGTTGGGAAGAAGGATATGGAACAGAGGGAGAAAGCCAAGGGAGCAGGACAAAGGGAGGCAAGAGAAAAAAGTAGTGCCGGGCTGCAGGACTGAAATGGAGGAATTGAAAGACGAAAGCCAGGAAGCAGGAGAGTTTGAGAAAAGGAGAGAGGAAAGAAGAGACATGCAGCCAGACGAGGGGTTAGTGAGAGAGGCTGGGACAGAGAACAGGATGAGAAGGAAATAAGGCAAGGCAAGGCAAGGCTAGGCCAAAGGACGTTTCCTTGATTTATATTTTCTACCACATTCATCTTGAGATGAGGAGGAAAGCCATCAGACCTTATGGATTAGGCCCAAACAAAAGCCCCGGCTACTTGAGACACTTAGACTAAGCCTAAACCACAAAGATCTCTCCATAAAGATGGTTTTTACACTGTACTTCCACAATCTGCTGGCAGTACAAGAGAACAAGCGGCAGATGTATTTAGGCTGAGTCATGGTGGTTTGGTGCAGAGACCATGCATATCGTGGGCATATTTCAGCATTTCTGCTCTGGTTTTCAGTGTATTACACCAAAACACCCACCTGATGACATCATTTCAAGAGCAAAAGCAGCAATTTGCAGAATTCAGCTTCTTTGGGGAACTGAGCAATTGCTGAGCTGACACCAAGTCCTGCTGGGTCCCTGTCACCTGCAGAGTGCCCGCATCCTCACCACGGTAGCGGGCATTGTGACAAAGGTTCTATGTCAGGTGGGTGTGGCAGCCGAGCGCTTGCTAGGGGAGGGGGAGCCTGTCAGCCCCGGGCCTGTCACTGCCTGCTGTCCCCCCTGTCAGCAGCGAGGCCTCTGAAAAGTTTCCAAAACATCCCCAGACTTGGCTCCAAAGTGGCCAAAAGTCTCCAAGAGACAAGTTGGGAAGAAGGATATGGAACAGAGGGAGAAAGCCAAGGGAGCAGGCCAAAGGGAGGCAAGAGAAAAAAGTAGTGCCGGGCTGCAGGACTGAAATGGAGGAATTGAAAGACGAAAGCCAGGAAGCAGGAGAGTTTGAGAAAAGGAGAGAGGAAAGAAGAGACATGCAGCCAGACGAGGGCTTAGTGAGAGAGGCTGGGACAGAGAACAGGATGAGAAGGAAATAAGGCAAGGCAAGGCAAGGCTAGGCCAAAGGACGTTTCCTTGATTTATATTTTCTACCACATTCATCTTGAGATGAGGAGGAAAGCCATCAGACCTTATGGATTAGGCCCAAACAAAAGCCCCGGCTACTTGAGACACTTAGACTAAGCCTAAACCACAAAGATCTCTCCATAAAGATGTTTTTTACACTGTACTTCCACAATCTGCTGGCAGTACAAGAGAACAAGCGGCAGATGTGTTTAGGCTGAGTCATGGTGGTTTGGTGCAGAGACCATGCATATCGTGGGCATATTTCAGCATTTCTGCTCTGGTTTTCAGTGTATTACACCAAAACACCCACCTGATGACATCATTTCAAGAGCAAAAGCAGCAATTTGCAGAATTCAGCTTCTTTGGGGAACTGAGCAATTGCTGAGCTGACAGCAAGTCCTGCTGGGTCCCTGTCACCTGCAGCGTGCCCGCATCCTCACCACGGTAGCGGGCATTGTGACAAAGGTTCTATGTCAGCTGGGTGTGGCAGCCGAGCGCCCACTAGGGTAGGGGGAGCCTGTCAGTCCTGGGCCTGTCACTGCCTGCTGTCCCCCCTGTCAGCAGCGAGGCCTCTGAAAAGTTTCCAAAACATCCCCAGACTTGGCTCCAAAGTGGCCAAAAGTCTCCAAGAGACAAGTTGGGAAGAAGGATATGGAACAGAGGGAGAAAGCCAAGGGAGCAGGCCAAAGGGAGGCAAGAGGAAAAAGTAGTGCCGGGCTGCAGGACTGAAATGGAGGAATTGAAAGACGAAAGCCAGGAAGCAGGAGAGTTTGAGAAAAGGAGAGAGGAAAGAAGAGACATGCAGCCAGACGAGGGGTTAGTGAGAGAGGCTGGGACAGAGAACAGGATGAGAAGGAAATAAGGCAAGGCAAGGCAAGGCTAGGCCAAAGGACGTTTCCTTGATTTATATTTTCTACCACATTCATCTTGAGATGAGGAGGAAAGCCATCAGACCTTATGGATTAGGCCCAAACAAAAGCCCCGGCTACTTGAGACACTTAGACTAAGCCTAAACCACAAAGATCTCTCCATAAAGATGGTTTTTACACTGTACTTCCACAATCTGCTGGCAGTACAAGAGAACAAGCGGCAGATGTATTTAGGCTGAGTCATGGTGGTTTGGTGCAGAGACCATGCATATCGTGGGCATATTTCAGCATTTCTGCTCTGGTTTTCAGTGTATTACACCAAAACACCCACCTGATGACATCATTTCAAGAGCAAAAGCAGCAATTTGCAGAATTCAGCTTCTTTGGGGAACTGAGCAATTGCTGAGCTGACACCAAGTCCTGCTGGGTCCCTGTCACCTGCAGCGTGCCCGCATCCTCACCACGGTAGCGGGCATTGTGACAAAGGTTCTATGTCAGGTGGGTGTGGCAGCCGAGCGCCCACTAGGGGAGGGGGAGCCTGTCAGCCCCGGGCCTGTCACTGCCTGCTGTCCCCCCTGTCAGCAGCGAGGCCTCTGAAAAGTTTCCAAAACATCCCCAGACTTGGCTCCAAAGTGGCCAAAAGTCTCCAAGAGACAAGTTGGGAAGAAGGATATGGAACAGAGGGAGAAAGCCAAGGGAGCAGGCCAAAGGGAGGCAAGAGGAAAAAGTAGTGCCGGGCTGCAGGACTGAAATGGAGGAATTGAAAGACGAAAGCCAGGAAGCAGGAGAGTTTGAGAAAAGGAGAGAGGAAAGAAGAGACATGCAGCCAGACGAGGGGTTAGTGAGAGAGGCTGGGACAGAGAACAGGATGAGAAGGAAATAAGGCAAGGCAAGGCAAGGCTAGGCCAAAGGACGTTTCCTTGATTTATATTTTCTACCACATTCATCTTGAGATGAGGAGGAAAGCCATCAGACCTTATGGATTAGGCCCAAACAAAAGCCCCGGCTACTTGAGACACTTAGACTAAGCCTAAACCACAAAGATCTCTCCATAAAGATGTTTTTTACACTGTACTTCCACAATCTGCTGGCAGTACAAGAGAACAAGCGGCAGATGTGTTTAGGCTGAGTCATGGTGGTTTGGTGCAGAGACCATGCATATCCTGGGCATATTTCAGCATTTCTGCTCTGGTTTTCAGTGTATTACACCAAAACACCCACCTGATGACATCATTTCAAGAGCAAAAGCAGCAATTTGCAGAATTCAGCTTCTTTGGGGAACTGAGCAATTGCTGAGCTGACAGCAAGTCCTGCTGGGTCCCTGTCACCTGCAGCGTGCCCGCATCCTCACCACGGTAGCGGGCATTGTGACAAAGGTTCTATGTCAGCTGGGTGTGGCAGCCGAGCGCCTGCTAGGGGAGGGGGAGCCTGTCAGTCCCGGGCCTGTCACTGCCTGCTGTCCCCCCTGTCAGCAGCGAGGCCTCTGAAAAGTTTCCAAAACATCCCCAGACTTGGCTCTAAAGTGTCCAAAAGTCTCCAAGAGACAAGTCGGGAAGAAGGATATGGAACAGAGGGAGAAAGCCAAGGGAGCAGGCCAAAGGGAGGCAAGAGGAAAAAGTAGTGCCGGGCTGCAGGACTGAAATGGAGGAATTGAAAGACGAAAGCCAGGAAGCAGGAGAGTTTGAGAAAAGGAGAGAGGAAAGAAGAGACATGCAGCCAGACGAGGGGTTAGTGAGAGAGGCTGGGACAGAGAACAGGATGAGAAGGAAATAAGGCAAGGCAAGGCAAGGCTAGGCCAAAGGACGTTTCCTTGATTTATATTTTCTACCACATTCATCTTGAGATGAGGAGGAAAGCCATCAGACCTTATGGATTAGGCCCAAACAAAAGCCCCGGCTACTTGAGACACTTAGACTAAGCCTAAACCACAAAGATCTCTCCATAAAGATGGTTTTTACACTGTACTTCCACAATCTGCTGGCAGTACAAGAGAACAAGCGGCAGATGTATTTAGGCTGAGTCATGGTGGTTTGGTGCAGAGACCATGCATATCGTGGGCATATTTCAGCATTTCTGCTCTGGTTTTCAGTGTATTACACCAAAACACCCACCTGATGACATCATTTCAAGAGCAAAAGCAGCAATTTGCAGAATTCAGCTTCTTTGGGGAACTGAGCAATTGCTGAGCTGACACCAAGTCCTGCTGGGTCCCTGTCACCTGCAGCATGCCCGCATCCTCACCACGGTAGCGGGCATTGTGACAAAGGTTCTATGTCAGGTGGGTGTGGCAGCCGAGCGCCCACTAGGGGAGGGGGAGCCTGTCAGTCCTGGGCCTGTCACTGCCTGCTGTCCCCCCTGTCAGCAGCGAGGCCTCTGAAAAGTTTCCAAAACATCCCCAGACTTGGCTCCAAAGTGGCCAAAAGTCTCCAAGAGACAAGTTGGGAAGAAGGATATGGAACAGAGGGAGAAAGCCAAGGGAGCAGGCCAAAGGGAGGCAAGAGGAAAAAGTAGTGCCGGGCTGCAGGACTGAAATGGAGGAATTGAAAGACGAAAGCCAGGAAGCAGGAGAGTTTGAGAAAAGGAGAGAGGAAAGAAGAGACATGCAGCCAGACGAGGGGTTAGTGAGAGAGGCTGGGACAGAGAACAGGATGAGAAGGAAATAAGGCAAGGCAAGGCAAGGCTAGGCCAAAGGACGTTTCCTTGATTTATATTTTCTACCACATTCATCTTGAGATGAGGAGGAAAGCCATCAGACCTTATGGATTAGGCCCAAACAAAAGCCCCGGCTACTTGAGACACTTAGACTAAGCCTAAACCACAAAGATCTCTCCATAAAGATGGTTTTTACACTGTACTTCCACAATCTGCTGGCAGTACAAGAGAACAAGCGGCAGATGTATTTAGGCTGAGTCATGGTGGTTTGGTGCAGAGACCATGCATATCGTGGGCATATTTCAGCATTTCTGCTCTGGTTTTCAGTGTATTACACCAAAACACCCACCTGATGACATCATTTCAAGAGCAAAAGCAGCAATTTTCAGAATTCAGCTTCTTTGGGGAACTGAGCAATTGCTGAGCTGACACCAAGTCCTGCTGGATCCCTGTCACCTACAGCATGCCCGCATCCTCACCACAGTAGCGGGCATTGTGACAAAGGTTCTATGTCAGGTGGGTGTGGCAGCCGAGCGCCCACTAGGGGAGGGGGAGCCTGTCAGTCCTGGGCCTGTCACTGCCTGCTGTCCCCCCTGTCAGCAGCGAGGCCTCTGAAAAGTTTCCAAAACATCCCCAGACTTGGCTCCAAAGTGGCCAAAAGTCTCCAAGAGACAAGTTGGGAAGAAGGATATGGAACAGAGGGAGAAAGCCAAGGGAGCAGGCCAAAGGGAGGCAAGAGGAAAAAGTAGTGCCGGGCTGCAGGACTGAAATGGAGGAATTGAAAGACGAAAGCCAGGAAGCAGGAGAGTTTGAGAAAAGGAGAGAGGAAAGAAGAGACATGCAGCCAGACGAGGGGTTAGTGAGAGAGGCTGGGACAGAGAACAGGATGAGAAGGAAATAAGGCAAGGCAAGGCAAGGCTAGGCCAAAGGACGTTTCCTTGATTTATATTTTCTACCACATTCATCTTGAGATGAGGAGGAAAGCCATCAGACCTTATGGATTAGGCCCAAACAAAAGCCCCGGCTACTTGAGACACTTAGACTAAGCCTAAACCACAAAGATCTCTCCATAAAGATGGTTTTTACACTGTACTTCCACAATCTGCTGGCAGTACAAGAGAACAAGCGGCAGATGTATTTAGGCTGAGTCATGGTGGTTTGGTGCAGAGACCATGCATATCGTGGGCATATTTCAGCATTTCTGCTCTGGTTTTCAGTGTATTACACCAAAACACCCACCTGATGACATCATTTCAAGAGCAAAAGCAGCAATTTGCAGAATTCAGCTTCTTTGGGGAACTGAGCAATTGCTGAGCTGACACCAAGTCCTGCTGGGTCCCTGTCACCTGCAGCGTGCCCGCATCCTCACCACGGTAGCGGGCATTGTGACAAAGGTTCTATGTCAGGTGGGTGTGGCAGCCGAGCGCCCGCTAGGGGAGGGGGAGCCTGTCAGCCCCGGGCCTGTCACTGCCTGCTGTCCCCCCTGTCAGCAGCGAGGCCTCTGAAAAGTTTCCAAAACATCCCCAGACTTGGCTCCAAAGTGGCCAAAAGTCTCCAAGAGACAAGTTGGGAAGAAGGATATGGAAGAGAGGGAGAAAGCCAAGGGAGCAGGCCAAAGGGAGGCAAGAGGAAAAAGTAGTGCCGGGCTGCAGGACTGAAATGGAGGAATTGAAAGACGAAAGCCAGGAAGCAGGAGAGTTTGAGAAAAGGAGAGAGGAAAGAAGAGACATGCAGCCAGACGAGGGGTTAGTGAGAGAGGCTGGGACAGAAAACAGGATGAGAAGGAAATAAGGCAAGGCAAGGCAAGGCTAGGCCAAAGGACGTTTCCTTGATTTATATTTTCTACCACATTCATCTTGAGATGAGGAGGAAAGCCATCAGACCTTATGGATTAGGCCCAAACAAAAGCCCCGGCTACTTGAGACACTTAGACTAAGCCTAAACCACAAAGATCTCTCCATAAAGATGGTTTTTACACTGTACTTCCACAATCTGCTGGCAGTACAAGAGAACAAGCGGCAGATGTATTTAGGCTGAGTCATGGTGGTTTGGTGCAGAGACCATGCATATCGTGGGCATATTTCAGCATTTCTGCTCTGGTTTTCAGTGTATTACACCAAAACACCCACCTGATGACATCATTTCAAGAGCAAAAGCAGCAATTTGCAGAATTCAGCTTCTTTGGGGAACTGAGCAATTGCTGAGCTGACACCAAGTCCTGCTGGGTCCCTGTCACCTGCAGCGTGCCCGCATCCTCACCACGGTAGCGGGCATTGTGACAAAGGTTCTATGTCAGGTGGGTGTGGCAGCCGAGCGCCCGCTAGGGGAGGGGGAGCCTGTCAGCCCCGGGCCTGTCACTGCCTGCTGTCCCCCCTGTCAGCAGCGAGGCCTCTGAAAAGTTTCCAAAACATCCCCAGACTTGGCTCCAAAGTGGCCAAAAGTCTCCAAGAGACAAGTTGGGAAGAAGGATATGGAAGAGAGGGAGAAAGCCAAGGGAGCAGGCCAAAGGGAGGCAAGAGGAAAAAGTAGTGCCGGGCTGCAGGACTGAAATGGAGGAATTGAAAGACGAAAGCCAGGAAGCAGGAGAGTTTGAGAAAAGGAGAGAGGAAAGAAGAGACATGCAGCCAGACGAGGGGTTAGTGAGAGAGGCTGGGACAGAAAACAGGATGAGAAGGAAATAAGGCAAGGCAAGGCAAGGCTAGGCCAAAGGACGTTTCCTTGATTTATATTTTCTACCACATTCATCTTGAGATGAGGAGGAAAGCCATCAGACCTTATGGATTAGGCCCAAACAAAAGCCCCGGCTACTTGAGACACTTAGACTAAGCCTAAACCACAAAGATCTCTCCATAAAGATGGTTTTTACACTGTACTTCCACAATCTGCTGGCAGTACAAGAGAACAAGCGGCAGATGTATTTAGGCTGAGTCATGGTGGTTTGGTGCAGAGACCATGCATATCGTGGGCATATTTCAGCATTTCTGCTCTGGTTTTCAGTGTATTACACCAAAACACCCACCTGATGACATCATTTCAAGAGCAAAAGCAGCAATTTGCAGAATTCAGCTTCTTTGGGGAACTGAGCAATTGCTGAGCTGACACCAAGTCCTGCTGGGTCCTTGTCACCTGCAGCGTGCCCGCATCCTCACCACGGTAGCGGGCATTGTGACAAAGGTTCTATGTCAGGTGGGTGTGGCAGCCGAGCGCCCGCTAGGGGAGGGGGAGCCTGTCAGTCCCGGGCCTGTCACTGCCTGCTGTCCCCCCTGTCAGCAGCGAGGCCTCTGAAAAGTTTCCAAAACATCCCCAGACTTGGCTCCAAAGTGGCCAAAAGTCTCCAAGAGACAAGTTGGGAAGAAGGATATGGAACAGAGGGAGAAAGCCAAGGGAGCAGGCCAAAGGGAGGCAAGAGGAAAAAGTAGTGCCGGGCTGCAGGACTGAAATGGAGGAATTGAAAGACGAAAGCCAGGAAGCAGGAGAGTTTGAGAAAAGGAGAGAGGAAAGAAGAGACATGCAGCCAGACGAGGGGTTAGTGAGAGAGGCTGGGACAGAGAACAGGATGAGAAGGAAATAAGGCAAGGCAAGGCAAGGCTAGGCCAAAAGACGTTTCCTTGATTTATATTTTCTACCACATTCATCTTGAGATGAGGAGGAAAGCCATCAGACCTTATGGATTAGGCCCAAACAAAAGCCCCGGCTACTTGAGACACTTAGACTAAGCCTAAACCACAAAGATCTCTCCATAAAGATGGTTTTTACACTGTACTTCCACAATCTGCTGGCAGTACAAAAGAACAAGCGGCAGATGTATTTAGGCTGAGTCATGGTGGTTTGGTGCAGAGACCATGCATATCGTGGGCATATTTCAGCATTTCTGTTCTGGTTTTCAGTGTATTACACCAAAACACCCACCTGATGACATCATTTCAAGAGCAAAAGCAGCAATTTGCAGAATTCAGCTTCTTTGGGGAACTGAGCAATTGCTGAGCTGACAACAAGTCCTGCTGGGTCCCTATCACCTGCAGCGTGCACGCATCCTCACCACGGTAGCAGGCATTGTGACAAAGGTTCTATGTCAGGTGGGTGTGGCAGCCGAGCGCCCGCTAGGGGAGGGGGAGCCTGTCAGCCGCGGGCCTGTCACTGCCTGCTGTCCCCCCTGTCAGCAGCGAGGCCTCTGAAAAGTTTCCAAAACATCCCCAGACTTGGCTCCAAAGTGGCCAAAAGTCTCCAAGAGACAAGTCGGGAAGAAGGATATGGAAGAGAGGGAGAAAGCCAAGGGAGCAGGCCAAAGGGAGGCAAGAGGAAAAAGTAGTGCCGGGCTGCAGGACTGAAATGGAGGAATTGAAAGACGAAAGCCAGGAAGCAGGAGAGTTTGAGAAAAGGAGAGAGGAAAGAAGAGACATGCAGCCAGACGAGGGGTTAGTGAGAGAGGCTGGGACAGAGAACAGGATGAGAAAGAAATAAGGCAAGGCAAGGCAAGGCTAGGCCAAAGGACGTTTCCTTGATTTATATTTTCTACCACATTCATCTTGAGATGAGGAGGAAAGCCATCAGACCTTATGGATTAGGCCCAAACAAAAGCCCCGGCTACTTGAGACACTTAGACTAAGCCTAAACCACAAAGATCTCTCCATAAAAATGGTTTTTACACTGTACTTCCACAATCTGCTGGCAGTACAAGAGAACAAGCGGCAGATGTGTTTATGCTGAGTCATGGTGGTTTGGTGCAGAGACCATGCATATCGTGGGCATATTTCAGCATTTCTGCTCTGGTTTTCAGTGTATTACACCAAAACACCCACCTGATGACATCATTTCAAGAGCAAAAGCAGCAATTTGCAGAATTCAGCTTCTTTGGGGAACTGAGCAATTGCTGAGCTGACACCAAGTCCTGCTGGGTCCCTGTCACCTGCAGCATGCCCGCATCCTCACCACGGTAGCGGGCATTGTGACAAAGGTTCTATGTCAGGTGGGTGTGGCAGCCGAGCGCCCACTAGGGGAGGGGGAGCCTGTCAGTCCTGGGCCTGTCACTGCCTGCTGTCCCCCCTGTCAGCAGCGAGGCCTCTGAAAAGTTTCCAAAACATCCCCAGACTTGGCTCCAAAGTGGCCAAAAGTCTCCAAGAGACAAGTTGGGAAGAAGGATATGGAACAGAGGGAGAAAGCCAAGGGAGCAGGCCAAAGGGAGGCAAGAGGAAAAAGTAGTGCCGGGCTGCAGGACTGAAATGGAGGAATTGAAAGACGAAAGCCAGGAAGCAGGAGAGTTTGAGAAAAGGAGAGAGGAAAGAAGAGACATGCAGCCAGACGAGGGGTTAGTGAGAGAGGCTGGGACAGAGAACAGGATGAGAAAGAAATAAGGCAAGGCAAGGCAAGGCTAGGCCAAAGGACGTTTCCTTGATTTATATTTTCTACCACATTCATCTTGAGATGAGGAGGAAAGCCATCAGACCTTATGGATTAGGCCCAAACAAAAGCCCCGGCTACTTGAGACACTTAGACTAAGCCTAAACCACAAAGATCTCTCCATAAAAATGGTTTTTACACTGTACTTCCACAATCTGCTGGCAGTACAAGAGAACAAGCGGCAGATGTGTTTATGCTGAGTCATGGTGGTTTGGTGCAGAGACCATGCATATCGTGGGCATATTTCAGCATTTCTGCTCTGGTTTTCAGTGTATTACACCAAAACACCCACCTGATGACATCATTTCAAGAGCAAAAGCAGCAATTTGCAGAATTCAGGTTCTTTGGGGAACTGAGCAACTGCTGAGCTGACACCAAGTCCTGCTGGGTCCCTGTCACCTGCAGCGTGCCCGCATCCTCACCACGGTAGCGGGCATTGTGACAAAGGTTCTATGTCAGGTGGGTGTGGCAGCCGAGCGCCCGCTAGGGGAGGGGGAGCCTGTCAGCCCCAGGCCTGTCACTGCCTGCTGTCCCCCCTGTCAGCAGCGAGGCCTCTGAAAAGTTTCCAAAACATCCCCAGACTTGGCTCCAAAGTGGCCAAAAGTCTCCAAGAGACAAGTCGGGAAGAAGGATATGGAACAGAGGGAGAAAGCCAAGGGAGCAGGCCAAAGGGAGGCAAGAGGAAAAAGTAGTGCCGGGCTGCAGGACTGAAATGGAGGAATTGAAAGACGAAAGCCAGGAAGCAGGAGAGTTTGAGAAAAGGAGAGAGGAAAGAAGAGACATGCAGCCAGATTAGGGGTTAGTGAGAGAGGCTGGGACAGAGAACAGGATGAGAAGGAAATAAGGCAAGGCAAGGCAAGGCTAGGCCAAAGGACGTTTCCTTGATTTATATTTTCTACCACATTCATCTTGAGATGAGGAGGAAAGCCATCAGACCTTATGGATTAGGCCCAAACAAAAGCCCCGGCTACTTGAGACACTTTGACTAAGCCTAAGCCACAAAGATCTCTCCATAAAGATGGTTTTTACACTGTACGTCCACAATCTGCTGGCAGTACAAGAGAACAAGCGGCAGATGTGTTTAGGCTGAGTCATGGTGGTTTGGTGCAGAGACCATGCATATCGTGGGCATATTTCAGCATTTCTGCTCTGGTTTTCAGTGTATTACACCAAAACACCCACCTGATGACATCATTTCAAGAGCAAAAGCAGCAATTTGCAGAATTCAGCTTCTTTGGGGAACTGAGCAATTGCTGAGCTGACACCAAGTCCTGCTGGGTCCCTGTCACCTGCAGCGTGCCCGCATCCTCACCACGGTAGCGGGCATTGTGACAAAGGTTCTATGTCAGGTGGGTGTGGCAGCCGAGCGCCCGCTAGGGGAGGGGGAGCCTGTCAGCCCCGGGCCTGTCACTGCCTGCTGTCCCCCCTGTCAGCAGCGAGGCCTCTGAAAAGTTTCCAAAACATCCCCAGACTTGGCTCCAAAGTGGCCAAAAGTCTCCAAGAGACAAGTTGGGAAGAAGGATATGGAACAGAGGGAGAAAGCCAAGGGAGCAGGCCAAAGGGAGGCAAGAGGAAAAAGTAGTGCCGGGCTGCAGGACTGAAATGGAGGAATTGAAGGACGAAAGCCAGGAAGCAGGAGAGTTTGAGAAAAGGAGAGAGGAAAGAAGAGACATGCAGCCAGACTAGGGGTTAGTGAGAGAGGCTGGGACAGAGAACAGGATGAGAAGGAAATAAGGCAAGGCAAGGCAAGGCTAGGCCAAAGGACGTTTCCTTGATTTATATTTTCTACCACATTCATCTTGAGATGAGGAGGAAAGCCATCAGACCTTATGGATTAGGCCCAAACAAAAGCCCCGGCTACTTGAGACACTTAGACTAAGCCTAAACCACAAAGATCTCTCCATAAAGATGGTTTTTACACTGTACTTCCACAATCTGCTGGCAGTACAAGAGAACAAGCGGCAGATGTGTTTAGGCTGAGTCATGGTGGTTTGGTGCAGAGACCATGCATATCGTGGGCATATTTCAGCATTTCTGCTCTGGTTTTCAGTGTATTACACCAAAACACCCACCTGATGACATCATTTCAAGAGCAAAAGCAGCAATTTGCAGAATTCAGCTTCTTTGGGGAACTGAGCAATTGCTGAGCTGACACCAAGTCCTGCTGGGTCCCTGTCACCTGCAGCGTGCCCGCATCCTCACCACGGTAGCGGGCATTGTGACAAAGGTTCTATGTCAGGTGGGTGTGGCAGCCGAGCGCCCGCTAGGGGAGGGGGAGCCTGTCAGCCCCGGGCCTGTCACTGCCTGCTGTCCCCCCTGTCAGCAGCGAGGCCTCTGAAAAGTTTCCAAAACATCCCCAGACTTGGCTCCAAAGTGGCCAAAAGTCTCCAAGAGACAAGTTGGGAAGAAGGATATGGAACAGAGGGAGAAAGCCAAGGGAGCAGGCCAAAGGGAGGCAAGAGGAAAAAGTAGTGCCGGGCTGCAGGACTGAAATGGAGGAATTGAAGGACGAAAGCCAGGAAGCAGGAGAGTTTGAGAAAAGGAGAGAGGAAAGAAGAGACATGCAGCCAGACGAGGGCTTAGTGAGAGAGGCTGGGACAGAGAACAGGATGAGAAGGAAATAAGGCAAGGCAAGGCAAGGCTAGGCCAAAGGACGTTTCCTTGATTTATATTTTCTACCACATTCATCTTGAGATGAGGAGGAAAGCCATCAGACCTTATGGATTAGGCCCAAACAAAAGCCCCGGCTACTTGAGACACTTAGACTAAGCCTAAACCACAAAGATCTCTCCATAAAGATGGTTTTTACACTGTACTTCCACAATCTGCTGGCAGTACAAGAGAACAAGCGGCAGATGTGTTTAGGCTGAGTCATGGTGGTTTGGTGCAGAGACCATGCATATCGTGGGCATATTTCAGCATTTCTGCTCTGGTTTTCAGTGTATTACACCAAAACACCCACCTGATGACATCATTTCAAGAGCAAAAGCAGCAATTTGCAGAATTCAGCTTCTTTGGGGAACTGAGCAATTGCTGAGCTGACACCAAGTCCTGCTGGGTCCCTGTCACCTGCAGCGTGCCCGCATCCTCACCACGGTAGCGGGCATTGTGACAAAGGTTCTATGTCAGGTGGGTGTGGCAGCCGAGCGCCCGCTAGGGGAGGGGGAGCCTGTCAGTCCCGGGCCTGTCACTGCCTGCTGTCCCCCCTGTCAGCAGCGAGGCCTCTGAAAAGTTTCCAAAACATCCCCAGACTTGGCTCCAAAGTGGCCAAAAGTCTCCAAGAGACAAGTCGGGAAGAAGGATATGGAAGAGAGGGAGAAAGCCAAGGGAGCAGGCCAAAGGGAGGCAAGAGGAAAAAGTAGTGCCGGGCTGCAGGACTGAAATGGAGGAATTGAAAGACGAAAGCCAGGAAGCAGGAGAGTTTGAGAAAAGGAGAGAGGAAAGAAGAGACATGCAGCCAGACGAGGGGTTAGTGAGAGAGGCTGGGACAGAGAACAGGATGAGAAAGAAATAAGGCAAGGCAAGGCAAGGCTAGGCCAAAGGACGTTTCCTTGATTTATATTTTCTACCACATTCATCTTGAGATGAGGAGGAAAGCCATCAGACCTTATGGATTAGGCCCAAACAAAAGCCCCGGCTACTTGAGACACTTAGACTAAGCCTAAACCACAAAGATCTCTCCATAAAAATGGTTTTTACACTGTACTTCCACAATCTGCTGGCAGTACAAGAGAACAAGCGGCAGATGTGTTTATGCTGAGTCATGGTGGTTTGGTGCAGAGACCATGCATATCGTGGGCATATTTCAGCATTTCTGCTCTGGTTTTCAGTGTATTACACCAAAACACCCACCTGATGACATCATTTCAAGAGCAAAAGCAGCAATTTGCAGAATTCAGGTTCTTTGGGGAACTGAGCAACTGCTGAGCTGACACCAAGTCCTGCTGGGTCCCTGTCACCTGCAGCGTGCCCGCATCCTCACCACGGTAGCGGGCATTGTGACAAAGGTTCTATGTCAGGTGGGTGTGGCAGCCGAGCGCCCGCTAGGGGAGGGGGAGCCTGTCAGCCCCAGGCCTGTCACTGCCTGCTGTCCCCCCTGTCAGCAGCGAGGCCTCTGAAAAGTTTCCAAAACATCCCCAGACTTGGCTCCAAAGTGGCCAAAAGTCTCCAAGAGACAAGTCGGGAAGAAGGATATGGAACAGAGGGAGAAAGCCAAGGGAGCAGGCCAAAGGGAGGCAAGAGGAAAAAGTAGTGCCGGGCTGCAGGACTGAAATGGAGGAATTGAAAGACGAAAGCCAGGAAGCAGGAGAGTTTGAGAAAAGGAGAGAGGAAAGAAGAGACATGCAGCCAGATTAGGGGTTAGTGAGAGAGGCTGGGACAGAGAACAGGATGAGAAGGAAATAAGGCAAGGCAAGGCAAGGCTAGGCCAAAGGACGTTTCCTTGATTTATATTTTCTACCACATTCATCTTGAGATGAGGAGGAAAGCCATCAGACCTTATGGATTAGGCCCAAACAAAAGCCCCGGCTACTTGAGACACTTAGACTAAGCCTAAGCCACAAAGATCTCTCCATAAAGATGGTTTTTACACTGTACGTCCACAATCTGCTGGCAGTACAAGAGAACAAGCGGCAGATGTGTTTAGGCTGAGTCATGGTGGTTTGGTGCAGAGACCATGCATATCGTGGGCATATTTCAGCATTTCTGCTCTGGTTTTCAGTGTATTACACCAAAACACCCACCTGATGACATCATTTCAAGAGCAAAAGCAGCAATTTGCAGAATTCAGCTTCTTTGGGGAACTGAGCAATTGCTGAGCTGACACCAAGTCCTGCTGGGTCCCTGTCACCTGCAGCGTGCCCGCATCCTCACCACGGTAGCGGGCATTGTGACAAAGGTTCTATGTCAGGTGGGTGTGGCAGCCGAGCGCCCGCTAGGGGAGGGGGAGCCTGTCAGCCCCGGGCCTGTCACTGCCTGCTGTCCCCCCTGTCAGCAGCGAGGCCTCTGAAAAGTTTCCAAAACATCCCCAGACTTGGCTCCAAAGTGGCCAAAAGTCTCCAAGAGACAAGTTGGGAAGAAGGATATGGAACAGAGGGAGAAAGCCAAGGGAGCAGGCCAAAGGGAGGCAAGAGGAAAAAGTAGTGCCGGGCTGCAGGACTGAAATGGAGGAATTGAAGGACGAAAGCCAGGAAGCAGGAGAGTTTGAGAAAAGGAGAGAGGAAAGAAGAGACATGCAGCCAGACTAGGGGTTAGTGAGAGAGGCTGGGACAGAGAACAGGATGAGAAGGAAATAAGGCAAGGCAAGGCAAGGCTAGGCCAAAGGACGTTTCCTTGATTTATATTTTCTACCACATTCATCTTGAGATGAGGAGGAAAGCCATCAGACCTTATGGATTAGGCCCAAACAAAAGCCCCGGCTACTTGAGACACTTAGACTAAGCCTAAACCACAAAGATCTCTCCATAAAGATGGTTTTTACACTGTACTTCCACAATCTGCTGGCAGTACAAGAGAACAAGCGGCAGATGTGTTTAGGCTGAGTCATGGTGGTTTGGTGCAGAGACCATGCATATCGTGGGCATATTTCAGCATTTCTGCTCTGGTTTTCAGTGTATTACACCAAAACACCCACCTGATGACATCATTTCAAGAGCAAAAGCAGCAATTTGCAGAATTCAGCTTCTTTGGGGAACTGAGCAATTGCTGAGCTGACACCAAGTCCTGCTGGGTCCCTGTCACCTGCAGCGTGCCCGCATCCTCACCACGGTAGCGGGCATTGTGACAAAGGTTCTATGTCAGGTGGGTGTGGCAGCCGAGCGCCCGCTAGGGGAGGGGGAGCCTGTCAGCCCCGGGCCTGTCACTGCCTGCTGTCCCCCCTGTCACCAGCGAGGCCTCTGAAAAGTTTCCAAAACATGCCCAGACTTGGCTCCAAAGTGGCCAAAAGTCTCCAAGAGACAAGTTGGGAAGAAGGATATGGAACAGAGGGAGAAAGCCAAGGGAGCAGGCCAAAGGGAGGCAAGAGGAAAAAGTAGTGCCGGGCTGCAGGACTGAAATGGAGGAATTGAAAGACGAAAGCCAGGAAGCAGGAGAGTTTGAGAAAAGGAGAGAGGAAAGAAGAGACATGCAGCCAGACGAGGGGTTAGTGAGAGAGGCTGGGACAGAGAACAGGATGAGAAGGAAATAAGGCAAGGCAAGGCAAGGCTAGGCCAAAGGACGTTTCCTTGATTTATATTTTCTACCACATTCATCTTGAGATGAGGAGGAAAGCCATCAGACCTTATGGATTAGGCCCAAACAAAAGCCCCGGCTACTTGAGACACTTAGACTAAGCCTAAACCACAAAGATCTCTCCATAAAAATGGTTTTTACACTGTACTTCCACAATCTGCTGGCAGTACAAGAGAACAAGCGGCAGATGTGTTTATGCTGAGTCATGGTGGTTTGGTGCAGAGACCATGCATATCGTGGGCATATTTCAGCATTTCTGCTCTGGTTTTCAGTGTATTACACCAAAACACCCACCTGATGACATCATTTCAAGAGCAAAAGCAGCAATTTGCAGAATTCAGGTTCTTTGGGGAACTGAGCAACTGCTGAGCTGACACCAAGTCCTGCTGGGTCCCTGTCACCTGCAGCGTGCCCGCATCCTCACCACGGTAGCGGGCATTGTGACAAAGGTTCTATGTCAGGTGGGTGTGGCAGCCGAGCGCCCGCTAGGGGAGGGGGAGCCTGTCAGCCCCAGGCCTGTCACTGCCTGCTGTCCCCCCTGTCAGCAGCGAGGCCTCTGAAAAGTTTCCAAAACATCCCCAGACTTGGCTCCAAAGTGGCCAAAAGTCTCCAAGAGACAAGTTGGGAAGAAGGATATGGAACAGAGGGAGAAAGCCAAGGGAGCAGGCCAAAGGGAGGCAAGAGGAAAAAGTAGTGCCGGGCTGCAGGACTGAAATGGAGGAATTGAAAGACGAAAGCCAGGAAGCAGGAGAGTTTGAGAAAAGGAGAGAGGAAAGAAGAGACATGCAGCCAGACTAGGGGTTAGTGAGAGAGGCTGGGACAGAGAACAGGATGAGAAGGAAATAAGGCAAGGCTAGGCCAAAGGACGTTTCCTTGATTTATATTTTCTACCACATTCATCCTGAGATGAGGAGGAAAGCCATCAGACCTTATGGATTAGGCCCAAACAAAAGCCCCGGCTACTTGAGACACTTTGACTAAGCCTAAGCCACAAAGATCTCTCCATAAAGATGGTTTTTACACTGTACGTCCACAATCTGCTGGCAGTACAAGAGAACAAGCGGCAGATGTGTTTAGGCTGAGTCATGGTGGTTTGGTGCAGAGACCATGCATATCGTGGGCATATTTCAGCATTTCTGCTCTGGTTTTCAGTGTATTACACCAAAACACCCACCTGATGACATCATTTCAAGAGCAAAAGCAGCAATTTGCAGAATTCAGCTTCTTTGGGGAACTGAGCAATTGCTGAGCTGACACCAAGTCCTGCTGGGTCCCTGTCACCTGCAGCGTGCCCGCATCCTCACCACGGTAGCGGGCATTGTGACAAAGGTTCTATGTCAGGTGGGTGTGGCAGCCGAGCGCACGCTAGGGGAGGGGGAGCCTGTCAGCCCCGGGCCTGTCACTGCCTGCTGTCCCCCCTGTCACCAGCGAGGCCTCTGAAAATTTTCCAAAACATGCCCAGACTTGGCTCCAAAGTGGCCAAAAGTCTCCAAGAGACAAGTTGGGAAGAAGGATATGGAACAGAGGGAGAAAGCCAAGGGAGCAGGCCAAAGGGAGGCAAGAGGAAAAAGTAGTTCCGGGCTGCAGGACTGAAATGGAGGAATTGAAAGACGAAAGCCAGGAAGCAGGAGAGTTTGAGAAAAGGAGAGAGGAAAGAAGAGACATGCAGCCAGACGAGGGGTTAGTGAGAGAGGCTGGGACAGAGAACAGGATGAGAATGAAATAAGGCAAGGCAAGGCAAGGCTAGGCCAAAGGACGTTTCCTTGATTTATATTTTCTACCACATTCATCTTGAGATGAGGAGGAAAGCCATCAGACCTTATGGATTAGGCCCAAACAAAAGCCCCGGCTACTTGAGACACTTAGACTAAGCCTAAACCACAAAGATCTCTCCATAAAGATGGTTTTTACACTGTACTTCCACAATCTGCTGGCAGTACAAGAGAACAAGCGGCAGATGTATTTAGGCTGAGTCATGGTGGTTTGGTGCAGAGACCATGCATATCGTGGGCATATTTCAGCATTTCTGCTCTGGTTTTCAGTGTATTACACCAAAACACCCACCTGATGACATCATTTCAAGAGCAAAAGCAGCAATTTGCAGAATTCAGCTTCTTTGGGGAACTGAGCAATTGCTGAGCTGACACCAAGTCCTGCTGGGTCCCTGTCACCTGCAGCGTGCCCGCATCCTCACCACGGTAGCGGGCATTGTGACAAAGGTTCTATGTCAGGTGGGTGTGGCAGCCGAGCGCCCGCTAGGGGAGGGGGAGCCTGTCAGCCCCAGGCCTGTCACTGCTTGCTGTCCCCCCTGTCAGCAGCGAGGCCTCTGAAAAGTTTCCAAAACATCCCCAGACTTGGCTCCAAAGTGGCCAAAAGTCTCCAAGAGACAAGTCGGGAAGAAGGATATGGAACAGAGGGAGAAAGCCAAGGGAGCAGGCCAAAGGGAGGCAAGAGGAAAAAGTAGTGCCGGGCTGCAGGACTGAAATGGAGGAATTGAAGGACGAAAGCCAGGAAGCAGGAGAGTTTGAGAAAAGGAGAGAGGAAAGAAGAGACATGCAGCCAGACGAGGGGTTAGTGAGAGAGGCTGGGACAGAGAACAGGATGAGAAGGAAATAAGGCAAGGCAAGGCAAGGCTAGGCCAAAGGACGTTTCCTTGATTTATATTTTCTACCACATTCATCTTGAGATGAGGAGGAAAGCCATCAGACCTTATGGATTAGGCCCAAACAAAAGCCCCGGCTACTTGAGACACTTAGACTAAGCCTAAACCACAAAGATCTCTCCATAAAGATGGTTTTTACACTGTACTTCCACAATCTGCTGGTAGTACAAGAGAACAAGTGGCAGATGTATTTAGGCTGAGTCATGGTGGTTTGGTGCAGAGACCATGCATATCGTGGGCATATTTCAGCATTTCTGCTCTGGTTTTCAGTGTATTACACCAAAACACCCACCTGATGACATCATTTCAAGAGCAAAAGCAGCAATTTGCAGAATTCAGCTTCTTTGGGGAACTGAGCAATTGCTGAGCTGACACCAAGTCCTGCTGGGTCCCTGTCACCTGCAGAGTGCCCGCATCCTCACCACGGTAGCGGGCATTGTGACAAAGGTTCTATGTCAGGTGGGTGTGGCAGCCGAGCGCCCGCTAGGGGAGGGGGAGCCTGTCAGTCCCGGGCCTGTCACTGCCTGCTGTCCCCCCTGTCAGCAGCGAGGCCTCTGAAAAGTTTCCAAAACATCCCCAGACTTGGGTCCAAAGTGGCCAAAAGTCTCCAAGAGACAAGTCGGGAAGAAGGATATGGAACAGAGGGAGAAAGCCAAGGGAGCAGGCCAAAGGGAGGCAAGAGGAAAAAGTAGTGCCGGGCTGCAGGACTGAAATGGAGGAATTGAAAGACGAAAGCTAGGAAGCAGGAGAGTTTGAGAAAAGGAGAGAGGAAAGAAGAGACATGCAGCCAGACGAGGGGTTAGTGAGAGAGGCTGGGACAGAGAACAGGATGAGAAGGAAATAAGGCAAGGCAAGGCAAGGCTAGGCCAAAGGACGTTTCCTTGATTTATATTTTCTACCACATTCATCTTGAGATGAGGAGGAAAGCCATCAGACCTTATGGATTAGGCCCAAACAAAAGCCCCGGCTACTTGAGACACTTAGACTAAGCCTAAACCACAAAGATCTCTCCATAAAGATGGTTTTTACACTGTACTTCCACAATCTGCTGGCAGTACAAGAGAACAATCGGCAGATATATTTAGGCTGAGTCATGGTGGTTTGGTGCAGAGACCATGCATATCGTGGGCATATTTCAGCATTTCTGCTCTGGTTTTCAGTGTATTACACCAAAACACCCACCTGATGACATCATTTCAAGAGCAAAAGCAGCAATTTGCAGAATTCAGCTTCTTTGGGGAACTGAGCAATTGCTGAGCTGACACCAAGTCCTGCTGGGTCCCTGTCACCTGCAGCGTGCCCGCATCCTCACCACGGTAGCGGGCATTGTGACAAAGGTTCTATGTCAGGTGGGTGTGGCAGCCGAGCGCCCGCTAGGGGAGGGGGAGCCTGTCAGCCCCGGGCCTGTCACTGCCTGCTGTCCCCCCTGTCAGCAGCGAGGCCTCTGAAAAGTTTCCAAAACATCCCCAGACTTGGCTCCAAAGTGGCCAAAAGTCTCCAAGAGACAAGTCGGGAAGAAGGATATGGAAGAGAGGGAGAAAGCCAAGGGAGCAGGCCAAAGGGAGGCAAGAGGAAAAAGTAGTGCCGGGCTGCAGGACTGAAATGGAGGAATTGAAAGACGAAAGCCAGGAAGCAGGAGAGTTTGAGAAAAGGAGAGAGGAAAGAAGAGACATGCAGCCAGACGAGGGGTTAGTGAGAGAGGCTGGGACAGAGAACAGGATGAGAAGGAAATAAGGCAAGGCAAGGCAAGGCTAGGCCAAAAGACGTTTCCTTGATTTATATTTTCTACCACATTCATCTTGAGATGAGGAGGAAAGCCATCAGACCTTATGGATTAGGCCCAAACAAAAGCCCCGGCTACTTGAGACACTTAGACTAAGCCTAAACCACAAAGATCTCTCCATAAAGATGGTTTTTACACTGTACTTCCACAATCTGCTGGCAGTACAAGAGAACAAGCGGCAGATGTGTTTAGGCTGAGTCATGGTGGTTTGGTGCAGAGACCATGCATATCGTGGGCATATTTCAGCATTTCTGCTCTGGTTTTCAGTGTATTACACCAAAACACCCACCTGATGACATCATTTCAAGAGCAAAAGCAGCAATTTGCAGAATTCAGCTTCTTTGGGGAACTGAGCAACTGCTGAGCTGACACCAAGTCCTGCTGGGTCCCTGTCACCTGCAGCGTGCCCGCATCCTCACCACGGTAGCGGGCATTGTGACAAAGGTTCTATGTCAGGTGGGTGTGGCAGCGGAGCGCCCGCTAGGGGAGGGGGAGCCTGTCAGCCCCGGGCCTGTCACTGCCTGCTGTCCCCCCTGTCAGCAGCGAGGCCTCTGAAAAGTTTCCAAAACATCCCCAGACTTGGCTCCAAAGTGGCCAAAAGTCTCCAAGAGACAAGTCGGGAAGAAGGATATGGAACAGAGGGAGAAAGCCAAGGGAGCAGGCCAAAGGGAGGCAAGAGGAAAAAGTAGTGCCGGGCTGCAGGACTGAAATGGAGGAATTGAAAGACGAAAGCCAGGAAGCAGGAGAGTTTGAGAAAAGGAGAGAGGAAAGAAGAGACATGCAGCCAGGCGAGGGGTTAGTGAGAGAGGCTGGGACAGAGAACAGGATGAGAAGGAAATAAGGCAAGGCAAGGCAAGGCTAGGCCAAAGGACGTTTCCTTGATTTATATTTTCTACCACATTCATCTTGAGATGAGGAGGAAAGCCATCAGACCTTATGGATTAGGCCCAAACAAAAGCCCCGGCTACTTGAGACACTTAGACTAAGCCTAAACCACAAAGATCTCTCCATAAAGATGGTTTTTACACTGTACTTCCACAATCTGCTGGCAGTACAAGAGAACAAGCGGCAGATGTGTTTAGGCTAAGTCATGGTGGTTTGGTGCAGAGACCATGCATATCGTGGGCATATTTCAGCATTTCTGCTCTGGTTTTCAGTGTATTACACCAAAACACCCACCTGATGACATCATTTCAAGAGCAAAAGCAGCAATTTGCAGAATTCAGCTTCTTTGGGGAACTGAGCAATTGCTGAGCTGACACCAAGTCCTGCTGGGTCCCTGTCACCTGCAGCGTGCCCGAATCCTCACCACGGTAGCGGGCATTGTGACAAAGGTTCTATGTCAGGTGGGTGTGGCAGCCGAGCGCCCGCTAGGGGAGGGGGAGCCTGTCAGCCCCGGGCCTGTCACTGCCTGCTGTCCCCCCTGTCAGCAGCGAGGCCTCTGAAAAGTTTCCAAAACATCCCCAGACTTGGCTCCAAAGTGGCCAAAAGTCTCCAAGAGACAAGTCGGGAAGAAGGATATGGAACAGAGGGAGAAAGCCAAGGGAGCAGGCCAAAGGGAGGCAAGAGGAAAAAGTAGTGCCGGGCTGCAGGACTGAAATGGAGGAATTGAAAGACGAAAGCCAGGAAGCAGGAGAGTTTGAGAAAAGGAGAGAGGAAAGAAGAGACATGCAGCCAGACGAGGGGTTAGTGAGAGAGGCTGGGACAGAGAACAGGATGAGAAGGAAATAAGGCAAGGCAAGGCAAGGCTAGGCCAAAGGACGTTTCCTTGATTTATATTTTCTACCACATTCATATTGAGATGAGGAGGAAAGCCATCAGACCTTATGGATTAGGCCCAAACAAAAGCCCCGGCTACTTGAGACACTTAGACTAAGCCTAAACCACAAAGATCTCTCCATAAAGATGGTTTTTACACTGTACTTCCACAATCTGCTGGCAGTACAAGAGAACAAGCGGCAGATGTGTTTAGGCTAAGTCATGGTGGTTTGGTGCAGAGACCATGCATATCGTGGGCATATTTCAGCATTTCTGCTCTGGTTTTCAGTGTATTACACCAAAACACCCACCTGATGACATCATTTCAAGAGCAAAAGCAGCAATTTGCAGAATTCAGCTTCTTTGGGGAACTGAGCAATTGCTGAGCTGACACCAAGTCCTGCTGGGTCCCTGTCACCTGCAGCGTGCCCGCATCCTCACCACGGTAGCGGGCATTGTGACAAAGGTTCTATGTCAGGTGGGTGTGGCAGCCGAGCGCCCGCTAGGGGAGGGGGAGCCTGTCAGCCCCGGGCCTGTCACTGCCTGCTGTCCCCCCTGTCAGCAGCGAGGCCTCTGAAAAGTTTCCAAAACATCCCCAGACTTGGCTCCAAAGTGGCCAAAAGTCTCCAAGAGACAAGTCGGGAAGAAGGATATGGAACAGAGGGAGAAAGCCAAGGGAGCAGGCCAAAGGGAGGCAAGAGGAAAAAGTAGTGCCGGGCTGCAGGACTGAAATGGAGGAATTGAAAGACGAAAGCCAGGAAGCAGGAGAGTTTGAGAAAAGGAGAGAGGAAAGAAGAGACATGCAGCCAGACGAGGGGTTAGTGAGAGAGGCTGGGACAGAGAACAGGATGAGAAGGAAATAAGGCAAGGCAAGGCAAGGCTAGGCCAAAAGACGTTTCCTTGATTTATATTTTCTACCACATTCATCTTGAGATGAGGAGGAAAGCCATCAGACCTTATGGATTAGGCCCAAACAAAAGCCCCGGCTACTTGAGACACTTAGACTAAGCCTAAACCACAAAGATCTCTCCATAAAGATGGTTTTTACACTGTACTTCCACAATCTGCTGGCAGTACAAGAGAACAAGCGGCAGATGTGTTTAGGCTGAGTCATGGTGGTTTGGTGCAGAGACCATGCATATCGTGGGCATATTTCAGCATTTCTGCTCTGGTTTTCAGTGTATTACACCAAAACACCCACCTGATGACATCATTTCAAGAGCAAAAGCAGCAATTTGCAGAATTCAGCTTCTTTGGGGAACTGAGCAACTGCTGAGCTGACACCAAGTCCTGCTGGGTCCCTGTCACCTGCAGCGTGCCCGCATCCTCACCACGGTAGCGGGCATTGTGACAAAGGTTCTATGTCAGGTGGGTGTGGCAGCGGAGCGCCCGCTAGGGGAGGGGGAGCCTGTCAGCCCCGGGCCTGTCACTGCCTGCTGTCCCCCCTGTCAGCAGCGAGGCCTCTGAAAAGTTTCCAAAACATCCCCAGACTTGGCTCCAAAGTGGCCAAAAGTCTCCAAGAGACAAGTCGGGAAGAAGGATATGGAACAGAGGGAGAAAGCCAAGGGAGCAGGCCAAAGGGAGGCAAGAGGAAAAAGTAGTGCCGGGCTGCAGGACTGAAATGGAGGAATTGAAAGACGAAAGCCAGGAAGCAGGAGAGTTTGAGAAAAGGAGAGAGGAAAGAAGAGACATGCAGCCAGGCGAGGGGTTAGTGAGAGAGGCTGGGACAGAGAACAGGATGAGAAGGAAATAAGGCAAGGCAAGGCAAGGCTAGGCCAAAGGACGTTTCCTTGATTTATATTTTCTACCACATTCATCTTGAGATGAGGAGGAAAGCCATCAGACCTTATGGATTAGGCCCAAACAAAAGCCCCGGCTACTTGAGACACTTAGACTAAGCCTAAACCACAAAGATCTCTCCATAAAGATGGTTTTTACACTGTACTTCCACAATCTGCTGGCAGTACAAGAGAACAAGCGGCAGATGTGTTTAGGCTAAGTCATGGTGGTTTGGTGCAGAGACCATGCATATCGTGGGCATATTTCAGCATTTCTGCTCTGGTTTTCAGTGTATTACACCAAAACACCCACCTGATGACATCATTTCAAGAGCAAAAGCAGCAATTTGCAGAATTCAGCTTCTTTGGGGAACTGAGCAATTGCTGAGCTGACACCAAGTCCTGCTGGGTCCCTGTCACCTGCAGCGTGCCCGCATCCTCACCACGGTAGCGGGCATTGTGACAAAGGTTCTATGTCAGGTGGGTGTGGCAGCCGAGCGCCCGCTAGGGGAGGGGGAGCCTATCAGCCCCGGGCCTGTCACTGCCTGCTGTCCCCCCTGTCAGCAGCGAGGCCTCTGAAAAGTTTCCAAAACATCCCCAGACTTGGCTCCAAAGTGGCCAAAAGTCTCCAAGAGACAAGTCGGGAAGAAGGATATGGAAGAGAGGGAGAAAGCCAAGGGAGCAGGCCAAAGGGAGGCAAGAGGAAAAAGTAGTGCCGGGCTGCAGGACTGAAATGGAGGAATTGAAAGACGAAAGCCAGGAAGCAGGAGAGTTTGAGAAAAGGAGAGAGGAAAGAAGAGACATGCAGCCAGGCGAGGGGTTAGTGAGAGAGGCTGGGACAGAGAACAGGATGAGAAGGAAATAAGGCAAGGCAAGGCAAGGCTAGGCCAAAGGACGTTTCCTTGATTTATATTTTCTACCACATTCATCTTGAGATGAGGAGGAAAGCCATCAGACCTTATGGATTAGGCCCAAACAAAAGCCCCGGCTACTTGAGACACTTAGACTAAGCCTAAACCACAAAGATCTCTCCATAAAGATGGTTTTTACACTGTACTTCCACAATCTGCTGGCAGTACAAGAGAACAAGCGGCAGGTGAATTTAGGCTGAGTCATGGTGGTTTGGTGCAGAGACCATGCATATCGTGGGCATATTTCAGCATTTCTGCTCTGGTTTTCAGTGTATTACACCAAAACACCCACCTGATGACATCATTTCAAGAGCAAAAGCAGCAATTTGCAGAATTCAGCTTCTTTGGGGAACTGAGCAATTGCTGAGCTGACACCAAGTCCTGCTGGGTCCCTGTCACCTGCAGCGTGCCCGCATCCTCACCACGGTAGCGGGCATTGTGACAAAGGTTCTATGTCAGGTGGGTGTGGCAGCCGAGCGCCCGCTAGGGGAGGGGGAGCCTGTCAGCCCCGGACCTGTCACTGCCTGCTGTCCCCCCTGTCACCAGCGAGGCCTCTGAAAAGTTTCCAAAACATCCCCAGACTTGGCTCCAAAGTGGCCAAAAGTCTCCAAGAGACAAGTCGGGAAGAAGGATATGGAACAGAGGGAGAAAGCCAAGGGAGCAGGCCAAAGGGAGGCAAGAGGAAAAAGTAGTGCCGGGCTGCAGGACTGAAATGGAGGAATTGAAAGACGAAAGCCAGGAAGCAGGAGAGTTTGAGAAAAGGAGAGAGGAAAGAAGAGACATGCAGCCAGACGAGGGGTTAGTGAGAGAGACTGGGACAGAGAACAGGATGAGAAGGAAATAAGGCAAGGCAAGGCAAGGCTAGGCCAAAGGACGTTTCCTTGATTTATATTTTCTGCCACATTCATCTTGAGATGAGGAGGAAAGCCATCAGACCTTATGGATTAGGCCCAAACAAAAGCCCCGGCTACTTGAGACACTTAGACTAAGCCTAAACCACAAAGATCTCTCCATAAAGATGGTTTTTACACTGTACTTCCACAATCTGCTGGCAGTACAAGAGAACAAGCGGCAGATGTGTTTAGGCTGAGTCATGGTGGTTTGGTGCAGAGACCATGCATATCGTGGGCATATTTCAGCATTTCTGCTCTGGTTTTCAGTGTATTACACCAAAACACCCACCTGATGACATCATTTCAAGAGCAAAAGCAGCAATTTGCAGAATTCAGCTTCTTTGGGGAACTGAGCAATTGCTGAGTTGACACCAAGTCCTGCTGGGTCCCTGTCACCTGCAGCGTGACCGCATCCTCACCACGGTAGCGGGCATTGTGACAAAGGTTCTATGTCAGGTGGGTGTGGCAGCCGAGCGCCCGCTAGGGGAGGGGGAGCCTGTCAGCCCCGGGCCTGTCACTGCCTGCTGTCCCCCCTGTCAGCAGCGAGGCCTCTGAAAAGTTTCCAAAACATCCCCAGACTTGGCTCCAAAGTGGCCAAAAGTCTCCAAGAGACAAGTCGGGAAGAAGGATATGGAACAGAGGGAGAACGCCAAGGGAGCAGGCCAAAGGGAGGCAAGAGGAAAAAGTAGTGCCGGGCTGCAGGACTGAAATGGAGGAATTGAAAGACGAAAGCCAGGAAGAAGGAGAGTTTGAGAAAAGGAGAGAGGGAAGAAGAGACATGCAGCCAGACGAGGGGTTAGTGAGAGAGGCTGGGACAGAGAACAGGATGAGAAGGAAATAAGGCAAGGCAAGGCAAGGCTAGGCCAAAGGACGTTTCCTTGATTTATATTTTCTACCACATTCATCTTGAGAAGAGGAGGAAAGCCATCAGACCTCATGGATTAGGCCCAAACAAAAGCCCCGGCTACTTGAGACACTTAGACTAAGCCTAAACCACAAAGATCTCTCCATAAAGATGGTTTTTACACTGTACTTCCACAATCTGCTGGCAGTACAAGAGAACAAGCGGCAGATGTATTTAGGCTGAGTCATGGTGGTTTGGTGCAGAGACCATGCATATCGTGGGCATATTTCAGCATTTCTGCTCTGGTTTTCAGTGTATTACACCAAAACACCCACCTGATGACATCATTTCAAGAGCAAAAGCAGCAATTTGCAGAATTCAGCTTCTTTGGGGAACTGAGCAATTGCTGAGCTGACACCAAGTCCTGCTGGGTCCCTGTCACCTGCAGCGTGCCCGCATCCTCACTACGGTAGCGGGCATTGTGACAAAGGTTCTATGTCAGCTGGGTGTGGCAGCCGAGCGCCCGCTAGGGGAGGGGGATCCTGTCAGCCCCGGGCCTGTCACTGCCTGCTGTCCCCCCTGTCAGCAGTGAGGCCTCTGAAAAGTTTCCAAAACATCGCCAGACTTGGCTCCAAAGTGGCCAAAAGTCTCCAAGAGACAAGTTGGGAAGAAGGATATGGAACAGAGGGAGAAAGCCAAGGGATCAGGCCAAAGGGAGGCAAGAGGAAAAAGTAGTGCCGGGCTGCAGGACTGAAATGGAGGAATTGAAAGACGAAAGCCAGGAAGCAGGAGAGTTTGAGAAAAGGAGAGAGGAAAGAAGAGACATGCAGCCAGACGAGGGGTTAGTGAGAGAGGCTGGGACAGAGAACAGGATGAGAAGGAAATAAGGCAAGGCAAGGCAAGGCTAGGGCAAAGGACGTTTCCTTGATTTATATTTTCTACCACATTCATCTTGAGATGAGGAGGAAAGCCATCAGACCTTATGGATTAGGCCCAAACAAAAGCCCCGGCTACTTGAGACACTTAGACTAAGCCTAAACCACAAAGATCTCTCCATAAAGATGGTTTTTACACTGTACTTCCACAATCTGCTGGCAGTACAAGAGAACAAGCGGCAGATGTGTTTAGGCTGAGACATGGTGGTTTGGTGCAGAGACCATGCATATCGTGGGCATATTTCAGCATTTCTGCTCTGGTTTTCAGTGTATTACACCAAAACACCCACCTGATGACATCATTTCAAGAGCAAAAGCAGCAATTTGCAGAATTCAGCTTCTTTGGGGAACTGAGCAATTGCTGAGCTGACACCAAGTCCTGCTGGGTCCCTGTCACCTGCAGCGTGCCCGCATCCTCACCACGGTAGCGGGCATTGTGACAAAGGTTCTATGTCAGCTGGGTGTGGCAGCCGAGCGCCCGCTAGGGGAGGGGGAGCCTGTCAGTACCGGGCCTGTCACTGCCTGCTGTCCCCCCTGTCAGCAGCGAGGCCTCTGAAAAGTTTCCAAAACATCCCCAGACTTGGCTCCAAAGTGGCCAAAAGTCTCCAAGAGACAAGTCGGGAAGAAGGATATGGAACAGAGGGAGAAAGCCAAGGGAGCAGGCCAAAGGGAGGCAAGAGGAAAAAGTAGTGCCGGGCTGCAGGACTGAAATGGAGGAATTGAAAGACGAAAGCCAGGAAGCAGGAGAGTTTGAGAAAAGGAGAGAGGAAAGAAGAGACATGCAGCCAGACGAGGGGTTAGTGAGAGAGGCTGGGACAGAGAACAGGATGAGAAGGAAATAAGGCAAGGCAAGGCAAGGCTAGGCCAAAGGACGTTTCCTTGATTTATATTTTCTACCACATTCATCTTGAGATGAGGAGGAAAGCCATCAGACCTTATGGATTAGGCCCAAACAAAAGCCCCGGCTACTTGAGACACTTAGACTAAGCCTAAACCACAAAGATCTCTCCATAAAGATGGTTTTTACACTGTACTTCCACAATCTGCTGGCAGTACAAGAGAACAAGCGGCAGATGTGTTTAGGCTGAGTCATGGTGGTTTGGTGCAGAGACCATGCATATCGTGGGCATATTTCAGCATTTCTGCTCTGGTTTTCAGTGTATTACACCAAAACACCCACCTGATGACATCATTTTAAGAGCAAAAGCAGCAATTTGCAGAATTCAGCTTCTTTGGGGAACTGAGCAATTGCTGAGCTGACACCAAGTCCTGCTGGGTCCCTGTCACCTGCAGCGTGCCCGCATCCTCACCACGGTAGCGGGCATTGTGACAAAGGTTCTATGTCAGGTGGGTGTGGCAGCCGAGCGCCCGCTAGGGGAGGGGGAGCCTGTCAGCCCCGGGCCTGTCACTGCCTGCTGTCCCCCCTGTCAGCAGCAGGGCTCTGAAGAGTTTCCAAAACATCCCCAGACTTGGCTCCAAAGTGGCCAAAAGTCTCCAAGAGACAAGTCGGGAAGAAGGATATGGAACAGAGGGAGAAAGCCAAGGGAGCAGGGCAAAGGGAGGCAAGAGGAAAAAGTAGTGCCGGGCTGCAGGACTGAAATGGAGGAATTGAAAGACAAAAGCCAGGAAGCAGGAGAGTTTGAGAAAAGGAGAGAGGAAAGCAGAGACATGCAGCCAGATGAGGGGTTAGTGAGAGAGGCTGGGACAGAGAACAGGATGAGAAGGAAATAAGGCAAGGCAAGGCAAGGCTAGGCCAAAGGACGTTTCCTTGATTTATATTTTCTACCACATTCATCTTGAGATGAGGAGGAAAGCCATCAGACCTTATGGATTAGGCCCAAACAAAAGCCCCGGCTACTTGAGACACTTAGACTAAGCCTAAACCACAAAGATCTCTCCATAAAGATGGTTTTTACACTGTACTTCCACAATCTGCTGGCAGTACAAGAGAACAAACGGCAGATGTATTTAGGCTGAGTCATGGTGGTTTGGTGCAGAGACCATGCATATCGTGGGCATATTTCAGCATTTCTGCTCTGGTTTTCAGTGTATTACACCAAAACACCCACCTGATGACATCATTTCAAGAGCAAAAGCAGCAATTTGCAGAATTCAGCTTCTTTGGGGAACTGAGCAATTGCTGAGCTGACACCAAGTCCTGCTGGGTCCCGGTCACCTGCAGCGTGCCCGCGTCCTCACCACGGTAGCAGGCATTGTGACAAAGGTTCTATGTCAGGTGGGTGTGGCAGCCGAGCGCCCGCTAGGGGAGGGGGAGCCTGTCAGCCCCGGGCCTGTCACTGCCTGCTGTCCCCCCTGTCAGCAGCAGGGCTCTGAAGAGTTTCCAAAACATCCCCAGACTTGGCTCCAAAGTGGCCAAAAGTCTCCAAGAGACAAGTTGGGAAGAAGGATATGGAACAGAGGGAGAAAGCCAAGGGAGCAGGGCAAAGGGAGGCAAGAGGAAAAAGTAGTGCCGGGCTGCAGGACTGAAATGGAGGAATTGAAAGACGAAAGCCAGGAAGCAGGAGAGTTTGAGAAAAGGAGAGAGGAAAGAAGAGACATGCAGCCAGACGAGGGGTTAGTGAGAGAGGCTGGGACAGAGAACAGGATGAGAAGGAAATAAGGCAAGGCAAGGCAAGGCTAGGCCAAAGGACGTTTCCTTGATTTATATTTTCTACCACATTCATCTTGAGATGAGGAGGAAAGCCATCAGACCTTATGGATTAGGCCCAAACAAAAGCCCCGGCTACTTGAGACACTTAGACTAAGCCTAAACCACAAAGATCTCTCCATAAAGATGGTTTTTACACTGTACTTCCACAATCTGCTGGCAGTACAAGAGAACAAGCGGCAGATGTATTTAGGCTGAGTCATGGTGGTTTGGTGCAGAGACCATGCATATCGTGGGCATATTTCAGCATTTCTGCTCTGGTTTTCAGAGTATTACACCAAAACACCCACCTAATGACATCATTTCAAGAGCAAAAGCAGCAATTTGCAGAATTCAGCTTCTTTGGGGAACTGAGCAATTGCTGAGCTGACACCAAGTCCTGCTGGGTCCCTGTCACCTGCAGCGTGCCCGCATCCTCACCACGGTAGCGGGCATTGTGACAAAGGTTCTACGTCAGCTGGGTGTGGCAGCCGAGCGCCCGCTAGGGGAGTGGGAGCCTGTCAGCCCCGGGCCTGTCACTGCCTGCTGTCCCCCCTGTCAGCAGCGAGGCCTCTGAAAAGTTTCCAAAACATCCCCAGACTTGGCTCCAAAGTGGCCAAAAGTCTCCAAGAGACAAGTCGGGAAGAAGGATATGGAACAGAGGGAGAAAGCCAAGGGAGCAGGCCAAAGGGAGGCAAGAGGAAAAAGTAGTGCCGGGCTGCAGGACTGAAATGGAGGAATTGAAAGACGAAAGCCAGGAAGCAGGAGAGTTTGAGAAAAGGAGAGAGGAAAGAAGAGACATGCAGCCAGACGAGGGGTTAGTGAGAGAGGCTGGGACAGAGAACAGGATGAGAAGGAAATAAGGCAAGGCAAGGCAAGGCTAGGCCAAAGGACGTTTCCTTGATTTATATTTTCTACCACATTCATCTTGAGATGAGGAGGAAAGCCATCAGACCTTATGGATTAGGCCCAAACAAAAGCCCCGGCTACTTGAGACACTTAGACTAAGCCTAAACCACAAAGATCTCTCCATAAAGATGGTTTTTACACTGTACTTCCACAATCTGCTGGCAGTACAAGAGAACAAGCGGCAGATGTATTTAGGCTGAGTCATGGTGGTTTGGTGCAGAGACCATGCATATCGTGGGCATATTTCAGCATTTCTGCTCTGGTTTTCAGTGTATTACACCAAAACACCCACCTGATGACATCATTTCAAGAGCAAAAGCAGCAATTTGCAGAATTCAGCTTCTTTGGGGAACTGAGCAATTGCTGAGCTGACACCAAGTCCTGCTGGGTCCCTGTCACCTGCAGCGTGCCCGCATCCTCACCACGGTAGCGGGCATTGTGACAAAGGTTCTATGTCAGCTGGGTGTGGCAGCCGAGCGCCCGCTAGGGGAGGGGGAGCCTGTCAGCCCCGGGCCTGTCACTGCCTGCTGTCCCCCCTGTCAGCAGCGAGGCCTCTGAAAAGTTTCCAAAACATCCCCAGACTTGGCTCCAAAGTGGCCAAAAGTCTCCAAGAGACAAGTCGGGAAGAAGGATATGGAACAGAGGGAGAAAGCCAAGGGAGCAGGCCAAAGAGAGGCAAGAGGAAAAAGTAGTGCCGGGCTGCAGGACTGAAATGGAGGAATTGAAAGACGAAAGCAAGGAAGCAGGAGAGTTTGAGAAAAGGAGAGAGGAAAGAAGAGACATGCAGCCAGACGAGGGGTTAGTGAGAGAGGCTGGGACAGAGAACAGGATGAGAAGGAAATAAGGCAAGGCAAGGCAAGGCTAGGCCAAAGGACGTTTCCTTGATTTATATTTTCTACCACATTCATCTTGAGATGAGGAGGAAAGCCATCAGACCTTATGGATTAGGCCCAAACAAAAGCCCCGGCTACTTGAGACACTTAGACTAAGCCTAAACCACAAAGATCTCTCCATAAAGATGGTTTTTACACTGTACTTCCACAATCTGCTGGCAGTACAAGAGAACAAGCGGCAGATGTATTTAGGCTGAGTCATGGTGGTTTGGTGCAGAGACCATGCATATCGTGGGCATATTTCAGCATTTCTGCTCTGGTTTTCAGTGTATTACACCAAAACACCCACCTGATGACATCATTTCAAGAGCAAAAGCAGCAATTTGCAGAATTCAGCTTCTTTGGGGAACTGAGCAATTGCTGAGCTGACACCAAGTCCTGCTGGGTCCCTGTCACCTGCAGCGTGCCCGCATCCTCACCACGGTAGCGGGCATTGTGACAAAGGTTCTATGTAAGGTGGGTGTGGCAGCCGAGCGCCCGCTAGGGGAGGGGGAGCCTGTCAGCCCCGGGCCTGTCACTGCCTGCTGTCCCCCCTGTCAGCAGCAGGGCTCTGAAAAGTTTCCAAAACATCCCCAGACTTGGCTCCAAAGTGGCCAAAAGTCTCCAAGAGACAAGTCGGGAAGAAGGATATGGAACAGAGGGAGAAAGCCAAGGGAGCAGGCCAAAGGGAGGCAAGAGGAAAAAGTAGTGCCGGGCTGCAGGACTGAAATGGAGGAATTGAAAGACAAAAGCCAGGAAGCAGGAGAGTTTGAGAAAAGGAGAGAGGAAAGAAGAGACATGCAGCCAGACGAGGGGTTAGTGAGAGAGGCTGGGACAGAGAACAGGATGAGAAGGAAATAAGGCAAGGCAAGGCAAGGCTAGGCCAAAGGACGTTTCCTTGATTTATATTTTCTACCACATTCATCTTGAGATGAGGAGGAAAGCCATCAGACCTTATGGATTAGGCCCAAACAAAAGCCCCGGCTACTTGAGACACTTAGACTAAGCCTAAACCACAAAGATCTCTCCATAAAGATGGTTTTTACACTGTACTTCCACAATCTGCTGGCAGTACAAGAGAACAAGCGGCAGATGTATTTAGGCTGAGTCATGGTGGTTTGGTGCAGAGACCATGCATATCGTGGGCATATTTCAGCATTTCTGCTCTGGTTTTCAGTGTATTACACCAAAACACCCACCTGATGACATCATTTCAAGAGCAAAAGCAGCAATTTGCAGAATTCAGCTTCTTTGAGGAACTGAGCAATTGCTGAGCTGACACCAAGTCCTGCTGGGTCCCTGTCACCTGCAGCGTGCCCGCATCCTCACCACGGTAGCGGGCATTGTGACAAAGGTTCTATGTCAGCTGGGTGTGGCAGCCGAGCGCCCGCTAGGGGAGGGGGAGCCTGTCAGCCCCGGGCCTGTCACTGCCTGCTGTCCCCCCTGTCAGCAGCGAGGCCTCTGAAAAGTTTCCAAAACATCCCCAGACTTGGCTCCAAAGTGGCCAAAAGTCTCCAAGAGACAAGTCGGGAAGAAGGATATGGAACAGAGGGAGAAAGCCAAGGGAGCAGGCCAAAGAGAGGCAAGAGGAAAAAGTAGTGCCGGGCTGCAGGACTGAAATGGAGGAATTGAAAGACGAAAGCAAGGAAGCAGGAGAGTTTGAGAAAAGGAGAGAGGAAAGAAGAGACATGCAGCCAGACGAGGGGTTAGTGAGAGAGGCTGGGACAGAGAACAGGATGAGAAGGAAATAAGGCAAGGCAAGGCAAGGCTAGGCCAAAGGACGTTTCCTTGATTTATATTTTCTACCACATTCATCTTGAGATGAGGAGGAAAGCCATCAGACCTTATGGATTAGGCCCAAACAAAAGCCCCGGCTACTTGAGACACTTAGACTAAGCCTAAACCACAAAGATCTCTCCATAAAGATGGTTTTTACACTGTACTTCCACAATCTGCTGGCAGTACAAGAGAACAAGCGGCAGATGTATTTAGGCTGAGTCATGGTGGTTTGGTGCAGAGACCATGCATATCGTGGGCATATTTCAGCATTTCTGCTCTGGTTTTCAGTGTATTACACCAAAACACCCACCTGATGACATCATTTCAAGAGCAAAAGCAGCAATTTGCAGAATTCAGCTTCTTTGGGGAACTGAGCAATTGCTGAGCTGACACCAAGTCCTGCTGGGTCCCGGTCACCTGCAGCGTGCCCGCGTCCTCACCACGGTAGCAGGCATTGTGACAAAGGTTCTATGTCAGGTGGGTGTGGCAGCCGAGCGCCCGCTAGGGGAGGGGGAGCCTGTCAGCCCCGGGCCTGTCACTGCCTGCTGTCCCCCCTGTCAGCAGCAGGGCTCTGAAGAGTTTCCAAAACATCCCCAGACTTGGCTCCAAAGTGGCCAAAAGTCTCCAAGAGACAAGTCGGGAAGAAGGATATGGAACAGAGGGAGAAAGCCAAGGGAGCAGGCCAAAGGGAGGCAAGAGGAAAAAGTAGTGCCGGGCTGCAAGACTGAAATGGAGGAATTGAAAGACGAAAGCCAGGAAGCAGGAGAGTTTGAGAAAAGGAGAGAGGAAAGAAGAGACATGCAGCCAGACGAGGGGTTAGTGAGAGAGGCTGGGACAGAGAACAGGATGAGAAGGAAATAAGGCAAGGCAAGGCAAGGCTAGGCCAAAGGACGTTTCCTTGATTTATATTTTCTACCACATTCATCTTGAGATGAGGAGGAAAGCCATCAGACCTTATGGATTAGGCCCAAACAAAAGCCCCGGCTACTTGAGACACTTAGACTAAGCCTAAACCACAAAGATCTCTCCATAAAGATGGTTTTTACACTGTACTTCCACAATCTGCTGGCAGTACAAGAGAACAAGCGGCAGATGTATTTAGGCTGAGTCATGGTGGTTTGGTGCAGAGACCATGCATATCGTGGGCATATTTCAGCATTTCTGCTCTGGTTTTCAGTGTATTACACCAAAACACCCACCTGATGACATCATTTCAAGAGCAAAAGCAGCAATTTGCAGAATTCAGCTTCTTTGGGGAACTGAGCAATTGCTGAGCTGACACCAAGTCCTGCTGGGTCCCTGTCACCTGCAGCGTGCCCGCATCCTCACCACGGTAGCGGGCATTGTGACAAAGGTTCTATGTAAGGTGGGTGTGGCAGCCGAGCGCCCGCTAGGGGAGGGGGAGCCTGTCAGCCCCGGGCCTGTCACTGCCTGCTGTCCCCCCTGTCAGCAGCAGGGCTCTGAAAAGATTCCAAAACATCCCCAGACTTGGCTCCAAAGTGGCCAAAAGTCTCCAAGAGACAAGTCGGGAAGAAGGATATGGAACAGAGGGAGAAAGCCAAGGGAGCAGGCCAAAGGGAGGCAAGAGGAAAAAGTAGTGCCGGGCTGCAGGACTGAAATGGAGGAATTGAAAGACAAAAGCCAGGAAGCAGGAGAGTTTGAGAAAAGGAGAGAGGAAAGAAGAGACATGCAGCCAGACGAGGGGTTAGTGAGAGAGGCTGGGACAGAGAACAGGATGAGAAGGAAATAAGGCAAGGCAAGGCAAGGCTAGGCCAAAGGACGTTTCCTTGATTTATATTTTCTACCACATTCATCTTGAGATGAGGAGGAAAGCCATCAGACCTTATGGATTAGGCCCAAACAAAAGCCCCGGCTACTTGAGACACTTAGACTAAGCCTAAACCACAAAGATCTCTCCATAAAGATGGTTTTTACACTGTACTTCCACAATCTGCTGGCAGTACAAGAGAACAAGCGGCAGATGTATTTAGGCTGAGTCATGGTGGTTTGGTGCAGAGACCATGCATATCGTGGGCATATTTCAGCATTTCTGCTCTGGTTTTCAGTGTATTACACCAAAACACCCACCTGATGACATCATTTCAAGAGCAAAAGCAGCAATTTGCAGAATTCAGCTTCTTTGGGGAACTGAGCAATTGCTGAGCTGACACCAAGTCCTGCTGGGTCCCTGTCACCTGCAGCGTGCCCGCATCCTCACCACGGTAGCGGGCATTGTGACAAAGGTTCTATGTCAGCTGGGTGTGGCAGCCGAGCGCCCGCTAGGGGAGGGGGAGCCTGTCAGCCCCGGGCCTGTCACTGCCTGCTGTCCCCCCTGTCAGCAGCGAGGCCTCTGAAAAGTTTCCAAAACATCCCCAGACTTGGCTCCAAAGTGGCCAAAAGTCTCCAAGAGACAAGTCGGGAAGAAGGATATGGAACAGAGGGAGAAAGCCAAGGGAGCAGGCCAAAGAGAGGCAAGAGGAAAAAGTAGTGCCGGGCTGCAGGACTGAAATGGAGGAATTGAAAGACGAAAGCAAGGAAGCAGGAGAGTTTGAGAAAAGGAGAGAGGAAAGAAGAGACATGCAGCCAGACGAGGGGTTAGTGAGAGAGGCTGGGACAGAGAACAGGATGAGAAGGAAATAAGGCAAGGCAAGGCAAGGCTAGGCCAAAGGACGTTTCCTTGATTTATATTTTCTACCACATTCATCTTGAGATGAGGAGGAAAGCCATCAGACCTTATGGATTAGGCCCAAACAAAAGCCCCGGCTACTTGAGACACTTAGACTAAGCCTAAACCACAAAGATCTCTCCATAAAGATGGTTTTTACACTGTACTTCCACAATCTGCTGGCAGTACAAGAGAACAAGCGGCAGATGTATTTAGGCTGAGTCATGGTGGTTTGGTGCAGAGACCATGCATATCGTGGGCATATTTCAGCATTTCTGCTCTGGTTTTCAGTGTATTACACCAAAACACCCACCTGATGACATCATTTCAAGAGCAAAAGCAGCAATTTGCAGAATTCAGCTTCTTTGGGGAACTGAGCAATTGCTGAGCTGACACCAAGTCCTGCTGGGTCCCTGTCACCTGCAGAGTGCCCGCATCCTCACCACGGTAGCGGGCATTGTGACAAAGGTTCTATGTCAGGTGGGTGTGGCAGCCGAGCGCCCGCTAGGGGAGGGGGAGCCTGTCAGTCCCGGGCCTGTCACTGCCTGCTGTCCCCCCTGTCAGCAGCGAGGCCTCGGAAAAGTTTCCAAAACATCCCCAGACTTGGCTCCAAAGTGGCCAAAAGTCTCCAAGAGACAAGTCGGGAAGAAGGATATGGAACAGAGGGAGAAAGCCAAGGGAGCAGGCCAAAGGGAGGCAAGAGGAAAAAGTAGTGCCGGGCTGCAGGACTGAAATGGAGGAATTGAAAGACGAAAGCCAGGAAGCAGGAGAGTTTGAGAAAAGGAGAGAGGAAAGAAGAGACATGCAGCCAGGCGAGGGGTTAGTGAGAGAGGCTGGGACAGAGAACAGGATGAGAAGGAAATAAGGCAAGGCAAGGCAAGGCTAGGCCAAAGGACGTTTCCTTGATTTATATTTTCTACCACATTCATCTTGAGATGAGGAGGAAAGCCATCAGACCTTATGGATTAGGCCCAAACAAAAGCCCCGGCTACTTGAGACACTTAGACTAAGCCTAAACCACAAAGATCTCTCCATAAAGATGGTTTTTACACTGTACTTCCACAATCTGCTGGCAGTACAAGAGAACAAGCGGCAGATGTATTTAGGCTGAGTCATGGTGGTTTGGTGCAGAGACCATGCATATGGTGGGCATATTTCAGCATTTCTGCTCTGGTTTTCAGTGTATTACACCAAAACACCCACCTGATGACATCATTTCAAGAGCAAAAGCAGCAATTTGCAGAATTCAGCTTCTTTGGGGAACTGAGCAATTGCTGAGCTGACACCAAGTCCTGCTGGGTCCCTGTCACCTGCAGCGTGCCCGCATCCTCACCACGGTAGCGGGCATTGTGACAAAGGTTCTATGTCAGCTGGGTGTGGCAGCCGAGCGCCCGCTAGGGGAGGGGGAGCCTGTCAGCCCCGGGCCTGTCACTGCCTGCTGTCCCCCCTGTCAGCAGCGAGGCCTCTGAAAAGTTTCCAAAACATCCCCAGACTTGGGTGCAAAGTGGCCAAAAGTCTCCAAGAGACAAGTCGGGAAGAAGGATATGGAGCAGAGGGAGAAAGCCAAGGGAGCAGGCCAAAGGGAGGCAAGAAAAAAAAGTAGTGCCGGGCTGCAGGACTGAAATGGAGGAATTGAAAGACGAAAGCCAGGAAGCAGGAGAGTTTGAGAAAAGGAGAGAGGAAAGAAGAGACATGCAGCCAGACGAGGGGTTAGTGAGAGAGGCTGGGACAGAGAACAGGATGAGAAGGAAATAAGGCAAGGCAAGGCAAGGCTAGGCCAAAGGACGTTTCCTTGATTTATATTTTCTACCACATTCATCTTGAGATGAGGAGGAAAGCCATCAGACCTTATGGATTAGGCCCAAACAAAAGCCCCGGCTACTTGAGACACTTAGACTATGCCAAAACCACAAAGATCTCTCCATAAAGATGGTTTTTACACTGTACTTCCACAATCTGCTGGCAGTACAAGAGAACAAGCGGCAGATGTATTTAGGCTGAGTCATGGTGGTTTGGTGCAGAGACCATGCATATCGTGGGCATATTTCAGCATTTCTGCTCTGGTTTTCAGTGTATTACACCAAAACACCCACCTGATGACATCATTTCAAGAGCAAAAGCAGCAATTTGCAGAATTCAGCTTCTTTGGGGAACTGAGCAATTGCTGAGCTGACACCAAGTCCTGCTGGGTCCCTGTCACCTGCAGAGTGCCCGCATCCTCACCACGATAGCGGGCATTGTGACAAAGGTTCTATGTCAGGTGGGTGTGGCAGCCGAGCGCCCGCTAGGGGAGGGGGAGCCTGTCAGCCCCGGGCCTGTCACTGCCTGCTGTCCCCCCTGTCAGCAGCGAGGCCTCGGAAAAGTTTCCAAAACATCCCCAGACTTGGCTCCAAAGTGGCCAAAAGTCTCCAAGAGACAAGTCGGGAAGAAGGATATGGAACAGAGGGAGAAAGCCAAGGGAGCAGGCCAAAGGGAGGCAAGAGGAAAAAGTAGTGCCGGGCTGCAGGACTGAAATGGAGGAATTGAAAGACGAAAGCCAGGAAGCAGGAGAGTTTGAGAAAAGGAGAGAGGAAAGAAGAGACATGCAGCCAGGCGAGGGGTTAGTGAGAGAGGCTGGGACAGAGAACAGGATGAGAAGGAAATAAGGCAAGGCAAGGCAAGGCTAGGCCAAAGGACGTTTCCTTGATTTATATTTTCTACCACATTCATCTTGAGATGAGGAGGAAAGCCATCAGACCTTATGGATTAGGCCCAAACAAAAGCCCCGGCTACTTGAGACACTTAGACTAAGCCTAAACCACAAAGATCTCTCCATAAAGATGGTTTTTACACTGTACTTCCACAATCTGCTGGCAGTACAAGAGAACAAGCGGCAGATGTATTTAGGCTGAGTCATGGTGGTTTGGTGCAGAGACCATGCATATCATGGGCGTATTTCAGCATTTCTGCTCTGGTTTTCAGTGTATTACACCAAAACACCCACCTGATGACATCATTTCAAGAGCAAAAGCAGCAATTTGCAGAATTGAGCTTCTTTGGGGAACTGAGCAATTGCTGAGCTGACACCAAGTCCTGCTGGGTCCCTGTCACCTGCAGCGTGCCCGCATCCTCACCACGGTAGCGGGCATTGTGACAAAGGTTCTATGTCAGCTGGGTGTGGCAGCCGAGCGCCCGCTAGGGGAGGGGGAGCCTGTCAGCCCCGGGCCTGTCACTGCCTGCTGTCCCCCCTGTCAGCAGCGAGGCCTCTGAAAAGTTTCCAAAACATCCCCAGACTTGGCTCCAAAGTGGCCAAAAGTCTCCAAGAGACAAGTCGGGAAGAAGGATATGGAACAGAGGGAGAAAGCCAAGGGAGCAGGCCAAAGGGAGGCAAGAGGAAAAAGTAGTGCCGGGCTGCAGGACTGAAATGGAGGAATTGAAAGACGAAAGCCAGGAAGCAGGAGAGTTTGAGAAAAGGAGAGAGGAAAGAAGAGACATGCAGCCAGACGAGGGGTTAGTGAGAGAGGCTGGGACAGAGAACAGGATGAGAAGGAAATAAGGCAAGGCAAGGCAAGGCTAGGCCAAAGGACGTTTCCTTGATTTATATTTTCTACCACATTCATCTTGAGATGAGGAGGAAAGCCATCAGACCTTATGGATTAGGCCCAAACAAAAGCCCCGGCTACTTGAGACACTTAGACTAAGCCTAAACCACAAAGATCTCTCCATAAAGATGGTTTTTACACTGTACTTCCACAATCTGCTGGCAGTACAAGAGAACAAGCGGCAGATGTATTTAGGCTGAGTCATGGTGGTTTGGTGCAGAGACCATGCATATCGTGGGCGTATTTCAGCATTTCTGCTCTGGTTTTCAGTGTATTACACCAAAACACCCACCTGATGACATCATTTCAAGAGCAAAAGCAGCAATTTGCAGAATTCAGCTTCTTTGGGGAACTGAGCAATTGCTGAGCTGACACCAAGTCCTGCTGGGTCCCTGTCACCTGCAGCGTGCCCGCATCCTCACCACGGTAGCGGGCATTGTGACAAAGGTTCTATGTCAGCTGGGTGTGGCAGCCGAGCGCCCGCTAGGGGAGGGGGAGCCTGTCAGCCCCGGGCCTGTCACTGCCTGCTGTCCCCCCTGTCAGCAGCGAGGCCTCTGAAAAGTTTCCAAAACATCCCCAGACTTGGCTCCAAAGTGGCCAAAAGTCTCCAAGAGACAAGTCGGGAAGAAGGATATGGAACAGAGGGAGAAAGCCAAGGGAGCAGGCCAAAGGGAGGCAAGAGGAAAAAGTAGTGCCGGGCTGCAGGACTGAAATGGAGGAATTGAAAGACAAAAGCCAGGAAGCAGGAGAGTTTGAGAAAAGGAGAGAGGAAAGAAGAGACATGCAGCCAGACGAGGGGTTAGTGAGAGAGGCTGGGACAGAGAACAGGATGAGAAGGAAATAAGGCAAGGCAAGGCAAGGCTAGGCCAAAGGACGTTTCCTTGATTTATATTTTCTACCACATTCATCTTGAGATGAGGAGGAAAGCCATCAGACCTTATGGATTAGGCCCAAACAAAAGCCCCGGCTACTTGAGACACTTAGACTAAGCCTAAACCACAAAGATCTCTCCATAAAGATGGTTTTTACACTGTACTTCCACAATCTGCTGGCAGTACAAGAGAACAAGCGGCAGATGTATTTAGGCTGAGTCATGGTGGTTTGGTGCAGAGACCATGCATATCGTGGGCATATTTCAGCATTTCTGCTCTGGTTTTCAGAGTATTACACCAAAACACCCACCTGATGACATCATTTCAAGAGCAAAAGCAGCAATTTGCAGAATTCAGCTTCTTTGGGGAACTGAGCAATTGCTGAGCTGACACCAAGTCCTGCTGGGTCCCTGTCACCTGCAGCGTGCCCGCATCCTCACCACGGTAGCGGGCATTGTGACAAAGGTTCTATGTCAGGTGGGTGTGGCAGCCGAGCGCCCGCTAGGGGAGGGGGAGCCTGTCAGCCCCGGGCCTGTCACTGCCTGCTGTCCCCCCTGTCAGCAGCGAGGCCTCTGAAAAGTTTCCAAAACATCCCCAGACTTGGCTCCAAAGTGGCCAAAAGTCTCCAAGAGACAAGTCGGGAAGAAGGATATGGAAGAGAGGGAGAAAGCCAAGGGAGCAGGCCAAAGAGAGGCAAGAGGAAGAAGTAGTGCCGGGCTGCAGGACTGAAATGGAGGAATTGAAAGACGAAAGCAAGGAAGCAGGAGAGTTTGAGAAAAGGAGAGAGGAAAGAAGAGACATGCAGCCAGACGAGGGGTTAGTGAGAGAGGCTGGGACAGAGAACAGGATGAGAAGGAAATAAGGCAAGGCAAGGCAAGGCTAGGCCAAAGGACGTTTCCTTGATTTATATTTTCTACCACATTCATCTTGAGATGAGGAGGAAAGCCATCAGACCTTATGGATTAGGCCCAAACAAAAGCCCCGGCTACTTGAGACACTTAGACTAAGCCTAAACCACAAAGATCTCTCCATAAAGATGGTTTTTACACTGTACTTCCACAATCTGCTGGCAGTACAAGAGAACAAGCGGCAGATGTATTTAGGCTGAGTCATGGTGGTTTGGTGCAGAGACCATGCATATCGTGGGCATATTTCAGCATTTCTGCTCTGGTTTTCAGTGTATTACACCAAAACACCCACCTGATGACATCATTTCAAGAGCAAAAGCAGCAATTTGCAGAATTCAGCTTCTTTGGGGAACTGAGCAATTGCTGAGCTGACACCAAGTCCTGCTGGGTCCCTGTCACCTGCAGCGTGCCCGCATCCTCACCACGGTAGCGGGCATTGTGACAAAGGTTCTATGTCAGCTGGGTGTGGCAGCCGAGCGCCCGCTAGGGGAGGGGGAGCCTGTCAGCCCCGGGCCTGTCACTGCCTGCTGTCCCCCCTGTCAGCAGCGAGGCCTCTGAAAAGTTTCCAAAACATCCCCAGACTTGGCTCCAAAGTGGCCAAAAGTCTCCAAGAGACAAGTCGGGAAGAAGGATATGGAGCAGAGGGAGAAAGCCAAGGGAGCAGGCCAAAGGGAGGCAAGAAAAAAAAGTAGTGCCGGGCTGCAGGACTGAAATGGAGGAATTGAAAGACGAAAGCCAGGAAGCAGGAGAGTTTGAGAAAAGGAGAGAGGAAAGAAGAGACATGCAGCCAGGCGAGGGGTTAGTGAGAGAGGCTGGGACAGAGAACAGGATGAGAAGGAAATAAGGCAAGGCAAGGCAAGGCTAGGCCAAAGGACGTTTCCTTGATTTATATTTTCTACCACATTCATCTTGAGATGAGGAGGAAAGCCATCAGACCTTATGGATTAGGCCCAAACAAAAGCCCCGGCTACTTGAGACACTTAGACTAAGCCTAAACCACAAAGATCTCTCCATAAAGATGGTTTTTACACTGTACTTCCACAATCTGCTGGCAGTACAAGAGAACAAGCGGCAGATGTATTTAGGCTGAGTCATGGTGGTTTGGTGCAGAGACCATGCATATCGTGGGCATATTTCAGCATTTCTGCTCTGGTTTTCAGTGTATTACACCAAAACACCCACCTGATGACATCATTTCAAGAGCAAAAGCAGCAATTTGCAGAATTCAGCTTCTTTGGGGAACTGAGCAATTGCTGAGCTGACACCAAGTCCTGCTGGGTCCCTGTCACCTGCAGAGTGCCCGCATCCTCACCACGGTAGCGGGCATTGTGACAAAGGTTCTATGTCAGGTGGGTGTGGCAGCCGAGCGCCCGCTAGGGGAGGGGGAGCCTGTCAGCCCCGGGCCTGTCACTGCCTGCTGTCCCCCCTGTCAGCAGCGAGGCCTCTGAAAAGTTTCCAAAACATCCCCAGACTTGGCTCCAAAGTGGCCAAAAGTCTCCAAGAGACAAGTCGGGAAGAAGGATATGGAACAGAGGGAGAAAGCCAAGGGAGCAGGCCAAAGGGAGGCAAGAGGAAAAAGTAGTGCCGGGCTGCAGGACTGAAATGGAGGAATTGAAAGACGAAAGCCAGGAAGCAGGAGAGTTTGAGAAAAGGAGAGAGGAAAGAAGAGACATGCAGCCAGGCGAGGGGTTAGTGAGAGAGGCTGGGACAGAGAACAGGATGAGAAGGAAATAAGGCAAGGCAAGGCAAGGCTAGGCCAAAGGACGTTTCCTTGATTTATATTTTCTACCACATTCATCTTGAGATGAGGAGGAAAGCCATCAGACCTTATGGATTAGGCCCAAACAAAAGCCCCGGCTACTTGAGACACTTAGACTAAGCCTAAACCACAAAGATCTCTCCATAAAGATGGTTTTTACACTGTACTTCCACAATCTGCTGGCAGTACAAGAGAACAAGCGGCAGATGTATTTAGGCTGAGTCATGGTGTTTTGGTGCAGAGACCATGCATATCATGGGCGTATTTCAGCATTTCTGCTCTGGTTTTCAGTGTATTACACCAAAACACCCACCTGATGACATCATTTCAAGAGCAAAAGCAGCAATTTGCAGAATTGAGCTTCTTTGGGGAACTGAGCAATTGCTGAGCTGACACCAAGTCCTGCTGGGTCCCTGGCACCTGCAGCGTGCCCGCATCCTCACCACGGTAGCGGGCATTGTGACAAAGGTTCTATGTCAGCTGGGTGTGGCAGCCGAGCGCCCGCTAGGGGAGGGGGAGCCTGTCAGCCCCGGGCCTGTCACTGCCTGCTGTCCCCCCTGTCAGCAGCGAGGCCTCTGAAAAGTTTCCAAAACATCCCCAGACTTGGCTCTAAAGTGGCCAAAAGTCTCCAAGAGACAAGTCGGGAAGAAGGATATGGAACAGAGGGAGAAAGCCAAGGGAGCAGGCCAAAGGGAGGCAAGAGGAAAAAGTAGTGCCGGGCTGCAGGACTGAAATGGAGGAATTGAAAGACGAAAGCCAGGAAGCAGGAGAGTTTGAGAAAAGGAGAGAGGAAAGAAGAGACATGCAGCCAGACGAGGGGTTAGTGAGAGAGGCTGGGACAGAGAACAGGATGAGAAGGAAATAAGGCAAGGCAAGGCAAGGCTAGGCCAAAGGACGTTTCCTTGATTTATATTTTCTACCACATTCATCTTGAGATGAGGAGGAAAGCCATCAGACCTTATGGATTAGGCCCAAACAAAAGCCCCGGCTACTTGAGACACTTAGACTAAGCCTAAACCACAAAGATCTCTCCATAAAGATGGTTTTTACACTGTACTTCCACAATCTGCTGGCAGTACAAGAGAACAAGCGGCAGATGTATTTAGGCTGAGTCATGGTGGTTTGGTGCAGAGACCATGCATATCGTGGGCGTATTTCAGCATTTCTGCTCTGGTTTTCAGTGTATTACACCAAAACACCCACCTGATGACATCATTTCAAGAGCAAAAGCAGCAATTTGCAGAATTCAGCTTCTTTGGGGAACTGAGCAATTGCTGAGCTGACACCAAGTCCTGCTGGGTCCCTGTCACCTGCAGCGTGCCCGCATCCTCACCACGGTAGCGGGCATTGTGACAAAGGTTCTATGTCAGCTGGGTGTGGCAGCCGAGCGCCCGCTAGGGGAGGGGGAGCCTGTCAGCCCCGGGCCTGTCACTGCCTGCTGTCCCCCCTGTCAGCAGCGAGGCCTCTGAAAAGTTTCCAAAACATCCCCAGACTTGGCTCCAAAGTGGCCAAAAGTCTCCAAGAGACAAGTCGGGAAGAAGGATATGGAACAGAGGGAGAAAGCCAAGGGAGCAGGCCAAAGGGAGCAAGAGGAAAAAGTAGTGCCGGGCTGCAGGACTGAAATGGAGAAACTGAAAGTCGAAAGCCAGGAAGCAGGAGAGTTTGAGAAAAGGAGAGAGGAAAGAAGAGACATGCAGCCAGACGAGGGGTTAGTGAGAGAGGCTGGGACAGAGAACAGGATGAGAAGGAAATAAGGCAAGGCAAGGCAAGGCTAGGCCAGAGGACGTTTCCTTGATTTATATTTTCTACCACATTCATCTTGAGATGAGGAGGAAAGCCATCAGACCTTATGGATTAGGCCCAAACAAAAGCCCCGGCTACTTGAGACACTTAGACTAAGCCTAAACCACAAAGATCTCTCCATAAAGATGGTTTTTACACTGTACTTCCACAATCTGCTGGCAGTACAAGAGAACAAGCGGCAGATGTATTTAGGCTGAGTCATGGTGGTTTGGTGCAGAGACCATGCATATCGTGGGCGTATTTCAGCATTTCTGCTCTGGTTTTCAGTGTATTACACCAAAACACCCACCTGATGACATCATTTCAAGAGCAAAAGCAGCAATTTGCAGAATTGAGCTTCTTTGGGGAACTGAGCAATTGCTGAGCTGACACCAAGTCCTGCTGGGTCCCTGTCACCTGCAGCGTGCCCGCATCCTCACCACGGTAGCGGGCATTGTGACAAAGGTTCTATGTCAGCTGGGTGTGGCAGCCGAGCGCCCGCTAGGGGAGGGGGAGCCTGTCAGCCCCGGGCCTGTCACTGCCTGCTGTCCCCCCTGTCAGCAGCGAGGCCTCTGAAAAGTTTCCAAAACATCCCCAGACTTGGCTCCAAAGTGGCCAAAAGTCTCCAAGAGACAAGTCGGGAAGAAGGATATGGAACAGAGGGAGAAAGCCAAGGGAGCAGGCCAAAGGGAGGCAAGAGGAAAAAGTAGTGCCGGGCTGCAGGACTGAAATGGAGAAACTGAAAGTCGAAAGCCAGGAAGCAGGAGAGTTTGAGAAAAGGAGAGAGGAAAGAAGAGACATGCAGCCAGACGAGGGGTTAGTGAGAGAGGCTGGGACAGAGAACAGGATGAGAAGGAAATAAGGCAAGGCAAGGCAAGGCTAGGCCAGAGGACGTTTCCTTGATTTATATTTTCTACCACATTCATCTTGAGATGAGGAGGAAAGCCATCAGACCTTATGGATTAGGCCCAAACAAAAGCCCCGGCTACTTGAGACACTTAGACTAAGCCTAAACCACAAAGATCTCTCCATAAAGATGGTTTTTACACTGTACTTCCACAATCTGCTGGCAGTACAAGAGAACAAGCGGCAGATGTATTTAGGCTGAGTCATGGTGGTTTGGTGCAGAGACCATGCATATCGTGGGCGTATTTCAGCATTTCTGCTCTGGTTTTCAGTGTATTACACCAAAACACCCACCTGATGACATCATTTCAAGAGCAAAAGCAGCAATTTGCAGAATTCAGCTTCTTTGGGGAACTGAGCAATTGCTGAGCTGACACCAAGTCCTGCTGGGTCCCTGTCACCTGCAGAGTGCCCGCATCCTCACCACGGTAGCAGGCATTGTGACAAAGGTTCTATGTCAGCTGGGTGTGGCAGCCGAGCGCCCGCTAGGGGAGGGGGAGCCTGTCAGCCCCGGGCCTGTCACTGCCTGCTGTCCCCCCTGTCAGCAGCGAGGCCTCTGAAAAATTTCCAAAACATCCCCAGATTCGGCTCCAAAGAGGCCAAAAGTCTCCAAGAGACAAGTCGGGAAGAAGGATATGGAACAGAGGGAGAAAGCCAAGGGAGCAGGCCAAAGGGAGGCAAGAGGAAAAAGTAGTGCCGGGCTGCAGGACTGAAATGGAGGAATTGAAAGACGAAAGCCAGGAAGCAGGAGAGTTTGAGAAAAGGAGAGAGGAAAGAAGAGACATGCAGCCAGGCGGGGGGTTAGTGAGAGAGGCTGGGACAGAGAACAGGATGAGAAGGAAATAAGGCAAGGCAAGGCAAGGCTAGGCCAGAGGACGTTTCCTTGATTTATATTTTCTACCACATTCATCTTGAGATGAGGAGGAAAGCCATCAGACCTTATGGATTAGGCCCAAACAAAAGCCCCGGCTACTTGAGACACTTAGACTAAGCCTAAACCACAAAGATCTCTCCATAAAGATGGTTTTTACACTGTACTTCCACAATCTGCTGGCAGTACAAGAGAACAAGCGGCAGATGTATTTAGGCTGAGTCATGGTGGTTTGGTGCAGAGACCATGCATATCGTGGGCGTATTTCAGCATTTCTGCTCTGGTTTTCAGTGTATTACACCAAAACACCCACCTGATGACATCATTTCAAGAGCAAAAGCAGCAATTTGCAGAATTCAGCTTCTTTGGGGAACTGAGCAATTGCTGAGCTGACACCAAGTCCTGCTGGGTCCCTGTCACCTGCAGAGTGCCCGCATCCTCACCACGGTAGCAGGCATTGTGACAAAGGTTCTATGTCAGGTGGGTGTGGCAGCCGAGCGCCCGCTAGGGGAGGGGGAGCCTGTCAGCCCCGGGCCTGTCACTGCCTGCTGTCCCCCCTGTCAGCAGCGAGGCCTCTGAAAAATTTCCAAAACATCCCCAGATTCGGCTCCAAAGAGGCCAAAAGTCTCCAAGAGACAAGTCGGGAAGAAGGATATGGAACAGAGGGAGAAAGCCAAGGGAGCAGGCCAAAGGGAGGCAAGAGGAAAAAGTAGTGCCGGGCTGCAGGACTGAAATGGAGGAACTGAAAGTCGAAAGCCAGGAAGCAGGAGAGTTTGAGAAAAGGAGAGAGGAAAGAAGAGACATGCAGCCAGACGAGGGGTTAGTGAGAGAGGCTGGGACAGAGAACAGGATGAGAAGGAAATAAGGCAAGGCAAGGCAAGGCTAGGCCAGAGGACGTTTCCTTGATTTATATTTTCTACCACATTCATCTTGAGATGAGGAGGAAAGCCATCAGACCTTATGGATTAGGCCCAAACAAAAGCCCCGGCTACTTGAGACACTTAGACTAAGCCTAAACCACAAAGATCTCTCCATAAAGATGGTTTTTACACTGTACTTCCACAATCTGCTGGCAGTACAAGAGAACAAGCGGCAGATGTATTTAGGCTGAGTCATGGTGGTTTGGTGCAGAGACCATGCATATCGTGGGCATATTTCAGCATTTCTGCTCTGGTTTTCAGTGTATTACACCAAAACACCCACCTGATGACATAATTTCAAGAGCAAAAGCAGCAATTTGCAGAATTCAGCTTCTTTGGGGAACTGAGCAATTGCTGAGCTGACACCAAGTCCTGCTGGGTCCCTGTCACCTGCAGCGTGCCCGCATCCTCACCACGGTAGCGGGCATTGTGACAAAGGTTCTATGTCAGGTGGGTGTGGCAGCCGAGCGCCCGCTAGGGGAGGGGGAGCCTGTCAGCCCCGGGACTGTCACTGCCTGCTGTCCCCCCTGTCAGCAGTGAGGCCTCTGAAAAGTTTCCAAAACATCCCCAGACTTGGCTCCAAAGTGGCCAAAAGTCTCCAAGAGACAAGTCGGGAAGAAGGATATGGAACAGAGGGAGAAAGCCAAGGGAGCAGGCCAAAGGGAGGCAAGAGGAAAAAGTAGTGCCGGGCTGCAGGACTGAAATGGAGGAATTGAAAGACGAAAGCCAGGAAGCAGGAGAGTTTGAGAAAAGGAGAGAGGAAAGAAGAGACATGCAGCCAGACGAGGGGTTAGTGAGAGAGGCTCGGACAGAGAACAGGATGAGAAGGAAATAAGGCAAGGCAAGGCAAGGCTAGGCCAAAGGACGTTTCCTTGATTTATATTTTCTACCACATTCATCTTGAGATGAGGAGGAAAGCCATCAGACCTTATGGATTAGGCCCAAACAAAAGCCCCGGCTACTTGAGACACTTAGACTAAGCCTAAACCACAAAGATCTCTCCATAAAGATGGTTTTTACACTGTACTTCCACAATCTGCTGGCAGTACAAGAGAACAAGCGGCAGACATGTTTAGGCTGAGTCATGGTGGTTTGGTGCAGAGACCATGCATATCGTGGGCATATTTCAGCATTTCTGCTCTGGTTTTCAGTGTATTACACCAAAACACCCACCTGATGACATAATTTCAAGAGCAAAAGCAGCAATTTGCAGAATTCAGCTTCTTTGGGGAACTGAGCAATTGCTGAGCTGACACCAAGTCCTGCTGGGTCCCTGTCACCTGCAGCGTGCCCGCATCCTCACCACGGTAGCGGGCATTGTGACAAAGGTTCTATGTCAGGTGGGTGTGGCAGCCGAGCGCCCGCTAGGGGAGGGGGAGCCTGTCAGCCCCGGGCCTGTCACTGCCTGCTGTCCCCCTGTCAGCAGCGAGGCCTCTGAAAAGTTTCCAAAACATCCCCAGACTTGGGTGCAAAGTGGCCAAAAGTCTCCAAGAGACAAGTTGGGAAGAAGGATATGGAACAGAGGGAGAAAGCCAAGGGAGCAGGCCAAAGGGAGGCAAGAGGAAAAAGTAGTGCCGGGCTGCAGGACTGAAATGGAGGAATTGAAAGACGAAAGCCAGGAAGCAGGAGAGTTTGAGAAAAGGAGAGAGGAAAGAAGAGACATGCAGCCAGGCGAGGGGTTAGTGAGAGAGGCTGGGACAGAGAACAGGATGAGAAGGAAATAAGGCAAGGCAAGGCAAGGCTAGGCCAAAGGACGTTTCCTTGATTTATATTTTCTACCACATTCATCTTGAGATGAGGAGGAAAGCCATCAGACCTTATGGATTAGGCCCAAACAAAAGCCCCGGCTACTTGAGACACTTAGACTAAGCCTAAACCACAAAGATCTCTCCATAAAGATGGTTTTTACACTGTACTTCCACAATCTGCTGGCAGTACAAGAGAACAAGCGGCAGATGTATTTAGGCTGAGTCATGGTGGTTTGGTGCAGAGACCATGCATATCGTGGGCATATTTCAGCATTTCTGCTCTGGTTTTCAGTGTATTACACCAAAACACCCACCTGATGACATCATTTCAAGAGCAAAAGCAGCAATTTGCAGAATTCAGCTTCTTTGGGGAACTGAGCAATTGCTGAGCTGACAGCAAGTCCTGCTGGGTCCCTGTCACCTGCAGAGTGCCCGCATCCTCACCACAATAGCAGGCATTGTGACAAAGGTTCTATGTCAGGTGGGTGTGGCAGCCGAGCGCCCGCTAGGGGAGGGGGAGCCTGTCAGCCCCGGGCCTGTCACTGCCTGCTGTCCCCCCTGTCAGCAGCGAGGCCTCTGAAAAGTTTCCAAAACATCCCCAGACTTGGCTCTAAAGTGGCCAAAAGTCTCCAAGAGACAAGTCGGGAAGAAGGATATGGAACAGAGGGAGAAAGCCAAGGGAGCAGGCCAAAGGGAGGCAAGAGGAAAAAGTAGTGCCGGGCTGCAGGACTGAAATGGAGGAATTGAAAGACGAAAGCCAGGAAGCAGGAGAGTTTGAGAAAAGGAGAGAGGAAAGAAGAGACATGCAGCCAGACGAGGGGTTAGTGAGAGAGGCTGGGACAGAGAACAGGATGAGAAGGAAATAAGGCAAGGCAAGGCAAGGCTAGGCCAAAGGACGTTTCCTTGATTTATATTTTCTACCACATTCATCTTGAGATGAGGAGGAAAGCCATCAGACCTTATGGATTAGGCCCAAACAAAAGCCCCGGCTACTTGAGACACTTAGACTAAGCCTAAACCACAAAGATCTCTCCATAAAGATGGTTTTTACACTGTACTTCCACAATCTGCTGGCAGTACAAGAGAACAAGCGGCAGATGTATTTAGGCTGAGTCATGGTGGTTTGGTGCAGAGACCATGCATATCGTGGGCGTATTTCAGCATTTCTGCTCTGGTTTTCAGTGTATTACACCAAAACACCCACCTGATGACATCATTTCAAGAGCAAAAGCAGCAATTTGCAGAATTGAGCTTCTTTGGGGAACTGAGCAATTGCTGAGCTGACACCAAGTCCTGCTGGGTCCCTGGCACCTGCAGCGTGCCCGCATCCTCACCACGGTAGCGGGCATTGTGACAAAGGTTCTATGTCAGCTGGGTGTGGCAGCCGAGCGCCCGCTAGGGGAGGGGGAGCCTGTCAGCCCCGGGCCTGTCACTGCCTGCTGTCCCCCCTGTCAGCAGCGAGGCCTCTGAAAAGTTTCCAAAACATCCCCAGACTTGGCTCTAAAGTGGCCAAAAGTCTCCAAGAGACAAGTCGGGAAGAAGGATATGGAACAGAGGGAGAAAGCCAAGGGAGCAGGCCAAAGGGAGGCAAGAGGAAAAAGTAGTGCCGGGCTGCAGGACTGAAATGGAGGAATTGAAAGACGAAAGCCAGGAAGCAGGAGAGTTTGAGAAAAGGAGAGAGGAAAGAAGAGACATGCAGCCAGACGAGGGGTTAGTGAGAGAGGCTGGGACAGAGAACAGGATGAGAAGGAAATAAGGCAAGGCAAGGCAAGGCTAGGCCAAAGGACGTTTCCTTGATTTATATTTTCTACCACATTCATCTTGAGATGAGGAGGAAAGCCATCAGACCTTATGGATTAGGCCCAAACAAAAGCCCCGGCTACTTGAGACACTTAGACTAAGCCTAAACCACAAAGATCTCTCCATAAAGATGGTTTTTACACTGTACTTCCACAATCTGCTGGCAGTACAAGAGAACAAGCGGCAGATGTATTTAGGCTGAGTCATGGTGGTTTGGTGCAGAGACCATGCATATCGTGGGCGTATTTCAGCATTTCTGCTCTGGTTTTCAGTGTATTACACCAAAACACCCACCTGATGACATCATTTCAAGAGCAAAAGCAGCAATTTGCAGAATTCAGCTTCTTTGGGGAACTGAGCAATTGCTGAGCTGACACCAAGTCCTGCTGGGTCCCTGTCACCTGCAGCGTGCCCGCATCCTCACCACGGTAGCGGGCATTGTGACAAAGGTTCTATGTCAGCTGGGTGTGGCAGCCGAGCGCCCGCTAGGGGAGGGGGAGCCTGTCAGCCCCGGGCCTGTCACTGCCTGCTGTCCCCCCTGTCAGCAGCGAGGCCTCTGAAAAGTTTCCAAAACATCCCCAGACTTGGCTCCAAAGTGGCCAAAAGTCTCCAAGAGACAAGTCGGGAAGAAGGATATGGAACAGAGGGAGAAAGCCAAGGGAGCAGGCCAAAGGGAGCAAGAGGAAAAAGTAGTGCCGGGCTGCAGGACTGAAATGGAGAAACTGAAAGTCGAAAGCCAGGAAGCAGGAGAGTTTGAGAAAAGGAGAGAGGAAAGAAGAGACATGCAGCCAGACGAGGGGTTAGTGAGAGAGGCTGGGACAGAGAACAGGATGAGAAGGAAATAAGGCAAGGCAAGGCAAGGCTAGGCCAGAGGACGTTTCCTTGATTTATATTTTCTACCACATTCATCTTGAGATGAGGAGGAAAGCCATCAGACCTTATGGATTAGGCCCAAACAAAAGCCCCGGCTACTTGAGACACTTAGACTAAGCCTAAACCACAAAGATCTCTCCATAAAGATGGTTTTTACACTGTACTTCCACAATCTGCTGGCAGTACAAGAGAACAAGCGGCAGATGTATTTAGGCTGAGTCATGGTGGTTTGGTGCAGAGACCATGCATATCGTGGGCGTATTTCAGCATTTCTGCTCTGGTTTTCAGTGTATTACACCAAAACACCCACCTGATGACATCATTTCAAGAGCAAAAGCAGCAATTTGCAGAATTCAGCTTCTTTGGGGAACTGAGCAATTGCTGAGCTGACACCAAGTCCTGCTGGGTCCCTGTCACCTGCAGCGTGCCCGCATCCTCACCACGGTAGCGGGCATTGTGACAAAGGTTCTATGTCAGCTGGGTGTGGCAGCCGAGCGCCCGCTAGGGGAGGGGGAGCCTGTCAGCCCCGGGCCTGTCACTGCCTGCTGTCCCCCCTGTCAGCAGCGAGGCCTCTGAAAAGTTTCCAAAACATCCCCAGACTTGGCTCCAAAGTGGCCAAAAGTCTCCAAGAGACAAGTCGGGAAGAAGGATATGGAACAGAGGGAGAAAGCCAAGGGAGCAGGCCAAAGGGAGGCAAGAGGAAAAAGTAGTGCCGGGCTGCAGGACTGAAATGGAGAAACTGAAAGTCGAAAGCCAGGAAGCAGGAGAGTTTGAGAAAAGGAGAGAGGAAAGAAGAGACATGCAGCCAGACGAGGGGTTAGTGAGAGAGGCTGGGACAGAGAACAGGATGAGAAGGAAATAAGGCAAGGCAAGGCAAGGCTAGGCCAGAGGACGTTTCCTTGATTTATATTTTCTACCACATTCATCTTGAGATGAGGAGGAAAGCCATCAGACCTTATGGATTAGGCCCAAACAAAAGCCCCGGCTACTTGAGACACTTAGACTAAGCCTAAACCACAAAGATCTCTCCATAAAGATGGTTTTTACACTGTACTTCCACAATCTGCTGGCAGTACAAGAGAACAAGCGGCAGATGTATTTAGGCTGAGTCATGGTGGTTTGGTGCAGAGACCATGCATATCGTGGGCGTATTTCAGCATTTCTGCTCTGGTTTTCAGTGTATTACACCAAAACACCCACCTGATGACATCATTTCAAGAGCAAAAGCAGCAATTTGCAGAATTGAGCTTCTTTGGGGAACTGAGCAATTGCTGAGCTGACACCAAGTCCTGCTGGGTCCCTGTCACCTGCAGCGTGCCCGCATCCTCACCACGGTAGCGGGCATTGTGACAAAGGTTCTATGTCAGCTGGGTGTGGCAGCCGAGCGCCCGCTAGGGGAGGGGGAGCCTGTCAGCCCCGGGCCTGTCACTGCCTGCTGTCCCCCCTGTCAGCAGCGAGGCCTCTGAAAAGTTTCCAAAACATCCCCAGACTTGGCTCCAAAGTGGCCAAAAGTCTCCAAGAGACAAGTCGGGAAGAAGGATATGGAACAGAGGGAGAAAGCCAAGGGAGCAGGCCAAAGGGAGGCAAGAGGAAAAAGTAGTGCCGGGCTGCAGGACTGAAATGGAGAAACTGAAAGTCGAAAGCCAGGAAGCAGGAGAGTTTGAGAAAAGGAGAGAGGAAAGAAGAGACATGCAGCCAGACGAGGGGTTAGTGAGAGAGGCTGGGACAGAGAACAGGATGAGAAGGAAATAAGGCAAGGCAAGGCAAGGCTAGGCCAGAGGACGTTTCCTTGATTTATATTTTCTACCACATTCATCTTGAGATGAGGAGGAAAGCCATCAGACCTTATGGATTAGGCCCAAACAAAAGCCCCGGCTACTTGAGACACTTAGACTAAGCCTAAACCACAAAGATCTCTCCATAAAGATGGTTTTTACACTGTACTTCCACAATCTGCTGGCAGTACAAGAGAACAAGCGGCAGATGTATTTAGGCTGAGTCATGGTGGTTTGGTGCAGAGACCATGCATATCGTGGGCGTATTTCAGCATTTCTGCTCTGGTTTTCAGTGTATTACACCAAAACACCCACCTGATGACATCATTTCAAGAGCAAAAGCAGCAATTTGCAGAATTCAGCTTCTTTGGGGAACTGAGCAATTGCTGAGCTGACACCAAGTCCTGCTGGGTCCCTGTCACCTGCAGAGTGCCCGCATCCTCACCACGGTAGCAGGCATTGTGACAAAGGTTCTATGTCAGCTGGGTGTGGCAGCCGAGCGCCCGCTAGGGGAGGGGGAGCCTGTCAGCCCCGGGCCTGTCACTGCCTGCTGTCCCCCCTGTCAGCAGCGAGGCCTCTGAAAAATTTCCAAAACATCCCCAGATTCGGCTCCAAAGAGGCCAAAAGTCTCCAAGAGACAAGTCGGGAAGAAGGATATGGAACAGAGGGAGAAAGCCAAGGGAGCAGGCCAAAGGGAGGCAAGAGGAAAAAGTAGTGCCGGGCTGCAGGACTGAAATGGAGGAATTGAAAGACGAAAGCCAGGAAGCAGGAGAGTTTGAGAAAAGGAGAGAGGAAAGAAGAGACATGCAGCCAGGCGGGGGGTTAGTGAGAGAGGCTGGGACAGAGAACAGGATGAGAAGGAAATAAGGCAAGGCAAGGCAAGGCTAGGCCAGAGGACGTTTCCTTGATTTATATTTTCTACCACATTCATCTTGAGATGAGGAGGAAAGCCATCAGACCTTATGGATTAGGCCCAAACAAAAGCCCCGGCTACTTGAGACACTTAGACTAAGCCTAAACCACAAAGATCTCTCCATAAAGATGGTTTTTACACTGTACTTCCACAATCTGCTGGCAGTACAAGAGAACAAGCGGCAGATGTATTTAGGCTGAGTCATGGTGGTTTGGTGCAGAGACCATGCATATCGTGGGCGTATTTCAGCATTTCTGCTCTGGTTTTCAGTGTATTACACCAAAACACCCACCTGATGACATCATTTCAAGAGCAAAAGCAGCAATTTGCAGAATTCAGCTTCTTTGGGGAACTGAGCAATTGCTGAGCTGACACCAAGTCCTGCTGGGTCCCTGTCACCTGCAGAGTGCCCGCATCCTCACCACGGTAGCAGGCATTGTGACAAAGGTTCTATGTCAGGTGGGTGTGGCAGCCGAGCGCCCGCTAGGGGAGGGGGAGCCTGTCAGCCCCGGGCCTGTCACTGCCTGCTGTCCCCCCTGTCAGCAGCGAGGCCTCTGAAAAATTTCCAAAACATCCCCAGATTCGGCTCCAAAGAGGCCAAAAGTCTCCAAGAGACAAGTCGGGAAGAAGGATATGGAACAGAGGGAGAAAGCCAAGGGAGCAGGCCAAAGGGAGGCAAGAGGAAAAAGTAGTGCCGGGCTGCAGGACTGAAATGGAGGAACTGAAAGTCGAAAGCCAGGAAGCAGGAGAGTTTGAGAAAAGGAGAGAGGAAAGAAGAGACATGCAGCCAGACGAGGGGTTAGTGAGAGAGGCTGGGACAGAGAACAGGATGAGAAGGAAATAAGGCAAGGCAAGGCAAGGCTAGGCCAGAGGACGTTTCCTTGATTTATATTTTCTACCACATTCATCTTGAGATGAGGAGGAAAGCCATCAGACCTTATGGATTAGGCCCAAACAAAAGCCCCGGCTACTTGAGACACTTAGACTAAGCCTAAACCACAAAGATCTCTCCATAAAGATGGTTTTTACACTGTACTTCCACAATCTGCTGGCAGTACAAGAGAACAAGCGGCAGATGTATTTAGGCTGAGTCATGGTGGTTTGGTGCAGAGACCATGCATATCGTGGGCATATTTCAGCATTTCTGCTCTGGTTTTCAGTGTATTACACCAAAACACCCACCTGATGACATAATTTCAAGAGCAAAAGCAGCAATTTGCAGAATTCAGCTTCTTTGGGGAACTGAGCAATTGCTGAGCTGACACCAAGTCCTGCTGGGTCCCTGTCACCTGCAGCGTGCCCGCATCCTCACCACGGTAGCGGGCATTGTGACAAAGGTTCTATGTCAGGTGGGTGTGGCAGCCGAGCGCCCGCTAGGGGAGGGGGAGCCTGTCAGCCCCGGGACTGTCACTGCCTGCTGTCCCCCCTGTCAGCAGCGAGGCCTCTGAAAAGTTTCCAAAACATCCCCAGACTTGGCTCCAAAGTGGCCAAAAGTCTCCAAGAGACAAGTCGGGAAGAAGGATATGGAGCAGAGGGAGAAAGCCAAGGGAGCAGGCCAAAGGGAGGCAAGAAAAAAAAGTAGTGCCGGGCTGCAGGACTGAAATGGAGGAATTGAAAGACGAAAGCCAGGAAGCAGGAGAGTTTGAGAAAAGGAGAGAGGAAAGAAGAGACATGCAGCCAGGCGAGGGGTTAGTGAGAGAGGCTGGGACAGAGAACAGGATGAGAAGGAAATAAGGCAAGGCAAGGCAAGGCTAGGCCAAAGGACGTTTCCTTGATTTATATTTTCTACCACATTCATCTTGAGATGAGGAGGAAAGCCATCAGACCTTATGGATTAGGCCCAAACAAAAGCCCCGGCTACTTGAGACACTTAGACTAAGCCTAAACCACAAAGATCTCTCCATAAAGATGGTTTTTACACTGTACTTCCACAATCTGCTGGCAGTACAAGAGAACAAGCGGCAGATGTATTTAGGCTGAGTCATGGTGGTTTGGTGCAGAGACCATGCATATCGTGGGCATATTTCAGCATTTCTGCTCTGGTTTTCAGTGTATTACACCAAAACACCCACCTGATGACATCATTTCAAGAGCAAAAGCAGCAATTTGCAGAATTCAGCTTCTTTGGGGAACTGAGCAATTGCTGAGCTGACACCAAGTCCTGCTGGGTCCCTGTCACCTGCAGAGTGCCCGCATCCTCACCACGGTAGCGGGCATTGTGACAAAGGTTCTATGTCAGGTGGGTGTGGCAGCCGAGCGCCCGCTAGGGGAGGGGGAGCCTGTCAGCCCCGGGCCTGTCACTGCCTGCTGTCCCCCCTGTCAGCAGCGAGGCCTCTGAAAAGTTTCCAAAACATCCCCAGACTTGGCTCCAAAGTGGCCAAAAGTCTCCAAGAGACAAGTCGGGAAGAAGGATATGGAACAGAGGGAGAAAGCCAAGGGAGCAGGCCAAAGGGAGGCAAGAGGAAAAAGTAGTGCCGGGCTGCAGGACTGAAATGGAGGAATTGAAAGACAAAAGCCAGGAAGCAGGAGAGTTTGAGAAAAGGAGAGAGGAAAGAAGAGACATGCAGCCAGACGAGGGGTTAGTGAGAGAGGCTGGGACAGAGAACAGGATGAGAAGGAAATAAGGCAAGGCAAGGCAAGGCTAGGCCAAAGGACGTTTCCTTGATTTATATTTTCTACCACATTCATCTTGAGATGAGGAGGAAAGCCATCAGACCTTATGGATTAGGCCCAAACAAAAGCCCCGGCTACTTGAGACACTTAGACTAAGCCTAAACCACAAAGATCTCTCCATAAAGATGGTTTTTACACTGTACTTCCACAATCTGCTGGCAGTACAAGAGAACAAGCGGCAGATGTATTTAGGCTGAGTCATGGTGGTTTGGTGCAGAGACCATGCATATCGTGGGCGTATTTCAGCATTTCTGCTCTGGTTTTCAGTGTATTACACCAAAACACCCACCTGATGACATCATTTCAAGAGCAAAAGCAGCAATTTGCAGAATTCAGCTTCTTTGGGGAACTGAGCAATTGCTGAGCTGACACCAAGTCCTGCTGGGTCCCTGTCACCTGCAGAGTGCCCGCATCCTCACCACGGTAGCAGGCATTGTGACAAAGGTTCTATGTCAGGTGGGTGTGGCAGCCGAGCGCCCGCTAGGGGAGGGGGAGCCTGTCAGCCCCGGGCCTGTCACTGCCTGCTGTCCCCCCTGTCAGCAGCGAGGCCTCTGAAAAATTTCCAAAACATCCCCAGATTCGGCTCCAAAGAGGCCAAAAGTCTCCAAGAGACAAGTCGGGAAGAAGGATATGGAAGAGAGGGAGAAAGCCAAGGGAGCAGGCCAAAGGGAGGCAAGAGGAAAAAGTAGTGCCGGGCTGCAGGACTGAAATGGAGGAATTGAAAGACCAAAGCCAGGAAGCAGGAGAGTTTGAGAAAAGGAGAGAGGAAAGAAGAGACATGCAGCCAGACGAGGGGTTAGTGAGAGAGGCTGGGACAGAGAACAGGATGAGAAGGAAATAAGGCAAGGCAAGGCAAGGCTAGGCCAAAGGACGTTTCCTTGATTTATATTTTCTACCACATTCATCTTGAGATGAGGAGGAAAGCCATCAGACCTTATGGATTAGGCCCAAACAAAAGCCCCGGCTACTTGAGACACTTAGACTAAGCCTAAACCACAAAGATCTCTCCATAAAGATGGTTTTTACACTGTACTTCCACAATCTGCTGGCAGTACAAGAGAACAAGCGGCAGACATGTTTAGGCTGAGTCATGGTGGTTTGGTGCAGAGACCACGCATATCGTGGGCATATTTCAGCATTTCTGCTCTGGTTTTCAGTGTATTACACCAAAACACCCACCTGATGACATCATTTCAAGAGCAAAAGCAGCAATTTTCAGAATTGAGCTTCTTTGGGGAACTGAGCAATTGCTGAGCTGACACCAAGTCCTGCTGGGTCCCTGTCACCTGCAGCGTGCCCGCATCCTCACCACGGTAGCGGGCATTGTGACAAAGGTTCTATGTCAGCTGGGTGTGGCAGCCGAGCGCCCGCTAGGGGAGGGGGAGCCTGTCAGCCCCGGGCCTGTCACTGCCTGCTGTCCCCCCTGTCAGCAGCGAGGCCTCTGAAAAGTTTCCAAAACATCCCCAGACTTGGCTCCAAAGTGGCCAAAAGTCTCCAAGAGACAAGTCGGGAAGAAGGATATGGAACAGAGGGAGAAAGCCAAGGGAGCAGGCCAAAGGGAGGCAAGAGGAAAAAGTAGTGCCGGGCTGCAGGACTGAAATGGAGGAATTGAAAGACGAAAGCCAGGAAGCAGGAGAGTTTGAGAAAAGGAGAGAGGAAAGAAGAGACATGCAGCCAGGCGAGGGGTTAGTGAGAGAGGCTGGGACAGAGAACAGGATGAGAAGGAAATAAGGCAAGGCAAGGCAAGGCTAGGCCAAAGGACGTTTCCTTGATTTATATTTTCTACCACATTCATCTTGAGATGAGGAGGAAAGCCATCAGACCTTATGGATTAGGCCCAAACAAAAGCCCCGGCTACTTGAGACACTTAGACTAAGCCTAAACCACAAAGATCGCTCCATAAAGATGGTTTTTACACTGTACTTCCACAATCTGCTGGCAGTACAAGAGAACAAGCGGCAGATGTATTTAGGCTGAGTCATGGTGGTTTGGTGCAGAGACCATGCATATCGTGGGCATATTTCAGCATTTCTGCTCTGGTTTTCAGTGTATTACACCAAAACACCCACCTGATGACATAATTTCAAGAGCAAAAGCAGCAATTTGCAGAATTCAGCTTCTTTGGGGAACTGAGCAATTGCTGAGCTGACACCAAGTCCTGCTGGGTCCCTGTCACCTGCAGCGTGCCCGCATCCTCACCACGGTAGCGGGCATTGTGACAAAGGTTCTATGTCAGGTGGGTGTGGCAGCCGAGCGCCCGCTAGGGGAGGGGGAGCCTGTCAGCCCCGGGCCTGTCACTGCCTGCTGTCCCCCCTGTCAGCAGCGAGGCCTCTGAAAAGTTTCGAAAACATCCCCAGACTTGGGTGCAAAGTGGCCAAAAGTCTCCAAGAGACAAGTTGGGAAGAAGGATATGGAAGAGAGGGAGAAAGCCAAGGGAGCAGGCCAAAGGGAGGCAAGAGGAAAAAGTAGTGCCGGGCTGCAGGACTGAAATGGAGGAATTGAAAGACGAAAGCCAGGAAGCAGGAGAGTTTGAGAAAAGGAGAGAGGAAAGAAGAGACATGCAGCCAGGCGAGGGGTTAGTGAGAGAGGCTGGGACAGAGAACAGGATGAGAAGGAAATAAGGCAAGGCAAGGCAAGGCTAGGCCAAAGGACGTTTCCTTGATTTATATTTTCTACCACATTCATCTTGAGATGAGGAGGAAAGCCATCAGACCTTATGGATTAGGCCCAAACAAAAGCCCCGGCTACTTGAGACACTTAGACTAAGCCTAAACCACAAAGATCTCTCCATAAAGATGGTTTTTACACTGTACTTCCACAATCTGCTGGCAGTACAAGAGAACAAGCGGCAGATGTATTTAGGCTGAGTCATGGTGGTTTGGTGCAGAGACCATGCATATTGTGGGCATATTTCAGCATTTCTGCTCTGGTTTTCAGTGTATTACACCAAAACACCCACCTGATGACATCATTTCAAGAGCAAAAGCAGCAATTTGCAGAATTCAGCTTCTTTGGGGAACTGAGCAATTGCTGAGCTGACACCAAGTCCTGCTGGGTCCCTGTCACCTGCAGAGTGCCCGCATCCTCACCACGGTAGCAGGCATTGTGACAAAGGTTCTATGTCAGGTGGGTGTGGCAGCCGAGCGCCCGCTAGGGGAGGGGGAGCCTGTCAGCCCCGGGCCTGTCACTGCCTGCTGTCCCCCCTGTCAGCAGTGAGGCCTCTGAAAAGTTTCCAAAACATCCCCAGACTTGGCTCCAAAGTGGCCAAAAGTCTCCAAGAGACAAGTCGGGAAGAAGGATATGGAACAGAGGGAGAAAGCCAAGGGAGCAGGCCAAAGGGAGGCAAGAGGAAAAAGTAGTGCCGGGCTGCAGGACTGAAATGGAGGAATTGAAAGACGAAAGCCAGGAAGCAGGAGAGTTTGAGAAAAGGAGAGAGGAAAGAAGAGACATGCAGCCAGACGAGGGGTTAGTGAGAGAGGCTGGGACAGAGAACAGGATGAGAAGGAAATAAGGCAAGGCAAGGCAAGGCAAGGCTAGGCCAAAGGACGTTTCCTTGATTTATATTTTCTACCACATTCATCTTGAGATGAGGAGGAAAGCCATCAGACCTTATGGATTAGGCCCAAACAAAAGCCCCGGCTACTTGAGACACTTAGACTAAGCCTAAACCACAAAGATCTCTCCATAAAGATGGTTTTTACACTGTACTTCGACAATCTGCTGGCAGTACAAGAGAACAAGCGGCAGATGTATTTAGGCTGAGTCATGGTGGTTTGGTGCAGAGACCATGCATATCGTGGGCGTATTTCAGCATTTCTGCTCTGGTTTTCAGTGTGTTACACCAAAACACCCACCTGATGACATCATTTCAAGAGCAAAAGCAGCAATTTGCAGAATTGAGCTTCTTTGGGGAACTGAGCAATTGCTGAGCTGACACCAAGCCCTGCTGGGTCCCTGTCACCTGCAGCGTGCCCGCATCCTCACCACGGTAGCGGGCATTGTGACAAAGGTTCTATGTCAGCTGGGTGTGGCAGCCGAGCGCCCGCTAGGGGAGGGGGAGCCTGTCAGCCCCGGGCCTGTCACTGCCTGCTGTCCCCCCTGTCAGCAGCGAGGCCTCTGAAAAGTTTCCAAAACATCCCCAGACTTGGCTCCAAAGTGGCCAAAAGTCTCCAAGAGACAAGTCGGGAAGAAGGATATGGAACAGAGGGAGAAAGCCAAGGGAGCAGGCCAAAGGGAGGCAAGAGGAAAAAGTAGTGCCGGGCTGCAGGACTGAAATGGAGGAATTGAAAGACGAAAGCCAGGAAGCAGGAGAGTTTGAGAAAAGGAGAGAGGAAAGAAGAGACATGCAGCCAGGCGAGGGGTTAGTGAGAGAGGCTGGGACAGAGAACAGGATGAGAAGGAAATAAGGCAAGGCAAGGCAAGGCTAGGCCAAAGGACGTTTCCTTGATTTATATTTTCTACCACATTCATCTTGAGATGAGGAGGAAAGCCATCAGACCTTATGGATTAGGCCCAAACAAAGGCCCCGGCTACTTGAGACACTTAGACTAAGCCTAAACCACAAAGATCTCTCCATAAAGATGGTTTTTACACTGTACTTCCACAATCTGCTGGCAGTACAAGAGAACAAGCGGCAGATGTATTTAGGCTGAGTCATGGTGGTTTGGTGCAGAGACCATGCATATCGTGGGCATATTTCAGCATTTCTGCTCTGGTTTTCAGTGTATTACACCAAAACACCCACCTGATGACATCATTTCAAGAGCAAAAGCAGCAATTTGCAGAATTCAGCTTCTTTGGGGAACTGAGCAATTGCTGAGCTGACACCAAGTCCTGCTGGGTCCCTGTCACCTGCAGCGTGCCCGCATCCTCACCACGGTAGCGGGCATTGTGACAAAGGTTCTATGTCAGGTGGGTGTGGCAGCCGAGCGCCCGCTAGGGGAGGGGGAGCCTGTCAGCCCCGGGCCTGTCACTGCCTGCTGTCCCCCCTGTCAGCAGTGAGGCCTCTGAAAAGTTTCCAAAACATCCCCAGACTTGGCTCCAAAGAGGCCAAAAGTCTCCAAGAGACAAGTCGGGAAGAAGGATATGGAAGAGAGGGAGAAAGCCAAGGGAGCAGGCCAAAGGGAGGCAAGAGGAAAAAGTAGTGCCGGGCTGCAGGACTGAAATGGAGGAATTGAAAGACGAAAGCCAGGAAGCAGGAGAGTTTGAGAAAAGGAGAGAGGAAAGAAGAGACATGCAGCCAGACGAGGGGTTAGTGAGAGAGGCTGGGACAGAGAACAGGATGAGAAGGAAATAAGGCAAGGCAAGGCAAGGCTAGGCCAAAGGACGTTTCCTTGATTTATATTTTCTACCACATTCATCTTGAGATGAGGAGGAAAGCCATCAGACCTTATGGATTAGGCCCAAACAAAAGCCCCGGCTACTTGAGACACTTAGACTAAGCCTAAACCACAAAGATCTCTCCATAAAGATGGTTTTTACACTGTACTTCCACAATCTGCTGGCAGTACAAGAGAACAAGCGGCAGATGTATTTAGGCTGAGTCATGGTGGTTTGGTGCAGAGACCATGCATATCGTGGGCATATTTCAGCATTTCTGCTCTGGTTTTCAGTGTATTACACCAAAACACCCACCTGATGACATCATTTCAAGAGCAAAAGCAGCAATTTGCAGAATTCAGCTTCTTTGGGGAACTGAGCAATTGCTGAGCTGACACCAAGTCCTGCTGGGTCCCTGTCACCTGCAGAGTGCCCGCATCCTCACCACGGTAGCGGGCATTGTGACAAAGGTTCTATGTCAGGTGGGTGTGGCAGCCGAGCGCCCGCTAGGGGAGGGGGAGCCTGTCAGCCCCGGGCCTGTCACTGCCTGCTATCCCCCCTGTCAGCAGCGAGGCCTCTGAAAAGTTTCCAAAACATCCCCAGACTTGGCTCCAAAGTGGCCAAAAGTCTCCAAGAGACAAGTCGGGAAGAAGGATATGGAACAGAGGGAGAAAGCTAAGGGAGCAGGCCAAAGGGAGGCAAGAGGAAAAAGTAGTGCCGGGCTGCAGGACTGAAATGGAGGAATTGAAAGACGAAAGCCAGGAAGCAGGAGAGTTTGAGAAAAGGAGAGAGGAAAGAAGAGACATGCAGCCAGGCGAGGGGTTAGTGAGAGAGGCTGGGACAGAGAACAGGATGAGAAGGAAATAAGGCAAGGCAAGGCAAGGCTAGGCCAAAGGACGTTTCCTTGATTTATATTTTCTACCACATTCATCTTGAGATGAGGAGGAAAGCCATCAGACCTTATGGATTAGGCCCAAACAAAAGCCCCGGCTACTTGAGACACTTAGACTAAGCCTAAACCACAAAGATCTCTCCATAAAGATGGTTTTTACACTGTACTTCCACAATCTGCTGGCAGTACAAGAGAACAAGTGGCAGATGTATTTAGGCTGAGTCATGGTGGTTTGGTGCAGAGACCATGCATATCATGGGCGTATTTCAGCATTTCTGCTCTGGTTTTCAGTGTATTACACCAAAACACCCACCTGATGACATCATTTCAAGAGCAAAAGCAGCAATTTGCAGAATTGAGCTTCTTTGGGGAACTGAGCAATTGCTGAGCTGACACCAAGTCCTGCTGGGTCCCTGTCACCTGCAGCGTGCCCGCATCCTCACCACGGTAGCGGGCATTGTGACAAAGGTTCTATGTCAGCTGGGTGTGGCAGCCGAGCGCCCGCTAGGGGAGGGGGAGCCTGTCAGCCCCGGGCCTGTCACTGCCTGCTGTCCCCCCTGTCAGCAGCGAGGCCTCTGAAAAGTTTCCAAAACATCCCCAGACTTGGCTCCAAAGTGGCCAAAAGTCTCCAAGAGACAAGTCGGGAAGAAGGATATGGAACAGAGGGAGAAAGCCAAGGGAGCAGGCCAAAGGGAGGCAAGAGGAAAAAGTAGTGCCGGGCTGCAGGACTGAAATGGAGGAATTGAAAGACGAAAGCCAGGAAGCAGGAGAGTTTGAGAAAAGGAGAGAGGAAAGAAGAGACATGCAGCCAGACGAGGGGTTAGTGAGAGAGGCTGGGACAGAGAACAGGATGAGAAGGAAATAAGGCAAGGCAAGGCAAGGCTAGGCCAAAGGACGTTTCCTTGATTTATATTTTCTACCACATTCATCTTGAGATGAGGAGGAAAGCCATCAGACCTTATGGATTAGGCCCAAACAAAAGCCCCGGCTACTTGAGACACTTAGACTAAGCCTAAACCACAAAGATCTCTCCATAAAGATGGTTTTTACACTGTACTTCCACAATCTGCTGGCAGTACAAGAGAACAAGCGGCAGATGTATTTAGGCTGAGTCATGGTGGTTTGGTGCAGAGACCATGCATATCGTGGGCATATTTCAGCATTTCTGCTCTGGTTTTCAGTGTATTACACCAAAACACCCACCTGATGACATCATTTCAAGAGCAAAAGCAGCAATTTGCAGAATTCAGCTTCTTTGGGGAACTGAGCAATTGCTGAGCTGACACCAAGTCCTGCTGGGTCCCTGTCACCTGCAGAGTGCCCGCATCCTCACCACGGTAGCGGGCATTGTGACAAAGGTTCTATGTCAGGTGGGTGTGGCAGCCGAGCGCCCGCTAGGGGAGGGGGAGCCTGTCAGCCCCGGGCCTGTCACTGCCTGCTGTCCCCCCTGTCAGCAGCGAGGCCTCTGAAAAGTTTCCAAAACATCCCCAGACTTGGCTCCAAAGTGGCCAAAAGTCTCCAAGAGACAAGTCGGGAAGAAGGATATGGAACAGAGGGAGAAAGCCAAGGGAGCAGGCCAAAGGGAGGCAAGAGGAAAAAGTAGTGCCGGGCTGCAGGACTGAAATGGAGGAATTGAAAGACGAAAGCCAGGAAGCAGGAGAGTTTGAGAAAAGGAGAGAGGAAAGAAGAGACATGCAGCCAGGCGAGGGGTTAGTGAGAGAGGCTGGGACAGAGAACAGGATGAGAAGGAAATAAGGCAAGGCAAGGCAAGGCTAGGCCAAAGGACGTTTCCTTGATTTATATTTTCTACCACATTCATCTTGAGATGAGGAGGAAAGCCATCAGACCTTATGGATTAGGCCCAAACAAAAGCCCCGGCTACTTGAGACACTTAGACTAAGCCTAAACCACAAAGATCTCTCCATAAAGATGGTTTTTACACTGTACTTCCACAATCTGCTGGCAGTACAAGAGAACAAGCGGCAGATGTATTTAGGCTGAGTCATGGTGGTTTGGTGCAGAGACCATGCATATCATGGGCGTATTTCAGCATTTCTGCTCTGGTTTTCAGTGTATTACACCAAAACACCCACCTGATGACATCATTTCAAGAGCAAAAGCAGCAATTTGCAGAATTGAGCTTCTTTGGGGAACTGAGCAATTGCTGAGCTGACACCAAGTCCTGCTGGGTCCCTGTCACCTGCAGCGTGCCCGCATCCTCACCACGGTAGCGGGCATTGTGACAAAGGTTCTATGTCAGCTGGGTGTGGCAGCCGAGCGCCCGCTAGGGGAGGGGGGCCTGTCAGCCCCGGGCCTGTCACTGCCTGCTGTCCCCCCTGTCAGCAGCGAGGCCTCTGAAAAGTTTCCAAAACATCCCCAGACTTGGGTGCAAAGTGGCCAAAAGTCTCCAAGAGACAAGTTGGGAAGAAGGATATGGAACAGAGGGAGAAAGCCAAGGGAGCAGGCCAAAGGGAGGCAAGAGGAAAAAGTAGTGCCGGGCTGCAGGACTGAAATGGAGGAATTGAAAGACGAAAGCCAGGAAGCAGGAGAGTTTGAGAAAAGGAGAGAGGAAAGAAGAGACATGCAGCCAGGCGAGGGGTTAGTGAGAGAGGCTGGGACAGAGAACAGGATGAGAAGGAAATAAGGCAAGGCAAGGCAAGGCTAGGCCAAAGGACGTTTCCTTGATTTATATTTTCTACCACATTCATCTTGAGATGAGGAGGAAAGCCATCAGACCTTATGGATTAGGCCCAAACAAAAGCCCCGGCTACTTGAGACACTTAGACTAAGCCTAAACCACAAAGATCTTTCCATAAAGATGGTTTTTACACTGTACTTCCACAATCTGCTGGCAGTACAAGAGAACAAGCGGCAGATGTATTTAGGCTGAGTCATGGTGGTTTGGTGCAGAGACCATGCATATCATGGGCGTATTTCAGCATTTCTGCTCTGGTTTTCAGTGTATTACACCAAAACACCCACCTGATGACATCATTTCAAGAGCAAAAGCAGCAATTTGCAGAATTGAGCTTCTTTGGGGAACTGAGCAATTGCTGAGCTGACACCAAGTCCTGCTGTGTCCCTGTCACCTGCAGCGTGCCCGCATCCTCACCACGGTAGCGGGCATTGTGACAAAGGTTCTATGTCAGCTGGGTGTGGCAGCCGAGCGCCCGCTAGGGGAGGGGGGCCTGTCAGCCCCGGGCCTGTCACTGCCTGCTGTCCCCCCTGTCAGCAGCGAGGCCTCTGAAAAGTTTCCAAAACATCCCCAGACTTGGCTCCAAAGTGGCCAAAAGTCTCCAAGAGACAAGTTGGGAAGAAGGATATGGAACAGAGGGAGAAAGCCAAGGGAGCAGGCCAAAGGGAGGCAAGAGGAAAAAGTAGTGCCGGGCTGCAGGACTGAAATGGAGGAATTGAAAGACGAAAGCCAGGAAGCAGGAGAGTTTGAGAAAAGGAGAGAGGAAAGAAGAGACATGCAGCCAGGCGAGGGGTTAGTGAGAGAGGCTGGGACAGAGAACAGGATGAGAAGGAAATAAGGCAAGGCAAGGCAAGGCTAGGCCAAAGGACGTTTCCTTGATTTATATTTTCTACCACATTCATCTTGAGATGAGGAGGAAAGCCATCAGACCTTATGGATTAGGCCCAAACAAAAGCCCCGGCTACTTGAGACACTTAGACTAAGCCTAAACCACAAAGATCTCTCCATAAAGATGGTTTTTACACTGTACTTCCACAATCTGCTGGCAGTACAAGAGAACAAGCGGCAGATGTATTTAGGCTGAGTCATGGTGGTTTGGTGCAGAGACCATGCATATCGTGGGCATATTTCAGCATTTCTGCTCTGGTTTTCAGTGTATTACACCAAAACACCCACCTGATGACATCATTTCAAGAGCAAAAGCAGCAATTTGCTGAATTCAGCTTCTTTGGGGAACTGAGCAATTGCTGAGCTGACACCAAGTCCTGCTGGGTCCCTGTCACCTGCAGAGTGCCCGCATCCTCACCACGGTAGCAGGCATTGTGACAAAGGTTCTATGTCAGGTGGGTGTGGCAGCCGAGCGCCCGCTAGGGGAGGGGGAGCCTGTCAGCCCCGGGCCTGTGACTGCCTGCTGTCCCCCCTGTCAGCAGTGAGGCCTCTGAAAAGTTTCCAAAACATCCCCAGACTTGGCTCCAAAGAGGCCAAAAGTCTCCAAGAGACAAGTCGGGAAGAAGGATATGGAAGAGAGGGAGAAAGCCAAGGGAGCAGGCCAAAGGGAGGCAAGAGGAAAAAGTAGTGCCGGGCTGCAGGACTGAAATGGAGGAATTGAAAGACGAAAGCCAGGAAGCAGGAGAGTTTGAGAAAAGGAGAGAGGAAAGAAGAGACATGCAGCCAGACGAGGGGTTAGTGAGAGAGGCTGGGACAGAGAACAGGATGAGAAGGAAATAAGGCAAGGCAAGGCAAGGCTAGGCCAAAGGACGTTTCCTTGATTTATATTTTCTACCACATTCATCTTGAGATGAGGAGGAAAGCCATCAGACCTTATGGATTAGGCCCAAACAAAAGCCCCGGCTACTTGAGACACTTAGACTAAGCCTAAACCACAAAGATCTCTCCATAAAGATGGTTTTTACACTGTACTTCCACAATCTGCTGGCAGTACAAGAGAACAAGCGGCAGATGTATTTAGGCTGAGTCATGGTGGTTTGGTGCAGAGACCATGCATATCGTGGGCATATTTCAGCATTTCTGCTCTGGTTTTCAGTGTATTACACCAAAACACCCACCTGATGACATCATTTCAAGAGCAAAAGCAGCAATTTGCAGAATTCAGCTTCTTTGGGGAACTGAGCAATTGCTGAGCTGACACCAAGTCCTGCTGGGTCCCTGTCACCTGCAGAGTGCCCGCATCCTCACCACGGTAGCGGGCATTGTGACAAAGGTTCTATGTCAGGTGGGTGTGGCAGCCGAGCGCCCGCTAGGGGAGGGGGAGCCTGTCAGCCCCGGGCCTGTCACTGCCTGCTATCCCCCCTGTCAGCAGCGAGGCCTCTGAAAAGTTTCCAAAACATCCCCAGACTTGGCTCCAAAGTGGCCAAAAGTCTCCAAGAGACAAGTCGGGAAGAAGGATATGGAACAGAGGGAGAAAGCTAAGGGAGCAGGCCAAAGGGAGGCAAGAGGAAAAAGTAGTGCCGGGCTGCAGGACTGAAATGGAGGAATTGAAAGACGAAAGCCAGGAAGCAGGAGAGTTTGAGAAAAGGAGAGAGGAAAGAAGAGACATGCAGCCAGGCGAGGGGTTAGTGAGAGAGGCTGGGACAGAGAACAGGATGAGAAGGAAATAAGGCAAGGCAAGGCAAGGCTAGGCCAAAGGACGTTTCCTTGATTTATATTTTCTACCACATTCATCTTGAGATGAGGAGGAAAGCCATCAGACCTTATGGATTAGGCCCAAACAAAAGCCCCGGCTACTTGAGACACTTAGACTAAGCCTAAACCACAAAGATCTCTCCATAAAGATGGTTTTTACACTGTACTTCCACAATCTGCTGGCAGTACAAGAGAACAAGTGGCAGATGTATTTAGGCTGAGTCATGGTGGTTTGGTGCAGAGACCATGCATATCATGGGCGTATTTCAGCATTTCTGCTCTGGTTTTCAGTGTATTACACCAAAACACCCACCTGATGACATCATTTCAAGAGCAAAAGCAGCAATTTGCAGAATTGAGCTTCTTTGGGGAACTGAGCAATTGCTGAGCTGACACCAAGTCCTGCTGGGTCCCTGTCACCTGCAGCGTGCCCGCATCCTCACCACGGTAGCGGGCATTGTGACAAAGGTTCTATGTCAGGTGGGTGTGGCAGCCGAGCGCCCGCTAGGGGAGGGGGAGCCTGTCAGCCCCGGGCCTGTCACTGCCTGCTGTCCCCCCTGTCAGCAGCGAGGCCTCTGAAAAGTTTCCAAAACATCCCCAGACTTGGCTCCAAAGTGGCCAAAAGTCTCCAAGAGACAAGTCGGGAAGAAGGATATGGAACAGAGGGAGAAAGCCAAGGGAGCAGGCCAAAGGGAGGCAAGAGGAAAAAGTAGTGCCGGGCTGCAGGACTGAAATGGAGGAATTGAAAGACGAAAGCCAGGAAGCAGGAGAGTTTGAGAAAAGGAGAGAGGAAAGAAGAGACATGCAGCCAGACGAGGGGTTAGTGAGAGAGGCTGGGACAGAGAACAGGATGAGAAGGAAATAAGGCAAGGCAAGGCAAGGCTAGGCCAAAGGACGTTTCCTTGATTTATATTTTCTACCACATTCATCTTGAGATGAGGAGGAAAGCCATCAGACCTTATGGATTAGGCCCAAACAAAAGCCCCGGCTACTTGAGACACTTAGACTAAGCCTAAACCACAAAGATCTCTCCATAAAGATGGTTTTTACACTGTACTTCCACAATCTGCTGGCAGTACAAGAGAACAAGCGGCAGATGTATTTAGGCTGAGTCATGGTGGTTTGGTGCAGAGACCATGCATATCGTGGGCATATTTCAGCATTTCTGCTCTGGTTTTCAGTGTATTACACCAAAACACCCACCTGATGACATCATTTCAAGAGCAAAAGCAGCAATTTGCAGAATTCAGCTTCTTTGGGGAACTGAGCAATTGCTGAGCTGACACCAAGTCCTGCTGGGTCCCTGTCACCTGCAGAGTGCCCGCATCCTCACCACGGTAGCGGGCATTGTGACAAAGGTTCTATGTCAGGTGGGTGTGGCAGCCGAGCGCCCGCTAGGGGAGGGGGAGCCTGTCAGCCCCGGGCCTGTCACTGCCTGCTATCCCCCCTGTCAGCAGCGAGGCCTCTGAAAAGTTTCCAAAACATCCCCAGACTTGGCTCCAAAGTGGCCAAAAGTCTCCAAGAGACAAGTCGGGAAGAAGGATATGGAACAGAGGGAGAAAGCTAAGGGAGCAGGCCAAAGGGAGGCAAGAGGAAAAAGTAGTGCCGGGCTGCAGGACTGAAATGGAGGAATTGAAAGACGAAAGCCAGGAAGCAGGAGAGTTTGAGAAAAGGAGAGAGGAAAGAAGAGACATGCAGCCAGGCGAGGGGTTAGTGAGAGAGGCTGGGACAGAGAACAGGATGAGAAGGAAATAAGGCAAGGCAAGGCAAGGCTAGGCCAAAGGACGTTTCCTTGATTTATATTTTCTACCACATTCATCTTGAGATGAGGAGGAAAGCCATCAGACCTTATGGATTAGGCCCAAACAAAAGCCCCGGCTACTTGAGACACGTAGACTAAGCCTAAACCACAAAGATCTCTCCATAAAGATGGTTTTTACACTGTACTTCCACAATCTGCTGGCAGTACAAGAGAACAAGTGGCAGATGTATTTAGGCTGAGTCATGGTGGTTTGGTGCAGAGACCATGCATATCATGGGCGTATTTCAGCATTTCTGCTCTGGTTTTCAGTGTATTACACCAAAACACCCACCTGATGACATCATTTCAAGAGCAAAAGCAGCAATTTGCAGAATTGAGCTTCTTTGGGGAACTGAGCAATTGCTGAGCTGACACCAAGTCCTGCTGGGTCCCTGTCACCTGCAGCGTGCCCGCATCCTCACCACGGTAGCGGGCATTGTGACAAAGGTTCTATGTCAGCTGGGTGTGGCAGCCGAGCGCCCGCTAGGGGAGGGGGAGCCTGTCAGCCCCGGGCCTGTCACTGCCTGCTGTCCCCCCTGTCAGCAGCGAGGCCTCTGAAAAGTTTCCAAAACATCCCCAGACTTGGCTCCAAAGTGGCCAAAAGTCTCCAAGAGACAAGTCGGGAAGAAGGATATGGAACAGAGGGAGAAAGCCAAGGGAGCAGGCCAAAGGGAGGCAAGAGGAAAAAGTAGTGCCGGGCTGCAGGACTGAAATGGAGGAATTGAAAGACGAAAGCCAGGAAGCAGGAGAGTTTGAGAAAAGGAGAGAGGAAAGAAGAGACATGCAGCCAGACGAGGGGTTAGTGAGAGAGGCTGGGACAGAGAACAGGATGAGAAGGAAATAAGGCAAGGCAAGGCAAGGCTAGGCCAAAGGACGTTTCCTTGATTTATATTTTCTACCACATTCATCTTGAGATGAGGAGGAAAGCCATCAGACCTTATGGATTAGGCCCAAACAAAAGCCCCGGCTACTTGAGACACTTAGACTAAGCCTAAACCACAAAGATCTCTCCATAAAGATGGTTTTTACACTGTACTTCCACAATCTGCTGGCAGTACAAGAGAACAAGCGGCAGATGTATTTAGGCTGAGTCATGGTGGTTTGGTGCAGAGACCATGCATATCGTGGGCATATTTCAGCATTTCTGCTCTGGTTTTCAGTGTATTACACCAAAACACCCACCTGATGACATCATTTCAAGAGCAAAAGCAGCAATTTGCAGAATTCAGCTTCTTTGGGGAACTGAGCAATTGCTGAGCTGACACCAAGTCCTGCTGGGTCCCTGTCACCTGCAGAGTGCCCGCATCCTCACCACGGTAGCGGGCATTGTGACAAAGGTTCTATGTCAGGTGGGTGTGGCAGCCGAGCGCCCGCTAGGGGAGGGGGAGCCTGTCAGCCCCGGGCCTGTCACTGCCTGCTGTCCCCCCTGTCAGCAGCGAGGCCTCTGAAAAGTTTCCAAAACATCCCCAGACTTGGCTCCAAAGTGGCCAAAAGTCTCCAAGAGACAAGTCGGGAAGAAGGATATGGAACAGAGGGAGAAAGCCAAGGGAGCAGGCCAAAGGGAGGCAAGAGGAAAAAGTAGTGCCGGGCTGCAGGACTGAAATGGAGGAATTGAAAGACGAAAGCCAGGAAGCAGGAGAGTTTGAGAAAAGGAGAGAGGAAAGAAGAGACATGCAGCCAGGCGAGGGGTTAGTGAGAGAGGCTGGGACAGAGAACAGGATGAGAAGGAAATAAGGCAAGGCAAGGCAAGGCTAGGCCAAAGGACGTTTCCTTGATTTATATTTTCTACCACATTCATCTTGAGATGAGGAGGAAAGCCATCAGACCTTATGGATTAGGCCCAAACAAAAGCCCCGGCTACTTGAGACACTTAGACTAAGCCTAAACCACAAAGATCTCTCCATAAAGATGGTTTTTACACTGTACTTCCACAATCTGCTGGCAGTACAAGAGAACAAGCGGCAGATGTATTTAGGCTGAGTCATGGTGGTTTGGTGCAGAGACCGTGCATATCATGGGCGTATTTCAGCATTTCTGCTCTGGTTTTCAGTGTATTACACCAAAACACCCACCTGATGACATCATTTCAAGAGCAAAAGCAGCAATTTGCAGAATTGAGCTTCTTTGGGGAACTGAGCAATTGCTGAGCTGACACCAAGTCCTGCTGGGTCCCTGTCACCTGCAGCGTGCCCGCATCCTCACCACGGTAGCGGGCATTGTGACAAAGGTTCTATGTCAGCTGGGTGTGGCAGCCGAGCGCCCGCTAGGGGAGGGGGAGCCTGTCAGCCCCGGGCCTGTCACTGCCTGCTGTCCCCCCTGTCAGCAGCGAGGCCTCTGAAAAGTTTCCAAAACATCCCCAGACTTGGCTCCAAAGTGGCCAAAAGTCTCCAAGAGACAAGTCGGGAAGAAGGATATGGAACAGAGGGAGAAAGCCAAGGGAGCAGGCCAAAGGGAGGCAAGAGGAAAAAGTAGTGCCGGGCTGCAGGACTGAAATGGAGGAATTGAAAGACGAAAGCCAGGAAGCAGGAGAGTTTGAGAAAAGGAGAGAGGAAAGAAGAGACATGCAGCCAGACGAGGGGTTAGTGAGAGAGGCTGGGACAGAGAACAGGATGAGAAGGAAATAAGGCAAGGCAAGGCAAGGCTAGGCCAAAGGACGTTTCCTTGATTTATATTTTCTACCACATTCATCTTGAGATGAGGAGGAAAGCCATCAGACCTTATGGATTAGGCCCAAACAAAAGCCCCGGCTACTTGAGACACTTAGACTAAGCCTAAACCACAAAGATCTCTCCATAAAGATGGTTTTTACACTGTACTTCCACAATCTGCTGGCAGTACAAGAGAACAAGCGGCAGATGTATTTAGGCTGAGTCATGGTGGTTTGGTGCAGAGACCATGCATATCGTGGGCATATTTCAGCATTTCTGCTCTGGTTTTCAGTGTATTACACCAAAACACCCACCTGATGACATCATTTCAAGAGCAAAAGCAGCAATTTGCAGAATTCAGCTTCTTTGGGGAACTGAGCAATTGCTGAGCTGACACCAAGTCCTGCTGGGTCCCTGTCACCTGCAGAGTGCCCGCATCCTCACCACGGTAGCGGGCATTGTGACAAAGGTTCTATGTCAGGTGGGTGTGGCAGCCGAGCGCCCGCTAGGGGAGGGGGAGCCTGTCAGCCCCGGGCCTGTCACTGCCTGCTGTCCCCCCTGTCAGCAGCGAGGCCTCTGAAAAGTTTCCAAAACATCCCCAGACTTGGCTCCAAAGTGGCCAAAAGTCTCCAAGAGACAAGTCGGGAAGAAGGATATGGAACAGAGGGAGAAAGCCAAGGGAGCAGGCCAAAGGGAGGCAAGAGGAAAAAGTAGTGCCGGGCTGCAGGACTGAAATGGAGGAATTGAAAGACGAAAGCCAGGAAGCAGGAGAGTTTGAGAAAAGGAGAGAGGAAAGAAGAGACATGCAGCCAGGCGAGGGGTTAGTGAGAGAGGCTGGGACAGAGAACAGGATGAGAAGGAAATAAGGCAAGGCAAGGCAAGGCTAGGCCAAAGGACGTTTCCTTGATTTATATTTTCTACCACATTCATCTTGAGATGAGGAGGAAAGCCATCAGACCTTATGGATTAGGCCCAAACAAAAGCCCCGGCTACTTGAGACACTTAGACTAAGCCTAAACCACAAAGATCTCTCCATAAAGATGGTTTTTACACTGTACTTCCACAATCTGCTGGCAGTACAAGAGAACAAGCGGCAGATGTATTTAGGCTGAGTCATGGTGGTTTGGTGCAGAGACCATGCATATCATGGGCGTATTTCAGCATTTCTGCTCTGGTTTTCAGTGTATTACACCAAAACACCCACCTGATGACATCATTTCAAGAGCAAAAGCAGCAATTTGCAGAATTGAGCTTCTTTGGGGAACTGAGCAATTGCTGAGCTGACACCAAGTCCTGCTGGGTCCCTGTCACCTGCAGCGTGCCCGCATCCTCACCACGGTAGCGGGCATTGTGACAAAGGTTCTATGTCAGCTGGGTGTGGCAGCCGAGCGCCCGCTAGGGGAGGGGGAGCCTGTCAGCCCCGGGCCTGTCACTGCCTGCTGTCCCCCCTGTCAGCAGCGAGGCCTCTGAAAAGTTTCCAAAACATCCCCAGACTTGGGTGCAAAGTGGCCAAAAGTCTCCAAGAGACAAGTTGGGAAGAAGGATATGGAACAGAGGGAGAAAGCCAAGGGAGCAGGCCAAAGGGAGGCAAGAGGAAAAAGTAGTGCCGGGCTGCAGGACTGAAATGGAGGAATTGAAAGACGAAAGCCAGGAAGCAGGAGAGTTTGAGAAAAGGAGAGAGGAAAGAAGAGACATGCAGCCAGGCGAGGGGTTAGTGAGAGAGGCTGGGACAGAGAACAGGATGAGAAGGAAATAAGGCAAGGCAAGGCAAGGCTAGGCCAAAGGACGTTTCCTTGATTTATATTTTCTACCACATTCATCTTGAGATGAGGAGGAAAGCCATCAGACCTTATGGATTAGGCCCAAACAAAAGCCCCGGCTACTTGAGACACTTAGACTAAGCCTAAACCACAAAGATCTCTCCATAAAGATGGTTTTTACACTGTACTTCCACAATCTGCTGGCAGTACAAGAGAACAAGCGGCAGATGTATTTAGGCTGAGTCATGGTGGTTTGGTGCAGAGACCATGCATATCATGGGCGTATTTCAGCATTTCTGCTCTGGTTTTCAGTGTATTACACCAAAACACCCACCTGATGACATCATTTCAAGAGCAAAAGCAGCAATTTGCAGAATTGAGCTTCTTTGGGGAACTGAGCAATTGCTGAGCTGACACCAAGTCCTGCTGGGTCCCTGTCACCTGCAGCGTGCCCGCATCCTCACCACGGTAGCGGGCATTGTGACAAAGGTTCTATGTCAGCTGGGTGTGGCAGCCGAGCGCCCGCTAGGGGAGGGGGGCCTGTCAGCCCTGGGCCTGTCACTGCCTGCTGTCCCCCCTGTCAGCAGCGAGGCCTCTGAAAAGTTTCCAAAACATCCCCAGACTTGGGTGCAAAGTGGCCAAAAGTCTCCAAGAGACAAGTTGGGAAGAAGGATATGGAACAGAGGGAGAAAGCCAAGGGAGCAGGCCAAAGGGAGGCAAGAGGAAAAAGTAGTGCCGGGCTGCAGGACTGAAATGGAGGAATTGAAAGACGAAAGCCAGGAAGCAGGAGAGTTTGAGAAAAGGAGAGAGGAAAGAAGAGACATGCAGCCAGGCGAGGGGTTAGTGAGAGAGGCTGGGACAGAGAACAGGATGAGAAGGAAATAAGGCAAGGCAAGGCAAGGCTAGGCCAAAGGACGTTTCCTTGATTTATATTTTCTACCACATTCATCTTGAGATGAGGAGGAAAGCCATCAGACCTTATGGATTAGGCCCAAACAAAAGCCCCGGCTACTTGAGACACTTAGACTAAGCCTAAACCACAAAGATCTCTCCATAAAGATGGTTTTTACACTGTACTTCCACAATCTGCTGGCAGTACAAGAGAACAAGCGGCAGATGTATTTAGGCTGAGTCATGGTGGTTTGGTGCAGAGACCATGCATATCGTGGGCATATTTCAGCATTTCTGCTCTGGTTTTCAGTGTATTACACCAAAACACCCACCTGATGACATCATTTCAAGAGCAAAAGCAGCAATTTGCTGAATTCAGCTTCTTTGGGGAACTGAGCAATTGCTGAGCTGACACCAAGTCCTGCTGGGTCCCTGTCACCTGCAGAGTGCCCGCATCCTCACCACGGTAGCAGGCATTGTGACAAAGGTTCTATGTCAGCTGGGTGTGGCAGCCGAGCGCCCGCTAGGGGAGGGGGAGCCTGTCAGCCCCGGGCCTGTCACTGCCTGCTGTCCCCCCTGTCAGCAGTGAGGCCTCTGAAAAGTTTCCAAAACATCCCCAGACTTGGCTCCAAAGAGGCCAAAAGTCTCCAAGAGACAAGTCGGGAAGAAGGATATGGAAGAGAGGGAGAAAGCCAAGGGAGCAGGCCAAAGGGAGGCAAGAGGAAGAAGTAGTGCCGGGCTGCAGGACTGAAATGGAGGAATTGAAAGACGAAAGCCAGGAAGCAGGAGAGTTTGAGAAAAGGAGAGAGGAAAGAAGAGACATGCAGCCAGACGAGGGGTTAGTGAGAGAGGCTGGGACAGAGAACAGGATGAGAAGGAAATAAGGCAAGGCAAGGCAAGGCTAGGCCAAAGGACGTTTCCTTGATTTATATTTTCTACCACATTCATCTTGAGATGAGGAGGAAAGCCATCAGACCTTATGGATTAGGCCCAAACAAAAGCCCCGGCTACTTGAGACACTTAGACTAAGCCTAAACCACAAAGATCTCTCCATAAAGATGGTTTTTACACTGTACTTCCACAATCTGCTGGCAGTACAAGAGAACAAGCGGCAGATGTATTTAGGCTGAGTCATGGTGGTTTGGTGCAGAGACCATGCATATCATGGGCGTATTTCAGCATTTCTGCTCTGGTTTTCAGTGTATTACACCAAAACACCCACCTGATGACATCATTTCAAGAGCAAAAGCAGCAATTTGCAGAATTGAGCTTCTTTGGGGAACTGAGCAATTGCTGAGCTGACACCAAGTCCTGCTGGGTCCCTGTCACCTGCAGCGTGCCCGCATCCTCACCACGGTAGCGGGCATTGTGACAAAGGTTCTATGTCAGCTGGGTGTGGCAGCCGAGCGCCCGCTAGGGGAGGGGGGCCTGTCAGCCCCGGGCCTGTCACTGCCTGCTGTCCCCCCTGTCAGCAGCGAGGCCTCTGAAAAGTTTCCAAAACATCCCCAGACTTGGGTGCAAAGTGGCCAAAAGTCTCCAAGAGACAAGTTGGGAAGAAGGATATGGAACAGAGGGAGAAAGCCAAGGGAGCAGGCCAAAGGGAGGCAAGAGGAAAAAGTAGTGCCGGGCTGCAGGACTGAAATGGAGGAATTGAAAGACGAAAGCCAGGAAGCAGGAGAGTTTGAGAAAAGGAGAGAGGAAAGAAGAGACATGCAGCCAGGCGAGGGGTTAGTGAGAGAGGCTGGGACAGAGAACAGGATGAGAAGGAAATAAGGCAAGGCAAGGCAAGGCTAGGCCAAAGGACGTTTCCTTGATTTATATTTTCTACCACATTCATCTTGAGATGAGGAGGAAAGCCATCAGACCTTATGGATTAGGCCCAAACAAAAGCCCCGGCTACTTGAGACACTTAGACTAAGCCTAAACCACAAAGATCTCTCCATAAAGATGGTTTTTACACTGTACTTCCACAATCTGCTGGCAGTACAAGAGAACAAGCGGCAGATGTATTTAGGCTGAGTCATGGTGGTTTGGTGCAGAGACCATGCATATCATGGGCGTATTTCAGCATTTCTGCTCTGGTTTTCAGTGTATTACACCAAAACACCCACCTGATGACATCATTTCAAGAGCAAAAGCAGCAATTTGCAGAATTGAGCTTCTTTGGGGAACTGAGCAATTGCTGAGCTGACACCAAGTCCTGCTGTGTCCCTGTCACCTGCAGCGTGCCCGCATCCTCACCACGGTAGCGGGCATTGTGACAAAGGTTCTATGTCAGCTGGGTGTGGCAGCCGAGCGCCCGCTAGGGGAGGGGGGCCTGTCAGCCCCGGGCCTGTCACTGCCTGCTGTCCCCCCTGTCAGCAGCGAGGCCTCTGAAAAGTTTCCAAAACATCCCCAGACTTGGGTGCAAAGTGGCCAAAAGTCTCCAAGAGACAAGTCGGGAAGAAGGATATGGAACAGAGGGAGAAAGCCAAGGGAGCAGGCCAAAGGGAGGCAAGAGGAAAAAGTAGTGCCGGGCTGCAGGACTGAAATGGAGGAATTGAAAGACGAAAGCCAGGAAGCAGGAGAGTTTGAGAAAAGGAGAGAGGAAAGAAGAGACATGCAGCCAGGCGAGGGGTTAGTGAGAGAGGCTGGGACAGAGAACAGGATGAGAAGGAAATAAGGCAAGGCAAGGCAAGGCTAGGCCAAAGGACGTTTCCTTGATTTATATTTTCTACCACATTCATCTTGAGATGAGGAGGAAAGCCATCAGACCTTATGGATTAGGCCCAAACAAAAGCCCCGGCTACTTGAGACACTTAGACTAAGCCTAAACCACAAAGATCTCTCCATAAAGATGGTTTTTACACTGTACTTCCACAATCTGCTGGCAGTACAAGAGAACAAGCGGCAGATGTATTTAGGCTGAGTCATGGTGGTTTGGTGCAGAGACCATGCATATCGTGGGCATATTTCAGCATTTCTGCTCTGGTTTTCAGTGTATTACACCAAAACACCCACCTGATGACATCATTTCAAGAGCAAAAGCAGCAATTTGCTGAATTCAGCTTCTTTGGGGAACTGAGCAATTGCTGAGCTGACACCAAGTCCTGCTGGGTCCCTGTCACCTGCAGAGTGCCCGCATCCTCACCACGGTAGCAGGCATTGTGACAAAGGTTCTATGTCAGCTGGGTGTGGCAGCCGAGCGCCCGCTAGGGGAGGGGGAGCCTGTCAGCCCCGGGCCTGTCACTGCCTGCTGTCCCCCCTGTCAGCAGTGAGGCCTCTGAAAAGTTTCCAAAACATCCCCAGACTTGGCTCCAAAGAGGCCAAAAGTCTCCAAGAGACAAGTCGGGAAGAAGGATATGGAAGAGAGGGAGAAAGCCAAGGGAGCAGGCCAAAGGGAGGCAAGAGGAAGAAGTAGTGCCGGGCTGCAGGACTGAAATGGAGGAATTGAAAGACGAAAGCCAGGAAGCAGGAGAGTTTGAGAAAAGGAGAGAGGAAAGAAGAGACATGCAGCCAGACGAGGGGTTAGTGAGAGAGGCTGGGACAGAGAACAGGATGAGAAGGAAATAAGGCAAGGCAAGGCAAGGCTAGGCCAAAGGACGTTTCCTTGATTTATATTTTCTACCACATTCATCTTGAGATGAGGAGGAAAGCCATCAGACCTTATGGATTAGGCCCAAACAAAAGCCCCGGCTACTTGAGACACTTAGACTAAGCCTAAACCACAAAGATCTCTCCATAAAGATGGTTTTTACACTGTACTTCCACAATCTGCTGGCAGTACAAGAGAACAAGCGGCAGATGTGTTTAGGCTAAGTCATGGTGGTTTGGTGCAGAGACCATGCATATCGTGGGCATATTTCAGCATTTCTGCTCTGGTTTTCAGTGTATTACACCAAAACACCCACCTGATGACATCATTTCAAGAGCAAAAGCAGCAATTTGCAGAATTCAGCTTCTTTGGGGAACTGAGCAATTGCTGAGCTGACACCAAGTCCTGCTGGGTCCCTGTCACCTGCAGAGTGCCCGCATCCTCACCACGGTAGTGGGCATTGTGACGAAGGTTCTATGTCAGGTGGGTGTGGCAGCCGAGCGCCCGCTAGGGGAGGGGGAGCCTGTCAGCCCCGGGCCTGTCACTGCCTGCTATCCCCCCTGTCAGCAGCGAGGCCTCTGAAAAGTTTCCAAAACATCCCCAGACTTGGCTCCAAAGTGGCCAAAAGTCTCCAAGAGACAAGTCGGGAAGAAGGATATGGAACAGAGGGAGAAAGCTAAGGGAGCAGGCCAAAGGGAGGCAAGAGGAAAAAGTAGTGCCGGGCTGCAGGACTGAAATGGAGGAATTGAAAGACGAAAGCCAGGAAGCAGGAGAGTTTGAGAAAAGGAGAGAGGAAAGAAGAGACATGCAGCCAGGCGAGGGGTTAGTGAGAGAGGCTGGGACAGAGAACAGGATGAGAAGGAAATAAGGCAAGGCAAGGCAAGGCTAGGCCAAAGGACGTTTCCTTGATTTATATTTTCTACCACATTCATCTTGAGATGAGGAGGAAAGCCATCAGACCTTATGGATTAGGCCCAAACAAAAGCCCCGGCTACTTGAGACACTTAGACTAAGCCTAAACCACAAAGATCTCTCCATAAAGATGGTTTTTACACTGTACTTCCACAATCTGCTGGCAGTACAAGAGAACAAGCGGCAGATGTATTTAGGCTGAGTCATGGTGGTTTGGTGCAGAGACCATGCATATCGTGGGCATATTTCAGCATTTCTGCTCTGGTTTTCAGTGTATTACACCAAAACACCCACCTGATGACATCATTTCAAGAGCAAAAGCAGCAATTTGCAGAATTCAGCTTCTTTGGGGAACTGAGCAATTGCTGAGCTGACACCAAGTCCTGCTGGGTCCCTGTCACCTGCAGAGTGCCCGCATCCTCACCACGGTAGCGGGCATTGTGACAAAGGTTCTATGTCAGGTGGGTGTGGCAGCCGAGCGCCCGCTAGGGGAGGGGGAGCCTGTCAGCCCCGGGCCTGTCACTGCCTGCTGTCCCCCCTGTCAGCAGCGAGGCCTCTGAAAAGTTTCCAAAACATCCCCAGACTTGGCTCCAAAGTGGCCAAAAGTCTCCAAGAGACAAGTCGGGAAGAAGGATATGGAACAGAGGGAGAAAGCCAAGGGAGCAGGCCAAAGGGAGGCAAGAAAAAAAAGTAGTGCCGGGCTGCAGGACTGAAATGGAGGAATTGAAAGACGAAAGCCAGGAAGCAGGAGAGTTTGAGAAAAGGAGAGAGGAAAGAAGAGACATGCAGCCAGGCGAGGGGTTAGTGAGAGAGGCTGGGACAGAGAACAGGATGAGAAGGAAATAAGGCAAGGCAAGGCAAGGCTAGGCCAAAGGACGTTTCCTTGATTTATATTTTCTACCACATTCATCTTGAGATGAGGAGGAAAGCCATCAGACCTTATGGATTAGGCCCAAACAAAAGCCCCGGCTACTTGAGACACTTAGACTAAGCCTAAACCACAAAGATCTCTCCATAAAGATGGTTTTTACACTGTACTTCCACAATCTGCTGGCAGTACAAGAGAACAAGTGGCAGATGTATTTAGGCTGAGTCATGGTGGTTTGGTGCAGAGACCATGCATATCATGGGCGTATTTCAGCATTTCTGCTCTGGTTTTCAGTGTATTACACCAAAACACCCACCTGATGACATCATTTCAAGAGCAAAAGCAGCAATTTGCAGAATTGAGCTTCTTTGGGGAACTGAGCAATTGCTGAGCTGACACCAAGTCCTGCTGGGTCCCTGTCACCTGCAGCGTGCCCGCATCCTCACCACGGTAGCGGGCATTGTGACAAAGGTTCTATGTCAGCTGGGTGTGGCAGCCGAGCGCCCGCTAGGGGAGGGGGAGCCTGTCAGCCCCGGGCCTGTCACTGCCTGCTGTCCCCCCTGTCAGCAGCGAGGCCTCTGAAAAGTTTCCAAAACATCCCCAGACTTGGGTGCAAAGTGGCCAAAAGTCTCCAAGAGACAAGTTGGGAAGAAGGATATGGAACAGAGGGAGAAAGCCAAGGGAGCAGGCCAAAGGGAGGCAAGAGGAAAAAGTAGTGCCGGGCTGCAGGACTGAAATGGAGGAATTGAAAGACGAAAGCCAGGAAGCAGGAGAGTTTGAGAAAAGGAGAGAGGAAAGAAGAGACATGCAGCCAGACGAGGGGTTAGTGAGAGAGGCTGGGACAGAGAACAGGATGAGAAGGAAATAAGGCAAGGCAAGGCAAGGCTAGGCCAAAGGACGTTTCCTTGATTTATATTTTCTACCACATTCATCTTGAGATGAGGAGGAAAGCCATCAGACCTTATGGATTAGGCCCAAACAAAAGCCCCGGCTACTTGAGACACTTAGACTAAGCCTAAACCACAAAGATCTCTCCATAAAGATGGTTTTTACACTGTACTTCCACAATCTGCTGGCAGTACAAGAGAACAAGCGGCAGATGTATTTAGGCTGAGTCATGGTGGTTTGGTGCAGAGACCATGCATATCGTGGGCATATTTCAGCATTTCTGCTCTGGTTTTCAGTGTATTACACCAAAACACCCACCTGATGACATCATTTCAAGAGCAAAAGCAGCAATTTGCAGAATTCAGCTTCTTTGGGGAACTGAGCAATTGCTGAGCTGACACCAAGTCCTGCTGGGTCCCTGTCACCTGCAGAGTGCCCGCATCCTCACCACGGTAGCGGGCATTGTGACAAAGGTTCTATGTCAGGTGGGTGTGGCAGCCGAGCGCCCGCTAGGGGAGGGGGAGCCTGTCAGCCCCGGGCCTGTCACTGCCTGCTGTCCCCCCTGTCAGCAGCGAGGCCTCTGAAAAGTTTCCAAAACATCCCCAGACTTGGCTCCAAAGTGGCCAAAAGTCTCCAAGAGACAAGTCGGGAAGAAGGATATGGAACAGAGGGAGAAAGCCAAGGGAGCAGGCCAAAGGGAGGCAAGAGGAAAAAGTAGTGCCGGGCTGCAGGACTGAAATGGAGGAATTGAAAGACGAAAGCCAGGAAGCAGGAGAGTTTGAGAAAAGGAGAGAGGAAAGAAGAGACATGCAGCCAGGCGAGGGGTTAGTGAGAGAGGCTGGGACAGAGAACAGGATGAGAAGGAAATAAGGCAAGGCAAGGCAAGGCTAGGCCAAAGGACGTTTCCTTGATTTATATTTTCTACCACATTCATCTTGAGATGAGGAGGAAAGCCATCAGACCTTATGGATTAGGCCCAAACAAAAGCCCCGGCTACTTGAGACACTTAGACTAAGCCTAAACCACAAAGATCTCTCCATAAAGATGGTTTTTACACTGTACTTCCACAATCTGCTGGCAGTACAAGAGAACAAGCGGCAGATGTATTTAGGCTGAGTCATGGTGGTTTGGTGCAGAGACCATGCATATCATGGGCGTATTTCAGCATTTCTGCTCTGGTTTTCAGTGTATTACACCAAAACACCCACCTGATGACATCATTTCAAGAGCAAAAGCAGCAATTTGCAGAATTGAGCTTCTTTGGGGAACTGAGCAATTGCTGAGCTGACACCAAGTCCTGCTGGGTCCCTGTCACCTGCAGCGTGCCCGCATCCTCACCACGGTAGCGGGCATTGTGACAAAGGTTCTATGTCAGCTGGGTGTGGCAGCCGAGCGCCCGCTAGGGGAGGGGGGCCTGTCAGCCCCGGGCCTGTCACTGCCTGCTGTCCCCCCTGTCAGCAGCGAGGCCTCTGAAAAGTTTCCAAAACATCCCCAGACTTGGGTGCAAAGTGGCCAAAAGTCTCCAAGAGACAAGTTGGGAAGAAGGATATGGAACAGAGGGAGAAAGCCAAGGGAGCAGGCCAAAGGGAGGCAAGAGGAAAAAGTAGTGCCGGGCTGCAGGACTGAAATGGAGGAATTGAAAGACGAAAGCCAGGAAGCAGGAGAGTTTGAGAAAAGGAGAGAGGAAAGAAGAGACATGCAGCCAGGCGAGGGGTTAGTGAGAGAGGCTGGGACAGAGAACAGGATGAGAAGGAAATAAGGCAAGGCAAGGCAAGGCTAGGCCAAAGGACGTTTCCTTGATTTATATTTTCTACCACATTCATCTTGAGATGAGGAGGAAAGCCATCAGACCTTATGGATTAGGCCCAAACAAAAGCCCCGGCTACTTGAGACACTTAGACTAAGCCTAAACCACAAAGATCTCTCCATAAAGATGGTTTTTACACTGTACTTCCACAATCTGCTGGCAGTACAAGAGAACAAGCGGCAGATGTATTTAGGCTGAGTCATGGTGGTTTGGTGCAGAGACCATGCATATCGTGGGCATATTTCAGCATTTCTGCTCTGGTTTTCAGTGTATTACACCAAAACACCCACCTGATGACATCATTTCAAGAGCAAAAGCAGCAATTTGCAGAATTCAGCTTCTTTGGGGAACTGAGCAATTGCTGAGCTGACACCAAGTCCTGCTGGGTCCCTGTCACCTGCAGAGTGCCCACATCCTCACCACGGTAGCGGGCATTGTGACAAAGGTTCTATGTCAGGTGGGTGTGGCAGCCGAGCGCCCGCTAGGGGAGGGGGAGCCTGTCAGCCCCGGGCCTGTCACTGCCTGCTGTCCCCCCTGTCAGCAGCGAGGCCTCTGAAAAGTTTCCAAAACATCCCCAGACTTGGCTCCAAAGTGGCCAAAAGTCTCCAAGAGACAAGTCGGGAAGAAGGATATGGAACAGAGGGAGAAAGCCAAGGGAGCAGGCCAAAGGGAGGCAAGAGGAAAAAGTAGTGCCGGGCTGCAGGACTGAAATGGAGGAATTGAAAGACGAAAGCCAGGAAGCAGGAGAGTTTGAGAAAAGGAGAGAGGAAAGAAGAGACATGCAGCCAGGCGAGGGGTTAGTGAGAGAGGCTGGGACAGAGAACAGGATGAGAAGGAAATAAGGCAAGGCAAGGCTAGGCCAAAGGACGTTTCCTTGATTTATATTTTCTACCACATTCATCTTGAGATGAGGAGGAAAGCCATCAGACCTTATGGATTAGGCCCAAACAAAAGCCCCGGCTACTTGAGACACTTAGACTAAGCCTAAACCACAAAGATCTCTCCATAAAGATGGTTTTTACACTGTACTTCCACAATCTGCTGGCAGTACAAGAGAACAAGCGGCAGATGTATTTAGGCTGAGTCATGGTGGTTTGGTGCAGAGACCATGCATATCATGGGCGTATTTCAGCATTTCTGCTCTGGTTTTCAGTGTATTACACCAAAACACCCACCTGATGACATCATTTCAAGAGCAAAAGCAGCAATTTGCAGAATTCAGCTTCTTTGGGGAACTGAGCAATTGCTGAGCTGACACCAAGTCCTGCTGGGTCCCTGTCACCTGCAGCGTGCCCGCATCCTCACCACGGTAGCGGGCATTGTGACAAAGGTTCTATGTCAGCTGGGTGTGGCAGCCGAGCGCCCGCTAGGGGAGGGGGGCCTGTCAGCCCCGGGCCTGTCACTGCCTGCTGTCCCCCCTGTCAGCAGCGAGGCCTCTGAAAAGTTTCCAAAACATCCCCAGACTTGGGTGCAAAGTGGCCAAAAGTCTCCAAGAGACAAGTTGGGAAGAAGGATATGGAACAGAGGGAGAAAGCCAAGGGAGCAGGCCAAAGGGAGGCAAGAGGAAAAAGTAGTGCCGGGCTGCAGGACTGAAATGGAGGAATTGAAAGACGAAAGCCAGGAAGCAGGAGAGTTTGAGAAAAGGAGAGAGGAAAGAAGAGACATGCAGCCAGGCGAGGGGTTAGTGAGAGAGGCTGGGACAGAGAACAGGATGAGAAGGAAATAAGGCAAGGCAAGGCAAGGCTAGGCCAAAGGACGTTTCCTTGATTTATATTTTCTACCACATTCATCTTGAGATGAGGAGGAAAGCCATCAGACCTTATGGATTAGGCCCAAACAAAAGCCCCGGCTACTTGAGACACTTAGACTAAGCCTAAACCACAAAGATCTCTCCATAAAGATGGTTTTTACACTGTACTTCCACAATCTGCTGGCAGTACAAGAGAACAAGCGGCAGATGTATTTAGGCTGAGTCATGGTGGTTTGGTGCAGAGACCATGCATATCATGGGCGTATTTCAGCATTTCTGCTCTGGTTTTCAGTGTATTACACCAAAACACCCACCTGATGACATCATTTCAAGAGCAAAAGCAGCAATTTGCAGAATTCAGCTTCTTTGGGGAACTGAGCAATTGCTGAGCTGACACCAAGTCCTGCTGGGTCCCTGTCACCTGCAGAGTGCCCGCATCCTCACCACGGTAGCAGGCATTGTGACAAAGGTTCTATGTCAGGTGGGTGTGGCAGCCGAGCGCCCGCTAGGGGAGGGGGAGCCTGTCAGCCCCGGGCCTGTCACTGCCTGCTGTCCCCCCTGTCAGCAGCGAGGCCTCTGAAAAGTTTCCAAAACATCCCCAGACTTGGCTCCAAAGAGGCCAAAAGTCTCCAAGAGACAAGTCGGGAAGAAGGATATGGAACAGAGGGAGAAAGCTAAGGGAGCAGGCCAAAGGGAGGCAAGAGGAAAAAGTAGTGCCGGGCTGCAGGACTGAAATGGAGGAATTGAAAGACGAAAGCCAGGAAGCAGGAGAGTTTGAGAAAAGGAGAGAGGAAAGAAGAGACATGCAGCCAGGCGAGGGGTTAGTGAGAGAGGCTGGGACAGAGAACAGGATGAGAAGGAAATAAGGCAAGGCAAGGCAAGGCTAGGCCAAAGGACGTTTCCTTGATTTATATTTTCTACCACATTCATCTTGAGATGAGGAGGAAAGCCATCAGACCTTATGGATTAGGCCCAAACAAAAGCCCCGGCTACTTGAGACACTTAGACTAAGCCTAAACCACAAAGATCTCTCCATAAAGATGGTTTTTACACTGTACTTCCACAATCTGCTGGCAGTACAAGAGAACAAGCGGCAGATGTATTTAGGCTGAGTCATGGTGGTTTGGTGCAGAGACCATGCATATCGTGGGCATATTTCAGCATTTCTGCTCTGGTTTTCAGTGTATTACACCAAAACACCCACCTGATGACATCATTTCAAGAGCAAAAGCAGCAATTTGCAGAATTCAGCTTCTTTGGGGAACTGAGCAATTGCTGAGCTGACACCAAGTCCTGCTGGGTCCCTGTCACCTGCAGAGTGCCCGCATCCTCACCACGGTAGCGGGCATTGTGACAAAGGTTCTATGTCAGGTGGGTGTGGCAGCCGAGCGCCCGCTAGGGGAGGGGGAGCCTGTCAGCCCCGGGCCTGTCACTGCCTGCTGTCCCCCCTGTCAGCAGCGAGGCCTCTGAAAAGTTTCCAAAACATCCCCAGACTTGGCTCCAAAGTGGCCAAAAGTCTCCAAGAGACAAGTCGGGAAGAAGGATATGGAACAGAGGGAGAAAGCCAAGGGAGCAGGCCAAAGGGAGGCAAGAGGAAAAAGTAGTGCCGGGCTGCAGGACTGAAATGGAGGAATTGAAAGACGAAAGCCAGGAAGCAGGAGAGTTTGAGAAAAGGAGAGAGGAAAGAAGAGACATGCAGCCAGGCGAGGGGTTAGTGAGAGAGGCTGGGACAGAGAACAGGATGAGAAGGAAATAAGGCAAGGCAAGGCAAGGCTAGGCCAAAGGACGTTTCCTTGATTTATATTTTCTACCACATTCATCTTGAGATGAGGAGGAAAGCCATCAGACCTTATGGATTAGGCCCAAACAAAAGCCCCGGCTACTTGAGACACTTAGACTAAGCCTAAACCACAAAGATCTCTCCATAAAGATGGTTTTTACACTGTACTTCCACAATCTGCTGGCAGTACAAGAGAACAAGCGGCAGATGTATTTAGGCTGAGTCATGGTGGTTTGGTGCAGAGACCATGCATATCATGGGCGTATTTCAGCATTTCTGCTCTGGTTTTCAGTGTATTACACCAAAACACCCACCTGATGACATCATTTCAAGAGCAAAAGCAGCAATTTGCAGAATTCAGCTTCTTTGGGGAACTGAGCAATTGCTGAGCTGACACCAAGTCCTGCTGGGTCCCTGTCACCTGCAGCGTGCCCGCATCCTCACCACGGTAGCGGGCATTGTGACAAAGGTTCTATGTCAGGTGGGTGTGGCAGCCGAGCGCCCGCTAGGGGAGGGGGAGCCTGTCAGCCCCGGGCCTGTCACTGCCTGCTGTCCCCCCTGTCAGCAGCGAGGCCTCTGAAAAGTTTCCAAAACATCCCCAGACTTGGCTCCAAAGTGGCCAAAAGTCTCCAAGAGACAAGTCGGGAAGAAGGATATGGAACAGAGGGAGAAAGCCAAGGGAGCAGGCCAAAGGGAGGCAAGAGGAAAAAGTAGTGCCGGGCTGCAGGACTGAAATGGAGGAATTGAAAGACGAAAGCCAGGAAGCAGGAGAGTTTGAGAAAAGGAGAGAGGAAAGAAGAGACATGCAGCCAGACGAGGGGTTAGTGAGAGAGGCTGGGACAGAGAACAGGATGAGAAGGAAATAAGGCAAGGCAAGGCAAGGCTAGGCCAAAGGACGTTTCCTTGATTTATATTTTCTACCACATTCATCTTGAGATGAGGAGGAAAGCCATCAGACCTTATGGATTAGGCCCAAACAAAAGCCCCGGCTACTTGAGACACTTAGACTAAGCCTAAACCACAAAGATCTCTCCATAAAGATGGTTTTTACACTGTACTTCCACAATCTGCTGGCAGTACAAGAGAACAAGCGGCAGATGTATTTAGGCTGAGTCATGGTGGTTTGGTGCAGAGACCATGCATATCGTGGGCATATTTCAGCATTTCTGCTCTGGTTTTCAGTGTATTACACCAAAACACCCACCTGATGACATCATTTCAAGAGCAAAAGCAGCAATTTGCAGAATTCAGCTTCTTTGGGGAACTGAGCAATTGCTGAGCTGACACCAAGTCCTGCTGGGTCCCTGTCACCTGCAGAGTGCCCGCATCCTCACCACGGTAGCGGGCATTGTGACAAAGGTTCTATGTCAGGTGGGTGTGGCAGCCGAGCGCCCGCTAGGGGAGGGGGAGCCTGTCAGCCCCGGGCCTGTCACTGCCTGCTGTCCCCCCTGTCAGCAGCGAGGCCTCTGAAAAGTTTCCAAAACATCCCCAGACTTGGCTCCAAAGTGGCCAAAAGTCTCCAAGAGACAAGTCGGGAAGAAGGATATGGAACAGAGGGAGAAAGCCAAGGGAGCAGGCCAAAGGGAGGCAAGAGGAAAAAGTAGTGCCGGGCTGCAGGACTGAAATGGAGGAATTGAAAGACGAAAGCCAGGAAGCAGGAGAGTTTGAGAAAAGGAGAGAGGAAAGAAGAGACATGCAGCCAGGCGAGGGGTTAGTGAGAGAGGCTGGGACAGAGAACAGGATGAGAAGGAAATAAGGCAAGGCAAGGCAAGGCTAGGCCAAAGGACGTTTCCTTGATTTATATTTTCTACCACATTCATCTTGAGATGAGGAGGAAAGCCATCAGACCTTATGGATTAGGCCCAAACAAAAGCCCCGGCTACTTGAGACACTTAGACTAAGCCTAAACCACAAAGATCTCTCCATAAAGATGGTTTTTACACTGTACTTCCACAATCTGCTGGCAGTACAAGAGAACAAGCGGCAGATGTATTTAGGCTGAGTCATGGTGGTTTGGTGCAGAGACCATGCATATCATGGGCGTATTTCAGCATTTCTGCTCTGGTTTTCAGTGTATTACACCAAAACACCCACCTGATGACATCATTTCAAGAGCAAAAGCAGCAATTTGCAGAATTCAGCTTCTTTGGGGAACTGAGCAATTGCTGAGCTGACACCAAGTCCTGCTGGGTCCCTGTCACCTGCAGAGTGCCCGCATCCTCACCACGGTAGCGGGCATTGTGACAAAGGTTCTATGTCAGGTGGGTGTGGCAGCCGAGCGCCCGCTAGGGGAGGGGGAGCCTGTCAGCCCCGGGCCTGTCACTGCCTGCTGTCCCCCCTGTCAGCAGCGAGGCCTCTGAAAAGTTTCCAAAACATCCCCAGACTTGGGTGCAAAGTGGCCAAAAGTCTCCAAGAGACAAGTCGGGAAGAAGGATATGGAACAGAGGGAGAAAGCCAAGGGAGCAGGCCAAAGGGAGGCAAGAGGAAAAAGTAGTGCCGGGCTGCAGGACTGAAATGGAGGAATTGAAAGACGAAAGCCAGGAAGCAGGAGAGTTTGAGAAAAGGAGAGAGGAAAGAAGAGACATGCAGCCAGGCGAGGGGTTAGTGAGAGAGGCTGGGACAGAGAACAGGATGAGAAGGAAATAAGGCAAGGCAAGGCAAGGCTAGGCCAAAGGACGTTTCCTTGATTTATATTTTCTACCACATTCATCTTGAGATGAGGAGGAAAGCCATCAGACCTTATGGATTAGGCCCAAACAAAAGCCCCGGCTACTTGAGACACTTAGACTAAGCCTAAACCACAAAGATCTCTCCATAAAGATGGTTTTTACACTGTACTTCCACAATCTGCTGGCAGTACAAGAGAACAAGCGGCAGATGTATTTAGGCTGAGTCATGGTGGTTTGGTGCAGAGACCATGCATATCATGGGCGTATTTCAGCATTTCTGCTCTGGTTTTCAGTGTATTACACCAAAACACCCACCTGATGACATCATTTCAAGAGCAAAAGCAGCAATTTGCAGAATTGAGCTTCTTTGGGGAACTGAGCAATTGCTGAGCTGACACCAAGTCCTGCTGGGTCCCTGTCACCTGCAGCGTGCCCGCATCCTCACCACGGTAGCGGGCATTGTGACAAAGGTTCTATGTCAGCTGGGTGTGGCAGCCGAGCGCCCGCTAGGGGAGGGGGGCCTGTCAGCCCCGGGCCTGTCACTGCCTGCTGTCCCCCCTGTCAGCAGCGAGGCCTCTGAAAAGTTTCCAAAACATCCCCAGACTTGGGTGCAAAGTGGCCAAAAGTCTCCAAGAGACAAGTTGGGAAGAAGGATATGGAACAGAGGGAGAAAGCCAAGGGAGCAGGCCAAAGGGAGGCAAGAGGAAAAAGTAGTGCCGGGCTGCAGGACTGAAATGGAGGAATTGAAAGACGAAAGCCAGGAAGCAGGAGAGTTTGAGAAAAGGAGAGAGGAAAGAAGAGACATGCAGCCAGGCGAGGGGTTAGTGAGAGAGGCTGGGACAGAGAACAGGATGAGAAGGAAATAAGGCAAGGCAAGGCAAGGCTAGGCCAAAGGACGTTTCCTTGATTTATATTTTCTACCACATTCATCTTGAGATGAGGAGGAAAGCCATCAGACCTTATGGATTAGGCCCAAACAAAAGCCCCGGCTACTTGAGACACTTAGACTAAGCCTAAACCACAAAGATCTCTCCATAAAGATGGTTTTTACACTGTACTTCCACAATCTGCTGGCAGTACAAGAGAACAAGCGGCAGATGTATTTAGGCTGAGTCATGGTGGTTTGGTGCAGAGACCATGCATATCGTGGGCATATTTCAGCATTTCTGCTCTGGTTTTCAGTGTATTACACCAAAACACCCACCTGATGACATCATTTCAAGAGCAAAAGCAGCAATTTGCAGAATTCAGCTTCTTTGGGGAACTGAGCAATTGCTGAGCTGACACCAAGTCCTGCTGGGTCCCTGTCACCTGCAGAGTGCCCGCATCCTCACCACGGTAGCGGGCATTGTGACAAAGGTTCTATGTCAGGTGGGTGTGGCAGCCGAGCGCCCGCTAGGGGAGGGGGAGCCTGTCAGCCCCGGGCCTGTCACTGCCTGCTGTCCCCCCTGTCAGCAGCGAGGCCTCTGAAAAGTTTCCAAAACATCCCCAGACTTGGGTCCAAAGTGGCCAAAAGTCTCCAAGAGACAAGTCGGGAAGAAGGATATGGAACAGAGGGAGAAAGCCAAGGGAGCAGGCCAAAGGGAGGCAAGAGGAAAAAGTAGTGCCGGGCTGCAGGACTGAAATGGAGGAATTGAAAGACGAAAGCCAGGAAGCAGGAGAGTTTGAGAAAAGGAGAGAGGAAAGAAGAGACATGCAGCCAGGCGAGGGGTTAGTGAGAGAGGCTGGGACAGAGAACAGGATGAGAAGGAAATAAGGCAAGGCAAGGCAAGGCTAGGCCAAAGGACGTTTCCTTGATTTATATTTTCTACCACATTCATCTTGAGATGAGGAGGAAAGCCATCAGACCTTATGGATTAGGCCCAAACAAAAGCCCCGGCTACTTGAGACACTTAGACTAAGCCTAAACCACAAAGATCTCTCCATAAAGATGGTTTTTACACTGTACTTCCACAATCTGCTGGCAGTACAAGAGAACAAGCGGCAGATGTATTTAGGCTGAGTCATGGTGGTTTGGTGCAGAGACCATGCATATCATGGGCGTATTTCAGCATTTCTGCTCTGGTTTTCAGTGTATTACACCAAAACACCCACCTGATGACATCATTTCAAGAGCAAAAGCAGCAATTTGCAGAATTGAGCTTCTTTGGGGAACTGAGCAATTGCTGAGCTGACACCAAGTCCTGCTGGGTCCCTGTCACCTGCAGCGTGCCCGCATCCTCACCACGGTAGCGGGCATTGTGACAAAGGTTCTATGTCAGCTGGGTGTGGCAGCCGAGCGCCCGCTAGGGGAGGGGGGCCTGTCAGCCCCGGGCCTGTCACTGCCTGCTGTCCCCCCTGTCAGCAGCGAGGCCTCTGAAAAGTTTCCAAAACATCCCCAGACTTGGGTGCAAAGTGGCCAAAAGTCTCCAAGAGACAAGTTGGGAAGAAGGATATGGAACAGAGGGAGAAAGCCAAGGGAGCAGGCCAAAGGGAGGCAAGAGGAAAAAGTAGTGCCGGGCTGCAGGACTGAAATGGAGGAATTGAAAGACGAAAGCCAGGAAGCAGGAGAGTTTGAGAAAAGGAGAGAGGAAAGAAGAGACATGCAGCCAGGCGAGGGGTTAGTGAGAGAGGCTGGGACAGAGAACAGGATGAGAAGGAAATAAGGCAAGGCAAGGCAAGGCTAGGCCAAAGGACGTTTCCTTGATTTATATTTTCTACCACATTCATCTTGAGATGAGGAGGAAAGCCATCAGACCTTATGGATTAGGCCCAAACAAAAGCCCCGGCTACTTGAGACACTTAGACTAAGCCTAAACCACAAAGATCTCTCCATAAAGATGGTTTTTACACTGTACTTCCACAATCTGCTGGCAGTACAAGAGAACAAGCGGCAGATGTATTTAGGCTGAGTCATGGTGGTTTGGTGCAGAGACCATGCATATCGTGGGCATATTTCAGCATTTCTGCTCTGGTTTTCAGTGTATTACACCAAAACACCCACCTGATGACATCATTTCAAGAGCAAAAGCAGCAATTTGCAGAATTCAGCTTCTTTGGGGAACTGAGCAATTGCTGAGCTGACACCAAGTCCTGCTGGGTCCCTGTCACCTGCAGAGTGCCCGCATCCTCACCACGGTAGCGGGCATTGTGACAAAGGTTCTATGTCAGGTGGGTGTGGCAGCCGAGCGCCCGCTAGGGGAGGGGGAGCCTGTCAGCCCCGGGCCTGTCACTGCCTGCTGTCCCCCCTGTCAGCAGCGAGGCCTCTGAAAAGTTTCCAAAACATCCCCAGACTTGGGTCCAAAGTGGCCAAAAGTCTCCAAGAGACAAGTCGGGAAGAAGGATATGGAACAGAGGGAGAAAGCCAAGGGAGCAGGCCAAAGGGAGGCAAGAGGAAAAAGTAGTGCCGGGCTGCAGGACTGAAATGGAGGAATTGAAAGACGAAAGCCAGGAAGCAGGAGAGTTTGAGAAAAGGAGAGAGGAAAGAAGAGACATGCAGCCAGGCGAGGGGTTAGTGAGAGAGGCTGGGACAGAGAACAGGATGAGAAGGAAATAAGGCAAGGCAAGGCAAGGCTAGGCCAAAGGACGTTTCCTTGATTTATATTTTCTACCACATTCATCTTGAGATGAGGAGGAAAGCCATCAGACCTTATGGATTAGGCCCAAACAAAAGCCCCGGCTACTTGAGACACTTAGACTAAGCCTAAACCACAAAGATCTCTCCATAAAGATGGTTTTTACACTGTACTTCCACAATCTGCTGGCAGTACAAGAGAACAAGCGGCAGATGTATTTAGGCTGAGTCATGGTGGTTTGGTGCAGAGACCATGCATATCATGGGCGTATTTCAGCATTTCTGCTCTGGTTTTCAGTGTATTACACCAAAACACCCACCTGATGACATCATTTCAAGAGCAAAAGCAGCAATTTGCAGAATTGAGCTTCTTTGGGGAACTGAGCAATTGCTGAGCTGACACCAAGTCCTGCTGGGTCCCTGTCACCTGCAGCGTGCCCGCATCCTCACCACGGTAGCGGGCATTGTGACAAAGGTTCTATGTCAGCTGGGTGTGGCAGCCGAGCGCCCGCTAGGGGAGGGGGGCCTGTCAGCCCCGGGCCTGTCACTGCCTGCTGTCCCCCCTGTCAGCAGCGAGGCCTCTGAAAAGTTTCCAAAACATCCCCAGACTTGGGTGCAAAGTGGCCAAAAGTCTCCAAGAGACAAGTTGGGAAGAAGGATATGGAACAGAGGGAGAAAGCCAAGGGAGCAGGCCAAAGGGAGGCAAGAGGAAAAAGTAGTGCCGGGCTGCAGGACTGAAATGGAGGAATTGAAAGACGAAAGCCAGGAAGCAGGAGAGTTTGAGAAAAGGAGAGAGGAAAGAAGAGACATGCAGCCAGGCGAGGGGTTAGTGAGAGAGGCTGGGACAGAGAACAGGATGAGAAGGAAATAAGGCAAGGCAAGGCAAGGCTAGGCCAAAGGACGTTTCCTTGATTTATATTTTCTACCACATTCATCTTGAGATGAGGAGGAAAGCCATCAGACCTTATGGATTAGGCCCAAACAAAAGCCCCAGCTACTTGAGACACTTAGACTAAGCCTAAACCACAAAGATCTCTCCATAAAGATGGTTTTTACACTGTACTTCCACAATCTGCTGGCAGTACAAGAGAACAAGCGGCAGATGTATTTAGGCTGAGTCATGGTGGTTTGGTGCAGAGACCATGCATATCATGGGCGTATTTCAGCATTTCTGCTCTGGTTTTCAGTGTATTACACCAAAACACCCACCTGATGACATCATTTCAAGAGCAAAAGCAGCAATTTGCAGAATTGAGCTTCTTTGGGGAACTGAGCAATTGCTGAGCTGACACCAAGTCCTGCTGGGTCCCTGTCACCTGCAGCGTGCCCGCATCCTCACCACGGTAGCGGGCATTGTGACAAAGGTTCTATGTCAGCTGGGTGTGGCAGCCGAGCGCCCGCTAGGGGAGGGGGGCCTGTCAGCCCCGGGCCTGTCACTGCCTGCTGTCCCCCCTGTCAGCAGCGAGGCCTCTGAAAAGTTTCCAAAACATCCCCAGACTTGGGTGCAAAGTGGGAAAAGTCTCCAAGAGACAAGTTGGGAAGAAGGATATGGAACAGAGGGAGAAAGCCAAGGGAGCAGGCCAAAGGGAGGCAAGAGGAAAAAGTAGTGCCGGGCTGCAGGACTGAAATGGAGGAATTGAAAGACGAAAGCCAGGAAGCAGGAGAGTTTGAGAAAAGGAGAGAGGAAAGAAGAGACATGCAGCCAGGCGAGGGGTTAGTGAGAGAGGCTGGGACAGAGAACAGGATGAGAAGGAAATAAGGCAAGGCAAGGCAAGGCTAGGCCAAAGGACGTTTCCTTGATTTATATTTTCTACCACATTCATCTTGAGATGAGGAGGAAAGCCATCAGACCTTATGGATTAGGCCCAAACAAAAGCCCCGGCTACTTGAGACACTTAGACTAAGCCTAAACCACAAAGATCTCTCCATAAAGATGGTTTTTACACTGTACTTCCACAATCTGCTGGCAGTACAAGAGAACAAGCGGCAGATGTATTTAGGCTGAGTCATGGTGGTTTGGTGCAGAGACCATGCATATCGTGGGCATATTTCAGCATTTCTGCTCTGGTTTTCAGTGTATTACACCAAAACACCCACCTGATGACATCATTTCAAGAGCAAAAGCAGCAATTTGCAGAATTCAGCTTCTTTGCGGAACTGAGCAATTGCTGAGCTGACACCAAGTCCTGCTGGGTCCCTGTCACCTGCAGAGTGCCCGCATCCTCACCACGGTAGCGGGCATTGTGACAAAGGTTCTATGTCAGGTGGGTGTGGCAGCCGAGCGCCCGCTAGGGGAGGGGGAGCCTGTCAGCCCCGGGCCTGTCACTGCCTGCTGTCCCCCCTGTCAGCAGCGAGGCCTCTGAAAAGTTTCCAAAACATCCCCAGACTTGGGTGCAAAGTGGCCAAAAGTCTCCAAGAGACAAGTCGGGAAGAAGGATATGGAACAGAGGGAGAAAGCCAAGGGAGCAGGCCAAAGGGAGGCAAGAGGAAAAAGTAGTGCCGGGCTGCAGGACTGAAATGGAGGAATTGAAAGACGAAAGCCAGGAAGCAGGAGAGTTTGAGAAAAGGAGAGAGGAAAGAAGAGACATGCAGCCAGGCGAGGGGTTAGTGAGAGAGGCTGGGACAGAGAACAGGATGAGAAGGAAATAAGGCAAGGCAAGGCAAGGCTAGGCCAAAGGACGTTTCCTTGATTTATATTTTCTACCACATTCATCTTGAGATGAGGAGGAAAGCCATCAGACCTTATGGATTAGGCCCAAACAAAAGCCCCGGCTACTTGAGACACTTAGACTAAGCCTAAACCACAAAGATCTCTCCATAAAGATGGTTTTTACACTGTACTTCCACAATCTGCTGGCAGTACAAGAGAACAAGCGGCAGATGTATTTAGGCTGAGTCATGGTGGTTTGGTGCAGAGACCATGCATATCGTGGGCATATTTCAGCATTTCTGCTCTGGTTTTCAGTGTATTACACCAAAACACCCACCTGATGACATCATTTCAAGAGCAAAAGCAGCAATTTGCAGAATTCAGCTTCTTTGGGGAACTGAGCAATTGCTGAGCTGACACCAAGTCCTGCTGGGTCCCTGTCACCTGCAGAGTGCCCGCATCCTCACCACGGTAGCGGGCATTGTGACAAAGGTTCTATGTCAGGTGGGTGTGGCAGCCGAGCGCCCGCTAGGGGAGGGGGAGCCTGTCAGCCCCGGGCCTGTCACTGCCTGCTGTCCCCCCTGTCAGCAGCGAGGCCTCTGAAAAGTTTCCAAAACATCCCCAGACTTGGGTGCAAAGTGGCCAAAAGTCTCCAAGAGACAAGTCGGGAAGAAGGATATGGAACAGAGGGAGAAAGCCAAGGGAGCAGGCCAAAGGGAGGCAAGAGGAAAAAGTAGTGCCGGGCTGCAGGACTGAAATGGAGGAATTGAAAGACGAAAGCCAGGAAGCAGGAGAGTTTGAGAAAAGGAGAGAGGAAAGAAGAGACATGCAGCCAGGCGAGGGGTTAGTGAGAGAGGCTGGGACAGAGAACAGGATGAGAAGGAAATAAGGCAAGGCAAGGCAAGGCTAGGCCAAAGGACGTTTCCTTGATTTATATTTTCTACCACATTCATCTTGAGATGAGGAGGAAAGCCATCAGACCTTATGGATTAGGCCCAAACAAAAGCCCCGGCTACTTGAGACACTTAGACTAAGCCTAAACCACAAAGATCTCTCCATAAAGATGGTTTTTACACTGTACTTCCACAATCTGCTGGCAGTACAAGAGAACAAGCGGCAGATGTATTTAGGCTGAGTCATGGTGGTTTGGTGCAGAGACCATGCATATCATGGGCGTATTTCAGCATTTCTGCTCTGGTTTTCAGTGTATTACACCAAAACACCCACCTGATGACATCATTTCAAGAGCAAAAGCAGCAATTTGCAGAATTGAGCTTCTTTGGGGAACTGAGCAATTGCTGAGCTGACACCAAGTCCTGCTGGGTCCCTGTCACCTGCAGCGTGCCCGCATCCTCACCACGGTAGCGGGCATTGTGACAAAGGTTCTATGTCAGCTGGGTGTGGCAGCCGAGCGCCCGCTAGGGGAGGGGGGCCTGTCAGCCCCGGGCCTGTCACTGCCTGCTGTCCCCCCTGTCAGCAGCGAGGCCTCTGAAAAGTTTCCAAAACATCCCCAGACTTGGGTGCAAAGTGGCCAAAAGTCTCCAAGAGACAAGTTGGGAAGAAGGATATGGAACAGAGGGAGAAAGCCAAGGGAGCAGGCCAAAGGGAGGCAAGAGGAAAAAGTAGTGCCGGGCTGCAGGACTGAAATGGAGGAATTGAAAGACGAAAGCCAGGAAGCAGGAGAGTTTGAGAAAAGGAGAGAGGAAAGAAGAGACATGCAGCCAGACGAGGGGTTAGTGAGAGAGGCTGGGACAGAGAACAGGATGAGAAGGAAATAAGGCAAGGCAAGGCAAGGCTAGGCCAAAGGACGTTTCCTTGATTTATATTTTCTACCACATTCATCTTGAGATGAGGAGGAAAGCCATCAGACCTTATGGATTAGGCCCAAACAAAAGCCCCGGCTACTTGAGACACTTAGACTAAGCCTAAACCACAAAGATCTCTCCATAAAGATGGTTTTTACACTGTACTTCCACAATCTGCTGGCAGTACAAGAGAACAAGCGGCAGATGTATTTAGGCTGAGTCATGGTGGTTTGGTGCAGAGACCATGCATATCGTGGGCATATTTCAGCATTTCTGCTCTGGTTTTCAGTGTATTACACCAAAACACCCACCTGATGACATCATTTCAAGAGCAAAAGCAGCAATTTGCAGAATTCAGCTTCTTTGGGGAACTGAGCAATTGCTGAGCTGACACCAAGTCCTGCTGGGTCCCTGTCACCTGCAGAGTGCCCGCATCCTCACCACGGTAGCGGGCATTGTGACAAAGGTTCTATGTCAGGTGGGTGTGGCAGCCGAGCGCCCGCTAGGGGAGGGGGAGCCTGTCAGCCCCGGGCCTGTCACTGCCTGCTGTCCCCCCTGTCAGCAGCGAGGCCTCTGAAAAGTTTCCAAAACATCCCCAGACTTGGCTCCAAAGTGGCCAAAAGTCTCCAAGAGACAAGTCGGGAAGAAGGATATGGAACAGAGGGAGAAAGCCAAGGGAGCAGGCCAAAGGGAGGCAAGAGGAAAAAGTAGTGCCGGGCTGCAGGACTGAAATGGAGGAATTGAAAGACGAAAGCCAGGAAGCAGGAGAGTTTGAGAAAAGGAGAGAGGAAAGAAGAGACATGCAGCCAGGCGAGGGGTTAGTGAGAGAGGCTGGGACAGAGAACAGGATGAGAAGGAAATAAGGCAAGGCAAGGCAAGGCTAGGCCAAAGGACGTTTCCTTGATTTATATTTTCTACCACATTCATCTTGAGATGAGGAGGAAAGCCATCAGACCTTATGGATTAGGCCCAAACAAAAGCCCCGGCTACTTGAGACACTTAGACTAAGCCTAAACCACAAAGATCTCTCCATAAAGATGGTTTTTACACTGTACTTCCACAATCTGCTGGCAGTACAAGAGAACAAGCGGCAGATGTATTTAGGCTGAGTCATGGTGGTTTGGTGCAGAGACCATGCATATCATGGGCGTATTTCAGCATTTCTGCTCTGGTTTTCAGTGTATTACACCAAAACACCCACCTGATGACATCATTTCAAGAGCAAAAGCAGCAATTTGCAGAATTGAGCTTCTTTGGGGAACTGAGCAATTGCTGAGCTGACACCAAGTCCTGCTGGGTCCCTGTCACCTGCAGCGTGCCCGCATCCTCACCACGGTAGCGGGCATTGTGACAAAGGTTCTATGTCAGCTGGGTGTGGCAGCCGAGCGCCCGCTAGGGGAGGGGGGCCTGTCAGCCCCGGGCCTGTCACTGCCTGCTGTCCCCCCTGTCAGCAGCGAGGCCTCTGAAAAGTTTCCAAAACATCCCCAGACTTGGGTGCAAAGTGGCCAAAAGTCTCCAAGAGACAAGTTGGGAAGAAGGATATGGAACAGAGGGAGAAAGCCAAGGGAGCAGGCCAAAGGGAGGCAAGAGGAAAAAGTAGTGCCGGGCTGCAGGACTGAAATGGAGGAATTGAAAGACGAAAGCCAGGAAGCAGGAGAGTTTGAGAAAAGGAGAGAGGAAAGAAGAGACATGCAGCCAGGCGAGGGGTTAGTGAGAGAGGCTGGGACAGAGAACAGGATGAGAAGGAAATAAGGCAAGGCAAGGCAAGGCTAGGCCAAAGGACGTTTCCTTGATTTATATTTTCTACCACATTCATCTTGAGATGAGGAGGAAAGCCATCAGACCTTATGGATTAGGCCCAAACAAAAGCCCCGGCTACTTGAGACACTTAGACTAAGCCTAAACCACAAAGATCTCTCCATAAAGATGGTTTTTACACTGTACTTCCACAATCTGCTGGCAGTACAAGAGAACAAGCGGCAGATGTATTTAGGCTGAGTCATGGTGGTTTGGTGCAGAGACCATGCATATCATGGGCGTATTTCAGCATTTCTGCTCTGGTTTTCAGTGTATTACACCAAAACACCCACCTGATGACATCATTTCAAGAGCAAAAGCAGCAATTTGCAGAATTGAGCTTCTTTGGGGAACTGAGCAATTGCTGAGCTGACACCAAGTCCTGCTGGGTCCCTGTCACCTGCAGCGTGCCCGCATCCTCACCACGGTAGCGGGCATTGTGACAAAGGTTCTATGTCAGCTGGGTGTGGCAGCCGAGTGCCCGCTAGGGGAGGGGGGCCTGTCAGCCCCGGGCCTGTCACTGCCTGCTGTCCCCCCTGTCAGCAGCGAGGCCTCTGAAAAGTTTCCAAAACATCCCCAGACTTGGGTGCAAAGTGGCCAAAAGTCTCCAAGAGACAAGTTGGGAAGAAGGATATGGAACAGAGGGAGAAAGCCAAGGGAGCAGGCCAAAGGGAGGCAAGAGGAAAAAGTAGTGCCGGGCTGCAGGACTGAAATGGAGGAATTGAAAGACGAAAGCCAGGAAGCAGGAGAGTTTGAGAAAAGGAGAGAGGAAAGAAGAGACATGCAGCCAGGCGAGGGGTTAGTGAGAGAGGCTGGGACAGAGAACAGGATGAGAAGGAAATAAGGCAAGGCAAGGCAAGGCTAGGCCAAAGGACGTTTCCTTGATTTATATTTTCTACCACATTCATCTTGAGATGAGGAGGAAAGCCATCAGACCTTATGGATTAGGCCCAAACAAAAGCCCCGGCTACTTGAGACACTTAGACTAAGCCTAAACCACAAAGATCTCTCCATAAAGATGGTTTTTACACTGTACTTCCACAATCTGCTGGCAGTACAAGAGAACAAGCGGCAGGTGTATTTAGGCTGAGTCATGGTGGTTTGGTGCAGAGACCATGCATATCGTGGGCATATTTCAGCATTTCTGCTCTGGTTTTCAGTGTATTACACCAAAACACCCACCTGATGACATCATTTCAAGAGCAAAAGCAGCAATTTGCTGAATTCAGCTTCTTTGGGGAACTGAGCAATTGCTGAGCTGACACCAAGTCCTGCTGGGTCCCTGTCACCTGCAGAGTGCCCGCATCCTCACCACGGTAGCAGGCATTGTGACAAAGGTTCTATGTCAGCTGGGTGTGGCAGCCGAGCGCCCGCTAGGGGAGGGGGAGCCTGTCAGCCCCGGGCCTGTCACTGCCTGCTGTCCCCCCTGTCAGCAGTGAGGCCTCTGAAAAGTTTCCAAAACATCCCCAGACTTGGCTCCAAAGAGGCCAAAAGTCTCCAAGAGACAAGTCGGGAAGAAGGATATGGAAGAGAGGGAGAAAGCCAAGGGAGCAGGCCAAAGGGAGGCAAGAGGAAAAAGTAGTGCCGGGCTGCAGGACTGAAATGGAGGAATTGAAAGACGAAAGCCAGGAAGCAGGAGAGTTTGAGAAAAGGAGAGAGGAAAGAAGAGACATGCAGCCAGGCGAGGGGTTAGTGAGAGAGGCTGGGACAGAGAACAGGATGAGAAGGAAATAAGGCAAGGCAAGGCAAGGCTAGGCCAAAGGACGTTTCCTTGATTTATATTTTCTACCACATTCATCTTGAGATGAGGAGGAAAGCCATCAGACCTTATGGATTAGGCCCAAACAAAAGCCCCGGCTACTTGAGACACTTAGACTAAGCCTAAACCACAAAGATCTCTCCATAAAGATGGTTTTTACACTGTACTTCCACAATCTGCTGGCAGTACAAGAGAACAAGCGGCAGATGTATTTAGGCTGAGTCATGGTGGTTTGGTGCAGAGACCATGCATATCGTGGGCATATTTCAGCATTTCTGCTCTGGTTTTCAGTGTATTACACCAAAACACCCACCTGATGACATCATTTCAAGAGCAAAAGCAGCAATTTGCAGAATTCAGCTTCTTTGGGGAACTGAGCAATTGCTGAGCTGACACCAAGTCCTGCTGGGTCCCTGTCACCTGCAGAGTGCCCGCATCCTCACCACGGTAGCGGGCATTGTGACAAAGGTTCTATGTCAGGTGGGTGTGGCAGCCGAGCGCCCGCTAGGGGAGGGGGAGCCTGTCAGCCCCGGGCCTGTCACTGCCTGCTATCCCCCCTGTCAGCAGCGAGGCCTCTGAAAAGTTTCCAAAACATCCCCAGACTTGGCTCCAAAGTGGCCAAAAGTCTCCAAGAGACAAGTCGGGAAGAAGGATATGGAACAGAGGGAGAAAGCTAAGGGAGCAGGCCAAAGGGAGGCAAGAGGAAAAAGTAGTGCCGGGCTGCAGGACTGAAATGGAGGAATTGAAAGAAGAAAGCCAGGAAGCAGGAGAGTTTGAGAAAAGGAGAGAGGAAAGAAGAGACATGCAGCCAGGCGAGGGGTTAGTGAGAGAGGCTGGGACAGAGAACAGGATGAGAAGGAAATAAGGCAAGGGAAGGCAAGGCTAGGCCAAAGGACGTTTCCTTGATTTATATTTTCTACCACATTCATCTTGAGATGAGGAGGAAAGCCATCAGACCTTATGGATTAGGCCCAAACAAAAGCCCCGGCTACTTGAGACACTTAGACTAAGCCTAAACCACAAAGATCTCTCCATAAAGATGGTTTTTACACTGTACTTCCACAATCTGCTGGCAGTACAAGAGAACAAGCGGCAGATGTATTTAGGCTGAGTCATGGTGGTTTGGTGCAGAGACCATGCATATCGTGGGCATATTTCAGCATTTCTGCTCTGGTTTTCAGTGTATTACACCAAAACACCCACCTGATGACATCATTTCAAGAGCAAAAGCAGCAATTTGCAGAATTCAGCTTCTTTGGGGAACTGAGCAATTGCTGAGCTGACACCAAGTCCTGCTGGGTCCCTGTCACCTGCAGAGTGCCCGCATCCTCACCACGGTAGCGGGCATTGTGACAAAGGTTCTATGTCAGGTGGGTGTGGCAGCCGAGCGCCCGCTAGGGGAGGGGGAGCCTGTCAGCCCCGGGCCTGTCACTGCCTGCTGTCCCCCCTGTCAGCAGCGAGGCCTCTGAAAAGTTTCCAAAACATCCCCAGACTTGGCTCCAAAGTGGCCAAAAGTCTCCAAGAGACAAGTCGGGAAGAAGGATATGGAACAGAGGGAGAAAGCCAAGGGAGCAGGCCAAAGGGAGGCAAGAGGAAAAAGTAGTGCCGGGCTGCAGGACTGAAATGGAGGAATTGAAAGACGAAAGCCAGGAAGCAGGAGAGTTTGAGAAAAGGAGAGAGGAAAGAAGAGACATGCAGCCAGGCGAGGGGTTAGTGAGAGAGGCTGGGACAGAGAACAGGATGAGAAGGAAATAAGGCAAGGCAAGGCAAGGCTAGGCCAAAGGACGTTTCCTTGATTTATATTTTCTACCACATTCATCTTGAGATGAGGAGGAAAGCCATCAGACCTTATGGATTAGGCCCAAACAAAAGCCCCGGCTACTTGAGACACTTAGACTAAGCCTAAACCACAAAGATCTCTCCATAAAGATGGTTTTTACACTGTACTTCCACAATCTGCTGGCAGTACAAGAGAACAAGCGGCAGATGTATTTAGGCTGAGTCATGGTGGTTTGGTGCAGAGACCATGCATATCGTGGGCATATTTCAGCATTTCTGCTCTGGTTTTCAGTGTATTACACCAAAACACCCACCTGATGACATCATTTCAAGAGCAAAAGCAGCAATTTGCAGAATTCAGCTTCTTTGGGGAACTGAGCAATTGCTGAGCTGACACCAAGTCCTGCTGGGTCCCTGTCACCTGCAGAGTGCCCGCATCCTCACCACGGTAGCGGGCATTGTGACAAAGGTTCTATGTCAGGTGGGTGTGGCAGCCGAGCGCCCGCTAGGGGAGGGGGAGCCTGTCAGCCCCGGGCCTGTCACTGCCTGCTATCCCCCCTGTCAGCAGCGAGGCCTCTGAAAAGTTTCCAAAACATCCCCAGACTTGGCTCCAAAGTGGCCAAAAGTCTCCAAGAGACAAGTCGGGAAGAAGGATATGGAACAGAGGGAGAAAGCTAAGGGAGCAGGCCAAAGGGAGGCAAGAGGAAAAAGTAGTGCCGGGCTGCAGGACTGAAATGGAGGAATTGAAAGACGAAAGCCAGGAAGCAGGAGAGTTTGAGAAAAGGAGAGAGGAAAGAAGAGACATGCAGCCAGGCGAGGGGTTAGTGAGAGAGGCTGGGACAGAGAACAGGATGAGAAGGAAATAAGGCAAGGCAAGGCAAGGCTAGGCCAAAGGACGTTTCCTTGATTTATATTTTCTACCACATTCATCTTGAGATGAGGAGGAAAGCCATCAGACCTTATGGATTAGGCCCAAACAAAAGCCCCGGCTACTTGAGACACTTAGACTAAGCCTAAACCACAAAGATCTCTCCATAAAGATGGTTTTTACACTGTACTTCCACAATCTGCTGGCAGTACAAGAGAACAAGTGGCAGATGTATTTAGGCTGAGTCATGGTGGTTTGGTGCAGAGACCATGCATATCATGGGCGTATTTCAGCATTTCTGCTCTGGTTTTCAGTGTATTACACCAAAACACCCACCTGATGACATCATTTCAAGAGCAAAAGCAGCAATTTGCAGAATTGAGCTTCTTTGGGGAACTGAGCAATTGCTGAGCTGACACCAAGTCCTGCTGGGTCCCTGTCACCTGCAGCGTGCCCGCATCCTCACCACGGTAGCGGGCATTGTGACAAAGGTTCTATGTCAGCTGGGTGTGGCAGCCGAGCGCCCGCTAGGGGAGGGGGAGCCTGTCAGCCCCGGGCCTGTCACTGCCTGCTGTCCCCCCTGTCAGCAGCGAGGCCTCTGAAAAGTTTCCAAAACATCCCCAGACTTGGCTCCAAAGTGGCCAAAAGTCTCCAAGAGACAAGTCGGGAAGAAGGATATGGAACAGAGGGAGAAAGCCAAGGGAGCAGGCCAAAGGGAGGCAAGAGGAAAAAGTAGTGCCGGGCTGCAGGACTGAAATGGAGGAATTGAAAGACGAAAGCCAGGAAGCAGGAGAGTTTGAGAAAAGGAGAGAGGAAAGAAGAGACATGCAGCCAGGCGAGGGGTTAGTGAGAGAGGCTGGGACAGAGAACAGGATGAGAAGGAAATAAGGCAAGGCAAGGCAAGGCTAGGCCAAAGGACGTTTCCTTGATTTATATTTTCTACCACATTCATCTTGAGATGAGGAGGAAAGCCATCAGACCTTATGGATTAGGCCCAAACAAAAGCCCCGGCTACTTGAGACACTTAGACTAAGCCTAAACCACAAAGATCTCTCCATAAAGATGGTTTTTACACTGTACTTCCACAATCTGCTGGCAGTACAAGAGAACAAGCGGCAGATGTATTTAGGCTGAGTCATGGTGGTTTGGTGCAGAGACCATGCATATCGTGGGCATATTTCAGCATTTCTGCTCTGGTTTTCAGTGTATTACACCAAAACACCCACCTGATGACATCATTTCAAGAGCAAAAGCAGCAATTTGCAGAATTCAGCTTCTTTGGGGAACTGAGCAATTGCTGAGCTGACACCAAGTCCTGCTGGGTCCCTGTCACCTGCAGAGTGCCCGCATCCTCACCACGGTAGCGGGCATTGTGACAAAGGTTCTATGTCAGCTGGGTGTGGCAGCCGAGTGCCCGCTAGGGGAGGGGGGCCTGTCAGCCCCGGGCCTGTCACTGCCTGCTGTCCCCCCTGTCAGCAGCGAGGCCTCTGAAAAGTTTCCAAAACATCCCCAGACTTGGGTGCAAAGTGGCCAAAAGTCTCCAAGAGACAAGTTGGGAAGAAGGATATGGAACAGAGGGAGAAAGCCAAGGGAGCAGGCCAAAGGGAGGCAAGAGGAAAAAGTAGTGCCGGGCTGCAGGACTGAAATGGAGGAATTGAAAGACGAAAGCCAGGAAGCAGGAGAGTTTGAGAAAAGGAGAGAGGAAAGAAGAGACATGCAGCCAGGCGAGGGGTTAGTGAGAGAGGCTGGGACAGAGAACAGGATGAGAAGGAAATAAGGCAAGGCAAGGCAAGGCTAGGCCAAAGGACGTTTCCTTGATTTATATTTTCTACCACATTCATCTTGAGATGAGGAGGAAAGCCATCAGACCTTATGGATTAGGCCCAAACAAAAGCCCCGGCTACTTGAGACACTTAGACTAAGCCTAAACCACAAAGATCTCTCCATAAAGATGGTTTTTACACTGTACTTCCACAATCTGCTGGCAGTACAAGAGAACAAGCGGCAGATGTATTTAGGCTGAGTCATGGTGGTTTGGTGCAGAGACCATGCATATCATGGGCGTATTTCAGCATTTCTGCTCTGGTTTTCAGTGTATTACACCAAAACACCCACCTGATGACATCATTTCAAGAGCAAAAGCAGCAATTTGCAGAATTGAGCTTCTTTGGGGAACTGAGCAATTGCTGAGCTGACACCAAGTCCTGCTGGGTCCCTGTCACCTGCAGCGTGCCCGCATCCTCACCACGGTAGCGGGCATTGTGACAAAGGTTCTATGTCAGCTGGGTGTGGCAGCCGAGCGCCCGCTAGGGGAGGGGGGCCTGTCAGCCCCGGGCCTGTCACTGCCTGCTGTCCCCCCTGTCAGCAGCGAGGCCTCTGAAAAGTTTCCAAAACATCCCCAGACTTGGGTGCAAAGTGGCCAAAAGTCTCCAAGAGACAAGTCGGGAAGAAGGATATGGAACAGAGGGAGAAAGCCAAGGGAGCAGGCCAAAGGGAGGCAAGAGGAAAAAGTAGTGCCGGGCTGCAGGACTGAAATGGAGGAATTGAAAGACGAAAGCCAGGAAGCAGGAGAGTTTGAGAAAAGGAGAGAGGAAAGAAGAGACATGCAGCCAGGCGAGGGGTTAGTGAGAGAGGCTGGGACAGAGAACAGGATGAGAAGGAAATAAGGCAAGGCAAGGCAAGGCTAGGCCAAAGGACGTTTCCTTGATTTATATTTTCTACCACATTCATCTTGAGATGAGGAGGAAAGCCATCAGACCTTATGGATTAGGCCCAAACAAAAGCCCCGGCTACTTGAGACACTTAGACTAAGCCTAAACCACAAAGATCTCTCCATAAAGATGGTTTTTACACTGTACTTCCACAATCTGCTGGCAGTACAAGAGAACAAGCGGCAGATGTATTTAGGCTGAGTCATGGTGGTTTGGTGCAGAGACCATGCATATCATGGGCGTATTTCAGCATTTCTGCTCTGGTTTTCAGTGTATTACACCAAAACACCCACCTGATGACATCATTTCAAGAGCAAAAGCAGCAATTTGCAGAATTGAGCTTCTTTGGGGAACTGAGCAATTGCTGAGCTGACACCAAGTCCTGCTGGGTCCCTGTCACCTGCAGCGTGCCCGCATCCTCACCACGGTAGCGGGCATTGTGACAAAGGTTCTATGTCAGCTGGGTGTGGCAGCCGAGCGCCCGCTAGGGGAGGGGGGCCTGTCAGCCCCGGGCCTGTCACTGCCTGCTGTCCCCCCTGTCAGCAGCGAGGCCTCTGAAAAGTTTCCAAAACATCCCCAGACTTGGGTGCAAAGTGGCCAAAAGTCTCCAAGAGACAAGTTGGGAAGAAGGATATGGAACAGAGGGAGAAAGCCAAGGGAGCAGGCCAAAGGGAGGCAAGAGGAAAAAGTAGTGCCGGGCTGCAGGACTGAAATGGAGGAATTGAAAGACGAAAGCCAGGAAGCAGGAGAGTTTGAGAAAAGGAGAGAGGAAAGAAGAGACATGCAGCCAGGCGAGGGGTTAGTGAGAGAGGCTGGGACAGAGAACAGGATGAGAAGGAAATAAGGCAAGGCAAGGCAAGGCTAGGCCAAAGGACGTTTCCTTGATTTATATTTTCTACCACATTCATCTTGAGATGAGGAGGAAAGCCATCAGACCTTATGGATTAGGCCCAAACAAAAGCCCCGGCTACTTGAGACACTTAGACTAAGCCTAAACCACAAAGATCTCTCCATAAAGATGGTTTTTACACTGTACTTCCACAATCTGCTGGCAGTACAAGAGAACAAGCGGCAGATGTATTTAGGCTGAGTCATGGTGTTTTGGTGCAGAGACCATGCATATCGTGGGCATATTTCAGCATTTCTGCTCTTTTTTTCAGTGTATTACACCAAAACACCCACCTGATGACATCATTTCAAGAGCAAAAGCAGCAATTTGCAGAATTCAGCTTCTTTGGGGAACTGAGCAATTGCTGAGCTGACACCAAGTCCTGCTGGGTCCCTGTCACCTGCAGCATTCCCGCATCCTCACCACGGTAGCGGGCATTGTGACAAAGGTTCTATGTCAGCTGGGTGTGGCAGCCGAGCGCCCGCTAGGGGAGGGGGAGCCTGTCAGCCCCGGGCCTGTCACTGCCTGCTGTCCCCCCTGTCAGCAGCGAGGCCTCTGAAAAGTTTCCAGAACATCCCCAGACTTGGCTCCAAAGTGGCCAAAAGTCTCCAAGAGACAAGTCGGGAAGAAGGATATGGAACAGAGGGAGAAAGCCAAGGGAGCAGGCCAAAGGGAGGCAAGAGGAAAAAGTAGTGCCGGGCTGCAGGACTGAAATGGAGGAATTGAAAGACGAAAGCCAGGAAGCAGGAGAGTTTGAGAAAAGGAGAGAGGAAAGAAGAGACATGCAGCCAGGCGAGGGGTTAGTGAGAGAGGCTGGGACAGAGAACAGGATGAGAAGGAAATAAGGCAAGGCAAGGCAAGGCTAGGCCAAAGGACGTTTCCTTGATTTATATTTTCTACCACATTCATCTTGAGATGAGGAGGAAAGCCATCAGACCTTATGGATTAGGCCCAAACAAAAGCCCCGGCTACTTGAGACACTTAGACTAAGCCTAAACCACAAAGATCTCTCCATAAAGATGGTTTTTACACTGTACTTCCACAATCTGCTGGCAGTACAAGAGAACAAGCGGCAGATGTATTTAGGCTGAGTCATGGTGGTTTGGTGCAGAGACCATGCATATCGTGGGCATATTTCAGCATTTCTGCTCTGGTTTTCAGTGTATTACACCAAAACACCCACCTGATGACATCATTTCAAGAGCAAAAGCAGCAATTTGCAGAATTCAGCTTCTTTGGGGAACTGAGCAATTGCTGAGCTGACACCAAGTCCTGCTGGGTCCCTGTCACCTGCAGCGTGCCCGCATCCTCACCACGGTAGCGGGCATTGTGACAAAGGTTCTATGTCAGGTGGGTGTGGCAGCCGAGCGCCTGCTAGGGGAGGGGGAGCCTGTCAGCCCCGGGCCTGTCACTGCCTGCTGTCCCCCCTGTCAGCAGCGAGGCCTCTGAAAAGTTTCCAAAACATCCCCAGACTTGGCTCCAAAGTGGCCAAAAGTCTCCAAGAGACAAGTCGGGAAGAAGGATATGGAACAGAGGGAGAAAGCCAAGGGAGCAGGCCAAAGGGAGGCAAGAGGAAAAAGTAGTGCCGGGCTGCAGGACTGAAATGGAGGAATTGAAAGACGAAAGCCAGGAAGCAAGAGAGTTTGAGAAAAGGAGAGAGGAAAGAAGAGACATGCAGCCAGACGAGGGGTTAGTGAGAGAGGCTGGGACAGAGAACAGGATGAGAAGGAAATAAGGCAAGGCAAGGCAAGGCTAGGCCAAAGGACGTTTCCTTGATTTATATTTTCTACCACATTCATCTTGAGATGAGGAGGAAAGCCATCAGACCTTATGGATTAGGCCCAAACAAAAGCCCCGGCTACTTGAGACACTTAGACTAAGCCTAAACCACAAAGATCTCTCCATAAAGATGGTTTTTACACTGTACTTCCACAATCTGCTGGCAGTACAAGAGAACAAGCGGCAGATGTATTTAGGCTGAGTCATGGTGGTTTGGTGCAGAGACCATGCATATCGTGGGCGTATTTCAGCATTTCTGCTCTGGTTTTCAGTGTGTTACACCAAAACACCCACCTGATGACATCATTTCAAGAGCAAAAGCAGCAATTTGCAGAATTGAGCTTCTTTGGGGAACTGAGCAATTGCTGAGCTGACACCAAGTCCTGCTGGGTCCCTGTCACCTGCAGCGTGCCCGCATCCTCACCACGGTAGCGGGCATTGTGACAAAGGTTCTATGTCAGCTGGGTGTGGCAGCCGAGCGCCCGCTAGGGGAGGGGGAGCCTGTCAGCCCCGGGCCTGTCACTGCCTGCTGTCCCCCCTGTCAGCAGCGAGGCCTCTGAAAAGTTTCCAAAACATCCCCAGACTTGGGTGCAAAGTGGCCAAAAGTCTTCAAGAGACAAGTCGGGAAGAAGGATATGGAACAGAGGGAGAAAGCCAAGGGAGCAGGCCAAAGGGAGGCAAGAGGAAAAAGTAGTGCCGGGCTGCAGGACTGAAATGGAGGAATTGAAAGACGAAAGCCAGGAAGCAGGAGAGTTTGAGAAAAGGAGAGAGGAAAGAAGAGACATGCAGCCAGGCGAGGGGTTAGTGAGAGAGGCTGGGACAGAGAACAGGATGAGAAGGAAATAAGGCAAGGCAAGGCAAGGCTAGGCCAAAGGACGTTTCCTTGATTTATATTTTCTACCACATTCATCTTGAGATGAGGAGGAAAGCCATCAGACCTTATGGATTAGGCCCAAACAAAAGCCCCGGCTACTTGAGACACTTAGACTAAGCCTAAACCACAAAGATCTCTCCATAAAGATGGTTTTTACACTGTACTTCCACAATCTGCTGGCAGTACAAGAGAACAAGCGGCAGATGTATTTAGGCTGAGTCATGGTGTTTTGGTGCAGAGACCATGCATATCGTGGGCATATTTCAGCATTTCTGCTTTTTTTTTCAGTGTATTACACCAAAACACCCACCTGATGACATCATTTCAAGAGCAAAAGCAGCAATTTGCAGAATTCAGCTTCTTTGGGGAACTGAGCAATTGCTGAGCTGACACCAAGTCCTGCTGGGTCCCTGTCACCTGCAGCGTGCCCGCATCCTCACCACGGTAGCGGTCATTGTGACAAAGGTTCTATGTCAGCTGGGTGTGGCAGCCGAGCGCCCGCTAGGGGAGGGGGAGCCTGTCAGCCCCGGGCCTGTCACTGCCTGCTGTCCCCCCTGTCAGCAGCGAGGCCTCTGAAAAGTTTCCAAAACATCCCCAGACTTGGCTCCAAAGTGGCCAAAAGTCTCCAAGAGACAAGTCGGGAAGAAGGATATGGAACAGAGGGAGAAAGCCAAGGGAGCAGGCCAAAGGGAGGCAAGAGGAAAAAGTAGTGCCGGGCTGCAGGACTGAAATGGAGGAATTGAAAGACGAAAGCCAGGAAGCAGGAGAGTTTGAGAAAAGGAGAGAGGAAAGAAGAGACATGCAGCCAGGCGAGGGGTTAGTGAGAGAGGCTGGGACAGAGAACAGGATGAGAAGGAAATAAGGCAAATCAAGGCAAGGCTAGGCCAAAGGACGTTTCCTTGATTTATATTTTCTACCACATTCATCTTGAGATGAGGAGGAAAGCCATCAGACCTTATGGATTAGGCCCAAACAAAAGCCCCGGCTACTTGAGACACTTAGACTAAGCCTAAACCACAAAGATCTCTCCATAAAGATGGTTTTTACACTGTACTTCCACAATCTGCTGGCAGTACAAGAGAACAAGCGGCAGATGTATTTAGGCTGAGTCATGGTGGTTTGGTGCAGAGACCATGCATATCGTGGGCATATTTCAGCATTTCTGCTCTGGTTTTCAGTGTATTACACCAAAACACCCACCTGATGACATCATTTCAAGAGCAAAAGCAGCAATTTGCAGAATTCAGCTTCTTTGGGGAACTGAGCAATTGCTGAGCTGACACCAAGTCCTGCTGGGTCCCTGTCACCTGCAGAGTGCCCGCATCCTCACCACGGTAGCAGGCATTGTGACAAAGGTTCTATGTCAGCTGGGTGTGGCAGCCGAGCGCCCGCTAGGGGAGGGGGAGCCTGTCAGCCCCGGGCCTGTCACTGCCTGCTGTCCCCCCTGTCAGCAGTGAGGCCTCTGAAAAGTTTCCAAAACATCCCCAGACTTGGCTCCAAAGAGGCCAAAAGTCTCCAAGAGACAAGTCGGGAAGAAGGATATGGAACAGAGGGAGAAAGCCAAGGGAGCAGGCCAAAGGGAGGCAAGAGGAAAAAGTAGTGCCGGGCTGCAGGACTGAAATGGAGGAATTGAAAGACGAAAGCCAGGAAGCAGGAGAGTTTGAGAAAAGGAGAGAGGAAAGAAGAGACATGCAGCCAGACGAGGGGTTAGTGAGAGAGGCTGGGACAGAGAACAGGATGAGAAGGAAATAAGGCAAGGCAAGGCAAGGCTAGGCCAAAGGACGTTTCCTTGATTTATATTTTCTACCACATTCATCTTGAGATGAGGAGGAAAGCCATCAGACCTTATGGATTAGGCCCAAACAAAAGCCCCGGCTACTTGAGACACTTAGACTAAGCCTAAACCACAAAGATCTCTCCATAAAGATGGTTTTTACACTGTACTTCCACAATCTGCTGGCAGTACAAGAGAACAAGCGGCAGATGTATTTAGGCTGAGTCATGGTGGTTTGGTGCAGAGACCATGCATATCGTGGGCATATTTCAGCATTTCTGCTCTGGTTTTCAGTGTATTACACCAAAACACCCACCTGATGACATCATTTCAAGAGCAAAAGCAGCAATTTGCAGAATTCAGCTTCTTTGGGGAACTGAGCAATTGCTGAGCTGACACCAAGTCCTGCTGGGTCCCTGTCACCTGCAGAGTGCCCGCATCCTCACCACGGTAGCGGGCATTGTGACAAAGGTTCTATGTCAGCTGGGTGTGGCAGCCGAGCGCCCGCTAGGGGAGGGGGAGCCTGTCAGCCCCGGGCCTGTCACTGCCTGCTGTCCCCCCTGTCAGCAGCGAGGCCTCTGAAAAGTTTCCAAAACATCCCCAGACTTGGGTGCAAAGTGGCCAAAAGTCTCCAAGAGACAAGTCGGGAAGAAGGATATGGAAGAGAGGGAGAAAGCCAAGGGAGCAGGCCAAAGGGAGGCAAGAGGAAAAAGTAGTGCCGGGCTGCAGGACTGAAATGGAGGAATTGAAAGACGAAAGCCAGGAAGCAGGAGAGTTTGAGAAAAGGAGAGAGGAAAGAAGAGACATGCAGCCAGGCGAGGGGTTAGTGAGAGAGGCTGGGACAGAGAACAGGATGAGAAGGAAATAAGGCAAGGCAAGGCAAGGCTAGGCCAAAGGACGTTTCCTTGATTTATATTTTCTACCACATTCATCTTGAGATGAGGAGGAAAGCCATCAGACCTTATGGATTAGGCCCAAACAAAAGCCCCGGCTACTTGAGACACTTAGACTAAGCCTAAAACACAAAGATCTCTCCATAAAGATGGTTTTTACACTGTACTTCCACAATCTGCTGGCAGTACAAGAGAACAAGCGGCAGATGTATTTAGGCTGAGTCAAGGTGGTTTGGTGCAGAGACCATGCATATCATGGGCGTATTTCAGCATTTCTGCTCTGGTTTTCAGTGTATTACACCAAAACACCCACCTGATGACATCATTTCAAGAGCAAAAGCAGCAATTTGCAGAATTGAGCTTCTTTGGGGAACTGAGCAATTGCTGAGCTGACACCAAGTCCTGCTGGGTCCCTGTCACCTGCAGCGTGCCCGCATCCTCACCACGGTAGCGGGCATTGTGACAAAGGTTCTATGTCAGCTGGGTGTGGCAGCCGAACGCCCGCTAGGGGAGGGGGAGCCTGTCAGCCCCGGGCCTGTCACTGCCTGCTGTCCCCCCTGTCAGCAGCGAGGCCTCTGAAAAGTTTCCAAAACATCCCCAGACTTGGCTCCAAAGTGGCCAAAAGTCTCCAAGAGACAGGTCGGGAAGAAGGATATGGAACAGAGGGAGAAAGCCAAGGGAGCAGGCCAAAGGGAGGCAAGAGGAAAAAGTAGTGCCGGGCTGCAGGACTGAAATGGAGGAATTGAAAGACGAAAGCCAGGAAGCAGGAGAGTTTGAGAAAAGGAGAGAGGAAAGAAGAGACATGCAGCCAGACGAGGGGTTAGTGAGAGAGGCTGGGACAGAGAACAGGATGAGAAGGAAATAAGGCAAGGCAAGGCAAGGCTAGGCCAAAGGACGTTTCCTTGATTTATATTTTCTACCACATTCATCTTGAGATGAGGAGGAAAGCCATCAGACCTTATGGATTAGGCCCAAACAAAAGCCCCGGCTACTTGAGACACTTAGACTAAGCCTAAACCACAAAGATCTCTCCATAAAGATGGTTTTTACACTGTACTTCCACAATCTGCTGGCAGTACAAGAGAACAAGCGGCAGATGTATTTAGGCTGAGTCATGGTTGTTTGGTGAAGAGACCATACATATCGTGGGAATATTTCAGCATTTCTGCTCTGGTTTTCAGTGTATTACACCAAAACACCCACCTGATGACATCATTTCAAGAGCAAAAGCAGCAATTTGCAGAATTCAGCTTCTTTGGGGAACTGAGCAATTGCTGAGCTGACACCAAGTCCTGCTGGGTCCCTGTCACCTGCAGCGTGCCCGCATCCTCACCACGGTAGCGGGCATTGTGACAAAGGTTCTATGTCAGCTGGGTGTGGCAGCCGAGCGCCCGCTAGGGGAGGGGGAGCCTGTCAGCCCCGGGCCTGTCACTGCCTGCTGTCCCCCCTGTCAGCAGCGAGGCCTCTGAAAAGTTTCCAAAACATCCCCAGACTTGGCTCCAAAGTGGCCAAAAGTCTCCAAGAGACAAGTCGGGAAGAAGGATATGGAACAGAGGGAGAAAGCCAAGGGAGCAGGCCAAAGGGAGGCAAGAGGAAAAAGTAGTGCCGGGCTGCAGGACTGAAATGGAGGAATTGAAAGACGAAAGCCAGGAAGCAGGAGAGTTTGAGAAAAGGAGAGAGGAAAGAAGAGACATGCAGCCAGACGAGGGGTTAGTGAGAGAGGCTGGGACAGAGAACAGGATGAGAAGGAAATAAGGCAAGGCAAGGCAAGGCTAGGCCAAAGGACGTTTCCTTGATTTATATTTTCTACCACATTCATCTTGAGATGAGGAGGAAAGCCATCAGACCTTATGGATTAGGCCCAAACAAAAGCCCCGGCTACTTGAGACACTTAGACTAAGCCTAAACCACAAAGATCTCTCCATAAAGATGGTTTTTACACTGTACTTCCACAATCTGCTGGCAGTACAAGAGAACAAGCGGCAGATGTATTTAGGCTGAGTCATGGTGGTTTGGTGCAGAGACCATGCATATCGTGGGCATATTTCAGCATTTCTGCTCTGGTTTTCAGTGTATTACACCAAAACACCCACCTGATGACATCATTTCAAGAGCAAAAGCAGCAATTTGCAGAATTCAGCTTCTTTGGGGAACTGAGCAATTGCTGAGCTGACACCAAGTCCTGCTGGGTCCCTGTCACCTGCAGAGTGCCCGCATCCTCACCACGGTAGCGGGCATTGTGACAAAGGTTCTATGTCAGCTGGGTGTGGCAGCCGAGCGCCCGCTAGGGGAGGGGGAGCCTGTCAGCCCCGGGCCTGTCACTGCCTGCTGTCCCCCCTGTCAGCAGCGAGGCCTCTGAAAAGTTTCCAAAACATCCCCAGACTTGGCTCCAAAGTGGCCAAAAGTCTCCAAGAGACAAGTCGGGAAGAAGGATATGGAACAGAGGGAGAAAGCCAAGGGAGCAGGCCAAAGGGAGGCAAGAGGAAAAAGTAGTGCCGGGCTGCAGTACTGAAATGGAGGAATTGAAAGACGAAAGCCAGGAAGCAGGAGAGTTTGAGAAAAGGAGAGAGGAAAGAAGAGACATGCAGCCAGGCGAGGGGTTAGTGAGAGAGGCTGGGACAGAGAACAGGATGAGAAGGAAATAAGGCAAGGCAAGGCAAGGCTAGGCCAAAGGACGTTTCCTTGATTTATATTTTCTACCACATTCATCTTGAGATGAGGAGGAAAGCCA